>NC_143585.1:132056484-133284936 GCF_048544385.1 Mastigoproctus giganteus | reverse complement strand
CAGAGAGAGATTGAGATAGAGAGGATGAGACAGAGAGAGAGGGAGCGTTTAGACAGAGAGAGAGAGAGAGAGAGAGAGAGAGAGAGAGAGAGAGACAGATGGGTTGAAACAAGAGACACAGAGAGAGGTAGAGAGAGAGAGAGTGGTTGAGACAGAGAGGTTGAGAGAGAGAGAGAGAGAGAGAGAGAGAGAGAGAGAGAGGGGTTGAAACAGACAGAGGTTGAGAGAGAGAGGGGGTTGAGACAAAGAGAGAGCGAGCTTGAGAGAGAGAGAGAGGTTGAAACAGAAACAGAGAGATTCAAACAGACACAGAGAGAGATTGAGATAGAGAGGATGAGAGAGAGAGAGAGAGAGAGAGAGAGAGAGAGAGAGAGAGAGAGAGAGAGAGAGGGGTTGAAACAGAGACAGAGGTTGAGAGAGAGAGGGGGTTGAGACAAAGAGAGAGCGAGCTTGAGAGAGAGAGGGAGGTTGAGAGAGGGGGGTTTGAGACAAAGAGAGAGCGAGCTTGAGAGAGAGAGAGAGAGAGAGAGGTTGAAACAGAAACAGAGAGAGAGAGAGAGAGAGAGAGAGAGATGGAGAGAGATGGGTTGAAACAGAGACAGAGAGAGGTTGAGAGAGAGAGGTTGAGAGAGAGAGAGAGAGAGAGAGGGGTTGAAACAGAGACAGAGAAAGGTTGAGAGAGAGAGGGGTTGAAACAGAGACAGGTTGAGAGAGAGGGGGGGTTGAGACAAAGAAAGAACGGGCTTGAGAAAGAGGGGGGGTTGAAACAGAGACAGAGAGAGGTTGAGAGAGAGAGAGAGGGGTCGAAACAGAGAGAGAGAGAGAGAGAGAGGTTGAAACAGAGAGAGAGAGGTTGAGAGAGAGATGGGCTGAAACAGTAACACAGAGAGAGGTTCAAACAGACACAGACAGAGAGAGAGAGAGAGGGTGAGACAGAGAAAGAGGGGGGTTTAGACAGAGAGGAGAAAGAGAGAGGGGTTGAACCAGAGGTTGAGAGAGAAAGAGAGAGAGAGGGGTTGAGACAAAGAGAGATCGAGCTTGAGAGAGAGAGAGAGAGGGGTTGAAACAGAGGTTGAGACAGAGAGAGAGAGAGAGAGATGGGATGAAACAGAGACACAGAGAGACAGAGAGAGAGAGAGAGAGAGACAGAGAGATGGGATGAAACAGAGACAGAGAGAGAGAGAGAGAGAGAGAGGTTGAGACAGAGAGATGGGATGAAACAGAGACAGAGAGAGAGAGAGAGAGAGAGAGGTTGAGACAGAGAGATCAACTTATCGTAATGGAGAAGACAATTAGGGTGCACGTGAATTAAAAAGGAAGTAAAAGAGACAGTAAATGGAAAAAATCGATTAGTAACTTTTGTTTTTCTTTAGTGAATTGTTATAAAACAAGGTGTGATTTATGTGGGTTTTATGGTTTTGTATGGCAGGTAAAGCTAAAGAACTCTTTAATACAAAGTACGTAAACGTTTGGATTTAAATTGCGCTAGTAGAGAAACATACAGAGTAAAATAGAATTGAATGAATAAGGTACAACTCCCTGCACAATACCAATAATGCAAAATGTAAGGATGAACCATAAAACACAATCGATGTTTGCCTTCGAAATGTACACCTTTCTGGCCTACAGGACGTTGGTGAAATTATTACTACTACTTTCACTGTTTTAAACAAATAATTTATACGTACTAATTTATCACATTAGCTTTCGCAATATAATGAGGAATGGAAGAAAATGTTTCTTTGAAGCATTGCGCAGTTCCAGCTGGTTGCAGAATCTTAGTTGTTAAACAAAACAATCGCTTAGTTTTGGTTTTGCAATTATCTTTATGCCAGTAGCCATTGTGATATGATCTTCCTATTTGGGAAATTCATACCACAACACGTTCAATATATCCTCCACATTTATCAATAATGTGCGACATTTGGAGTGTGAATTTGCTCCAACGTTTCCTCCGACACTTTCATCTTCAATCGCTTTCTACAGCTCAGGGATGTTTCGTGGATTCTGAAATACCCTGTCTTTGAAGTAACTCCAGAGATAAAAATCGCACGGGTTAAAATCAGATTACATTGGAAGCCACACCTCTACTTTGCCATAGATCACGGGATAGGGGCTAGAAATCCCATTAGAAGTCTCATTAGGAGCCCTACGACCAAAACCCAGAAGAACAACAGAACCAAACACTACTCTAACACAAAACAACACACTACACCCATGCCAAATATGGATCAGTTTGGTGAAGCTAATACAAGAACATTGTAACTAAATTGGGAGCACACAAACATGCGACCTGACGCTGGCAGTCTGAACAAGACGGCACACCTGAACCGAGGACGCCAGGAGCAGTAACCCACACAGAAGACCACAAACCACAATCTGTTGTGAGCTTTGAACCCGTAGCAAAAACAGAGATATAAAAAGAAAAAATTCAGAATTGCGTGCCACTTGTATTAGCGAGATAAATAACTTAAAAAAAATATCTCGGCCAATTGGAAAAAACTAGAAAACTGGGTACAACGTCTCGAGAAAATTGAGGATTTAATATTGCACAGAGAAGGGCAGGAAACAAATGGCTTTGAGATTATACCTGAAGGCATTAACAGAATAGCCGATACTCTTGAAACATACCTAAGAACCCCGAATAGCTCAACAAAAGAAAAGGAAGCCATACTCAAAAGCGAAGTGGGTACTCAAACATCAGATCCTGTCTCTTCCGCGCCTATTGAGACTGTACTGCAGCAACCTAAGATGCCGATTAATAACAATAATAATAAACCTGCTCTTGAGGTCGCTAGCTCTCTTGAAGAAATGCTAAGGAATTCTGACTATTTAGAATTTATCAAAAAAAAAAAAAAATCACACAAAGAAAAATTCCAGATTCTTTATTAAGAGGTGACAGATCCTCTCAGCTAAACAGACCGAACCAGACTACACATGGAGAAATAATGCATCAGAACACCAGAAGCCCAATTAAAGCGGCCGTCAGAGGTTCAGAACTGAACTACAAAAATTCCAAACAGCCCAAATCGAGCTATCTGCAGCAAAACACAGCTGCAGTGAACATACAACAGCATTACTTCCAACCAACAACGAACAGTAATGCAACAAATACATCTGATGGTCATAACATGCAGTTTGAAAGTAGCTCCAAGAAGACAGTTGAACCAAGAGCATGGAGGATGAAATCAGCACCTACCAACAGTAACGTTACTTCCAAGACAAGGAGACCTTCACCCAAGCAGCTCAGAATCGCGATGTAGTTATTGGCGCTAACCCTAACACACTGGGTATTAAAACGGTGCAGCGTAGAGGAAGGAGGGCAAGGCCCTCCAGCATTTTTATAAGTCGACTATGCTCGGAAACAACAGTAGACCAAATTGAAACCCTTCTAAAGCAGCTCAACATACCCGGTACCCATATAAAGGTCCATACCAGGCATCCATCCTATTCCTCTTTCCGGATTAAGATCAAAAGTCCCAATATAGAAAGATATCTAAACACAGATATCTGGCCCGCAGGTCTCTTGGTAATGCCATCGTTTGGCAATCATAATGAACAACCAGCGGTACATCTCGAGACCAGAGACGGGCAGTATGCCTCTCTCTGCATAGCTAGGCAGCGAACCAGACTGTCCCTTCCAACTTACAATCATGCAGTTCAATGCACAACACTCTAGATGCGTTGCTGATAAGATCAGGCTCATTGCAACGGAAAATTTATTCGATATTATATGCATTCAGGAACCTTATGTCTCTAAGCACATTTATGGGCAAACTTCCAAAGTTATGGGATATCTCATGACTACAAGAATCATCCAGTTCTCTGCAACATATCCTAAATCTGCCATCATATTCAACAACAAGCTGGATATTAAACTGTTATCTCTGGCTTATGTAATCAAAATTCCACCTGTATTTTAGTCTCTACATCAACTTTCTCGTTCTACTTACTGTCACTATATTGTCCACCATCAGCAGATATTAATTTATCACAAAGATATCTAGAACAGGTGTTTGCTATTTTAAATCCCACATATTTAATAATTACAACTGACTCAAACTCAAAATCTTTCTTATGGTTTAGCAGTGTCTTGGACAACAGAAGTAGGATTTTCGAGGAATTTTTATTCACCTAAAATTTAAATCTGCACAACTTACCCAACCAATCGCACACCTTCTCAAATGTCCACGGAGAATCAAACATTGATTTAACCATTTCAACGTCCGCCATGTCCTCGAGGATCTCTGATTGGACCATACATACTGACTACACAAACAGTGACTACCGAGCAATCACTTTTACGGTATCTCTCCTTCCAAATACTACAGGTCCCCCTCCTTCTCCTCCTCCAAAAGATCTTAGAAGATTTTCTATCAAAACCATCAAATGGCCTTTATTTATGTCTTCAATTCACCAGGATTTTAACGTTGATACTCGCCGGTCTTTGAACCAGTTCAATGCCTCAGAATATGCATTCTATGTACAGGCTGCCTTACTTCGTGCTACAGAACGCTCCACTAAGAAGAAAATTAGCAAGCATACTACAGTTCCGTGGTAGACAGCTGAACTTTCCACTCTGCGCAAAAAAGTACACAAAGCACGTAGAGACTTTCAACGGAGAAGGTACTGGCCTGAACCAGAAGTCACCAGACTAAAAATATCTATAAAGGCCAGCGGAACGAATACGTAAATACAATTGCAAAACAAAAACTTGCCTCCTGGCAACACTTAGTTCACTCCACAGGAAATTCTGATCCCTGGGGTCTATTATATAAAATTAGCAAAAACAAGTATTACTCTCATGAAGTGTACAACACTGTAGTGAACAACAACACAGAAACCACTAACTGGAATGACTCAGTTAATGCCATCCTGGATCGCTTGCTTCCCCTTGACAATCTCACCACAAACTCCAGAACAAATATCTATCAGGAATAGCAACTCAACCTACTACTCCTCATATGAAACGGATCTCTTCACTCTTCCCGAGCTAAAGCTGGCCCTAAGCAAAATAAATATCCATAAATGTCCGGGTTTAGATCCAAAATTAGATCTTGTGGAAAATGCTGTAATTATCAAATTTGCCGAAATCTTTCCAGAAATACTTCTATGTACAACAAATTTCTTACTGAGGGGATAAATTCCTAATCTCTGGAAGGTAGCTTTGATCAAAATTATTCACAAACCGGACAAAAATAAATCAGATCCCAAAGCATACAGACCCATCTCTCTTTTGACAAACCTTGGCAAACTATTTGAAAGATTGTTAGCACCCAGAGTAGCAGATATAATTGAAGGTCAAAATTTAATGTCTCCATCCCAATTTGGCTTCAAGGAGGGAAAATCCTGTGAAGACGCCTTGGTCTCTTTAGTTAACCACATATCAACTTCGACGGCTAAATATGAAATGGCCATATTCGCTGACTTCGAGGGAGCTTTCGATTCCCTCTGGTGGGACAGCGCTCTCAATCGTCTTACCAAAGCCAAGTGCTCTCAGCTACTGTTCCAAGTTATTAGAAGCTACTTCCAAAATAGACTCATCCAAGTAATCTCGAAACAGCAGTCTCTCTCAAGGAACATCTCAAGAGGATGCCCCCAGGGATCAGTTCTGGGACCCCTCTTCTGGAACATAGTTTTGGACAGCTGGCTCACGCAAAAACCTGACAATATCTCTACCTACGCCGATGATTTGGTTCTTCTAATTCCAGGTCGATCGCGTTTTCAACTAGAACAATCAGCCAATATAACTCTTTCTGAGCTAATCAAGTGGTCAAGTATACATTAACTGCGAATATCTGCCACAAAAACCAAAATGATGGTTTTTAAGGGCAGGTTAGATTACAGAAGACCTCTAAATATAAGGATAGACGGAAAGAAAATCCCTTTTGTTCCTGAATTAAAACATCTTGGCGTAATTTTAGATGACAGGTTAACCTGTCATCTAAAATTTTCAATGGAATCCTCACAACGCAAAGTTTCCCAACAGCCTGGAATCAATATATTGTCCGACCAATCCCCAAAACACAAGGAGCGACATCAATTTCACAATTCAGGCCAATAATGAAAGCCTCATGTCTCCTCAAAGTCATGGAGAAGTGCCTTCTTCCCATCCTAACCAACCAGGTTCTGTCATGTGAATCACCATACATTCACTATGCCTTGAAACGCAGGTCCACTACTACCAACCTACTGCAAACCACCAACATCATTCTGGGGGCATTACAAGATAGGGCTGAGATGGCAATTGTGTATCTGGATATCCAGCCCCTCCTGCAACTTTGTGAGGATGGATACCAAATAAAAGGCAATATACTGGAATTCTTGAAGTCGCTACTTACGACCAGGGTCCTTCACCTGACTGTGAATAAAAAATCTTTCACAAGGAAAGTTAGTGTAGGTGTACCCCAGGGCGGAGTTCTCTCAGGGCTCCTCTTTACGGCTGCCATCCACCCATTCCTGTGTCAGCAAACAGAATTTATCAGTTATGCAGACGACTTGAAGCTCCTCTATCGGATCAACGGGACCGCCCGCCCCGATTCTGTTTCTGAAACCATTATCAACAGCCTGAAGAATCTGATTACATACTTGGCACAGTTCTCTCTTAAAATAAATCCAAAAAAATCTGCACAAATGGTATTTTCCCTCAAATCAAACCCAACGCAACTAAACCTGGAAATCCACGGAAACCCCATCATCCCAGTCATCAAGCACAAAGATCTCGGCGTTATATTCGACCCTAAACTCAGTTTCAAACACCATGTTGCAGACATTCATAACAAGGTATGCAGGGCAAGATGGCTTGCCAAACAACACCTCCTTCATGTCACAGAGCCTGAGTACACGCTCCAATACATATACCGGTTTCTGCAGCCAGTCATCACCTACGGGTCAGAAATCTGGGCGTCGGCAACGAAAACCACGCTAAAAATCATTGCATCTGATGAGTACTGGCTTCTTCGGTGGGTCCTCTTCAAACATAAACTGCCCCCACTCACACATACTTCAGATATCATCCAACTACTAAACTACAGAAAAGTCTCCAAACGGATATTTGACCTCCGCTTGCTTGTGTCAATTAAAATGATAGCGGGGGAAGTCAATACGCCAAATTTTTGGCAGATGTGCAATTGGAGGATCCCCCCAAAACCCTTAAGAGCCCTCCCCTCTCTGCAGTCTGTGGCGTGGAGGCTGAGAATAGGGGATAGATTCCTGCCCATGGAGATGCTCCACAACGTCCAGGAGATAGATGTGGACTACAAAAAGTTCATAAAGGACAAATCGTATAGAAGACGCATCATCAGGGACCAGCTTTCGTCTTCAACCGAGTGACTGCCATCGTCTTTTCATGTTTTCATTTCCCATGTTAATATCAATTTTAAATGTAAAATACGTAATTATACGTTTATTGTCTTATGTAATTTTACCTGTATTAGTTATTTAATGTGAAACCCCTAGCATTGTCGCTGTTGTGGGTAACATTGCATCAGGCAAGCATGTATCCAATCACTGCCTGCAATAAAAGATATTTATTATAAAACCTTCTCCTCTCATATTAATCACCTCGCCTCGAAGATTAAGAAGTTCACTGCAGCAGTTATCCTAATTTCCAAATTGGACTGGGGACTAAATAGGAAGACTCTCTTATTATATTATACAGCAGTATTCGTACCAATAACAACATATACTTCGGGAGTCTGGTTTCATAAAGCCTTTAATGTTGAACTCCGTTCCAAGCTCATCTCCCTCCAACAGATTATGCTGCTTGCCATGCTCCGGGCCTGCAGGACAGTGTCCTCTGCTGCTGCTCTGCAGGGCCTTGATGGAGTCTTACCACTAGACCTGCACGTCATCTTAAAAGGACTATGCTATCGTCTAAAGCACGGAGTTCCCGGCGAGATTCTCGGCATCTCATGCAACTTAAC
Source organism: Mastigoproctus giganteus (assembly GCF_048544385.1). Taxonomy (NCBI): domain Eukaryota; kingdom Metazoa; phylum Arthropoda; class Arachnida; order Uropygi; family Thelyphonidae; genus Mastigoproctus; species Mastigoproctus giganteus. The sequence continues at coordinate 133,277,011 of NC_143585.1, read as the reverse complement.
TGCTAACATCAAAGACGAGAAACGGAGAATCTGGAATGAACTTATCAATGTGTGGCACTCACGATAGGATTCCAGTACTACTGGTCAAGTCACCCGCTCTTTTGTTCCTGCAGTTACTTCCCTCTCAACAAGAACGTCCGCCAATGATTTTTCTCCCAGCCTAACAACATCGTATATACTTACTGGGTACGGCTCCATCAACTCCAAACTATTTCAATTTGGCTTGTCTGGCACAAATCTCTGCTTGTGTGGTATTGAGGAAACCTGGACGCACATTCTGTATCGCTGTAGCCTGTACCACGACGACAGATCTACACTACAAGCTGCTGTCAGCAACTTCTCGGAAGGAAATGAAGTGGCAGTGACTGAAAATTCTCAATCGTTCTCAGCTCTACAACAGTTCTGCTCTGCTGTTTTCACCAAAAGAAAGCAACTCTTTTCAAGTTTATCAACATATCAACAACAAGGAACCAACCCAACATCTGCAATGTCTATCGATATTTCTTAAAACTGATATCGCCTGCCATCTACTATTTTTTTCGTTCTTCCTAGGACAGAAAAAGATTGCTGTCTTGTGGTTCCTGTGCCACAATTTATACTTCTGATTAGTTGCGTGATGTGATTTGCTGTGTGAACATGTTTCATGTTCATTACACTTATAACATTGTAATTAACACGATTATATGTATATATCATTGTATGCATCATTATATATCACTACACCCATTTCTGGCATTCACAGAGTTCTGTTTACATCACAAGTGAAATGATAGCGCAGTTGTGGGAAACCACCGGTGGAGCCTCAACCCAAAACAATATGCCACTCTGCTCTCGCGGGAAGTCGTAGGGAACCATCGATTCTACTTGATCCTGAACACACTGTGTGTGTTCAGGATCAAGGAATTAATGACCAAAGTAATTCAAGGGAAAGGCAGCTACGAATAAGAAATTTAGTGAAATCTGCTTGAAAACTGTGAGAAAGGCGAAATTCATTCCTGTAAATCATTATTTTTCAATGGTGTAATTAAAACCAAGGATCGGTTCAGTAGGGCAGACTCAGTTAAAATGCAGTAGTACTGATTCTGACGGCATCTTTTCAATGTTTCGTACCCACCTGGGTTGGAATTCCAATTTAAGGAAGTTTTCCTTTCTCAATAATTAGGGGAAAAACTTTTCACGTAATTATTAGCTCACAAATTGTCTTCCAGCAGTTATATTTCGCAAAAAATGTTGCACGCATTAAAAAGGAATTTAGACAGAAGAAGACATTTCTCTAATCAATTGAAGCTCATTCATTTGAAATAAGATTTTGAGCTGCATTTCTCTGTTTTTAGTACTAACGAGACTAAAATTTCCAGACAAAATAAGCGAGTCGTGTTGGGCTGCAGAATGCATTGCAATAGAAGTAATTAAGACACGCAAATCTTTTTGTAGTTTAAGTTAAGGATGTATGCAACCATGGGGATGGACAGGCATACCCTTACCGAACATTAAATTTTGTTAGAATTTAATTAAAATTGTATTTTATTTGTTTTCAATTTGAGTTTAAATTTCCATTCGCTTTGATTTTCTTGATTACAATAAAACAGAATGGAAATTAGAATTTTATTTTAAGACATCTCAAGGAATGAAATAAAAATTCAATGAGAAACATTTAAATTAAAATCGAATTTAGTAATGCTTTGTCTTAGTTGAAATCACCACAGATGAGATTTCACTATTGAATTTTATTTCATCTCGAATTTTTGGTTAATTTTAAACTGGAAAAAAGCTCCATCTTCTTTCTGCTTCTTATTAGCAATAATCAATAAATAAGAAAGTATAAGTCCTTTTAAGACATCTATGAGAATTGCTGGTAACGTCTAACAAGAAGTTGTAAGGGCACCCACTAATGGCACTCGCTTGCCACTTTCTTCAACGTGGCAAAGAATGAACTTATTTTAAGATTCCATCGACATATTTCCTCACCCAACTCAACTGTCAGGATACAACACTACTCTTCGCACTTATCCTAAATTTCGATTTAGGATAAGTGTGAAGAGTCAATGGAAGAAGGTCATTAATACACAAGAGGAAAAGAGTGGGAGAAAGGACTGAACCTTGGGGAACACCAACACTAGTGGAGAAGTTAGAAGACAAAGAGTCACCTACCATCACCCGCAGTGAGAGTTCAGAGAGAAAACTGGTTACCCAATTGCAAAAAATAGTTGGCAAACCATAACATGGAACCTTATTTAGAAGACCTTTATGGCAAACACGAACAAAAGCCTTTGAAATGTCAATAGCAACTGCTTGAGTTTCAGCAAAGTTTTCCATTGAATTTGTCCAAAGATGGGTAACATAAGCCAGAATATCACCAATGGATCGACACTGAAAGAATCCATATTGGCAATCGTTGATCAGATGGAAGGTTTCTAGATAGTTAAGAGTTGGCGGTTAATTGTTGTCTCCATTACTTTGGAAAGCGTAGAAGTAATTGCAATGGGACGATAATTGGATGGGAGGGATGTGTCACCCTTTTTAGGAAATAAAACACCCACATACTAATGTCAATACACATTAACAATATACCAACTCCTTGAACGTTTGGTGTAGTATTCTTGAGTACAACCTTACTGGTCCATCTAAGTCTTAACTATCTTAAACCTTAAAATCTAAGCCTGAGACCGTCGAATTCAACCACTATTCCACCTGAGCAGAGTCCCTATTACATTGTATGCTGATTATAACCACTATGCCACCTACGCGGTGTCCCCATGACATGTCCTCTAAATATTTAGATTCAACTATAAACTAACAAAGAAAATAATCATTTTGGCCAAAGACGTGGTTATCTCATGGATCCGCTTTCCATGAATGACTGAATTAATGAACTCATACGTTTGATAGAAATTCTCCTTTATAAACATATTAGGAGGCACTCATGTTCTAGCAGTTCTTTTCTTGATCAGAAAATGTCTTTTGCCTTTTAATATTTTAGTTATTCATATTTTAAATAAAAATACGATTCATGCTTAAAACTTTCCATCTACCAGCAGGGTTCTGCGCATTATCTGATGGAACCTCCTTTTCTATGTCAAACTGTTTTCAAGTAACGACACCAGTGTAATCTAGAGTAGATTTTTATTATGTTTTGAATTATTAATCCAGTTTTCAGACAGAAACATGCATAATAGGGTTGCATTAGTTGAATTAGATATGTTTCGTATACGCTGTATCGATCAAGGAAATTGCTTGCGTTAGTTGTTTCTAACAGGCTGTTCGCCGTTCTTTGCTTTTCAAGGAGCATTGTAAAATGCTTAAAGGGCCTGCTGTATTAACTGTGTCGGTCCATCCGCATGTAAGAACTCTACTTCCAGTGGACGAATTGTGGAAAATTGAATTTTCATTACATGTTTCGTTGGTTCCCAAGGAGATTTTAGGCCCAAGAAATGTTTTCAACGAATCTGCTACTGTCGGAAGCATTTCTGCAGCCTCTGATTTTTGATCCTCCGCTTGCATATCTTATAATTTTTATTGGAACTTTGAACTTTCATGAAATCTTCGCCCTTTCTGGCAATGAGCACGTTGCTCTTTGTCAGAAACCGTTGAAAATTCAGGGGGGAATGATCAGTTCTGTTAAAAAGTCTGAAGAAGAGTGGATCATGTCTTTAGACATCGACGGGATAGGCCATCAAGAATTTGTTCCACTAACACGAAATTATCAATAAGAATTTCCACGTAGAAGTTGCACAATGGACACTCTTAAGATGTTCTACAAAAAAAAAAAAAAAAAAATCTGAAAAATGGCTTCCGCAGGTTGATTACTGCATCACAACATCTCTTGCTCAATGAGTCTGTGTGAGGTAATTTCTGATCAAGGATAACTTCAGAATAATATAATCTGAAGATATCTAATTTCTCCTTTTTTGTATACTAAACTTTTGTATTCAAAGGGCGGAGATTTCATGACATTTCAGAGAACCAGGGTTTCCTGTTGTATTAGATATCAAGAGGAGAACTACTTTGAGAGTGACAGCACGAAATATCCAATGAAACAAGATTTTTTTTTAAAAAAAAGCACAAAGTCGGGGCTGGAACAAAGGTTCTCGAATTCGGATGAGAACAAAACAGAAGTCTCGGATCAAGGAAAGAAGTCATCATCATCTGCAGTCCCAGGGGCAGTAAATTCTTTCTCGTTTTAACAAGCACAAACTCATTCTGACATATGTGGAACCAGGATTCTTCCCTGGGAGTTTCAGTGCAGCTGGACCTTTGACTTGATAGCGTTGATATATTTAAAAGAACGAGTTGTATTCTTTTCTTTCAGTAGAAAGATGCTACCAAGGAGGAATATATGAGTAAAGGTTGGCGTTTGTCTAATTCTTGACAAAAACCAAGGTTTTTTTTTTGCCAGTTAAAAAAAGGTAATATTGTAATTAATTCATTCTCTTGAATAAAAAAAAATTCAAAGCAATAAGGATCAGGAATTTAACTCCTTTAGGGCTCGGAATGGACTGTTGCCAGTACTCAAAATGTTTGTATGGATATATTTTTATGACTGATACAAACTTATCAAGTAATTGCCACTGTTTGTGGTGTTTATTTGATTATTATGCTGGAGGGGTGCATTGAAGTATGGTTAAGATTAATTGGAGTAGTATTTGGAGTTAATGATATTATGAGCCAGGGGCGCATATAATTAAAATGATTATACTTCAAGCCTGGTTAGAGAGATGTAATTAATTCAGAAAGGCAACACTCAGCAGTATATAGTCAAACTTCAGATAGTGTGGACTTTTGAATTGGGGAATCATTTTCTAAAATAATACTCGTAATATTCACAATTGTGAAACTTATGCTGCTTGATATTCAAATGATTGTGTTTCCGATTGAGAGTGCATTCGGTCCTTTTTTGTGTGTGTGGTATTCTACAACTCTGGAATATGAATCTTCTGTGAAATATTAAGTAGTCAGAAAGGCAATGTTTACTGCCTGGGGCTAAGTTAGGTTATAGCTGTCCAATACACCATAGAAAATCATTTGAGAGTTGTGGTGTATGGAGACTGTGTCGGTGCAAGAGATGAGGTATTGATTTTTCTATTGCTGATAGAGCAATACAGGCGCTCTTAAAATGGAATAAGTGAAAATGTATACTGTCTCACCAAAGGTGATAGGATGCCAAGTTCGCATAAAGAGTTTTAATAAAGAAATTAGCAACCCCAAAAAGTTTCCCTTAATGATAACATCGATATTCTTTCGACTAGTTCCTTGTAGTTGAAATAAAGAATTTTTGACCAGTTCCTTAGAGCAGATCTGCGTCAATTCCATCTTCAATGCATTGCCAGTTGAACTGCATAAGAGAGCCGTATTGGCGCTCAATTAATCCGACCACTTTATTCTGAAGGTGTTACTTCGAATTCAAGTCTGGTTACTGGACTGGTCAGGAAAGGTCGTTGGAATTGGCTTTTCTCAGATCGCTGCATGGGATTTAGAATTATTGTGCTGGCACACGAAGAGCCCATTTCCAAGGAACTGACAACACAATTGCCCATGCTAAGATTCAGAATTGGTTTTTGCACTAAAGCCAACGCTCTTTGAGTCCGGATCATAAGTAGCAGCCCAAATAGTGATCCCACCACTTTCGAACTTCACTCAGGATGTCATATATCTTCTTTTTTTCGGCTTAAAAGCAAATAGCTTTTTAAGGTTAATTAATCTTATAACACCATTCACTGTCTTAAATGATAATCTACAGCTGTAAAATTGTGTTGATACAAACAGATTTGGTGGAACAGCGGGGTTACTCCGTTTGAGGTATACAGTTGAAAAGTTATTAAAATGTTGTTTATTAATGGATAAATAAACTTTCTGTTTATACTCCGGAATGACTCGGTTATTGAATTAGTTTTTAACTATATTGGAGATTAGTTGAGCTAACTGATATTTGTTTTTGATCACTGCCACAAAATAAGCTGAGCGCTACAGTAACGGCTGCCGTTCATTGTAAACTCCATCGGGTGTATAAGAAAAGCTTAAATAACAGTTCTTTAAATATTAATACCCATTCCATGCGCTCACGTCACTGTTTAACGCTGTGATGAAGTTCTTGAAGATCATAATTATACGTGCAGCTTCTTTCGAGGAATCTTTCTAATGATTCCTAAGAATTTTAACAAGTTTTATACGGCTACAAGTCGAGAGCATCGACAGGTAATCTTCAACGCTTTAGCGTTACTTGAAAATTATCGATTTCTTTTTTTTTTTAATGGCTTCCCACTTAAGATAATAAGATTATATGAGGATGGAATCGCGAAAGCCGACTTGTTAAAAGTTCAGCCAGCGAAACCCCTTCTCAGACATTACCTTGTACACCAACGTAATTAAACATCACATCGGCGTTCCTTAAGGGCGGTTAGTCCGCACATTAAGGTACCTGTACACTAATCGGTACGGTAATTCCGCTAATTAACTTCACTAATTGCCGCGAGCAATTAAGTGGAAGTAGACTGCTTAACAAGTAGCTGCTGGATGAGGTGTCACTAGCGGCACTCCCAACTCCACTTATCAGTGGCTGCGCTTGAAACAAAGAGCAGTTTTTTTTTTTTTTAGAGCGATTTGTGGTGAAATATTCCTTTTGCTCCTTTAGAGTGGATTCTAGTAGGAGAAGGAGAGTAAAGCAGATACAGGAGAGGAACATCTGCGAACAATTATGACCACATAAATCCTGACCACAAATAATGGTTAATAAATGTTTTAAATTCTTTTGTTCAAGTGAAGTGACCTGTTAAAAGATAGGTCTGTGGTTAATTATGGTTGTATTCTTAATTATTACACGTATTGAAAATATTAATTCATTTTCTGGCTCAAAACAACAACAAGATAAAGAACCATGATCATATTAAAGCGCATGAAACAAGAAAAATAAAAGCTTCATTTCGTGTTTTTAATTTAATGTATTCTTTCAACTGACGTTTTTCTGCTCAAATTATTAAAGAAAAATGTATTAGGAAAAATTGTAAGGCTTCTTTGGGCTTGAAGTTTTCCATCCTCTCTGATAGGCCTTTCCTATTAATGAGGATGTGTTAATTTATGGTAAAATCTCTTACTATTGTTTCTAGCGATGACTGATAAATGTCCGGTTGATCAACGTGTGGAATTTTTCTTTAAAATATAAATATATCATTATTCAAGAAAGGCAACTTGAAGTTCCACCACGGATTTCATCAGAAGACATTTAGGAACTGGTGAATCCTAGAAAACAGAGGTATGGACCCCTACAGAGGCGAGTCTTGGGGTAAATTTTTCAAATAGGGATACTTAAAACACTAATTTGATGTCAGTTTGGAAAACATCGTTAAATGTTGGCTGCAGGGTTGACAACGTGCTGCATTTTGAGGAAGATGTTGTAACAGATTTGGCAAATGTTTTGTTAAATCTGTTACAACATCTTCCAACTAATTTCTTACTTGATATATGGATTGGCGTGGAGACTATATCTACTATCTACAGCATTAGTCATTGAGCGTCTTAAAACAAGGGTACTGTATTTGTATGGTAGGAAAATTTTACTTAAATCCAAGAAATCTTTCATGAGGGTGTCCTCAAGGGTCTGTATTGGACCCAGTTTTTTGGAACTTAGTACTTAATTTATGGCTATAACAGTCAGCTGAAAATCTGCACAAGACTGCTTATGCAGATGATTTGGTTTCATGTGTTACTGGTAAATCCAGGTCTGTGCTTGAAATAAGAGTGTCCCAGCAAAGACCTACAAGGAACTCCAGAAAGTCGCAATCCTGAACACCTGTAGGAGAGTCAGAGAGTTCCTCGTCCATCAGTAACACCAGACTTAACAACAACAACCCTGTGTATTTTTGTCGCAATACCCGTCACGAGGTGGAACCCCAATCAAGGAGAAAATAATATAATAATAATGTATCATGTAGAGTTTTAAAGCAACCGCACGCGCCTATTATCAAACGATAATATAATTAACTCAAAAGAACCTGGGCCGAAAGTTTAATGGTCATAGACAATATTGTCTAACCTAATATATTGGGCATTGGCAGTTACGGTTAAACACGAAGGGTAAAAGTCCGTACAATATACAGGTGTATTTGTATATGTACTGACCAAAATGGAATTTTTCTATCCTACCATTTCAAATCAACTTTTATCATTAGTTAACTATTTCAAGATAAAATAACAAACATAAAATTCGGTGCCAGTTTTAGTGAAATTTGAGAAAGGATCGACAAATCGTTCTAACAGACGTAATATAAAATTTCATGAAAATTCCACCCACTGGGAGTCGAGTTATTACATGCGGACGGACAGACAAGGAAATAATGAGTTGGATTTCTATTAGTCCAATTTTAATGAACTTTGGATAGTTCGAAAAATCTTTCTAAGAGGTTCAGATATATTATTTATTGAAATTCGTCCAGTGGGAGTCGAGTTATTACACGCGGACGGACACAACGAAGACAATAAGCATATTATGCGTAATATCTGAACGCGCCTAAAAAATAAAATGAATTTAGATTTCTGTATACACGCTTTGGTGTCCAACTTGTAATTTTTTTATTCTGTACAGCAGTCAAAACCTTTGACTTTAAATAAATAAAATAAAAATTATGGGTGCTCTGATTGACTGGAGGGGTTCTACCAAAGTCTCTCAGTTCATGCTGATGCGTTCCTCGCAAAATCGTTAATCTCTGCCAGAGAAGAAACATTTCCCTGACATTTCGCGAAATTTCGAGCGGGACATCTTATCTTCATTGCAATATCTGTCAGACCAATCTTCAAAGCGAGCAATTAGGAATTTCACACACGCTGCACTCTGTAGAAATTCACGACTCTCTCGGTGCGAATCGTCCTTTTATTTGAAATGAATTCAACGGAAGAAATGCCATTAAGGAATAAGAGCGCCTGATTATATATGCTTTAGTTCACTAACGTAATTTTGGATCCACACTTCTTCATTGCCACTGAATAGCAAGCGCGGTTGAATGCAAAAGAAAGAAATACAACGAAATGGGAGGAGAAACGCGCATTGATTTCTCCAGTCGTATGATATTACAGAGACTTCATCTTAAGGGTCCAATTAAGACTACAGATGCTTTCCAAGTTCCGCGGAATCAGCTAGAGCATCGATGTATGCCTTTTATGATTGTTACGGGACGCAGACCATAATAAAGGAGATGCAGACCGTGAGGCGCCGCTGTGTAGTGTCTGTACGAGGGAGGTTCAAAAAGATTTAATTTCATCAAGAGGTAGTTTGTGATAGAAGGATAAAATTTTTTGTTTGGTACCTTGAGATTTCTATAGAAACTCCACAAATTGTTTTCGATCTAACAATTCATTTTTTTTTTTATTCTTTGCAGCGCTGAATGGAGTGAAGTATCACAATGGATAAAGTGGAATACAGATCAGTGATTTTGTTCATCTTTCTTCAGGGGGAAAACATCGAAAACTGTCCAAAAAGAAATGGTTGCTGTTTATTGGAGAAGACTGCTCAAGTTACAGCGTTATTGCACATTGATATGGAGAATTCAAATGTGGAAGAACCTCGTTGCACAACGAAGAAATCCCAGGATGTCACACTGCTTTAACAGAAGATAGTGTTGCAAAAATGGATTCATTAATCCTGGAAGATCGCTGTATTAGCGCCAAAGAACTATTGTAGAGCACCAAATTATTGTACAGTCTGCGGAGAACATCATCCATCAACAGTTGCATATGAGTAAAGTGTCTACTAGATGGATTCCCAGACTTTTGACCCCTTACCAGAAGAAGGAAAGGCCACAATGTGCACACGAAAAGTTGGCGATGTGCCAGGAAACGCAAGAGGGGTTTTTTCATGGCTAGTCACCATGGATGAAACTTGGATCCATTGTATGATCCCGAAATTAAATAAACGTCAAAAGCAAAGGTTCAACCAAGTGCTGGCAAGGTGATACTGTTAGCTTTTTGGGATCAGCATGTTTAATACTAATAGATTACCTTCAAAAGGGATGTACCGTGAGGGCGAATTATTATTCCAACCTTCTCATAGAGCTAAGCGCTTAAAAGAAAAAGACGAAAAAGCTGTCAAAAAGTGTGAGCCGGTCCACGATAATGCCCCGGCGCAGTCCTCGCCGCATCCTGCTTATTCCCCCGACCTTGCACCTTCGAATTTATTCCTCTTTCCTGCCCTGAAGACCTTTCTTCGTTGAAAACACTTTTCTACCGATGATGAGATGATTCCTGTTGCAGAATCGTGTCGTGGTTTGAAGGACAATTAGAGGACATCTACAAAACTGGCCTGCAGAAGAGCATTAAGAGGTGGAAAAATGTCTTTTTCTGGTGACTATTCTGGAAAAGTGTAATATATGGCGTTTGTCTCAAACGTCTGTCACAACTACTTCTGGATGAATACAAATCTTTTGTGAATCCTCCCCCCCAACTCGTAAATTGTAAGACACATGATCAACACGGAGCACTTAATTCATACATGAAATGAAAAATTAAAGAGTAAGCATCCTTGGTTGCACTCCCACAAGATCTTGAGCAACGCAGCAAAGGAGGACTATCGTAAAATGTACCACTGTGTTTTAATTGGCCTAACCAAGTACCTAAAAGCAATTACTACTAAAATCTTCACGCTCTTTTAACATAATTATTAATAATTCCGAAAAGTCTTCTGGGGTTCCCTAAATAAACATAAAGAAAACTAAATCTCCTTATGAAAAACCTTGTTTTTACGACAGATAAAAGTGGTTATGGCTGGTGGAATTTTAAGCAACGTTACCATGGCGACATATGAAATATTCGTCTCCTTCCCTCCGTAGGACGCACTCTTCTTTCATAAACTACTCGAATGCTCCAAATTGTCGCGCGGAGAATCAGGAGGAGAGTCGCATATACATATCCATTCCCTTGTTCGTGCCACCTCGTGCAATAGATGGCTCGAACCGTTCTGCAAAACATCGTCAATCAGAAATCCACTATCAGCGCTCAGCACGTGTCAAGCGCTGCTCTCTTATGAAGGGCAGCGGCGATTTGTTTTCTGAGGCTCGAAAGTGCCACTTCATCAGCTGCGGGGCGCGTGCCAGTGCAAAGATCACAACGCCGACGATGAGTGACGGATATCGCCTGCAGTGTTGACTCGCCTCGGCAGTCAAGGCTCGTGTTTTGACTGACAAGAAAGTGAATGAGCGAAAAGGAAAAAAAACAAAGAAGTAAATAAATACAGTAATTTGTGAAGAGTTCACATTTTCAATAGCGATGCATGAGTGCCTGAGAGAGAGAGAGAGAGAGAGAGAGAGAGAGAGAGAGAGAGAGCTTAACTGACCTCTGTTAAAAGCTGAGAGAATAATAGAAATCCAAATCTATGGGAAAGAGACAAGAGAAGAAATGAAATGTAAATATCTATGGAAGAGCGCTAGAGAAAGAGAGAATGAATTAACGATTTTAGATAGATGAAATGAAAGACAATATCAGAGCGTTCCAGTAAATGCAGTCTTTCGAAAAACTGCGAACTGCACAGCTTAATTTGGTTTCACATAAAGCATTTTTTATAACTTGCTTTTTCTAGTAAACTTTAACAACAATGGAATTCAATGAACAGATATTTTTTCGATTTTCTATATTTACTTACTGGATTCATTTACTAATTTTCACGTACACTTACTGCCCAAAATATTAAAAACCTTCATTCAATATGTAGCACGGTCTTTTGCCCAAATTAAGAGCCCGTATGCGTTTTCCACTGGGTGTTTGGGGGCATCTAACACCAGATTTAACAATTCTTCTATCAGTATATTTGTAACTGTTGTATTCTGGTCCATGGAGAATTGCGAAATCGAACTCCCCTGTCTAACGTATCCCAGATATTCTGTACTGGATTCATATCTGGAGATTTAGGAGGTCAGGACAGAGCTGGAAATCTTAGGAACCTTCTCGGACCATTCATGTACAATTTTCGCAGTGTGGATAGTTTCATTGTTGTCTTCAAAAATCCATCATAATCTAAGTAGAAATGAATCACCAGAGAGTGTAGGTGATTCTATACGACAGAAAAAATATTCACTGGAGGCAACGCCACCTATTAACAGTATGAGAGGACCCTGTCCAAACAGAAAGTACCTCATACCATGATTCCACCTCCAGCCGCTTGAGTGGTGGACATGACAGTTTGGAAGTATGGCCTCATGAGGTTCACGCTACACTTTCACTGTACCATTGGAGCAAAAATGTTCTAATGGTAGAGTGAAATGTTTCAATGGTTGAAGCAAAAAAATGCTCCAACTCTTCACACACGAAGTTTTTCCATTGTTCTACAGTCCAAACTTACCGTTGGTGGCAATGCTCTCGTCCAATCTTTTTTACCGAAACGGGTGGCATTCGTATAGAATACGACAACCACATCCAAGATTCTATAACTCCTTTGGCTGCATAGTTCTGTTGGAACTGAATCTATTTTCCTGAATTGAATTTTCAGTCATTTGCAGTACACTGAATCTTCTATTCTGACATACAATTTTTTAATTCTTGCGGTCTCGTTATTGTAGTACCGAATTTCTGCACCATTTTTATTCCCTCTAGAGCTGCACTGCTCTTTTTTCTTCGACACATTGTATACTTTTGAGATGGCCTTTCGACATATCTGTAATTTCTTTGTTTTCTCAATTGTGGCTCCTACTAAACGTGCTATGATCACCTGTGTTCGTGTCGTCGGAATGATCACTTGTGTTCCCCTTGATGGAATTCACTAATAGGGCCTGAGAAACCAAACTTTTCTGATGCTGAGGAATTTATAAATCATACCATGTGAAAAGTTACATTTGTATACAGTTCAATTATCTGTTGACGCTAACTGAAGAGAGAGTCTAATTTTTTTTGGTCAGTGAATGTACAATAACAGATAAAAGCAATAAATAAATCAAGGAAAGACATTGAGTGTGTCGTGAAGTGATCGTCTTAGCGAATGAAGGTATGGCGCGCTTGTGTGTGAAAGAAAATGGAAATCAAGTCGCATAAACCCATCCAGAAATCCTATTGCGAGCAATATATCATTACACATTCCAAATCTACTTTTCCTATCGAAGCTGGGTGGAAGATATTACCCTTATATCCATGTCGCAAGCTATTTCAGCAATGATCCAACATTACACCAGTTATTCAAGAGGAAGTTTCTAGTTTTTATCATTGCGATACGTTCTTTTAACGTTGAGATCCATCATGTTATGTCCTCCCATGCATAGCTAATTTCAAATGGTGCCATTACAGGTTTTACTCAAAGAAAACAAAACTAAATGTTCGATTCCGGTGACGTTAAAAATGCCTTTTTCCTTTCTGTGTGTGTTTGGAAAATGAGGTGGTGGGGGGGGGGGGGAAGAGAGAGAGACAGTGAGAGGCAAGAAGGTTTAGATCAATACTGTTCCATGCTAAAGGACCAGACTACGTTAACGATCATATACGCCAGTAAAGCGCTGTATTGCAGATGAGACCAAATAAAATCCTCTATCAAAATGCTTTATGGGGTAGTATTTTATAACTTTTCCACCGAAGCTGCTCCTCGTTTCTTTGTCAGGCGATGCTGTTCAGTGAGAGGAGAAAGACAGGCAGCGCGAAACGCATTCTTTTTAAATACGCACTTAAATATTGTCGACTTAAATGTCTGCAGCTGCCTTCTGTTAGGAAGAAATAAAGTCACGCTAGAACTACAAAGCATCTTCAGAATGCACAGACCTCATTAAAAAGAAAGGGTTTTTTCAACATCCTCGTCTTATTTTATGCGGTTAGAATTCATGCGTTGAAAGATTCGTTAGCAAGCACTGGTTTTCACCATCCAGGAAATGTCATATTATGCTGTCTATCCATATCGAAGACCACTTGTACTACGTGCATCGACAAAGTTTGGTAGCCACGCCATTTAGGATGTCTCGTTACCATGCTATTTTTTGATGAAGAGAAGAATTGTATCTGTAGATTACCACTCCATTATAGAGTGGTATCATTTCGTTATGTGGTGTGTTACGGGAGAGCGTACTGCCGTGTCAACGAAAGGCCCTCTGGGAAAAATATGCAAAGGTTTATGACCATGATCAAAAAGAAATCGCGCTGCAGTGCGAGTGAGAACGAACTGAATTTTATACTGGAAGTTCAATCCTTCGGAGGATAATCATTTTTCCCTTTTAAGTTCACAATTGATCATTTAGTGTAAGTATTTCATTTAAATACTGTCTGGGAATAATTTTACTGGGCAACATTTCGTGTTTTTGGAATTCAGAATTGTAAATTTTTATTGTAGGTTTGGAAAGAAATTTTGAAAACTTTATTTGAAACGCGTACAGGTTTGGATTTCAAAATTCCTTATTTTCAGGCTGCGATTTCATTCTACCATCAGGTATTTTTACGATGGCAACTGTACAGTTTCTTCTTCTGTTTTTCGGAGCAGATTTCTTCCTTATATATCCCTAAAAAATCGCGACATACAGAAATTCAAGTCCAACGTCTCTTCAAATTTCAACTTCAGTTTATCTCTCAATCCAATCAGCGTACTGGAGCCATATGAATGTGTTTAGGATTATCATAAAAAACTCCTTCAGGATTTCTACCATTTTTCAGAGTGGTGTCTTCTAATCGGTTACCCTCATAGAATAAAATAGTTTGAATTTTTTAAAAATTTATACGTTAGGTTCAATGGAAACCTCGGTGAAGATACTTGCCTGTGATTTTTTACGCTGATTACACGAGGTCACCCTTGGCGTTAGGACAAACACTACGTTTCACTAAGGGCAGAATACCTTCTTTAAAAGAATTTCTCTGGCTTCTATTGAAATCAATCTCGGACAACCTGCTCCATTTTAAGAGAACTGAAGTTGCCATCCAATCAGTATCTTTTTAGAGGGCCTAAGACATAATAATAGTACAGACAAAGATTCAAGAGGTAAGGAGGATTCAAAAGTATTTTTCCACAAAGTCGTTTTAATTGGGGGTTACATTTATATCAGAAAGAAAAGAAAAAAAACGTCTTTTATTTAGATGGTAATCGTGCAGCGAACCTTAATGTACAATGGAGCCATTTTGCGTATTTGTTGGTTGTAAGGAGCATCTCAGGCCATCTTGTACCATTGAGTTTGTGCATGCTTATGAAATTACTCTTGGGGAACTGTATTCTCAAAATCAGACAACCGAAATGTGCATTTATGACAACAAAAACAATTGAAGTAAGCTGCAACCGTGATTTGTATTCATTGCCATCACGCGACTACACTTTACCACTTTTTCTCTATCCTTGTCCAACCACCATTTCACTTAGTTCTTCACACTTTGGCTTAGACTAATTTTAATTAGTCTTCTTCTGTATCGTATTTATTAATTAAAAAAATTAATTTAGCACTTTCTAGGGCTATTTCCAGATTCAACTTATTATGGCTAAAGATGCAGTGCGTTAATTTGCATACAGCAGTTAGGCATGAGCGTAAGCGCGCTACTAATTCACAGTTGACATTAATACTTTTGGGATGCGGGATCGTGACGTAGTTTTTATTTCTTTTCCATTGCGTATGCTTTTTTTTTTAGCATGATGTTTCGTTTGATCCATGCGAGCAGAAAAGAGAGATTTTAGCGCATACGTGCAGCACGTGATTCAAAGGAGGGAAACATCGAGGAGCCAAAAGTTCTCTTTTTTTTTCCTTCCTTTCTCTCTCTCTCTCTCCCCTCTGATCCATTCTTGGATACAAGTTTTTCAATTTCGTCTTTCCTACAAATGGAATCTGCAGAAGTGCATTTTTCATCCATCCCTTGAATTAGTTCGGCGTCAGCCGATACGGTGGCTTATTCAAATTTCAATCTGCGCTGCATTTTCATCTCGTGCCGTCGACCATCCCTGACTGAACTTTCCCGAGTCAATTTCAGGAAACGGAATATTTTATCACGTCTTTGCCGTATGCATAAATAATAAATTACCAGCCGCGCGAGGAGACATTGCCAAATATGCAGCGGAGACCAAACGAAGAGTGCAAGCAGCTCAAATCAGGCCTCACGTGCAGGGTTTGCCGAAATTTCTTTCTTTCGTTTTTTTTTTCATTGCTATGGTAACTAGGTATTAGTATAATCTGAACGAACACTCAACAAATAGCTGTTTTCTTATCGATTATTGTCCGACTGCAACATTAATGAACAAAGCACGAACAATAAACCGCACCCGACCCTTACAGTATCTGCCCTTTTGTCTGCCAGTCAATCTAACTATTGGTTGATGGCAGAGACTATTTTCAAATATTGGACGTCTGAATTTTTCATCAAACTACCCAATATTTATTTCATCAGCGTGCCAAAAATGCCAGACTCGTTAAGATGGCCGGTATTTGGTTGAAACCAAACTAGGTGACTATTAGCTTATTTGTCATCCCTTTAATATTGTAGAGGCTGTACATTGTTTTCATTCGGTGGATAATAAATTAATACTTTAATTGAACACACTGCATTAGTGTATATCAAGTAACTCTCATCATTCTAGCATGAGACTGTTTTAACTGTAGTCTTCGTAACGTCCTTCTTAACATACATTGATTTTTTAGGAGCTCTCTTGTTTATTAAAGTTGAGAAATGTCACCCAAAAAGGGAATACAATTTTCATTATGTTTATGGAACACTATACGAAGTCTTGGGTCAACATGACAAGTAGTTCGTCTATTTATGGGATGAAAAGCTGACATACTTAACTCTTAGGACACAATTCGCAGATGTACAGTGATCTTGTCGCCTGGGGCATGAAGAACAATACAACCAATGAATGAGCAGTAGAGACAGTCCTAACTGGAACAAGATTCGATGTTTTCAGTATTTCTATGGTGTTATATTTCTATGGTAATGTTGGCATTTCATACTTTGGATTAGGCCAATATAAATAGAGAGAGTAGCCTTCCTCTACGTTCAGTAGGCAGCAGCAGTTTTCCAACTGAATTCTTACTATTATTAAGCAATAAAATTAAACTGAAAGACATTTTCGAAATGCATAGACGTTATTGTTAGGATACTGCAAATAAATTTTCGTGTGTAATTGGTGTAATGGAATTTCATTTATATTGGCCTTCCACTTAAGTTGTTTCTTATTTCTCTAAGAATACGAGTTTTAAACTAACGAGGCAGTAAAAACAAAGATAATGTACATCCAAGATACGTCACTACAAATGACTGTCTGGGGACTGATAACAAGAGTGAATCGATAAATTCTAACGAACAAAAATATGGAAGGTACTCTTCAACCAGTGTTTTGATTTGATTGTTTTAAGGGGCTGAGATTGGCGTCTCATCCACCGCTTTGGTCATGGCGTACCATTTAACAAGGCGCGCCAGTTCATATGGTCCTTATTTTGATTAATGTCTGTGCATGTTATGCGAGCCGAAAATCCCAGAATAACTCTTGCGGAAAATCCTTCTCTTGCCTGAAAGTGGAGAGCCACAGACATAACTGGAAGATCGAATATTCAGGATTTGAACCCAAACGAGTGAAAAGCGGCGAAACCACTACATGTACGGTATAGTGGTTCCATCATCGAGGAACCAGTATACCGTCATTTCTATAGAACAAAACACAAAAAAACTAAAGATGATCTTAATGAAACCAAACACGCATAGTCGAAGAAGTCATTGGCAGAGTGCTCACGAATTTCGGGTTATACTGTAAGTAAATTTTTAACTCGTTATACTGCTAAGCAGGAATATTTTTTGACAGTTCCATGGATCTAAAGATGATCTCTATTTAGACAGAAACACTTATTTATATGCCTGTCTTCCTCGGAGTAAACTTAAATTCCTGAGTGGTTCATATTCTCTGGCAGAACAGCAGTAAAACCTTCCAGCACGAGCATAAATGCTTCATGTTGATGGTGGGGTAGATTCATTTCAAGATTTTCCTGACAGTACAGTTCTAGTTTCTGTGAAGACCCCACAACTTCAATATTAGTACTGTACTTCCAGCAGCTGTTAACAAGAACCAACAGGGACTAACCGCATACATTGTAAAATTTAATCATGCATTTTGATTCAGAAGTAAAAAAAAATGGAAATTCTGTCATCGTACATTTCTGAAGAAAATTTTCTTTTATGTCTTTGATTAAGCATTTTAATCAAAGTGGCTACTGCTTCGACACATCTGTCCACAGATTTTCAAAATTTTGGAAAGATTTATCGAGCAATCCAAAATTTCATTAAAATTGGTCAAATAAGGAAATTATTTCTTCTTTTTTTTCATAAGTCACATCGGTTATCTACATACCGTATATTGCAGATGAAGCGCTGGATGTTTGTTGCAACGTGCTGGTTGGGTAATATGACAGAGGCACAGAAAAGAAAACAAATTCCCATTTTAAGCCGCATACAAAAATGGTTGCTTCTTGAACAATTCATTCTGTTTTTGTAATTAAATAATATCAGTTTATTAAATATATATTAAATTTTTTGCATTTTTTTTTTTCGCAGAAGATCCGTGAAATGGATCTTCTGCGAATAACAGAATGAACTATTTTAAATCGACAGATGGACTGAAGAGTATAAATGACGTTCAACACTGATAATTGCATATGGGCAGCGATAGTCCCAGAAAAACCTAACAATTCGGTGGTATCACACTCAAGGGGTGGAGAACGAAAGAGACCTAGTGGTAATTGTACAGTCCGACATGAATCTAAGCAGTTCAATCAGGCTGCTAGGGTTTTGTCATGAGGTTTTGTCAATGATATACAGGAATTTTGCCAGCGGGGACAAAGGGAGGTAATTATTCCATTTTATAAGGCAATGGATAGGCCTCATCTTGAAGGTCTAGAAGCCTATTTTAAGAAGGATGTGAATCTGTAAGAACGAGTACAAAGAAGAGCAACAAGATTAGTCAATGACACAAAACGGTACTCTAACCTAATATCCAGACTTCAGTTTTTCGAACTTCAGTTGGGCTAACTGCAGCATCTGGAATTTAGGCACCGACGAGGAGACTATATTGAGGTTTAAGGATTTAAATGGATTTAGTAAACTGAAGGCGGCATCATTACTCGTTCTCAGATAACGCGCATAAATCGAATATAAATTTAAATTGAAAAAGGATGGTTGTAGGACAGACGTCAGAAAATTTTCTTTCATTCAGAGAGTGATTGAGTTGTGGATGAATTACATGATTTGCACATGCTTTCAATAAAGATTTTATTAATAATAAGAAGGCAGAAATAAAAAGGAAGGAAGAAAGAGCAAACACATGAAGTGGATCATCGAAATGAATCCGCTTATTATGCGAGCATACTACGAAGTAAACAAGCTAGAGACCGATATGACAGTGTACAGGATGAAATTATACACCAAATGGTTGGAATTGGAATGGTTCACGTCACTGAACAGCGCATAGCAGACCACAGATGGACCATCCTCAGGAAGAACCCGATAGGTTCAGCAATCTTGGAAAAAAATCGACCAGCATCTGAGCAACCAACAAAAAGAACAAGGAATATGGACACAAGAGGATCAGAACTAGAAGAGGAACAGCAAATACAAGTACAACCGAGTGTCGCCGAGGTGGAAAGAAACGAGGTAACGATATTCAGTATAGATGAGAGGAAGAAGGACCTAGCAGAATTCGGGGGAAATAGACCTCACAAAGATCCACCCCATACCGAATCAGAGATCCAACAGAATTCTGTGGCAAATTATAGACTGCGTCAAACGGCTCACCAGATTACGCTGTAGCCACAAGGATGAATAGAAATAAGACGAACAGAACACAAATTGCAAAGACAAGAAACTACCAGCCTGGGAAAGCAGGCTACAGCTAGAAAATGGAAGAGTGAAAACAGGTCAACTGATCCGGTACCAACAGAAACGTAAAGACCATCCTCAAGAAAGATATCGACAGAAAACACGAGACCTAAATTAGAAGATCGAAGAATACCTTGAATCTCCAAGCAGAATCTCGTGGCACTCAGCAAGAGACTTCGCGATACAGGGAGAGTGTACAGAGAAAAAAAAAAGAAACAGACAACAGGATATTTGAAGCTCAGAGACTTCAACAGGAAAATCGGACAAGAACAGAAAGAGGGCATCGGACCCACCAACCAGAAGTTACTCGAGATATTCTGGGCAAACTGGAGCAGCGAAGTAATAGTAATCGTGGCATGTGATGCAAGAAAGCAAGCGTATGAGCTTATGTAGCATCAGCCAAAAAAAAAAAAAAAAAAAAAATCACACAACCATTCTCTCTAAATGTTTGTCCAGCTCCTCCTTGAATTTATTCAACCTATCAACTTCCACAACGACAGATGGAAGTTTGTTCCACCAATTAACCACCCGCTGGCTAAAGGCAAATTTCCGCACATCTATTCTACAGCTGCCTTTCCTCAATTTGAATTTATGCCTCCTTAGGTTCGTAATCTGAACAAGTGGACGGATCCCATCAGAATTCTGCGTGCTCAACCCATTCAAGCCTTATATGCACCTCAATAAGATCACCTCGCAGGTGCCTAGTCTCCAGCCGCTACAGTTTGCAGAACTTAAGCCTCTCTTGGTAAGAGGATCCCTTCATTCCCCTCACCAATCTTGTTGCCCTTCTCTGTAGACACTCAAGCAAGTCTACAGCCTTCCTAAAATGAGGCCTCCAGACCTGTACGCAGTGCTCAAGGCGTGGCCTGACCATTGCCTTATACAGAGGGACAATCACCTTTTCCCTGCTAGTAAAATTCCTGTATATCATTGATAAAACCCCATGACCTGCTCTTGCAGTCTGTCTGCATTGTTCAGAAAACTTCATATCTGACTGCAGAATTACTCCCAGCTCTTTTTCATTTTTACCACCCTCAGTGTAGTACCACACATTTGGTACGTTCCTCTGGGGTTACTTCTACCCATATGCAGTACTTTGCATTTGTCAATGTAAAACTTCAGTTGCCATAACGGCAAAGTTCCCTTGATGGACCCAGAATGGAAGAACACCAAGAACATACTAATGATGACAAAATGAGAGATTCGGGAGGATGGAGTACAACAGTCCACCAGAAGTCCCACACATAGGGGAACAGTTTACCCAGATGATAAGGCACACACAAGAACACACATTACACTAACACCCAAACACGCACTTTCTCAGAACAGTTATGCATATGTTCTGCACCATCACAAAGAATTAAAGTGAAGATGGGCTTAGGCCTAGGAGCCACACCGATACACGATTACTTAAACACACACACACACACACACACACACACACACACACACACACACACACACACCCCTCTGGCTCAAGGAATCACTAACTGAAGACCGATCACTTTCCTCCAAAACAGCATCCTGACAAAAAGCATAACCAAGATGTCCGACAACTTGGAGAGGCAGAATGCCATGGTCGAGCAGCAGAAGGGATGTAAGCAGATATGGAAAGGATACAAGGTGAAATTGACGCCACAGTTATCGCAAGGCTTTCGACTCAGTGTCTCATGTCCATGGATTGCATCAGGGAAATCCAGTCGGAGGTAACTATCAACTGAAGACCGGTGAAGAGATTGAAATCATTGACAGAGGTGGGAGACCTACAAATATCTGGGGATGACGCAGGCTCACTTAACTGGTGACACGACAAGTCCCACCTCACTGAGAAATACCATCAGAGACTGAGAAGCCTGCTAAAATCAAAACTGGATGGTGATAACACTATGAAAGCCGTGAACACCTTTGCAATCCCAGTACTAACATGGTCCTTCGGGATCATAGATTGCACCAACACTGAACTGGAGGAGATTACGACATAAAACAGTGTAGTTGTGACCAAGAGCCACCAACACCACCCAAATTCGGCCATCGAGAGATTGGACATTGCCCGGTTGGAAGAGGGGAAAGATTCACTGACCACATTTCACAAGGGAAGGCGATCGATTAAGAACCTGTGGGTTCTTAATCCAGGAAAACACGCCAATTTACGAAGTCATAAGGAAGACAGACAAATGGCGCACACATTTCAATCTCAAAAAGGGCCGTTCACACAGACAGAAGAAACAAATATAGAAAGATGGTCGAAGAAGGCACTTCATGGCAGACATCACAGTGATCCCATTAAGACTACGTAGATAAGGTGGCATCGAACGCATGACTCACGAGTGGAAAGCTCTTTCCCCGAGACCGAAGAATTCATGCTCACCATCCACGATCAGGTAATCAACTCCAGAAACTACAGGAAATACATCGTCAGGGTCCTCGGAGTAACAAATGACACATGTCGACGATGCCACCTGGTCCCAGAAACAATCCAGCACATCACCGCGTGATGTAGCGTTATCACCCAAACGGAGTACGCTCATAGACATGACTAAGTCGCCAGGATAATGTATCAGAAGCTATCAACATTTTAGTTGACCAAAGAAAGTGTACCGTATTAGAAGTGCGAATCTCAGGCAGTACTAGAGACCCCTGCTCACAAACTCTACTTGGACAGCGCCGTAATAACAGAAAAATGATCTCGCCCAACAGACCAGATATAACCCTATTGACAAGAAGGAAAAAAGATTACCTACCTGATCGACATAGAGGTGTTCAACACCAGCAACCTCCCAAAAAACCTAAGAGGGGAAGATCGGGAGGTACACAGCCCTAAGACAACACGTCAAAGAAATGTGGCATATGGAACAAGAGGTGATCATCCCAATCACCGTGTCAAGTACCAGCATGATGGCAAAGAATCTCCATAAGAATCTAGCAGAAACACACCTCCCACAGTATACTTACATGAAACTCCAGGAAGCCTGTATCCTAAACACCTGCATCATGATAGTCAGAGTTCCTCGATCAATAATAGTAACTTGACATAACAATCACTCCACGCATCTGATACTAGTACCCGTCGCGGGGCGGGGGAAAACCTATCTGGAGGAGAAGAGAATAATAATAAAGATGAGAAAGAAGACGCCCCATGGCAGAATACAATGACCTCCAACAAGAACATACAGATAAAATGGTTCCCAATGCATGGCTCACGAGCGGGACGCTTTTCCTCGAGACTGAAGGATTCATGCTTGTTATTGAAAACCAGATAATCATGACCATGAACTAATAGAAAATATATCCCAAGGAGCCGGAAGTGTCGGATGACACATGCCGATGACGCCACCTGGCCTCAAGAAAGAAATCAACACATCATCGCAGGATGCAAGGTAATCACGCAGACTGAGTACACTCGTAGAGACGGCCACATAGCCAATATAATACATCAGAAGCTAGGGAGAAAATAGCAGTTGATCAAAGAAAATGTACTGTATTACAAGTACGAACCCCAGCCCATACTAGAGACCCCAACCCACAAGCTGTGCTGGGACTCCGCCATAATAACGGACAAGACAATCCGGCACAACATATCGGACATAACCCTTGTCGACATGAAGGAAAAGGCAACCTATCTGATTGACATAGCGGTGCCGAACACGGCAACCTCCATAAAATCCACGAAGAAAAGATCAGGAAGTACACGGACCTAAGACAAAAGATCAAAGATATATGGTATATTGCAACACGTAACGACTGTCCTGATCATCATGCCAACCACTGGTATGGTGCCAAAGACGTTACCAGCAATAGGTCTTCCAGAGAAGACCTATAAGGAACCCCAGAATGTCGCAATCCTGAACACCAGTAGGACAGTCAGAGAGTTCCTTGACCACCAGTGACACTAGACATAGCCACCCTGTCTACTTGGTACCAGTACCAGTCACGTGGTAGAACCCCCCCCCTCACAAGGCAGAAATAATAATAATAACAATAATTCTTTCTCCTAATCATCGAGAAAGAATATAAGAACAATAATAATAATAATAATAATAATCTACACTCAAAGGAATAAAGGAGATACCGTATATATATGTACCATATCTGTAATCTTTCAAGGGAACACTAATCTGAAAACTGTAATCTTTCAAGGAAATTAATCTGAAAGCGACGCAGGAAATATCAACGATTTGAAACTTATTGCATAATATTCGGCGACTCATCTGGACATAATAACCCCTGAATCTCCCATTTATCTGCGGTCAGTTTGAATTAGTGCGCCTTGAAGTATTTTATGCGTTTAGTTACGTTTTAAAATTAGCGATTTTACTGAGAAGTAAATTTGCTTCAACTTT
Organism: Mastigoproctus giganteus; assembly: GCF_048544385.1. Classification (NCBI taxonomy): domain Eukaryota; kingdom Metazoa; phylum Arthropoda; class Arachnida; order Uropygi; family Thelyphonidae; genus Mastigoproctus; species Mastigoproctus giganteus. Next base: position 133,252,898 of record NC_143585.1, on the reverse strand, counting down.
GTTTCGAATTAGGCGAAAGCGCAACAGAAACTATGAAATGCTGAAAACGGGTATCTCTTAAGGGGTAAGAAACACCAATTTCATTGTCAATCAGCTTTAACACACGAGTTCTTTGTGTCTGGCATCCTCATTGATGATCACAGATCGATGAGTATTCTCATTTCAAGATTTCCATCAACATGCTACTGCTAACCCACACTTTGTTTCTTCTAACATTACTGCTGACGACGGTGGGTGTATGGATGTGATTCGGAAGCAAAAATGCACAATCTTCTCCAAGGCTCTCCCCAAAAAAACAAGCCAATATCGATCATGCTTATCGTATTCTTTGACTGTCAAGGCACTGTCCATTAAGAATTTGTCCCTCATGGTCAAAAGGGAACCAGGAATGTACAAAAACAGTGGTATGGGGATTATGCAATGCTGTTAGAAGATAGGATATAAGAAATGGATTTCGGAGACTTTGCGTTGCACGAGGACAACGTCCCTGCATATTAGACACCTCCAATTCAAATTTCTTACGAAGCACTTCAGCACTATAAAAAGGTAGAACCTACAGCACTTAGTACGGTGAGTGGGTTGAAGATGGTAATGAGGTTGCAGATGCGATGGAATCAGTGTATAAAGTGTTAATGAGACTACATCGAAGGAGTAGTCTCCTTGAGAGGGACTAGTCCAACTGAATCGTCAGTACTTTCTGGCATCGATTGCCACAACTAATACTAATTTCCGAACTTTTTTGATCCCAGCTCGTATGTTAAATGTAATGAATTAAATATTGATTTCACAATCAGAATTTGTGTGAGTTTTCTAGAACACTGAATAATGTAAATCGCATCGAATGCGTACACAAACCCACACTGCATTCGTTTCGGTGGTTTAATATCGAGTAAGCTGCCTTCGGTCACTAATGGAGAACCCTTGTAAATGAAATACGAGTAGGACGGCAAAATTGCTGTAAGTGTTGAATGTTTTCCTTCATAAATATTTGATTACACGTTGGAAGCTTATTTACCAGCTGATAAATGAAGGCGGTTTTTACGTTATAACAAACAAATTAAAGAATGAAACATAATATGGTGTATAGTATTAAATTATTAAGAAAAGTAATGAACGATGTACTGCAAGGATAGCGTGGTACCGAATGACTAGTTAATGGCACGCAAGCGTTGATGAATATAAATAGAAAAAGAAACTTGGAAGAAATTTATCTTTTCAACCTTCTGTCCTACGGCCATTGTTTTTCGACTTTGTATGTTGTCTGAGAAAGAGTAAGGATGTCATCAGCAGTTAGTTTACTCAATTCATTTAAAACCTTAAATACTTCAATGAGGTCTCCTCGCAAGCGCCTAGTTTCCAAGCGCTGTCCTTTGCAAAACTGAAGTCTTTTATGGTAGGAGGATGTAACTGCAAAATATCTATTCAGTTTGTCAACAACCTGAACAAAATGGTCAATAGTTATATCATTCATATTTAGTGAACCAATGTGATTCATCCCTCTCATTCCAATGCTGTTTGTTATTTGGTTTTTAGGAGCATTAGCAACTAAGGCCATATTGCTCCGGGATATGCGGTGGCCATTCCCTGACCTTTCCGCATCCTCCGTATTTGGTGGTGACGGGCTCGAACTCCGGTCTAATCAAGAAGCGTGTGCTACGCACTGCTGCTCCTTCCCACCTGGCTACGGAGGCGCCTCTCATTCCAATGCTTGCCTATTCTGCACCCTGAATGGCTTTATTGTAGACTAGTTTATGCTTACTATTGGTTTCTGTGCATTTATGCTGTGAAAATGTACAAAGCTTCAAGTTTCCTTCGAGAAGAAATTAGTTTTGCAACTTGTCACTTCAGTGAAATGGTCTGGATTCAAATTTGTGACACATTATAGGAACTTTTTAGACATTGTAGGGAAATATAGTTTTGCTTTAAGGAAAGTTGCTGAATCGTTTGAAACAATTTACAAGTCTATGACACCAAGTTAGGTTAAAATATATTCAAGTAGTCCTGGTAGTAATTGCAACGAATGGCACGAATCAAAGTGATTAATCGACTGGCGAATAATGGCAACTTAGTTGTCCACGAGCCTGCATCATAAAAACAGTTTTGCCAACAAAACTAGAGATCAATTAAGTTATATATAAACAACTTGCCTAAGCAATAGGTCTGATTTTCTAGTTATAGGTGTTTTCGGCATCTATAGCCACATTGTGTTGTGTTTTACTCAGTAAAAGAGTGTTCAAGGATTGCAGGTTGTTTACGCCGAAGAACAGGAATAATGTCCTGAGGGGGGGGGGTCGCAAATTTTCGCACATCCTGCAAACTTCTTCCCTCAATTTGAAGTTATGTTCCCTCATGTATGTAGTTTGGGAACGAGGAAGGATTCTATCAGCATTGAGCTTACTCAATCCAGTCAAAGCCTTAAACACTTCAATCAAATCTCTTCGCTGTTGCCTAGTTTCCAGTTTACAGCAGTGAAGCCTTCCATCGGAGGAACACCTTTTTTTCACTAATGTCGTTACTCTGCATCTATGCCAACAAATCCACATCCTTCCTAAAACGATGCTTCCAGATCTATATGCAGTGCTCGCGATGTGGCCTAATCATTGCCTTACACAGCAAGATCATCTCCTTAATCCTGTTGGAAAAGATTTCACGCCAGGTAAGAGTGTCTCTCTATCCATAAATGCCCTCAAATTCGATTTTCTTCATTCTTTTCGAGGCACTAATTGTAATGGTCAAGACAAAATAGCTTATTAGATCTTGGTAGTACATCCTGGAAGCTCAAGACAAATACTCCGTCCTGTCTAACGAATACGCTCCATATCGCTCTGCCGTCCGCTTAGTCTTCAGAGATTTTAACGTACTACCGAATCCAGAGCCTCCAGGAGTTACTTATGGCCAATATTGCACCCAGTGGGCACATGAATGTAAATGTGCCCAAAAAAGAGATCTTAATCACTTCGACTGCATACTGCTCTCTGATTCCTGAAGTGTCGATACCAAACTTGAAAATCAATACGAATCTGATCACGAGCCGATGTCATCTTCCGAAAACTTCCAACGCCATCAAGCCTCCAATGTTATGAAAAGAAAAATCATCTCCCACCTTTGTCGAATACAATATTCCACAAAGATTCAGTTCGCTACGGCTATTCACTGCAGAGATATATAGAAGCAAGAAGAAAATATTATAACCATCCTATGTTTATTTTCTCATCTGCCTTTGCTTGCCTCCTTTAATACTTTATTGGTGAACATCAGAAAAACGGAATCTTAGACACCGGCACATGGTATCACCATCGTATGACTTGGTAGTATTAGACCTGGACACAAAAAGATTAGGATATTTTTAAAAATTCTGATTAACTGGAAGGTTATTCCGTAAGAATACTTATACTACGATAATATTTGTTAATCTAAATATCCTTTTAAGCTATTTTTGTGATGAATGAATACAGGATAAATTATTCCTCTGGAGAAGTGGATTTCATTGTGGATCATTAATCGGAATTTCAGATAAGGCTGAAGCTGAAGAACTTTTCCGCCTTTATTATAAATGGCTACGAGTGTCTTTGTTTGCAGCCTGAATAATTCTTCACTGCTCAACGCACAAACTGCGAAAATCAACCAACCAGGGCGATTTAATCGAAAACGTAACTCCGCGTACACACCCCACCACCAACCGCTACCGTTTCTACTAGCGACGATGTTATTTTCAATGCCGTAACTCTGTATTTGTTCATATTCCCGGAAAACTATTAGTATCCCTCTTCCCACGAAACACCTGGCAGGGCCCCACGATTCCGATGGCCAAGATCAATAAGGTCATTGGCATCTCCATTACCACCCAACGACCAATGTAAAATTGTATTTCTGACTCCGTAGCAGTTAATGGGCTCCGCGCACATTATTTAGGTTTTGTGCCCGTTGCCACACACGCACTTATAGAAGCAGTGCTACTTGCGAATGGATCGAGGGATCGTTATTCATGGTGCAGCGTCATTATTAAACTGGTCAGGAACCGCGTGCTTTAGAAAGCCAGGTAGATTGTTGGCACCTGTGATTCATTTGCGGGTGATGAATGTCTGAGTAATATTCTTTCCAGAAGACGTAATAGGAAAACATTTTTGACATTCAAAAGCGATGAACTCATCTAACATTCTGCAGGGGAAGTGGAGAAAGCGCTTATCTAAGAAAGAGAAAGGACTTTGTGGTCTGTTGTTTCATTTTATTTGTTGAATTGTTGCAATCATTTGGAAAGAGTCCGGCGAGGCTGAAATACTAATGATGGAAGAGTGCTGCTTTCGACTGGGAAATAAATTTCGTATTTTTCATTAAGCGAGAAAATTATCGACCTTATTTAACGAAAGAATGTGTTTAATGCGATGAATATTTCATATCTGAAGGCTCTGCTTTATAATGCAGATTAATGTTTTGGACTAATCGCATCTGTAACGTTTTTAAATATCTTGAAATTATGCCCATGGGTTCTAGGCATAGTATCATTCTGTTTGACCATTCCGATACTAGCATTGAGCAGAATAGGTCTACTACTTAATATATCGATTCCTTATAATGGACACTTTGCACCGAATTGCCCTGGTATGGCACTTCTCCAAATAAATAGAACTACTCCAAAGGAGGAGTATATTGCAATTTATTTAAAGGGATCGATGTTCAGACTTCGCAATACCAGGACAACTCGTGGTGAAGTGCCTCCAAAATATGAGATCGATGCCTTAAATCCTAATATGGAGAATGATGAAAAATACGAGGATTTATAAGAGAGAATTGATCTAAAATTTATTTAAGATATTACAAGATCAATGCTCCTTCCTTAGTGAGAAAAAACTTTGAAAATAAGATTACTTGGTTTTCTACTTATGTGTTTATGTTACTGGACTTAAAAAGAAAACTAAAGAATCTTTTTTTTTTTTTATTTGGCTAAACCTCTAGAGCATATTTCGGATTGCTCAGATCAGCACTTAAAAGCTTAGCGGTAACTTTATAGAGTTTTTTTTTAAATTACTTCAGAGAACAGAAATGTTACTAAAACTGTTCTCTTGATGGATCCATTTTACTAAAGCTGACCCGAAGTGCACTCTTCGGGTCTTGAATTAAAATTAAAGCTTTCCCAAAATAATTCCAGTTATATTTTCGTCGTGACTTCGACGATTTCAAAATAGCAGCCTTCAGTATTTCGATTTCACGATATAAAAGATGCAACCATTACTGCTCTTTGGCAATAGTGGTTGAATCTTTTCATACTTTGCACAGCTTATTTCAAAACAGACTTGTGATCAAAATCACCTATAAAATGATTGTTAAAATCAGTAAGGCTGGGGGGGGGGAAGATTACTTCTTTCAGAAACAAAGTTCTTTCTTAGATAAGGTGCATAGATATATAAAGCGATCACAATTGGCTATTAAAAGCGTCTGCACTGAGTAGCCACTTTATTAAGTACACCTACCTAATAGTAAGTGTCCCCCCCTCTTTAGCTCTAACAGCCTAGATTCGTCGTGGCACAGATTCACTGAGGTGCCAAAAGCGTGCAACATCCAAGTGACATGCTTTCGACACCTCGTGGATGATTATGGATCTCTACTACGAAGAGAACTCGTTTCAGTTCATCCCACAACTGCTCAATTAGACTGAGATCAGAACACTTGGTGGGCACTTCTGTATTGTTGAGGTTCCCTACTGTTTCTGAAACCAGTTCTGGACGATTCTATTGGGTATGTTTTTGACGCATATCCTGTTGGATGAGCTCATTTGCAGATGGATGCACCACAGCCGTGAAGGAATGCGCTTCTTCGGAATCAATTACCAACAACTGTCTTCACGATATCCTGGCACCTTCATCAATAAAACTGCAGTAACCAGGATTCGTCAGACCAGGCAGCGTTTTTCCAATCTTCCTGAACTTACTAATAATCGTACCGTTTATTAGTAAGTTCTCGTTTTTGCTAACAGGAGTGGAACCAGGTTTAGTCATCGGCTGCAATGCCCCATTCGTTCTGAAATGGCTCTGGTTACCACTGTTGTTTTGGTTGCCGGACTCTATCCTTTCTGATACCCTGCAAGTTTTGCCAGCTTCCACTGGCCTCTCGCATCAACGAAATGTTTCCGACCAAAAAATTGACATTAGCTGGGAGTCATTTGGTTAAAGGACAAATCTCTAAACCCCAGCACGGATGCAGCTTTCCAGATATTCTTGACCAAAGTCGCGGGCACTAATTACTACATCATGTTCAAATTCATTTAAATCTTGCCATTTGCAAACATACATATCTTCCCACCTATTTTGCGTCTCGTGGTATAAACATGTGTTACTTTTACCGAAGAGCGCTCTATTCACGAAACATGTAGATGAACCTACGAAAAAAATTCTAATAATCAACACCACTCAGTGTTGTAGGCTTTTAGGCGCATCAGCGACTTGGACTATATTGTGCCGCATATACTACATCTGTAAGTTGCATGTGTTCTGTGGTTGATTTTCCTGTTTAAGAAAAGAAAAACCCGAATTTCCGGGAGAAAAAAACAAGCTATCCTCGCCTGAGACTGAATAACTCAATCAATTTGTGAAAAAAGACCCGTAAAGATCCTTCGCCTCAGTAACGGGATTCGAACTCGGGTCTTTTCAACCTGGTGTGGGAAGGAAGGTGATTCTACCAACTGTGCTATCCACCCTTGAGTCTAAATTCCTCGATGTATTTAGATTCAAGATGCGTAGACCTTGAATACATTTGTGAATTGAATACTGTTGATTGAATAAGAGGCCAATGAAATGCAAAGAAATTATTCCACGTATGCAAAAAAATGTATGCAATTACGTAAACTTGTTTCTTTCTTTGGACATAACGAAAGATTTTATCTTGAATAACCAAGATTTCGACAATCGGAATCTTTCTGCTTTAGAGATGTTAGGAATTTTATAGTTTGGGATCTTCAGTTGAATTATGAATAGCGAAATTTGACTTATACGGTCTGTTAACTGCTACACAAAGACTTAGATTGGTCAATCTAAAAGCCTGTCGTGTAAAATTCACATGTTCCAACATGTAGTCTTCGTTGAATTAGATTTTTCATAAATGATGGGAAACTGCATTAACAAAACGCTTTCATTTTTATACATTAATGGGAATTCTCTACATGAACCATTTTAAACTAAAAGAATTGTTGAAAAATAATATTTAATTTGCCATTTTTAATTAGGAAAAGTGTGATATGATACTTATGAATCAGAAGATTTTCATCTTTGCTTAGAGGTTCATGTATGCTAGCAATGAAAGGCATGTTTACGTACTGTAGGTTGTTTGAAGTTTCACGAGATAAGATATAGCATTCCCCTTTGTTTTCAAGCGTATTAGAATTTCCACTTTTATTCCCAAAGTGTCTCGTGTTTGGATAAAGGTTCTGCCGGCTGTAATAAAATGAAAACACCTTTCTATTCAGCTTTCTTCCACAAGGTTTTCCTTTTATTCTTTCTCGCCCACGTTTACTCATTCTTTTCGCTTTACTTTTCTTCAAGTGCCGAATTTTCACTTGGGGTATTCATGCATTTATAGCGACAATTAATTACAAAGCAGTCGTGACAGTCTGAGAAAGCGATCCATTCTTTTAACCAATCTGTCAGTCCGCTTCTTCAGAGAATTCGCATTTACAAAGGAACTGTTTAATCAGATGCCAACTGCAAACAACGAAAGAGCTTTCAGAAATAAACTTCTTCAGAAACACTTGCAAACCCACGTCGTTAGTAGCGAAGATCCGTCTGGAACACCTGCATCTGTCATCTCCCCTCGGTACCCAGCGACCAGTGCGCGACTCTGGTGATGGGTGGCAGTAAAGATACTCTGGTCGCTTTCATTGCCTGGGGTTATTTGGCAAAGGAAAGCTTATTTGAATAATTTAGAAATTATTCGAGGTTTTTTTGTCGATGTTGAAATGCCAGATGTATAAATAGGTACATTATATAAATAGATATTTCTAAGGTAATGATAGCGAGTACAGCAGGAATACATAATGTTTATCATGGAGCGATGTAGAAGGCGTTATTTTCATAACCAAATAAAGGTTTTTTTCCAACCTCCAGCTTTAAAGATATCGTTGTTGTAATATGTTTAAAGTGGGAGGGAATGCAGTGTTGTGAAATCGTGCATTGGAAATTGCAAATGGAATAGATGATCGCGCTCATCAGAACGGAGAAATAAAAAAGAGCGAAGGAGAGACTTGTAGGTTGATAAATATCCCACAGAGATACAATACAGCGCTTTGTAAGATATGTCTGTAGTACCACACTGTAATTACATAAACGCATCTTTAGACACGAGAAATGCTTCGAAAAGCATTTATTGTCCACATCCTACGAAAATATAGCTTCATATAACTTAACTATTTGAAATAACTGCATTTCATACAATTTTTGTTATTATTTTGATAAAAGAATTGAATGTTTATATTATTTTTCGGTTAAAATCCTCTAGGTAAAATTCTTTATTCTTAAAATAACCATGACCAAAATAAAATTATAGGGATAATTGCATGCTGTAATTATCCACAATGGGAAACACCCAGCTTGGTCAAAAAGCTTATTCAAACAGCTTAATCAACCCCCCCCCCCCGGATTAAAAATGTAAAGTGTGGGTGCTTCGGTTCCTATGGGGTCCGAAGGCATAAAGGAAACAACAAATCTTTATTCACTATTAACAGAATTATTGGGACATTAACAAATAAACATATTTTTGGAAAATTGTTGGTTATGGTAGAGGGGAGATTGATAACACAGGTTATAAATGATGCTTCAGATGGAAGAAGTTTGCAATTGACTACCACTCGCGGAGGCCTCGGAGATGGACTGCCAAAGGCATAACAGTGTATTATGGAATTCAGAGTTTCGCATCCTTCTGACGACTTCTATGTTGAATATTTTACAAATGGAAGGCTGATCATGAAAAAATCTGACATCGACTAGGGTCAACCAGAACTCTTGGGACAGTTCATCCTGTATTTTGGAAAATAAAATTTCAAAAATATCAAAGAACTTGAAAGGGCACTTGTCAATGTGTATCAGAGTGTTGTGGAGATTCCAAGGATCAGATTATGTCCACAAACCTTTCACTACAAACAATGCAAAGCGAGAGGTACAATGGTGTTACTGTGGCAGGAGAAATGGATCTCTAGAGTAGCAAAACCCAATGTACGCTGTTTTCAACATGTGGTTAATTAAATAGAGGTGGGGAGTAGAGAGGCACCATCCCACCTGTGAAGCACTGATGGGAATCCAATGGTTTGGCCCTACTTTTCTCCAATGGTACTTTGCGGGGCTCGACATTCTGGTATCCTTGATAACTCCATTCTTGTTTAATCCACAGGGACACACATTAAGGTTAATGATCCCCTTCAAGAAGCTCAGTATATTACAGGCGAACATGCAATAAGACAATGCCCTGCCACCTACGAGTAGCTGGTTTGTGGAAAATAGTGCGATGTTTGGTGGTGATTGATCAAGGGGTACAGGAAGTATGTGAACCAAGGGCAAACCCCAGGTCCTTCAAAATGAATTGGTTAAGAAATATAACGTTGTGTTGAAAAAAAATGTCGCCAGATAGGACGAAATGGTCATATATCTGCAATTCTGCCCAGATATGACAGGAGGGATTTCATGATGAAAGCCTTGTTGTATATTGTGGATCTCAGAGCGCTTGTGTGCAACCATTAAATTCCACAAACCAGTGAAAGGGAAACTGTAATACAAACAAAAAATAGTTCGGTTTCCCGAGAAATGGTGCTACTCAGATATTCGAATTGAAGAATTTCATTTCGGTGAATACACTGTACTGTGTGTTCAAAAGAGACGGAGGACCGCAGGGACGTAGAAGTAATACTTTTCATCAAAAACTGCCTGAAGGTACAAGAATATTCCCTCAGTCAGTGCAAGGTACCGTGGATGTTGAGTCAGTGTGGTGTGAAATGACTTGCGATAAAGGGATTATATGCGGAGTGTGTTACAGACCAAATGAATGCAGACCCCATATAAACGTGGGAAGAAGACGAAGATAAAGAAGTTACAGACCAAATGACGAAGGAATATAAAAAATTCTGCATTATGAATGGACTAATAAGTACGATTTCTCATTATGGGAACTTCAACTTACCTCTTGTAGAGTGGAGTATCTGAATTGATACACCATATGGTATCAGTTTTTTTTTTTTTTTTAACGAACTTGCTAAAAAAAAAAAACTATTTCCAGAATATCCGAGAGACTATAAGGGACTCTAATATGGTTTAAAAGTAAGAAGAGTGGTTAGTAAGTGGAACCTGGTCATTTTGTTGCAAAATGATTTAGATAATTGCACAAATGGTCTGGAAAATAGCAAGTGAATTTTAATGCATCTAAATAAACCTAGGGAATGGAAATACGGAAGTTAGTTACAAGCCAGGAGGAGTGGCGTTAACGTGGTCCAGGACGAAAATACTTAGGAATTACGATTCAGTCAGACACGAAATTTTCCAAACAGTGCAATCAGTGGCTAGGAAGGCACGTGGTGTCCTGTAATCTATGAAACCTTCACAAGTATGGAAACTGATAGCATCATCCTTTTGTATAAGTGGATCCATCTAAAATGAATCTGAGTGCGGAGATTCAGTTCTTAACTGCTGAAGAGTGACAACCACAAGAAATTATTAGCAGAGCTTGTTGTGCGTAGTGAGGTTTGAACGGAGTCTAAGCGTTTCAGGATATAAGGAACATGCGCGGACTCCAAGATTAAAAAAGTGTTATGTTTCTGCCAGAAACATTATAACAATTTCTTTTTTTTCCCAAATCATGCTGATATTATCTATTACACTTTAAAGACCTTATTACCACTAACTCAGTTCATTCTGTGCTTGTTCAGATCTCAATCATTTGCATTATTTCAATTATATGTACTATTTTTGAGAGTCTTCCGCTGGGAGACTTTCAAAAGTGATACGCATGATTGAGAATTGTCACATAGTGACATCAGCGTTCATAGGTGGTCGGAAAAAAAAAAAAAATTTTAAGTGACATAATTTCAATTCTGAAGCTGAAGTCAAAGCCCTCTTGACTAGTACATTGGCTATAATAAAGTCCATTTTCACCGAAAACAAAAAATTGAGTTCGAAACCCACTAATCACAGGAGGATTTTTATTGGGTTTCTTTTTCACAATGTGGCCAAGTTAGTCTGCCTCAGGCGAAGGTTTCAGAATTTTTCTCCACGCTACTCGTTTTTTCGTCCGAAACAGACTGAAGGATATACGCCTCAAAACAATCACCGAAACTGTTCTGTCAATAGTTTTATCCACCGTCAATATCAGTGGATAAAAATTAATTAGGAGATTTAGTTTGAATCCGCAAACATTTTCTAAAAGAGCATGACAATAGTAAAAAAATAAAACTAATATAAAACGCGCAGTAAGACAATGAAAATGGAATGAAAAGGTCAGTCATTTGTGGTCAACTTAATTTTATAGGAAGTGACAAAAGTTAATCTTCACAGGCGTAGTCATTGGGTTCTCTCGATGCTGCAGGTTATTGGTTCAATTTCTGGTGCACTTTGTTGTGTTACAATTCAATTAAGGAGTGAATTCCTGCTAGACCTGCGTTCTGTAGTTTTAAAAATAACAGGCGTAATAAACCAGAGCCTCCTTGCCCACTGTCTCTTAATATGCGTTATCCAGTCAACCATCATGTATGAATGAAGGTATCCTACAAAACAAAAGCGTATATATACCTTTTCAATTCCTTTTTCACACGGCGTTATACACTGTACTATATATGAATTGAAACATATTACAGCAACTAATAATCCAACAGATGGACACACCTGTAGTCAAAACTATTTAACAAGAAGAGAGAGAGAAGAATCGATTAATAAGCGGATTTTCTAACTCCAGATACTTAAATTTATTATTCCAAAATACTCTCTTAAACTTGATCCCGTTGGTTTTTGAAGACCTATATTATGATAGAATATTTTCTGTCATAATATACGTCCTCAACGCTACAGAAAGTACTTACATTTCTCCAATTCTAGGCTAACCAATTAAACAATTTCAGCTTGCCCCTTGTATTAATGACTCTAACGTTTAAATTGTGAGTTGGTTTTAGATCTACTGGATACTTTATTTAATCAGCGTCCTCAAATTAATGTCCTCTGAGAAATAAACTAGCATACAAGTCATTCATAACCCATAGTGAGCCAATTCAAGCAGTAATAACTAGTAGGCCAGAAATATCAAAATTCTGCAGATAAAGAAATTAAGCCAGTACTGATCAGAATCCCCTATCAAGCATCTTTGAAAGTTTTTTTTTTTTTTAACAAAACGTCCAGAGTTTCCGAAATAAGTTTCATACCCCCAAACGATATATTTTGTTTATCTGAAATATGGCTCGAGCCGTACCGAGAGTCAAATACCTGAGCCAAATTAGCCGGTTACTCAGCGTACTTCTCATCAAGAGTCCACCCTACAGAGGAGGCCCAGCCCTCCTAATAAAAAAACACCACTCTACAGCTTTTACATGCTGCATCTAGTAATTCTTCAAGCTATGAAACTCTGGTCGTCCCCACTAAATATAATACTCGGTTAATTGACCTCGGAGTAGTCAATTTTTATTCATTTGACTTCAATTGTTAATGTCTTAACAATTGAAGCCTCGGGTGGATATTAAACAGATTGTACACTTCTGCCATACGTCTGATCTGTGGAGATTATCTTATCTCCGAATTTAGATAATCTGTTGAAAAAGCTAATAAATCTTAGCTCAGCATGATTACACATCACCAATAGCGATCCACCCAGAGAGAGACACTGTCTCGACGTTATCCTCAGTTCTAGCAAATGCACACTCGATTTGAACTTGAGATGTATTTTATCTTGAACCATGACCCAATTGTGATCCAAAGGTTGTAACTGCTATCGGTAAATTTTAATACCCCTAACAATGTGGAACGGGGGGGGGGTTGTATTATCTGCAACCTTCCTCAACCCTGCTAAATGCTCGGCAGCTGCAACAATCATACCGTGCCCTGCTTTTGAGAATTGTGATCCACCTGCAACAGACCTCATCATAAGATAGATAAATACAATCTGCCTATATGCCGCTGCCAAAATGATTTTGATCTCTCCTAGACATCGAGAATGTTGAACCCCCCAACCTGTCTAATCACTTCAAAAAAATCCTATATGGCTGATGGAAAATTTCGAGTACCTTCTAAGGCACAATCCAATACTCGCATGCTAGGGAAATCTTTAACCAACACAAACCCGCCGCAATTAAGTTTTCCAATGATGCTATCATCAGAAAGGACAAATTACCACCCCGGACGTCCAGCTTTGGTTTTCCAATCGCTTACAATCGACCGACTGGAGGATGATCACATTGCCAGATTCTAGTCTTGCAAACTAACTTCCAGTCTTCTTTCCAATCTGCCAATGGAGTACATCCCAGCCGAAGACCTCTCATTCATCAAAATCAGGAAGCAGCTAATAGATGGCATCCTATTTCTTCGCACTTCTACTACCGCAGGCCATGATTCAGTGCCACATTTTATCATCAGAGCCATCAGTCCCTATCTAATAAATCCACTGCTACGTATATACAGCGCACACTGTATAATATAGTCTTCCCTGAGCAACGGAACAAAAATATCTCATAACCCCAATACCAAAGAAGCAAGCCCCATCTCAAATTAAGGATTTCAGAACGACTGCAATTTCATCCACTCTACTTAAAATTATATAAAAGGTGATGCTACCAATCCTAACTGAAAAATTTATTCCCACAATCCCGAAGTAGTTTCACTTTGCAGTTCCCAATAGATCCACAGTAATTAACCTTCTTGCAGCTCAACCTGCTAAAATAGATGCCTTTGAAACTAAATCAGACATCGAAGCTCCCTTCAATATGTTTGTTTGTTCTTTGTAGGGTTTTGGGCGCATCAGCAACTAGGGCTTCGATAGCCTGAACACCTAAGCCTTATTACTTCTGCTATAATCCTTCAGAAGCTTGCTTTCTTTATTGCACTGCTGATGAACAGGACTATCCATCTAACCATTCAAAACAGGACTTTCACTTGAAAGAAAACTACAGTTGTTTTACAAGAAGGGGGTCCTTCCAGACTCCTATTCACTGCGATTCTTATCCCCTCATTTAAAACATACGCAGATGATATCAAGCTGCTTACTAAAATCCTATCGTCTGAGTTGTTGGAGCGGACTGGGATTTAATGGTGCAAGACCTTTTACCATGACCATATTGCGCCTGTTACTTTGGAGTGTTGAACAATACATGAAAGGAAGTAAGATCAGAAGTAATTATATACGTTGATCATTTTTAGATAAGTAAAAAGCTCTGATAAATTAGCAAAATCTCCAAGAATATTAGTTAATTGTAGAGGTTTATTTAAGTTAAGCAGAAATCTGAAACATGCAATACTAGCCGAATGGTAATGTGCACACTCAATCAGAATATGCTTAACGGTAAGCAGAAAACCGCAGTGCAAGCAAAGAGGAGGATCCTCTCCTAGAAGCAAAGAATGCATTAGGCACGTATGGACAATTTGCGCCTGGTTTTTAATCAGAATAAGGATGGAATAAAACCCAGAAAAGTGTTTTGCTGCTAAGTCTACACACTCGTTTCCTGGTATTCCAACGACGCCTAGAATCCAGCAAAACTTGACAGTCAGTTTATCCTCGTTGAGGTGACATAACTGAGATCTGATGTGTCAGAAGTGGATGGGAACCTTGTGATTTATTCTGTAGGGCCATAACTGCACTTAAAGAGTCTGTATGTATATTATGATTTGTGTATTTACAAGATCATTAAGGAGATTCAAAGCCTTTGGATTGCATAGAGTTCATTTGTAAAAAAAAAAAACAGTGAATTCAAGCGGTAACTGGACTGCGACAGTGGATGTAGGAAGGGTTGCTGCTACTCCCACGTATTTTTTAGTTTTTAACCCCTTCTGTACATGACTGAAGAGTATGCATGGCCAAGGCGTGAGTTGCATGTAAATGTCTAAGATAGTGGTTCCATGGGGAATCTTTTCCTCAGTGATGAAGTCAGTTATCGTAAAGAAATACGCATATACAGTGATCATAATTGTACTGCTTCTGCAATTTGAGAAATATTACCAAGTTGTATGTTCCAGTTTTTTTGTTAGCTTTTGTAACAGGGCACCAGGAGGTTTGGTTTTATTGAGTTTATTTCTGTATACTTACCCACTGAGGTTCAAAGAGATATGTCCAGATGGGGAGAGGAGGGAGACTACGTAATTTGGCTGCATAGTTAAGAAACTGGTTTTTTCTAAGATGTAGTAGAGGTTCATTGGCATCTAAATACAAACTTTGCAATGGAGATGCCCCGAAAGCAGTGTGCTGAACTGGATTGAGCCAAGTCAATGCAGTCTTAAGTGCAGAATCAAACTGAGGCTCCGTAGTCCAGGCGGAATCTTATTAAGGTTCGATATAAGTGTAGTATAAAGCGATCAAGCTCCCCACATCATAGAAGATGAATATACTTTCAGGTATATTAATCTTTTTCATACACAGTTCGTATTTGCATTATATGCTTCTGGAAGGTAAGTTTAGTGTCAAGTACTAGGCCCAAGAACCGGATGTTGTTGCTAAGTGGTATTTGATGGGTTCCTGACCTTAGCTCAGGATCTGGATGGAGCTGATCCTTTTTTTTTTATCAAAAGTGTATAGTAGGTGTTTTTGTTGCAGAGAGAAGCGATAGTCATTGTAGGATGCCCATTTTGTATATGGACAGCTGCAATTTTCGTTCAATGGAACGCATATTTCGTTAGTGGCAGGATATTTTAAGGTCCTCTGCATATAGATAGATGGCAACATTAGCCAGAATAGTCTCTCTTGCATTGTTTATCCTAACTGCAAAGCTTTCTCAGTAAGAACTGATATATGTGGAATACCTTCTTCTTGGACAACTGCTAGGGATACTGAATTACAGTAATGCACTTGAAAAATTCTGTTTTAGAGAAAGCTCTGTATTGCCAGTGGTAGCTGAACCTGGAGTCATGTGTCATACAGATTTTGAACAATGCGCCAGGTGGTGTCAAAGGTTTTTTCAATGTCCAGATAGACCATGACAAGATCTGCTTTTCGGATTCTGCCTTGATCATAAAGTTCTAGAAATAACCAATTTTATCAAGAGGCGAGTAGTTCTTATCACCGAATTAGATTCCACATACCACACTAATCGGGTTTAAATCAATTTTTCTAATGCCTTGCCCAGCAACCTGCTAAGGTATATTGGCCGATAGTTTCGTGGATCTGACTAATCCTTTCCAGGTTTAGTAAAGGCTAGGAGCCTTTACTAAAACCTTTACTCCGCGTTCTTGGAGCAACAATTCAGTTGCTCCAAGAACGCGGGTTAGGAATCACAGCAGGCATAATTCCACCAGATAGTGGCATGTCTGTGAGAACCAACTGAGGTTTGGGATATAGCACAGGTTGCAGTTGTTATTATTTGTGTTATAATGTTATCACTAACATCATCAATATGTTTGCCTTTGATGACTTGATCATCAAAAAGAAATTGCAGAGCAAATAATCGCGTAATGGTCACTGTTCAGTGGGTTACTGAAAATTACTTAATGAATGATTGGGAACAGTTCTGGGGAACATATTGATAGATCTCCACATACAATGGCACCCACTGGAGTTCCTCCGCAGGTTGAAAGTTGCTTAATAAGACCCTCCATTTCTTTCAAAGTGAATTTTTTGTTTGGGGGAAAAGTATACAAAGACACGCATGACAAAATTAGAAACAACACGTACTGCTACATCCTCTAATGCGATCTGTAGGGGAATCCTGTTTGTAGGAACTTTGTTGTCGACAAGTATGGTTATGTTTCCTCATGTTGAGTGAGTAATGATTCTACCTTGTTGAAAGATACTATAGTTTTCAATCACTGGAGCCACCTGTGGAGTTAGATTGGTTTCCCTCTGAGTAGATGCTTATTCGAGTGTAGGGTACTAGCATAAATATCCATATTTTCTGAATATGGATGGTCTGCCTTGTTTTAAGTTGACGCTTTCAATTTTACAGTTTCTGGCAGGGTATTAGAAACAGGTTGGTAGGGACTGTTAGCGGTGTGTTGCTAGTACAAGTTACTTGATATTGTTTTGTAGATAACTGCTGTGGGGATGATAGCGTTGATTGAGCCCAATCGGCAATTGAGATGGATGGGAGTACTGTGGCTGTTTTTTTTATGAAAACCTCAAATACAAGTGGTATTAAAACCTATAGTACTTAGTACCTTGCATGGGTTGGAGGTTGAGAAGACGAGAGAAGATATTTGTTGACATTAGACTTGTTAACAGTAATTTTCAGGAAATATGTACGAAGGAAGGTTGTTCCATAAAACGGCAGTTGAATGAATAAACGAGGAAGTTGAAAAGTTGGTTCTGTCAGTTTGAAGTTAGACAGTAAATGGATGTTGGCGGCACGTGTTCGGACTGTTTTGAAAGAGACCGCGAATTATAGAAGCCAATTCAGAAGAACAAGAACAGTGCCCATAACTTATTCCCTATGGATAATCCTTCTGAAGATTCTCCAGAGCATATGGCAATTCGTGAGGCAAATAACAAGTACACCATTGAGGAACGTACCTCGGTGGTCAAGACGATCAATGTGCAGAAGTGTCCGGGAATGGATATGATTGAGTATGTGTTCATTCTCCGTCTGTTAAAATTAAGACCTCTCTACTTGCTCTTGCTCTTCAATAAATGCCTCATGGAAGGCATCTTTCATTCTGTTTGGAAGGTTTCTTTGCTCCGTCTTATCAAAAAGCCAGATAAGCCTGCCTCAAATCCACGTGCCTACAGACCAATTGCGCTGCTTGCTAATCTAGGGAAGATCTTGGAGCGGCTTATTGCTCTTCGACTAACAGCTCTGTTTCAACAACAAAATCTCTTTTCTCCCTGTCAATATGGCTTCACCCCAGGTCATTCTTGCGAGGAGGCCTTGTCTGACTTTGTCTGGCACATTATAAATTCTAAATCCAAGTTTGAACTAACTATTATGGTCGACTTCGAGGGTGCCTTTGACACTGTCTGGTGGGACAGCGCCCTTGAACGTCTCCGGTCTGCCAGATGCTCCTTTCATATGTACAAATTATTTCAAAACTATTTCTCTGACCGCTCAATAATTGTCAAATCTAAATTCCTCCAAGTCTCTAGGAAGGTTTTTCGAGGGTGTCCCCAAGGTTCAGTCCTGGGGCCCCTTATCTGGAACATTGTGCTTCAAGACTGGCTGGGCCACTCTCTCCAGAATTGCAAAATTTTTGCTTTCGCCGATGATCTGACAATTGTGGTCTCAGGCAGTTCTCGTGCAGTGTTGGAGGTGAATGCGAACCAGATTTTAACTGACCTTTCCACCTGGTCATTGGCTAACAAACTTAAAATTAATCCATCGAAAACAAAAATGATGCTTTTTAAATCCAAATTAGATCTCAGGCGGCCTCCCCAAGTCAAAATTTTTGGCAAGCGGCTTCCTATAGTCACTGAAGCAAAACTCCTTGGGGTCATTATTGACCATAAGCTTTCCTTCTATCCTCATCTGATTCATATATGTACCAAAATCAAAAAGTTCACAGGGTCAATTATTCGAATTTCCAGAGGGGAGTGGAGTCTCTCTAGGAAGTCACTCTTTCTCTACTATAATGCTGTTTTCCTGCCCATAGTCACTTATGCAGCAGGAGCTTGGGTTCATCGGGCCACTAATTCCAAAATGAGGTTAAAACTGAATTCCATCCAGCGGAGCATGCTCCTCTCTATTCTCAGAGTCTGTAGAACAGTTTCCACCGCTGCAGTGCAAGTTATTGCGGGATCCCTCCCATTGGATCTATTTGTCATCTATCGTGGCCTCTGCTTTCGACACAAAAAACAAATACCTTCAGAATTACTTGGAATCCAGCTAAATTTAAATGAAGATCCTAAAAAAGAGAAATCCAGATGGTTTAACGAGCTGATTAGCATCTGGCAGACCAGATGGGACACCACCGCACTTGGAGCGACGACAAGAAAATTTCTGCCTGATGTGACCTTCTTACTGTCTAAAACAGTTAAAACCTGGTGCTCTTTAACTATGCAAACTTCCTTTCTGATAACAGGACATGGCTCTCTCAATCAAAAACTCTTTCAGTTTCGCTTGCATCACACTGATCTCTGCAGCTGCGGGAATACAGAAGATTGGAGTCACCTGCTCTATAACTGTGCAATCTACGACGATCTTAGGGTGAAGCTCCGAACTGACGTTCCAGATCTCTCTCCGGGGAATGAGGAAATGCTTCTGCATAATAAGAATAATCTCTCAGCACTTCAGAACTTTGCCTCCGAGGTGTTTGCTCGCAGAAAAAGAATCAACGCCAGATTAGCGCACCAGAACAATCCACCAAATACAACTGTGTAAGCAAGCGGGACAATAGTTTTCTTCTATGGTTCATGTCTGCATGAATTGTCACTGCACTGATCCTAAAGGTCATCATTTCACATCTGAATTATTCTGGATACAAGAGTATTTATTGAAGACTACCCTTTTTTTTTTTTTTTTTTTTCTTCTTCTTCTCTCACCGGCACCAGTCTGTGTTTTTTTTTCTCTTTTTTTTGTTTTTACTATTAGTTTATTATTATTTTATTTTATTCTTTTATTTATTTTTTATTATCACGTGTCCTTTTTTTTTTTTTTTTTAACCAGCACCACGGGTTGTGTTTACTTTATTATTATCATTATTATTTTCTTTTTCTTTTTTTCTTCTTTTTTTTCCTCCTTCTTTATTACTATTATTTTTTTATTTTATTATTTTTTATTTTATTTTATTATTATTATTTATTATTTTTTTTTCTCCTCTCTCGCTCCTTTCTTTTTCCTCTGGAATGGGCCCCCGGAGGAATCTGGCCCACCTTTTGGCAACATCAGGTGGGTCAGAGTCTCTTTTGAGGCGTTACGTGCTCTACTGGAACTGGCCCACCTTCCCGTGGTGTGGACGAGTACCCAGAATCATCTGTCCAGGTGACTGATGCTTCTGGGTAGCCAAGTGGCCAGAACATAACAACAGAACACACACATAAAACACACAAACGTACGTCACACACATATCTGGCCCATTTGTAGTGATACTGTTCTTCACAGAGACACGAGGCGGAGTTGAACAGACCTTCTAGGTGCCGCCCATTACATATACACATGTCCACATGTAGAAAACAAAGCTCTCTTCATCCCTATCCTTTCCTATGGTGCAGGCGCCTGGTATCAGAAAGCAAACACAGCAGTCAACAAGAAAAAGCTGGAGTCGATCCACCTATCCATACTATTGACAACAACTAGAGCCTGCTGCACGGTGAGCACCCATGCGCTCCAGGTCCTGGCAGGCTTCCTTCCCCTGGACCTGGAGATTGTGCGCTGTGGGCTGCTACACCAACATTCAAAAGGAAGAACCACAACTTATTTAGGCTACACAACAGATCCACAGAAAAGCAAATCCTCAGAAAATAAGAGGTTAACGGAACACCTGCAATCTATCTGGCAAAATAGATGGAATCTTACCACAAAAGGTCAAGTCACCAAAATATTTATACCCGATGTCAGCAGGGTATATCCTATTTCCCCGTCCTGGTTTTCCCCTGGCTTGCACACCACCTTCCTTCTTACAGGACACGGCTCCTTCAGAGGAAAACTCCATGAGCTGGGAATCTCTGACAACCCGAGCTGTAACTGCGGTCAGGAGGAAACATGGGAACATCTTATCCATGACTGTGACAACTACGAGGACCTCAGATGTCAGTTATATACACGCATCAACTCCTTGCTAAAAAACCGAGAAGAAATAATATTGCAAGAGGAAGATAATTACCGGGCTTTCACCATCTTTGCCCGCAAACTCTTTGAAAGACAAAGATCCATGCCACATCATCACTAACCTATGAAAACACACGTAACTACCTGAGATGACTGCGAAACTCTGAAATAGTGACCACCTGAAGCAGATAAAACACATGAACGTAACAAACTGGACCTGACTTCTGGACTTGGACTTCCACTGGATCAATGCAAAGACGAAGATTGAAACTTGGACTCGGACCTTGAAGATTGCATCTTATGATGCCATTTAGCGCCCCGGCTCTGTCTAGCCTGCTTTTTACTCCTCTTTCCCTAGCAGGGGGGAGGGGACGGCCTGCTGTCCCCCCTCCTGCCACCCCTCTTTCTCCTCTGGTGGGGCATGGGCATGCCCCACTATTTCAACAGGGGTCATCTTCCCTATAGACCCCTTACTTCCAATTTCCAACCCCCCAGTCTTCCACCTCCCCTCCCATCTCTTTACAACAGCGCCTGCCCCACACGTCCAAATTTAAAACACCAAAATTCATGCCCGACCTATTAGGAAATATTATTACCTCCAGCGCTTATCCCTTATAGCCCCTCTAAGTTGCGTGTAATGTACCATCTGTGCCCAAAAGAGAAGAAGAATTTTTTTTTTTTTAAGGTCCTAGCCACTGAAATCTCAGGAAAATAGGTGGTAGGACCTGCCAGAGCAAATTTTAAGGGAACACCTGGCTGGCCTCCACGTGGCGGAGTACGTAAACGACAGGTCCCATCTGGGGCCTGGCGGCTAACAAGCCAGAGGAACAAGGGGCACAACATGTTACACAATACATGATCCACACACTTTTAAACCTCTGGCCTTGACAGCGTACTGTCCTCGATACAAAGAACATACGCGGAGATGGGGTAAATCCCTGGTGCCGTTAGACCCAAAAAATACTCTGTATTCTATAGAAAAGGCATGGCTGAGTTAGTCGGTCTCAGGCGTAAATAGCAAGGTCTCCAGTCTCTGGGGGAAAACCCCCAGAGACTGGAGTTTTTTCGTCTAGCAAAACAAGCAAATCGACTATAGAAAACACGCAATTTACAGACATATGTAAATGGGTATATATAAAAAATTATGGGTGGCCCTAATATAATAGTTTCAGTTTTTTGTAGAAAAGGCAAAGATCAGTTTTTCTGACGATCAATAATATTCCAAGGACTGTTTCAAATAACGCACTCCAAATACTTGGCGGTACGATTCCTGTAGATTTATATATTGCTTTCCGAGGTTTGATTTACTACCTAAAAAAAAAGGACAGTCTAAGACATTGCTTGGAATTACGACTGACCCAGCGAGCGACTTTAAAAGGGAGAAGAAAAGGATTTGGAAGAAATTTACCGTTGTCTGGCAAAAAAAGATGGAACGAGAGCGAATTTGGGACTGTAATAAGAAAGTTTATTTCGCAAGTGGAAATCTCAACAACTCTTGGAATTATTTCGTGCTTTAGGCCTTCTATGACAACTTCTTATCTGCTAACAGGGCATGGGTCCCTCCGGGCTAAGTTATTTGAGCGTGGTCTGGAGCCTGATCCGTTCTGCACATGTGGGGAATATGAAACGTGGATTCATGTACTTCTTAACTGTCCATTGTACTCTCAACCTAGAGCGGATTTGTTGTCTGCGGTTCCAAACATATTGGAGAACAATGTAAATATTTTAGTTGAAGACCATAATAACTTTACTGCTCTGCAAACCTTCTCAAGGACAGTTTTCATATTGAGGACTCAGCTGACAACTTTAGCTTTTCCTGGGAATTGACTTCACAAATAACCAAAAGACAAAAGGTTTATGTGGATTGTTATTGTGTTAATTTATGTTAACTAATGTTGCGTTGATTTATTTCAATTGTTATTGTAAAGATTGGTTTCTGTGAAACACAAGGTTTATGAGAATCATTTAGTAGCTATCTCATTGTGCTTGTCGGCAGGTTTGAAAGTTCTAGCGGACAGACTAGACAGTGTTGTTAATTGTCCATTGTACGTAATTTAATTATATATTGTTTTCCTGGTTCTCAGGAATTCAAAGACTCTGAGCATATTTAAAACAAGCGTTGTGGATATCTGTTTAATATAATAATTACTGTTTCTCGGTGGTAGTGAGGATAATTTGTGGACGTTTTCCACTAGTAATTCACTTGACACCCACTGGTATTGCACTACTTCCTATGGGGACGGGACTTGTGCATTCGGCACAAACACATAACGTAAACTTGGGCCTAGAGAAGGGCACCGGGCAGCAGCTGCATTGGTATAATACCTCACACATGTTTTTAGACTAGATTTGTTGAGGTTATACGTAAAAATAGATGAACTAGGTGGAGATGGGTTTTGCCTAGGAGCCACCCTTGATTCTGAGATACGCAATGGGCCAGGAGGTCAGATATAATATAACGTCTTATATATGTGTAACGAGAATGTTAATGTACATAAGATTGTACATATATCTTCAAGTAAGTATTGCATATATATGTAATAATTGTGTGTAGAAATAAATGGGAAAAAACGGAATGCAGAAAAGGCATGCAGCAGAAACAGTACCTCTATGAGACAGCGATTGAACAGACACTGTTAGAGATGAGTCATTAATTAACCTAATTGGCCTCTTCTGAATGGAATCAAGAAGCCTGAGAGAGATTTTGGGAGCACCACCCCAGATGTGGGAACAATATTCCATGGCAGGGCGGATTTGCGATTTATACAGAGTGAGCAGATGTTTGGAAGAAAAGTAACGCCGAGAGCGAAAGAGAAAACCAAGTTTCTTAGATGCAGAGGAAGCAATATTTGTAATGTGCTTGTGCCAAGAGAGATTAGAAGTCAGGGTAATCCCCAAAAGAAATAAATCATTTTGTCTAGAAATCGGAGTGTCACTAAAGATAAGCATAGGAGCAGAAGAATCCTTTTTGCGAGATATAAGACAAGACTGAGTTTTAGAAGGGTTGAAATCAACTAAGTTGTCTTTGCCCCACTGGAGGATTACCTGAAGATCGGCATTTAAGGAACTGGTAGCTGAGTTTCGAGAAGTTAAAGCTGATTGAGCAGGACAAAGTTTCTCAAAATGGAAAGTGGAATGCAATGTGCTATCATCGGCAAAACAATGGATAGGATTTCCAGTCAATGGAAGACGGTCATTAATATACAAGAGGAAAAGAGTGAGGGAAAGAACTGAACCTTGGGGGACACCGGCATTAGTGGAGAAGTTAGAAGATAGAGCGCCATCTACCACCACCCTCAGTGAGCGATCAGAGAGAAAACTGGATAACCAATTACTAAAAACAGTTGGCAAACCATAAGATGGAAGCTTGTTTAGAAGACCTTTATGCCAAACACGATCGAAAACCTTTGAGATGTCAAGAGCAACTACTTGTGTTTCACTGAACTTTTCCATTGAATTTGTCCATAAATGGGTAACATAAACCAGAATATCACCAGTGGATTGACAATGGCGAAATCCGTACTGATGATCGTTGATCAGACGGAAGGTTTTTAGGTAGTTTAAGAGTTGGCGGTTAATTGATTTCTCCTTTACTTTAGAAAGAATAGAGGTAATTGAAATGGGACGATAATTGGATGGGAGGGATTTGTCACCCTTTTTTGGAAGTATGAGCAAATTTCCAAGTAGAAGGAAAAAACGCCTTTGGAATAAGTGAAAAAAGGCGGCAAAGATCCGGAGTAAGTTCAGGAGCCCAGGTTTTGAGAACAAGTGGAAAAATACCATAAGGACCTGGAACTTTCTTAGCATCAAGATTGGTCAAAATCCTTCTGACATCTT
Source organism: Mastigoproctus giganteus (assembly GCF_048544385.1). NCBI lineage: Eukaryota > Metazoa > Arthropoda > Arachnida > Uropygi > Thelyphonidae > Mastigoproctus > Mastigoproctus giganteus. The sequence continues at coordinate 133,228,216 of NC_143585.1, read as the reverse complement.
TTTGATGGAAGGCCACAGGAGGCATTGAATGGAGCGTGTTGGGAATGTTGGGAGGTGTTTTACCAATATCTTTAATACATGAGTGGGAAGTTTCTAGTTGGAACAAGTTTGCCATTTTTTAAATCGTTATGCGTTTTCCTTGAATATTATTTCTTCAAATGGCTTACCTTCTTAAGGTATGTTCCTGTCAGACGGCACCAGGGATTTCTCCCATCTCCGCGTGTGTTTCGCTCTATCGAGGACAGTACACTGCCAAGCCAGAGACTTGAAAGTGTGTGGGTCGTGTCTGTGCAGTGTGATATGTTGTGCCCATTGTTTATCCGGCTTATTGGCGGCCAGGCCCCTAGTGGGGCCCGACGTTGCCCATACCCTGCCATGTGGAGGCTAGCCGGGTGTATCCAGTATCACAACAAATTGCTCTGGCAGGTCCTGCCACCTAGTTTCCTGGGATTTCAGTGGCTAGGACCTATTAAAAAAAAAATTGCGTTTGACATTAATGCTTAATGGGATTGCTGTTAGGAAATCGCTGGTTGGGGTTGAACGCTAAAGAGATGTGTTAAAGGCCAAATAGGTCGGGCAAAATTTTGATGTTATTAAATTTAGACATGTGAGGCTATACGCTAGATAAAAGCTAATAGTGTTAGTTGTCTTAGAGATTTACACGAAGCCGGTAGAATTTAGACGTTGATTATAATTTGGCGGCATTGTTAAGGCTGTACTCGGTCGATTTAGTGAGATGGGGGAAGACTGAAGACTGGGGGGGGGAAACAGATAGAAGAATAGGCACGATAGAGTAGGCATCCCCAAAGAGGTCAGTGGAGACGAGCCCCACCAGGCGAAGTATGGGGGGTAGGCAGGGAGGTATGTGTGTGTGTCGGGATGGTTCCCACGCATGTGCCCATCTCCACCTAATTCATTTAGATAACAGAAAAACTGTAAAGTGGGCCTGAAATATAGCTAAGAAATAGAATATTCAAAACAAGGAAAATTTTGAGATGGTTAGAAATTTACACAAATATATCTAAATGTAATAGTTAAATTTTGTATAGGAAAGATTAAAATTGTATTAAAGAAATGTTTGTGTATTTAGTGTGTTGTTAATGTCAGGTCACTTTGCCATCAGGAAGCAGCTGATATCAGCAGCTGCCAACTGATGCCCGTCCCGGGCACGTGGAGCCGGACCTGCTTCTACTATTATAATCTATAGTGCCAAAGCACAATCCTGCACCCAACAGAAGAAGTGCAATACTGTTGGGTGCCTACATCCCTGGTCTCAGGCCGCCCAAACCCAAGAACCAAGGAAAAAAAAAAAAAAAAAACTGTAGTGGTACATGTTCAGGAGCCACAGACCGGACAAATAGCCTCCCAGTCTGAAGCTCCCGAACCCAGATGCATTCATGCATGATTCACATATGCTGCCAACTCAACATCTGATAAATTTCTTATAATTGTTCTTCTGGCAAACACAGCAGCAAACTTCTGCAAAGCCTGGAAACTAGATGCATCGTTCAAAAGAATCCTCACGTTATCCTCAGTAAAATAGGATACCGCTTCAAAAAGACGTCTCCGCTCAAACCCATAGAAAGGACAAATAAACAGTATATGCGCCCAAGTCTCCGCCTCACCGCAAGAACACCACGGATCCGGCTCCAGTCCTCTTGAGTACAATTTATCACGAAAGGATCCATGTCCTGTCAGTATATAGCTGGTAAACATCGAGGGACAAAACCAAGACGATACTGTCCTTGGCGTAGCAAAATCTGCCAGTGGAATTATTTTCCTTGTAATCTCGCCAACCTCAGAAGAGCTCCACCGAGTTCTCCATATTTCAACTAGGGAGTTCCAAATTCTGAGTTTTTCTTCTTTAATACTGGCAGTCAGGTTAATAGAAATTAAAAGAAATTAATCAAGGTACTGAGTTGAGATTCTCTTTCTTAATGCATACAGCATTCCACGATACAGTATGTATAGGTCAATAGAAATAGACCCTGCAATCACCTGTAGTGCAGCCGTCGACACAGTTCTCGGAGCATGCAAGAAGGCTAGTAACATCGATCTTTGCAGTGACACAAGTTGATTTTTTATTTTGACTTTAATCACAGCTTCCATCCACACACCAGCAGCATATGCAACAATCGGCAGAAAAATGGACTTATAATATAATAACATTGTTCGTTTGTTAAGTCCCCAATCTTTCCTAGATATGCGTACTACAAAGGAAGTAAATTTCTTTAGCTTATCCCTCAGATGTGACACGTGCAGATTAAAGCTCAATCGATCGTCCAAAATCAGACCTAAGTGCTTGATACAAGAGGAACCTGACTTCCACTCAACAGCACTCTGGGCGGACAGTTGTAGTCAAAATGTTTTTTGAATACTATCATCTTGGTCTTTTTAGATGAGATCTTCAACTTGTTCAATACAGCCCACTTAGAGAGGTTCATCAAAATTTCCTGTATTTTCAGCTCTAATATAGCTCTGGAATCTCCAGAAACTCCCAAAACCAAATCATCTGCATAAGCCACCTGCAGGCACTGTGAAACTTTTGGTCTGTTTAGCCATTGATTTAGAACCGAATTCCAGAATATCGGCCCCAGGACAGATCCCTGTGGACATCCCCTATTGACATACTTACTGAACATAAGATGTTTTGCGCAGACCCTTACAAGCCGATCACTGAAATAAGAACGGATGACTCCGTAAATATGTCTATCACAACCAGACCTCCTCAGAGACATCAGCACACTCTCCCACCAAACAGAGTCAAAAGCACCTTCAAAGTCGACAAATACAACCAAAACATACTTATCAGGAGAATATTTTATATAATTAATTAATACTAAAATTGCTTCCTCGGTTGAATGTCCCTTTTTAAACCCAAACTGAGAATCTGATGTAATATGATTTTCCATTAGTTTCCCAATAATTCGAGAAGCCAATAATCTTTCAATTTTCCAAGATTAGCCAATAGAGAGATGGGTCTGTACGCTCGAGGATCCTCCTTAGGTTTCCCAGGCTTGTTAAGAATCTTGAGCAATGCAATCTTCCAAGATTTCGGAAAAATCATCTCAAGAAAACATTTGTTATACATTTTCAACAAAATTTGTGGACAAAGATCAAAGAATTTAATTAACATTTTATTTTCAATCAGATCTAGACCCGGGCATTTTTTAACGCTCAATTTAGCAATGGCTGCTCCAAGCTCCGATAAGGAAAAAAGACTTGTTTCAGCTGGACCCTCGTACATAGCATTATCCATACGTATTCTTGATTGATCTTGCGTATCCAAGTCAATCTCATCCTCAGGAAAGAGTTTTTAATTATGTGTTCCACAGTATCATACCAACTGTCAGTTTCCTCTCCATCAGATACAACGGTATTATAAATATCTCCATGCACCCAACAGAAGAAGTGCAATACTGTTGGGTGCCTATATCCCTGGTCTCAGGCCGCCCAGACCCAAGTCAGTGGAGACGAGCCCCCACCAGGCGAAGTATGGGGGGGTAGGCAGGGAGGAGAGGAGACAGATCCGTCTCCTCCCTCCCCTGCTTGGGGATGGGGTTTTAAAGGGAACCAGGTTAGAGTACCCAGTTCAGATCGCCAATGGTGTGTTGGCAGCAAAGCCGCAGAATGTCTTCGTCAGTGTCATGTCCAAGCAGTGTCGAATCCGGTATGAAGGTCAAGCTACCCATCCCGCTCCGTGGTTGGGATATGTTAGCTGGCAGTGGGGAACCCAACAGGCGAGGGGGTGGGAGAGACATTTACTTCATTCATAATCTGCATTCTCATTCTACTTGCATTTTTTTTATTCTTTTTTTTAAATTTATTTTTAAATACTTTTTTTCTTATTTTATAATTTTTTTTCCAAGTTTTTTTTATATATATATATTTTTCCCCCCTTCACACTCATTCGTCTTTTTCTCACACACCAGGAGGGGATGCAATGATGTGTAGTGTAAATTTAAATACTAATTAAAACTAGGGTTGGTGTGTACTTAACTGTAGAATTTATGGTTTGTGTTCTTTTTCTCACACGCTTACACTTTTATTCAATCTTCTAGCTCTCATCTCAATTATTCGACTCTTACTTTCTGCCCTGCACTCTCTGGGCACCTCAACTTACTGTTATTCTTCAGTTGTGGTGCAGGCCTAGCCGCAAGTTTTTTTTTTTTTTTTTTTTTGCAGGCCAGGGGAGAATGCAGTGATAGTGTTTATGTGGTTAGTAAATGTTTGTTAGTACAGCGTATATAAAGTAATGTAAGTTATTTTTAACTTTGTATTATTTCGGCAAATTACATTTGCTCTTCCACTCATTCCCATTCACTCTCTCTTTCCCTCATCCTAGGTCACTCTTTCTTTCACCAAAACTGCCATTTATTCCCTTTTACCATAATTCCTAGTTCACTCAGTGCCCAGCCTATTTATTCTATCTTTCATTCTCATTCATTCTGCATTGCATCATCCCCTTGCTACTAGCTTACTGATATTTTTCAGTTAATCTGCTTCCCTGGCTGCCTGTACATCTCCCTCCCCTACATGGTTACTTATTTGGTGTGGGACCCCAGGCAGGGTAGTCCTGGGGAGTTTTGTTATGTCAGGGTGCAGAATACCGCTGTCCTAACGGTTTTTAAGTCATCGTCTGGGCGTGGTGGGAAACTTGGGCAATTTTAACTATTGATTAATTGCTGGGGGGGGCTGAATTGCCATTCTTTGCATTGCTCTGCGCATTTCGAATACTTTCTGTGTGAAAGATGTAAAGGCTTTATAATTTTCCTCTTCCATGATGAACAGATGTTCTTCTCCCCTGGGAAGGGGAATGGCTTATCTTCAGTGACATTCATCGGTCCCACTCTGAAATTATCCCTTTGGAATTGATTTAATGTAGCATGAGGGGATGACCAATATAGGTATTCCGCCAAAAAGTTGATATTCCCAGTAGAGCCTGAGAAAGGTGATGCTTAGCGGTTTCAAAGAGTATTTCGCTCTCCAGATCGGAGTCTTTTTACCATTTTCGGTGAACCAGCCACACTTGCTGAACATTTCTGAATTAGAAACGAAATGCACTCATAAGTTTGGACGAAAGAGAATGTGATAAGGAATGTTGGATATTCCTGCTGATTCTTGTTTTTACATAATCTTTTGGATTGTGATACGTTATGTTCGATTTCATTCAAGTCCTAAGATGAGCGTCTAGGCTCAAGTGATGGGGTAGTTGTCGTAATCTGTAGTTGCTCCTCTTAGCCTTGAAGGATAACTTTTCCACCAGGTTACTGGCCCTGGAGCCACCAGTGACCAAACGATAACAGGTTAATGTGTTATGAAGGTTAGTTCTATATAAAAGAAGAAAGATACCTTTCCTTTCTCTTTGAAAAGCTTACTTCTTTATTTAGAAGATCAAAAATGAAATAACTTTGCAAATCGACTTGAATATTCTTTGTAATCTGCTGATTCTCGAGAAGACACTTCGTTTGTTGACTAAACTCCTGTAACTTCAGGCATAAATGATAACCACCTATTTGTCAGTTTGTGCACTACTTCGGCCTTCATCTCAACTCAGACAAAAATCAACCGTTACGGTATTCTCCCTGAAAAAACAACTTACAATTGAAGGGTCGCCAATACACCTAGCTACTAGTCATAAAAACCTCGGGGTATACTTTGATCCGAAGCTGAAATTCGCCGTCCACATCGACTAACACCTAAAACGGTTCAACTGCCTTCGATGGAGGGCGGAGCATCTACTGTTCAATGACGATAGAGAAACAACCAACAAATACATACAGATCTCAGCATATTCTGCAATCCCGTATGCCGCAGAAACTTGGTTCTCAGCACCTACCACCTTGCCTAAACCAATATTCAGTTCCGAATACCGGACCCTGGATGGTCGACTGCCAAGAGCTACTCCCCTTCCCCTAAACTAGGTTGCCACATCTCGTCAGTATGAGGCGTACTGTAATGATGATAAAGATGCTTACAGGTGATATTAATATCCCAAATATATCGGATATACGAGGGTGGCACATCCCTGAACAGCCTTTGAGATCAGTCCCCCAATAATACTAAAACTGAGCCCTCTGCACCTGTGTGATCGATCCTCACTGGCTCAAGCACTTCCATGCGTACAAACTCACATCTACAGAAAGTGGTGACACACAGGAAATGCTGGCAACTCCTCACAAAGTGGATATCTCATCTAAAGGCGAAGTAAATGGGTTTAAGTAAAAATAACTTTGTGCCAAGTTGCTAATGGACGGACATGAATATAAACTGATCTAGCGAACTCATCCGAACTATTTTCTACTTATTTTTTATTCTAAGTATAAATGCATATAACGCAAGTATCATGGGAAGACGCATGCTGACCTACACACCAACATGACCAACATTTAAAACGTCCTAAATTGTTTGTGCTCACAATCAAATGACGTTCACAAAAAGAAAGCAAACAATCGTTATTTTTATCTTCGTGGACAACAAAATCATTAAGAAATTAATGAATTTAAGATCTATCTGAAATGAGAGGCCAACAGACATGCCGGCAGTGATCATGACACCGCATCTTATAATAAATCATAATGCCTCGGCAGATGCATTAATCATCGTTCGATATATATGTCGCCCATCCAGCCAAAGACTCTCTCCATCTTACATTAGCAATCTGATCCGCCAATAAGATCTCTTAAGATTAATTGACCCATCGTTCTCCCAAACGCTGGACTCCGTACCACAGCAACGTATTGGAAACCTAACATTCCCTGTCCTGAATATATCAAAAGAAGTTTTCATAAAGCTGGAAGAATGGGAACCGATATAGAAATCCACCAAAGTCCTTCATTACAAAGTGAATCAAATGAAATTTATCACAACTTTCACAGCGAAAAGCCACCAGAATCGTCAACATGTTCAATATCGATCTGCTGTAGCAAACAGTATGACACCCAAGCTAACAAGGGCTCCAAGCTTGTGTAATGTTCATTCTCAAAATCAGCAAGGACATCCTCTTGCGACTACTCATGTTGAAACAGGGACAGCCAATTCCATTCAAAGTATTCTATTTTCTAATCAAATTATCACACTGCTATTTCAGGACCACTTAAATTCAAGTAATACCAATCTCAATAATGAGATAAAATTAAAATTATAAAACTTCTCTGGGTTTATGACTATGCTGAGAATGACTTGCAAATCTATTAATAAATTGACTAAAAATAATAATGCATATTATTCAGCTTGTGTATGTGCTTATTTCGACAGAATACGAAGAGATGTGTTGAATATTTTATATTTTTTTGGAACTGAGCTCTCTACTACGGTTGCTTTTAGATAAGGTTTTATCTAAATGTCTAAACCCTTGATTGCTTCCGACAAATGCCTTTGAGACTGTACGTTAGGGCTTTCAAGACCATGGTTTGCAACTGCATTATTTTAAGAGATACATATTTTGCTTTAAGGGTAGAGAAGTTCTTTCCATGTTACCGATTACTTTGAAACATTAATGAAAAACATTCCTCCGAAAACTGTGCGTATTGCCGCTTACTTTGAAGATCCCAGATATTGCAGGCTTTGAGGTAATGTTTCCTCTTTCCAATCAGCATCTGGAATAAGCGCGAGCGGGTCTTACAATTCCATCGAAGCTTGGAGTGCCATTTTCACAGCGCAGCAGGTTTCGATCATCTGACAGTTTTCTTTTCTCTCAAGACTTAAGAATAAAAAAGAAATACAGTAACTGAAATGACAAATGTAGCATCCCATGGACCAAATAAACAAACCTCAGCGCGCTAAGACAACTAGAAAAGAAATTCGCCGGCGCATTAAGAACATTGTATGATGATGATCAGATCACAGTTTAATTTTACAATTTTAAGCTATTTTATAAATTTAGATTACAAATCAAATTTTTCACCATCATCGCCATTTGAGCTCCCAAGTTTCTTTCTAAAGCGTTAACCATTCTTTTAATTTGGGGTGGGGGAGAAGAGCAAAGAATTTCCTTTCAGCTAAACTATACTTAGCTATACTAAAAATTTAAAGCTTAAGCGTTAATCGCTTAAGCATTATATTGTCCAACGTATCCCCCACATGGTGATACGATACGTTGGACAATATGAATTTGCAAAATCGTTTAAATATAAGTCAGTCTGATGCTTTTCACGAAAAACTGCTTAAAAGTGATGTCCCATGAATAACAGTGGGAAACACGAGCCAAACATAAGGCATTAAGTTCATTGCATCAATTGATGACAATATTGAGGATCGCAGTACTGTCATCAGTTGTATTTTATATAAGAAAAACATTCAGAAACTATTGCATAATTTGATACGCTTGTTGAACCTACCTATAAGAACCTAAATAAAATTTCAACCCTTCCATTCGAAAGGATATGCGTTCTCCGGGCACGCAAGCAAAACCAACAGGGCTTTGTACAACGAGTGGACCAAAATGAGAACCTAAGAATTATATTCAATCATAACTAGCAATTTTATCGACATATTAGCCATATTAAAACAAAAGTTCGAAACCCCAGAGTTCATAAAAGGAAATGCCTACCAATTTACTCATAAAATACTTGGTCATTATAACTTTGTGGGTTCAGGTCTTTGATCCACTAAGAATTGCAGCAAAGAACCGTAAAACAAATATAACACACTGACCATGATGAATAGTTTAAGACTGGTGTTGCTTCTAGAACTTCAGTCAAAGTACTCAAAATCAGAAGGGTATAAACTAAGTTCAAGTTACTTCATAAAATTCTAACAGATTTTCCAAGAAAAACTATTCTTCATTAATTTAATACGATGGGTGGGCAAATTCAGTTTATTTAAAGATTTTCTCTGGCATTAAATCAATATCTTTGATATCTTTATAAGACTCAAGTTAAAAAAAAAATCATTAAAGATTTAATTAAACAAACTGCTCTCTGATAAGGTTTACTCCTTTTATTTTTGCCATATCTTATACGATGTTACAGAGTAATTATAATGTATAAAATTATTTAAATAAATAAAAAATGCAGGCAGATAATTGGTACTAGATCTTATTTGCTTCACGTGAAGTATCGAAGCGTGCAGCAAACGAATTTTATATTTCTGATATCATTAATGCAGTTTCAACTTGAAAGAGCCACATAACACACTTAAATTATCAGTCTCAGCAGAATACTGTAATGAAAGCATCAAAAAATTAATACATCTTCAGTTCCCCTAATTAATAAGGAAGTTATTCTTGAAGATATAATAAATATGATCTTATCTTCGAGGTAAAACTAACGAATATTGTTAAAAACAAAGCGAGCTTAAAGGATTAAAAATAAACGTAAGTACCAAAACAGTTTGAGTCCCAATTCAGTTCCCTTTCTCACTTAGAAATAACAATTCATGGTACATTATTTATTCTGCAGTGTTAAGTTTCAAAACAAACCTTATTGACAAAACGGACACCTTCCACTGATTCCTGTGTTGGTCAACGATTGTCTGCCTCCTGAAATCTCGTGACACACAGACCGACTGACTGAGGACCACGAAATGTCAACAGCGGTCAAAAGTGGTTAATTACTTTTATTTGGCGCTTCATCTGCGATACTCCTCACTCAAGTGGGCTTTGAATATTCAGAAGCCAGTACGATAAAAGTCTACGAGGCGTCTTGGAACCGAACCTTGCTGCAAATGGATTGATTCCAAATTGATGTATTCATCAATGTCAGTAATTACTACAAAGATTATTCATAGCATGCATCGAGTCACGCATCAAAACGCAGTCCTAATAACTTGAATTATTGTTTAACATCAAATGATAATTTCAAAGTTATCCATCTTTCTATTATGACTTTTGAATTTACAGTTGTTCGTGAAACCATTAACATTTTCAGGGAGTTTTCTAAGTTGGCCATCGATGTCCTTATTCGCAGTTAAATGTCTAAATAATCAATAAGCAAACTTTCCATCTCTCAACGAGTATTATTCATTTAATTTTTCATTATCTCCCGCGAATGTGGAATTTTCTTGCTTGGAATTCTCTGCTGTACCAAAATAATTGAAACAACTGTGCCAATAAGCAAATCCAAAACCCAGAATCGTTATTTTCAACGGTGTGTCTCCTATTCAAACGTGCAGGCCATTCTGCTATCTCCTGCTGCTTGCGTCGATAAAACCACGCGCTGATAAAGCTTCCCACAAGGAAATATGCTGCCAGTAGCGGCGTTCGATCGTTAAAAAAATTAAACCCGATGCAAATCTCTCTCTCTCTCGCTCTCTCTCTGTCTCTCGCTCATGGCCAGCGCTGCTGATCGAAACAAAGCGAAGACAAAGACAAAGCAAGAACAGCAAAAACGTGCTTACCTTTTAGCCGGTGCATCACAGACATCCCGTTTGGTATCAAGACGAAGCCATTTTTGCTGCATGTCTTATCGCAGCCACTCATGCAAGCATGAATCGGCCAACCTCTCGGGCCATCTTACGTCACGGACAGATGAGAAGGGGGGGAAGCGCTCGTGTGAACGCGCTGATAGTGTGTCACCGCACGCACAAACACAGTGAGGCACAAGTGCTAGCCGGGGGAAACTCGCCTTCTCCGTCTGTCTCTCTCTCTCAGTGAACCCACGCTGCTCGTGCCAGATCACGCCCTAACCTGGAACAAGTCACACTTGCCATCTACATAAAGATCAGACCGATTTGGAGAGTGGCTTTAAGGATGGTACACGAAGCCTGGAGAGTAAGCTACCATTCACTTATTGGAGCTGTCATCAGCGGGAGGGTTGTTTACAAATGCACCGTCGAATACTGCGGGCCAGTTTTCGTAGGTTCAACGGAGGCAGGGGATAAAACCAGAACGCATTATGCAAAGCGAAGTTTCTTAGTCCATTATAAATTCAGCGTGGTTCTATTGAGGGTACGCCAACCCCTCCCTGAAGAACACAACTCCGGCGTACTTATCAGAGGCGGATCGCAGAAAGAGACAAGAGAGAGAGAGAGCTGAGACGTCGACTTTACAAGCTAGCAGCACACGGCATCTGTGTTCCGTCTGTGACTTTCTTCTGTGGTTTGAATAGAGTCCCATTGTGTGCGCGCTGACTTCTGGGACATGTCTCGTTGCTTCTGCGGTCCGCTCAGCGGCAGCGGCGACGAATGTGACTGAAAGTGATTTAAAATGGAGACTATCTGTTCGGATTGTAGGAGCTTATAGGTTAAAAATGTCACATGCCTTTTATCTGGTGGATATCGCCGGTCCTGGGTTATCGACAAGTAATGCGCGATGAATAATTCGCTCTGGCTTTTTTTTATTTCTTTCGACTTTCTGTCATTTCTCGAGAAATTTATCGCAGAACGTTTGCAAATTTCTGGGCCGTTGCTATTTATATCATAATGGATTTAAAATAGGGAATGCTTGAATGAGAAATGCTGCGCACGTGTTTAAGTGTGTGCTTAAGGAAAATCGAACCCTCCCTATTATGTCTTTTTACTTCTCGATGTTCTTCATAAAGAGAAACGTCAGCTAGACGGTTGAAAGTTTTGTATTGGGATATTATAGAGATCGAAAACATCGAGACTGGCTATTTCGGTGTCTATAAAGGGGCAGAAAAATGGTAATCAACTTCTTTATCTGTGCTGGCAGTCTTCTGTGATTGGTGTTGAAATGGTCGGATGGTTGGTGTGCGATTTCTTTGGGTGCATCGACTACTTTGGGCGTTGTGAACCAGTTCTATTCTTTATCACGTATTATGTCTATAGCGTGCCAAATAATCTGAAAAGATCCTATTTTTAACGCAGTCTTTCAACTAAGTACGTCTATAAATTCGATGGAGTGAAAGGTTGAGGACCCTGAAGAGTATTTTAAACTGTGTGGTTATTCTAAAGATTGATTTTTACTGATTGATTAGGAATTATCAGATTATTCCATAAGTGCATAAAAATTATTTGCTGGTCTTTGATCTACATTTCTTGCAGAAATCTTTGCAGAGATCCTTCCTTACGAACTCCTCAAATATAGGGATTTCGTAAAAAACCAAAACTGTCATGAATAATTTATCTGTGTATAGAAGCTCTAGATTATTGCCTCAGAGTCACACCGGGTCCAGCGGGGACAGCGTATCTTAAACCACCACTTGCAGTATGAAATACCACAGGGGGCATTCTTAAGTGTGCTTCGATGCTTGCGGAACACTGATGATTTGCTCCGAAGGAATTCTCAAGGAGAGTCATTCTATAATTATTTCTCTATTAATTTCTCCTTAGATGAATTCGTGGGAAGGAAGCCAAGAGGAAATTATCGTCGATTATTACACGCATGTTTGCTCCCTCGACATTTATTCAGACATCACCCTGATAACACTACAGCTCTTCAAAGTTCATCAGGCTCGTTAACCTGTGCGTGGTATTCATTACTAAATCAATCATTAAGCAATTATGGCAATGCGTAGGACCGAATAAGAATGACGGGGAATATTTTACCCTTCAACCTAAGCATTCCAATTTCCCTCATCTTACTTGTTCACGGTGCTTTCAATCTCCATGTTTCTGTTTCCCATTTTTGACGCTTTATTTTCATTCTCAGTCAATACTCCTTAGCTTTGTACATAACATTCAAGAGAACGGTCTCGGATTCGAATCGCGCTCATCAGTGGGGGTTGCTTTCGATTACTAAAGTGGTTGTTTTATTTTAAATGGTCTGAATTTGTTCGGCTGTTGTGAAGATGGATGATTGATATTCCAGCTGCAAGCCACATCGCGATCCAATAAGTCATTTCTTTCCCTACATATCGGGAAGAGCTGTACCCAATACAATTTGCTGACATTTCTGTTCATCCTTGAGTTGAAATATAATGTTTTAAGTATGAATAACAAAATGAGTAGAGGTTCTGAGGTTTAAATGATTAAAACAAAGAAGATTTCGTGGTGTTCTGCAGCTAAAGCGACCATACATCGGGTCTGTAACTGCGTATATTCTTCAGTTGGATTGCTGAGAGAAAATCCACATGCAACTCTTGCTGTGGATTTTCTTTGCAATTTATAACAAACATTGTTTTTCATCAAAATATTCTCCACGATATTTTATGTGTCTTACACAAACGTGGCATTCTGGCGATTAATTTTATAAGTGTCTTGAGTAACATTATTCCAAGCGATCTGAAAAAGTTTCCCATAAATTTGGTCAAGATGGGCAGACTTCACAGAGTTGAGTATGCGCGGTTAACACCGTGGCATCGTCACCGCCCTTATCACACCGGGTGGAAAAGGCTTGGGTTCGAATCCCATCAATGACGCGAGGTACTTTTATAGGCTTTTCTTTTCACTCCGTGGCCCAATTAGTCAGTCTCAGGCTTAGATAGCAAGGTTCCTCCTCTTCCCCCTGGAAACTCGGGTTTTTCATCCAGAAAAATAGGCAAATCGACCAAAGAAAACACGCAATTGAGACATAATATACATGGAATGACAGATGAATTAATATTCGCGTAGCTTAATATGACAATGTATTATTATTTATTTTTAATATTCACGGACTTGACGGTCATATAAAAGCTCTGTTGAGTTTAAGGCGATTTGAGTGGCCACACAATAATTGGCAATACCCCATCCTACTTTTTTTAGTTGCTAGAGAGTCCCTTCACAGCTTAGAGCTGTGCTTCTGGTCATTGTCTTGTCTTGTCGTAATATAAAATTACTTCTACAAAGTGGAGTTCCAGAGTACATTGCATTATATTCAAGAATGTTTTTATAGCCTTCTTTTCTTTAAATTCCTTCAATTCTGACGATGTCACCCATTCCAGAAAAACCGAAGCAACCGCAGATCATGAAGAAAGCACCACCATACTTGACTGTAGACCAGGGGTTCTCAACGAAGGGCGAAAAATCATGAGTATTACAATGGTTTATGGCCCTCCAAAGTTCAATTCTAACCGATGACATCTTATTCCTTAATATTTAATTTCTCTCATTGAGTTTTCTTTTGAGAAATTTTATTAAAAGGAAGATATTGGGCATGATTTAATTCAACCACCTTTACTTTTCATGGACATTAAATGCTTTCAGGGGTAATGTGTCCACAATCCTTGGCGTTTGCGCCTTTCCGACAGCTGCGAACTTGGAGGTGGCGTTGTGGGTATGGTTATTTATTTATTCTTTTGTTTCATTGGTCAGTACAGGAGGTATGGATGGAATGAGGAAATGTTTCAGTCTATTGTTTCTACTTTTTAAGCGACAATTAGTATTCGCTTAGTACCATTAGACAATTTGGTATCCTGTGCCACTGATGGTGCTACCTCCATGGTTGGAAGACAAAGGTTTTATAGACCACCTAAAGGAAATATGTCCGGAAGTTCTTGCAATACACTGCACTGTGCATCGACATTATCTGGTTACAAAAAATATTAATCCAGTTCTTTATCAATCTCTCAGTATAGTTATTAAAACCATCAATAAAATAAAGTCACATTGCCAATATGATCGCCTTTTCATAAATTTTTGTGTTGATAATGAGGAACAGTACGTGAGGCTTCTTTTACATACAGAAGTCAGATGGCTTTATAAAGGAAACTGTCTAACAAGATTTGTAAAACCTTTTTTGATAAGATAATTAGTTTTTTAAGAAAGCGAAGGGGACGGACACAAATTTAGCAAAGGAGATCAGCAAGCACAAAAACAACGTATACTATGTGGCTTGGATTATTCGAAAACTTAATGAAGTATCACTTCAAATTCAAGAGAAATTAATTATGGTGATAGACTGCAAATGCGTATTAAAAGCCTTCACTGAAATACTGCAAATATTTGAAAATAATTTCATGGTATGCAAGAGTTAGCTAAAATCAACCGAGAATGGTCTTAAGGATTATTCAGATCATTTGTGTTCTTTAAAAGGCGAAATTAAAAATAGATTTTCAGATTTATTTTCTTTTGAAGTGAAGCCATGGATGTTAGATCCAATTGGATACGATGCCGGCTATGCTAGTGAAGAAATTCAACAACTCATTGAATTAAAATGTAACGAAGAATGCAAATATAAATTCGAAAAAGGTGGAATGGCCGAGTTGTGGGTTTCAAAAGCAACCAAGCTTCTTGATTCAAGGAGACTGCCAGTCTCCTTGAATCATCGAATGGTAGTTTGTACTCCTTTAAGTGAAACACCCTAATTTTTCCACTACTTCTCACAGAATAACTTTCTTTATACAGAGTTATAATAGCACTTATTTTTTCAGCACATAGTTCGTTATATCTTGCTATCTTTATCAAGAAAAACACAAAACACTCTTTCTGAATGATGGTTGTTCGATTTTATAAGTTACAGGACTTATTCCTCAATTTATAATATTGAAAAGCACTCTAGAATCATCTACAATCTTCTATAATATTGAAATGCTCCCAATTTCAGGAATATTCTAGGATCATCTACAACATACTACAATATTTAGGAATCTTCTCTAATCTTCTACCACATTCGGAAATATTCTACAGGTGTTCTACCACATAAAGGAGTCTTCTACACATTTCTGGAATATTCTCAAATATTATAGATATTTCACAAATATTATTTAAGTTTTTTGCTTTTTTTTATATAATAGAAAATATATTAACTTAATTTATAAAAAAGTGGTAAACAAGAAGGTTCTATTTTAATAAAACTTTGGAAAATTAAGAAAAATGAAACGTGATTCCAAACTTTTAGGCTGGAGTATACGACGCAATATGACCTAAATTGCTGATGCAGCTAAAGCTCTGTAACAACCTGAGAGGGCGGCGATTATTACCACTATTCTTTTTGTGAGGATGGATAATATAAATACAATAATCACCCCATATCTTAATTGTTAGCTGGCAGAATTTCCTCCCGAAGAGACCACGAATGAAGTCCCTGCTGTGGTCGAGACGCATTATGTGTAGACTATAACGCATTTACTTCCAACCCTTCAGGGTAACCCTAGATCGAAGAAGCCTTTAAGAATTACTTCATTCTTCAACGGAAATTTTTGCTAAGATCAACGCCCACGTTATTGGCATACCCTATAACAGACTTGCCTAAACGACGGATTTTTTCCAAAGCAGATGGTATCATCTCTGAGAAAAGTGGATTCTAAACTCGGTGTATTAATAAAGAATCCTCAATTTATTAACCCGATTCGAGTCTAGACCTTTACCACCCGTGTGGGTAGGACAGGGTGATTATAACCACTGTGCTACCCAAGAGTGCGTGGAGAGGTAAATGGGAAAGGGCTGGAGTTTATCATTTTACACTAATCAGCCAGTTCGTGACAATGGGAATCTCCCCAATGGCTCTTTATGCTTCAATGAGTTAGTTCTTGCTAGGGAATCGCAACCTAGGACATTCCTTGGGACTTACTGAGTCCTGCTGTGGCTTAACCGTATTCTAGTAGCCTGTTAACATCTCCAGGAGTGTTTTCGTCACATTTCCTTATCTCATAATCTCATAAGAACAAACATTATTACCCTCGTTAGCCTGCTACCACTTATGAAGAAATATGGTCTAATTCACTGGTGCTCCAACATCAACAGCGATCTCCCAGATATGATCGAAGTCCCAAACATAGCACAGATAATATCACGCCCTGTGAACTTTAGAACACTCAGAATTAACGACTCAACTATTTGGTCCCAAGCAACCAAGTTCAAAAGATGTTTCCGCAGAACGCTACAAAACACTTCGACAAACTGCACATACTACAGAATTAATCGACAAACTGCACATAGGCTCTGCCTTTATTCAACAGACTGATCGATGAAAGAACCATGCAAACTTCGGCTCAGACCGACTAACTCATCCACGTTGCGCAAAGAACCATACAAATTCCATGAATTATTGAGGAGATTCCTCGCACACAAAACGGTGATTATAACTATAGTGCTACCAGTGAGGGTCCATGCGTAACAGAAGACTGTGATTACTGAATTGCAGATATACACTGCCCTACCATTAATATCCGGACACCCCTCCATTGATGGGGAAACAAGTCCTATGCGTGCAACACATCACAGAACCTGCTATAAATATTCACACTGGGCTTCGAACAGACAATTGCAAAAGTGGGCATGCAAGATGGCAGGTTCAACAGAATTACCTCAACGGTTCAACAGAATTGATCACCTCAACAAATGCTAGACGCCGATTAACATGGTGTAAGGAGCACGAATCCTAAACTGCAGAACAGTGGAAAACAGTCCTATGGACAGACGAGTCATGGTTCGCGCTCTACCGGTCTGATGGCTGTTCCTGGGTGTGACGAATGTCAGTGGAACAGTTCCTTCCCGATTGTATCCTCCCAACAATGAAGTTTGGTGGAGGCAATGTCATGGTATGGGGTTCCTTTCATGGTTTGGATGGGCCCATTAGTCGTTATCGACAAAAATATGAATACTGTACAATACCAGGTAATCCTACGCATAATTATGCACTTCCGACGTATTGGCAAAACTTCGGGGAAGGCCCATACCTGTATCAGCAAGGCAACGCGCCATGCCATACTGCTCGTAACAGAGTGGTTTGAGGATATGGGTGTGGAAAAGTTGGATTGGCCAGCTCAGAGTGCTGATCTGAATCCTATCGAGCATCTTTGGGATGTATTGGATCATCAGGTACGTGCACGTCGAGATCGCCCAAAGAACAAGGCCGAACTGGTGGCTGCGTTAAAGGCCGAGTGGAGGAACATATCACCTGACATTTATAAAAAGCTGGTTGAGAGTATGCGGCGAAGATTGAAGGCCATCATAAAAGCAAAAGGTTTCAGCACAAAAAATATTAAATAACACAATAAAAGCTATTTTTTTCTCTAAAGGCAGGTGTTCGGATATTAATGGTAGGGCAGTGTATGTTAGAATAAACTGCTCTATTGTATACGAAAAATTTAACTTTAATTTTGGCAGGAGAAATTACCTCTCTCTTTTTGTTTATGTTGCTTAGGAAAAATTGTTTTTACAATAAATGATTCATTTGCTGTGTCTTTCGAGTATTTCCTAACAGAGAATATATTTCGACTGTGAGGTCCTTTAAAGGACAGACGTGTCTCTTTAGCTCATGTTGCTCAATTATTTTTTGTGTGTGGCGAGCAATAAAACTGAATTCCATTAGGGAACTGTGCAGAACCAGTGATCAAGGCTTAGGTTTACGAATTTATTGGCGCATTAGCAACATAGACTCTTATGCGCCACTGATCAAGAACAGCAGAAATAGGAACAAAATTACTCGTAAAATAATGACGAAGAACCGACCTGTTGTCGCAAAAAGTCTTCTGCGATCCTAAATTCAAACTCGTTGATCAAATGCATATAATTTAAAGCCAGATAATCGGAATATTTGGCTTAGAAAAGGAACAATCATGTAGGTGACCACTTCTAGCCTACCCTGCACAGTAGTCAACCTAGCACGGCTTTTGAAATGATATTTGCTATGGCTGTCATTGATTAAGCGGCGAAGACAGCTCATTATTAATAACAGCCCACCAATGTAGCTCGTGGGCACACTTAGTAGGCGTCCTGTTGCAATTCTCAACTCTTAAGAGCCTTTCGTACTCATTAGTAGGAAAATATGACTCAGCAGTGATGGAGATGCACAGAGCCGCGCAACTAATATTACGGACTCTTTCGATGTATAATAGAAGTGTGTACGTGTGTGCGTTTTGGAAATCTTCTACGCTTTATTTTGCAGTAAGGCAGGAAAATCTGCAAAATTTAAACATCAAATAGGTCTCAGTCAAGACACTTCATTATTCTTTAATAATATGGAGACACAAGAATTACTAATAATAATAAAATGGAGAAGCACATTTCAATGAATATGAAGTTATTTACGTTTATAACGTTTATATTGACAGAAACTACTAGTGGTTGAAATGCAAATAACAGTTCAATATGTTAAACAGGAATAAATTGCAATAAATGTAGTAACACCGCAAATGTTGTCAGAATTTCAAATATTTCAGAGAAAAATACTTTCGACCTGTTTTTATTATGCACTAATGAGCTGTTTTAATCTCTTTTTTGCTTCATTTGTCCTAAAGCAATGTCAAAGTCATTAGCTTACGCAAGCGCTGTATGACCAGTCACACAGTTGTAATTTACAAGAGTAGTTGGCGTTGTTACGAAGTTTACCGAATAAGAGATAGCGCTAAATGAGAGAAATATAAAGTTATAATACAGCTAAAGCTATATGGCTTCAGAGAAATAAGATGCTTGTCGAATTACCTTGTTCTTTCATCTAGTTTTGTGGCCAGCATGATTTAAACCGCACTGATAATGCAACGGTCTTAATTCTTACAGCAGAATAAACTTGCCTTTGCACTCAGTTTTCCTGGCTGCAAACAGATGATCTTGAAAAATGGTTAACTGGTTAAATTTTAAACTGCCATTTGTTTAAACGATCAGACACTGCTTTGACGGCCTATTTCAGAACTAACTGGTCTCTCATCTGATAGCTGGCTGCCTCTAGTGACATCACACAGCGAAAACTAATAGTTTTAACTATATCATACGTAATTTTGAAAACATCGATTTCAAATACGCATGACAGCACATACCGAACAAGTTCTTTTCAACCCGTTTTGTATGCGTGTTACCAGGCTACCTGCTAAATGATGTGTGACCAGTTGGTCCCGAAACAGGCTGTCATGGCAGAGTTTTTTTTTTTTTTTTCTTTCTTCCTGGTGAGGCCTTCTGTTTGAAAGCAATGCAATACATTGTCTGTGCACTTTAAAAGTGTTCTTGCGGCCGACAAAATGTAAAGAACAAGATATACCTTCAATCCCATTCTAGATTACTCATCTGCTGTCTGGAATCCACATCTCTCCACTCTTGTGGAGGACGTTGAAAATTCTGAAAAAAGATTCAACAAATACCTCTGATACAGGAACAATATCGCGTACTGCACAGACGTTTTTTCTCCCGGAAACTCGGGTTTTTCGTACAGAAAACAGAAAATCGATCACAGAACACAACGCAATTTACAGACAATATACAAGGAATAATATGGCCTTAGTTACTGATGCTCCTTCTTGAACCCCACAACAACACACCGAAGATTACGCAGTAAGGAATATCCAAAGGTTTCTCCAGGTAATTATTTTCTACCAGCTTTTGTCATTTCTGCGTCGAATCAAGGCACAAATCCTTCTTAGTTCATACCTTCTGAAAAGTTCCTTTTTAGAGTTATTAAGTCGCTAATTTTAATACAATTTTCTTCCTACTTCATCTTCTGAAAAACTGTCTTTTGTATAAGATAAATAATGTAAAGGAAAGAGAGATATTTCAGTCATCAAAGATCTTCTGAAAGAGATCCTTTTCTCTTTCAGATGTCTCTGTGAAAGTAAAAAGATTCCCTGGTGGTGAACAGTCTTCCCGTCAAAGGACTTTGACTAAGAATCCCAAGACAATCCTTTAAGATTACAAAGCGTATTTCATTTCATGGTCTTTAATTATTATATAACAGCTAGAGGGATTTAATTCTTTAATTTGGCTGGAAATCTTTCACTATCAACATCTCGAGTAGTTGATTTCGGATATTCGTTAAGTACAAGCGCAATGCTTTTCTTTAATTATAAAATAATATATAAATATGAAAAAAAACATTAACTAAGATTTAACTCAGATTTAGCACTTACGATTTTAAAACCCTAATTAAGATTTTAGGTTAAATGTGCCTGTTAAACGGCTACTTAATGAAACCATTACCATCAGAATTTTACCATCAGAAACAAGGAGATGATTATCCCAATGTATAAAGCAGTGGACTGCATACACACCTGGAAGTCTCATTTTATGAAGGATAAGCTGCAGTATTTATCCATCCACTGCAGGATGGAAACCTCCTCAACAATTCATGTTAATGGAAATGGACCATAATCTACCACGCTGGTCCAGTGTGGGTTGGGAAATCGACCGTGTTTAGCAGCCAGGGGTTTGAACCCCGGTCTACTCAAAGGACGTGTGCTACTGGACTCCCTCTCCTGACCACTCGGCTACGGAGGTGTAATGAAGGATATGGATCTCTTAAATGGATGCAGAGAAGAGCGACCAGATTAGTCAATAGCACAAAAGAGTACTTATACGCAAAAGATTTGTTCTGCAAATTGTAGCGCTTGGAATGTAGGCACTTGTGGAGAGACCTGATTGAAGTGTTTAAGGCTTTAAATGGATGGAATAAACTTAATAATGATGGTATTCTAACTATTTCTCAGACAACACACATTTAAATTGAGGATGGATGATGGATAGATGGATTGAGGATAAATGACTTCAAGGTAGAAGGCGAAAATTCTTTTAAACAGAGAGTAACTGATTGCTGAAAGAAAGTACCACCTGATGTTGTAAAAGTGAGTAGTTTGAATAAATTTAAGGAACTATTAGGCATATTATTAGAGGAGATTGACAGATGAGGTGGTAGTGTGCATGGGTTTTTTTTTTTTTTTAATTACGCTGTGTAAGCTTGCTTGCTTCCTTAACCATTTGCCACTACTGGTATTACTACTAATAATAATAACAGAAATGCATGGATTTCATCACGCGCTCCAATTGGATGAAACTACCATTTGAAGACCAGTGAACATATCGAAGCCATGACAAAGGGAGAGACATACAAACATGTAGGGATGATGATGCAGGCCCAACAGCTAGAACACAAGGAGACCAAGGCCCGCCTGACTGAGAAATACAGTCAAAGAATGAGAAGCCACAGTCATAAACACTTACGTGTTTATGACTGTGGCTTCTTTACTAACGTTTAGTCCCATTACTAACGTACTCCTTTGGGATCATAGATTGGATGAACCCCAGGCTGGAGGAGATTAGAGATCGAGCAAGATAATGGTGACCAAGAGCCGCCAACACCACCTGAATTCGGCCATCGAGAGACTGATTATAGCACGTAAAGAGGAGATCAACTGACCTCATTGAACAGGAGAAGGCGATTAATAACCTGTGGGATTACTTCCAGGAAAACACAGCAACAATCTTCCAAACCATAAGAAAGAGAGATAAACGGCAGACAACACTCAAGAGACCACACTCACACAGACAGAAGAAACAAAGACAGAAAGATGGGCGAAGAAGGCACTATTGCAGAATGACTTCCATCAATTGCGAAATTGCGGTTTCCAACACCAGCAACCTTCAGAAAACAAACGAGGAAAAGATCGAAAAGTACTCATACCTCAGGCAGGAAGTCAAAGAAATGTGGCACGTGGAACAAGTAATAAACATCCTAATCAGTGTCAACCACTGGCATGGTGCCAAACAGCCTCCAAGAGACCCTCCCAGCAATCGGCGTCCCAAAGAGCACTTACATGGAACTCCAGAAAACCGCGATCCTGAATGCCTGTAGGATATTAAGAGAGTTCCTCGACCAACAATAATAATGGTAACCGGACACAACTAACCAACAACCCCATGAACTTGGTAGCAGTACCAAAAAAAAAAAGTTTATAATAATAATTATTATTATTTTAACTAATTTATCCCTTCACAAATTCCTATTAAGTAATGTAAGTCATAAGTCTTTCTTGATAAACATATCTAAGTATTTATTACATTGCATTCCCATTTATTTTCACTCAATTTTTAATACTTCAAATTATTATTAATTTTATTAATTTTTTGTACACTAGAGAATAGAGTGAGTTTGGCTTTAGGAGAAATAACATCTTCCTTTAAGGAAATGTCCAGAAAGAGTGAAACACTGAAACTGGTGAAACTTAATTCATAAGGAATGAAATAAAGGAAATATTAGTGATATTTGTGAGTATTGTGTCCAAATATTTCAACTGCATTTTACCAATATGAAAAAAAACACACTATTGACATTCGAACCTCATTTAAATGAGGAAGAAGAAAAGTTGTTCTCTGAATTTGAAATTGGACAATACAAGGATGCTGAATGGCTGTGGTACGTGTTCGGACTGATCTGGAAGAGGAGAGAGAGAGAGAGCAACAGAGACAATGTCTATGAGACAGATAGTGGAGAATTTTGTCAAAGATGGTCATTAATTAACCTAACTGCCCTCTTTCGAATAGATTCTAGAAGCCTGAAAGAGTTTCGGAGCGTACCACCCAAGATGGGGGAACAATATTCAATGGTAGGACGGATTTGCGATTTGTACAGTTTGGAATAAAAGTAACGCCGAGAGCGAAAGTGAAAACCCAGTTTTTTAAATGCAGAAGAAGCAATATTTGTGATGTGCTTATGCCAACAGAGATTAGAAGTCAGGGTAGTCCCTCACAGAGGTATGTGACCTTGTCTAAAAATCTGAATGTCATCGAAGATAGGCGTATGAGCGGAAGAATCCTTTTTTGCGAGATATATAACAGGGCTGAGTTTTAGAAGGATTAAAATCAACTAAGTTGCCTTTGCCCCAATGGAGAAATACCTGGAGATCAACATTTAAGGAGCTAGAAGTAGAAGTGGATATTCCAGAAGTTGAATTAATATTCAACATCATAATGAGTATTATGAACATTGTGCGTGCCAGATCAAGAAAGAGATCCATGTGGCATTTTTTTAAAACGTAATTATTAAGAAGGAATCATAACTCCGTTTCAGGATTACTAGGAAGGCATGGCGTCGAAAACATATACATAGCTACGCTCTTCTTTCAGAGAAAGACATTGCTGCTGCGGCGGCATCATAATGCGCTTCAACACCAAATGTCATCGACTTGTTTCAATTATTTTAAAACTATTATACTTTTTTCATCTATAAGTGAATAGTTTTTGGCATGATACATCGCTGTCTCCCATTCCTTCAGTGAGGTTCGAGTTCAATCCCGATGGATGGCTGGAAGAATTTCAAAAGTCCTCTTCAGTCGACCCAGCAGTTGGCCAAACTCAAGTGGAGATAACAGTCATGAAAATCCGATTGATTATCACTCGCTATAAACTAAAATTCAGTGTTCTTATCTTGGCACGAAGGCGAAGTAATGTGAAATTTCGAAGAATTACATCACCAGTTACAGAATAAATTTACCTGAGCAGTGAGATCTTTAAGAAGTACTGTATCTTTGCGCACACAGCAAAAATACAAAAATATCTGCATTAAATTTTGAACTTAAAGCCAGAGAAGGAAGTGAAATATGAAGCTGTTACTTTGTGATGCTCAGTTTATTTATTTAAAAAGTATTTTAAATAAAATATACGAGATAACATAATTTTTTCCGCTATTCTGAGTGCGGTGAAGATCTGCTTATTTTTCTGTTAAAATTGACGTCCAATTATAATCCTCCTTTCCAGAAACGTGTTTGTTTTGTAATTTACTGCTAAAATGTGTTTTCTTCGATACGAAAACAAAAATGAATTATTTATTGAAATCGCAATGTTTCTTCTCGCATATTCAGTTTTGTAGCACGATGTTAGCTTCCGGATGTTATTCATAAAGTGAACTGAACAACAGAAATAACGTGGCAACCACCTTTGTATGATAGGCTGCAAAACATGATGATTAGCTGGACGTGATGAACATATCAACAAAGGCGAAGAGTAAAGTATTAAAAGAAGGAAAAATCGAAACTGAAATCGATATTTTGAAAATTATTATTTTACGTTTTATGGTTACCGTGCAGGGGCACGTCATGCTCGATGCGCACACAATACGTTTCGTGCTGCTCTCATTTATCGAAGATAGCTGATGTACAAGACATACAGAGGTGGACAAAATAATGTGAACACCTGTGATAAGGGTTACACGTATGCGCTAATATGGTGTTGGTCCACCCTTTGCTTTTAAAACAGCTTGTACTCCATGGAACATATTCAAATACATCTTAAACTGTCTTAAGAGGAATATTTGATTATTCATCATGCCAGAACGTTTCATGCTCCATGAGTGATGAAAGTGGAGGAAATCTGCTTCTCACTCTTCTCTCCAAATAATGTTAAAGACTGGTGAATGTGCAAGCCATGGGAGATGCTTAGCGAAGTTTGATTGTCCCCAAATCCAGTTGGAACACATCTAGGGTCATGGTGATCCTAGGTGTGTCCCAACATCTAGGATCATTCCATGATCATGGGATCATGGAATGAACCTGGTTACTCAGCATATCAATCTAATCAGTGGCAGTAATTCGTCCATTAAGGATGAAACAAAGAATACCAAGATATTGCTGCCAAACCATTGTTGATCCTCCTTCATGTTTGACGGTTGGCACAAGACAATTAGGATAATGTGCTTCTTTTAGCATTCGCCAATCGCGATGATTCATGTTCCTTATACCATTGTATCCTATTTCTATCATTACCACCAGTAATTAGTGGCTTGGAAATAGCGGCTCTCCCATGAAATTCAGCTTTATGAAGTTCTCGCTTAATTTTTATTCTAGAAACTGGATTGCTCAGGTTCTTTTTGAGGCAGTAGTTTTATGTTTTCGGGTTACAATTTTTTTTAAGTGTCCGTTGGTCTCTTTCGATTAGTTTCGATTTTCTGCCTCAATTCTTCCCATCAGATTTTGTTTTTCCATATTTATTGAATGCAAACATCTCTTTCGATACAGTCGTTGTGGATACATTAAACAAATCGGCAGTTTTACTTGCCGATGCCCCTGCTAAACGTACACCAACATTTAACCTCTTTGAAATTCAGAAAGGTCTGTCATTTTCTTCATGTACTTTTTTTATATCATCTGTAATAATACACCAGCTTCTCTCGCCTTTCCTCCTCAGTACTACATGCAAGGAACAAAAAATAATCACTGAATATTCATAAATACGTCATACAGCTATTAAAATAACTACTACTCTCGTATTAGGTGTTTCCATTATTTTGTCCATCCTCTGTAAAAATTCGCAGAACAGCAAAACTTTTCCATTCTTTTTATTATTCACAAGATAATATGAACTTCAACAATGTACCTGTTCATTTGGATTCCCTGGGTTATTATTTTCCGTCTTAATAAATCTAAACAACAGTTCAGCTATACACCTACTACTGAAAGAAGGATGAAGCACTTACACTCCCTGAAATGTACAGCGTCACCAGCTGTAGAAAGCCACCAGAAATC
This sequence comes from Mastigoproctus giganteus, assembly GCF_048544385.1. Taxonomy (NCBI): domain Eukaryota; kingdom Metazoa; phylum Arthropoda; class Arachnida; order Uropygi; family Thelyphonidae; genus Mastigoproctus; species Mastigoproctus giganteus. The sequence goes on along the minus strand of NC_143585.1, from coordinate 133,202,237 downwards.
CTTAGACTTCGAAAGCATTTGTGTTATCTGGAGCAGCAGACATACCAATGAATATGTGACCGTAAATCGACTCTTGGTTGGTTGTAAAATGCTAATATTTATTCTCTCTCTTTCTCTCTCTCATTGCTACATCACTCTGTAACAGCGTAAGGGACAAAATTCGGAATTTATACGATGATCATTTGAAAATAAGTAAGCAAATGCGTTGGGGACATCATCTGCCCTCCTCAATAGCATGTCATCTTGACTACTTAAGGACCAGATCCTTAAGCCCGATTTGGGACTTCCACAATGAACTGATCATCCAATTCCTGCAAAGCGAGGATATTCTCTGATGGAAATCTCGGATAGACTACTTCTTACAACCCTCCCTGTTCCAAGATTTGCTCCAGTAGATGAGTGGTATTGATTACCACAAGGTCTTATTATGAGCCTTGTAAATAGTATGAGAACTAGTTGGTTATTTGGCCATCATATGATCTGTTAAATTCTTTATTGTATAGAGTAGAGTTTGGGTAGGCATGAATGTAATTCATGAAAATACAGGCATTTATTTTTAAACTCAACATAATTAAATGTCATAATAATACTCTTCTACAAAAGATTTAATAGATTACATCAAGTATACATTTTATTAACATATTAGGTTTTATGGTTTTAACTTAACTTTTGGACATTGGTGAAATTATAATAGATGTTTCCCTCAGAAAGTTGAAAGAGCGGTTGTAAAACGACGAAATGGAAGACAATGAAATAAAACCTGAGATTGTTTAACATTAGAAGCGGCCAGAGTTCTCTGTAATCCAACATACTTGAATTAAAACAAGGCCAAGCTACTGGTGTACGACAACTCATAATGCTTAGAAGCGATATGGATCAAACGCACTAGCCAAACAATAACCTAGAGAAGCAATACTGATGCCTTCATGATTTCGCTGAAAGAGTTGACACTTGGAGATGGACAATCTGATCTGAAATTCAGAGTGGTATCATCTTTCGGATGGTTTAGTTTTGTTTCAGTAAGGGAAGAGTGGAGGCGGCATAGGCTGCTTGCAAAGTCCTCAGGTATTATCTATAAGAGTACTTATATGGTCTGTTGTTGAAATTAGAAAAAAAAATAGCATATCTTTTTGGAGAGAGTCTTAAGACAAGCAATTATCAGAAAATATAATATTAAATCTTGGTATCAGCATATGAAAAATGCAGTTAATTCCTCTTTTTATCAAATAGTCCACCCGAATTTAATCTAAAGGCTTCTTAGATATAAGAAATATGCTATTTTATTTTATCTATCTTAGAATCCAGTTCTTTGCAGCTTCTAATTTAGCTCGGGCGAAGAAGATGAATTCAGCCCTTATGGAAAATACGAATGATTTCGAAACTAAACTATGGAGTCCGGAACAGTCCTCTCTAGTATCAGTGTGGTGGGACGACTTGACTGATGCAGGAGATTAGCTGAAACAAATTGCTTCCTGTAGCTGTCACCAGGTACTTCTCCTTCAATTGATAAACGTTGCTATTGTAGAATACTCCACAAATTACAAATTTAAGTGGTCTCAAGTAAAGTGAGCTGGTCCAAACTAAAAATCATTGTTTACAAACACACAGCTAACCCGAAACAGATTCGTTTCTTTTGAAAGGTGCTGTACCTTGATCACAACAATTTTAATACTAGAAGGACATAAAAAATTTCAGGGCAAAAGCCTCAGAAAATTGTGAGACAATTTACAGACGTATGCGTTAGTTCAAATGCATCATGTCTATACGCAGTACATTAACCAATTAAGCGACGTTATTATAGTGGCATCGTTGTAACCGAAACCTGAAAACACAGTAAAATGTTTTATGACTTTTGAGTTCTTCTAAAACGTGGTTAATGATGGAACGGTTGAACATGTTGGTCTTCCGTGATGAGGCGACATTACATCTGCCGAGATCAGTGAGTCGACACAAATTTTCGGAAATGTGGGAATGAAAACCTTCATGAGTTAATCGAACATGAAAGCCAAAATCCTAAGATTAATATCTTTGCAGAAATATAGAAAAGGAAAATTTACAGACCGCTTCTTAAAGGTAGGTCCTATCTATCTTTATAAGCTTTTTGAGTTGTTTTTCAAATGGTTTCCGTGTTTTATCTGCCGTATATGTACTCAGGAATAAAACGCTTTAATTTTAAAGGTCATTTACGTACGCTGTTAACTGATTGCAGCGCATCTTAGTTATTAAAGTTGACTTAAGAAATGCGCATCGTGAAGCGATACAGAAAATTAACTGCCTCGCTCTCTCAATGAGTTGTTCTGCTCAATATTGGATTACTTGAGAATAAATACAGATTTTCTGTAAAATTCCTTTGGCGAAGTTGAAGTGTGCGAGACAGAAATACTTCATTTCTTTCTACTTGTATTTGCAATCAGAATGTACGAGCTGCATCCCGGAGGCACTCCAACGAAATTCCCAGTCGTTTACACTCCCATCCGTAAGTTGGTGGGAAACCAATGAGTTACATTTAGTAGACCACAACATTCTTACGGTTTTCCTTCGGATGATGTGTGTGCGCGCACATTATCTGATTTTTATTTGGTGTGTAGACGTTTTCTTTTTTAGCATCCCAATGAAAGGAAGAAGCAGAAAGCAGCTATTGTTTCCTTTTCATTTCACAGTAGATTCCACAACAGAATTCTTCCTCCGAGTTAAGCAGAAATCCAATACTCCAGCATCTGTTCACATTATGTTCTCGTTAGCGGCCAAATACAGGATTTTTTGTTTCATTTGACATTATGCTGAAGACAATTCTACTCTCCAATCCTATATGAATGAATTACATTTGAGTATTTTATTTAGCTTCCATTTTATATCTGCGATCAAGTTTTGTAATTAAAATTATTTGTTATCTGATCTCATTCTGAGATTCCGGCATGTTTGAGGTGTTAAGAAAAGATACACGCGAGTATCTTTGTTGATCTGAGAACTAAATCTGTTAATTGGTCTCACGCAGTGGACCTGTCTTAAATAAGTCCATTATCCTTACATCCTCACTTGAACTACGCTTTAAATAATTATATCTACTTTTACACACTTATTCAAGGAAAAATAATTTAAAGTTACATCCAAAAGTTCTTGAGTTAGTTCATATTTATATTTTGTTTTTCTTACATGTTTGGGTCTTAATGCATTATTTCAAGCTGCGTGATTCAGATATTGAATGGGTGGGTTTTTAAACTCATGTTCAACACTTTCTGAAAGTACTTTTGCGCTCATTTATTTAAATTACGATTAATGTAAAATTAACAAGTGAATCAGCAAGTGGGTATAACATGGCAGCCATTCTCTGAACAACCATCTACACCGCATTACTCTGAAGCCATCTGGGAAGCATAGGTAAACTTTTGTTTCTTGAATGACAGCGTTGCAGTTTGTTATCAAGTGACATCTCACACACTAATATTTTAAGGATCTGAAAATCCTCAAAATATGACCTCATGGGTATCACAGTTGGTAGAATCATCTTCCTCCCCATACCGAGTGATAAACCAGGTGGTACATGAGCTTGAATCTCATCAATGACTCGAGGAATTTTTATCTCAACGTGGCCGAGTTAGCCAATCTCACACGAGGGTTTTATATTTTATACCTTTAGACTTGGCGCACAATAGCCTTAGATGCTGATGCGCCATAAAACTCCTAATAACCAACCATCACACGAGGGCATCATGGGCTTTCTCCCAGTACCTCGGTTTTTCGTTCAGAAAACCGACCAGAGAACACACGCAATTTACAGACATATTATACAAGTATATGACGCATTATGGCCTAAGCTGATGTATCAAAAACCCTATAACAACAAGCCTCAAATATAAAATCACAATTATTTACATTTCCTTGGTATTATGACTGTTAAGTGTTTCAAACATATGCCACGATATGGTCCCCGACAACGCGCAAAAAACCTAAGAAAACCTTACTCATTACGATAATTGCGTTTGTCCTGAGAGAGGGCGACCTTGGGTGCCTTGGAGCAACTGCACACTAGTAAGTCCGACTTTCCTTAAGACAATACGCGGCCTATGACATAATGATAGAAAAAGCTTTTTAGCATCGTGAAAGATGAGGATTGCAGATTCCTCAAACTCGGATTTTTCATCCTTGGAAAAAGAAAAATCAACCATAGAATACACACAGTTTGCAGTAGTGGTATTCTTGGAAAATTTTTGGTTCAAGTCCTTAGTAGAACTACAGAAATTTCTCCTGGAGCTGTATTTAGTCAGACTTGGACAAATGTATTGGATTTTCCTTATTTTGTTGAGCGGTGGTACATGTGCTGTTGCAGACTTGAATTAAATCAAACGCTGTCCTGCTATGGTCCCTGCCTTCGAATGAATATTTCACATCAAATACAAATGGATGAAAGCTGCTATCCTGTACGATTATTTAAAAAGAACAAATTTTTCACTTTTCTTTCCCATTGCTCAATGAATATGTAATACCAGTGTAGTGCTGGATTGTAAAAATCGTGGGAATGAAATAGTTTTGACTATCAAAGAACTGAAAATTTCACATTCCCGAGGCATGCCAATGAATCCTCAAATTATAAATGACTCAATTTAAAAAAAAGGCTATTATTTTAAGTTATTGGGAATTACTTCAAAATTATCTTTCTATCTTGCTAGAAGGAATTTTAATGCTCTCAGATTTAGGGCTCATTAAGATACAAAGTCAACTTATGCTTTGAAGAAGGAAATGCGAACAAAATACTGCTCAGCACCCAGTTTCTAGTTCATTTAATTTAGAACTTCAGAGATCTTTTTTGTTTCTTCATCCGGAATATGCAACTCCACTTGGTGAACTGAAAATAGGGTCTTCATACCCATATGAGAGAAGCAGCAGAAACCAAAGCCTTCAAACACATCAGCTAACCTCGTTACCATTGAAAGTCTTCTCGGCCAGCAAATTCCAGCTTATACACAGAATTTGTCATTAATAAACTTTCATGTTCCAAGTAGGGGAGACGAGAGAGCAAGTTACGCTGCTAAACTGTAATATCGTACAACGTAGGAACAAACAGCTTTCTGTATTAAAATGTTAGCATAGTTGAACAATTAGGATATTGATTCATTTGTCGAATCTGCCAGCTACGATCACAATGGTAAGTTCAGGAATAAAGAAGCTGTAAACCATCTCACTTAATTTTCGAACTGAATAATTTTAACAAAAGGTTCAAATACGCATGTCTAATCAGCAATAACGTCATTCAATGTATTACAATTAAAATTGTCCAATTTGTAATGAATCTTCAGTGACCTCATTATTTTGTACATTATTAAGAGTGGAGTTACAGTTATGCATTATATTTCTAAATAAATACTTTCTCCCTCTTTTATGCTCCGTTTACTATGTATAAACTACCACCCGAAACAATTTGATTTTCTGCAGTATGTATAATAATCCTTCTTTGTGGTCTTCGAACAGTGGACAACGAATTTAAAACAGAATTCTTCTTGATAAATCGAGAATTGAGATTTAATGGTTGGAAGCTGCGTACGATGAAGTACAGATCCTTAAAATCAAACAAGCCGTGTCATTAATTTCCCGAGGATGGAAGAAACCCACCAATCGAACAGTCCTAACGTGATCTTATAGAATTTATAGTTTTTCCACTGGATGAATTTTGCTGATTTCGACTATAAATGAATCATTTTATCTATAATACGTGTATTGTAAGTTGGCAAGTCCATTCAGGCTGGTTCGCGTCCCACTTCAAGTAATGAAGACTCTGAAAGCATACTGAAATCTTTCTAGAAAGAGATGCACCACAAAACCTAGAGAAAAGGACGTGCCTATGCATCTCTTTAATTCCAGTGTATAGTTTTTTTCCTACCCAACTTTCTTTGATCTTTCTTCAGGTGAATGAAACTGTGCCCGTGTAGTCTAATGCAGTGTTCTTCCTTCCATCATCTCTGCTCCTAATGATCGTGCGCATCAAGAAATTAAACCCACAGAAAATTTCTTTCGTCTCCGTGAAACTGCATTAATGAAATGATGGAAAAATAATCCCCGACTGTCACGAGCCACGGAGAAAACAATAATTTGTCTTGCGCAGCCCCGAAGAAATGTGTCTGGTCACGTGTGAACTCCACGCGGTGTACGGAATGATTGTGATTAGCAGCGCGAGCTGATTAAATGATCAATCACGCTGTGGTAACCATCTTCTCCAGTATTAAACGAAGAAAGGAAAAATAATGGACTCATTATGAGAGCGAGGTGAAACCAAACTGATGGAGCCAAATGCAATTTCTTCTCTCTGCGAAAATGGAAAAAAAAATTACCTTGGACCCTGTTTAACTGATCTGCATCTTGTTTTTTTCCTCAACAGATTTACTACTCTGTAAAGCTGTCCTGAATGCGCCCTGCTGGAATCTTCTTTTCGGAGGGCATTGCAAATAAATTTTGTTAGGACTGCGAATTTCCAAGTTTGAGAACAAAGCTCCTCAAGAATGAGGCGTTAATTTATTTCAATTACTTTGCACCCCGCTCTCTTACGTGAACCTAAATCTCTGAGACAGATATAGTCATAGCGCAGTGCAGCATTATTTTGTGCGCATCCTTTTGCATCGATAAACAGAAGTATATTTTCGAAGGAGTTTTAAAAACATTTTTAATCCATTGTATCGTTATATAAGAGTTCTTGGTTCTGCGAATAATTAATCTGCATAATTAATGCACTCTTTTTCTCAAAGGAGAGAGAAGATATAGAAAATAACTGAGAAGGAAGAAATCTATAAAGTCAAACTTAGTGTATGATTAATTAATCAATAGTACCGTTTCAAATTTACATAGCATTTATTGCTTAACTTGGTCTAGAACGAATTATCATGAATATGACGAAGAATTATGGAAGAATCAAAAAGTCTAATTGCTGTTTCTCGCAATAGCTAAAATGGCCTCTTACTATAAGACAGATGGTAAAACTGGAGCCAAGAGTAACTAAGCGATAAATCCTTGTTTGTGGAAGGCTCGAATTCCATGCCATTCCTTACTCTGTACAGACTATAAACTAATTCACAGAACTGAATTCATTTGTAGTACAATTCACAGAAACACAAAATACAAGGAGTAATCCTAAACTAACAGAAATGACTTTATAAAAATTCTTTCCGTTAGCCAAAAGAAAAGATTCGATTATCCAAAGATTTTTCCTCTCAAAACCCACCTGTTTCTTCAGCCAAATTTAACTTCCAGCAATTATTGGAAAGTTAACTGTCTATATGCGAGATCCAAATCTCTAACTTGAAGATTTTTATCGACCCTGGGTGTTGTTGGACTTTCAGTTATGCACTATCTTCTTCATCTTCATTCTTAAAGTGACTATATTGCTGCCTTGGTCTTTCACAACTTTGTTTGTCCAAGGGATGATCTAGATGGCCACAATCAAAACGCGAATGTCCCGATGATGTAATTGATGGGCGAGTGAACTCAACTGATTATTTTCGAAACTCTTGATGAACGATTTCATATCCAGCCGCTTCCAAGATTTTTCAATCAGACACGTAGTCTTGCCATCAGTATCTCAGGAGATAACACAAGAATAATAGCATTAAAACAATGCTATCTTTCGTTTGGTAGAAGGCAACCTTCAACTGAAAAGTTGTTAAAACAAAGACTGCAAGAGACTCTTTAAAGAAGTCTTAACTTGGTTTGGGTTGTGTCATTGGGGATTTACAAATAAGCGTTAGTATTTTATGGTAAGATAATGCTAGCTGTTTACGATGAATAATATCTGTTGGAGCATTCTTCATGTATGAATAAAATATTGGTAATCATCAGAATGGCGAGGAGGAATCCTCTCAAGCATTACATTCTATTAAATTGACTCAATCATGTTTGTTCACATTATCATGTTGTCTAACGAAATGACGCTGTACATTTGGAAGAAATGTATCAGTTGCAAAGGAAAGATCTCGTATTCTGTAATTCAAGTAGTATCAGGAACCAAATTTTCCGGATTCTGAAAGAGGTACGCCATTGCAAGACCCGATTGTAAAAGACCCGAATTCGAATCCCGTGAATGAAGGGAAGAATTTTTATGGGCCTTTTCCACAAAGTGGCTGAGTTGGTCGGTCTCAGGCGAGAGTAGGTTTATTGCTCCCGGAAATTCGGATTTTTTGTCCAGCAAATCTACCACAGAACACACGCTGTTTACAAACATAATAATAATAATAAAATTCTTTATTCGCAAAATTTTACAAGGATACGATCCCCGTTACAGGCAACCAGGGGAATCTAACAATCTAATTGGAGACATTATATTTACTTACATAACATCCAAATAATACCTAGAAAATCCATAGAATACATAAATCACAGTGAATTTATCGCTTTCTCCCACATAAAATTAATCTAAACAGTTTTGATTTGCAGATAATTGAATTTCAACTGGTTCTTCTCAGATACTGATGATATAGGGCCATACCATGGAGTACGATCTAGGTATAACCTGATCGACTAGATTGAGCTAGTCTGGACACTGTTGTCTAGACATATTATATACTGCGCAATATAATCTAAGTTGGTGATGGAACATTTGATGATGGAGTCAAAGGGTCTTGGCAAAGTGAAATTAAAAAGAAAGTTCTTACTCTGGCGTTTTTGGCAGGATCAGGGAACCAAGCATATGTGCCAAGAAAACACTCGCCTTCAGCAGCCTGCACAGCATAGGATCGTTGTTGTTGTTGATTATGATGATGGATTTTTAAGTGAAATAGCTACTTAGGCCATACTGCACTTGTGAAAGTGGCTCATACTGCCTGTGTTGGTTGATGTTGAAGCAGTTAGAAACGGCCATACAATCCTGTTCGTTTTAGGAAGGAGAAGAATTCTGTGAGATTTGATTTTTCGCCTGTGATATGGCTAAGCAATAAAGGTTCCTTTAAGCTTGCCAGAGAACTGAATGAAACTAGTCGAGCATTATTATATAAATTACATTCCAGAAGTATGTGTTTGACTGTGAGTGGTGTAAAACAATGATTAAACTGAGGAAGGTCATTCCCTGACAAAAGGAACAAATGAGTTAAATGAGTATGGGCGATTCCAGCTCTTGCTAGAATTGCTTATTCTTGTCTGTTTGTAATGAGGCTGGAAGCCCATAATTTTGGTGCAGGTTTAATATGAAGTAGTTTATTATGAATTTGCGCTTGTCATTGAAGAATCCATCAACCTTTACATATACTTTGTATATTAATTTAAAATCTGTGAACGGTGCTAGGGAATTCATTTGGGCTGAGCTGGATAGATGTTTGGCAGCAGCATCCGCAATTTCATTTCCTGGTATTCCAGTATGGCCAGGGATCCAGCAGAAGACAACCATTTGCTGATTCTCTCTGAGACCTATCAGCTCTGTTCTGATGAGCTTTAATAACGGATGATTAGATGGGGAACTGTTTTGCATGGCTAATAAGGAACTTTACGAGTCTGTGTATATGCTCTTTTGAATTGCATATTGAAATATTTTCTAAAGCAAGCTTTATGGCATATAATTCAGTCGTACATATAATACATTTGACGCCTTTTCTACCCCGTATCACATACTATGGGAGGTATTTAGACGATGTTCTAGTCATTACCGATAGTAGCACTGTCCAAGACATTTCATATTCGTTTAATAATATTCATTCTAGACTCAAATTTACATTGGAAAGGGAGAATACGGATATTACGTCATGAAATTTTCTAAATTTCACGCTTACTGGGGACGCGAATAAAATCCAATTTAACATCTATCGTAAACCTACAAACACCAGTATGCTTCCGAATTATAACAGCTATCACCCGTTCACCTACAAAAGATCGATTATCTTTAATCAATTTCTCAATGCTTATAAATATTCAACGACGGAATCTGCTTTGGGCTCAAAAATACAAATATTAATCAGCAGATTCTTAAACAGGGTTACCCACTTGCTACAATAGACAGAATTAGGGTACAAGCTAAGGATAGAATACAAATAAAATACACCAACCAACAATAGTAATATAAAAATATACTTTATTTCTGTCCCATATGTAGGGGTAGTAGTGGCACGTGATGGAAGAAAGCAAGTGTATGAGCTTATGCAGCATCAGCCAAAAAAAAAAAAAAAAAATCACACCATTCCCTCCAAATGCCTGTCCGGTTACTCCTTAAATTTATTCAACCTATCAACTTCCACAACGACAGATGGAAGTTTGTTTCAGCAATTACCCACCCGCTGGCCAAAGGCAAATTTCCGCACATCTATTCTACATCTGTCTTTTCTTAATTTGAATTTATGCACCCTTAGGTTCGTAATCTGGACAAGTGGAAGGATCCCATCAGAATTCAGCGTGCTCAACCCATTCAAGGCCTTATACACCTCAATCAGATCACCGCACAGGTGCCTAGTCTCCAGCCACTGCAATTTGCAGAACATAAGCCTCTCTTGGTAAGAGGATCCCTTCATTCCCCTCACCAATCTTGTTGGCCTTCTCTGTACACGTTTAAGCAAATCTACATCCTTCCTAAAATGAGGCCTCCAGGTCTTTTTCATTTTCTACCACCTTAAGTGTAATACCACACAGTTGGTACGTTTCTCTGAGCTTACTTCTACCCATATGCAGTACTTTGCATTTGTCAAGGTTAAACTTCAGTTGCCACTTCTTAGCCCATCTGCCCAACTTATCTAGATCCTGTTGCAGTAGCACACTGCCATTACTGTCATTAATAACCCTGCCAACCTTTGTATCATCTGCAAACTTCGACATTAAGCCTGATATACCTTCATCAATATCATTGATAAATATACAAAACAACAGTGGACCCAACACCGAACCCTGTAGGACTCCGCTAATAACATTGTCAACGTAGAGCAGCACCCATTGATTACCACCCTCTGTCTTCTCCCACTCAACCATCCTTTTATCGATTGTAGCAACTTACCCTTAATACCAATCTGCTCCAATTTGTACCATAGTCTTCCATGCTCAATAGTGTCAAAAGCTTTCCTGAAATCCAAATATATGATATCAAAATTATTTTTTGCATCCAGTTCCTTTGTAACCACATCATAATATCCTATCAAATTTGTCAGACAAGACTTTCCCTTAACAAACCCATGCTGTGTCTGAATTAATGCTGCAGTCTTGTCTAGATGATCCTGCAACGCATCTTTAACCAGTGACTCCATTATTTTACCCGGAACAGAAGTTAAACTAACTGGTCTGTAATTACTCGTGTCACCCTTGGATCCCCCTTTGTGAACTGGGGATACATTTGCACTACTCCAGTTCGTGGGGACCTCTCCTGAGTCCAAGGATGCTCTCATCATTATGGCTAAGGGTTTGCTTAGTTGCTTTGCCGACTCCTTTAATATAACTGGATAGACTCCATCCACCCCAGGTGCCTTTCTTATCTTTAACTTCAACAATTTCTTCTCCACTTTGCTCTCAATTATTACAAAATCATTAAGCACCCTGCTACAATTTGATAGCCTTCTGCCATTTTCAAACCTTACTAATTCCTCATGTGTGAATGTAGATGCAAAATACTCATTGAGTTTGTTTGCTATCTGAGCAGGATCATCAACAGTCGAACCATCGATAACAAGTAGACCAATCTGATTCATCCCCATCCCCATTTAGAGTTTATAAAAGTAAAGAAATCCTTGCTGTTTTTCTTAGCAACTTTTGCAGAAGATTTCTCGTAATCGGCCTTCGCCTGCCTAACCTCCTTTGTCACCTGATTACAGACTAGCTTATATCTGCCATAGGCTTCTGAGTCGCTTGATAATTTATATGCATCCCATGCATTTTTTTCTCTGTTACGAGTGTCATTAGTTCATTTGACAACCATTTAGGCCTAAACCTTGAACAATATTTCTTAATAGGTATGAAACTTTTAGTAGCTTCCACGATTAATTCCTTGAATGCTTCCCACTTAGAATTTACTGTTGGTAACATCGTCAGTTGATCCCACTGTACAGAATTTAAAAACTGTCTGAGACCACTGTACTCACCTTTACGTAAGCAAAAACCCTTTCCTTTACCCCTGATGGTAATTAAATCTTTAAGTAAATCCCACGTCAGTACACTGTGATCGCTGCCACCTAGTGGTTCCTTTATCTGCAAATTCTTAATACACGAATGATCACTGCTGATTACCAGGTCAAGTGTATTACCCTCTCTGGTTGCCTCTCGAACATGCTTCTGCAGAAAATAATCATCCTCATCCAATAAATCCACAAAAGTTTGACTAGTGTGTGAGTGCCCAACCCACAAGTTCCAGTCAATATCTGGGAAGTTAAAATCCCCCATGATAAGACATTCCGATTTCCTAGCCCACTCTATTTCTCTGTACAATTGTTCATTGTACTCATTCGAGTCATTAGGCCTATAACACACTCCTACTCTTATTTTTGCTTTCGCAGTGCTTATGTCACACCAAACTGACTCAACAGTGCACTGTTCATCTATATCAACTGGATGCACTTCTTTTGATTTTATGTTTTTCTTAATTAACAGCATGACACCTCCTCCCTTGCTATCCTTTCTGTACCCATTGTACTCTCCAAATTCCAATTCTGCCTTCCTAATATCAGTGTGATGCCACGTGTCTGATAACCCAACAGTATCCGCCTTTAATGTCTTGACCAACACTTCAAATTCATCAAATTTATTTATTATACTTCTAGCATTGGTATACATGCAAGAATACATGCACCTATTCCTAGTTACCCTGACACATTCCATATACCCATCTGTTTCACGATGACTGCCATCAGTCCCTGAAACCTCCAACACCCCTCGATCCACGCCGCTTCTTATTATAATAGAAGTAGTGCAAGAATCACCTTCACCTCTGCCTGCGGCTACTTTTAACCTTTTAGTCTGTGAATCCCCCCCCAAGCTAGCAGTTTTCCGACCCACCTAATACTGGCCTCAATAGCATCAGCAAATATTCTTGCACCCTTTCTATTTAAGTGTACCCCATCCCTGTAGAAGCAGTCTCTCCTATTGAACAGTGGCACAAACAGCTTAACAGATTCTTTAAAGATACCGAATTTAAAATTGTAACTAGGCCAATACGGAAATTAAACACTATACTGAACAATCGCTCAGTCCTTTCCTCGTTCACAACACAAATAAATGACAAATAAATAAAAGTATACAACATACCTTGAGATGATTGCGACTCGCCTTATCAAGGTTCTACGCTGTTTCCTCTGAAATTTCGTGTTAATCAACACGCGGCCTCAGTTCGTGCTTCTCGTTCAGCAGCTTCAGAATTAGCCTTTCATGCCGTTAATGAAAAATATACTTTTTATATTTAGAGGAGGTATATGGGCTTCAACATACTGTGGGGGAGATTGAATAAGATATTATTATTTTGTCTTGACGCAAATCTGACTGCAATTCACAGAAAATTCTAGATTCTAGGGTGTGTAAAGCGGGTGTTAGCAGAACATTAAAGACACACATTTATTTACTTTTTAGTTAGGGTTCCCCGATAACGAACTTGAAAGGATCTCTGTTGAAGGAAATTTTAGATAAAACATGGTAAATTACCTCTCAGGCCAAGAGAATGTAGATCCTTTAAGATGCTAAAACGCCACTTATTGTCAAAGGCTTTCTCAACGTCAAGGGAGACCATGACGAGATGTTCCTTTTTGATGAAAGCGTTTCTGATGTTTGTCTCGACTTTGATCATGAGATCCAATGAAGATTATTTTTTTCGGAATCCAAATTGGTTATTGTTAATCAAGTTTTGGGACTCGAGGAACCAAGTGAGAACGCGATGTATTATTTTCTCGAGGGTTGTTTTGCTGAGACAACTGGTAAGAGATATTGGCCTGTCATTTTGAGAAACAGAATGAACTTTACCGGGTTTTGCAATTGTTAGTACATAAGAATGACGCCAGAAACTTGGGAAATTTCAGAGCATTACATAATATATCCCATTAGGGCCAGCAGCTGTTTCTCGAGTTGGTAAGAGATTGCTGCAGCTCAAGAATAGTAAATGGTTGATTATATGATAAAGCGGAATTGTCAGTGAAATTCGGTCTGGATTTTTCTGTAACGGTTTTAAGTTTTTTAAATGATTGATAAGCGTTACAAGAAGACAACAGAGGAAAGAAGATTCCAAGCTCATTTGATATTTCTGTAGGATTAGAGAGCTCTTCTCCATTTCAGTTCAGTAGTGGGAGGGATAAAGGAGGAAATTTACTGTTCACGCATTTTATTTTTCTCCAGATTAATCTGATATCGGTACTTTTATTAACTGATGAGGAGAATTTAATCCAATTTTTTCTTTTTTTACTTTACGCCTGATATAACGAGCTTTTGCTCTAAGCAGTTTATAATTAAGAAGATGTTGGGTGTTTGCGGAAAAGGTTCCATGCTCTTTTTTGGCATTGTTGCAATCTTCATTCCACCAGTAATTTATTTTTCGTTTATTTCTTACTTGGTATTGAGGAATGGCAGCGGACGCGGCTGTCAGAATTTGATTCGTGATGTGTTCGGTAACACTGTTGATGGAACCAGACTGAATGATATCGTTGTCAAATGATATGTGCGTTCTCTATTTTGTCCAGTCAGCCCTTGAAAATTTCCATTTAATTTGATTTTCTGTTGGAAAGGAATAAGATGTTTGAATTTTGTAGATTAACGGATAATGGTCGCTGCTATAAGGATCACTCAGAGTTACCCAATCTATAATTGGAAAGAGGATTGGAGAACAAATAGAAAGGTCTTTTGCAGATGTTGAACTTGTAGGGAAATGCATATATGTAGGAGATTCGGTATTTAGTAATGTTAAATTCTGTCTGTCGATCAGCGTTTCGATAAGCTTACCTCGTCTGTCTGAGGTGGGGAAACCCCATAATGGATGGTGTGCATTAAAGTCTCCTAGTAAACCAAATGGAGATGGTAACTGCATAACAAGATTCTCGAGATCTTGAATAGTATATTGATAATTAGGCGGAAGATAAATTGAAACGATTGTCAGAGTAATACCATTAACAACACGCGTGGCAACGGCTTCTAAGGATGTTTGTAATGGAATGCATCTGGAGGGGATGCTTTAATCCATGAGCATTGCTACTCCTGCATGAGGCTATTGGTGTCAGCTTTGTCTTGCCTGAATACAGTGTAAGTTTTGATTTAAACTGAGACCAGAGGTGTCAAATTAGTTTCTTGCAAGCATATTGCAATAGGTTTGTAGTGGTGAATTAATTCATGGATATCATCGATGTTACTGCGAAGACCTTTAAAGTTCCATTGGATAATGTGTTCCATTATTTGGTTTTGTAAGAGGAAGATGAATCTGTCTGCTTTTTATGCGTGGGTTGTTAATACCGGTCAGGTTTAGAGTTTTCTTTTCTGGGAAAATTGGGGCTTCCTGAATCATTGTTAATCTTCCATATCACCATCTGCATGTAATTCAAGAAGATCTTCTTGGTTGGACATATCATCAGTATCCATTCTTGTTGGTGGTGGTTGGTTCACTTCAACAGGGCCTGATTTTGGCAATTTTTCTGCCGCTTTACTGTGGGTTAGGTTTTCAGTTGGAATTGCTAGTGGTGTATTATTGCTTTGGTCCACTGTCTGATTTAGATATAGGCTAAGTCGATAGAACTGATCGAGCCCAGTCTGCGATCAATTTGTCCGGAGAGACTGCATTTCTATTTGACATGCTACTGATTTGTGACTATGAACAGCCGAAGCGTAAGTGCTTTTTGGCATGCTGAATTTAATTTGTCTTCTAGCTTCTTGAAAAGATACTTTATTTTCAGTCTTGTATTTCTGTATTTTTCCAACTTCCAGAGATCACAATCTTTGGAGTACACTGGATGATTGCCCCTGCAATTAGGACACTACGGAGCCTGTGCCTTGCATTCTGATTGAGTATGAGTTTGCAAAAACAGTTTGGACATGTTTCATCTCCACAGCATGCTGTCTGGGAGTGACCAAATTTCTGACATTTGTAGCACCATGGAGGATTCGGGATAAAGGGCCGAACACGGCAGTTTAAATAACCTGCTTTTATTAAAACTCGTAGATTCGGTGAATTGAATGTTAAAATTATGCTACGTGTTGGTACTAAGGTGCCGTCTTTTTGTATCATTATTCTCTTGGCCGGAGTTACATTTTAATCCTTTATTCAGGGTGTTATGTGAAGTGACTTGAATTGGAATTCCACTTAAAGAAGTTAAGTCTTATCAGTAGGTCAGAGTGTCTTGGGTGAGAGGTCTCTATTAGCAAGTCTCCAGATTGGAGATGTTTTAACATCTTTGAATATGCTGCTGTATTTTCAAGGCATCGTTATATGATGAAAGGGGAGAGCTTGCTGACAGATTGTGAAGACAGAGAATGGATGATCATGAAACCTAAAATATTATTTTTGTTGGTAGGACTGTTGTTATAATCACCATCCTTCCCACATTGGATGGAAACACCCGTCCTGTCAAAAACGCGAGGAACTTTTATGGTTTTTTTTTTTCACTCGGTGGCTAAGTTAGTCGATTAAGATAGCAAATTTTTCCCCAGAAACTCGGGGTACAGAAAAACAGTCAAACCGACCAGAGAAAACACGCAATTTATGAACATAATACACATGAGCAGATGAGCCGATTCTCAATTTGTCCTAATACATTATTCATTTCAACTGTTATTAAA
This sequence comes from Mastigoproctus giganteus, assembly GCF_048544385.1. Lineage (NCBI taxonomy): Eukaryota > Metazoa > Arthropoda > Arachnida > Uropygi > Thelyphonidae > Mastigoproctus > Mastigoproctus giganteus. The sequence goes on along the minus strand of NC_143585.1, from coordinate 133,185,557 downwards.
TACTGCTTACCGTTATTGATAATGTAAATTACTTGAAGAAGATATGTTTTTAACGAGACTATTGTAGTATCTTTATAAAGCTTAAAGTTAACAAAACACTTCCCTTTCGTTTGACTAAATTATAAATCTCTTAATGCAAATTTAAAATAGTTACTGATCATTTATAATTGAAATGTGTTATTAAATTTCGTGTATTATTCAGTGATTTATTACTAAAACTTGTTTATTTTTGCTTATTTATTGTTAGAATTACTTTTGCCTTTGTTCGTTTACTTATTTAAAAAATACAGCTTAATGACTCTGGAGTTTTGCCCTTCTTTTGAAGTCTACGATAAATATTCTTATCTTGCATAACTGGAGGACATTAAGGTCGCTTTGTCTCAGACTGCTCTCTGAAGAGAAATCAAATTGCATCAAAATTCTCCATTTGTAAATGAAAAATTAATACGTTTTGTTGCTTCCCATAACAAGAAAGTTTGTCTGAGAATTCTGTCGAATTTTTGTTTTCTTTCTTCAGCTTCCGGGTGTATTGTGCCCCAGTTTGTTCTTTCATTCTCTTTTATGACTTTTATTACGATTAAGTCTGGCTTTTCATTACATTAGAATATTAAGGAGGTCTGAACTGTCTGCCTCAATAATGGCTGGGTAAAAATTGAGAACAAGTTAGCTTTATTATTTAGTTTTTACTCGTGTAAAATAATTTTTGATATAATTGAACTCGAATAGGAGAAAAATTAAAATAAGAAACCATTTTTATTTATCTATTTCTTCTAATACGTTCTGATTTAATTTTAAAACGTGTACTTTTTAACCCCATTTCCACCGGAATTTCCTTTGACCAACGTGCTTATTTTGGCACAATTTGAAGAATCGATACATACTCCTTTTGTATAAATAAATGGTCTCGCGCTTACTGTAAGACGACTCGTAGACGAAGAACCACAGAGCTCGAAGTCAGAAGCAGCATAATAGTCCAGAGGAAAACCATTTCTGTAGTACATCTGCGGCTATGAACGTTTTTGCATAATTTTCGTAGATAAAAAGCTGAACAAAAACTGCGCTTTATATTTAATGAATGAAATCTTTCTTATCGGAGACTGCACCTTGCAACTGTGAAAAAAATATATCGATTTCTGGAAAGAAAGAAAGAAAACGACTTCCGAACAGTTAATCAAAGTGAGGATGTCACATTTTGCAATTTTTTAGCAGTCATTCGTTAGATTTAATTCGAGACTAATATTCAGCCATTTTGAATTCTATCTCAGTACACACTGACTACGCATGTGTACTATTTATGGGGCTGCGAGCTACACTAATTTGCTTAAAATGTTCATCGCACTTATAGTAACTAGATCCGAGACGATGTCAGCCGAATTGGCTGTATTTTATTTCTTAGAAATGAATTTATTTTTAGCTAATTTATGAACGATTAAATAATTTCCATTCGTTGTAGTTTCTCACTTGTCACACACACCCTCTTTCCCTCCGATGAAGTTGCTGTCCGATGCCAAGAAGCATTCTTTCTTTGCGTGAAGAGCCTTCACCCTTTGTGATTTTAGCATATCGATTTTTGTCTTAAATTTTCTGGTCGTCTAGCTGTTTTTTTGTTGATATGTCTTTATAGCAACGGACTTAAGACATTTAGCATTTTTCCTTTCCTTTTCTTTCTTTGAACTCGGTTATCTGATGGTTGGGCACGTTTCATTAGAGTTATTACAGCCATACGTATTTCAACCAACTTACAACGTTCAGAGAGGGAGAGAGACCGCGCGAGATAAGCAGTATTCTGAGTGCGTGCACATAATGAACTTCGAGTTTACGATATTTTGCAGAATTTACACTGGGAGAAGGCGAAATGAAAAGTGGATTTTCGAGAAATCAATTCCTTTTCCTGATGGTCCTTCTCTTCGGCAACAAGAAAAGCACTTTCTTTCATTAGTCGAAGCTGCTCTCTCTGTAAGAATAATAAAATACTGGCACGAACAGTAATTTGCGAATATGGACAGTAACTTTCTCCAATGATATTTGAGAAAGAAGCCGTCCTCATAAATCAGAAACTCGTAATTTCCACATCCCACTAAATTAGGGCTGCTTTGATAAGACTGATAAACAAAGAAAACCTCAATTCTACAATAAACCCTGGGTACAGTTTCGAGCATCTTGGGATTTTGAAATAATTATCATTCTAAAAGATTTTGAGATAATTATCATGATACCATTGTAAGCTTTTCATCATTCCAAGGGTTATTTAAGGTATTTATGTTTGTATGGCGGTCTCCAGGGTTTCCCCTATCCCATTCCAAGGGGTATCATATCAAAAACTTGGAGTTTGTTTTCCTTGAATTGATGGTACTGTTTTTCTCCAAAGGTGGAAAACAGCAATCATCAAGTCAATATTCAATACTCATTATTATACTCCTTTTTCTACGCCCTGCTCCTTTTTCTCTTCCTGATTATTGATTCTAAAATCGTGGTCTCTCTATTTCCATTCCATGGGTGTCTTTCTCTTTCGTATACATGCACATGGCTATACCGGAAGAGTCAGAAACATTTTCCATTGTTTTTATCCATAATACAATGCAATGCTGCTTATTCTATTCACAACAGGCTTCCTTCCTTAAGAAAAAGACTAATATTCTCGGTTGGATAAGAATAACTCTACACTTCCATTGGTAACTGAGTTACTTAGAACCTATACTTCAATAAATTACAGAGGATCTGTTCTAATATCAAGGTCTCAGTCAGTTCATCAAGGACTGAGGCTTTGATGAACGGACTCTTCTTATTTATGTTAATGTTGAATTATAAGAATTTAATTTTTGAGTTTACAGTAAAGTCTACACTCTTCTTAACAGCTGAGGGCTGCATTGGAATACACAAAGAAAATCTGTTATTTAATCCTGATGTTATTTTCGCTGACCTTTAACCAGAGTTCTGTGTTGTGCAGTGGTAGAATACAAATGAAAATATATAGTCAGCAAAACCATAATCACATGACAAAGTACAATTTTGGTATTTTGCCAAGGAAGAAACAACGAGAGAAATCGGCAGTGAAATTTCTCTATCGGTCAGGGCTGGAAAACGAAGTTACTTGGATTCTTCATTCATTATCATTTATTGTGTAAACAATTCCCAGCCCGATCGTGGTCTATAAATAACAGATGTGGTTTGATGGAGTGTAAACTAGACAAGATTTGATAAAAACCGCCATCATATTGGCATGACCTGAACGATCTTTGACTATGATGCTAGAAAGAAAAATCGCAAAGAACTAAATCTAATACTGCATGGAGAACACTCCATCACCAGGAAGGATTACAGAAAAAGAGAAAAAAAAAAAACGTTTAGAAACTGCTGCCTCAACAGAAACAAATATCGACTCGCATCCAATAAAGATTCGATATCGTGGAATTGCACAAACATGGAGAAGAAAGTACAACAGAAATATATACCGAATTATGAGGAAATAATTCGTAAAATACTTTAAAGGATGAAAATAGGAGACGAAACTAATTTAAACGCACACACTCCTTTAGCAAGAACCACTTCAGGAATGTTTTCTTGGTAGGGATTCTGCTAAACCTTTTAGATAGCTTATATCAATATTAGGCCATTCTGGAAAAAAGTGCATAATTTATTCAGGTTTCCTGAATGTTGTTCTTGTATTTTCACTTTCGTTTCAAGATAGTCCCCCATATGTTGTCTGTAGGATTTAATCTGGTTACTTAGCTGGCCAATTTAAATGCCCTAATCATTCTGTCGCATTCCTCTTCCAATTTAAAAAAAAAATAGAGAGTTCTTGTGAATCCGACAGTTTTCATCCCAGATTACAGGCGTATAGAAATCACGAACGTCCCTCAGATCGTCAGCAAAAGCCACAACCTGCTCATCTAGAATATTTGTATAGCCATCCAAAAATTATCCTGGTTGGTATTTCAAGTAGAGGATCCACTTCTTAATAGTCAAAACATCCATAAAGCATCGCTTTGATAGCTTACCACCAGTTTGCACGACACCTTGCATAGAGTTTGGATGAAATGCCTCACTGCTTCTCCTCTGAACTTGGTGCCTGGCATCATTAGAGTATAGATAAAGTATGGAATCGTCATCACAGTTTTCTAATCATCAAAAGTCATATTTTTATGCCTTTTAACTCCATTGGCAAGGCTTTTTTTTTTAACGCTCTTAATGTTTGCCAGGGTACTCTTACTCCAAATATCCATGTTATGCAATTCTCTTCGCAGTTGTTCTCCCAAGGACTTCGTCGACTAATGAGGTCCTTGGTTATCCTGTTTTCCACAGTTCTGCCACTGGTTTCTGGTTCAATTTGAATCATGGAATTTTCTATTTGAAACACCGGCAAATTCGGCTACTTATTTACTACTCCTACTTCTCCAGTTATAACTAATATAACACACACAGAGAGAACTGAAGTATAGTCTACATGTATTGTCAGTCATCTTATTTATGTAATATAAGATGCAAGCTATTCTTATGAACTTATCACGCACCGAAGTGCAATATGTATAGGCTAGCCTCTTCTTGGGAACTAACATAAAAAATAGTAAGCGATAACGGCTGTTAAAATTGCTATTAACACCAAGAGTATTGTGTAAATTTTGTTCCGATTTAAAAATCAAATTTGATTCATACAACTGCTTTTATTTCTAGCCAAGTCTTAGTGTCATCATGACTGAAGCAAAAATTCTTCTTTTGATTCTTTGGAGAAGAGGACTGGGAAGGGTCTTGATGCTTGTCACATTAGGTATTTATAGGATCGGTAAAGCTGGGCTTTGCGAGAATAAAGAAAGAAAACCACAGCTCCAATCGAATAAATTGATGCTGCCCACAACAAAAGAAACCGCGTGGGTACGAAAGATGTTTTATTTTATGGGAAAACATCTTTGATGAAAATCAAACCCGTTTAAATTTTTAAAATCGAACAGCTAGAACCGAAGTTATGAACGATGTAACGTTTTATGCTCACGCCCGATACTTACTTTACAGAATAAACGTCAGTGACTGAGTTAGCGTCATTTAGGAAGTGACGTACTCATTTCCGTCTCGATTTTCGTTACCAATCGGTTTTGCTTCAATCCGAAATATTTAGTATGCACGATGTAACGTTTGATGCTCACGCCCACTACTTACTCCACCGTATCAAAGTTAGTGACTGAATTCAGAATGTGATGTGATTTCCGTCTCGCCTTTTCGTTACCAATCGGTTCTTCCGTCAAAGATGTTTTCAAAAAAAAAAAAAACAATTTTTCTCTTTGAGAAGCGAATGTTTGATGTAGTTTATATTAAGGAAATGAAACACGATTCTGATGAAATATAAGAGAGGTATTTGTTTATAACGTCAAATGAAAAATTCCACCCTAACGCCGCTAAGCTAGAAAATCGACTTTTTTTGTAGTTAAGTCAGAAAAAAAAGTACTGTTCGGTGTCTTTATAAAATCTGCTGGATTTTTCACCAGATGCTAATATTTGCAAACTGAAAAATCTGTTTACACTTCACGAGTGCATCTAATGTTTAAATATGTTTCCGTTAGCAAGGAAACATCGCAAAGAGAAAGACAACCTTTAAGCTGCGCGTATCTTAAAAAAATATAGGGAGGGAACCAAATAATGAAAACACCTTTGATATGCGTCACAGGTATGTGCTAACAAGATGTTGAAACGTTCCTCCATGATGAATAGATCAATATTCCTCTAATGACAGTTCAAGATAAATCTTGAACTGTCATTAGAGGTGGGGTTGTCAAATAGAAGTGGGGGGAATCTGTTTCTCACTATCCTCTCAAAATATGCCCACAATGGGCTCGATAACGTGTTTAAGTCTGGTGATCATGCAGGCCATGGGAGCCTTAGCTTCAGTTCGATGCTCCTCAAACCAAGCTTCAACGCATTCGGTTGTGTATATTGGAGTATCGCCAACTGGGAGCGTGTCATCGTTTGTGGGAAGCACAACTTGTGCCATGGAATGAACCTGCTCACTCGTAATATCAGAGCAATCAGTGGTAGTAATTCGCCCGTTAAGTGTGATAACAGGACCTAAAGAATACACGTATATTGCTGCTCAAACCATTGTTAATCCTCCTCCATGTTTGACAGTTGGCATAAGAGAGTCAGGATGTTGCGCTACTACTTTCATATCAGGTGTTTCCATTATTTTATCCGCTCCCTGTTTGTTTGTTATACATTGATGTCTACATTAATAATTCCAGTTGAGTCAGAATTTTATTTTATCAAGCATTTCGTATCGAGAGAGGTGGGTATCATCTTGTACATCTTAACGATCTTCGTTGCTAAGACGAAGTTGGTCTCCGATATATTTTGATACTATACACGTATGCTTCACATGAACAATACGTGACCACGCAGCTGCCAGACTTCTCACACTAATAAAATAATAATAATAAAAACTATTAGAATATTAATATTTAAAAACGATTTAAATTAAAAATGTTTATCTTTAAAACGATGAAATTACTGTTATTATACGCTTCTGAGAGCAGTCTGCAGCTCTGCGTGTTTTGTTCTTTTAGTATTCAGTGCAGCTCTCGGAGCGGATGTTATTCGTTCTCTTTTTCAAAAAAAAAATAATATATATATACACGCACACATACATATATACTTGCTATTGAATGTTATTATCATAAAAGGTCAAACAGCAAGTTCTGTAGCTTAGTTATATTTGGCACTGTGCCAACTGTTCGCAACAAAAGGATCTTGGCAACAATAAGCAAGGCATTTACACTGAAAGTGTAAAAGTGCGGTTAATCTCTGACGTCAGAGTGTAAGATATTTGAAGGGTGCCTGGCGGTTCATAAAGCACTTATGGCATGTAACCTTATTCGATACAATGTTTGATACAATATGCATGTTATTCTGAGTATAACGGAAACGCCATATTTTTTATGGTTATTTCAAAGGATTGGCGTTTAATTTAAGTTTCTTTAGCATATTTCTGCTGTCCGTTTATATATTTTTTCCATGTGTGTGTGTGTTAGCGTTTGACTGTTCATTTTCAGTCAGGTATATTTATAAGGATCCTTTTTTCAGCACATATTCATACGGTGATACGATTTCAAAGCAGAACTTGAGATATCAATTATTTGAAAGATTTATAAGGTGAATGGAATTTTAAAATATTTATGATAGAAGAGAGTGAAGAAACCCCAAGAGCGAAGAACGAAGACAACATTAGTTGCTGCGTCAAAATTCAAAACCTGATAAGACCAGCATCTTGATGTCAGACGTGAAAATCTCTCAGAAGTGCTTTACTTATAATCTTGCCCTAGATATAACAAAGAGTATCCATAAGGAGAGTCTACGGAAAATAATGAAGGAATTCGAAAACTACCCCCCAGGGAAAAATAATAAACGTATAAATAAGTTCTTTTTGTAGTCCAACAGCCGCATAAGGAAAGAGAAATTTGTAAGATAGAAATACATAAATATATAGAATACTGTATATTATTATTATTATTAAATCCGTTTATTATTATCGCAAGTGATTGCTTTCACCCCTTTTACACAGCCGCCCGGCTAGAAGGGTGCACAAAAATGGCAATTTTTACAAGACAATATTTACAAAACATGTTTACAATATTTACAAAAGCGCGAAAAATTTACAGTATTATTTATAGAATGTAATTATCGACAACATTATAAGAGATAATTATTCACAGTACATGTAAAAGATGTCCAACAGTTATTTTATATTTTGGTAATTTCATCCTATTTATAAAGTTCAAGTTCCTAGCTTCTTTCTAGTTCAAGTTTCTTCTTCATTATAAAGTTCTAGTTCCTAGCTTCTATCTAGTTCAAGCTTCTTCTTCATTATAAAGTTCAAGTTCCTAGCTTCTTTCTAGTTCAAGCTTCTTCATTATAAAGTTCAAGTTCCTAGCTTCTTTCTAGTTCAAGCTTCTTCATTATAAAGTTCTAGTTCCTAGCTTCTATCTAGTTCAAGCTTCTTCATTATAAAGTTCAAGTTCCTAGCTTCTTTCTAGTCCAAGCTTCTTCATTATAAAGTTCTAGTTCCTAGCTTCTTCTTCATTATAAAATTCAAGTTCCTAGCTTCTATCTAGTTCAAGCTTCTTCTTCATTATAAAATTCAAGTTCCTAGCTTCTATCTAGTTCAAGCTTCTTCATTATAAAGTTCTCCGACTTCAGCATTGAACCATGCGTTGGATCTGTCAGATAATTTTATTTGCTTGGAACCTCCTTAGGATGCAATTTCAACTAGCTGGTTAGCAAGGCTAGATATAGCGATGTCTCTTGGTTCTGGCAGTAGATCTTTCCAGTTTATTTCTGTAAGACGTGCCAGGATGATCTCTGGGTTTAAGTATTTGATGGAGTATACTGTTTTGGTCAGCACTTCATTCCCCCGAAAGTTTCGCTAGCGTTTAAGTCTTTAGTAATAACGTTGAACTCAAACGTGATGAGAGAGTGATCAGAAGGGAAGCTGTAATGTTCAGTGGTCAGATTAAGGTGTGGGAGATAGTGGAATAATTGATCCAGCGTCTGGTTTCCCCTGGTAGGAAGTGTGGTTTGATGAACTAAGAGAAATGTACCAACGACTGTTCTGAGGTCTTCAGTGGCTTCATCATGTCTAGGCGTAGGCATGTTAAAATCGCCTATAATGAAGGTGAGGGTATTGGGGGCTAGGTTGGCTGCTATCCATGCTTGTAGCTCACTCTTGGAATCTTCTGTATGGTCGGGGGTAGGTACACCAGACAAATTTGTAGTAGTATGGCACCCTTTCTAAATGTGGCCCACAGGGCTTCGAAGTCATCTGATTTGGTCACCTGAAATCTCGATTGCTTAAAACTAGATTCCTCGAAGGTCGACTATTACAAATTTAATGGAGACTACTCCGAATACAGCTAGCTTTAAATAATAAACAGCAGTTGGACATCGTTTTCCTGGATGTAGCAGCAGCCTTCAACAACGTCTCAATCCCAGCTATAACAGTAATCCTCAAGGAGTATTTCCTCATTTCAGGAAGCACTTTAAGCATTCTGACTAACACCCTTCAAGAAAGACAAATTATCGCAATAAACGGGAAACAAACAGCAACTTACTGTATCTCCAGGGGAGTACCTCAAGAGGGCGTATTGTCCGTCACCTTCTTCGCAATAGCACTAGCCCCATTTTTAGCTCAAAACTCTGAACAATTTATTACATATGCTGACGATTTGAAATTTTTTATAACCTCTAAAGAACAAGAAACTGCACCTCAGCTATCAGAGGAAGCAAACAAGGCAATCAGGAAGCTAGAAGAATATATGCACTATATTGGCCTGAAATTTAATGAAAAGAAAACTGCCCAAATGACCTTCACCAACAAAAAGAAGAAAAATGAAATTACGATTTTTGTGAACAATACCAGTCCAAAAATCCCCCGCACATGTTGACCTTGGCCTTAAGTGGGATGAAGGATTAAACTTCACACCTGACTTAGAACACATTAGGAAAAAGACATACGCAGCACTCTGGAGCACTAGACAAGAACTCACCGGTCTCCGAAGCCCTCATCTCATGATTCAATACATCCTTAAATGCGTTACACCGAACCCCCGAGAACAACATCAAGGCCTTCTTAGGAGTAGAATACTGGCTCCTGAGATGGCTAAACAAGATCGCCGGGAAACCGTTTACCATCTCAAGAGCGGTCTTGTCTGCCAATCTGGACATCACACCCTGGAAGTATATCATCACAACCAGAAACATCTTAACTCTGGCAAAGCTACTAACGGAGAGAACAGATGCGCCGAAAGAAGGAAACGTGATCACTCGCCCTCGGATGATACGACCGAGAATAAACAGAGAAAAACCAAGTCTCAAGTGCCATTTGACTCAACTGGACTCTCTGGAGAGATTTTTCCAGCAAATACTGTGAATTATTTTAATAATTTAAATATAGATCCAGAGAAACTATGTACAGACAAAATGTATAGGACAGAAATCTTTGGTAATGTGTACCGGCAGGTACAAATATAATAATATTTAGCATTTAACAACCATTCGCAATTAATTAAACCAACTTAACAATTAATTCATTCACCACATACTCTGTGTTTTTTCATCTCCAAATATTGTAAATAAGTTCATGTAAATATGCTTGTAAATACTGATATAATGTAACCACACCCTCTAGCCACGTGCTGTCTATGGGTGTCTCGAAAGAGAAATAAACAGATAATAATAATAATAGATGAATACATCAATGCAACACCTCCGCCGCGTCTGCTGTCCCTGGAGTTATGGAGGCTGAGATAATCGAGAGGCTGGTCTATGACATCCAGTTGCCTTCCGTGAGATAACCAGATTTCGGTCAAGCAGATGAACTGATATTCACCTAGTAACATAATTGTTTTTAGAGGGTGTAGTTTATTGCTGACACTGCGTACGTTTTGGTAGAAGCATTTAAGGGGAAACATTGGGATAAGTTGGCATAAGGCTGACGTTGGTTGCTATCCCTCTGTTGTATTCGATCTCATGTGGTAGGGTGAGGGAGAGGTCCGTTCTTTGTATACATGTATTTTTATTAGACTTCCCAGTGGCGAAGTGCTGGTATCCAGTACTTTTAGTTCATCATGTTTTTCACAAGTAATAGTGAATGAAGCATAGGAGAGATATCTTGTTTTCAAAGGTTTCACAGCCACCTTGATCCCCATTTGCTCCTCAAAGAACTTAGATGTATTGGCACCGGTCATTGAAGCCCCGAGTCTCGATATGAAGATTTTCGATTTTGTTTGGATGGATGTTATATATTGTCTCCAATATGTTGGATTAGTCGACCGGTTTGGCTTTGTTGGGCCATGCTGGGGTTGTTCCTCGAGTGGGACTAGCCCTCTGAGTAACCATTCTATTTACAGAGCTATATTGGTGAGAAGTTGGATCATTGACCATTAATGTCACTTCCAAAGGGGATTTAGGTCGCGATTGTTGTAAGAGTGACTGCTGGGAGACAATATTTTCATAAGTGGGTTTTTCATTGTGTCACAACTTGTGCTTGAGTGTAGGCACGAGGTATTTTGGTAAGCCGTTTTGACGAGAGTTACCATCTGTGCGTAGGTAGGTTGTTTCGGTGCATATAGCTCTAAGTTGGGGAAGTGTTTCATATCTATGCAGGGTTGGCTTGTAGGTAACGCAGTGCTAGCGACAGTTGTTTCATTTCTGTTTTCTGTTCTGCAGTTTGGATTTCTTCTGTTCTATTACTCAGTGTATATATCATATATACACTGAGTGATCACTGAATTATGACCACCTACCTAATACTTCGTAGGTCCTCCTTTAGCCCCCAGTATAGCAGCTATCCGATGTGCCATTGATTCAACAAGATGTTGGAAGCGTTCGGGAGGTATGGCCAACCAGGCTTTGTGTAATGGGGACAGCAATGCAGGTATGGAAGTGATTGGTGTATCCCGACGCCTGATTGACTTTCCATAGTGTCCCACAAGTGCTTTATGAGATTGATATCGGTGGAGTTCGGAGGCCAATCGATATGCTGGAAGGCAAAACTGTGTTCCTCAAACCATTCCTGCACAACAAGTGCCCGATGACTCAGCGCATTGTCATCTTGGAAGACACCATCGCCATTCCGGAAAATGTGTAACATAGCGGGATGTACGCAGTTAGCAAGCAGTTGACGATAGCGGAGACCAGTGATACGTTGTTCCACATGCACCAAGGATCAAAGTTCCTGCCAGTGAAACATGCCCCGCACCGTACAACCGTGATGGATCAAGAGCCTCATGTTGTTGACGCCAAATCCGTACACGACCATCCACGGTGTGGAGTAAATAATGTGACTCATTCGACCAGCACACCTTCTTCCAGTCTTCTAATGTCCAACTTGCATGCTCTTTGCACCAGGCGAATCTTTTACGCTGATGAACCTTGGTTAGGAGAGGATGCCGTAGGAGCTGTCTGCTGATATAGCCAATACATGCGAGCGAGTGATGCATGGTCATGCCAGATATTATTCCAGGTTGGCCCATGTTGTATTGGGCAGTCAACGCTTCAACAGTGCTGTTCGAGTCGTCGGACCCGGCGCTCACCTCTAACATCAACCTTTCTCTGACCTTTACAGTCGGGTCGTTGTTGTTTGACCATTCTGACGCCAGTCCTGGTACACTTTAAGGCGGCTCTCGAATACTCCACCCTTTCAGCCGTTTAGGAAATCGAGGCACCAACATGTCGAGCACCCACAATCTGTCCTTCATCAAAGTCCGATGAATCCTTCTTTTTACCCATCACGCTCGGAAATTTACTACCCACTGAACCACTGATACCTTATCTATGCTACGTAGGTCGACTAACTCCGCACTCTCGTACTTCACGTGGTCAACTGGTCGCATTCAGTTTTCATAGGGGTGGTCATAATTCAGTGATCACTCAGTGTATATAAGCAGTGTAAAAGTGTTAATTATACATATACACACGAGCTCTGAGTTAGCTTTGCATTAGCAACATGTCCTTGAGTTGGAATAGACTAATCTGTGATACTGGTGAAGGCTCAAAGTCGGAAACGGCTAACATACGATTGTAGTTCATACATGTATCAGATGGGATGAATCAGATTGGTCCACTTGATATTGATGGGTCAACTGTTGATGATCCTGCTCAGGCAGCTAACAAACTAAATGAATATTTTGCATCGACATTCACACATGAGGAGTTATTCAGCAAGGGGAATGCCAGAGGTGTATTCAACTCTAGCAGTAAGCTACAGAATCTTGAAATAACTGGGAGTAAAGTGGAGGAGAAACTGTTGAAGATAAACACAAGAAAGGCACCCGGGGTGGATGGGATCTATCCAGTTATATTAAAGGAGGCAGCAAAGGAAGTAAGCAAACCCTTAGCCATAATTATGAGAGCTTCCTTGGACTCAGGGGAGGTACCCACAGACTGGAAATGTGCAAATGTGATCCCAATTCACAAAGGAGGATCAAAGGCTGACACAAGTAATTATAGACCTGTGAGCTTAACTTCTGTTCCAGGAAAATTAATGGAGGCACTGGTTAAAAAAGCACTGCAGGATTATTTAGACAAGACTTCAGTTATAGCTCGGACACAGCATGGTTTTGTTAAGGGGAAGTCTTGCCTGACCAACTTGATTGGATAGTATGATGCAGTCACAAAAGAACTGGATGCAGGGAATAGCTTTGATATTATATACTTGGATCTTAGAAAGGCTTTTGATACTGTTGCACATGGAAGACTGCTACACAAATTGGAGCAGTGTGACATTGGAGGAAAATTGCTGCTGTGGATAAAGGGGTGGTTGAGGGGGAGAAGACAGAGAGTGGTAATCAATGGACACTGCTCATCGTGGACTAATGTTATTAGTGGAGTCCCTCAGGGCTCAGTGTTGGGTCCATTATTGTTTTCTGTATTTATAAATGATATTGATGATGGTATATCAAGCTTAATGTCCAAGTTTGCAGATGATACAAAGGTTGGCAGGGTTGTCAAGGACACTACTGACACTATGCTGCTGCAACAGGATCTGGAAAGGTTGAGCAGATGGGCTGAGAGGTGGCAAATGAAGTTTAACATTGACAAATGTAAAGTACTACACATGGGAAACAGCAACCCCAGAGCAACGTATCAACTCTGTGGTACTACACTGACAGTGGTAGAGAATGAAAGGGACTTGGGGGTGGTTGTGCAGGCAGATATGAAGTTCTCTGAGCAGTGCAGACGGGCTGCAAGAGTAGCTCATGGAGTATTGTCAATGATATACAGGAAGTTTTCCAGCAGGGATAAGGAGGTGATTATTCCATTGTATAAGGCAATGGTCAGGCCACACCTAGAGTACTGTATACAGGTCTGGAGGCCTCATTTCAAGAAGGATGTAGAGCTGCTGGAACGAGTACAGAGAAGGGCAACAAGATTAGTGAATGGAACAAAGGGGTGCTCTTACGAAGAAAGGCTTAAGTTTTGCAAATTACAGTGTCTGGAGACTAGGCACCAGCGAGGTGATCTGATAGAGGTGTATAAAGCCTTGAATGGTTTAAGCATGCTCAATGCTGATGGGATTCTTCCTCTAGCTCAGAAAAATCACCTGAGAGGGCATAAATTCAAATTGAGGAAAGACAGATGTAGGATAGACGTGCGGAAATTTGCCTTTAGCCAGCGGGTGGTTGGTTGGTGGAACAGACTTCCGTCCCTTGTGGTGGAGGTTGATAGCCTAAATAAGTTTAAGGCTCAGCTGGACAGGTATTTTGAACGAACAGAGGGGTGAAGTGGAAGTGGGTTTTTTTTTTTTTTTTTGGCTGATGCTGCATAAGCTTGCTTTCTTGCATCAAATGCCTCTACTAATGCTAATGCTAATGTGCCAATCAGTCGATATTTCCGATTTCGAACGTCAAATGTTGTGAGGCAAGAGGTGCAGGTGCGAGTATCTCTACAAGAGCCAACATGGTTAACTACTCCAGTTCTGTGGATTGCAAGTCTAAATGTGAAAGATGTGAAAATCAGTCACCTGGTCCGATGAATCCAGTTTCCAACTCTCTTATGCTGATGGGGGTATGCACATTTGGGGAAAGCAACATAAATCACCGGAACTTGGATGTACTGTTAATATGGGAATCCCCTTACCTTTCTATCGTCACCGACCAAGTACACCCCCCCTATCTTGAAGGCAGTGCATCAAGAGAAATCTGCCATCTATAAACAGGGCAACACACCATGCGGCAAAGCGCGGCAGGCTGCTAACTGGTTTCAGGAACGTGATGGCGAATTGTCCATCCCCCATGGCCTCTCGACTCAACCGATCTTCACCCAAATGAGCATGTTTAGGACCTGCCGGAAAAGGATATTCGATACTACGACCATCCACCTGACAATGGGCCAGCATTACTGGACAAATTGTACAATGCATGAGTAGCACTACCACAGGACACATTGCATCACCTTGTGGAAGCAACGTCAAGACGTAAAAGGGTTGTATTACGGGCAAAAGGTGACTCCACGAAGTAGTAGGTAGGTGTTACTAATTGAAAGAAATATATGCAATATTTCTTTGCATGAAATGTGTATATCATAAATAATGAAATTAAATATATTTTTTTCCAAATGTATAAGTTTGTTGAGTTAAAATAATGGCAGAAGTTGCGTGAATTGTGAGCTGCATTCCGATGTTAAAAATAGAAACAAAACCCTTATGTTAGTTATAATTATTCTTCATAGAAACTAAAAGTCTTATTTTACTTTGCATCTTGTCAGATGGAAATGAAAATTATCTTCCTAGCAGGAGCTATTTTATTAATATTGTTCGAGAGATAACAATAACTAAGAAACATAATTCTGCAGAAATGCTTAATGGTATAATGAATTTCCATCATTTTTCTCTTTTGGATTTCCTAAGAGAATACAGTTACAACAACCATTTATTACGAAGTGGTTATAAGAAAATCCATCCCTTTGTTTCCTCTTTGCTAGAAATGGATATTATCAAAACACTGAAGGACTGATAAGACCGTGGCTGGATGGTGATATTTCTTCTTCCGAGAGCGAGTTAATTAAAATGGCTTGTTTAAACAGCTTAAGAACTGTCACATATTCGACGAAAAACATTTATTTTCTAATTACTACCGCTATTATCAAAATATCATTACAAACTTGTATTGATGATTTAGTGAAACATCCCCATTTACTAGAATTAGCTCTTCAGGAACAAACTTTCTTCTCTGTTTATTTTCTTTAATATAACTTTTTAAAAACAAGAATTCGCACGAAGATTACCGAACCAAAGAAATCATTAGGCATCTTCGAACACCATAAACAAATGTCAACTCTCAACTTGGATTTAACTCTACTTGGATTCTACTACAGATGTCTGATAAACATTCCAACTGTGGTTAAGGACATGTAAATGCTGAGTTTTTCCTCTCTAAACATTAGGAATTTTTGCTGCTAGTCTTTTCTTACCAGTTCTGTTAAAGCTTTCTTCATTAAAAATTCTCCCACGAGATTAATTCTGAGTTAGATTTAATTACGTAGGAAATTGAAACAAATTTATTTGTCATTCAGTTAATTTACTTTTATTCATCTTATGAAAGATACGAAGGGAGGTTGTTCGTGGCTTGAGTATGAAAAGGTAATAGTATAGTCTTAAAAATTTTCCACTTAACTCGCCAAGTGTCATGCAGTTTCAATAACGTCTTTGTTTTTTTTAATTGCAAGTCCTGAAGTCAACAAAGACATCCAAAATTTCGGAAAAAGGGATTAACGACAAAGGCAACTCAAAACTTTATCCTTATGCATCATAGGGATAAAGTTTGTAAACTTATCCTTACGATGCTCCTACCTATTCCATGGTTGAGAAGTGAGCAGCAGAATTTAACCTGGAAGATGACCCACGCTCTGTAAGACCTGCGTCTACCACTCCAGATGCTGCTGACAGTTTGCATGATCTGGTGTTAAGTGATAGTTCAGTACATTGCCAGTGTTTCGGGCATCTCACTGAACGTGTGTACCACATAAGAAGAGAGGTTCTCGTTCGAAAAAGATGTCAGCACGATGGGTCCCAAAGTTGTTGTTGCAAATCAAATAACGCACAAGAGCTGTCAAGTGGAATGAACATTATGTCGTTTTTAGGCAGATTCTACAATTTTCCTGGCAAAGTTTTTGATTATGATGAGACGTTGGTTCATTACTTTCAGCCAAGGTGACAAAGAGAAAAAGGAGCTGTCGAAACATTGGAAACACAACTCTTCTCCCCACCAAAGAAAGCCAAGTCAATTCCTTCTGCTGGCAAGGTTTCTTGGGATGCTGATGGGGAACTGTTGTTAGTGGATTGCTTTCAGAAAGGCCAGATAGCCACAAGGGCTTATTACACACACCTTGTGAGGAGTTTGCGTGAAAATATCGAACACAAATACAGAGAAAAAGTCAGAAAAGGAATCATGTTGCACAAAAAAAAATCTATCACTGAAACCTTCTCTGTCGCCAAAAAATGCCTGTCCAATTTCTTTGAATTTTATCAAACTCTTCGCTTCAACCACTGTTGTAGGCAATTCAGTCCGGTAATCTACAACACATTTACCCGAAAGTAAACTTCACAAGTTGCAACCTTCTTTTACTCCTATTTTTGTTATTTGTGCCCCCCCCCCCCCTGGCTCGCTCTCTCTCTCTCTCTCCTGCCAGTGAAAATTTACGTCCCGTGGTTCTTTTTACTGATTCCCTTCAGGAACTTATACGCATCTATCAGATTCCCCCACTAAGATGTCTTTTTGCCAAGCTTTATAGTCCGCGACTTCTCAGCCGTTCTTCACATGAAGATCGACTCGAGCATCCCCTTACCAATCTGCTTTCCTTTCTTAGAACCTTTTATAGACGTTCGTCTTTCTTCAAGTGTAGCTTCCAGACCTGAAGTCAATATTCTAAACGGTCTCGCCACCGTTTTATACAGAGGGAGAATAACATCCTTTTCCCTATTTGCGAAGGTCTAGATATATCATAGGCGACACACCACGTCCTTTGAAGCCCCTTATTTTCACTGCATATAAAATTTCATGTCTAACTGAATTGTAACCCTTAAGCCTTTTTCGTCCTGAACCATGTTTAACTCCCACCCCAATCAGCTTGTAAATAACTACTTGCTCTAAGTCGAACGTCCTAAGTCATTTTGAAGTAAAATAACCTGGTTCTCGTTAACCACCTTTCTTTTAAATCACCAACAAATATTGACAACTTCTTTAGCATTCCCTCTTCAATATCATTAATGAATGTAAAAAACAGAAACAACAATGATCCTTGAGGGACTCCACTGGTTCATCCTGACGTAGGTCAAGATGAACCAGTGGAGTCCATCCTGACGTAGGTCCATTCATGACTACCAATCTGTCTCCTATCCCTTGATCCAATGGAGGATTTTGTTTTTAATTCCAATTTCTTTCCTCCAGTTTATATTTTATAATAGAATTTCAAGAAGAAACGTATCAAAAGCTTTACCGAAGTCAATTTAACCAGTGTCAAAGTTGTTCCTTGCATTCAAGTGTTTAATGGCTAGTCGAACACATGCTGTGATCCATTAAGGACGATGTTCTTATGGAGATGGTCTAGTCTTTTACCCTTAAAGACTCCATGATCTTACCCACTACGAAAGTCAAACTCACTAGTCTAGAGTTGCCCTTCCCGTCTTTCGCACCTCCTTTGCGAATTAGGGAGACGTTATTGCTTTTCCACTCCATGGGGATCTCCCCTTAATCTAATAATGATATCAATATCCTCAACGGGATGATGAACTCACGTAAAGATATAATCATTTGTATATAGTCACATGTGTAAGGATATAATCATCACATTGCTGTTTAAAATATACAAGAAGTCCTTGGTGAAACCTGAACGTTTAGAGCAATGAAAAACAATGGAGAAAACATCAGTCAAAGGATGCATGTGATGACTGACGTGGTAAAAATGGAAATACTCTAAATATAATATATCGAAGATAAAAGGTCTGTGGTGTGGGTGATGATACAGAAAAACATTCAGAAAGTTTTGTGGACATGTTGGAATCCATCAATATGGTGATAAAAGGACTTCAAGGATCCTGAAATCATATGTATAATGTTGCTCTTCGATGCTGGCCTGTTATATTACGGAAAAGATGTCGTTTCTCTACGTCATGAATAATGACGTGTCGACAAGTGACTCCTGTAAGACACCAGACTACGCAGTAAATAAGAAAGATGACTCGCCATCTACTGCGACACAATATAATTCATTATAGAGAAATGATTGATGAGCAACAATAAAGGAGATAAAATCCACCTCGAGTAAAATTTTGCAAAAGAACTGCGTGGTGGACAGTATCAAGATTATTGATTGAATTGACAAATATCTGACCAAGAATAATAAATTTTTAGAAGTGCACGGAACATTCCTTTGTGTCAATAGGTAACTATGGGATTCTCCCAGACCTTGAAGATTATAGGGCCTCCGCAATCGTTTCGTATTAGAGTTATTGCAAAGCTACAGTTCTGTAGTCCTAAAATAAAAGCTGCGTTGTTTGTGAGGGATTATCATAACCTTAAATGTCCGTTGAATTCATTCCAGTGTATTTTTTGTTGGCCGCCCTTTTGTTTAATTAATGGACTCAGTTTTGCTTAATTAAGAATTTGGAATTAATATATTGAAACACTTGATTTTCAGAATAAGAAATGCGGTACATAAAATGAGCATTCCTCAGTATTTGTAAAAGCTGTGAGTATATCGAGCTGGTTTGCATCACGAAGAATTTTTTTTAAAGCTCTCGCATTCGATACCTTTTTACAAAGTTTGACAGCCAAGTTCCAGGAGAGAGTTTTCCAGATACTTCGAAGAAAAATAACTGCTCAGTCGATTTCATTAATTGGTCAATTTACTGATAAAAATGTTATTATGCGGGGCGAGAAATGTGAAGCATTTCTTGAAAGATTCTGTGGAGTCTGCTCAGTACATTATATCTACAGATATTAAAATCCCTAAATATAAAAGATAGTTTTACAGAGATTATTTTGGTATGAATACTTTGGGAAGCTAAAGGGGAAGCAATCATAGTCCAAATATGGCTAATGATGAGAAATTCTAGAGAGGAATGGTAAAAACCTTGACCAAATATGGCTAATGATGAGAAATCCTCCAGAGGAATGGTAAAAACCTTGACCTTATGACGAATTATCTGTTCGTGTGCAAAAATTTCCATTCAACATTTCGGAAGTCACGAACTTGATCGTGGACAGATAAGATTTCAGGGTGATTTCGTCGTCCAGACTATCAAGATGAGCCATATTTCTGTAATGAAACTAAAGGTAACAGTTTGCGCTACTAGAGCTGGCAGCATTCTACAGCTACTGTTTTTAAAAAGGTTGTCTTTATTGGTAAAGGTTACCACCGAGCTTAGTGCTGAGGACCTCTGCTGGCACTCGACACTAATCCGTAAACCTTCAGCACGAATTGTTAATTTGTTAGAATTGTTAAAAGGACGTTTAATTATGCCTGGTAATAGTTTTAAGTAAGCGAGCTTTGTCCGAAGGATTATTGGAGATTAAGGAGAACAGTTAAAAAAAATTCTGTAGCAGGTACATAATGTGTCCTGCCGCTAGCATATTTAACGTGTTTTACATTTAAGAGTCATCGGAAGGCGTTAAAAACGTTTTAATTTTCAGATATTAATAAAATTCATGGATAATAATATAACGATGTTTTTATTTTATTAATAATAATTACATATCGGTTACTGAAAGTATTGGTCTGTGATCACTAAAGTAGGATATTAATTTTTACTTTGAAGGGTTCAACGACTAAATACACCATCTATAGTAGTTCCATTATGTGTAGAAAGATCTTATGACATGCCCAAGTTTAAGAATGTTTTCATAAATCTGCACAACTCTTTTCAAGCCTCAGAGTCTAATTGTAAAGAAAAAAATTAATTCAATCTGAAAACACCAGGTGACCAGATGCGTTTTCGAATTAACGCATTTTCCAATTTCCGAAAGTATCTTAAAACCTTAATATTTCTGTTTCTAAATTCCTTAGCTTTCCAACGATATGCTATACGTCCACATTATTCCGATTATTACGTGAGCAAATTTCCTTGATCACATGTTCATATTTTCCACTATCCTGGAAAAACTATTGCAATTTTCAGAGGTCTGAAAGTTTTTTCCTCCAGTACAGAGCTAAAATGAAGTGCAAAATTTCATTAAATTTGGTCCAGTAGAAGATAAATTATTGTTGCCATCATACAAGTATGATTCCAACAATACAAGTTACGATAATTCTCTTCTGGCGAAAGATGACGTCACATCCGTAACTCTTATCGCATGACGGTTTTTCGTTACAATTTTTTTGGGATAAAACCAGTAAAAACGTTTTTAACGTCAATAAGTATTTAGTCCCACTTTCTTGATTTAAGAGGCTCAAGCTATTTACTCTTTTTAAAAATACCTTAATTCAGTTTCACTGAATTAAAATTCAATTGATGTAGCAAACAAAGCAATCCAGGTCTGGAAACTCTGGAAATATCAACTGTTTCAAGAATAGGAAGGTAAAGTGTCATCCAGACAGAACAAACATTTCACTTTACTGCAGATGACTGGCTCTTAATCCGTAATATTCAAACACAATATGCCTCATTGACATAGAAGACAATTGAGCCCCATCATCGGACCTTAAACCTTAATCTCGAAGAATATAAAGGCTGCCTTCGAACATGGAATTCAATGACCACATCTCAAATGTTGCATAGTCCATTCTGAACTATTTCAAGATTATGATGGAATCTTTGTCGCGATGTTTATAGTTATTATTAAGGTAGTCTATCTAATCCTGTTGCTGAAGTAAGATTTCTAATACAGTGCTGTGGTTTTAATTGATTTCGACCACTGTCTTTTTGCACATTAAAGATATTCCTAAATCTATTGGCGAGCAGTTGCGATATATCATTTCTAGCGCGCATACCTTCCAAAGAGTAGCAAATAACTAATGTTATTTACACTGTTCAGCCTATAAGGTGTATGTTTGTTTTTCTTAATTAAGCTCTCATGATTATGAGAGCTTCCCTGGACTCAGGGGAGGTTCCCATGAAACTGGAGGTGTGCAAATGTATTACCAATTCATAAAGGAGGTTCAAAAGGTGACACAAGTAACTATAGACCAGTTAGTTTAACTTGGGTTGCGGGGAAAATAATGGAGTCACTGGTTATGCAGGATCATCTAGACAAGACGTCAGTTACATTTCAAACACAGCATGGGTTTGTTAAGGGGAAGTCTTGTCTGACTAATTTTATTGGATACTATGATGTGGTTACAAAGGAACTGGATACAGAGAATAATTTTGATATCATATACTTGGATCTCAGGAAGCCTTTTGATTCTATTGCACGCGGAAGACTGCTGCACAAATTGCAGCAGTGTAGCATTGGACGCAAACTGCTGCTATGGATAAAGGGATGGTTGAGTGGCAGAAGACTGAGAATTGTAATCAATGGACACTGCTCTTCGTGGACTGATGTTATCAGTGCAGTCCCCAGGGTTCAGTGTTGGGCCCATTGTTGTTTTCTTTATTTATTAATGATATTGATGATGAAATATCATGCTTAATGTCTAAGTTTGCAGACGACACGAAGGTTGGCAAGGTTGTTAATGACACTAATGACAGTACGCTACTGCAACAAGATCTAGAGAAGTTGAGCAGATGGGTTGAGAGGTGGCAACTGAATTATAACATTGACAAATGTAAAGTACTGCATATGGGTAGCAGTAATCTCAGAGTAACGTATCAACTGTGTGGTACTACACTCACAGTGGTAGAGAATGAAAAGGATCTAGGGGTAATTGTGCAGTCAGATATGAAGTTTTCTGAGCTGTGCAGACGGTAGCTCATGGTGTCTTGCAAGAGGAGCTCATGCAAGAGTAGCTCATGGTGTCTTGTGAATGATATCCAGGAATTTTTCTAGCAGGGATGTGATTGTCCCTTTTTATAAGGCAATGGTCAGGCCACATCTTGAGTACTGGGTACGGTTCTGGAAGCCCATTTTAGGAAGGATGTACAGTTGCTAGAACGAGTACAGAGAAGAGAAACAACATTAGTGAGGGGACGAAGGGGTCCTCTTACCAAGAAAGGTTTAAATTCTGCGAAAAGCAGTGTTTGGAGCCTAGGTACGTGCGAGGTGATCTGACTAAGGTGTATAAGGCCTTGAATGGGTTGAGCATGCTCAATCCTGATGAGATTCTTCCTCTTTCTCAGATTACGATTTCAATGAGGAAGAATAAATTCAAATTGAGGAATGACATTTGTAGAATAGATGTGCGGAAATTTGCCTTTAGCCAGCGGATGGTTGATTGCTGGAACAAACTTCTATTTGTCGTTGTAGAAGTTGAGAGCTTAAATAAATTCAAGGCAGAACTAGACATAAATAGATCAGGACCTTCACGAAACTGTCAGCTGCGAAGAGTTTCTTTGCAGAATTCTTGCTGGTATTATTGCTTTTTCTATAATAACGACTTAGTTCCTTCTCAGATAGTTTTATGTTCCAGAGAATAACTGCGGTATTGCAGTCTTTATGTTACTCAATACACTTTATGAAAGACTGTTTCAAGATGGCTAATATCGGTAGTTTTCTTTACTAATCATAGTCTTTTGCTTAAAAAGTCCTTTAACGAACCACAGCAAAAATGGTTCCAAATGAGTAGTTTACCATCGGAAGAAGGCAATAACACTAACAGATGGAAGATATATTAAATTACACGTTATTTTCATTTTATGGGACCTTGTACATCCGCCTTCTGCAGATTCAGTTTCACTCACAACTATAATTAAAATTGGGTGCTTCGGTAATTTTATGCTTCGTGGAAGTTTGATACATGGTATAATTATCATTTAACGTAGTGCTGAGGTAGGTCAATATATCTTTATATATAAACAACACAAACAACCTTTCCTTAAAGAACAGCTCTAATCATTTGAACTTTTTAAGTATATTTATTATTATAATTGTAATATCATGTTCCTTCTTTCTTGTCTCACTCTCTCTCTTTTTTTATTTTAAGTCAACACAATGTGATGCCATATCCTCGTGAAATAATTTCTCTTGTCTTGGGACTGTGAAAGTTAGCCGACTTTCTTAACAGCATTTCTTTTACCCTAGTCCATGGGATGGCCTGGATTCAATGTCCATTTCCTACTGAATTCGAGAAATACATCCTTTCGGTATGGAAGGAAATTTTTAATGGGAATTTTTCTCACTCTACCCTGTTAGTCAGTCTCAGTGAGAATCGTGTTTTTCATCTTCACGCAAAGGATGAAACCCAATCATAAATAACGCCTCATATCCCCGATATATTTCCCCATGCCTGTTTCATCTGGTCATATCATGTATATTGGAATAGAGGACGTGTGAAGAATCCTTGCCGTTCATTAATCTTTAAGGGTCCAAGAAAACTGAAAGTAGGAGAAGGGGGGGGGAGTAAATATTAAATTGGTTAACGACATGTGAAAGATAACTCTTTTACTCTCCTCGGAATTCGACTTGGAAACTTCCCAAGTCCAAGGGAGAATCATGTCTCAAATATCCACGGATTATCAGTCATCAGTAAATCACATGAAGATATGTGGCAAGTACCAATGTACGACAAACTAATGATTGCATAACATACGTCAGTAATTATAATAGACGTATCAGGGAAATAGATAACAAGAAAATAAATTTGAACTGGTTATACCGCAATGTCATGAGTGTTGTCAATAAAATGGATGAATTTGGGCAACTGGTTGATCTACCGATACGAACGCAACACAATTTGAGACTTGTTGTCATCCTGATAGAGATGATGACTTTCGCTTTAAAGAATACAGTCAATAAAATGGGCAGACAGGAATCAGGTGGCTATTTTTCTGATTAAAACCCTGCCCGGAAACGGAGAACCCAAACCCTGAGTAGGAAGAATCTGCAGAGAGCTTTAAGTATAGTGGAATGAGTATGATAAGTCATTATGTAACGGGCTACTAAGCAGTAATGACTTACTATAAGAGATTTAAACTTACCACTCATTGGCAGCAAATCTGTGTCCTGGGGATAAATATTTTCAAATCAACTTTTAATTTTATCTATATCAACATGTCAGGAAGGATAAAAGGTATAAGATTAATCTTAATGTGGATAACATCGTAAATATGAAATTACAGGAACCGATAGTGTCCTAAAGTGGACGAAAACAAATTAAGATTCGGTGGTAAGGAAAGGGTTTTACATTCAAGAAAGAGGATTGTAGATTATACGAGGCGCTTCTTAGACTATTATATGCGATGAAATATAGAAAGAAGAAAAGCAGAGTACAATTATGAAGAACGTTCAAAGCATTCGTCATCGAAGCCATGTTATTGCATTACTGCAGTGGTTAAATAAGGTGCACGAGCAGCACTGTTTTAAAGTAGCCTATGCGGATGACTCGCAAAATGTAATCCTGGAAAGTCGCAAAGAATTATAGAAGATGAGACTAGAACACTCATTAATAACCTTGTTATTTGGGTCTAACCAATAAACTGAAAATTTCTCCAACATAAGCAAAAATGATGCTTTTTGCTTATAATTAGATTATAACGGATCACCTACTGTGACAATAGAAGGCAAACATATTCCACTAGTTTACAAACCAAAATACTTAGGCCTAATTTTAGATGACAAGTTTAGTTTTCTCTCACAATTGGAAAATTTAGCTATGAAAGTTAAAAAATACAGCTATAAAATTGTCACGAGCAGATTAGGATTTAAAAAGAAGATCCTTGATGTTATATTATAAATGTCTACAACAACCATGGATATAGTTAGTTCTCTAATTGAAGACATAAGATGATACGGAAAACAAGAATACTGAACGAATTCTACAATCTTTGGCATGACTGTCGGAGCATTAGTCAAACCTGCTAAGTTAAAAGATTGTTCATTTCTAAGGTTATGCGCGTGTTAACACCATCAGTTCATAAACAGTTTAACCCTATTATGGAAATTTCCTATATTTTGACAGGACATGGCTCTTTAAGAGCGAAACTAAATGAACTGGACCTTGAGGACAATCCGTTTAGCAGCTGCGGGTATAAAGAAAGTTGGAGACATCCTTTATGAATGTAACATTTATAATGAGCTACATGGTAATCTGTTAAATTTAATGCCGAACATGCAGAATGGTAATGAAGGAGTATTTATGGAGAATAACCTAAATTTTAAAGCTTTACAAGAACAGCTGTTTTTCTCAAGAGAAAAAGATTAATACATAATGCTTGACTAGAATGCAATTGTTGAATTTGTCAACTTGAATAATATGTAAACTTGGAACTTTTACTATCTCTTACTGGTTTACAAGCTTTTACTATATTTTTGTGTTTTATATATATATATATACAAATTTGTATGTATATATATATATATATATATATATATATATATATATACACACTGCCCTACCATTAATATCCGGACACATGCCTACTGACAAAAAAAAAGGGCTTTATTGTGTCATTTAATGCTTTGTGCTGAAACATTTTGCTTTCATGACAGCCTTCAATCTTCACGGCATACTCTCAACCAGCTTTTTATAAATGTCAGGCGATATGTTCCTCCACTCGGCCTTTAACGCAGCCACCAGTTCGCCCTTGTTCTTTGGGCGATCTCGACGTGCACGTACCCGACGATGCAATACATCCTAAAGATGCTCGATGGGGTTCAGATCTGTACTCTGCGCTGGCGAATCCAACTTTTCTACACCCATGTCCTCAAACCACTCTGTTACGACTCGGGAAGTATGGCATGGTGCATTGTCTTGCTAATACAGGTATGGGCCTTTCCCTAAGGTATGGTCATAATGTTGGAAGTGCATAATAGTCCAGGATGTCCTAGTATTGCACAACACTCATGGTTTTGTCGATAACGACTAATGGGGCCAAGCCAAACCATGAAAGGAGCCCCATACGATGACACTGCCTCCACCAAATTTCATTATTGGGAGGATACAATCAGAAGGAATTGTTCCCCTGGCATTATCCACACCCAGGAACTGGTAGAGCGGGAACCTCGACTCGTCTGTCCATAGGACTATTTTCCACTGCTCTACAATCCACGATTCGCGCTCCTTACACAATGTTAATCGGCGTCTAGCATTTGTTGAGGTGATCAATTCTGTTGAATTGTTCAGGTAATTCTGTTGATCACATCAACTTGAATGCCCACTTTTGCAATTATCTGTTCGAAGCCCAGTGTGCATATTTATAGCACGTTCTGTGACGTGTTGCCTGCATACGACCTGTTTTCCCATCCATGGAGGGGTGTCTGGATATTAATGGTAGGACAGTGTATAGATTGCTGACATATTGTGGGCATCTACCGGTGGGTGCAGAATTTTTGCGAAAAATTGCGCTTAAAGTAGAATAAAGATCTACTCCTCGTTGGTTAGGGATGGGCACCAGGCAGCAGTCGCTCAGGTGCTGACTGCTTCCTGGCGACAGAGTGGCCCGATACATGTTGTACATTTCGTATCGTGCACCCTTATATGCAGTATTGCCTTAAATTAACAACTACATTAGGTGGAGTTGGACCGAAATACAATTATACATGCATACATACATGAATTTCTGTAAAAGGGAAAAATGGCGTTCTTCTGCATCCTAGCAAAGGTCCTATAAATCAAGAACAGGACACCATGTGCCTTTTTAGCAGGCTGTTTAAGCTGCATTGAAAATTTCATAAATGACTGAATCGTAAGTATTTTTCTTTCTGAAAAAGACTTAGCTCCTCTTCCTCCGGCATATAAGAGAGTCATATAATCAGCAAAATGTCCTGCCCCTCCCCTCGAGATGTAATTATGGCATGAAGCAGTTTCAGCGTTGCAGGAGCAAAAGAAACCACTTTCTCCAGAGGTGTACCCATAATCTGGAGTTTTACTGTCAAGATTTATAAAGTCGAATTGCTGATCCACCAAAGAGGACATCATCTTGTAAGCCTGTTAAGTGGCTGGGTAGGAGAGGAAGCCTTCAGTTTGGTTGATGAATGGGCTTTTATTTGATTTCTGGATTTCATTTGAGATAAGCGCTGTTTCTCTGTTTTTAAGGAAGACATTTTTTGTTTCATGCGCTTGAGTTAGCCCTAAAACACAAAGATGAATTGGTTAGGAATATGTTGCATCTTCTGTGTCTGGAATCAAGTGGTCAGCCCAGATCAAGAACTTAGTTTCTAATCAGTAACATGGAAAATTCTGGAAATAAATTGCCAGGAAGGAAATAACTATGTATGCATATAATTATTCAGTAAAATCCATGCAATTCAAAGCAACCTATGTTAAGTTTAATTCTATTGTCTGGAGAATTTCTTTGATTACTTTTGGAATATATTACTTTTTTGTGTGTTAATAACAAGGTAATATAATAGTAATATTTGTCAAACTATTTTAGTGAATGGCTGCTACTTTGTCTAAGTCAAAACTGCCTTTCATTGATCCAGTGAGCTTCGTCAAATAAAGTGATTCACACCACGAATATCTGTGAAAACCAGTCGCAAAATCTACATGCTTTGGGTATTTGATTATGCTGCCCTCTATGGACAAGAATGTTCACTATAAACGAAAATTCTTGTTTCTTGAGACAATACGTTGTCTGTAATTTCTAGCTAAGTGTATATAATAGATTATTGTGCACGATATACGAAAACAAATTCCCCATTCGGACAAATAACACTTTCTGAATTTCTTTTTTCTATCTCGTTTACATACACTACAAACAAACATTTGAAAAATCAAGGTTAAAGAACGATATTTGTGAAGAAATTATAATGTTGAATAATGTGCATCTCATAAAATATATTTAAAAATAAACCACTTTTAATTATAAAACAATATCACACGTTTATTTTCAATCTATAATTAAATTAATAAATTTTGTTATTTTAAACAATTGTTTTTTAATACTTTATGCAAATTCATATTTTGATTTTATTGCAATTCATTTTAAAATTATTGCAATTCATAAAAAGTTTCTATTGTTTGTTTTGCTTTTTATATATCATGAATTATAATTTGGGTTAACTCTTATTATGTTATGCATTTTTAAATAAAAAAAAAAGCTTCTGTTTTCTCGTACTTAGACATGATAAATAACACAAATGTGTTTCCATTTACCAACTTGTCAACATTTATCAATATTAAAAAGCATTAACTAAGCTTTATGTATTTTTTCTTATTTAATATAAACAGACGTTCTGTGAAATTTATTATTTTACGTATTTTAATATTATTGCTCATTATTTTAATTATATGCTTATATTATGGTATAACTTTGTCCTGTTATTTTATTTATATCTCGATCTACATAATAATTGAGAAGTTATTTCTACTGTATACGTATTATACTAAAATAAAGAAAATTACAATATAGATATTACGATATTTGTACACTTTGTTTTTTTAAAGGTCAAAGAGCACACAAAAAGCAGAGATAAAGGTTCTTGAAATGTATTGTCAATATTTTAATATTGGTTAAGATATATAAATCTAAGATTCAGAATTACCTAGGTCAATGGTTTGCATAACCACTCCGAAACTTTGGGATTCTTCAAACGTTTCTTCGACTAATTTTAATTTAATTTGTACACGTACATTATTCTTTTTAATTTATTGTTAATTATTATTATTTTTAAAGATATTAGGGCTCCATATATTAGATTTTCAAAGGTTTCGCAAAAACTTAGACAATACTTTTTCCAACTTGCGAAAAAAAAATTAGTAAAATTATTGTCAAGGCTGCGTATATAAATTTATGATAGTGTCTGTTATTACCCACAGATGGCACCACAAAAAGGCACCAAAAAGATTTTTCGTATGTAGCTAGACATTGTGCATACAAAATATAAACAACGAATGAGGGTAAATACAGAGTCCAGTCACAATATGACCACCCCCCAATGCGGACATCACACACGCCTAGCGAATTATACAGCGCACGTGTCAAGTTCACACACCGCAAGCATTATAAGGGCTCCAATATATAATAATTATCACTTAAGGGAGTTAATATCTTTATTGCAGGCAGTGATTGATGCAGTAATACCCACAACAGCGACAATGCTAGGGGTTCAACACGAAATAACTAATACAGGAAAAATTACATAAAACATATATTAGGACATAAAACGTATATTTACATATTTTATATTTAAAATTGATATTTAGCATAGGAAATGAAAAGACGATGGCAGTCACTCGGTTGAAGACGAAAGCTGTTCCCTGATGATGCGTCTTCTGTAAGATTCGTCCTCTATGAACTTTTGTAGTCCACATCCATCTGCTGCATGTTGTGGAGCATCTCCATGGGCAG
This sequence comes from Mastigoproctus giganteus, assembly GCF_048544385.1. Lineage (NCBI taxonomy): Eukaryota > Metazoa > Arthropoda > Arachnida > Uropygi > Thelyphonidae > Mastigoproctus > Mastigoproctus giganteus. The sequence continues at coordinate 133,155,694 of NC_143585.1, read as the reverse complement.
GAATCGATCCCCTATTCTGAGCCTCCACGCCACAGACTGCAGAGAGGGGAGGGATCTTAAGGGTTTTGGGAGGATCCTCCAATTGCACATCTGCCAAAAAATTGGCGTATTGACTTCACCCGCTATCATTTTAATTGACACGAGCAAGCAAGCGAAGGGCGAATATCCGTTTAGAGACTTTTCTGTAATTTAGAAGTTGAGTGATATCTTGAAGTTTCCCAATAGCCTGGAATCAATATATTGTCCGACTAATCCCCAAAACACAAGGAACGACATCAATTTCACAATTCAGGCCAATAATGAAAGCCTCATGTCTCCTCAAAGTCATGGAGAAGTGCCTTCTTCCTATCCTAACCAACCGGGTTCTGCCATGTGAATCACCATACATTCACTATGCCTTGAAACGCAGGTCCACCATTACAAACCTATTGCAAACCACCAACACCATTCTGTGGGCTCTACAAGATAGGGCTGAGATGGCAATTGTTTATCTGGATATCCAGTCTGCATTCGACAGCATAGACATCCAGCCGCTCCTGCAACTTTGTGAGAATGGATACCAGATAAAAGGCAATATACTGGAATTCTTGAAGTCGCTACTTACGACCAGGGTCCTTCACTTGACTGTGAATAAAAAATCTTTCACAAGGAAAGTTTGTGTAGGTGCACCCCAGGGCGGAGTTCTCTCAGGGCTCCTCTTTACGGCTGCCATCCACCCATTCCTGTGTCAGCAAACAGAATTTATCAGTTATGCAGACGACTTGAAGCTCCTCTATCGGATCAACGGGACCGCCCGACCTGATTCTGTTTCTGAAAACATTATCAACAGCCTCAAGAATCTGATTACATACTTGGCACAGTTCTCTCTTAAGATAAATCCAAAAAAATCTGCACAAATGGTATTTTCCCTCAAATCAAACCCAACGCAACTAAACCTGGAAATCCACGGAACCCCTAACACCCCAGTCATCAAGCACAAAGATCTCGGCGTTATATTCGACCCTAAACTCAGTTTCAAACACCATGCTGCAGACATTCACAACAAGGTCTGCAGAGCAAGATGGCTTGCCAAACAACACCTCCTTCATGTCACAGAGCCTGAGTACACGCTCCAATACATATACCGGTTTCTGCAGCCAGCCATCACCTACGGGTCAGAAATCTGGGCGTCGGCAACGAAAACCACGCTAAAAACCATTGCATCTGATGAGTACTGGCTTCTTCGGTGGATCCTCTTTAAGCATAAACTGCCACCACTCATACATACTTCAGATATCACCCAACTTCTAAATTACAGAAAAGTCTCCAAACGGATATTTGCCCTCCGCTTGCTTGTGTCAATTAAAATGATAGCGGGTGAAGTCAATACGCCAAATTTTTGGCAGATGTGCAATTGGAGGATCCCCCCAAAACCCTTAAGAGCCCTCCCCTCTCTGCAGTCTGTGGCGTGGAGGCTCAGAATAGGGGATAGATTCCTGCCCATGGAGATGCTCCACAATGTCCAGGAGATGGATGTGGACTACAAAAAGTTCATAGAGGACAAATCGTACAGAAGACGCATCATCAGGGACCAGCTTTCGTCTTCAACCGAGTGACTGTCATCGTCCTTTCATGTGTCTTCATTTCACATGTTAATATTAATTTTATATGTAAAATATGTAATTATACGTTTTATGTCCTAATATATGTTTTAAGTAATTTTTCTTGTATAAGTTATTTAATGTTAAACCCCTAGCATTGTCGCTGTTGTGGGTATTATTGCATCAGGCAATCACGTAACCAATCACTGCCTGCAATAAAGATATATATGAAGAGGACCCACCGAAGGAGCCAGTACTCATCGGTTGCAATGGTTTTTAGCGTCGCTTTCGTTGCCGACGCCCAGTAGATCCCACACCACAGTGTGGGATCTACAACTACTATGCCAATGGCAATTACACAGGGATGCCTGTCCCCTGTGACTTTTAAACCGTCACCCTTTCTCTTACTTCGCCTAAACTAGGGTGGATTAATTCTCCCCTTTCAATCCTCTCTTCTTATATACCCCTCTTTTCTCGCTCTCCTTTTTTTTTTTAATATGTTCTCCATCAGGAAGCCCAGGCAATCCTGGCGGAGGTCAGCCAGAGTATAATGGGCAGCCTGGCTCACCTCCTAGAGGTGGTGGTGGGCAACGAGGGATTCCCCTAGGGGGGGGAGGGCCTGCGGCTAGTAGCCAAAGACAGAACATAGCACTACTCTGTCACAAACCAGACATTACACTTTTTCTGGCATTTACAGAGATTCTGTAATTCTTCACAAAGTACCATGGGGCAGATGTGGGAAACCACCGGTGGTTTCCCACATCTGCAGTTACAGCACCCATGCTGATTGCCGTTCATCGCAAACAACGCCGTCAGTTTGTACAGCAATAACGACACTGGACCCCGGCCGAGTGGCAATGGGTGGCCTTCTCCGATGAGTCACGGTTTCTGCTCCACCGAATGGAGGGTGACGTATTAGGCGTGAAACCTCCTAGAACAGACACCCAGACACGATTGTTGGCAGAAGGCAGGCTGGTGCGGGCAGCGTTATGGTGTGTAAAGTATAAAGTCTGTTTAGGGTCAAACGGTACCAGGGGTTTCCCCTCGTCTCCGCGTAGTTTTCAGTGTCATGTGATACACCTGAACCAGATGCTAGTCCTCCGGGTGCAGCTTGAAAACAAGCTGAAGGAATTCTCTAGCAGAATAACCACTGAGAAATTGTGACCATCTGAACCAAGCTGGAAACAATTCTGCAGAAGGTCCACGTAGAAGTGATAACAAATAAGGCCAAATTGGAGGCCTATATGAAATGTGGGGCAAAACAAATGCCACAGCGGGCACCCACTTACGCAGAAACGCTGAGGAAACCTACAAATGTACAGACCAAAAGTCAATCGGTCCAAACAAAAACCCTTCTGCCCACACCCAACATAGTGGTGTTACGACCAGTAGGGAATGAAAAAATCCACCAGTGAGGAAATAAAGAAGAAAGTCACAGAGAACTTGAGAGGACTTCGGCGCTACTAGAATCAAAGCTATCCGAAAAACTAGGAACCCTGGAATAGTTATTGAAACGGCAACCAAAGAAGAAGCACAGCAGATAATAACAAACCCCAAGATTTTCACCCTAGGCCTTACCGCGGAGGCCCCAAAAGAAAGGGCCATCTGTAATAATTTTTTTAAATTGACCAGGACATGACATCTGAAAGTGTAAGGGGAGAGATATACAGGAAAACTCCTAAACGAATTACCTGACAAGGATGAAAAACAGCTGATTATACCCAAGTACAGAACAAAATCTAGAAACAGTGGAAACTGCAACTGGGTAGTAGAGCTGGCCCCCGAAGCATAGCAGATCCTACGAATGCAAAACACCATATACATAGAGGGGAGCACTCATAGATTTAGAGAACGTGTGGATATACCAAGGTGCTTCCGATGCTGCAAGTACGGCCACACAACACACACCTGCACCCAAAAAGAAGCAACATGTGACCACTGCTCTGAAATGGGCCACAATTACAACAGCTGCCCAAATAAAGAAAACAATCCCATCTGCACCAACTGCAAATCCCTGAGGTTAGATCATGCTCGTTCCACACGCGACACAAACTGCCCAACCTACCAGAAAGCTAAGAGTTCATACCAGTCACGAATCAATTATGGGGATACACCATAAGAAATTTAATAACGGAATCCTTGTGGTGCACCAAATAAACGCGCAGTGGGCCAGAGCAGTGGCCGACCAAGTACGGCAAAGCGCTGATGAGGCTAACGCAGATATTATCCTGATATAGGAGCCCTACACTCACACAGGGCAAGTCAGGGGCTACCCGCTCCTATATGAAATTGTACAATGCAACGAAGACACTCCGAGAGCGGCAGTGGTAGTACGGAACCCGGAGATAACCACGACAAAAATACCACAACTCTGCACACCATGTGCCCGTATTATTAGCTCTGTTGGCAGCCTGCATATGATCTAGCTGTACTACAGACCCGGAATAGAAATATATTTAACTATCACTTACCTACAAACGGTGCAAGAAACCCTAGCAGGACAAAGCGTCGTAATCGGCGCCGATGTAAACTGCGCTCCCCTCTCTGGCACAGTACTACACAGGACTGACGACGTACCAGGAATGGACAGAGGCTTGAGGAGTTCCTAGCAAATTCTATCTTCACTGTAAAGAATCAACCCTTCAATCTACCGACATACTGCAACACCCTATGGGAATCAACCATAGGCATCACGCTAACCACAAGAAACGTAGAAGCTCATGTGACCGATTGGACTGTGCAAAACGCCTGGACCACATCGGATCACCTTCAATATCAAGAGAACGATGCTAAGACCAACAAATGGCAAATACATGGCGAGCAGGTTCGCCATCAAAAAGGCAAACTGGGAGCTCTTTTGAGAACAATTGATCCGCAAAAGCACAAGCACAGGAGGAAGTGACCGTATGGGAGAGTGACAGGATGGAAAACGTGGACAGTTAGTCATCTGCAGGAGAAAGCCACCCACATTATAACCACTGCAGCGGAAATGGCGATGAAAAGGAAGACACTGTCTGTAGGAGCCATGCAGGGTCCACCACGGCATGGCTCCTACAGACAGTGTCTTCCTTTATGTTCTCCATCAGGAAGCCCAGGCAATCCTGGCGGAGGCCAGCCAGAGTATAATGGGCAGCCTGGCTCACCTCCTAGAGGTGGTGGTGGGCAACGATGGTGGTGCGTAGCTGTTGGTATTGATGTCTTAAAAAGGCTACCTCTGCCGGTGGGCAGAAGGCGCGAGAACCTGCCCACCGGCAGAGGTAGCCTTTTTAAGACATCAATACCAACAGCTACGCAATGCCTACACTGAAAAAATAAAGAAAAATAAGAAAGCCTCCTGGGAGCGACTAGTCTCTGCGACCGGAAATGAGGACCCCTGGGTGTGGTATACAAAATAACCACAATTAAACTCCCCAGGGGGGGAAATAACGACGGCAACAAAAACGCCTCAAGGATACCTCACTACAACATGGGATGATTCAATTAATAACATTCTAAATACAATCATTCTAGAAACCCCAGAAAACCTCAGTGACAAGCAGGAAGAAATCTCTCCAGCGAACGAGGCAAACACATCGCAATAAATGGAGCCGCCCTTTACCATGGAGGAGCTACAAAATGCTGCGGCACAGATGCGAAATAGGAAATGCCCGGGACGAGATCTCCTGGAGCCGGAGCTGATCAAAAAGGCTGTGGAAGCTGCCTGCAAGCGGGAAAATTTCCGACCTCCTGGAAAACCGCAAATCTGAAACTCATCCTGAAGAACCTTAACAAGTCACCAGAACAACTGGATTCTTACCGACCAATAGCTTTACTGACTACCCTGAGTAAACTATATGAAAGGCTGTTGCATAAAAGAATTATGAGCCACTACAAAACTGCAAACCTAGAATCACCAAAACATTATGGATTCAAACCGGGATCATCAACCATAGAAACAGTCCAAAACCTTATATTCAAAGCAAACCAATGCGACTGGAAGTACTTCCTAGTCATTGCAGTGGACTTCGCCAGGGCATTCGACACACTGTGGTGGCGGAGCGTCCTCGGCCGGCTCCGGGACACAGCGCTCCCAACAAACCTCTACAAGTGTATAAAGGATTACCTAGTTGACCGAAGAATTGAGGTGGTAACACCTTTTCGAAAAGTGGCTCGATGGGTCCGCAGGGGCTGCCCCCAGGGCTCGGTCCTGGAGCCGCTCCTGTGGAACATGGTATTTGACAAATTCCTGGTTCAGGACTTAGGCGAAGTGCACTGCCAGGCCTTCGCTGACGATTTGGTCCTGATGGTGGAGGCGGACTCCAGATCGGGCCTGGAGACTCATGTAAACCAGGAAATACAGGTGTTACAAGATGATAGCTAGAAACTTCGAATAGGTGGAAGGGACATTATAGGGGTTGTATAAGAATTACCAAAGAGATCACATTACAGAAGTCCATACAAGATGCTCCAAAACATGACCACTTGACATAAGTACGTCGTATGATTCCCTCCAACAGCTAAACAGGCCTGACAAATTGGACAAAGCTACACATGTTGAAGATCTCACCCACGAAGACGAACTCTGTTCTACTGAAAGGAGTGCTCGACATCCACAGACCAACACAAATAAAGATAGCAGGAGCAACCATCAAACTTTCAAAACAAATACGATACTGAGGAATTACAATCGACAGTAATTTATCCTTCACCCCTCACATCATCCACCTGAAGGAAAAACTAAGGAATTACGCAGCATTAATAGCAAGAGTCTCACGCAGGGACTGGGGATTAAACAGAAAAACCCTGTCCCAGTACTACAAAGCAATTTTCATCCCAGCCATTACCTACGGGTCCCCGATATGGTACAAAAATGCAGGAACAGTAGTAAATAAAAGACACCTGGATACAATCCAGCGTAGCATTATGCTACGTGTATGCAGAACAGTGAGCGCGCACACCCTCCAGATCTTGACAGGAGTCCTCCCACTGAACCTGGAGGTGACTCGCTGCTGGCTAATGTATTACCTGTCTAAGGGAACATCCACTACAATCTATGGACTCACCCTAGAACCAAACAACAACCATAAAGCAGAAAAACATAGAATCGTGGCTCGCCTGCTACAGCTGTGGCAGGACAGATGAACAGCATCAAACAAAGGCGAAGTGACGAAGAGATTCATACCACTGGTTGCCAAGACGTATCCAAAACCCCGTGGTTTAACCTGGGATTAAATGCAACCTACTTACTAACGGGCCATGGCCCATTCAAGGCAAAATTGAACACGCTGGGTATAACGGGGCAGCTAACTTGCACCTGCGGTGAGCCTGAAACATGGCATCATATAATGCACGACTGTGAGTGCTATGAGGAACACAGAAGCGTACTAATAACTAAAATACAGTACATACCAAAAAAACCAAGAACACCATCTCTTGTACACAGAAGACGACTATGCGGCTTTCAGCCGGTTTACACGAGAACTCTTCGACCGAAGAAGAACGGAAATTTCCATCCAATGAATAAAAGGAAATTGCATACTCGAATAAAATCGACCACCCCACAAGACTGCAATGAGTAAGAGGAAATAAAAATGAGCGTGGAAGAAGACAACCCCGACGGAAGTAAGGCCACAAACGGATCAAAGGACCCTACAAAGATCAAGGAAAATAGCAAAGTGACAAAGAACCTGGTTAGACACAGCCACAGGAGCTAACCGACGAAGATGAATGCATGCAAAGAAACCAAGTGACAAAATACCGGACTGGACATAAATGCAGGAACTACCTGTGGTACGCAATATGACGACCTGAATAGGACTCCCTAGTCCTATTCACCTTTAATTCCCAATCCCCTGGCAGGGGGGAGACGGTTTCCTGTTCCCTCTCTTCCCTGCCACTCCCCGCTTCTCTACTCCTGGTAGGGCATGGGCCTGCCCCACTGCTTTTGGGGACACCTACTCTATTGTCCCCATACTTCTGACTTTTCCCCCCTAGTCTTCAGTCTCTCTCCCCTACTCTGTCTATACACCAGAGCATGTCCCACACAATGTCAAAAATTAAAACATGTCCAAATTCAAACCGCGCATGCAAAACTCTTTCGGCTTAAACCTTTTTCAGCGATTATTTCCCTACAATTTTTTTAGGCTCTAGCCACTGAAATCTCAGGAAACTAGGTGGCAGGGCCTGCCAGAGTAAAATATCAACTACTGGGTACCTGGTCTGCCTCCACGAGGCTAAGTGTGGACAACGTTGGGCCCCAGCAGGGGTCTAGCGGCTAAATGGCCAGAAGAACAACGATACATAACACTACACTTACAAAATCACTACACTTTTAAATCTCTGGCCTTTACAGTGAATTGTCACATCTACAGAGAAAGCAGCGTGGAGTTCGGGGAAACCCCGATGACGCTAGACACGAATACACTCTCTTTTGTCATGTGATAAAGTGGAGGGCATCCTGAACGCAAATGGTTACCTATCGATCAGCGCCTATCAGGTACAACCATACATTACTAGTGTTCCTTGGGGGGGGGGGGACGATGGTATCTATCTACAAGACAATGCGCCATGCCATGTCGCCAGAACTGTCTGTGAGTGATTTGAAGTACACGACGAAGACTTCAAGCTACTCTCTTGGCCACCGAGTTCCTCGGATCTTAACCCAATTGAAAATCTATGGGACCACCTCGATCGACACATCAGACGGATGGGTTCTCCACCAAGGAACCTACAGGAACTGCGAGGTGCACTGCAGTCTGCATGGTCACAGATACTCGTAGCAACCTTCCACGGACTTATTGAGTCCCTTCCACGGCCGCAGAATGCGGTGCATGCTGTGAAAGGCGCATATTCTGGATACTAGGTAGGTGGTAATAATAATGTGACTGGACTTTGTGCTGACGCCTATACAAAAATAAGCATTAAATGATATTTAAATTGGGCAAAAGTGGTCACTGTGCCAAATGGTATTTATTTGGAGGAACAGTAAATGATAATTTAGTTGATGGATAATATAGTTGGAGAAGTGAGTTCTCCATTACAGCATATAATTGCATGTCCATTTAATTTTGATATTTTCCTAACATTTAAACTCAAGGAACTTCTGTTGCTTGTTTTAATTGACAAATTATTGAATAAACTATAGACCGATGGGCATCATCATTCTGTGACTAAGATCTTTGTGACCATTCTGTTAACCAACTGGCACGATTAACGAAAAGTAATTTCTCGAAATCCATGGATTTATCAAAGACAGAAGTGTTACTAACCTTTAATTTTCAGCGTTCTGTGAATAATGTGCTTCAAACTGATTGCGTTTATACAGACTTATCCAAAGCCTCTGACTTAGCTTCTATTTGAAGTATTAATCTACTATCTTAATTGCTATGGTATTTTTGCTCTTCACTGGCTTTGATTTTCTGATTGTCATATCTATAATACATATTCTCGTAGATGGCAGGGAAGTGTATTGGGGTCTTACCAGATAGCAAAGCATTTCGGGAATCCTCCGTGTCTGCAAATTATTTATTATTACTTATTGATGATCATGTCATGAGATGGACAAACCTTTCTCTTCCTTCTCATATACTGAACGACAATGATATCAAATTCCCTTCGTGGCTGTAGAATTCATGAGTTCAGAGATTGTTTAGCTTTAAATCCGAAAAATGCATTGTTTTCTTTCATAAATCTATTCTTTTCATGGACACAGTTAGTCATCAGAAAATACACCTACGAAGAGGACTTGAAATCTATTATTGGCTGAGCTTATATGTACACTGAAAGGACAGAATTCATGGAATGAATACCAGATTCCTGGGCAACGCGACCCTGTCACCCCTCTCACTAGTGGACAAACCCACCGCTTGGCAGATATATAGGTACACTGCATAGATGTAGACGGTAATTCGATGTCAGTATGGACAAACGTTGTGAGCTAACAGACTTTGGAAGAGTGATGATAATGGGGGCCCGACGCATGGGTCACTCTATTGCGGAGGCAGTACAGAAATTACGCAATCCCCGTTCCACAGTATCAAGAGTGTATCGGGAATACGCCATTTCCGGAATAACATCTCATTGTGGACAGCGCTGTGGGCAGAGAAAGGTGGTGGATGGCCATTAACGTCTACATCGCATTGTTTCAGCCAAGTGGAGAGCGACAGTGGCACAAATCACCGCGGAATTCAAGGAGGAAAGTGTCAGAAACGTCGCCACCAAGACCATCAGGCGATCATTAGCCGCAATAGGTTATGGGAGCCGCCGCCCCACCAGATTCTCATTCTAACACACCGACACAGGACTCTACGCTTCAACTGGGCGAAAAACATCAGCACTCGACCTGGGATGATTGGAGACTGGTCCCCTGGTCTGATGAGTTCCGTTTCCAGTTATTTCGAGCGGACGGGAGAGTGTATCTGGTGGAAACTGCACGAAGCTATGCACCCGTCATATCAGCAAGGAACTGTTCGGGCAGGTGGACGGTCGGTAATGGTCTGGGGCGTGTTCGACTGGCAGACGTTGGGACCTCTGGTACGTTTAGAAGCATCTCTGAACGGTCTAGGTTACGTCTCCATCCTTGCAGACCATCTGCATCCTTTCATGGTCATCGAGCACCCACAGGGCAATGGACTCTTCCAGCGGGACACACACACACAGTCGTGGTGACTAGAACGTGGTTCGAAGAGCATTCCGATGATATTACCACAATTGAATGGCTTCCCCGTTCGCCGGACATGAATCCTGAGGAGCATCTTTGGGATTCTGTGGAAAGGTCCGTTCGAACTTTGGATCCTCCACCTAGGAATGCGCGGAATTATGGACAGCAGTGCAGCAAGAATGGATGGAAATACATTGTGAACTCAATGCCTAGCTGTGTGACTGCCCTTATCCAGGTGAAAGGTGGGTCTACTCGTTACTAGGTAGGTATCCCATGATTTCTGTCCACTCAGTGTACTTAAAAAGCACTAAGAAGGTTGCTAAGGCTTCTTTAAACGAATATTTAAAAGGTTTTAGCGACAGTTATCGTATCATTAAAATTTATCTTCCCTACATCATCCTGCGTGTTTTCATGATTGTCTGATCTCTCCTTGTACCAAAATTCCAACATCCCAATGCGTGATATCGCTAGCAAGGTTTTTGTAAATAGCGATATATATTAAGATTTAAACAAACTGAAATGCTTTCTAAACTTAACTTTAACCGTCCAGTAAAACCGCTGAAGCATGTTCCTCTTTTTGCTCAACTGAGCTCGAAAACTAATTGCTTCTGTTATGGTTTCTTCAGTCGTGATGGTATCTAATTTAAATGAAATAGATTTCTTTCTCTCGAGATCACAATTCAGGAAAGAATCGAGCCAATTTTAACTTGCTTGGGTTGAATTACAGTATTTTACATTCGCTTCTTTTTTGGTCAATATTTTTCTATTGCTATTTGTCCTTCTATATTCATAGACTTTACATTTCGATTTTATCTCTGTATAAATAGTTCTAGACTGACTGCATTGCAGTTTTTCCGTTTCAAATAAAAAATAAAAGCTGCAGCGATTAATTAAGGAGAAAGCCTGTTCCAGTATAGCAAATATAGCGTTAACTTAAGGTGGCCTTTTCAAAACAAAAGCAAAAAGAGAAATCTGTATGACAGATTACAGCTATGTTATGGGAATTTCTTGCCGTTTCTGCAAGGAGGATTTCGAGTCAAGGAGGCCATGAAACCTTGCACTAACGAAATCATAAATTATAAAATGTTTAAGTACATTTCCAATTGATATTAAGCAGAAGGCAGACACACTTCACTTCATAATAGGCGAAGTTGTGGAATACAGTTAGGAAATAAAAGTAAACCTGATGGAAAATAGTATTTTTAAGGTGTCTCTTAAAGACGGATGTCCCTGTAAGAGACAGATGTTAATGTACACTGAGTTGGCGTTGCATTAAAAACACCCCTTCTGTAGAAAGGGACTGGTCTGTATTGCAAGCGAAGGCTCAAAATCGGGAAAGAATGATATAATATTGTTGCAGGGGCAAAAAGTGCAGGAGCCAATATCTCGACAACAGCCAACACGGTTAAGTGCCCCCGTACTGTGATGCGACGAGTCTACCGTGACTGGATCAACTGAATTCGAACAACCTGCCAAAGTTCAATACGACGCCCAAGAGCGTCCCACACATGTTCGATCAGGTTTAAATCTGTTGGTCGTGCTGGTCACGGCATTCGTTGCATATGTTCAGTTTCAAGATATTCCTCCACCACTTGAGTTCCATGTGCGGTGGCGTTGTCGTGCATGAAAAAAAAAAAAAAAAAAAAAATGTGGACCAACCTCACCCCCAAAAAAGTCGCAAATAGGGTTCGAGGATCTGTTTCCTGTACCTCTGCGCAGTTACGGTACCCCTATCAAAACATGAAGGGGCTGCGACCGTTGATCATTATTCCGCCCCACACAAGAACACCGCCTCCTCTGTAAGTGTCCCATTCCTTTGATGTTGAAGGGATGGTCTCGCATTCCTCGTCGTCTCCAGACGAAATAACTCCTGGAATCTGTTTGTAGCTAAAACGGGACTCAGAAAATTGAACCGTAATCAATTTTGTCCAGCTTCATTGCAAGCTGCACGAGTTTTACCACGTTTCTACATATTCGGTTAATTTTGTCTAGCAGCGTATTAATTACTCTCGTTAAACCCTATTAACATACCATTGCTCTGTGATAGCATCAGAATATTTATTATGTTAGTTCCTTGCTGGGTCTGTTTGTTCTGTGTATCAATTTACTGCCATGCATTATTCTAGGTTTTCGCCACTCTTAACTGCAGCTAACGCTAGCAATCCTTAATCACTTAAGAATCGAATGCTAAAGACCTCCAAGCCAGAATAAATCTTGCATTTATCATTGTAATGAACTTGCTTGAAAACTCCGGCTCAAATCAGGAAACCAAACTATCCTACTTCCACTAATTTGTAAAATTTGTTCACCTCTTCTAAATATGCCAAGTCCAATAGAGATTGGAAGTTGTCTGTGACTGGGGAACAGTTGTCCCGGTCTTGAATGTCTTGGTGAGATATTTATCAAAACGTTCCACAGCCTTTGTTTCACTGTACTTTTGAATATGTTTAATAAATGTTTAACGGATATTTGGAAGTAAGCTCTTCTTAAAATGGTTCTCAAGGTGTCTTCAGCTAAAGCATATCGTTCGATAGCCCTCCTGCCAAATTTGGGCACTGCTTTAGAGGTTTTTTCCGAATAATCCTTAATGTCCTCGAACCAGTCTGGTTTCCGTATTGGTAAGGTTTCTGAAGAGGCCTTGGTGGAGCTGCTTTCTTGAGTTAAATTAAGTAACATTGCAAATACACGCTGGGCATTTTGAAGACTTTATGAGGCACATTCCTATGGTACAGCAGCCAGTTTGCTTCCCGTAAGGCTGCTCAGTCTTCAAACAACTCTATTTTCGTCCATGTTATTTCAGGCTTGAGAAATGTCACATGTCCTGTTTCACGTGGATGTCTGCAGAGTACCATTTTTAGGGCTCCACTCGTATGGAACTTGGTTCTCGACTAATGGCTCTTTGGGTCTACTCCCTTCTGTCTAAATTGGCTTAAGTTGAAAACCTCGCCCTGCTGGTAAATGTAAATTCGCGTTCATCATGAGAATCCCAGCTAATTCTGATCTTTGCTCCTGGGTTGCTTGTAAAAAAAAAGTATTCATCTCCTTAGAGAAAACAAAAATGTTTTATACCTGAAAGTTAATCTTCACTATCAACGTCGTCTGTCATCAAATTCTTTGATCAAGCACTTCCCATGGTCAGCTTCCTCAAATTTTTGAGTTTAATGTTAGATCACAAATTATATTTTCAACAGCTTGTTCTCCATATTCAAGAAAAAGTTAAGTATACATTGTACGTTGCTACAAATTTCATAACATACTTGAAGCCTTGATTACAGAATTTTACGAATATGTGCGAAGTGGTACCTATTTTTCTAATGGTGCTAGCGCATGGTTTTGTTTTCCACTCAGAATGTAATCCATTTAATTGATGATTAAATTAATTTAATCATCGATTAAATGGATTAAATCAAGTAAATGATTTAATTGATGCCCACGCCCGCTACTTGCTCTACCGAATCAACGTTAGTGACCGATACGATATACACGTCCGCTGCTTACTCTACCGCATCAACGTTTGGAAAAGGTTAGGTCAATAGCCTAATTACCCATTTGATTGTAGCCATTTGTTGAATAGTATGATTGCAACAATACAAGTATTTTTATTGTTACAATCATGTTACTCTGTCATGCTTTGTCGCAAATTACACATTCAGCGCCAACGAGATCTGCAAGAAACGACAGTATCCACGCATAATACGCTATCGAAACTATGACTTGACTCAGGATCTCAACAACTACAAGCGCGAGATGGTAACGCTGCGCATTCCATTTCGCAATGAGGAAACAGAGATACTTGAAATATGTCAAGTTCTACGACGACAATGAAGAGCTCATACTAGATCATAAATTGGATGAATCGAACTTGGACATTCGCAAAACGATTGAAATATGTAAGGCGACGTGCAAAGAAAACGACGAGGGCGACCTTGACGACACATACGGTAATGACCTGTATAGCTTTGTAACGCGACTACGAGAAGACCCCTTTCGAAACTTTTGGTCATCCAAACAGCGAGATGAATGAAGATCTAAAGCTCGTTACGCTCAACGAACTCAGCGCAATTGCAAAGAAACGTGAAAACTTGATGACCAACGAAGACTTCTGCAACTTAATGAGAATGTCCAACGACGAGCAAAAGATTCTACTCATACATATAATTTGGAGTCTGTTATCTCTCAATCGCGAACCGATTCAAGTATTCTGGACAGGCCCGGCTGGTTGCAGAAAAACGTTTATGATTCACCTCTGGATAGAAATATACAACCGCTTCAGTAATACAGACGGGTACTATGACGCCTACATCACATGCGCTTCAACTGGAAAGGCTGAACAGCATGCAATGTAAGGATCTTAGATGTGCCCTGAGCTGCTTTATGCAAGCTCTGAGCACGTCCAAGATCACTGCCCTCGAGATATGCATTTCTCTGGTTACCAAAAGGTTTCTGCCACGGGTGGCAATGGTTAGTCCAAAGCCACCTAAGTGATATGCCCAGATTCAAACGTTTTCTGCAACCAGCTGGTTTATGCCAGCTCTGAGCTCATCCAAGATCATCTCCCATGATCCTTTGCAGGATCTCTTCTCCCCACTCAGTTTTTATTTGTTATGAAACGGAAATGACGTCATTTGACTTCATTTCCGAGTCTCAAAATCGTGATAAATTGATTTTACTACGTCCGAAATTTAGTAGGTGCCGCCAAAGATGTTTATACATAAAAAATGATTTTCACCTAGTCTCAACACCACTTTTAATCACACTGGACATGGCTCTATGCAGGCCAAGCTTGCCTCCTTCCACCTTTCCCATACATCCATTCTGTCTCTGTGGACAAATTGACGACTGTGAACATATCCTGTATAACTGACCCTGCTATCAAGACCCTCGCCATTCCCTCCTGCAATTTTTTCTCTTCTGGTCACGAAGTTCAACTTCTAGAATCCAAAGATGTCTTCAGCCAATTACAAATCTTTGCTGACAAGGCCTTTACTAAACGAAGTGCACCGTCAGTGTCTTCTACTGCCTCTGTTCCTGCAAGTGGCTTTCCTGTGCTACCCGTGACATCCTCCACAGCGTCTTAGAATCACCACTATTCACAATGACTTGCCAGTATAACAACAACACCTTTTCAATCCTCCTCCTAATTTTCTACTTTCCTGTCTTCATGTTGATACTGGCATGTGTTTGTTTTAGGCTTGGTTCCTATAGTATCTGTCTTGTGCGTTATACCTGCGCTGAGTTGACTGCCTATGTTAGCCCCCATTAAGGACAGATTTTCAGACTCCTAGTTTTGGGGCGGATTTTATTTTCTTATTGTATTCATATAATTTCACTTTACTTTTTTGCTGGCCTTTACCCTTATTGCTAGATGCGGGATTTTGTTGGTGCCTGGCTTTGGTTTCCTTGGGTTCCAACGTCCTAATTCATTTCATAAATATAGTATTAGTAACGGCCGCATGGTGCAAGAAAGCCTATGGCTTATGCTGCAACAGCCAAAAAAAAAAAAAAAAAAAAATCCGAACAAAACAATGATAAAAACAAAAAAATAAAAATAAATAATAATAATTAATAATAAAAAAAAAGGAAATTAAACCTATCATCCTATGCGCTTCCCTTACCCGAAAGTACTATCCAGATGACCTTTGAATTTCCCCAAACTGTCGGCCTCTACCACCCATGAAGGCAACTTATTCCAGTAATTTATAACTCGCTGGCTAAAATAAAACTTCCTGCAGTCCAATCTAAACATTTCCCCGCGTAACTTGAATTTATGTCCCCTAGTTCTAGCATCATTTATAATCTTGAAAATTTTGTCCTCATTCATTTTACTGATGCCTCTCAGAGCCTTAAACACCTCAATCAAATCTCCTCTAAGGTGTCTAGTTTCCAAACTCTGCAACCCACATATTCGAAGTCTTTCTTCATAAGGACGCCCTTTTGCCGATCTCACCAGGCGAGTTACCCTTCTTTGCACCCTTTCAAGAAGCTCGATGTCTTTCTTTAGGTGCGGTCTCCATATTGCTCCGGGATATGCGGTGGTCATTCCCTGACCTTTCCGCATCCTCCGTATTTGGTGGTGACGGGCTCGAACTCCGGTCCAATTGTGGTAACAGATAAGAACTCTTAAGGTATGTGCAAGAGTTACTTTGACCAATATTATCAGATAAACGCGTGTCAGTATTACCCACATCCCCCCTAACTAGCAGTTTCCCTGAACCTTTAAGGTATCCTCAATAATACTGGCAAAAACTTTTGCACCACCTTTGTTTAAGTATATCCCGTCTCTGCAAAACAAATTCCTTCTACCTACAAGTGTGGGCCATGCTGATAGAAATTTACCCCCTAAAACCTTGCAGATTCCTTCAAGTCTTGAGTTAATCCACAAGGCTCTTAACATATAATCCCTCCTATCGTGTCTGGGCAGAATTGCAGACACAGACATTATGGCCTTATTGTGAAATGATTACTAGAGGGATGAAATGTATAATGATGAAATAATATTGAGAAGAAATGAGCTTTAAAAATGATGAATAATAAGACGAAGCAGTGTAGAACTAATGGGAATTAAAAGAAATAATGGTACATGGTAGAAAAAGGTTGGAAGTTTTGAGGCATGGAGTCAATGGGAATTTATTTATCTGTAATAGAAGTTGAGGAGAAGAAGAAACCCTGATAATAGAATATGATGGACATCAATTAGTAACACTGGTTTATCAAGAGTATAATCATTAAAAATATAAATTAAATAATTTCATATTTAACTATGATGACTGACCATCTTATCGTTATACGTATATGACGTTATTTCGCTCAATGATCAAGATGGAGAGAGATTTCAGATTTGGTAGTTTCTGATAAGGAATATCAGAGCGAAAATATACACAAACGCTACCTTTACAGACATAAGAATAACCTAGAACAAATGAGAAGTGGGCAAATGAGAAAAGCTAGAAGTAGGTGAGGTTCGGCAGATTGTAGATGGGAATGGACATCATTAAAATTAGTCTAGACAACGTATATTGAGCAGATAAAGGTGGCATGGAAAGGTTACAGAGCAATAAAAAGTACTGAAGCCTATAACAGCTACAAGGTGATGTGTAATAGAGCCACAGAAAAGGTTCGACAGGCAAAGGCAGTTTATGAGAAATCACTAGCAAACAGAGCAAAGAGGGGGGATAAAGAATTCTTCACATATATAAATGCCAAGAAGAGCAGGACAAACCAGATCGGACCTTTACGTAAGGGAAAGGGGATAGTAATAAATACACCAGCTGCAGTTGCAGATGAACTCAACAGTTATTTTGCATCGATATTTACAAATGAAAAGCCTTTTGTGGCAATGGGAAATTGTGGGAGCGAAGTTAAAAAATATGTAATTAATGATATTGAAATTTGGCAAGATTATTTAATGAAGAAAACTTTCGGGCCTACAGACCAGTAAGGCTCCTGGAGTTGATGGAATATACCCTATAATCTTAAGAGAGGCGGCAAGCGAGTGCATTGGAGCTAATTATGCGAGCATCACTAGACTCTGGGGAGATTCCCTTGGATTGGAAAAGTGCAAATGTATCTCCCATACATAAGGGTGGCTCTAAAAGTGAAGTTGGAAATTATCGACCTGTCAGTCTGACTTCAGTAGTAGGGAAAATCATGGAGGCAATGATCAAGGGTGGAATTCAGGATCATTTGGATCGAATTGAAATTCTCAAGGATAATCAGCATGGTTTTGTAAAGGGAAAATCATGTTTAACAAATCTGGTTCGCTATTTCGAAAGGGTCACTCACGAGCTGGATTTAGGGAATAATTTCGACATTGTTTATTTAGATTTCAGCAAAGCTTTTGACTCAGTCCCACATGAGCGGTTGCTTTATAAGCTGGAACAGGTTGGAATCACTGGGAAAATCCTTAGATGGATAGAAGGATGGCTTCAGGGCAGGAGGCAGAGGGTTGTGATAAATGGCTGTTCCTCAGATTGGGTTGATGTAAGAAGTGGGTTTCCCCAAGGATCAGTATTAGGACCACTGTTGTTTTTAATTTTCATAAACGACATTGATGAAGGGATAGAGGGCGTGATGTCTAAATTTGCAGATGATGTTAAAATTGGTAGAGTAGTTAATGATCACTGTCAAGCTGAGCTTCTTCAGAGAGACCTAGATAGACTTCAGGAATGGTCAGAAAAATGGCAGCTGTGCTTTAATCCAACAAAGTGTAAGGTATTACACCTGGGAAACAGTAATTCCAAAAAACCTTATTCACTTGGTGGAGTTCAACTAAACCCAGTACTGGAGGAAAGGGACTTGGGTGTTACGATACAGTCAGACATGAAATTCTCTGAGCATTGTAAACAGGTTGCAAGGAGGGCCCATGGTGTCCTATCGATGATCTATCGAACTTTTGCAAGTAGAGATAGGGACGTGATAATCCCATTATATAAGGCTTTTGTTAGACCACACTTGGAATACTGTGTTCAAGTATGGAGACAGCACCTAAAGAAAGACATCGAGCTTTTTGAAAGGGTGCAAAGAAGGGTAACTCGCCTGGTGAGATCGGCAAAAGGGCGTCCTTATGAAGAAAGACTTCGAATATGTGGGTTGCAGAGTTTGGAAACTAGACACCTTAGAGGAGATTTGATTGAGGTGTTTAAGGCTCTGAGAGGCATCAGTAAAATGAATGAGGACAAAATTTTCAAGATTATAAATGATGCTAGAACTAGGGGACATAAATTCAAGTTACGCGGGGAAATGTTTAGATTGGACTGCAGGAAGTTTTATTTTAGCCAGCGAGTTATAAATTACTGGAATAAGTTGCCTTACATGGGTGGTAGAGGCCGACAGTTTGGGGAAATTCAAAGGTCATCTGGATAGTACTTTCGGGTAAGGGAAGCGCATAGGATGATAGGTTTAATTTACTTTTATTTTATTATTTTTTTATTAATTATTATTATTTAGTTATTTAATTTATTTTATTTATTTATTTTATTTTTTTGTTTTTATCATTGTTTTTTTCGGATTTTTTTTTTTTTTTTTTTTTTTTTGGTTGGTGCAGCATACGCCATAGGCTTTCTTGCACCATGCGGCCGTTACTAATACTAACCCAGTAAATTCACCCTATTAACATTACACATGGTCCGGTCAGTTCTTTTCCTAAATTTAACAAAGTTCTAAATATCTCTGATGAGAGAACTTGACGGTCTCGAAGGCCTACTGACTTGCTGTCAGTCGGCCTTCGAGACCATCACTTTATTATTTTCGATGTGAAAAGGCCATGACAGAAGATAATTTAATAAAAGAATTATATGAGCAGAATTTTTTTTATTATGATATTGAAGAGGATGAGTTTTCAATGACTAGTAGGAAAGGCAATTGCAGGAACTGGATACTACTTTAAAAATACGAGCCTTACTGAAGCGGTCTCAACACATTTCGTGGAAGATGGCGAAGCTACAAGTTTAAGAGATACACTTAACCATGTCGCCCTACAGTCCTGTTATTGTTATTTGGTTTTTAGGAGCATTAGCAACTAAGGCGATATTGCTCCGGGATATGCGGTGGTCATTCCCTGACCTTTCCGCATCCTCCGTATTTGGTGGTGACGGGCTCGAACCCCGGTCTAATCAAGAAGCGTGTGCTACGCACTGCTGCTCCTTCCCACCTGGCTACGGAGGCGCCCCCTACAGTCCTGCCGTATGTCTTCCTTGTGGACATACAGCAGGACATAGTCACCTGAAAGAAACTGTTTGTTCCCACTGCAGTTGGTGTGGACATATGAGGAATACTCTGAAAAGAGTGTGAAGCCACCCTGTGTTAATCGCATTCTTATGAGAACGCTCTGGACTGAGTAAGAAAAAGAACTGGATATATTTTTTTTTTTTGTTTTAAAATCCCTCGATACCGACTCAGATAGTGAGCTCCATCTGTAAAGAAAGCTAGATATACTGTATAGTTCTCTGGTCTTGCTTCACGTGCCAGGGATGGTAACCAGATGGTGGCAGTTTCTGCTGCTATCTGGGTTAAGTGGCCAGTCACTCAATATAGCCCAAGATTATGCTATGATACATAAATAGCAGTACACTGATTAGCCTCTATCAGTATGGTATCTTCACATAACATACAGTGGAGTTACCATAGTTTGGTTGGGACCGCTAACGATAAATAAAAAATAATAACTTCCTCCTGCAATGTTTCAGTTTTACCCTGATTACGATGGATCGTTCAACGACAACGCAACTATCCATCAAGCAAAAATTGTATCTGATTGTGGCGAAGAACATTCCCCAAAATTTCCAACATACATCCTGGCCACTTCATTCTCCTGATTTGAATCCATGGAATACGGTGGAAACGGCAGTTTGGCGTCGCAATTCTTTATCGACCACAGAATAGCAACTGACAAAATCCAGAAGGAAGAATGGTCAAATCTAGGACTAGACTCCCTAAGATACCATGGCACGACATGTAGGGGCTGTAATTCTGACAAAAAATAGCTCTGCTAGATATTGAATAAAGGTTTCTAATTCTTTGGGTCGGTGAGCGTAATTGAAAATATTTACTGGGTACACTAATGTACGAGTATTTTAATAGTATATTCATGAATTTCCAATATTTTTCTGTAAAAATGAAACATCTATAACTATGTTAAGCTAAGAATGTTATGTTCAACCTATTATCCATGAAAAACTCTAATGATATCCCTGAGTTTGAAGCTACTCAGCTAGTTTAGAAATGTTAAAAATATTTGAAAAAAGATCGATTCACATAATTCAGCAAGAGGTGAGGGATTCGGCAAACCAAAAAGCAAATATCTGCTACAGGGGTCTGCAATTAAAACAAGAAATGATTAGACATGATTTGAAATGGATCGTCTTCAAAATTCACAAATCAGGTATCGAAATATAAGGTGAATATGCTTTGTCAAAGTATCTGTCCAATTCAAAGCGTAGTTTCAATTTCGGCATTCAAATTAAAATTAATTTAGCAATCGATGCTTGGATAAAAGAAATTCCACAGATCTTAAAAGAAACAAACAAACCTAAATCAAAATTTAAGAAGTCAAAAAAACAAAAACAAGGAAACGTATCTTTAGAGAGTCCTTTCTTAATAACTTGTCTAAATGCAGGACGTAAACTCTACACCTTGTATAGAGAAGTTTCTATACCTTGTCAAAATGCAGAACGTAAACTCGGATAATCTTGAAGATGTTTTGACTTCAATAAAACATCACAGGAACAAAATTACACTTTTATTCACTTAATGTTTCGTCGAGTTTCTTCAAATACTTTGTCCAAATAAATAAATGTATTGAAATACATTCCTCATAATTTAGAATGATGAGAAGTAACATCGAAGGTTCCCTTGGTACTGAAATGATTTTAAAAATTACTTTTACTTCGTTCTTCACCTCACTTCCAACCCAGAGCTAGGAAAATATCCGTTAATTTCCCTTAAATATTTAGCTCAGTAGACCTATTATAATGCATCCCAATCATGTCGCACTTCCCCGCCCCCCCACATATATAAAAATGCCACAGCGTCTTCGTGATAGTCCATCATATTCAATGGAGTTTCGGTTCCTGTCTTTCCAGCATCGAGATATCCAAATATTGAAGCACTTTGAGAAGAATAAAGACACTGCAAAGATTTCATCAAAATCAACTCAATTTTTTTCTTAGTACATCCACAAAAAACTTAGTGCAGACCCCACTACCGTTGTACCTTATCGTTCATCCTGACATGTTCTATTTATTGTTCCTTCGTCACACGTAGCCGCCTACAGCTGGAGGCTGACGGATGTTTTATGGGGATGGGAGGGGGATGTTGACTCCGCCTTCAGACCCTTCTCCACCGTTTCATGACCGTAACCAACACGAGACACCACGCCAAGAATGTGGGGCCTCAGCCTAACGCGTAAGGTCAGAAATAAGGCATATGAGTGATAACTTTCAAGCATTAATGTCAGCATGGCCACGTGCGGTCGGCTGGTTCACTATGAATAAGTGGTTGAGTTTTGTGACCGAGATTAACCTAGGACTCCACAGGCAAGAAACAACCCGTTAAATCCAAAAAGCTGCAGAGTGGCTTGTCCAGTTATTCTAACGACACCTAAATATTTCACTTGTTGAGGATGTGGATGGATCAGAAATTATCTTCTTAAAATCAGTATCTATAAAGAATTGGTTAAGATTTGTTATTATTGTAATTCAATTTTGCTCACAGACGAATAAAAGGTTATTAATTGATTACTTTAATTATTTTTATCTTTAATTTGTTAGCATTGCCCTAATGGATTTTTATATTTCCAATAATGAGTAGTGGATTAATATGGGTATAATATATATTTCAGTTTGAGCACATCTACTGTTCCAGGTGTATCATTGGTATTACCAATGATGGTCAGAGGTACTTTTCTTTGTGGATGTACTCGATGACGCTTATTTCGATGAATTTGAATTAAGAAATTGTTTCCTTTACCTTGGTACCATCTTACATTAATGGAATAGTTTTGCGTCTTATGATCTGACTTGAATTCGGTTAAATTTCTAAAAGAGAGAATCACTCCCATCGTAACATGGATATCGATTAATGAAATATGAAGTCACTGAAATAGGTTTCAGTGAAGGATTTTTGAAATTGCATTGTCATTGTATACTGAAACCATCCACTATTAATTTTAAAACTGGATGCGCACAGGACGTGAAGGTTTCTGAAATGCATTTAGGGGGTTCGTTTTGAAGTTAACCTAGAATACGGATACGCCTCTTTTGAGATCTATTATCTATTGAGACGATTTGGAAGTCTCGTGAATTAAAAAAATTTCATATAATTTAAAAATATTTTATATCCGTCTGATAATCAAGCAGTGTTGTTTTTGTTACCAAAGTATCCCTTGTTAGTTTATTTTTGTTGAATTTCATGGAAAAGTAAGTTTAACAGAGGATCTTTTAATTAATTAATATTATGATCGATGTTTAAAAAAAAAAACTGTAGCAATAAAATTCAACTCTCATAATTCAGTAACTGTTTATTTGAAGTAGTCATTGACTCATTGCTATGTTGTTTTCCGTGTAAATTTGATATACACTGCGTGGCCACTTTATTAGTTCCCTTTAGCACTCAGAACAGCCTGGATTAGTCGTGACATGAACTTAGCAGGCGTCGAAAGAGTGCGACAGACAAACTGTTCCATACTGATTCAACTGCTTCTCACAGTTGTTGAATAATGGAGATGGCTGCGACTTCTACTTAGAAGACCTAGTTCCACCTCAATCCAAGGTACTCAATTTTACTGAGATCTGGTGATTGGGGAACACACAACAGTAGGCTGAATTCACCCTCATGTTCCTGGAACTTGTTCTATACCATTATGGTCTTGTGACGGCATGTTATTCTATTGGAAGAATCCGTTCGCAGAAGGATACACTGCAGCCACGGAAGGATGCACCTAGTGGGAAACAATTTTCACACAACCTGTGGCATCCAGTTCCACAAGTATCAAAGGATTTAATTTCCTGAATTTGATGACTGAACCCCGTTCGGTCATCCCCTGTGATACTCCATCTGTGACAAGGTACGATAAGTTGTACGTTGTGAAATTCCTCTTTGGTTATCACTGTTGTTCTGGGCGAATTATGGCTTGTTGCCCTTGTGTCATAAACAACAACAAACTCATCTCAGTCAGAGATTGTGGTTTCTGCAAAGGTTTATTCTTGGGTTTAAAATGGTCTTTGCATTTTACAGACAATATCCCCACCTCCCGCTTCTCATTATAAATTTGAGAACTAAAGCCGAAATTAAAATTCATTTTTCTGAAAACGTATTTAGAAGACGTATTCAAATAATGAATACGTCTTCTAAATAAATAGTTTAATCAAAAAATGAATGAATCTGCTGACATCAGCAATAAATCGGAACTACTTAATCGAAAAATTAATGCTATTTTCCTGATTTAGATATAAATAAATTTATATCTTTTCAACCAGCATTTTTCATAAATTTAAAAATACGAAGTTTAAATTTTGTACAATTGTATATTCCATACTATTTGCAGCTTGGACCTACGTGATAGTGGAGGAATGTATTTATATGATAACAATTTAGTTATATTTGATATTTTTTATGGGATTCGTTTGAGTGAATTAAATATTTGGGGGAGGGGAATTCTTTTACTAAAGGAAAGTTTTAAACTATACAATGAGCAGCTATATCCACCAGATCAGAAGTTACAGCTACAAAATCTACCTTCCTTCAGACAGCCCACTATCGTCGCCATTAAAGGCTTGCATGAAATTCCAAGCACGTTAATTGCAGCGTGCAGTTCGTGCAATGTATCACTGTTTGACAGGATCTTGACCTACAAGCTCTTCCAGGCATTTTCGCGTTCCACTGGTTTCGACTTCATGTATCTACGACTATCTTGGGTCTACGGGGCTCCTTTCAAGGGTTGCACCTCAGACTGTCCTCGCTAAGGGAACACATCAATGGGCGACGTCACCCCGTCTTTTATAATATAAGTTGACAGCAAACAGAACCTATTTTGCATCGCTTCGATATTCTGAAATATCTATAAAGGATATAAACTTTAATGAATAAATTAAAGTAGAATTTATGAACAGTTTTAATAGTGTGACCTCATTCTTGGAAAATTAAATTATTTTAATTGAAATAAAAATATTAAAAGGAAAATTCAGTTCCTTTTTAAGTCTTTTACTACTGTATAAAGTTCTTATAACCTTGGACCAAAAGTTAATTTTCATGCAACATTTGCTGAAAATGGGTGAAGCGAGGAGGGGGTGAAAAACATAACTGGAAGAAGCAGAGATAATAAGTATAGGAGTTAATAAGCTGTGCCGCGATCATCCAAAATGTCTTGAGGTTTATAAATTGAGTCTTTCTCCTTCAGGATTCATATTAATTATGGTGAATTCATTTTGAGTAATTCTACCCCTGTCTCTCAGATCATGTTAATAAATTCACAATCTACTATTAATTTTGCATTGTTTAGTTGACGATTAAATCTTTATGAGTATCACGGATGATTTCAATATTCAAAATGCAATTGGATTGATTAATTCTGCTATTAAGCCATGCAAACTTTTTCAGGATATCTGGTTGAGTAGTGATTGTGACAAAAATGTCATTTATCTCGTTTTAGAAGAAATCCTTCCAAGTCTAAGATTCTTCTAGCAATCCCGTACTGCAATATAATTCGTTCCTCGCTTTTGCTAAATGGCTCTCATCATCTGCTGTGTCTTCATGACAACGCATGGAGGTTCGCCCCACTTATCACTCTTTCGGAGACGTTTGGAATTCTGAAAGATCCCTTCAATCGGGACTATAGTTAAGGGATCTCAAACAAAGGGAGTATGGTTTCTCTCTGCGAGTGGGTGAAACCATACTCTTTTTTCAGTTTTTCGGTGTTTTCAGTTGCACAACATCGCCACCTTGAACAAATACACTATGTACACACAATACACCACAAAGACTACATGAACTAGCATCGCGTAAGTAAAGGTAGTTTATTTTAAAATGTCTTTCTTTACAGAAAGAGTTAAAATAAATTTTGATAAATTATCTTTTCACAGTCATCGCCTTTTCACCTTTTGAATTACCAGAATCTAGTGATACATTTGTGACTACAACACTTCCCTGTAACGTCAGACGGAATGTTCACGAACTTTTTTTTATTCATAAACCGCTTTATGAACAAATTCTCCTGAACAAGATCAAGACGATTTAAATGATTGCAATCAGAATTAACATATGTTAGAAGATTATGGTTTAAATTCTTCTTCTTCTTTGTCCTCGCCTTCTTCTCACGTTCATATGGGGTCGGCATTCTCTTCCTTAATTCTCTTCCTCCATTCCTGTCTAACCAGGGCTTCCTCTCTCCTCCACCTTGTCCTTCCATCTCAGCTTAGGTCTCCCCCTCTTCCCTACCACCTCCAGCTTTTCACACCTCTTCCCTACATACTCCTCACTTCTTCGTTCCACATGACCAAGCCACCTCAACCTAGCTTCCTGTATTTTTTTACTCAGAGGCCCCACCTTAACCGTACCTCTAATGTAGTCATTTCTTAACCTGCCCTTCCTCGTCACACCACACATCCATCTTAGCATCCTCATCTCCGCCACTTCCATCTTCTTCTCCTGGGCCCTTGTAATCGCCCATGTCTCAGCACCGTACATCAATGCGGGTCTAACCACAGTTTCATACACTCTTCCCTTCATTCTACAAATAATTTTCTTATCACACAGCACCCCACTCATCTTTCTCCAGTTCAGAAGATTAAGGTTTAAATAAACATTAGAATTTTAGGATGAAGTTAGAATAAAGGGTTTCTTTTCGACGAATACAGTTAAATGATGATGAGTAAATTCATGGGATTAGATCTGAAACAGTTGTCCAACAAAGAAAAAGGAGCAAGAGAAATCTTGCGGATTTCACATTGAATGCAAAATAACAAACGAAAATGATCATTTGAAATAGGGTATCCCCGAAAGGAAAGATCAATAAATTATGATGTAAGATACCCAGAAGAGAGATAACATTAATTTTTTTTCCTTACTAGCAACCTTAAATGAACAGCCTTGGCGTGGTTATTTTTCACTGATAAGCTTCAATATCCCTTAGGTGGTTCAGTACAGATGGAAAAAGGAAGGTATCTGCAGTACAGAAATGACGTTACACGTGCTGCATAGCTGTGATAAACAAAATTAACTACCGAGCTACACCACGACCTACATCGTTACAGCTGCATCTGTTCAACAAAGCGTTCAGCAGTTCCCCCAAATTCCGACCTCTTTTCTATGGACAAGGAACGCAGCTGCTCAGTTTCAATTAGGTATTTGATATCTTTCGAAATGAAAATGTACAATGTTTCTGAGAAGAGCTAGATTGGTTAGAATAAACGTTAAAGTAAACAAGGCTCAATATATTATCTGTAAACGGCGTGTATTTATGATCGGTTTGGCTCTTTTAGGGAATGAAAAATCCGAAGTAAAGAGACCACCCAGCACTAGTCAGAGACCGACTAAACTCGGCGTATTCAGCAATGGTATTTGGTCTCAAGCCTCAGAGTCGAAAAACAATCTTAAGTGCTCATGGACTGTTAGCTCGCTGAGCTGATGGAATGTCCATCAACGAGTGCAGCCTAGCCTAGCCACGTGGTCAGTTCTGATAAGACCTACTATAGCAGGACGTCCAATTATTTTTGGCTGATTCTCTTCCAAGTTAGCTGTCAATGTCCAGTGAACATCAGGCATACTAGAACTCTGATTGCATATTAGATCTTTCCTTTTACCTTATTGAGTAGATCAACTTTCATTCTGACCACATTGTATATAAACAAATTTCCCAACTACTCAGTACGAAAAGGCAGTTGAAGTAAAAAAAAAAAAAAAAGATTTACAGATGGTAAAATCAATTAATCTGAGAAATGCGGTTTTAAATAAATTCTTTGGAAACGGCAGAAGTCGAAAGTTTATGCCATAGAAAAACTCGTTTATTTTTTTTATTTCATTTAAAACAAATCGGGAGGACATATTGGGCTGACACTAAATTACTCATTAATAATCCGAGGCCAAAATGAAAATTAAGCGCTAGTTATTACAGATCAGTGAAAAAAAAAAAAAAAGAAAGACAAACAAACCTTGGTGGAAATAAGAGTCATAATCTTTAACAACTTTCAATAACGAAGTTATTATAAAAAATAAATACTGATATCCTCACTTTTGACTATCGTTAACACCTTTATTTGCTTTTAAATAATTTTAATGCCAGTCTTCCCATTGTTATAGCAGCTAGCAAATGAATGTCTCTTTATCAGAGTAGTTCTTATTTTGTCCAGTAGATGGCGACCTACACTCGAATTCTCAGCCCACTGACGCCCAAATAAACAGATCACTTGTATAGCAGCCACTAGTAATATATTATTACTACAAAAATAATACATAAAAACGTATTAGAAGACGAAATGCACAAGGCAAAATTTCTTATGGGTTTAGGTAATTAATTATATAATATTGGTGTAAATACACCATAGTTTACCCAGAAATTTAAACTACGTATGTAGAGTAAAGGCATCGTTTTAATTGAATCTCATATTG
This sequence comes from Mastigoproctus giganteus, assembly GCF_048544385.1. Taxonomy (NCBI): domain Eukaryota; kingdom Metazoa; phylum Arthropoda; class Arachnida; order Uropygi; family Thelyphonidae; genus Mastigoproctus; species Mastigoproctus giganteus. The sequence goes on along the minus strand of NC_143585.1, from coordinate 133,127,377 downwards.
TGGCTGCCTTCGCAACGAGATATCAGGTATTGCACTACTTCGAATAAATAACGCTTCTCTAGTATGAGAGATGTATTTGAACTACATGCGTAGTTTAAATTTATGGGTAAACTATGGTTTATCTACACCGATATTATATAGTTACTTACCTAAACCCATAAGAAATTATGCCTTGTGAATTTCGTCTTCTAATACATTTTATTTATTCACCATTTGGCATCTCTCATACTGTAGAAATAACTTTGCAATTGTGATGGCATTAAAATATAATGTATCCCATAAGTAATATTTTTATCAAGAACAATATTTTCGCATTACTGTTGCCAGAATATTTATTTAACTTCAATTTATATTTGCAACAAAGTGTAGTATTAGAAACTTCATTCTTCAATCAACACAAAGCGCATTCGCAATGTTCATCGCCCAACAAATATTCATGGACTCAGTTTGTTAATTTATTTTTATTTCAAATCAAAAAGAGGCAGCCAAGTTAACGTTTGGGTTTATTAGATATAAACAGATTTCAGTTAAAATTATACATGTTAAAATTTAGTACGAAAAGTTATTTATTTTGAGATATATATCATAAAAAATAATAATTTGTTAAATCATAACGAATAACTTTTGATAATGAACCGATAGAGAAATTCAGGGAAAGTAATCCTAAATTTATTATCTGCTTATAAATAAAAACACTTTTTTTACAACGTCAAATGGGAAAACAAAAATATTTATATTGATATTTGTATAATACAAGCAGAATATACACTAAACTGTCAGCAGGTGGTGTTTCAGGATTCTTTCCGAATATTATCATAAATACCTTTAAAAATAAATCTGCATGAAGTGTCACTCATGCAGTTCCATCATTTATGAGTCCTTATCGAATTATTAGTTGAGGAAAATATTTCCCAAAAGACAGACAAAACTAACATCAAATATCTCAACATTACAAATCCGATAACTAAACTCAGAGGATGTCAGTTACTGGGTTTATAATTTGATCATTTACTGTCTGAACACCAAATCTAGAAAAATTTCCAATAGCTTGCTGTAGAAAAACAGAATGGCTGCTCTACCTGTTGCCAGTGGACTATTTAATAATTAACTTCCTGTCTTAGAACATGTCCTCCCAACCCTATTTCTTTTGTCTATCAACGTTCACACAATGGAAAATTCAAGGTGGAATTAAAATGCCCTCGCCGATTCTTTCTGTAGCTTGTATACATGTTGGCCATTTACACATTCCAGTTCGCCACGAGTCTTGTTCCCTGGAGGGACGGAATTACGGCAGAGTGCCTACCACTCCTTGTGACCGGTGTCATTCTGTCATAATGACAACCGGACTACAACTGAGACAGGAACGAGTGGAAAAATCTTCGACGAACAGCGATGTCTCCTGAGCAAGTATTTCAAAAAATCCTTCGCGTCCATTCACAGCTGAGTTATTGTTTGCCAGTTCGGCTTGACGCTCTACCGGGTATTAACTTAGCTTTTACAGCCGCCAGTCACAGCAGAGAATTTAAATCATTTTAAGATGAACTTCGCAGAATTGCGATCGGAATGCAAACTGAATGGAATAAAATATTCATTTAAGAACTGTGGACACCGCATTCATCATCCATGCAAGCTTCATTCATGGACAGCTATATCCTGTAAATCACTGCTTTTGATTTGATAAGTCGTTTATTTGAGGTAAAATCTTTCTGATCATTCGGACTAATTTATATAAATTCTTCAGCAATCCGACGAGTTACGAATATGACATGTCAGAAACTTACTCTATCTGTACTCCTCCGTGATGTGGCTGGTTACATCACGTGATCCTTGCGTAAAATAGTTCCATTTTCGTCTCCAGGCCGAATATCGGGCGCTCCCCTATAAGGATAGAATTCTTTCAAGACAAAAACAATAGGCACTTCTGGTTTTAAGGTCATAAAACAGATTGAACACGTGCATCTTCACGTATGTTTGCTTACAGCACTGAAATTAGAATACAAGGTTAACTTTTTCTCTATTTACAAGTACACGATGTGACTGAAGAAGCAAGGGATCCAGCCAAGAAAGATGGGGCGCAAAAAAAAAAAAAAAAAGAATTCAGTGAGTGGAAAAAAGGAATCATAGAATTTGGCACGTCTAAAGGACATTTAAAAAATTTACGGACAACGCATAAAAACACACACACAACTGATATGGGATAAACCCATAACAACCTGACTGCTGATGATTGTAAAGCTGTGATGGTCTGATGAATTCAAATTTTGCTTATATGAATAATGCCAGACATCGAGTTCACAGGAGAAGCAAAAAGACATTTCCGAAACTGTTTACAATGTGTTGAACATACTGATGATGGCTCAATGATGCTTCGGGGACGTGTCAACTATTATGAGGTGGGTCTCCTACTTGAAGTACCAACCAGGATGAATCATGATGGCTATACAAATATTCTGGAAGATCAAGATATGGCGTTTGCTGAACATTTGAGGGACATTCATGATTCCGATACTCCTGAATTCCAGGATGACAACTATCCGGTTCACTGGACCTGTACTGTTCTTAATGGTGCAAGGAAATAGGATTTGGTGAGAAAATTTTCTAAACATGTAGCGATGTCTTATGGCATTAGTTACCTAGTCGCTTTTGAAAAACTACTTCAACTCACTCTACTTAAGCATGATATAGTTCTAAAGTCCAATAAATAGAAAATGTGCATTTCAGCAAATTTGAGCGACGAATTACTGTGTCGTTTAAAGCCGAGTGGGCCGACAAAAAGTAGTGATATGGTGGTAGTTTTGGCTACAGAAACATATCCGTAGGTACCACAAAAACCTCGACGACTTATGGATCCTTCTACTGGCTACTAGGCACAGAGCAGTAGTCAATGGACGACTGCTCTTCAGATTTCTCAACTTGTATCAACGAGTACCATTGCCAGCTAAATGACAGGTCAGACTGCGTTCTTCCCGTCCATTGTTTTGATGTTCTCATGTCATGCGATCGTCCTTAGCATTTGTCAGATTGATTTATTTATTTCAGTTAACCCCTGTACAGCATCAATGGCTAAAGGGTATACATCAAATAATATTTTATACATTTAGTACGAGGTTCACGTAGAAAATTTTATTATTAACATTAGTTATTTACATATTTTAATACTATTAGTTATTATAATACTATCAATTGCTCACTGTTCATTGTCATAAGGAATTACAGAAGTAGGGGCATCCATTCAAATTACAGGGCAAGTGGTTTAAACTAGATCGTAGGAAGTTTTCTTTTAGCCAGCGAGTCGTTGATTGCTGGAACAAGTTGCCTCCGCAGGTAGTTGAGGCTGACATATTTAAGGAAATTCAAAGGTCAATTGAACAGTTAATTACGTGAAGAGGGCTGCGCATAATTAGTCTATATCTTATCTACTTTTTTATTTTTCTGGCTGTGCAGCAAAAGTCTGTGGCTTCCTTGCACTATATTGCTAATGCTATTAATAGACCAAAGAAATTATATCACATAAGAGTAAAAAATAAAACGTAATGTCCCATTATAAGATCACCACACTCATGGTCTGACAGAGATGGTGGTATCGAATATTGCGTTTGGCTAGTCAAGAACATATATCCCTTACACCAGAGCTTTCTAAAAGGGGTATGGAGACCTCTTTGTATGTCTCGTCATGTCCCACAAGGTATGACCAAATATTTGGCCTCGTAAAAACCATTATTGTTCATGCTAATATAACAGATTAATATAACTACAGTTATATTATCTGGAAAAAAAAAGTTAAGTTAAATAAATCTTTGTGGTAGCTTTATAAGCTACTTCTAACGTGTTAACACGAATGAACTACATCATTCCTCTTAGACTAATCATAACCAGATCAACAGGCAATCATCTGGAAGATGATATTTGACTCATCAGCAACTGGTGTTAACAATCTGAGTTTAGGATTGCCGACCCAGTGACATTTAAAAGCTGCTCATGATTACCAGTACAATAACAAACAGAATACTGATGAGGGGTTTCATGTCGAACTGTCCTGTTTCTTAGTCGTCCGTGTTCAAGGATAAATGCGAAAACAGAAGGTGGTAATCATTATGGAAGGTAATGGCATTGAAGCATAACGCTGATAACGGTTATCTTCATCAAGTAACACATAAATAGCGGCTCTTGTTAAGAAGACAAGTGATCCCACAAGAAAACTAATTTGCGCATTCAATTCTAGCCTTTCGCGCGCTCACCACCACCTGTGCACACAGTTCCGATAGGAACATAATTCATAACCTTCTCTCCCCCGCTTTCTTACGCTGTTCCCACGTTAAGTTTAAACAGGACGTCAAATAAGGAAGAAAAGATAAAAATATCCAGCAAAAGATGCGGTTTTCTTCCTCATAACTCTTAACACATTTTTACAGTAACCGAATGCTGGTTTCTCAGGTCACACATACTCTTGTAACGTTACCTTCGGAATAAACAGTGTTCGTTTACCGACAAGGTGAAAGGTCGGGGGAAAGGATGTCACCGACTTAGGTTACAGTCGCTGCTCCTTGAACAGCCAGATAGTTGCCTGGTGGTACACATATTTGTGCATTCTAGATAAACAATTTACAGGTTTGTTGTCAAACTAAAAATAGAAAGAGGTTAGCAAGTTCTGACTCCAACGAGTTAATTAGTGATATGTACACAAGAATCGTGCATGCGAAGCTTGAGAAAATTTAAGAAAGATTAATTTGGGTAATTGAATAATCATAGGGAAAGAAAGTTTATGGAGGTTTTCACTGCAATGTGTTTCCAAGTTTTTTTAAAACTCACTCCACCAGAGATTTCTATTACTCTGTATACTCGCGTATAAGTCGATCTTCTAAAATAAATTCGGATGATTTTATGTCCACACGATTTTAGGATTTTATTTTATATTTTGCCACAGTGGTCGAGATGGAGTGTTTGGTAAAGTTCAAAGCGGAATTGGATGGGCATGCTTTGGCGACAGGGGAAGGTATAAATGATAGGGTTTTTCTTTTGCAAATACAGAAGCAGCCCACTTCCTTGCATAATAGCTAGAAGAGCAGAATCGCAAGCTTTTGCAAGGCCAAGGCCACATTCAGAGAAATAAAATGAAATTGTAACTATAAGTAGAGCGCGTAGTAACCGCTCTACACGAGGCCAGTACCCCCTCCTTTCCTTTATCTCACCATTCCACCAACTCTCTTAATACCTTTAACCACGGATAATCCACAAAATGAAAGAAAAACTCGTAAATGCTTGAAAAACGTAAATATAAATACTGTAGTTATATTTATTAAAAAAAATTATATTATAGTGTGAGTAGATCTGGCATAAAATGTAATACGAAAATGAGCTCAAATTTTTGTTCGATAGAAAGAACAGCTTTTTCCATGTTAACATGATGGACGCAATCTTTTCCATTTTACCATGACGGTAATACAAGTACCTGGAATTAGATGAGACGTAGAGACTCCAGTTAATCTGCAGCAAAAGATAATCGACAATTTACTGTATTACGGAATTTTTTTCTCTTTCGTTCACGGCATTGCTTTTCTTCCAAATAGCTGTTCCTCTACAAATCCGCCCTACCATGGAATATTGTTCCCACATCTGGGGCGACGACCCCAAAACCTCTCTCAGGCTTCTAAGATTCCATTCAAAAGAGGACAGGTTAATTAATGACTCATCTCTAACAGAGTCTCTAGTCTGTCTCATAAACGTTCTGTTTCTACTGCATACCTTTTCGATAGATACTTCCATGTTCAATGTTCTTCTGAATTGGCTTTTATAACCCCCCATCCCTCTCACACTCACTCTCTCTTCCAAAGCAGACCGAACACGTGCCGCAACCAGTCAACAACCTGCTTGCCACAACCTTTTACTGTCCAACTTCAAACTCACAGAACCAACTTTTCTTCTTCCTCATTGATTCATTCAACTTCAGTTTTCTGGAACAACCTTCCTTCATACCTATTTCCTGAAAATTATAATCTACAGCCTTTAAGTCTAATGTCAACAAGTACCTTCTTTCATCTTCTCAACCCATGCACAGTACTAAACACTATAGGTTTTAGTACGTCTCGTCTTTAGGGCTTTCTTAAAAATATATACCTTTTTCTTTTACTTATATTTGCATCGAAAAATTAACAATATCTCTGCAATTGCTACAACACCATTATAGGGAAATATAATGAAAAAAAATTGAAATTGTCTTGATAAGGGTAAGAATAAACATCTGTTTTCAACATGTGCCTTTATTAAGATTATATTACGGGAAATTTGCAAGAAAATTCAAAATTTCTGCTTAAAATAAGTGAAGGAACTGTTTAATATTAACATGTATTTCCATTACTTTTTTTTAATCAGGATTTACCATCCTGTAGGCCAAAAGAATGATAATAACAAGGCTTATTATGAACAGAATAAAATAACACGCACTCAGTCGTGATGCCCTTTAATAGCAACATAATTCTTCCCCGAAGCATTTTATAACTGAGACCATCTGTAGAAGACATTCTGTTTACCGGAAGTTGCCATGTTGCTGGGCATCATTACATGCTCTAAATCGGAACAATAGGCAACCAGCCATTATCACATGAGGAGCTAAACTTTATATCAGATAATGGTAAGTTACTGTGGTAAAAGAATAAGATACAGAAGACAGAGAGGAAGTGGCAGTCAGTGTGAGCAGGATGCTAATTCTTTTTGCATACGCACTTAATACCGCTAATTTTCTTCATTCCTGAAGCCGATGTAATTTCTTATCAGATATCTCTGAAGGCGTGTCCAATCCTACTCAATTGTTTCTCTACCAGTAGAGAAACAATCGATCACTGGGGAGCACGAAGTGTTTATAAGATGGCACCTTATTTGTAGATGGAAAATTACTCTGTACTTTATCCAAGTATCGGGTATTTTGTTTCTTTTTATTATTTATTTAAGGAATTTTAAATTTGAAGTACGATGAGCAGAGAATTATGCTACGTTCAAGGTTATTTTTCTTTTATCTGCATTCAATATTTGCCTTCTCCACATCTCTGGAAGCTGTAAAGTCGCACCATCCATCATTCAAGTTGGTTAACTTCTAAAAAGCAACGTTAATAAATTATTAGTAGAAGCCAGAACAGGAATACACAATTTGAAAATCTCGTTTAAAACAGGGATGTCAAAATGGCTACCCTGTAACGTTTGAAATTGTTGTGGAGATCAGGGAATTCAGAAACATATTTTTGTTGGGCTAAAATGAAAGAGAATCTAGACAGAACTGGAGTTCATCGCTGTCTGTCAGAGGTTGATGACTTCGTGAAGTTTAAGATCACCTGCGTACAGTTGCCACTCAACATTATTAAGCCAAAACAAAACTGATAGATCGTTGGTATAAACAAACGTAACTAACGTGAGCCTTGATGGCACTTTGTGAAACAGCAAACTTCGATTATTACAAACAGTTCGCGATTACTAAGAAGACTTACAAGTATTGCCAACCTTCACAGGGTTTAAACGACTTGTATATGAAAATAATAATAAATGATAATAATTAAAAGATACACTAATAAATAAATTTAAGTAATATTCATAACCTATACGAACCATCATAAATACTACTGATGGTCAGGATTAAACTACAACTATACATTTAGTTGTTTGACTGTTTCACAAATATGGCATCTTGAAGGTTCTTCTGTCCGGAGAAGGAAAGTATACGTGATAGGAGTGTCCTGTTCTTAATCTGACTAAGACTACTACGTCTCTCTAACTTTCTTATGCTTGAAGATCATTTTTCAATTTTTTTGTTTAATCTCATATAATTTGTTTGAGGTTTGGGTCCCAAATTTGGTTGCTGGACAAAAAACCAGAGTTTCCTGGAGAGAAAAAAAAAACCGCGCAACCCTCGCCTGAGACTACCAACTCAGTCAGATTGTGAAAAAATGTCCATAAAAATTCCTCATATCATCGACGGGATTCGAACTCAGCTCTTTCCCACCCGGTGTGGGGAGGACCACGATTCTACCAACTGACTGCGAGGGCTATTAAACCAGTTTTTCACTAAGTATCGTACTAGTATCTTCTTAAGCATTTTTTCAATATTTCTTTATGCAGCTGGTGATTGGTTCTGTTGCTGGCATAGGCGTTTAACGGCACAGGAGCTGCAGGATGTGCCTAAGCTGGGGAGTGCAATTGGTCGATAGTTTCTTTGGACTATGCATAACTTTCCGGGGTTTTGGAAAAGCGAGGGCTGCCGCACATTGCCACTTTTTACAGGACAAGGAAGTTTTCTAATTCTTTGCTATTTAGGTGTTTGAGCATGTTGTAAGGTACCTCATCTGGTCCAGTATCAGATGGTTTTGTCTGTGCTAGTGTTCATATATTGTGAAAGGTTGACTCTATGGTTCATCTCCTTTGGATGCAACGTTTAGTTTAATTTTTTCAGTATTTTTCTTATGAATCACAAATTCCCGGGGATACGAGTCACATGCAAATATAGGCAAATGTCTCTCCTCTATTCAACACTCATTTTAATAATTTTACTTCATTCTGTTTGTAAATTGATTATTCTGGTTACCGAAGAGGCAAATTTAATCGAGGATTTTTTGTTTATTTGTTGTCTGCGGGTGCATCTATCTATTGCTCAACTTGTTTGTATTGGATCAGATTTTCTGTGTTAGGATATATACGGGTACGAAAGCGGTTGCATGCCATGTTCTGTGGTAGCCTGTTCTCTGAGCAGTCTTCATTTCATTAGGATTTCTGGTTTGGCGGAAGACGGGACGAATGGCTTCTTTTTTCTGTCGCATGTAGTCCAATTTCTGTGAAGTGTTTCGGTGCTTTATCCATTGGTTCATTCTGAATGATTTTCAAAGTGAAGGATGCCAGTGGAGAAAGCTTCTAATCAGAGTAAGAATAACTGGAAGGCTACTATTGGAGAATAGTAACCAAATATAATTTCCTTGCTTCCTGGTATGTTACGTTGTTCTTTGTCGTATAGTTTTTTTTTTTTTTTTGTTATCATTTATCACGCATTCCAGCATAGGCTGGGTGCTCTCATCTAAGCTTTGGGCAATTTGGTGTGGGAGCGTTAATAATTACTGTTATGTTACTGGCTACGAAGGCCCAGGTGGTCAGGAGCGGGAGTGCAGTAGCACACGCCCCTTGATTAGACCGGGGTTCAAGCCCCTGACTGTTAAATACGGTCGATCTGCCAACTGGACCAGCGTGGCAGATTATGGTCCATTTCCCTCAACATGAATTGTTGAGGAGGCTTCCATCCTGCAGTGGATTGATAATGGCTGCAGTTTACCTTTACATTTTTACCCTGACTTGACAATCACACTGCTTTGATCATCCTTGGAGATCTTGGGTATATTGAAAGTGAGAATTAAGTTCTTAGTTGGTACAATTTTACCTTCTCACCTTACTGAGATTATCTTGACATTTGTCACTCCTTGATTTTTAAGTTCTTCACTTATTTCTTCCTCTGATCTATGTATAAACTCCAGCTGGGAGATGAACCCTCTTGAGCTGCTTAACGTATTCTAGGTGTTTCCACTTCCGGTATTCCTCCAAATTTCATTGTTTGCAGTAACTTTTCCGAGTAGTTGGAACTTGCAGTTTCTACTAAGATGTCCACACATCAGAGACGCTGTATTGCTTTTGGTGTTCCTATTAATCCTTCGGAGAAATTCTGGATCAGGAATGGAGACATTTTTCCTAATCTTCCGTAGAATGCACAACCAAGTAGGATTATACTACTTGTGTGTTGGTATCTGTTCTATACCTCTTTGTCACAGTGCTTTGAGAGTTATCCATTTTCTGGTTTGTGGTGTCTTGTCTGTCACTCCAGTGGGGGAGTGGACATGTGTTGTGTCTTATATAGGACGGAACCTAAACGTTAGTTCAATTCCGCTACTGTGAATACAGTGGCGGAGTTGAACTAACGGAGTTGAGGAAGTTGAACGGCGGAGTTGAGGAAGCCCTAAAAATGCCAAAAAGGTATGGTGTTATGCTTGTGAAGTTTGTCTTGTTGTTTCCGGGCACTTAGCTTCTAGGAAGCATTGATCACTAGGAATACTGCTCCCTAGTACTCGTATAAGCCACAAGGACGCGGACCAGAACAATATGCATACTGTCAAAAGAAAGTGACAAGGCAAGAATCCTGCATACACTGGAGGAAAAATCAATTCAAGTGGGTGCCAACAGATTCGTAACACTGGGAACCCAAACCAGTGCTACCAACAAAAAATAAAATAAAATAAAATAAATAAAGAAAGAAAGTAAAATATAATAATAAAATAAAAAGTAAATAAATACAATAAAAATAAATAAAATATAACAACTGGAAAAGGAAAGAAAAAAATAAAATAATCGAATGTTGAAATATACCTTTAAAATGAAATAAAGGACAGTCGGGAACGCTTCAAAGAGAAGTGAGATATGGTAACAATCCATTTCATTTCCATTTATTTGTACACACAGTTATATATATACACACAATACTTACAAATAAAATATATACAATTTTATATGTTTAATGTTTATATGCTTAATTATACAATTTTAACTATTTCATCCCCTGTACCACTTGAGGAATCAAGAACTGCATAGCCCTCACTGTTCTCGGCTGTGCTAGCTCGAACTTCTTTAACGAGAGACTGGCGGTTCTTATCTTCTTCATCATTCAAAGTCATTTTTATCCAATTTTGTTTTATCAAGTTTAATTGTCTTTTTCTCCTTTTGTAACAGTTTTAAGGGTCTTTGATTTCCTTTTACCTTTATGCTTTACTGGTGTCTGAAAAGATTCTTTGTTAGGAGACACTTGTTTTGTTGCAAAACAAGTGTCTCCTAACAAATGAAGATGATAATAAGAAGATGAATATGCTTCAAATTCCTGTGACCAAGTAATATCTCGGTCTTCTTCTGACGTTATGTTTATTAGACAAAAAATAATTTAGAAGACAACAACTAATTAATTTCAACAGTTTAACAATATGTCTATACAGACACTTTACCCCACCCGGGATAAAATCTGCATAAGAGTTGAAGAATTCTTCAAGGTTGGTTTACGGGTCTCAGCCCCTAACAGACAGGGGCCCCACAAAATTATTTACAAAATGAGTAATTTCAAGTAGATTCTTTCCCTCTAAAGTAAGATGCTGAACTCCAAAATTAAGAGAGTTATAGCCACTTTAAATTTCTTTAAAAGTAGCCCAAAACTAGCCTCATGTTAACCTATGGGACTTTTCCGAAATGTAAATGTGAAATCTGACTAATAAAGACTGATAAATTCCCAGTATATAGTGACATATAGATATTTAATGGCTTCTCCCTAAAGGGGCTACCATAAAGCCAGTGAATTTCCAAGGAAATAAGATAACAAGTTTCGATTTGGCCATTTGGACCGTTGTTGGGTAATAAAAGTTAAAGTGGACTTGGTCAGGACGAAATTGGACAAAACAGAAGACTCAGTTGGGTTGATGCCAGAATCACATGAAGAAGAGAAACACATATGTAGTGAACGATGACAGGTTCTATACGAAGTAGAACAAAAATATATCATAAGCGATTGCATTGAGTCATATGGCAGATATCCTGACTGTAGGGAAACCATTTAGTTTGCGCCCTCTGTTAAAGATTTTTTTGGAAATTCTTCGAAGATTTCTAAAGTTTCCTTATTTGCAATTAAATCATGTTCATTTCCAGGATCAAAATGATCAGACATAGTTAAGATTTGTTGCCAGTGCTCGGTGCCACCGCCTAACCAAGAATCTGTAAAAATGAGATTAAACAGTAAGAGCTTCGCATTCAAATGATCCATGTCCTGTTATTAATATGACGTGCAAAGACCGGGAAAGAACCATTTATGTACAATGTTGTAACAAGTAAATCAAATACCAGATATAAACGACCTAGTAAGAACACCTTTGGCAGACAAAGAACACCTGGATTTCTTTATTTTGGATTTTTTTTTCATTTAGTTTTTTTCTTATAAATTTTTATATATTTTTTAAAATTTAATTTCCGATATCAACCTTCATTTCAAATTTTAATAAGTCATTTTATAATTTTATGTGTATATTACGTACGATTTTGTTCTTGTAAGCTCTGTATCTATTTAGAAATTATTAAAAAAAACAACGTTTATTAATTAGGTATCTGTCATATCCTGCAATATTGTGGTTTTAGGTTATTAATATCAGTTACTATCGACCTTTTATCTTTAAATTACTCCTGTATTTGTTGGGATTGCTTTTTTTTATACGACAATAAAAAACGAATTATCTATTTATGGAAACAGTTACAGAGATTAACTGAAATGTCCCCAGTCGTAAAATATCTTATTTCTTCCCATATGCGTACACAATAGGACTTTTAACATCGCATTTAAGAAATGACAACCCCCCCTCCCAATCCATATTTTCCATATAGTCCAAGCTGACGACCATCTAAGGCGGTCTTTGACCGTTACTATTTGTGGTCAGGCGGAATGCAATGCGTCTTGAAGGCTTCAATTAAGTCATTCATAGGACAGCATTGTGGGTCCGTTGCCCTTTGTATATTCATGGTTCGCTGCCCATGGGCCTCAAAGATCCCACTTGTCTTCAGTACGTTGTTTGTTGACACGCATGACCTTAGAACAAGAAATTCTTGCGAACTTTGCAGAACACGCGTCCGTGATACAAGTTTTCTGAATTAAATTTCCTTAATGTTCATAACAGTGCCAATACTTGAAGGGATCAAACTTCCTCTTAAAAGAGTATTACGTGGGATCACATGCGGGTGCCATGAGAGGGCAGCGTATTACCTTGAGACGCATGATCCGAAAAATTCCTTAAGGAACTCAACCGCAGCTATCATAAGGGAATTTTAAACGCGATACTATCCGTTGAAAGTTATTTAAACGAATATACCTTCTTGGAATGTCTGACTGTAAATATATCGTTGATTAAAGTCAGAATTATGATGTTTCAAAGCGAAATTTAATTTGATCACTTACATTTCGTTTATTTTTGTTAGTCATAAAAGCAGTAATTTGTATTAAAGAAAAGGTAAGCCTACTTTCTGAAAGGAAAAAGCGAGTTTATGACATTCTCGTAACCCCTTCAAGAACTTTGCACTTACAGTCAAATTGAAACCAAATTTACCGTAAATGTAGGTCTATGTTATCCTGAAGGCACTGTTTTATTTCGATTCAAAATTGCAAAGGAAAATAGAAGGAACCATCATTATTCAAAGAAGCCGAAAGTAGAGAAAAGAGAAAGAAAATGGAAGAGAACGAACTGAATTCAATTCTAGCAACAGGAAAGAATTTGTGACTCCAAACACCAGAAAATTTGACAATTCACCCAGTCATTTCTCTGGCTTGTGGCCAAACAATCTAACCTTCAATAACATAATGCTATCAGCAAGTTAAAATAGGTTATGTAATATAACTTAATAAGCCATGTTATGTAACTAATCTGATCAAAGTTTTATAATTTGAGCGAAATGAGGTTATTGCATCATTCTGAGCCAAATGACAAGCTATTTGGTTGGCAACATGCCACACCTAACAACAACAGTCATTCTATTAAAAGATCGGCTGTCTGGATTCGTTAGTTCTTGTAGGGGCTACCATACTTTCTTTTTGACAGACGAAGACTACAAGTATTCGGAGTGAAGAGTCTAGATTTATTAATAGTGTTCATATAAAATTTGACGCGCATGAGAGTTTCAACATTTACAATCTATCAGATTACCAACTAAGCCATGGGGATCTACCCCTTTCACAAAGAAAGAGTCCAGTTTTATCCAGAGGCTTTTGATAGAAGCTTCTCAGTAGCAGCGGCCCCTGGTTATTACAACTAGTAATGCACCAAAATAAATAATCTACCTAATCGTTTATTTCGAGTTTATCTAAGATGTGAGAGTCAGTTTGAGAGTGGCATGCCGCGTCATTCTGTTCACTTAGGAATACGAGTACATAATTAATATTTAATTATTTTTAACATCATTTATGAATATAAAAGAAATATAAATCAATAATGAATACATAAAATAATTTACTTTTATATATTTTAGTGTTAATTTGGCAGTGCCATGGATCAGCGACACTTTACTGCTGGTCCCTACTACTCTCAGTAGAAAAATCAGTTTGTTGGGCCAAAAGTTATTTCTTAACATGTTCGCGAGTCCGCAAGGTAGCACAGTGGATAAAACCATTGTCTGCCATACACCGGCTGGAAAAGTCCTAGGTTCGAATCCTGTCAATGATGTGAGAAACTCTTATGGGCTTTTTTAAAACGCTGTTAAGTTCCCCTCAAATATTATATTTTTATATAAATTTGGGGCATTGAAATGAGCCGAATCTGTTATGACACTGGGCTCATTTCACGGAACTAGGTTTCAAAAAGAGCTATTCGGATGCCATAAATCTTCTGTTAAAGAAGGTAGGCTTTAATAATATCAATTACACGTGGAAATGCCTGTTATGAAGACATCACTAATGCTTTTTAAGCTTTCGTGCAGCCTCCAACCAGACGGAAACTTTTTTATATGTGCGGTAGTGACGCTAGACAATGGACACATCCTTGGCGAGACATTTGAGCACGCGCAGAAAACTTCCGCATCGAAGCAAAACACGAAGCCATTCTTCAACAGACTTTCTTCGATGCTTTTTCGTAATTTCTACACGAACTTTCGTCTAATTCTGTTGTCATTGACATTCGTTGTCTGTTTCGCACTGCTGCCTTCCAGACTGGTACGTTCCAAAATGTGTCAGTTCGTAATAATGATGTGAACAACTTAAGCAGAGAGTCTTGAAGACAGGGGGAAGACGAGCCACGCTGCTTTGGAGTATTTTGGAGCGTATATTAAACCAATAAAATAAACAATACGTTATGCAGCACTTACAGAAGCAACCCTGAGGGGAAATCATTTTCACGTTCAGGACTGATTTGGATGGAAATGATCCTGGTTCAGCTAAGGACAACGACTGGAAAAAGGAAAAAAAACATTCTTGGCTACTTGGAACTCGAGAAGTATAACTCACAAGGAAAATCAAATTGATGATATTCCGATGCAAAAGAATTAAAATAGCTGTTTTGACAGAGACAAAAAAGAAGCTCCAGGGAACAAGAGAAACCAACAACTACATCCATGTCTACAGGGGAGTTTGAAAAGAAGAACGAGCAGGAGTTTCAATTATGATTCGCAAATGGACTTTTAGGGTTTTTAAGAGGATATGAAATTGAATCAGACCATTTTTTAGCTGTGACAATCTTGAGATTCCCTCCATCATGGATGAGGCATAAAAAAGGAGCAACTGTCTCAATAATGTCTCTATAAAGTAAGCCCCCTTAATGATCCAGAAATACGGAATAAATACCAAAAACAAATAGACAAACTATCTCGCAGGAGTAAACTGAAGTCACCTTTGCAAATTTTTGAAAGAATCAGCAGAGGGAACACTGGGTGTCAAAAAGCGATGGCGAAGAAGAGGGGTTGCGACAATGGGATGCGGACATCAGCAACATCTTCAGTAAAAACGGAATGCATTCAAAAAAATAGATAACCATAAAAAAAAAACTAGTAGATGAAGTTGAATATAAACGTAGAAGAGCCATAGCCAAAAGAGAAACACGAAAACGACACACAGATCAATGGATTAATTTTGTCACCAACTTAGAAAAAGACATTAATAAGCCACATACTGGAGTATACAAAGTAATAAGACAAATGAACAATAACCTCAAGGAAACATATAAATTAACACAATACCGTTAGAAGATTGGCTCAATTATTATAAAAACCAAAAGTGATCAGGTTCTAAAAGAAGAAAATGAGAACTCATTGCAGAAAGCCATCTTCTCATTAAACAAAAGAGAAAAATCATTTGATATGGAAATTTCAACTTCAAAGACAAAATTGATGGCACTTAAAGGAAGAGATACAATAAGAAACAAGATTGGCATCGACAATAATGTTATTGAACAAGTTAATACTTTCAAATACCTGTCCACCTGTCCTGTGAAAAGAAAAAAGATATTGAATAAACAATTAAATAAGTACATAGGAATAATAACTAAAACTTTAAATCATATTTTCAAATCTAATCTGGTATATAAGAAAACAAGAACACATAACACCCTTGCCAGACCCAATAGTGCATTTATCGACGAATGAGTTCTTGCAAGGAAAGGTTCAAGGGCAGTAGCAAACAACAGACTGGACAGAACACCTCCCTGCCGTACTCTCCACGTTATATCGCACTCCTGCCGGAAGGATTTGACTGATGATTAGTTGTCTTAGTATAAGGATGAGGTTGGCGGTTTTTAAACCTTCCTATAATACCAGAGCATTTTTCCAAAATGTTCATGATTTTTCAAATAAGATGACGTCCAGCTGAGATTTACTGTTAAGAGTTGTTCGAACTTTAAATAGGGTGTTCAGTAAATTAGTATATGTAGATCTTTTGGGGATCACATTATGAAGATGTTTAGGTCTGTAGAGAAGCATTGGTCGATGAGTGCTTTCAATATATACTTTTAATAGAGAGCAGCCCACTGAGATAGGTCTGAAGTGCTTAGGCTCTTTGGGGTTTCTTCTTTGGGATTTGGGTTGAACCCTGTATTAGTTCCATATGGTCAGGCTTATCCCGGAATTTAATACCTGCTTAAATATTGTTAGAAGAGGCTCCACAATGTAGGTACTGCACACTTTGACTATGAATAGAGGAATGCAGTCAGGACCAATGGTAGGTTTATTGGAAAGTCTGTTGATGGTATTTATAAGGTGTTGCTTTATTAGAGATATAGTTGAAAGTTATGTCTGTATATGTCTGATGCAGTAGCGGTCCACATGGTCATCGACAATTGGCCAACACGTGTGCCCAGACATCTTAAATGTTGTAAATGGGTTTGAAACAATATTCAAGGAAAGATGAGGATCTGATGAGGCGAAAGGAAGCAAAGTTATTATTAATATAAAATATTATTCCTAAAGAAGTGAGTTTGATTTCACTCTCTGCGCTTTTATTTGATTTTGAAGGAATTATTTCATTCCTAAACATTACGAGGAACGACGTACAAAGAACTTACAGAAAGCTTCAGATCTGAAGGTCGAGTATTATTTGGAGAATTGATTTATCAAATAAACAGTTGTCCACTTTTTACAAAAAACAGTCACCGACGTAACGGAGATCATATATTTCTGGACTTCTATAAACTGTCTGCGTTTAGCAACGAATCCCAAAGGCTTTGTGCACAACAAAAGCTGCTTTTCATTCCGGAAATAATGCTGAAAGGAAAAGTTACTGAAGGCCGGTCGTCTTTAGAATTCGGCGAAAGAAAGTTGATGTGAATAGGAAGTTTTTTATTCACATCAAATCCCCGTCCACCCCCCCTCTTCTTCAACCCCTTCTCGACACATATACACTTACTTCGGAGTTAAGAGGGAGTTGAAGAAGGAGAAGAAAACCTGTGTGGTCTAACGCAGGTCGAAGATCTCGAAGGCGCGCACGCAGCAGACAGAAATTAAGCATATCTGGATCGCAATAGCTCTCGAAGTTGTTTTTATTATACCGCTCAAAATCTTAGAGGTTAATAAAACTTTCAGTATGTAATTTGGCGATATCCTGACTTACAAACAGGCTAATTTGTGTAAGAGTTGGCTTCGTTATTATCCCAAGTAAGTGGCGTTTTTCACGTTACTTTGTGGTTATTTCGCAGACACCCACATTTCAGAGTTTTCTGATGCTACAACGCTAGAATAGAATTATGAAAATGCGTGGATACTGTAAAAGAAATTTCAATGGCAAGAAGGACCTTATTTTTATAAGGTCCTTCATATTTTGGACCTTATTTTTATAAGGTCCAAAATATGAAATTGCATAAAATCCATCTGCGAAGAGCCGAACGTCAACTGTACATACTAATAGTATAGTATGACAACCAAACAGTCACATGCACACGTTCGGTTCCTATCAGATGGATTTTATGCAATTTTATATTTGGACCTTATAAAAATATTTGCCAAGCCATTCCAAAATTGGACCAACAGAAATCCTTATTTCTTTTACCAGCTGGATTTTCATGAAATTTCATATTTCGACCTTTTAGGAAATAAATGGCGGGCGATTCAAAATTTCATTGAGATCAGCGCAACAGAAATCCAGTACTCATTCTTTCTCTGTCCATCTTCGTCCGTCCACCCACTCGCATTTTTAGAAGGATTTGGCAAGCCTCCAAAATTTCGTTAATATCGGACCAATTGAAATCCTATCGTAATCTAACCCTTTTCAACGACAGGGATGGAAGAGTATACACTCCAAGGGCGAAATAGTATTTTCACCATTAAGACATTCAACAAACAAAACACAATTTTTCCACTGGGAATGAATGAACGAACATGAAGAAGTTGAAGTAGAGAAAGAACCAATTTTATCTCTAAAACTGTTACCAGGGGGGTCAACTGTGGTAGCGAGCATCACTCATTAGACGTAAAACTTGATAAATTAGAGACAGTTTTGACTGCGATTAACTTCCTTTTCTATCTGGAGAGGTTTTAAGTAAATTAAAGCAGCTAAGGAAACTAAACCCAGCGGATATCCCACATGATTTATCTCTCCTTTTAAGAAAGTTGTCCTTAAATACAACATTTGCAGCCCGTTGCAGAGGGATAACTGTAGAAATTAAGAATACCTAGGGACAGCTGGAGTGCTCCTAGTTAAATACTAAATATTACTTCGACGACTTCTTAAGATTTAGTTCAATTCCAAAGCAGAATTTCCTTAATGTTACAAGCTGGAGGTGCTTTCAAATTTGAATTAATTGAGAACTGTTCATCATCAGCAGCTCAATTCAGAGGAGAATCTTTTCATAGTTGATGTTCCTCAGTGAGGTTCTCCCATAAAAATAACACAATTCATTCTGTGTTATTTGTGTGGGAGAACATTAATTCAATTCTTTCCCACTAAACTTAAGTCTTATATCTTAAATTCACAACTTCCCAAGACTAGTCTTGGGAAGTCTTGAAAAAAAAAGAAAGAAAGAAAGAACGGATAAATGTTTGAGAAACGAAACTAACATAATAATAGCGATCAACTACAAAGAATATGAACAACATAAATCAGAGGAGGAAGAGCAAGAAAAAATATAACCTAGACCAGCTGATGTGGAAAGCGACGAGATCATGATACCCAGAATAGAAGACGAGTAGAAGACCGCCCTAACAGAATTTGAAGGAATAGACCCACAAAGACCTGCGTGATACTGAAGCAGGGGCCCAACAGACCCTTGTGGAGAGTCACAGACCACCTCAATCGGCAAATAATACCGCATTACCTCGATAACAACAGCGCAACACTGGAGGCCATCCACACAGCAGTATATTGTGCTGCCATAGCAGTCACCAGGATTAATGGAAGAGAAACGAGAGACCAGCAGCAGAAGAACCGAAAAAAGAAGGAACCCCCAGCTTGGAAAAGAAGGCTTCAGCAGAAGATAGAAGAATTAAGAGTCAAGATAGGTCAATTGACCCAGTAACAATGGAGTTAATAGGAGTAAGAAATTGATTGGAAAATTGAAGAGCATCCTCAAGAGATACAACGTCCACAGCAAACACGAGACGTAAAATCAGAGAATAGAAGAATACTTAGCCACACTGAAGTAGAACGTCCTCGCACTCAGCAAGAGACTACGCCGATCCACTGAGAGCTCCCGGAGGAAAATAAACAACCGAATCTTCAATGAAAGCCAAAGAGCCTTCTACAGAGTATCGGACAAGACAGGAAAAACTATCAAGAGTTCTAGAGCAACATATAGAAGTGAAGTCAGTCATAAGAGCCGAGCCCCCCGGATAGAACTAGAACGGAAGAAAACCAATGACGTACAAGAGATGAGAAAACAGAAGGTTCGGAAAGAAGTGCAATAGTCGATCAGGAAGTTTCACAACTGGTGAACCCCAGGAACAGATAACGTCTACAACTACTGGTACAAGAAGCTTACTTGCACATACGAGCACCTAGCAGGGCAGTTTATAAGTTACCCAGAGACAATCCCAGAGTTTATTACTCAAGGAATCACATATCTGAAGGCAATTAACCATTGATGCCACAGTTATAGAGCAAGCATACAGAAGCGCCGCAACCGGCGCTATTTAGAGTAAATACGGAAGTGTTTAATGAATTCAACACTAAAAGTGATTATAGGATAATCAGAGCAAAAATCTTGATTAATAGCGAATAACATAAGGTTTTTTTTTTTTTTTCATTTTTAAAAAAAGTCAATTTAAAAAAATACGCTTGCAACTCAGGAGGAGTAAAGATTAATTAGAGGGAAGAGAAACGAACAAGGGAATCTATGGATTTTATAAAAAAAAAAAAAAAAAAAAAAAAGATTTAACCGCCATAAAAAAATAGAATTTTCATAAAGATATAAAACTATCCGAAAAAAGGATTAATGGAATCGAGATCAATGGATGGTAAATCAGAAAGACGTGCAATGTAGGATGAAATTCAGAAAATTCAGGAGGGCAATGAATGGGAGTTGCAGCGGCAAGACGACCATTGGGGAGAAGAGCACCTTTGTCCAGCACTTTGGACAATGATCCTCTCTTTGGACAAAGTTCCAGCACGTTAGAAATATCTTCTTCAGCCGTTGTCAAAGACAACGGCTGAAGAAAATATTTCCCCTAAATTTGATGGAACTTATTGCCTCGTACGAAGGACTATACTCGAGTGCATGATTAATTCCCCCCCCCCCCACCCATTTCGCCATGGTTTAAGGTTAAGGCGGTACCCCTTCTGTATTTCTCACCCAGTGTACCACCCTTTTTGTTCCCTGATTGGAAGAAAATAATGGCTGTTCCATAACAGTATAGTTTAGTGTGCATAACTAATTTCAACTTGAAGCCTTTTTAGTCTTATTCAGTATGAAGAGCAATTTGGTAATACATCAACCTTCTTTTGTCTTTATAATCCCAGTAATATGGATTATCGAAAGCGCAGACAAAAGTGCAGAATTCTGTTTTAAGGACTCGTCACGTGACAGTACTTCCTTGCTAGTACCGCACTCGCCTAGCTCCCATTCTTATACGACCCCTACGGCATAAGGGTACGTGAGACCTCAACGCATCTGACCTTCACAAGCGATTTGGTCTGGCCTCGCTAGCACCGTTGCCATCTCCCCCAGCGTATGACGCAAAGGTAATTATCAACATGGACGAACAAACCCCCTGCGCCGCATTCTTTGCCGACGAACGCGGACACGTGCTTGGTGTGGCTGGTTTGGTCAGCCTTTCTGGTCAGTCAGTCAGTGTGAGCCTCCCGGCGCATAGCCCGATACCATCACGTCACCACGGCCCAGTACATGCCGAGTTCGCCTAGCTGCGGAATACCCTAGTGCGGGCTGTACCTGTGCATGTCCCGCCAGCCATGCCAGCGTGACTGCCCTGTGACCGTGAGCGTATTTGCATGTGGCCTCCATAGCTTACTGACACACTAGCAGCGGATATACCATTCACGGCTCCGGTACTCACGTGAACGGACGTAAACCTCTCTCTCTCTCTCTGCCGACATGTTTAATAGGTCGTCGACTGGTTCACAATTCCCGTACTAGCAGCGGCGGTGTATGTTGCACATCTTGCCACCAGTGAGTCGCTGTTTACGAGATAATTAACTCGGACGCTCGTAATCACGGCAAAGATGCTTCACCTGCCACCTCCGTTAATGGATAGCTCGTTTTCGCAGCACACCTGGAGTCAGAGCAAAAATGGGATGGAACCGGGGAATCGCATCCGTCCAGAACGAAACCATCGTCCGAATGTGCAAAAGCTGACGTGGAGGAGTTCCCACTGGGTCAGGGGCTTTCCAGAAGAGGACAACAAAGTGAGCAGCATGACGATCGCCGACGTTAGTCCAACCGTAGCTATTCGTCGTGTGCTTCTGCTGTACGAAAATCAGCAGTACAGGGAGGCTGCGAACTTCGTAAACAGACTAAACTACAGCACCTTCAAGGCCATCCTGGGTGAACTTCCCATCGACGTGTTCGTGGAGTCCATACCGAACAGCCTTCCCATTCTGGAAGCCCTGTACGCCAAGGTGTTTCTATCGGATGGATTAAACTTCACAGTAAAACTTCTCAGACCAGAAAGCGTGGTGATGCAAATGGTGAAACTGTTTGCCAATTGTCACGACAGCCAAAACGTTGTGGAGAAACTCGATCCAAAAAGTCCGATTATGGCATCTTGTAAAAAGCTTCTGAAGGTAGGCATCTCTCTTCTTGTCCAAGTTCTTACACACTTTACGGATACACCAAGTTTTAAAATGGTGCATTAAATAATAAAAGCAAAGCAGTGTTTTTGAATTTGGTCACGAGGTATCGGTAACCTGATATATTACACGATCGATTGGTTTAAGGGATGAAAAACCTGCATTTCGAGGAGAAAAATAGTACTAAATACGTTTGTTTTCTCTCAAAAAGACATACAGTTGGATCCTCATTACACAAAGTGAACAGGACCGAGACTGTCTTGGATAAGGGAAACTCCGGATAATAAAAACTCACCTTTTTCATAGGAGTTAGAGATTCATTGTTTATCGTGCAATATCTATTATATCACTTAAAAATCCGCATATACACAGTAATTTAAAACTTTTATCGAACAAAATATAACAAATACAATTGCATGTATAAGATATACAGTAAGCACTAAATTAATGAAGTTGATTTTACCACTTCCTTGAGGAATTTAATAAAAACTATTTATAAACAAAGTTCTAAATGAGTCGGTTTATAAGTTCTTTAAAATTAAACGCAAATCGCACCAAATTTTTAAGCATCCAAAACGTATTTTTTTCCAAAATCAAGATAGTCATTCCAAATTACATATTCGGGCACTTTTGTAATTAATCTTGGCAACCGAATGTCAGGATGTCAAGATTAATTACAATTAATTACAGACCAGTAAGAACTGGTGCTTTGTTGACAAATACCTTTCAAATTTTAAGCCTAATAGTTGATTAGTTTTGTTTCGTGTTTCTGACAGCGGAAACATTCTGCAAATATAAATCTTGCCAGGAACCCCTGGCAAGATTTATATTTGCTCTCTCAAAAACCATAATAAAACATAATAAATATTCTAAATGTTTATTATTAGGTTTGTTTAATTTTCCAAAATATTGGAGAACGAAATATTCCCACTCCTTTCCGGGAGCGCATTTCGATTGTTTAATATTCTTTAAACTGCATTTAAATGTGGGATTTATTATAAAGTTTACTAGAAACTTGGGATTTATTATTATTATTATTTTAAACTGGTGAGAACTTTGTGGTGTGATTTAGAGACCCTAAAAGATGAACACCAAGTGGACTTCAATTGATTATCTCAAACAACTTAACCCAACATCAATGGTTGCACAACAAATGGTGGTATTTTCCAAATGCGTGTAATTACAGATATTTTTATAGACATGATACTACGCATCGATTTTTTCGACGTCACATTTTTAAATATCTCCTAGCATCTCTTTTGCATTGGTACTGTATCCGAGATAGACATTTTAAAGCTATTCCATTTGAACTCCTGTTAATGAGATTACTTCTTAAGTTCTTATACGAACATCTTTTTTCTCCCTTCCTTTTATAATCTGAGAAAAAATTATATAGCTAATTCATTTCGTTATGACCATTTTTAGTTTATAAATATGACACTGCGATGTGTAATAGGGATTTTCCCACCCTTCTAGGTTTGATTTTATGTCCATTTATAGTTAAAAAAACTTCAGAACTACCTTGTATTTAAGTGCTTTTCTTTGGTAAGAAATGGACAGTAGATCTTTCAGGAATAAACTCATTGCTAATTGATTTAAAACTATTATTAAAGAGGGAGACATTGTATCGGCGTACATCTATTTTCTTGGGACCTAGAAACAAAGTAGGGAATCTTTGAGTTTGTCATATATTGTAAATTAATGTTTATGGAAAACTCAATCATCCTGGATATCCCATAACCGCACCATTAAAAGAAAGTGCATTAGGGCTACTTATCCACAATGGATTCCTCACAAACTAGTTTATTAAATGGCAGTTGTGTGTACATCTCAAGAGTTATTGTGACTTTCTTATTGCCTTGTTGATGCGTTCCACTCGGTCTAGTATACGCTGCTAGTAACACGCCATTGCAATAAAAGAAAGCAAGGGTATAAATATTGCTCGGTGAAAAGGCTTTGCCACATCGCATGCTTTCTCTATAGCTGGTCTGAAGTACGGTTACGGTGAAATTGGCTTCTAGGTAAAGGCACTTAGATCAGTTAAAGGAAATATCGCTTAAAGGAAAGTTTCCTTCGACTGTTATCAGCTGAAATACCGATGTTAGTGGTGCGTGAATTACTTAGATATCCGCATCCATTTGTTGGTTCATGGCCGGTTGCCTTTAATGCATTCCACTATACATTATTCGTTGCTGTTACAGAAATATCAGAAAATAAACGTCCATATTTATTCCGATATGGAGGCATCTCAATATGCAAGGAATTGGTGAGAAAGAATCATAATATTTCATCTCAAAATTGTTACTGTTCTTTTTATTGGAATGCCTGTACCAAAAACGGTGAATGTTTTTCACATATTACATGTTTCTACTGCTACTAGCAGCCCTTTGTTTTGGTGCTATTTGTTTAAGAAGCTGGGTTTCAAAGCAAGGTCGTTTAAACACAATCTCCCATTCTTATTAAGCGTGAAACCTTCGGGAATAATTTCAATAGTCTGGTTTAATATACAGTCATGTGGATAATTTTTATGTATAGTATATTTCACGTGTTTACAAACCATATCTTTTCCAAAACTATCAGATTGTCTACAAGAACTTTAATTTGATCAATTTTTCTATGTTTGAAAAGATTTTCATCCATTTTTGAAAAGCAAAGGATCCTGTCTTTTTACATTACTTTTAACAACTAATTCAAGTCAGTTATTCTACGAAGTGATACGATATGAGAGAATAAGACCTCTTTGGTGGTTGTTCAGATGATTCTTCAGATTTCTTTTGACATCCTGGTGATAAATACAACAGGGTAAAAAGCGATGGAGAAAAAGATCCACTACCAAATGAAATAATATTATTTTAAAAACTATAGAAAACTGCATACTAAAAACTAAAACACAATCCACTTTCCTCTACATAAATTACTTGTTTTGAATACTTGTATATGTGCAAAATTCTTTTCAAATATCTTCAGAAAACTTTACCATAATGATCACTGATTATTTTGGTTTTCCTTTACCTTTATTAGCATAATAATTGACAAATTTGCTTCTCTCATCTTAAATTATTTTCACGATAAAATAATTGTTTCGATTGCCATTTCAGGTAATCGTTCTGTCCGATTCCCGGGTGAGAAAGCAACTGAATGGAAAGAAAAAAGCTGTGGATAAAGCCATCGATGGAATGGGTCAACATGGTCTAGTGGGTGCGTCTGACGACAGTCTCATGAATCTTCACGAATCCCTAAAAGTGGAATTTGATCGGGTCATTCACCAATACAAGACAGTAGTCCAGAAACTTGAAGAACTTAGTCTAACTTCGAAACAGCCAGTGACCAGATCCGTGTCTTACGGTCCTGCCCCCACTAAGGCAAGTCACCAACGCCAACTAAGTCTAAGACAGGAAGAAATACAAGAGAGGTTGATAAAAAATAAAACCCTGCTGAATGCCATAGAGCCCACCTTAACGGATCACTCGCTGGAGATGCTGTTAAGAATTTTGCAAAAGCGAATTGAGTTCGACAAAGATGTGCTATTTCAGTTCACTCAGCTTCGCAAGGAGGTGAAAGACATTAGCGCAGGATCTGTCGTAGCTCCGGTTCTGATGCGTGTGTCTCATGGATGCGAACAAGTGTTAGAGCTGATGAAGGAAGTTGCGGACGATGACGAGGATAGTAGCAGCGATATCTCTGGTTACCATAGCGACTCTGATTCGGCTATCGCCAGCGGTACATTTCCTTACTCCGTGGGCGGCTGCAAAAGATACAATGTCATGTACCGATCAGGTAAGGTTATTACTGTTATCAAAATGAGATTTTCACTCGCTGTTTTGATCGATCACGTGAGATCCTGAATTTACAGAGAGAATTCATTAAGCAGAGACACTGTGATAAAAGTATAACGTTGATTTAGAAGGAGATATAGATGAAGTAATTCTTTTACTTCTTGCTCATTTCAAAATCTGCTTCCGATATTCGAATGCGGTTTCCTTTTTGTTGTTATTATTTCGGAATTCACATCCGTACTGAAAATCGTGGTAAACATCCTCGAAGTTACGTTGAGGGTCATAACGTGATCTTTTGTTACGAAAACAGGCCGCGTCTTAGGTCATCACTCGTGTTTTGTTCGTTCACTAAGCACTTGCTGTTTAACAACTACATTCGAAACCCAACATCTTAAATATATTATGTTTTATTATTTTAGTAATAGCCAGATAGCAGCTTAGCTCTAAAATCTGAGAAGCTACGGGTTCGCCATAATTGCTTCCTGATCCGGTTCCGTTAACAGCTACATCCCTACTATTTAATAGACTCGCATTTGATCTTTGATGTACCGCAGACGCTGAACTTCCAAACACTTATGTTATCAAGAAGGGGGCTTGTAAGAAGAGTAAAGGCAGCTGTTGGGAAGTTGCACCTGAAAGCCGGTTAAGCGTGATAATCTAAGAATGATCGTGGCTAACAGGTACTAGTACTGCGGTGACTACGTCTGTCTCATCTCTTACAGGTAGGACCGAACTAGAAGTAAACAACGCCCTTCTTACACATTCACGAATAGGTGGGTAGGGGTTGTCATGTAATAATCTGATTTTTATTTTGTTTTGTCCTCGTGGCAAAGAACAGTGTGGAAAAGAAGGGAAGAAATGAAATTACAAGAATGAAGAATATTGAGTCGGAACATGGTTGAATACAAATTAGGTCTATGAATATGTGATATCTCCTTTATAATTAAAATTTTTCGAAAGACTACGTTAGTATTATTATGCACAAAAGAGTTCCAAGGCTTCTGATGACGGAGGATGTACATCAGATGGTGAATTTTTTTTCTGGGTTGTAGTATATTGATTTCACAATGTGGAACTCTTTCCAACGTAGATTGGACTTTTCCAAACCAAAGTATCACTTGGATTGGAAAGGACCAATCTCAATGATACTTATTCCGTAGGGGATCTAAGAATTCGTCAATAGTTGAATATCAAGCCAGAAGTCTTCTAAGATCTAGAACCTATTTAACTATTGTTAAATAGGTTCTAGATCTATGTATATAAAAACGTAAGTATCTGGTGTGGGTGATGTTCGTATACGATTTTGATAACAGGGACAATAAAAATAATAATAATAATAATAATGGCTTATTGGACAGAATTTTAGATTTAAAGAATGGTCGAGTTAGTTGGTCTTAGATAGATGAATAAATTTTTACTGATAATTAAACTGAAATTAAACTGAGAAGGTGGAAGAAACTACTGCAGCACCTACGGCTGCATCTGTTTTGGAGCCATCAGTATAGATAGGTATTTTATCTGAGTTTTCCAAAGAATGAGTTTTATGGAGCTGTTGAAAGTTGATGTTTGCCAGAGAGGATTTTCCCCATCTTAAAAAGAAATTGTATAGAGAGGTGATTCAGTCCAGGAGTATCAAGGTCTTGGAATATGTTCTGAAATTTAATATCCCAACTGATCATGAGTTCTTGCAGTCGAAACCCCGCAGGGCGGTTTTCATTAGGTTAATTTAGCATATTGAGGATCAAACAGGTATTACCAGCTGGGGTGGGATGGTATGCTTTTAATTTTTGCTGCATAATTACACAATAGAGTTTTCCTCCTGAGTTGCAGAGGGGGTTCATTTACCTCAATATACAGGCTGTGGACTGGAGACGTTCTGAAGGCTCCCAAAGCTATTCTGAGGGCAATATGCTGTATGGTGTTCAGACGTAATAGGGAGCTTTTCCTTGGGTGCACCACAATCCAAATGTGACCGTATTAAGGTTCTGTAGAGGTGTAAGAGGGAGTTTCTGTCATCACCCCCATGACATGGCAGAGACAGCTCGTAGGATGTTTAGTTTTTTAAGACAAGTAGTTCGAAGGTAAGCTGTATGGGAAGCAAAATTTAGTTTGTTATCTAAATATAACCCCAACAGACGAAAATCGTTGGTGACGGGTATTAGGCTGTTTTTTTAAAACTATTTCTGGATCTGGTTGTAATGTTCGTTTTTTACAAAAATGAATTGCAGTGGATTTCTTTTCTGCTAGGGAGTAACCATTTCGTAATGTCCGTGATTCTATTTTAGCAATGGAGATCTGAAGCTGCCTTTCTATGATGTTCATAATTTGGGATTGACAAGAGATAATGAGGTCGTCGGCAAACATGTACTGTTCTGCTGTATTAGGTACATCCCGTGTGGTGTTTATAATTCTAATTGCTTGCAAATAATGTTTCACTGAGAATGGAACCCTGCGGTACACCCTCCTCCTGTTCAAATGATTTGGATGAATTATTCATGTATCTGATCTGAAACGTTCTGTGGCATAGGAAGTTTCGAATAAATTGAGGTAACTGTCCTCTCAAGCCGAAAGAATGAAGATCTTGAAGTACACCATATCGCCAGTGGTATCG
Source organism: Mastigoproctus giganteus (assembly GCF_048544385.1). Taxonomy (NCBI): domain Eukaryota; kingdom Metazoa; phylum Arthropoda; class Arachnida; order Uropygi; family Thelyphonidae; genus Mastigoproctus; species Mastigoproctus giganteus. Next base: position 133,098,744 of record NC_143585.1, on the reverse strand, counting down.
TAGGCTTTCTCAATATCGAGATTAATCATGACTAGATGTTGTTCCCTTATGAAGGCATTACGGATATTTGCTTCTGCTTTTATCATTACGTCTAACGTGGAACGGTTCTTTCGAAACCCGTACTGATTATTATTTAGCAAGTTGTTAGTTTGCCTAAACAACTAGTCAATGAAATCGGCCTGTAGTTATGTGGAAAGGTACGATCCTTTTCGGGTTTCGGGAAAGCTAGAACTGTTGAGTGACGCCAGGAGGTTGGATAAGAATTTTCTAAGAATATTCGGTTGTAATAGTTTAACAATGTTATTTTTTCACTGTTGTTAAGCTGTTTTAACATTATGCAGTAGATGCCATCTGGACCACCAGCACTACTGGATGTTTTATTGAGTGCCCCTAAAACTTCTGTTAATGTGAATGGCTGGTTGTATGCACGTGAAATTAATGTAGAAAAATTAATCTCATGCTGTTTTGCAGAATCTTTAATTCGCTGAAAGGTTGGGTTTTAGGTGGATATTGCTGATACAAGGGCAAATATTTCCGCTAAGGCATTTGATATTTCTCCCGGCGATGAAAACTCCTTCCCTTCCCAATTCAGTATTGCAGCTGGGGACTGAACATATTTGCCCTTAAGCATCTGTATTTTTCTCCAGATGATTCTGCTGTCCGTGTCCTTGTGTATACTTGAGGAAAAGTTAATCCAGGCATCTTTTTTTGCTTTTTGTCTTATTTGGCGGAACTTGGCTTTCTGTCTTTTGAAATTAATTAGGTTACTGGTTGTGGGAAATTTTCAATATAAATTTCAGGCTCTATTTTTCTCATGTTTGGCATGTATACAATCTTGATTCCACGAGTAATTATTGTGTTTATGTTTTCCCGGTAAAGATTTTGGTATTGCAGTGGTAGCAGCTTGTAATATTTGATCAATTATATGTTCTGTGACATTGTCTATGGGCTGAGATTGGATTATTTTTTTTTTATCTAACTGGACATAAGGGGTGTATTCATTCCAGTGTTCCCTACCAAATTTCCAAATGGAGCGAGGTGATAAAAGGGAGTCTGCCCGTGCTTGGAGCTTGCAGAGAATCGGCAGATGATCACTGTTCAGTGGGTTTTCAAGAACAGACCACTCCATAATTGGGTATATGGAGGGACAACAGATTGAAAGGTCTATTGCACTCATGGATCCTGTCGAAAAATGAATATAAGTAGGTTCACCCGTATTCAAAATGGTGAGTTGATATGCATCAAGAAAGGATTCTATTAGCTTACCTCTCTTGTTAATTGTTGGGGATCCCCACAGCGAATAATGTGCATTGACGTCTCCGAGCAAGCAGAACGGAGATGGGAGCTAGTATATTAGTTTTTCTAGGTCTTCTGAAGAGAAGGAAAAATTCGGAGGGATATAGATTGATGCTATTGTAAGAGTGATGCCAATTACAACGCGCATTGCCAATGCTTCAAAAGGGGACTGAAGAGAAGACAATATGTTTCGATCGAACGTTGTTCCTAAGAAGAATCTCCACACCTCCACGAGCTGGCGACTTAATGCTCCTATCTCGTCTGAAGATGGTGTAATTTTTAATGGTAGAACACACTTGTACATTTAAGTAAGTTTCCTGTAGGGAAATGCCTGCTGGTTCATAGCGGTCGATGAGATCATATAAATCTTTTGTATTGCGAAAGTCTCTACAATTCCATTGGAAGATTCTTTTCATTAAGCGGTTTTGTTGTTTATTTTTGTTTTTGACTGCTTTTTAGTTGAGACTTGTTTGCATCGATCCAATTTCACTTTTTCTTTCTTTGGAAAGTAGGGACGTGTGACGTCCATCTCATCGGTCGCATGAAGTTCTAATATACCATCATCTGGATCATTGTGTTGGACAACATCCATTTCCGTTGAAACTGGTGGGTTCATTACCTTAGTTTCTACCACTTTTGATTTTGCTGTTGGAGATACGTCGGTTGGAATGGTAATTGGGGTGTTACTGGCTTGTTCATTTTTTTTCGCATATTTTGGAAAAAGCCGGGTGATTACCCTTACAGTTTGGGCAATGAGAAGTAGCAGTGCATTCAGATTGATTATGCTCCTTTGATCCACAATTAGGACATATTGCCTCACCTCTATATGCAGTTTGGGAGTGTCCATATTTTGGCACTTATAGCACCTGATCGGGTTCGGGATGTAAGGACGGACACGGCAATGAAGACAGCCTCCTTTGACAGATGTTGGTAGGATAGGAGAGCTAAATGTGAGGATTTACTTCTTGTGGGAACAACAATACCGTCTTTCCGAGTAAGAGTTCTCCTTGGTTGGATGACGTTTTGTTCACGAAGCTCTTGAACTATTTCCTCCTCTGATACATTTAATAAGTCCCATTCTGCGATTACTCCCTTCGAGGAGTTTAGAGTGGCATGGGGAGTAACTTTTATTGGTTGTCCGGCAAAGGATGGGAACAATAACTTTGCAGAATGTTGTGATTTCATGGTTTCTACCAGAATATCTTCGGACTGGAGTCGCCTTACCGTTTTCGGTGAGCCTGCAGCAGACTCAATATATTTCTGAACAAGGAATGGTGATAACTTACTCAGAGGCTGGTCTGAGAGCGAGTGTAGAATGAGGAATGATGGTATCTCCTCTTGAAGGGTTATTCTCAACCTCTTGGTTTGAGAGAAGTCATTTTCATTGTCATTTGTGTCTCGTCTTGAGCTCAATGACTCTAAAGGTGGATACATATTGTTATCCATCTTTGTTCTTTTCAGCCCTGGGAGAGTGGATTTCTTCTCCCAGGTTACCGGCCCCGCCACGGGGAGGCAGAAGCAGTGCCGCTAGAGTGACCAAGCGGTATAAAAGTTAGTACGTTAATTTAAAGGAAAAAAGAAAAAAGGTGTTTTTCCTTTCTGAGACTTGCTTACGATTTGTAAGACTAAGTTGCCTATTAATTAATAGAAAAGTAAGAAAACTTTTATAACTGAAACAGAACTATATCTTTGAACCATAGCGTAAGCAGATAAACACGTACCGAAGACCAAACATTCCATGCAACTGTGTTTTTTTTTTTCTTCTTCTTCTTCCTCAAACAAAATCTGCTTATATTCGTTTTAGATGACCGGTGACAATTTTACATTAAAGGGAGAGCCGGGTACAACTCTCCCATTGAGTAAATAAGAGGTTGATTAAGCAAATTTTAAATTTAGAAATCATAAAATCTAAAAAGAGTAACACTTATTCCAATTTTAACATTAAATTCAAAAATTTGAGCCCATACACGACAAAGAGAATCCAGAAGATAAATGAACTAAACCTAAAAATAAGCGAGATAATCCCTGGTGCGGTTTAATACATTCTATAAAGCGTATAGCAACATACAATAATGTCAGATTCGTCATAAAATGAAACGAAATTTTGGAAGACCTCTAGTTGCGTTGAAATCCATGAACATAAAAAAAAAAAGAAAAAGCATTTTAAATCCTTTGTTGTAAAAGGTACGTTTCAAAAATCTCCCCAGAGACCATTAATTTTCCACCCGAGACCTTAACATCCGTCCACATCCTTATATAATAATAAAACACATTTCCAGGATAAATAAGGTGCAAGAATAACAAGGACCTTACAAAGAAACTAGTTTACTATTTAAGAAACTAATATTACGTATGGATAAGTAACCAGTAATTGTGAGTAAATTTGAAAAAACTTCATTTACCACAGCGATGAATAGGATACTCTTATACAGCATTAAGATTCTTGTGCGGATTAAAGATTAAATTAAAGAGAGAGAGAGAGAAAGAAATTCATTATAAAAGAATTTGTTGAAAATAACCTTAAAACTCTTGGTAGCCGCTGGAAAACTTCAGCCATTTCGGGAATTCTTTCAGGCGTGGAGGAACAAAGTTTGACCCAGAAGTTGCTGGAAGAAGAGGGCGTTGAGAGCATAAGCGGAGTGCTTTAAAACGAAAGAAATCTACTAACTTTAGATTCGTTGTAGCTTTTTTTTTAGAGATGAATGTGTTAATCTCTGTTGAGGAACACTCGGGCAATTTGTTAATTTATTTTCTCTGTAATCTTCAGTTTTTCTTTGGTAGTTGATTGGAAGTAGAGTTGCCACTTTACGTATAGAACAATTAAAATTCTTACCGACATTTTTAACTCAAGGAAATAATACTAAGGTGCATCTTAACTCGAATATTTGTTAAAAAATGTGAGTAAAAATATATTTTAATACAAGTCGTTGAAATAAAAGAGCATCCGGACCAATGAACCATTAGTTCCATCATGCCAAGCGGAACACCCGTGGTATAGAAGTACACTGGCTGTTAGAGAAATCAATATGACAATCTTGTTTACCCCATATTTCAAATGTAAGTGAAAGCATTTGGGCTGAAGAAATTAAGGATCTGATGGTCTCAGGATGGTAAGGTAAGGTCTCTAGGCTGCAATCTCTTTTTTCCGAATAGGTTGCAGCCTATAGACCTTATCACCCAGAAGAGCTTAGATGTCAGATATTTTTTGAAGTTTCGCGTTGTGGTGGAGCAACAGGAACGCGGCACATCGTGGTCCCATCATTTCAGTATGAACTTTCAAAACGTTTCAAACAGGCCTTCGTGTACTCGGCTACCATAACGCGATAATTGCTGGTTGACTGCTCTCTCAAATACAGTATTGCATTACCACAAATCGGAACGAGCGTCTGAAAATCCAGCGTAATCATGATGTGATCATTTCACCATCCAGGATGGTGAGATAAAGCTTGATGGGTGACTGTATCTGTATTCTTTGTTCGCGATGACCACACTGACCCCATCAAGCTTAATCTCACCATCCATTGACTATTTGTCTCGGTGGGATTTCTCTCAATTCTCTTCACTAATACTGCCCAGATTTGCTCTGAAAAAATCCAGATGGGGATAGAACTAATGTAGCTTGGTTGACATTCTGCATCCCATTTTTCCGTAACTTGTCAACTACTTCTTTGTAATTTTCAATCTTACGAAAAGACTTACCTATATTTCACTTAGCGTCAGTCATTTTGACATCCAGTTCTTGTGAAGCCAACATCTGCTTACCTTATAAAACTATAAATACACTGCCTTTCAATTTTGGAAACATAGAACGAACAATATTGAAGTTGTTACCATGCCGATCTAGTACTTTAACAAATTACTTGACCAGTTCCAGTTTGATAATGAGTAGGTAGAAGCAAGGCTGTTTCTTAGAACTACAGGATTGTTTGAGAATGACTTTTGAGAAAACTTACAACTCTTCAGCCTTATAAAAATGTAAACAGAAAACGTAAGTAGGCTCTTACATATCACACTGCTCTAGGCCACTTATGTAATATACGTAAATGTCCCAAAAAACATAATACATTAACTTAAACTGACAGCCATCGTGCTTTCAAAACTCAAATTGATATTTCGAATTTGTTTAACGCTTTTGTGAAGGGTGTGCAAAGCTCATAAACGCTGTTTCCTCCTTGCTTAATATTACAATAAATTATAACACATTAGTGAATTATAATTTAGGCCAAACAAAATAATTTTATTATATTAATAGAGATATCATTGCAATAAAGATTTCTAAATATTGCTTCCTCTCCATCCAAAAAACTGAGTTTTCCTTTTCGCTCTCGGCATTACTTTTCTTCTAAACAGCTACTACCTCTGTACAAAGCTCAAATCCGCCCTACCATAGAATATTGCTCTCACATCTGGGGTGGACCCTCCAAATCTTCTCTCAGGTTCCAGACTACATTCAAAAGAGGGAAGTCAGGTTGATTAATGACTCATCTCCAACAAAGTCTCTCAATTCTGTTTCTGCTGAATTCCTTTTCTCCAGATACTTCCATGTGCACTGTACTTCTGAATTTATCTTCTCTAATTCCACCACTCTCTTCCAAGCACTCAAGCATCCATTTATTGTACACCTTAACTCGCAGAACCAGCTTTTCTTATTCGTCATTTATCCTTCAACTTCCGTTTTCTGGAACCCTTCACATTCCTAAAAATTATAATCTACAGAAATTGAAGTCTAATATCAACAAATATCTTCTTTCATCTTAAATGCATACAATAAGGCGAGATAGAAGACAAATGCGAGCAACTGCAATCAAGATTTTTAATAACGAAAACCCAAAACAGATATAAGACCAGCATAAATGTCACAAAATTAATATAAAAATAAGATATCAACGAGGAACATTCAAGTTTCTCGGGAGGTAGATCCCTGCTGGGCATTGATACCTAGAAACAGCCCCTTGTCACCCCCTGTTCTGCCAAACAGGTCCAGTCAGAATGGAAATAACTTACAGCGCTTGGGTCGCCTATCAGAGAGTCACCACATAATGAGGCCATTCTTAAGTTTGTTGGTGTCGACACAAGAGAGCCGATGACTTAGTGTGTGCCTTATCTACGTGCTTAAAACGTCACATCGACATGGGTCGGCAAAAAAACAGTGCAATTAGTATCGTTACCTGTCGCTCTTTGTGTGCCATCTTGTACGCATTAATGTTTCTAGATTATCGATGAGACAATGACGGTTTATCGCTGATAAAAGAAGGGCATTAACGATCCGATGCAGTACGAAGTGTGAACAAATACAATTTATTCTCATTTCAGTCAAACGATTTATTAGTGAGGTCAAACAGTCTGTGAACCGACATTCCTCTCCTGAGCAAAAGCTCTGTGGCCTCTATTTACAAGCATGTGGGTGATCCTGCGAGGAGAGGGAGTTCAATTGACCCCTATAATTATTGTTTATATTTTATTTACCTCTTTGGTATTTTATACAGATAAAAAAGAAATCACGTTCGATTCTACAAACAATATCCAGTGCTGCAGCTTTGATATACGGTGTATGGGAGGCCTATTATTGACAAATCTTGATGAAAAGTAGAAATATAAAATTTCATAAAATGCAAAAAATATTTCAATGTCGAAATATAAAAGTTCATTTACTGGGAGTCGAATTATTACATGCGAACGGACGGACAAACAAAAAATAACTGCTGGACATCTATTGCTCTGATTTTAATGAAATTTGGAATGGTTTGACAAATATTTCTAAAAAAGCCAAGAAAAAAATTTTATAAATAAGTCTATTTATATTAAAAGGAACTTTCACTGGATTAAATATACTGTGTATACACACACACAGCCATTTATCCAGTCTCCAAAGGAGGAATTCTTAAAGGATTAGAACCAAGAAGTCTAAAAACGAGAGACAAGTGACGAAACCAATAAACTTTCACGAAAGACAAGCATACCATATAGTGGAATGCAGAACGATGGTCGCAAGCAATCAGGATCCAAGAATCGCATTTAGAAGCAATTAACAGAAAAATCGGAATGTTTGCATGACTCAAATCGTACGAATAAAATTGTTCATTCCATTTCCAAAGACTTCTCCATGGTGGTTAGTGGTCATAGAGACTTTATGGAGAATGGTCCAAATCCAGTTGAAGTCTGCTATGGTCGCCGACCTGCCAATGGATATATTATTATTATTATTATCAATTTATTTCCAAAGAAATGTCCCTTTACAGCTATAGCTAGAGCACACGGGTTACATGATAATAATTAATAAATATTGCTATACTATTTGTAATCTATGTACAGTACTCAAATGAGTTGATACAATGCATGGCCTAAAATAGCATTTGATTACATAAATACAACCTAAATACATAATCCTTGAGACATAAATAGAACAATAAGTGGATAATATAGCATCACCTAAGTTATATCACCTAGAGTTTGACTACGGCATACATATTTGCTAGAGAGGCAGATCTGCAAGTTTCATCCTTGCACAACTTCTGAAAGTCAATGGTTAACCTATTAAATATTTCCATGAAATTAAATGGAAGCATGTTATCCAGGATGAACCCTTCCTCGCATGATTTGCGAGTAAGGGTTCTAACGATGCGGAAAAGAGGGTGGCAGAGAGAACACCCCCCTTGGGGAAGCCCTTTGAAGCAGATAATTCGATGATTATGATCTCTTGTCCATAGGGTTCTGGTCTGCAGGAGCTTCTTAAGGATATCTAATAGATGTCTAGAGATTTTGAAGTAATCGGCCAGTATGGCGATAGTGCAGGAATGGACAGATTGTCGAAAGCCGCCTTAATGTCGAGGAACACAATATGAAGTTGTTCTTTGTTGCTTAATGTATGTTCTACTCTGAAAAGTGTGTCCATGAGTTTGGTGATAGTGAATCGTCCGGGTAGGATACTATGGAGGGCTGTGGCTACTGACACTATTAAGAGTGTTCTATTCTTCACTGCCCCAAACTGAATGAAAATACCCTTCGCTGTCCATATTGTAGTCAGCTTCGCAGATGATATTAACAAATCTTCAATTACTTTCAAGTTTCAGCTATTCGAGCTCCAAAAACTTCCTAAATCGTAAAACTATACACTAGCAAATGACTCTTCGGTAAACAGGGGCCCCGTGTTAAATTAAGGGACCTTTCTCGCCGAGGACTTTCGCGTTGTTCTGTTGGAGCTTGCAGTCTATGATCCTTAGAGCTCTTGTCTTCACCGAGAATTCTCAAAGATGGAGTGCACCCAAAAGAACATCTATTGATGGGACTTTTAAAGTTCATAAACGACTGTTCCAAACCTTAGACATAACTATGACGTCGTTTCTAGCATCCGTCACAATCTACTGATAGTATACGACAGACTCAGAGAAAGTCTCCCCTACACGTTTTCTAAGGGGGCAACGAGAAAAACAGAATATTTCGACCAATATTGTGTACAACTCGCATACAGTAAATGAAGGAACGATTGAAGATATTCTGCTATCAGTTGCTCAGATACTACACTTGGATCAATGGACATTAAATAAAATCAATTTTTCTCTTTATACACCAGGCAAGCCATATACGAACAAAGAGTTCACTGGACAGTGAACAAGAAATTTACCGTATTTAGTGGTTAGGTTACAGAGAGCAAGATTTTACCTGTTTTTTGTTACAACTTTCCAGGTTTTATACACTCCAGAAATTCTGTAAATTAATATGGTCAGCAAAGCCATTGCGCCAAACGCCATCCTCCCATCCGTACACTGAAACTTGTATTATATCTTTCTTCCATCTTGAAGCTGCATGCTATTGAAGTCCTTGATCTCTTTTTGTAGTAGTATGACGTCTTTCATCACGCCTGGTTTGCATAAGATAACTAGGAAACCTCTACCTGTGGTAGAAGTTTCTAGCAATTTGGCTAGTACGAGTATCAGTCATTGTCATACAGTGCGTGACAACTGAAAACAAACTTCTCAATGTTCAGTCATTATTGCAGTGTTCCAAACATGAGCTGTTGTGACGAAACATTACTCGTACAGGAATGCGTGGAATAAAAAGGTACTCCGTTGTTCATTATAGGTTAAATGAAGTGGCCTTTCAAGAAACGTGACAAGCGGAAACCTCCTACTGTTTATGCTGGCGCTGAGGTTTGTACTCTCAGCGAAAGAGCGAATGGTAGCTAGAAACACCGTGACCTTCGAAAAGATAAACATCCGTTCAGTGTAAAATACGTTCCGTGGATATAGAGAACCTAAGAAAGCCAACAAATTGAAACTCTTTAGATAAAGCGAAAAACACAACTCCAAATTTCTGAAAATACGTGTATATTTTGTGAACTCTTAATCTTGTAACATTAATGTTTTATATAAGCTCAGTTTTCTGTTTTAACCCGCCTACAATAAATTGTATACAAATACATTTCAAACTGAAATACATCTCAAATTTAAAAACTTGTGTTTGAAATTAAAAACATTCTTTTAGTAAAATTAATTTCTTGAATCTTATTTTGTGTGTACGTGTCCTCTTCTTCTTCTTCTTCCAGTCACATAGCTCCCTGAGGAACTGTTGTGGCCACCAACAAATTCCTCCACCTGCATCGATCATGTGCTCTACGAGCGACATCGCTAAGTGTCATACCCAGAAGTTCACTGATTCCATTCTTCCACCTAGTTACAGGTCTTCCTCTGCACCTCTTTCCCTCAATTTTTCCTTCCATTATTTTCTTCAACAGAACGTTTTCCCTTCTTACTATGTGTCCAAAAAGGTTGGTTTTCTTTTGTGGATGCCATGAAGAAGAATTTTAGGCCTGCCAATTTTATCCAATTCCCACTCATTTGTTCTTTGATCCAAGTAGGAAATGCGCAGTATTCTCCTGTAACACCACATTTCAAATGCCTCAATTTTCTTCCTGTTAACTCTTTTCACATTCCATCCTTCACATCCATAAGTGGCAACTGGAAAAATTAACGAATCAATGATTCTTAGTTTCATCTTTAGGGGCAGATCTTGATCTCTCCATAATTTTGCCAGATCAGCGACCAACGTTTTAGCAATTGCGTGTCGTCTCTTTACATCGTTTGTGCAGTCACTGTTTTTAATTATTCTTGACCCTCAGTAATCAAATTCATCAGCTTCTTCGATAACTTGCCCATTAATCTTCACTTTACTGGAACCGAGATTATCACCAATCACCATAATTTTAGTTTTACACACATTCAGAAACAATCCTTTTTTCTTACTTGTTTCACATACTCTCTTCAGAGTTTCCTTAAGATGATCCTTAAAATTGCATATTGGCACAGGTTTTTTGATAATCTGGCTGGCGGTGGTTCATCTGCTGATGGACTCTTGCACGGTTAATACTTAAAAGCAGACGACTTCGTGTGGCAGGGACTTGTGCAATGATCTTGGTCTTTGATTTTCTGAAATTTGAGCTTGTCCCGCAGGTTGATGTTAGTATATTTGGTCCTTAGTTCCAGTGATTTAATTTTAAGGCTCGTAAGTAGATTTATTTTGGAGATTGTGAATTGAAAGCCTTGTTTTCAGTCGAGCCATTTGAAGATCCGATATGCTACGGCAGTAAAGTTCTTGACTGTAAAGCACCTGACCAGATTCAGAACCGGATATTAGAATGATGAGGTAGATACAACGTTGGACATGTTTAATGGTTGTTTTGTTGCTGTTTCTTGCAACAGTGGTAAGGGCTTCATTAGTTCGCCACCTGAAGATCAATTTGTTACGTCTACTGATTCACAAATCCTTAACTTACTAACACTTGCTTTACTAGGGTTTCTTGACACATAGAACTTAGTGTTCTGATATGTTACACGACTCTCGTAAACCAATTAAACTACTTGCCTTTCAGGCCCTGATGATGTTGCAAGCTGTGTTCAGTTCTACGAATTAAACCAGTCGTAAACAGCATATCTTTGCTCTTAAGTTTCCAAATATTATTCTTACAGTTCATTAATCGTAAGAATTAGTTCTTACTAAGGCATTTCATTTGCTTTCCGACTAAGTAACTGTTCTATCCACCCACAAGATCATTAAAACACGTATTCGTGTGATGTGGGTACATACTGAAGCGTAAACGAAAGCTTTTCTGTGTTTATGTTAGTTCCAGACTGCTCATTTTGAATACAACAAAATGAGCCATCAAAGGTGGGTCCACTTTCTCAACCGCAAATATCTTTTTTGTGCCATTAATACGAAGTGTTTCCCGGTCCATTTTAATAAATCTTTTTAATAGTTTTATTTTTAAACTGCAGAAAATAATCTGCGATTCCTGTTCTTTTCGAAAGAAAGGTCACACAGCAATTTTGTCACACATGCACAGTTCGAAATTCGAACAGAATCAGTCGTAGCAAGAAAGCCAGACATCACTCTGCGTTGGAGTTTCACTCAAGCGCAATGTCCTGCTGAATGTTTGGACTTTTTAGTGATCTAACTCATTGCATGGTCAGCCTTGAATTGAAGGTCGGCACGCAGTTTTGTGATGCGAAACTAGAGCTCTGTTGCACTTGTGAAAACAAATGACGTGTGCCCGTTTATTTACAGTGACATTACTACTGAGGATGCCCTTACAGAACATTTGGGGCCTTCCGGAAGGGAGATTTTTGTTCGCGTTGAGGGATATGGGGAGGGTAGGGATTTGGCAAAGTTTAAAAAGTGTGTTATAATCGTAAACGCAGCCATATTACAAAGTTACATGTGACTTTGGAAGAGAAAGGTTCCCTCTCCTGGAGATGGGATGTAAATCTGCCTTTTCCACACGCTGTGGCGAACAGCGATCATTACAGCTGTGCTAACCGTGTGCAAGCTAATGAAAAGCACAGAACCAAACTTAATTCAAAATCTGCGATGGAATAATCTTCTAAAACTTCAACAGAAAAACCGAGAACCTCCATCCTAGGTTGCCTGATTAAACATCATCGGATTTCTATCTCCAGCTCAGCACAATAACAGGTCTTAAAGACGTAACTGGATATCACCAACTTAATGCACGAGATGCTTGTCGCTGCTATTTCGTCCAGCACAAGAACCTGATGATTCCACCACTTTGTACGTATCCACATAAAGGTTAACATCAGAGCAACACCAATCGCTAAAAGCAGTTCCAGCATATGTAATTTTTGTAAACATCATTCTGTATAATGAAACAAACAAATTAGCTAAAATAAAGTATTCACATACTGGCTTTTAACTTCTGTACTGTTTGGAATACAGAAGACTTCATTGAGTGGAAGGAACTTCCATTCTGTTGCAGTATTTGAGACGCTAACAAAAATTTGCTGTTTAGTGCATTTTATTCTGCCATAGTTTATTAGCTCATTATAATTTATATGCTTGTTTTTCATACTCTTTTTGGTAAGTACACCTAATTACACCCGTTTAGATTAATAGTTGACTGGCTGAAGGAATATCCAGTTTCCCAACTTAATTTTGAATGAAGTTATCTAATCAAATTGTTCCTAAGTTTATTAAACTGGTAGTGTTTTTAGTGCTATGGGCTTTCTGCTATATTTCTTTCTACAAAAGTCAATCGCAGTTTTTTTCCGAGTCTTCTGAAGTGTGCAATGCATCTTCCAAGATGGGCGTGCATTTTATACAAACAGTAAAAGTTGATGGACTTATGACATCTTTATTCGCATATCAGAGTTTGTACAGGCCATTGTAGCTAAGTCATAACTTGATGTTAAGGTCATGGACCTTATAATGATTCGTGGTACTCTTGCGAATCGAATGAAAATTACATTTTTTTTTACCAATAACTGGTACTTTATTTTATAAAAAAAATTTAACCGCAGTTTATTTAATATTTATACGTAGCTCGAAAGTCTTTTGGCTGCTGGATGTTAGAACCATAGTTTTACTTCACATCCGCATACCAATCTTCCAAAAACACAAAACCTGCAGGGCAACAATTTTCACATGTCACATAGGCTATCCATATGGCGAATATTGAAGCATTGGATATTATAGTTGCATTTTTAAAATTCAACTAAAATGCATTTTAGGTCGGCCCTTCAACGCACTTGTAAAACAATAAAGATCGCATGTGGGACTACACGAATCCAGTGCACTATGACTAGATTAGTGGATGTATCAGTAGCAATACTCGACGCATCAAGGCACGTCCAAAAACAACCATCCAGGTGTGAAAGATCATAAAATAACTTTTCTTTAAAATATCCTTTTATTAAAGTAAAAAGATACGAAATAATACCATATATTATACAACTTTTATCCGTGACTTTTTTCATTATTTTTTAATTACAGATGTTGTGTCCCCTTCGTCCTTTTATTCAATTCTGACCTCTCTTTGCATACATACGAGGTTCATTCGCTGAGAGTTACAAACCAAAGAAAAATGTGAAGCGTTGTTTATCCAAACCTATATAAATATAATAGCAAACACTACGTGGAGTATTCTCTCATTAGGAAATGAAATTAGCAGCTGCTAAAAGCTACCTTTCTTAAAGGTAATGTTTCTCTCCATGTATCTGTTAATCCACGTGAAGGATCCTTGTTTTTTTACAAGAGGCCGTATCAGTTTTCTAAGCAAACTTCAGGAGCAAATATTTGTCTTCTTCCAGATTCATTAAACTGCGAATATTGTGGACCTTAGGGAGCGTCAGACACTTAGGAAATCCAACCCTTACCATCCTATGTTTCTGTTTTGAATAAGCGAAGACAAGGCTGTACAACGGGATCTTCCGCTGTAACGCGAAGTGCCCTCTGCAGGCATAATTTAAATAAATTCAAACATAAGCTGCGTTGAGAACGTGTTTAGCTTTCTGATAGGCGAAACATCCGTGTCTCTTCACGCATCGCTCTGCTCGTCACGCAGGTATGTAGGAACCAGTCGGATCTCTAACCTCGTGGCTTCGGCTTTATCTACGAGCCATCACGGTTAGTTCGCTTAACCTTCTACAAAAGGTCAGGAAGAAAGGCATAGCTGACTGGGTTGAATAGAATTGGTGATGATTGAAGTAGGAGGGTCTTTCGATTCGCTGTTGATAGAATATAAAATATTACTTCAAATCTCAGATTAATTTCCTGGCCTTTTGTGGTCCTTATTTGTTTATCATTATACAAGGTCTGTCTCGCTTATTAACTTCAAAAAGGAATAGTTTTTCTTTAAAGCGCCGACACCTTTTGATATCGCGATTCATAAATGGACAGAATATAAACTGTATATTATTTTTTTACCAATATAATAACGTGTCCTTATAAAATAAATGTCGGCAAAAATTAATTTAACCACTGCGCAATAATTCACGTACGTGAAAACCCCGGCATTCATAATTCGACGCAAAGAGTTCCACTCTCGTACATACTTTGGTCTTCTTGGGCCATTTCTTTCGTGAGATCCCCATGGAAAAGGGCAAGTTTAGTTAGGTGCAGAGATCTTTGCAGCCAACGTATGGTAATAGAATGACAAATCAAATGAAATCTATATTGTGCTGCAAGGGCATCCTGTACCTTAGCTCTAGGACCAACTAACAATTGATCTGTCAACCCGTACTGGACCGGCGTGGCAGATTATGGTCCATTTCCCCTCAACATGAATTGTTGAGGAGGCTTCTATCTTGCAGTGGATTGATAATGGCTGCAGTTTACCTTTAAGGGTTGACGGAGCAGTTGGGAGGCTACGCTGCTTCGAAACGATCTAGCTTTGCCACAAGAATCCTTGGGGAACCGGTAATTGCGAGATTCATGTTACCAATATCATAGAGATTGTCAAGATATCGACTTATCATACTGAAGGTAGGAGGAAATACGTCACAGCATTGCAAAGCTGGTAAAGCTCTGGACCTCTTTGAACAGTGTGCAAAGAAAAGCAACCAAATTAATCACGTACACAAAGGTGTACTCGCACCACAAAAGATTTCAGTTGTGCAAATCACTTGGACACTAAGCACTTGCGGGAAGACATGAGTGAAATGTTTATAACTTTAAAAGGATTGATCAAACGAAACGCTGAACGCATCTTATAGTAATAGCCATATAGTGCAAAGAAACCACAGGTTTTTGCTTCACTGGCCGAGAAAAAAAACAAAAACGAGAAGATAAGAAAATGCAAATTATTTGATTCCTTCCTCACATAGCTAACTATCCAGTTGACCTTTCAATTTCTGGAATTCTTTATAGCAGTGTAAATTCCGCCTTCGTTTTACTAACCCCTTTCGAAGCCTTATAAACATTAATCAGGTCACCTTTGAGGTACCTGGCTGCCAAGCTCTGTAGCCCACATAATCGTAGTCCTTCCTCGTATGGTCGTCCTTTTAACGATCTCAACCATGCGAGTTGCCGTCTTCGGGCTCTTTCAAGAAGCTCTATCTTTCTTCAAATAAGGTCTCCATACTTAAACAGCGTTCCACATGTGATCTTCCAGTTGCCTTGTACAGTAGGACTATCACCTACCTATCTCAACAGGACAATGTTCGATAAATCATCGATAAATGCATTAAAACAAAGCATTCTTGCAGCCTGTTCAAACCATCCTGAAAAAGCACTGCTTGATACTGATCATTAACTACTCCAGTAATCTTTACGTCGTCTGCAAATTTTGATATCAAGCCTTCTTCAATGTCGTTTATGAAAATCAGAGACAATAGTGGTCCAGGAACCGTTCCTTGGGGGCCCACCTCTGATTTTACGCCAATCTATAGAATATCCATTAATCATAACCCCTCTGCCTTCTGTGCTGCAGCCACGCAGCAATCTATCTTAGAATTTTTTCCAGTAATCCCAATATTTTCCACAGTCCCTCTTATGAGGGACTGAATCAAATGCATTTCTAAAATCTAAATAAACTATGTCGAAATTGTTCCCTACATGAAGCTCATGAGTAACTGTTTAAAAATAGCCTACTGAGTTATTTAAACATGATTTTCCCTTAACAAAACCATGTGTGTTATTCAGAATACCACATCCATCTAAATGTCCCTGGATTGCACTCGTAATCAATTCCTTTACAATTTTCCCTACCAATGAAGTCAAACTAGCTGGTCTCTAGTTGCCGACTTCGCTTTTAGAACTGCCTTTACATATTAATGATACGTTGGCACTTTTCCAATCCAAAGGAAATCTCCCCTGAGTCCAAAGATGCACCCATAATCAACTTCAATGGTTCAGTACATTCCCTGGCAACCTCCCTCAAAAAGTAATGGATATATGCCATCAACTCCACGAGCTTTACTAGCCTTTATGATCGAAAGTTTTACTAACAGGCATCTGTTTATTAGAAAAAAGTTACCCTTTCTCGGACAACACACGCACAATGGGGATATAAATTTAAAAAAGATGGCTGAAGAAGTTATTGTAATAGGGTTTTAGAGAATAAGCGACTAAGGCCATATTGCTCAGTCCGTACTGTCTGTAAATTGTGTGTGTTCTGTCGTCGATTTTCTCTTTGCTGGACAAAGAACCTGAGTTTCCAGCAGAAAAAAAACCATACTACACTCGCCAAGCCCGACTAACTCAGCTACGTTGTGCAAAAGGCCCATAAAAATTCTTCCCGTCATCGACGGGTCTCGAACTCAGGTCTGTTCTATTCGGTGAGGATGGCGATCCTACAAACTTTCCTACCCACAGGGGCGATGGCTATAGGCCAGATGTGCAATTCTTTAAGAACATCCATCCTCAGATGGATGTTCTTAAAGAATTGCACATCCATTTGGAAGAACATCCATCTGAGGTTGTAGAAGTAGGCAATTTGAATAAATTTAAGGAATAAGACGATTTAGACAACTTATTGGACGGGATGAGATGGGTAGTGTTCTTTGTTTTTTGGCTGATTTATATAATGTTCACGTGGTATAAGAGTGGTCATTATAGAAATTTCGATTCTATTAAAGAAGACCGTATTATCTTTTTAAGTCGTTTTAAAATTTGTCGTTTATGCATAATATTTACACATACCCCATCGGATTTCGCTCCCCTTTTGGAAACAAAAAATTTACTCAATAACGGCTCATTTAAAGTGTAATCTGTCTGGACAGCACGCGATGAAATTGATAACGGACAGAATGAGACGACTGATGTGTAGGGGGAGGTTACTACAAAATGTATGCCGAATTTCGTCCATAACAACTTATTTTAACCGCATCTGAACGAGGAACCATCCATATTTCGCAGGGAAGGAAGCAGAATCATTTTTTAAAATTAATAATGCCATGGCAGGAGCTGATTCTCGTGCTTTTTGCTCTTTTGTGAGAAGAATTAAAAGCAAGATAACCCCTCTTTCACACATTAAGCAGTTATTGTTTGCAGTAAAATGGAAGTATTTTTATCGCAATTTATACGAAACAGTTCATAGCAGAAATTAAGGTTTAAAAAGCTCACCGTTTAGAAAAGTCAGCCCAGGTTCTGCCTTCGTAGTAATACCATGAGGCGTTCACATTAATCACAAAACCATGAAGTACGTTCTGAAACTGAAAAACGTTTAGCATACGCGTATAGTTAGAAGCACACTACGAAAACAGTTGACGACCACACAGTGGCGCTGAGAAACGTAAAATGCAATTTTCTCAAGTAGTCCCATCTGACCAAATGCTCAATTCATGAAAATCAGGAGACCATCTACCCTACCTCGCTAATTCTCGGTCAAAATGAGTTAAATTATGCAAGAATCCTCTCATATCGGTACACTGATATAAAAGAAATTAAGTTCTGAGAGTAATATTTCATTTTAAACACATTCTGATACTAAACAGACTTCAGAAGAATTGCAGTTTCCGAAATACATTCTTTTGCTCTATAAGTTAATACTTCCATGTGTGTGAATACAGAATTCACAGTCGAAAATCCCCAAAGGAAGATATTTACCGTTCCTTTCTTCCGAAGGTCAAGCCCTCATGGATAGCACATTTGGTATAATCCCCGTCCTCTCCACACCGAGCGAAAATGACCTGGAGTTCGAATCCCTTCGATGACATGAGGAACGTTATGGACCTTCTTCACAACTTAGCTGAGTTAATCGGTCTCATGCGAGGGTAGAATGGTTTTTCCTCCAGAAAACCAACCAGAGAACACATGAAATTCGACTCAATATGGCATACGTTGCTGATGCGCCTAAAAAAACTCTACAATAACGTCAACCGAAAGCTAATCGCCTAAATTATCTCAAAATTCTCCACGCTGTTTCTTTAACTTCGAAAAGAACAGATTTCAAACTTTGTTCGAGTAGTAACAACAGTTTATATCTTTGTAATTAAAGATCAAATGAGGCTGTTCTTGAGGTTGTCACAGACATTCTCTCAGTTAAAACAAGCTAGCTTTGTTACCTGGGAGTCTAAAACGCAGATAGAACTGATATTTAGGTGACACTCAAATCAAATGGAACCAAATTTTTCCAAAGTCCTGTCGTTCTGCGACAACTAAATCCTCTGTTTGCACCTTTACGTTGATGGGACTGTTAGTAACGCTGTGTTGAACCCCCATGTGCAAGTCCTGAAATCTAGCACCTAGTAAACTGAAAGTGACCACCCAGGTGCGACCCAACATAAGCAGTGGTCTAGATGTGGTGTCCACACCACACGGAGGAATGCCACCACTCTGTGTTTCCAGGCAATACTAGTTGGTAGATGGCGTTCACCAACCGGTGAAAACCCACCACTTTGCTTATTGGAGGCTTGAAGGAGTGGAACCCATATTTATTTTCCAGAGCAAAGTTCTGGCAACTCCTCCATCTCTTCCATCATGCAATACGATTGATGATTTTTTAGGTTATGACGGTATCATGGCGAAATCCAATCTTTGTTATATTACGAGCGCACAGCTCTAAACATGAGTAGGCCAGCCGATAGATAATCCACTAGACCAACCCCATTGGTAACTCTCTAGGAGAACTTCGATCATTTAGTGTATAATCTCGCTGCCTCTACTCGGCCAGAGAGTGACCGGAGTACAAGTAATGTGTATGCGGGGTACATTGTAAAGGCCACATTATGTCAAGGACTGGGTATATTCTTGCCGTGAGTACGCCATATCCAAAAATTTCATAACTTCGTACAACATGCTTTCCTTACCTTTTCTTACCACTGAATGCATCATGAATAATCATACTACTAGAACAAACTTATCTGCAAAAAATCAAAACCTCACAAACACTTCCACGTTCAATTCACAAATATACCTGATCTCAGTTCCAATAATAGGATGTCCATTTCCACTTACAGTCTGCCATACCCATTCCTCATAAACAACCCTTCTGAGGACACGGTAGAGGTGGGTAGCCCTCTAGGCACTTCAAGTAACAACTTCGCAATGGTCTGTTCTCTAGTCGCCACTCTCAACCTCGTGTTGTTCGGAATTACAAGAATGCAAAATGGGATGATCTGCCAGATTTATTCTCTTGGTTGGATTATCGTATTAAATCTTCTAATGTCAACCTTTGCTCAGATCATATCAGTGAAATTATTCTTGTAGGGATGAAATTCTTTATTCAACAGTCCACCTTAAAATCTCGTTCTTTATCTAAACCTTGGTTTTTCAATAAATGTGCTAAGGCTGTTCGAGATACAGATAATTAAGGTTGTTTCAATAAATGTGCTAAGGCTCTTCTTGCATCCAAATATCCAGGTTCATTTACCGACTACACCAAAGCTTGCAACAATTGTAAAGCAGTTATTAACCAGGCCAAGAGTAGACAATTTGCTTTCTGTCCAAATGGAAGCCGAGCATTCTGCTCGCTGGCCAAAGCTATTGACCGCGACTTTTGCCCATTTTTATTCTCACCTCTGTCAAAACCGGATAGTTCTGTTGCCACCTCAGCTAAAGGAAAGATAAATCTGAGCTAGTAGCATCCTATTTTTCTTTTAACTCGTGTACAATATTGTTGATATTGATACTACCTCCTAGCAATCCCAGTACATGCTTTTAATGCCTCCCGTGGTACCCCATCAAAAGGATGTCAGAAGAATTTTGAAAAGCCTTGATAACAATAAAGCGCCAGGTATTTCTCCACTTGTTCTCAAAACCTGTGCTCCTGAATTTACTCCTGTCCACTGTCAACTTTTTATACGTTCATATTCCAGCGGTTTATACGTTCGCATTCCTTCTGCTTGTAAATTTGCTCATATCCAGACAGTTCCTACAAAAAGTGAAAAATCGCTACCATCCATTTATAAATAAAATATCGTCCTATTACACTTACTTCTACTCTTTATAAAGTAATGGAGAAATCTATTAACCGCCAACTCCTAAACTATCTAGAAACCTTCCATCTGATCAATGATCGCCAGTATGAACTCTGTCAGTGTCGATCTGCTGGTGATATATTGGCTTAGGTTACCCATCTATGGAAAAATTCAACGGAAAAGTTTGGTGAAACTCGGGCAGTTTCTCTTGACAGTTCAAAGCCTTTTGATCGTTTTTGATACAAAGGTCTTTTAAATAAGCACCCATCTCATGGTTTTCCAACCATGAATTTCTGGTTAAAGGAAGAATGTCATTAATATATATAGAAGGAAAAGAGTGGGAGAAAGAACTGAACCTTTGGAAACACCAGCATTAGTGGAGAAGTCAGAAGATAGAAAGCCATCTACCATCACCCGCAGTGAGTGGTCAGAGAGAAAACTCCAGTTTTTTCACTGCGGGTGATGGTAGATGGCTTTCTATCTTCTAACTTCTCCACTAATGCTGGTGTTTCCCAAGGTTCAGTTCTTTCTCCCACTCTTTTCCTTCTATATATATTAATGACATTCTTCCATTAGCCAGAAATTCTATCTATAGTTGCTGTTGGATTTTAGGAACATCGGCAACTAAGGCCACGTTGCTTCGTGTATATTGTCTATAAATTATGTGTGCTTTGAGGTCGATTTTCTGTTGGACGAAAAACCCGAGTTTCCTGAAGAAAAAACCATGCTATCTTCGCATGAAACTAACTAACTCAGCCACGTTGTGAAAACGAACCATAAAAATTCCTCCGGTCATCGATGGGATTCGAACTCAGGCCTTTTGCACCTGGTGTGGGAAGGACGGCGATCTTACCAACTGTGCCACCCACGAGGGCCCTGTCTATAGTTTTGCTGATGAGACACATTGCATTCCACCTTTCAGTTTGAGAAACCTTGCCCTGTACAAACAGCTTCAGCTTCTCGAATATCCCTACCAATTCCTCAATTGCTGATCTTCAGGTAATTTTCCAATGGATCAATGATAACTTAGTTGATTTCAATACTTCTAAAACACATTCCACTCTTACCTCTCGTAAAAATGATTCTTCTGCTCCTGTGCTTATCCTTTTCCTAATTTATCCATTCGGCGCCCGTTTTCTGGAACAACCTCATTTCATACGTATTTCTTGAAAATAGCAATCTTCGAAATTTCAAGTAACTTCCTTCAGGTACCTTCCCTCATATTTTCAACCTTCAAACCAAGCACGAGAAGTATTAGAACCAACTATAGGTTCCAATATTTTTCGTGCTTGCCGATTTCATAAAAAAATCTACAGCTTCTAAATTTATCCTTTTGACTGATATGAATTTTTCTCTTATCTGACCAATGTTATGGTCGTCAATATCTGAGTATTGTATTTCATCATTCCATCCACTTTTCTGCAATATACAAGTTTTTCTAAATTTCCACCAATGCCGCTCCTTCACTGTCTCATCAAACGGGATGGACACAAACAAAAGACAAACAAAAAAAAGACACGACAAACAAAATTTAGCTTTTAATTATTTCTAATTTTAATTAAATTAAAAACTAATTAAGCAAGTTTAATTAAAAATTAATTTCAAAAATTCATGAAATGCAATAATTTCAATCCTTTGGAGCAATTCAGACAGTTAAATGTAAATTTGCAAAATAAACGGAGTATGCTGGATGTTTTAGAATCTCTACCAAGGCGACTGAGGTCATGATGCATCCTTGTGCTATAGTAGTATATACACAGTCTGTAAACTGTGTGTATACTACAGCCGCTTTGCCTGTTTGTTGTATAAAGAATCTTGACTTTCGAAACATAAAACAATACCACAATGAGAAAAAAGTCCATCCTATGTAAATGGGACTCGAACCTAGACCTTTCCATAAGGTATGGAATAATGGCGATCGTAATTCACGTGCTAGCCTCTATGACAGGAACGTGAAACTTGAAAAACTGGATGATGCCCGGAACATCACAAAATCGAGAGAGAGACTACATGTTTAATTTAACAACGACTGTGTGATTCTTGTGTCAACAATAATATTTGCAAATGTCGACAAAAGTTTTCCATAATTCTCCAGCTATCCGTGTGGCTTAGAAATTAAGATTAAAGCCACCTCATCCAAAGATCTGGGATTCAAGACTCATCTTTCATCATTGTGGGTCCATTGATAAAAGGATCCACAAAGAGCGCATACTGAATTAGGAAGTCTTTGAACACAAGATGTTATTTCTTCTATACGTTGACCACCTACAAACTAAATTTTGTCGGTTACGGTGGTTGCTGATGCAGCACCTCATTTATATCCTCTTCGGTAGCATAGTTGAATCACCGTCCTCCCCACACCGAGTGGAAAAGACCTAAGTTCGAATCCCTTCAATGACGCAAGGAAATTTTAAGGGTCTTTTACTACAACGTGGCTGATTTAGTCGGTCTCAGGCGAGGGTAATACCGGATTTTCGTCCAAAGACAGAAAATCGACCACAGAAGATACAAAGTTATAAACATATACACGGCGCAATGACGACTAAGTTGCTGATGCACCTAACATCCAAAAACAAATTCGCCAGTTTGTTTTATAATCAGTCTAATTTAGTGTTCTTGAGCCTAATCACAATAATCAACCTCCTTTTTAATGTGGCTCTCTGGTTTGTAGCCCTAAAGGAAGTTGTATAGTGGCATGTACGCGTTAAACGTTCATGTATACAACAAACAGGTCCTATCTTTACCTCAACTAGCGTCTCTTCGGTCTTCTTGCAGCATAATTTCTTGCATATTTTAACAAATACTCTGTACCTCACTAGCACTACCACTTTGAAACTTTTCAAACGAAACACCAGCTCAGTACTGTACGCCTTTTTACTCAGAGTTGTTAATGTAATTTTCCTCTTGAGAGCACCATGCATCAATAATAAACTACCACATGTTCCATGATGCCAAATTAATTATTATGAGCAGAGAGTCTTTTTTTTATGATTCTGAATCTTTTTTGGTTTAATGGATATATGAACCAAACTCGATATTTCATGAAATTAAATAAAAGGACCATTTTGAGGGGTTATTTGCAATGAGGGATAAAGCCAAAGGATTCACGTGCTTTGAATATGTACATACCACCGAATTCTCTTTCCTCTTTTTTGTGGGTAGCATTATGGTCAACAAATAGAATGGGGGATTAAAGGGTAAAGTTCCTTCATCAAACATTTCCATCACATACGATGATTGAGAAATTATGCCACAAGCTTTGTTATTTTTTAATTTTATTGCTTATCAGAAGGCAGAAAGAACTCTATAGTAGGCCAATAGTCACGAATGGCAGCTTCTATCATAACACTCACTTTATGTTTTTCACTGAATGCAGTTCAACGATCGTTATTAGTTCCGCCTGTGGATTTTGTTTAATTCTTAAGGAAAGTGCATGGAGATGGCCAAGTCGGGTTATATATGCATATAGTGAATGGGTCATTAGCTTAAAGAATGAGTGTTTTAACCGTGATAACCTCACATGCGGTTATTTCATTTGACCTTTCCCTTCTAAATCGAATAAAGAGGAGGGAGGAAACTGGTCACTTATCAGCTTATATTCATTCGAGGTTCATAAAAATGGAAATGCGCACATCAAAATGGGAGATACAATCAGACCGATTCATTTGTTTCTGTTATGGCAAGTTTCCCAAACATGTCGAGAACTGGTTGCTGTTTCTTTAGTGTTGAGCTATTGTTTTTGCTGGAAAAAGGCTGTGACCGTGAACTGGAAGGTTAGTGTAACGAGCAGACAGAATGCGCATACTCCATAAGAGCTACAACGTGCGCGGAATAATTCTTAAGTGAGGTTTGTTCCCTATAAGCAGGACGAATAATGGTCTTTATGAAAAGAGGTCAATAAAATCTATCTATTGTCTTAAGAACATAATAAAATAATGTCCTGAATCCTCAGATTAAGTGAAAGGAATAGTGACTGAAAGCTTCGCCAACATAATGAAACCGAAAGCATAATTTTTGCTTAGGAATTACTTCTCAGTAATAGTAAATCGTGGAGTAATTGTACATAAAACGTTTTAATGAGAATCTAGTTCTATGGAGGTGTATGAGGCCCGGTGGTATCGATACACACCACCAAACAGAAAGAGAAAATGCTTGATGCCCTTAAGCCAGCTATTGTTGATTGCATAAAGGGAAGAAGGCGATGGCAAACTTCGAAATGTCATCCTCAATTAACTGCCAAGAGTGACTCAAGTGTTTAGTTGCATAATTGGAGCTCAGAAGCTCAGGTAAACGTGGTGTATTTTTTACACCACGTTTACTACGGATATTTATTTACTTATATGCTAACAAACAGGTCAGGGGGGTATGTTGAAAGTAAATTTTGGTGTCATATTTTGTTGGCTATGTTCGCCAGTGTGGTAGTGCAGTATTACCTCCAAATGCCAATCCAACTATTACTTTATAATTCATATATTAATGCAATCTCCATCTGAGAAATCCGGATCTATATAGGATGTATAGATCCAGGATACATTGAACAAATACCAGATAGATCCCAGATACATTGAACAAATACCTGCTTATATTTACAGAAAATGCTCAAAGTGACCACCGTGTGCTTGAATACAAGCTTGCAAACTTGAAAAGTTTCAAAGTTTCAGATGTCTAACGGATATTCGGATATGCTGTTCTGGTGCTGACGGGTCTACCATCATCTGAAACTGTATTCTCTGAAAGGTCTTCTTATTTGGCACATGACGATTAGGGAAGTTTTATGCATACAGACATCTTACTTCTGCTGCATTGCATCTAGCAAGTCCATACATGATATGCATGTCTGCCAACTCTTGATTTAAATAAGGTCGCTATTATCACAGCAAATGCATAATATCAAAATGTTAATAACAATCTCCAAACGTACTGCACTTGTCAGGCGAATTTTTAAATCCTAAACAGTTGAATGGAATACTAACTCAGTTTATGGAAGGAATTGATGGAAAACTAAAAGGCTGTAACTCGAAGAAAGGCAAAATCAGACCTATGTTTAGGTGAACTTTTGTATTGTTTTAAGGTCCTAAATTCATTCCTGCCGTGAGTCTTGTTATGATACACCCTATATATTCATTCGACCGATTAATCCTCATTCCGATGGGTATTAACCTTTCTGGAAGTTCATTTTTTGATATCATTAGAGCAGTCAAGAGAAGGACCCCACTAAAAATATAAATAAACAAAAATAACAACTTATTAAAATATAAGTAAAACAGAAACCCACAGAAGTTATAGATATGTGAATCGATCCATATCTATTTAGACAGATTCACCTAAAAGAACTTCAATCAAAATTATCTCATTAAAGAAGTCAGAATCAGCTGCATCCCCTCTTGAAAAACAAATTATGGTTACTGTTCTTTTTAGATTTAAATCTTAGGACTGGTGAATTGAAAAATCCAGTTTCCTGGTCCTAAAACTGGAATTTTATGTTTCGCCCGGATTGAACTTCCAGTATATTTGAGATTTAATATTTTTCAATAATATAACGTCATTATATAAAATATATAATAATTTATTAAATATATTTTGTTATTGTGGTCAGTGTTGAACCAACTAGTACCGAAACTGAAATAATAAACATCAAATGTACAGTATAAATTCCGAAAATTTAAAATATGAGTAGAACGATTCCAGAAGATAAATAGACAGGAATTTAAAATTTAAATACTCTGGTGTTACGTAATACAAGCTTACTTTCGCTGGTTTCCAAGTACCAGGTAAAATGAGCCCAAATGAATGCTCAAATGTTTCACGGGTCTCAGAATCCTGAAATCTCTGCCCTTGTAGTGTCAAAAAGTGTAGTTTTACAAACAAAAACATGAAGCTAGATCTGAAGAATGACTAATCTCTCTTATGAAAATAAAGGCATGTGTGTGTACTGTATATTTTATTGTTATTTACAGTCAAATACTGCATTAAAATAAACTCCTTTTCCCCAGAGCTTTCTTGATATAACAACATTTCTTTTCTAACTCTAGATCCTCTGTTGTGGTTGATAAAGAGTGCGTAATTTATTAATTTGTCTGCTGTGTATAAATAATAAATTGATAAATTTATTGTTAATAAATTAACGATAAATGAATTCGTTTATTTTCTTCTCGATTTCGTCAACCAGCAGAACAGAGGGGATTTGTTTACCGTGTAAAGAAGAACAGAACCCATAATGTGCGGGTCATTAAACAGATATAAAGTCGGTTATTGGCGTGTATTAAGTAATGGTTAAACACTGCATTCCTCTCCATCGTTCCATAGCTGCAGTTCTCTGTTTCTTGCTGTCCATACCCGATACATCCGGTTTATCCACGCACTTCCTGATACCAGAAACATTACACTAGCTCGGCTCATAATGTCAAGTTCGACATATCCTGCCAGCGAGGCTTTTTCGTGAGCAGCGACAGCTGCGGTTTCTTTAGAAGTAGAAGCGGTACTCCACAAGAACGATAATAGACATTGTGCAGGTGTTCGGGATAAGGATACAGAATCTCTTCTTTGCTACGAGTAATCTCAAGTGGACTAAAGTCTCTTCTTCCCAAGAAATCATCGTTAATGTCTCACACATAAGCGCACGTTTATATTTTATTCGTAAACCTTGATTCGTGATCTTGAAAACTGTTCTGATGAATTTTTGTTTCTTCAGTCTTCCAAGATGAACGATAACATCTGCATCCAACATGTTTCGAGTATTTGAAGCTCGTGCATTGGTCATATCGTATTGTCAAGACCTGGATTTGGTTCCAGTTGCTGAGAATCGAGTCCAGGTTTTCCTCTTCTCTCTTGTTCACGGTGTACAAAGCCCCTCGCGGGCGAGGGTTGAATATTTTTTTGCCGGAAACTCGGGTTATTCCTCCCTTCAACAAGCAAACCGACCATAGAATACACGCAACTTACTGACACAAAACACATGCAAGAGGGTACAATGGACCCAACTATAGAAGTGACCCAAATGCAGGGATTCTTCCTTCTTCCCAAGTTCCAACTGACAACCTCGGTGGTGAAGCCCAGAATATTTTTTCAGAAATTTCAAAACACTGCCAGTGATACTCATTTCTATTTTAAAAAATCCCACGTCATTCCGTCAGGATGAATAATCAAACGTGCATTTAAACATTCACACTCCTTATTGTTTATTGACCCACATCTGATTGAATCCCCTTTCGCATACGTAATTTAAAAAGCATGGCCACGACCAAAAATATAATATTCTCATTCCCAAAATTACTGTAGGAATAAATAACAAGGTTATATTTTAATTTACTGATTAAAATTCTAGGAAGTGTCTGCTCGTTCGCACACAGACACACTTTGGGAAGATCAAGTTCAAAACTATGTCAAAAGAATGTAATTAGTTCTGTACTGAGAGTACAGTCTCTATAAAGTTTCAACTAGAATCAAACCCTTCCACTTCTCTAAAGAGGCGAATACCAAATGGAATACAATTACTGGGACCCGCGATCGAGGTTCCAATGCATGGAATCAATTTACGTCATCTTGATATATGAGAATTGGCATCTACCACTTCAATATCAGGTTGTAGACCGATTTTATTTTCATTCCAGAGTGCATGCTCGGCTTGCCACTGTTGGAGGATATTCTTATTTCAGCTGTGACTTTTTCTTCATTTATGACAGAAATTTCGCTACTGAGTGTGACTTCTTTTAATACCCGAGAAATCGTTTTAGTATAATTATGTACTCGCATAAGGATAGTCCTCTGGGTGCACTAGCCGGTAAGTAAAACGCACTAGGCATTTATCTACGATTTCTCGTGAGCATTTCTGATAGCTGCTTTAAAGCGGGTGTTCTCGGCTTTTTGTTTCTTGGTAACATTAAAGACAGCCTTTCCTTAATCTAATAGCAATCATTAACAGTAACTTTAAGCTGAAATTTATCTTGAATTTATCAAGAATTTTTAACCAGCTGTTATATAACATATATAATAGCTACCATACGACTTATCTATAAAGTACACAGTATAAATAAATTTTTATAAGAAGAGCAAATTATAAATTTTGAATAGTTTAATTATTTAAATATAGCTGTCCTCAATCTTATTAAATTAAAACAGATAAATGCCTACATAGTAACGGGTAGGCCCATCTTTAATCCGGATAAGGGCAGTCAGACGGCAAGGCATTGAGTCCACTAGTTCACGAAAGCGTTCCACGGGTATTTCCATCCACTCTTGCTGCACCGCTGTCCATAATTCCGCCACATTCCTGAGTGCAGGGTCCAAAGCTCGAACGGAACTTTCCACAGCATCCCAAAGATGCGCCACAGAGTTCATATCCGGTGAATGGGGAGGCCATTTCATGGTAATAAAATCTGCGGAATGCTCTTCCGACCACGTTCTAGTCACCACGTCTCTGTGGGTTGTCCTGCTGGAAGAGTACATTACCCTGTGGGTGCACGATGACTATGAAGGGATGCAGATGGTCTGCAAGGATGGACACGTAACCTGGCCCGTACAGAGATGCGTTCAAACGTAGCAGAGCTCCTAACGTGTGCCAGTTGAACATCCCCCACACCTTTACCGACCATCCAACTGCCTGAACAGCTCCTTGTTGACATGACGGGTGCATAGCTTCGTGCGGTTTCCGCCAGATATACACCTTCCAGTCCGCTCTAAATAACGGGACTCATCGGACCTGGAGACCCGTCTCCAATCATCCAAGATCCAGTTCCGATGTTCTTTCGCCCAGAAGTTCCACTGGTGACACTAACTTCGCTACTATTCAAAAGTTGTTTCGAAGAGTACAATGAGTAACCCTGGAAAACTGTGCCAGCAAAAAATTTTAGGGAGTC
Source organism: Mastigoproctus giganteus (assembly GCF_048544385.1). Taxonomy (NCBI): domain Eukaryota; kingdom Metazoa; phylum Arthropoda; class Arachnida; order Uropygi; family Thelyphonidae; genus Mastigoproctus; species Mastigoproctus giganteus. Next base: position 133,069,448 of record NC_143585.1, on the reverse strand, counting down.
TACAATTAAAGTTGTGGACTTAATACAGAATTCATTTGGAAAGGATTGGAAACCATCATGATTTTGTTAAGGAGGGATCACGTCTTATCAATCTGATTAGGTTCTTCCCCAAACCGGTGGAAAAGATCCGGTTCGAATCCCATCAATGATTTTCACTCCGTGCTGAGTCAGTAGGTGTCAGGCAGGGACAGCAGCATTTTCTCTGGTTTTTCATCCAGCAAAACAAGCGACTCGATCATGGGCAGGTGAATGCGTTCTATGATGTCCCTAATATGACAGTAGCTGGTAACAGTTCTTAAGGCTTTCCATTCTATAGAGCTTGTCCTCACAAAAGTTATCACCCGTGATGGATACCCAATTTATTATATATCTGGAGGCAATTAGCTGGAAATATGTCCTTAAGGGAATCAATGTTTGTAAGCGTAAGCCGCAGAGGGAGGCAGGAGTTGGGGTGTTTTTTTTTTTTTTTTTTTGTTGTTATCAGTAGTTGAGCAGATTTGGAAGGGTTCAGATGCAGCCCAATTGTGGCTAGATAGTTTTCCAGTTTCATTATCTGTGTAGAGGCAAAGGAAAGGTTCCAAAACTGCTGCGAACAGGATAGCAGAAAGCACACTACCCTGCGAATGCCTCTTGTGACGTCGAAAGTTAAGTGGAAGTCGTTGACGATAACAGACAGATATCTGAGAAGTAGGATGGACTTCAAGATTTGCAGCAAGGTATCTGCCAGACCGAAGTAGTGTTTAAGTACAGTAAAGAGAGCTGGAAGTAATATTCTATCAAATGTCGATTTAATGTCCAGGAAGGTGATGTCAGTCTGGGATTTGCTGTTGAGGACCTGTTGGATTCTGAAGAAGGTATCTAAAAGATTGGTAGTTGTTGATCTCTTGTGCAAAACGGTATTAAGGTACTCGGGCCTGTGACCAAAGCAGTGCTGCACAATTGCTGGCTGAATCACTTTTTCAAAGATTTCAAGTAAAGAGAAACTGGTGGAGATTGGTCGCAGATCTTTCGGAGATTTAGGTTTCCTAATCTTTCAAATAGGTTTGAGATGATAAGATCTCCAAATTTATGGAATGATTCCAGACGCAATTAAGACCACGAGACGTCAGTACGTATTCCGTACTGACGTCTCGTGGTAAGTAAATCGCACGTATTCCATGGTCGGTTTTCCCTTTTGTTTGTTTTTTAATCCGCATCAACGTTTCGATGGAACACGTTATGCAATAAATTGAATAAAGGTTCTTATACATTAAAGAAATTGTCAGATACAAGGTGGTCTGCCAGGGCTCCAAGTTTTAGCGTTAAAATGTGGCTACAAAAATATAAAAGAGGCATCAGATGAGATATGCAATTCCACAAAAGAAAAAAAAATGTTGTTATTGAGGCAAAATCATTACTTAAAGAAATGAATGATTATGAAACTGCTATAATGACAGTCCTATGGAATAAAATTTCGCAAAGAATCGACGCAACGAGTAAATCTTTACAATCTATTGACTGCACAAATTTTAAAGGTGCGCCGTTATTAAAAAGTCTAGAAATTTTTATTAATGAAAACATAAGACATAATTTCAACGAAATCGAATCAGAAGTTAAAGAACTAACAGATAAAACATTTGAAGATGATCGCGAGCGAACGTGGACAGAAAATCGAAAGGAATTTTTTTTTACATAATATGGCTATTTTATATATAGAGAGCGATTTACTTAAAATTATTGATTGTGATGAGATAGTTAATAAGTTTGCAAACGAAAAGCGAGAAAAAAATTTTATTTAAATATTTTCACATTTGTAATTTTAATTTTAAGTAAAATTCTATGATTTTTTTTGTTCAAATTTCTGATTATTACTCCTATTATACGTATACTATCATTAATTATACTTTTACATACGTTCAACTATTAGTTCAAAACTTTGTGATTATTATTATGCTATTATTAATTATATTATACATATATTATATTCACATTTTATTGGAAATAAAACATTAATAGTACATAATATTTTTTATTTATTTAAAAAAAATTGTTAACATGTATTTTTATGTTCCCTGTCTCTCTCTCTTTTTTTAAGGGGCCCAATATTTTTTCCGGCGCCCGGGGCTTCAACCGACTTTAATCCGCCTCTGGTCCCCGGGCTTCTTTTCACATCATATTTACTTTGAACTGCACACATTTAAATCTCTTCGATGATTACAGAATTTCTTAAAGGCTTTTAAGTCTGGGATCTCAGTTAGTTCGTCTCAGAGCTGCATCGAATTTTCTCCCGGAATTTCAACTTAATTTCTTATACCGAAAAACAAACCGAGATTAGAATACATTGAATTTACAGATTCAATATACTCAAGCCTTATGGCTTTAGTTGCCTAGCCGAAAATTCTAAACAACTCAGCTTTTGATCCCAGTGAGGTTCTACTCTTCTAGAAACAAATTAGATCTGCAGCTCAGCTTATTTTTTCACGCTTATCTTTTCTATTTAGAAAGATTGATTATTATTTCCTTATTTTTATGCTAAATTAAATGGTTTTTAAACATAAATTATACGTCTGAGCGTGAAACTTGCAATTTTCAATATTCTCCGCACCCACTTCCCACACGCTTTCAAAATCTCCACTCCACACACGAGCCGGGGGGGGGGGGCTCATATTTCAAAAGTGCAATTTCTTTCACAGAAAGCGACGTTAGTTCACAGGGTAGGATTTTGTTTTGTTTATCCGGATGTCAGCATAGTCGCCAGAAGGATTAAACACACGGATGCCGCGCAGTAATAGAATGAGCTTAACTGTGGTTGATCCGTGGAAATGCTGTCACGAGTTATGACCCGTAGTGCCACTCTTATTTCAACGCACCTAAATAAGTAATCTGTGACCTCTCACTGCCACCTTGTGAAGGCCGAGTCTGGGAAACATCAGACCTAAAAATGGCCTTATTCCTGTTTTTTACTCCTCAACTTAGACAAAGGTTTGTCAGCATCAGCATCGAATACTACCCGGATTAATTGATGCAAAGCGCAACCCCATTAGATAGTTAAAATCTAACTATGCTTCTGGTGGTCTAAATAAGAATAGCAACTGTCATAAGCAGAAACTTAAAATTTTTGGTCCTGATATTATTTATCGGAAAATAGACGTAATAAAGGCTTTATTGTTCTATCATGATTAGCTCTATCATTATCACCATTCCCGTCTGTCCGTCCGCGTGTGATAACTCAACTCTGCTGGATGGATTCGATAAAATTTTATATTTGTCTCTTTTAGAAAGACTTTTCGAGTCCTTTCGAATTTTATTAAAATCGGACCAACAGATATCCGCTATTGTTATTATTTCTTTGTCCGTGCGTCCGACTGCATATAATAACTCATTCAAATTTCATTAAAATTAGGCCAATAGAAATTATATATATATTTTTTTTCATACATACATATCACAGCCTATCCATATACGGTATATTGTAGCTGAAGCATTGGATATGTTTATTGCCATACGTTGGTTAGAGGAATGAATAGGCAATATGGCAGATGCACAGAAACAAAATGTTCTCGGTTTGTGCATAAAAGTCGTCCTCCCCTTTTTTATAAATCATAACTGTTGATATTTGATAACGCTCCTGAAATGTAACACATTGCGTGTGTTAAGTAACCTGTTCATCATGCCTTCCATTACTGCATACTAGAAAATATAAAACGTCCCAGATGTCAGGCGAATCCGTTTGATGACATAGAAGTTGTGCCAAGGTGTGTAGATTCCTCTCTTTGATGATGGTTTCCCAGGGTTTCATGCCAAGGTTTGCATAGAGCACGCTTCTAGAGATGGTGAAAGGGTAGCCCATCTCCCTGTTTAGCCATCTCAGGAGCAAATATTCAACCCCAAGAAATCTCTTTATAAATATAATCTTTATTGTAAGGTTCATAGGTACACGCAGGTACGCTAACTTTGAGTAGAGGAGACTCCTGACCAGAGTACCGAAGCGTAGAGCGGTACGGGTGTCAAATTCCTTCTGGCGTATTCCAAAAGGAACACTCGAGGCCTAAGACCGAACAACTCCTGCCGGATTGCACAGAGCGCTGCAAGCGTTTTTAGCCTGGCCATCTTGAAATGGTCTTTAAAAGTAAGCCTGTCGTCCCACTTCAACCCCAAATTCGTGTGGGAGTGAACCTTTTTAATGGCAGTCCCATTTATTGTGAGCATAATTTCATTAATAGTAATCATTTTTGTGAAGGTCATCTGAGCTGCTTTCTGGGGTCAGTTTAAGTCCCAGACGTCCTAGATAATCCTGGAGTTCAAACAGTACTATCTGATTTTCATAGGCGACTGTCTCAGCTTTTGCTGGATCATCGGATGTGACCAGCATCTTAAGATCATCAGTGTATGGAATGAAGTTTGGGAGCTTCTCTAGGAAGGGCTCTAGTTCTGCGGCAAAAAAACCACGATGAAAGAACTCCCTCCCCCTTGTGGGATGTCGTGGTGGTCCTCTCCAATCTATGGTCACATTTAATAAAGATTTGGCTGTTGATGAGAAGTTGATTGAGGATGGCAAGAAGGTTACCTTGGATTCTGAAATAATGCTTCAAAATTTTAACCAGCTCTTAGTGCTGAGTGTGTCGAAAGCTGCTTGTATGTCTAAGAATAAGATTTCAAGTTGTTTCTTAGAGATTAGGGCTTTTTGGATTGTCCAGCTGGTCATTAATAGATTAAATTAAAATGTTCAAATTTACCTTCAGGAACTGAAGGTAAATTTGAAGGAAAAACGTGTTAGAAAAAAAATACAATAATTGTGGCTGAACTCGTGGTTACTGAATCACGACAATTCGCCAGCTCAGAACACATTATTAGTGAAGCAATTTGTGAAGGAAAAATGGATCCTATAGATGGATCACTCTTCTTATTTTGCCAATTTGACTCCATCTGATCTTTCTATCCAGAAGTATCAAAAGTGATCCAAAGAATTGTATTCTTTGGAGGAAATCCAGCAGAACACATCAAAGGCATTAAAACTGATTTCAGTAAAGGAATCCTAAACATCCTTACAGTTATGGAAAAACAGAGTAACTTCATGTAGTGCTGAAAACAGACTGCACTGTTTCGACTCGTTAAACACTCACACTCGCACGCACATCTAGATCTATAATTTGGTTGTGTTAAAGTATTAAATTATTTCCTTATAACGATATGAAGAAATGCCAATGTTTGTAGTATCTTACAAAATGCAGTTTGAATTTTAAATACTACTGAGAAATAAATACGATGGAAAGTTTAAATACTACAGAAAATACCTCGATAGCATATTTTAGAGAGAAAAATTTAAGCAAATACTGTATTCAGGAAATATTCATAATTATAAATTAGATATATTTAAATTTCAACTTCGTATTTTCCATGCGCAGATTTTAAATGAAATTCAGCAATGCAGTGCAGAAGAGATATTAGAAAGACGACTCTGAAGATCGTGTTCAAAATGATCACGAGAAAGGATAAGTGTTTGAAATCGAGTTTTCTTTTTCTGAGTTTGTAGTTTATCTACAGCTCGACAGATGGCTGCACTTGCTACTTTGTGTATTCTGGGCCAAAACAAACACCCAAAGACGCAAATTCAGAGGATACAGAATATCAAGCTCGTTGGCATGTTTATGAGTAAGTGCTTATAGTATGTTATAAACAAGAAGTGATAGTTTCAAGTGGGTAGAGAAAAAAAAAAGATGTTTCGAAATTTATACTACGTTATATCGCGATCTTCATAATGAGTTTGTAATCTGTAAGTTTCTCAGAAGGGCTGACATCTTGAAATCCGTTTTCTCTGGAACACCGCGCACATGTTCATTGGGATTCAAATCTGAAGACTTTGGTGACCAATCTATTCAGGAAATATCCTCACGCTGGAGAAAACTTTCCACCAGACGCTGTCTATGAGGGAGAGCATTATATATTAGAAGCCAGGTGCTCTACTGGACATCTAAAAAATCTGACGAGGATTTCCTCCTTATGCTTCACATAGTAATCACAGTTTCTCTCTCAAAGACAGGGAGTTCTGCACGAGCCACATCGTCAGCCCAACTCTTTTGCAACTGACTCTCATAAGGTGGAGAGGACGCAATATATTCCGGTTATCGATGGGATTCAACTGAACCTTCTCCAAACGAGTAAGGAAATCATTATACTGGAAAGATAGTCAAAATTTTGTGGACTAAACTATTACATACTGATGAAGCAGATCTGTTAATAATCCCTACGGATTATTGCTAGATATAAAGAAGCGCTCCATGTTCATGGTATTCTTCGTCTTGGAGTAACATTATTATTATTATTATTTCTCCCTGATGGGGGTTCCAGCCTGTGATGGGTACTCGTACCAAGTGCACAGGTCAACTATCCTATAGGTGATTGCGATTTTCTGGAGTTCCTTGTGTATGTTCTCTTTCTTTCCGTCTTGGAGAAGAGCGTCCCGCTCGTGAGCCATCCATTGGAAGCAATTTTATCTACGTGGTCTTTATGGAAGTCACTCTGTAGTGTCTTCTTTGTCCCACTACTTAACGTTGTTTGTTCCGTCTGGGCGGAGGGGACTCCTCGCTCAGGTTGAGCTAGGATATACCGCTTATCTATCTTTCTTGTGGCATTGTAGAATGATTTTGTGTTTTTATCGAAGAAAAAATCCTTCAGGTTAGCTAACTGTTGCTCGATGAGACTTATCAGGCCTTCTCGTCGTTCTTTCCGAGCTTTTGTCAGTTTCTCCACGGATGACTTCGAGAGGCTCTTTGTCTATCTCATGATATCCTCTAGCTTGGTTTTAACCCAATCTATGATCCAGAAGGATTATGTTAAGTTGGGACTGCATGGGTGTTTATGGCTTTAACTGTTCCCTCCGTTCAGTTTTTATTTGAGTAGGCTTCTGAGTTTCTAATGATATTTTTCGGTCAGACAGGCCTTGATCTCCTCAATTCAAAACAATTCTAAAACAGTTCACTAAAACAATTCTAAACAATTCGAAAACAGTCCATTCAATTAATCAACGGAAATACATAATTTCACTTTATAAAATGGATTTTCTTGTGTTCAAGAGAAAGAGTTTCATGTTCGTCCCAACAGAAATCGAACCAGTTATATCTAAGATCCTATAACCATCCCAGGATGTTTATAAGCTATCTAACTCTCTCATATGTATGAAATCTGAAATGTTTTTGCCCTACCTCAATGGGATTTACCACCTTATCGACCACTCTGAACTGATTGGCTTGATCTATTGACTTTAGCTAAACAGTATATATGTTCATTTCATCGTAGAAAACAATATAAGGAGCCTGTTCGTAATAGGTATGTAGAAGTGTATGCGAGCTGAAATAGCTGGACTCCAGTAGAGGTGCTTATACCAGCTAAGTACAGCCTCCAGTTCAAACAACCTAGTCAAAGAAGGAATTTCAAATCCAAACTTTCCAAACCAGTGACAAATAGCGAAAGAGCTGAGGCAGCAAAACCAGGATGATTAATCCTCAATGATTCGCAAATCGGGCAGTATACTGCTTTCCTATTTGCAATGTATTTCATCCCACTTGTAATGTACAAGATCGTATTCACGGGATGAACAACATATTGAGCTGCTGGAATACAACACGAGGAAAATCTCTCCGCCTGAGATCGCTAACAAGAGCCCCGACTGAAGAGGATTTGAGAAATTCTTCCAGTCATAGATGGGAATCAAAACAGAACCTCTTCAAACGAGTGAAGCTTTTAAGAATTCGTCCAGTCTCCGATGGTATTCGAGCTCAAGCCTCTACAAAAGAGTTTCAAGTGACGAAACCGGTATACTGTCATGGAGAATGAGCCACCTGCAGTCTTGTAAAAGAAGAATCATATTTATGGATTAACTTGTAAACCAAATAGATTTTCACTTCTAGATCTGATGTGTGCAAGAATTTAGACGTCTATACCAGTGTACTCAGTCACATACTAATTTTTGTGTGTACCAGAAAGCACACGTTGCCATTTCAATATATTCTAAGCTTCCATTAGATTGATGTATTTAATAGGGAATTATGAAGTGACGAGTGACATATTTAAATCCTATTCCAATGTCAGTTTAAGTAACATGTTCCAACTAAATCGAACCGCCCTTTAATTAACGTTTTTCATCGACACAGACCTTTAATAATAAATATATTTTTATTAATTAAGCATACTGTAATCATGCTATACATTTTTGGACCTTGCTGGAGAGAGAAAGAAGAGCCACAAAGTTCAGAGGGACCTTAGGAAGTGGCAATTAGAAAGCGTTTGACGCCCACTGCCACACATCCTGTTCTATAGTGCGTGGTTATTGCATTCCAACGAGTATTCAGTTTGGTGCAAATTAGCCACGTGTGGGCTCTTAATTCGTGTCTGAATAGCATAAAAGATTTTTAGAAGGAAGAATGAATGTGGAAGACGATGAACGTCCAGGCCGTAGGGTATCCTTGAAAAATGGTGAAAATGCGGATCGGGTAAGGGAGTTAATTAAAAGTATTCGTCCCTTAAGCATTAGAATGGTTACATCAGAACTCAATATGAACAAAGAAACAGTTAGAGAAATTTCAACTGAAAATTTAGACACGAGAAAAGTGTGTATGGCAAGGTGGTGCCAAAAATTTTGAACGATGATCAAAGAACGAGAAGTTTGTGAAAAAGATCCAAACTTTCAACGAAGGCCATGCTTCTTGTTTTCTTCGATATTAAAAGAATTATTATGGCTGAATATGTCCCACAAAATAAGACTGACAATCAAACATACCACATTGAAATTCTGACAATGGCCGCATGAAAAAATTCGAAGGAAGAGACCTGAACTGTGGAAGGACCGGTTGGATGCTCCAATACACCACGCGCTCTCTGTTCGCTTTGTGCACCGGAACAGTTTCTGGCCAAAAAAAAACAAATCCCTGTGAGTAAACATGCACCCTATTCGCTAGACCTTGTCCCTTATGACTTTTATCTCTTTTTAAACTGAAAATATACTGAAGGAACCCCATTTTTTATCGAAAACACTGAAAGTCTTCTTTTTAGCTGCATTTGATTATGAAATAAAGGAGATTATGTCCGGCTTGCTGTGAAAATATAAATTATTATAGAGATCACAACGCTGGATGAACATTCATAAATTCTCATGATCAAACAACTAGAAACATTATCCAAGAAGGAAGAAAATGTGTCTTATCTTGTTGTTACAGTATGCAACCAAGTTCGCGTTCCACAATGCGTATCCCAAGGGGTATGCCATTACAGAGCACGGCTAATTATCACTGAGGAATCTCCGCTATTTCTTCTGTGAACTTGTTATACAGCTGTGGGCAGTTAATTATAACAAGAAACTGTGAGCTCATTTAGAAAAGTTACATAATGGCTTTTAGCCGCTAGTGTATGTTTATTTTTGACCTATTCAAGCGGTGTTAAGTTTATAAACGCCCTTTCCATCTACTGGAGGATCAAAATAAGATTAATTTCAGGAGTGAAGTATTCAAAATAATTAAATACGTGAATAAAGGAGAGGAGCGTATCTCAATTGTCGAAGAAGTAAATCAGAGCTAACGAGAGAATGGCTGATTAACATCAAAGTGAATCACGCCGGTTTCATTTACTACAGGATGTGATTACTGAAGGGTCAAAGCCACAGAGACTGAAACCGTCAGTCATATAATCTGTCCGTATTATATTTATTCAGGTTATGTCTTCTTCAATGATGGAATCAAGGTTATTTGATTCCATTATAATAATAAAACCCTGAAAAACAACTCCACTGCCAATCTTCAATTATCTGAACCAGATCTTTGAAATATTTTCATCTAAGAAATGTACAGCCGAAATTTAAAAGGTTGTAGTTCAACTGGCTCCACTGGTTGACTTGTTTACCTTCATCTACCTTTTGCCCTACAGAACCACACCATTTTGCACATTGCACTACAGGTCACTGTTTATACAAGTGTTAGCCTCGGCTCTTTTATGGCTTCTCTGCTAAATTATTGCTCCTGTCATTGTGGGAGGAGATGCAACACATTACACATATCGCATGAGGGGCGTCGTGAATAGCAATGAGACGACAACCAATAAGATTTGCGATCTTCAAAGAGCAGCTGATAGCTCAGCGTATACAAGTTACATAACTTGAGTTGAAATTTAACAAACGAAACATAATTGCATGCACTGTATTTTAATTCAATGCATGTTATGAAATTAAAGACCTAATCATGATTTCTGTCACACATGGTCATCAATATAGGCTACTAAATCATGGCGTACCATTTACTATAGGAACAACATATTCTAAATATGTTTTGTTTATGCTTTATTCTACCAACCAAAAATAATTAAAATAATTTGTTCCTTCTCTCTGAGACTTTGGATTTCTGACAAAAAGTGTTTTATGTTAATGATCAGATCTAAGTCAGGGAATTCAGTTGACAATGAGAAAAAATTCCAGTCTTTTCCAAGTCAATTGTAGCTTCTGGAAATGTCAATACAAAAAGGGTAAAGCTTAATTCGGAAGATACGAACTGTCTTGATATCTCCAGAAGTACAACAATTGGTATCTCCAGAATTAGGGTTTACAGTGGAAAAATAATTCTCTTATTTGATAGAGAAGTCCTTATTAGACAATTAAACTTAAAATCTTTAAGGACTAAGTTCAATTCAGAAACGCCAGCACTTCTTTACATAATGAAATCAGGATTATAATTCTGAAAGATCGCCTAGCGATATAAGTTAACAGAAATTGTCCAATTCCTTTATCTCACCAGAGTACCTAATTTATCCTTTATGTATAAACATTTTAAAAATAAAATCCACTCGGGACCCGCAGATTATCTCGGAATATTTGTGACCTCTGGCAGAGCACATTACTCATACCAGTTTAGCCGCTGAACAGGAAAGGCTTCCAAATGGGGAAGAAAATGAGTCATCCTTGTGCCCGTGCAACGACTAGGAAAACTGAGGACGTAACCACCACCACACCAAAGACACCCCGCACTTCACCCCAGTGTAAAAGACGTTGACCCCGAAAGTTCTAGTTTAACTTTGTTTGGTGTATTCGAAGCAGTTTATTTTAATTTATTATAACAGTTTCTGAAAAGCCAGATCCACAGAAAAAAAATAAATAGAATATCCTTAATTTAAAATCACAGTAATAAAACACTAACTATTTATTTTTAATCCATTATTTCTATTTCAAAATCAGATAAGAGTTCTTTGCATCAGTAATAGACCACGCGTACTTTGTTATCAGGTAGCCATTGAACAAACGGAACTCATGGCCGAACAACATGCAAGGAACTGAATTAAAATCGTGCTCTAGACTTGTCTTCCTTCACATGGAAGTGAACTGCACTTTGTCTAATGAGACAAGCGGAAATTCTGCCTTATTGGGATACAGATTCTTGGACTTCGTCCATAACAAAAAAAAACAGCTTTTTATTTTCTATTTATTATTTTGTTCACACTGGACTCTGTAAAATACATTATCCTGAAAAGTTTTTGCAAGCGTTACAGAGAACAAGTCGAAGGGGAAATCGCCAAGAAGAATAACATCATTCTGGTTCTATTTAAAGAGTTAAACACAAAACGAAACCATCTTAAACAAAGTTAAACATAGGGTTAATCTATGACATGCGTAAAGAGTCACTACAGTTCAAATAACAATTTTTCTTCTACAAAATGTTTGTTCTGTAAGCCCTATCCGAACAGAGCTGTTCACAGTTAATTTTTAATTCATTTATGGTACTTACTGTTTGGATAAGAACATCCGCTGTGGACGACAAACCGGTAGAACTTTTGTGATGGTTTTCTTCAGTACTGATTTATAGGCATCTTAGCAGAAATTCAAAAAGCATAGTCTTTTGGGAGGGGTGGATTTTAAAGAGTACAATGTTTTGAGTACTGCGCCATCTACGAGATGGTTAAAACAAGAGTCGGATGAATTTCTTTCTCTTCAGACAACAAAATACATTGTTGTTGTTATTGGGTTTTAGGAACATCAGAGACTTTGAGCCGTATATGTTATATTTGTAAGTTGCGTGTGTTTAGTGGTCGATTTGCTGTATGCTAGACGAAAAACCATGCCGCTGATAAATGCGTTGTTGAGCAATCCGTCTAAGGAGGTCAAGCACGGGTAAAGAACATTTAGAGATGATGGTTAAATCGAAGTTCTCGTTCAAACATAACTCTTAATTCAATATGTTTAAATTGTTTGTTTGTTTTCACTTTTATAGCGCATAATTAGCTACTATGTATGTTTAAGAATATTGGGCTGGTGAATCCAAGAGGGTTAGCTGAATGTTGGAGGGGATCTCCAGACTTGAGGGAGAATACCATAGATTTATATGGCTGCAGCAGGTTCATATGCATATGTTCATGGGCCCAACTGTATGCTGTTCGCTGAAAAGTTATATCCCGCCTGAAAGCAGCTAACTATAGAATTACTAAGAATTACTCCCGTTTATGAACCCAATATTTTTGGAAAGCATTCGAACCAAAACCTCTCCAAATAAGTGAAAAGCGGTCAAAATCAGAGAACGATATGTTTTTATGACTTGTTTGTGTACGTGAATGTTTCACTACCCATATATTGTCATAGGGGTTTTATCCTATTGTGTATACTTTGTTAAATTATCTTACTACTAAAGTTATTATTATTCCGTTCGGAACTCTTTCACAACCAATCGTTGTCAAAGAGTTTCGTAGGGTGGATATATATTATTAAGTCGTCGTCAAAGCATATCAATCACCAGCCGTCAACAGTGGTAGGGAAATCACAGTGTCAAAGTAAGTAAGAAGATCTTTTCCATGTTCTGTATAATGATGGTGACAAATGGGATTTCAATTTCCTACCATCCATGATTTCATCAAGCTTCAGGAGGTAAGTTTCGTCTTTTAAAGTCAATTTATAAAACTATCATAAGTTTTCAACTTAAAGCACTGCTAAAAATCACGCTTGCTGTGATGCAATTTGTTTGATGGTAGTACACTATCAAGGTTGTTGTTGTTATTTGGTTTTTAGGAGCATTAGCAACTAAGGCCATATTGCTCCGACACTATCAAGGAAACTCATGGTCAATGCAAAGTTTGTTTAGCTGTGAGCATTCAGACCATTGTATTTACTAGGACTATTCACTTTAAATTTAAATTCCGCTGGCCAAGAGTGGACGAGAACTCCTATTTTCCCAAAGTGCTGAGTTATGTCCCAGAGGGTGTCACCAAATCTTGGCATCGTATCGGCACTATTTAAGCTCCTTCCATTGCACTGCACACATTGAAGTGATCTGCTGATTAAAATGCAATTTTTCGGTAATACATTAAACATCTGAAAATGCTATACTAGTAGCTAGATTAACGGTTCTTAATATATTACGAAATATTTTCATAGGCTTGAATGCTGAATTGTTTTTGGCATCTTCAAGGTGCATCACCGAAGCACTGAATTAAGCTATGGTCCTCTTTTTAAAGTTAAGGTTATTGTGCATACACCGAGTGGGCATTGAGTCCACTAGTTCAGCAAACCGTTCCACAGGTATTTCCATCCATTCTTACTGTCCATAATTCCGTCGCATTCATGGGTGGAGGATTCAAAGCTCGAACAGACTTTCCACAGCATCCCAAAGATGCTCCACAGCACAGCAGCTGTGACTACTATAACCATGTTATAGTAGTCACAACTGCTCTGTGGGAGCAATATGGCCTTAGTTGCTAATGCTCCTAAAAACCAAACAACAACAACTGCTCTGTGGGGGGGGGGCACTGTCCTGCTGGAAGAGTTCATTGCCCTGTGGGTGCACGATGACCATGAAGGGATGCAGATGGTCTGCAAGGATGAATACGTAACCTGGACCTTTAAAAGATGCGTCTAGACGTACAGGGGGTTCCCAACGTGTGCCAATTGAACACGCCCCAGACCATTACCGACCATCCACCTGCCTGAACAATTCCTTGTTGAGACATAACGGGTGCATAGTTTTGTGCGGTTTCCGCCAGATAGGCATCCTCCCGTCCCCTCGAAATAACTGGAAACGGGACTCATCGGACCAGGAGACCCGTCTCCAATCATCCAAGGTCTAGTGCCCATGTTCTTTCGCCCAGTTAAGGTATAGAGTCCTGTGTCGTGTTGTTAGCAATGGAGCTCTGGTGGGTCTGCAGCTCCGATAACCTATTGCGGCTAATGATCGATTGGTGATCTTGGTGGAGACGTTTCTGGCACCGAAGTGTACCTGCCAAGCGGTGGGTTAATCCACTAGCGAGAGGGGTGACAGCGTCACCATGCTCGGGTACCAGGTATCCCATGAATTCTGTCCTTTCGATGTACTTCCAAAGTTACATTCTGCTTTCAAAAATCCCAACGACATATCAATAAAGTTGGGATCAGTTTCAGGGTTCACAACGGATTAAATTTCTCACACGATGTGCGAGTACACCAGCAGTGTATAGAAATTGTCGTTGGCTTTAGGTAGACTACACGTTCAACATTAAAAGGAATAAATAAGTAACCGTAAAAATACGTAATCCTATAACGAGAGGACATGCCGAACAAAATAACGCGAACCGCTCAAATGACTACAGGGTCCTAGACGAAATGTGAGCAGTAATGAGGTCAACAGCTTTCAGGTTCACAGTTCACTGGTGAACGTACTGCGTAATACGGACAACTGAATCGATCAGTTTAAAATTATTGACTGTCGATAATTGTTGTTTTTTTATCTTTGATAGAAAGAAGATAAGAAAAACAGTTTCTCATAGTGTGATGACATTTTTTTAAATAAAAGAACAAGATGTTACAGTAGAGGGAGAGAATTTCTAAAAGCGGGTTAAGGTCATTCACTATCTGTTCCGCGTCGCATTCACGCTGCAGTTGCATCCCTTCTCATCAAAGAACTATTGATCTAAGAAGAGCACTGCTCTCTTAGATGAATAGAACGAATCAGTCGGCAGTCAACCACCTACAGAAATCCACTCCACTATGATCAGAATGGTACGTTTCCTGGGAATCAAAAATACTTTTTGTGCTGATTGTAGCTTATAAGTTTTTCTGGTTGTCTTTTTTCCGGGTTGGTTGCTTATGAAAACGATTTGTATCGATGCCTTTGTACAACATGAACTCCACCTTAGTTATTCTGGAGAAATTTGCAATTTCGGGATCAGGAGAAAGGTTGAAAGCAATAGCAAGCACGCTTTTCGCTGGTTTAGAAAAGTTAAACGTATCTGAATAGTTGCACTGTTATAAATAACTATATATAATAAATAAATAAATAAATTTTCTGTTTATACTCCGGGACGACCAAACGGTCAGAGGAGTTCACAAGATAGAAAGAATATAAGAAACAGCACCGTATTCAGCAGTCACGGGCTTGAACCCCGGTCACTCAAGGCACGTGTACTTATGCACCCGCGCGCCTGACCACTAGGCTACGGCGCCTTATAAATAAACCAAAGTTGGTTCTAAGCCTGGACACTTCTCTGGACAAGATTTTTTATAATTGCTTATATGATTAAGATATTCAAACAGCCTTCCCCGTCCTCAAAGCCCAAGAGCAAGATTCCTGGAACTTAGAGAACACCCTAACTTCCTTGACTTTCCATTTTCTCCCATAAACAAACAGCTAGTTAAATTATTACAAACACGTATCTGTTTAAGGCATTAGTAACACTTCAAATTCCTACCATCCTGTAGTAGACTACCGAAATGTAGCTTATAAAAATCAAAGCGGATTCCAACTGTTTGTATCCCTTCTAGTGAACCAATCCCACTACAGGAACGACTGGATGGGGGCCATTGCACTAAACATGGAGCCGTACGGATTATCAGGTTGCTCTTTGTCACGGGTTTTACAACGGAATTCCTCTTAGACATGAAAATAGGGATTATTACCACTGGCTTCACAGAAAAGAGTTTTCTAGGTAAGGAATACACGTAAACATTTACACTAATCCACCCAGTTGGCTAATTGCACTTTAAGAACAGCGGATTGTGGTCAGTTGGGTGCAGAACTTTACTTTAGTTGTACAAAATAGGATTGGGAAATTTTCACAAACAACCACTCAGATTAAGAGGAAAGAATGCGAACCATGGCACGGGGAAAAGAGGGAGGTAAGGAGCAGAATAACGTGGGATCATATTACGCCCGTCTGCCCACCGAGGTGGGGGTGAAGAACGCCTTACTTGTATCTCTCGGTGACGCCGCCAAGACGGAACTGTTCCGTCTACGGCCAATTCCTGTTCACTTCAGTAACCTTGCTGTACCAGCACAACTTAATGTCGATGTTGGATTTAAGTGCGTGAATGGCTCTGTGAAAGGAGAGGAAAAAGCCGTTGTGTATTAAGAAAATGTCCGAAGAAAGCTTGACTTGTGAACAGATGGATCAGTGCGGTAGGTTAAAGCATTTAAGTTGTACTTTGCTTGTTTAAGAACCCCACATTTAACCGGATATTTAAATACATAAGTTTTTAGGTTTGTGTAAGATGTATTGCTATAGAGTTACAGCAGATTAGAACTGACAGCTCAGGAGTTTTCTATTTGTAAACAGAGTTTATAAACAGCAAAGCATCCGTCATATTTAGTTATACAATGAGGGAAAAATATTTCTTATTAGGTTTTGTTTTCTGCCATATTTAGCGAAATAATTATCGATAAAATGCAAGCTAAGTTTTTTAGTGAGAACACTGACACCAGGAGCAGCAGCGCAGTCCAAATGAAGTTATTCACGATCTGGCTAACACAGTTAGCTAAATACAGCTGATGGTTTCTGGATGAACTGGAAGTTCATCAACCGATTTTGGAATAAATTACTAGTTTTAGATTTGCTGAAGAAAAACTAGTAATTCTTAGAATCTCCTTGTGAAACCCTGTTGTACAAAACTACGTCCCCCTTACACAAAACAGAATAAGAACAGGCAGTGGCGTCTTCGGCATTAGTTCCTTACTTAATGGATCGTCTTACTGTGAAAATGAACCATCTGTTGTTTGGAAACACTAGACCTCGCAAATAGATAGTCTCTTTCTCTCTCACTCTCTGTGTTTGCAAGCTTGAAATAAGTTTAATATGTTTAATAAAAACCGCATTTGTTTGATCATATGTAGACGCTGATTAAGAGCCGCAATTCTTGGATATTACAATATATTCAAAGCTTATTTTTTACTTTACAAAAAACGTATGCCTCTATCTTCGCCATAACAATGGATGGATTAATCCAAATTCATAGCGAATTTGGATTAATCCTTACAAGCGGGTGCCCCTTCTGCGGATTTTTGCGGAGGCGTAGCCTGAGAGAGTGTTTGGAAAGGTAGCTCCTCCTAAATGGTCACGTGACATCTATGCCACCATGCCGGTGGCTTCCTTTGGGGTATTTGTGACTTGCAGTTGAGAAAGAATACGGGTACCCTTTTCTAAAGATTCTAAAGATGCCAGCGAATGTCGTCCTTGTTTAAAATTGGAAAACGAGTCCCTCTCCCTCCGGTGCTGGTTTAAAATTTCAAGCGAGCGCAAAAGGGGGTGGGGGTGGGGAGGAAGAACTCTATTCCCGTCTTTAAACCAGCATAGTTATAGTGTTGAGAGTAAGGCGCCACCGGTGGTTGCTCCCTTTTAACCAGAACTAATGGGAGGGGATTTCTTTTGCGATTTAAAACAAGCACCAAGATGGCATTCATTCTGACGCAAACCACCGATAATCAACAGCCTATCAGAGCAATGAATGGGCAGAGCTACTCTTGTCTATCATTGCCTTTCGCAAAGATCTATGGGATGGGGTACCGCTTGTAAAGATTAACACATTTGACAGAATCGCTTAATATAATTAAATCTTAACGAAAAAGCTGATGTCTTTAGGATATTGCTGAATACATATATAATACCAAGCCGGCCATTTGCTCTGTCATTGGGCTCCTTCCTAACGATACAGCAGTTTGTCACTTGCTCGTTTGGAGGGGTCCGGATTCGAGTCCCATTGCACCATGCCGAAATATCTAAAAGCCTCTTTAATCGTGGACTGCAGTCAGCCGATCTCAGCGGTTTTCCTCGTGAATTATTCCTGGTTTTTCAGCCCACACAATATGCAAATCAAACCAGGAATACTCACTTGTACAGACCAGGCATGATACACAGACGGAACTCTTATTAGGAAACCTTTGAGACTTTTTCCCCTATGGGAACTCTCATCAAAGCAATTTATTTCGTGGATTTGCATATACGAAAAGTAAAGTCTGAGGATATCAACCCTTCGATGCGTAATATGACAATAATTTTTATCAAAAATAATTATGTTTAAAAAAATTTAAATAGATTACCCAAGAATTGCAGCATTTATAAAATATGCGGCACACTTGTTCATGCAGACATTATACTAGAGGGTGGAGGGGGGAAGAAAAAATAGTAGCGTGACTGCCAGAACTTAAGCAGGTCACTGCTACAGCTCAATGGATATCGGACCATTAATTACGGAAACGGGATCTACCTTTTGTGTAGGTTTTAACCTTCACACAAAAACCTACAGTGCGTGAGTCAGTCTCCGGCACGGTTTCTGAATAGGTCTTACGGCACGACAACTAGCAGCGCGAGAGTCTAAAAATGGAACTACATATTGTTTGTGGGAAGAGGATGCTGTTTTCAAGGGAGGAATGGTGTGAATGCTCTTTATAGTAGAACATCCAGGATTCAGTTGATCCCTTCTTTGAAATTTCTAGTGGTAATGTATTCCTAAAGCAAGACCTTTTAAATTTTTTGTCACTGAGAGCTTTCAAAGGATAATGGCAAACTTATCGGAAGGGCCGATGTGCTGTCGATGTCCCTTGTGCACGGTTCCAGCACCTTGAGCAATTGCAAAGCAGTTTAAACGGTTCAATTAGCGCTATTAAAAGAAGTTGTTAATACGAGCTTTATGTTGAGAGGGACACGTGGTCACTATTTTTATGTTACTATTGCGTGTTCAGAGTATACTATTAATTTGATCCTTACAGATACTGGGAGAGATGTTTACATAAATTCGATTGCAAAAGAAGATAGGGTAAACACGGACACCAGACAATCAGGAAAAGTACAAGTTCTGGACTCTCAACTTTTTAAAATTTTTTTCAACTAAATGTATAAGCAAGGACATTGAACCTGAACTACTTAAGACTTCCCTAGAGCTTCTAAATTAATTGCCTTATTGATTTGAATGTTTTTGACAACTCTCAAAAGCTATATGCCTTTCAGTGAATTTGGCTATCAAAATCTAACGAATTTCATAAATTTCGAAACTATGATGATGATACTTTCAAAATAAACAAAAACTTGAAGCTTAAACAAAATGTATATTCATGAAATGTTTATGATTATAACAGAGCTTTCTTCGTTGGATTAAAATAGAAAAAAAAAATTTAGCTTCTTAGTTTAAAGACCTCAGGATTAAAAAAAAAAAGTTTTTTTCTACCAACAAAACTAGATTCTGTTCTTCAGATGTGGACTAGCAGGCTCTACTTTAAGGTTTTGAGAAAGTCTCCGTAACTTGATTGCTCAGTAATTTTCCTGGTTGTCCATTGATTCCATTCCATCATGATCCCTAATTCTAAATATTTTCTATTGTCTATATTGCTGAAGTTCTTTCTTCTAATAGATGTCTTAAAGAAAGATATTTCCTTTATTATAAACGGCATATAAGGTCCTTCCGCTTCTTGCGTTTGCCCGTTCCATGCCATAAAGAAAGCGGCAGATCACTGGCTTTGAACACACACCAGATAATTTCTGTTTAAACAGAAATGGAAACGCTAGGAGGCCACATAGAGTCAAAGGAATTTACAAAGTCGAGGACTCATTATCATTCAAATACACAACCCTGGAACTCAGCATGCTCAAAGCTCGACAGTTTGCAAAATTTACGAGTCTTGAAAATAAAAATGAAAGCAAGATTTTAATGGCACTAAGAAAACCACAATGTTCTTTGAAAGCAGAGAGAACTCTGATGTTCTTCTTTATTTCCACCTTGTATTAGCGATATGATGGTTCATCGCCAGCAGCTGTCCACTGTAGAGGGACTTTCCCTCTCCTAATGCGTAAGACGTTTCACCAATTTGTTCAAAATAACATTTGGGAATTAATTCCTCACACCTTGGCACAGTGTAGTCACGCATGGTAACATCATGGTCATTCTCTAATTTCGCTGTCTCAATTTTCCTGCTCAAGATCGTTCCACTTCACAATTGCAGCATCATTAACAGCGTCATGTCCTTCTTTACATCTAAGTAGATTCGCAATTGAGAGGCCACCCTCATTGAACAAGGAATATCGGAGGGAAGATCCCTGGATTAAGCACTCAACAAATGGTTACCATAAAATAAACAATATAAAGTAGCTGTGAATTTTAAAAATGTCCAAACGAATTCAAGCAGAAACAAGTTTTCTATCCTATTTGATGTCTCCACATTTCTTTTGAACAGCCTTCATATTTTCCATCCATGACATATAAATAATATATCTAGTTAATATAAACTAGAAACAGTTCTTCAAAGACGTGATTCATTCACAATTGTGTTTTATAATAGAACGTCTTTCAAACCGAAGCAGTTACTTTTAAGTAAATGACCATGAACTCTGTTAACAACCAGTGATCAGTCCATACAGAAAAGACTCGATCTGTCTTCATTAGGCTTAATGTCTCTGCCGAATTTCGTCTCATCTGCAGGTGAGAAATGTTTCATTTCATGCGACAATGACGTATTCTTCAGAGTGACAAAGCGCTGAATCCCCAGAAGCGGGACAAGAACCTGGGTGATCGGGTTATTCTCGGGAGCGAAGAGGGGGAATAACTCAAGGTAAAATGCCTGTACAGGTGGCTTTCCAACCAGTGTAACTACTCGGGTGAGTTCTCAAAGGTTAATGTAACGTACGCAGGAATGTAGCTTCGCAAGTTTACACGGTACCCCGTTACCCACATTCCTAAATTCCCCTCGCCAATGTTACAAATCAAAACATTGTACTTTGCTAAGCCTGGTGATGAACTGCGCATGCTTATACCGAGAAACTCGTTATTATAGACAACACTATTATATCAGGCAGCTTAAATATCCCAAAACATTGACAAAAAAACGTTTCCGATGATATTCTTCAGTGGAATTGTGAATTATAACTATGAAATACCAAAAATATCGAAATATTCGACAAATTTGAAAATTTGGTGATACCTTCACACGGGATTTGAAGAGAGAAATAAACCTGAAATCTTGGAAATAAGATTACAAAAATTAGAATGTATGTAGCTCAGAGTTTAACTTTTTTTGGTCTCTCTCTCTCTCTCTCTCTCTCTCAATTAATTAAAGCGGAATACGACTACTTTTCTTAGAAAACTTGCGATAGACCATTAGTGTACACGGGTTTCTGCTGGTGTTTTCCATAACCACAAGAATCGCATCGAGAGAAACGTAAGTGGATGGCAAGATGAGTCACTTCAGCTCGTTTCGAAAGAGTGAATTTTCGAAAGAATGCGTTTCCTGTTTCCGTTTTGCGACATAATGTCGTTGAAATTCCCTAACAGCAATGAGAATGGTCTCTGTCAACATCGCAGCTCATATAAAGTTCTGCGGCATCTGAAATTGCACGCGCAGAAGTTTCCATTTGTTTATAAGATTCTTGCTTGGCTCCCAGGCAGCGTCGCATTTCATAAATTTAATTTTTACAAAGAAGGCACGAACGTGATCAAATGATCTGGTGAAAGTTCAGAGTTACGTACGATCCACGTGATATATGAACTAAGATAGTCACTCTGTGAGACAGAAATCACGTTTATTTAATGTCTTATGGGTTTTTGACTATGGGGATTATCCAATATTAAAAGATCGTTATGATTCTAGATACGCAACTGATTATTTACATAATGCTTTGCTTGTACCGTACCATGAAAAATTGCTTCATCTTTATAAACTTTGGACATTTTTTGGATGTTCTTGCACCATCGTCCGGTTCTGTCTTTAATAGTAATTTTAATAAAAGCAAAAAACGTTACTAATATGTAGTCAATGGACAAAATTAGAATTACTTAAATGAGTAAGACCACATTCTGTCTCAATACACTTCGTGGCATGGATTCCAGTAGGTGTCTGAGGGAATCCAGCTCCAGATTTGACCATTCTTCCATCAGGATATTTTCCAGCTGCTATGTTGTGGTCGGAAGAGAACTGCCAAGCCGAACTCCCCTTTCCAACATATCTCAGGCATTTTAAATTGGTTTTGTTAGCAGTTTATTGGCGCATCAGCAACATAGACTATAATTCGCCAATAACGGTGAATGGATAAAAGCAGTTATAAAAATAGTAAAAGATACAAAGGGACAAAAGATTATAGTGACCCATGGAAATTGGTCACTATGTCGAAAGGTTTCCTGTGCTATATAACACTGATAGTCTGTAATGCACTTAAATAATCTGTATATATATGCACCCTTAAGAATAATTATTTTTAACGTGGACCAACTCTAGCTCTCTAATATGCAATTCTGTGGTGTACTGCACTCTTGGGAAATCTTCTCAAATACCTTACCATATAGAAAGACTGCAGCGGATCCCAGAGATGATTCTGATTTGGAACCATGAGTGAGGACAGGCACAAAATCAGAGTAAACAGATCGCCAGCATAGAGTCGTAGGTAGACAAATGGTGAAGTGAGGCTTTTATCCTATTATTAATGGAGAAGTTGCATGGTGGAAAGCGTTGCCTTGTGACTGGGCAACATCGTCTACCGTGACATTAAGCTCTCTAAGCAGCTCGTGGAGACAAATACCAAAGGGTCGGTTGGAAATCTGACCGATGTCGTAAAGATTTTCCCATCATGGCTCGAAAACTGATGTTCAGGCACTGTGGCAGACAGGGATTCCGGTTTAAAAGTATATTTTAGCGAAATTTGCTTTCATCAAGGGACATAGGTTGTTGGGTTGCTTCCATGTATTAAATCTGAGCAGGGAATGTTTTAAATGATCCGATAGCAATGCGGAAGGCTTGAGGATGAACTGGGTGTAGCCATCGAAGTATGCTGTTTCTAGCAGATGCGTACAACTGGGACCCATAATCCAATTTAGATTGTACAAGTGTACGATAGAGGCAGAGTAAAGTGAAGTGGTCTACTCCCCGATTATTAGACGAAATAGCACGTAGGAGGCTTAGTCCCTTTGTGCATTTGGTCCGAAATCGACAGACATGTCAACTTATTATCGAATACAAGCTCAAATAATGCGCTACTGGAACGATTTTTGTCCAAGCTTTAGTTACTCTGGATCAGGGTGAAGGTTCCATTTGCGATAGAAGTATACACAGAGGGTCTTCTGATACAAAAACCTCAGACCATTGGCCATTGCCCAGGCGGTGAGATGGTCGATGGCTTGTTGCAATTGCTTGTCAATGCCCCTCGTATTACATGATGGAGAAACGATACCGATATCATCAACAAATAGGGCACTTTTCGCTGTTCAGGAAGTGGAGGAAGTTGTTCAGTAATAAAATTAATTTTCATAGCAAAAAGCGTAACACTTAGAACTGACCCTTGATGAAGAATTCCCTCCTCTTTACAGAAAAGTCGAGCGAGAGAGAAAATGGATCCCACACGAACTTGGAATGAATGTTTTAACAAAAAGTGTTTAACGAAAAAACTAGATAACCCTTAAGAATAATATTTGAAATATCTTTTAAAACATTCATGTCGTGTCATACGTTCCTGCTAAAAGTGCTTCAACAATAATACCTTTCTGAAAATCCGAAAGATCGCCATGAATGGGATCGATTAAGAAGACTCAGTAAAGGGTACAGCATTTAACTGATACCAAGGAAGTCATACCAGTTTATGCGCATACCGTACGTTATCTCTTGACCATAAATGCGAAAAATTGGAAACTATTTGGGAGGAAAATATTGAAGAAATACGAAATATATGAAAAAATTGGAAAATATTTAAAAGGACAGTAAAAGCAGAGTTAGGCGTTGTTATGGGAAGCGTTAACATAATGTTAAGATCAAAGATGCTTTTATATCAATTCAAGAACAGTAACTAAATACCTCGTAGCTTTAAGCTTAACGTTAAATAAACACTCTATAATTTTGAAACCCGACCACACACACGATGTCAGATGTAGCCACATGTTCCGGTGGAGATAAATATTATCTCCCATCCGTGGAAGTGCGATGACCAGGTCACCCAATAATCTGTAAAGGACCGATGTGTGCTTTTCAAGACGCGTTTGAAGAGAAGCATGCCTCGCTGTAGTTCATGAGAGCGATAGGAACGCTCACGGAAGCTCAAGGCTATCTTAGATGCGCGGACGGACCTAATTCAGAATACAATGTAAGGACCTAAGGACATCTGGACGATAAAGTCCCGAGTTACGTATGAAATTCCACTACAGACACGTTCTTTCCCTTATCGGCGTATAAGAGCCCCTGGAGTGCTCTCCTCTGCAAATTAAATGATAAAAGACAGCCACGGAGATAAAATCGTGCAGCACGCGAACGTGTGAGATAGGGAATTAGGCGTTCCACTGTACTGCCGCCCCACAGCCGTACGTCCCGTAATCTGGAACCTGAATGATCAGAATGGTCACGGTTTACCGAGCTACAGCAACGGCTCTAGCACAGCAAACCCCATGAAGAGGATCTCCGCTGGCCGTGATAAAATATAAGCACGTGATAGGGGCCATCGTGGTCACGGGACGTGACTGCCTACTTAAGACGTACAGAAGACAATGTAGATAACGGTGTAGATTACGATTTTAGAAAACACCTCGGGCGTTAAAAGAACGCAGTCATTTCCGATTATTAAGTCCGTCCATCATGTTGCATCCGCACGTGTTATTGTTAACACATCTTCCTCGTTTTTTGGTCCTGCGCTCATGGCCCTCATTAGGACTGAAAATTGCCTAACCCTGCATCACTCACTCTTTCTGCGTTGATCTTCTTACACCCATCTGCAGGTTACTCTATGCCAGAAGTGTCCGGTTTTCAAAACGAGAAAGGGGGAGGGGGGATAAGAAATCTCATAAGAAGTCCAAGTATGTATTAAGAGATGCGACTGAGTTCTGGCTGTCGTGAACCTTCTCCTCATCCTGTGTGTTGTCTTGCCCTCTCTACCACATAATTGGTGTCCTTGAGTCGCTGTTTTTCTTCGTAGTATACAGTTCATGTAATGTAAGCTATAAAATAAACAAAAGAGTCAAAAAACTATCCACAGATAGCATTAAAAACTTCTTAATTAGAAAATTTAAATTCATTTCATTAATAACAGCAAGAAATGTATCTGAAGATATTTTAACGTTTTTTTTTTTTTAAATTATTCTTGAAAATATTTAAATAGTTGAAGGTAACATTAAGGTTTCAATGAAATTTATAAGAAATTTTTGGAAATTTTCAATAAATACACAAAGAAAAGGGATTTATCAGGAATATAACCCAATGTAATGTCAGCTATCACGGATCATGGTGTGCATGTGATAGACAAATGGCGACAAATTTACGAGCAATGAGGACTTCCTGTACATGCAATTAAGCAAGAATAATCGATTTACTGTGGACAAAAGCGTCTAAGGGTCACTTTTCCCCAAGGCCAAAATACACTACAATTTAAATGCTCCAAGAGATACAAATCAATTTGGAAGCCAAGCTTTGATCATTAGGAACACTGCATCACTGTGTGAGGCTCCAGCTGGTTTGAATCTCGAACCAGACCAATGCAGATGTGCGCAAATGCAGAAAGAGTATGAAATGAATTATTATTTTTTAGAGGCACCAGAGGGTGTCGTTCCTGTCCATATTGTTTTTATTATCCGTAAAACTTTTGTTCGCAGGCCAATTCGTTAGTTGTGTTGGGGCTGATGTTATTTTCTTATTTGGTTTTTAGGAGCATTAGCAACTAAGGCCATATCGCTCTGGGGATATACAGTGGTCATTCCCCGACCTTTCTGCATCCTCCGTATTTGGTTGTGGGGGCTGAAAACCACAGAATAACCCTAGGGGAAACCCTACTCCTTCCATCTGAGATCGGCTAACTACAGTCTCGATTGAAGTCCTCTTTAATTGATTTTCGAAATCCACGGTGCGAAAAAAGAACCACAAAAAATTTCCTCGCATTATTGACGGGATTCGAACCCAGGCCTTTTCCACCTACCGTCTGAAGACGGGGATTATAACCATTGTTCTACCTGCAAAGACCCTCAGTCCGATCGGATAGCTACAATCCCCAAGAAAAAGTACAGGATGGTTAGTCAAAGTCCTTTTCCATTTGCAGTTGCATCGAAACACAGTTTCTGCATTGCAATCAGCATGTTTTAAACAATGAACATTGGTTAAATTTTAACACCAGAGGACTAAGCAATTCATTCACTCCAATATATAAATTTGTTTTTGCGTTCATTATAAAAAGGAACGATGTATTGATTACAATGTGGAAAAAACAAACGTTTTTCACTAGTACCTACAGTTTTTGAGTTATTAATTTTTAAAAGGACTTTACAATCGCCTTTACTTTATCGAAAATTTCTTCGGTAAGCGAAGGGAGTCGAACTTAGACCTGAATTGGGGAGAAGTGGAGGCAGGACTGTGAAACCATTACCCATGAAGGCTAAAGGAAAGGACGTGAACATATTCATGAACAAAGCCTTCTTGTTCTCCTTCTTAGGCATATAATCAATCATCTCTTATAGCGGCTTCTCCCTTCACTGAATTGATAAGGCATTAAAGAATGCAGCAGCCCTATCGAAGTAATTTAAATAATTTATTGTGTTCTGTACATGCGTCCTGTTGTCGCATTATGAGTACTGTTCAATTGTTTTGCTAGCACGCAATGCTCTTATATTTCACTTATCAGAACTCATGATCAGCAATGGGGATAATTAAGATTTACTGCAGTCTCACGTGGTGCATTCACACAGCAGGTGACACTACGTCAAAATGTCATTCCGTGATTAGTGAAATATCTTCTCAGAGGCCCTTCTGTGTCTCTGATTTATTCCTTGTTAAACGATCATTGTGAGTTCATTATATTGAACAATATGAACTCACTAAAACAGTGAACTCGAATTCAGGAACGTTTTTTCCTGAAAGGAAAAATCTTTCTTGTTTTAAGTAGTAGTAGCTATAACGAACAATGCATGCACAGGTGACACCGAACAGCAAAGCCAGAAGCACCTTAAATTCTACAAGAGACCCCCATTTCAGCCGAAATTTCATCCGAGAGCTACTAGTCTTTCCGCTTCAAAACTACGTATATTTTTCACCATTACTTTTTGTTGTATTCTCTTTCTACGTTACTGCAATTTTTAGGTACACTCAGTGGCCAAAAATTTCGACATCTTTATTCAATATCTAGTAGGGTCACTTTTTGCATGAATTACAGCCCGTGTCATGGATTCCGCTAAGTGTCTACGGAAGTCCAGCTGCAGATTTGACCATTTTTCCATCAAGATATTTGTCAGCCGCCGTATTGTGGTCGGAAAAGAGCTGCGAAGCCGAACTACCCTTTCCAGTATATCCCAGACATTCTCAATTGGATCCAGATCTGGAGAATTCTATTGGAAATCTTGGAAATGTTCCTCGAACAATTCAGATACAATTTTTACAGGGTGGATAGTTGTGTTGTCGTCTTGAACAAATGCATTGAAATCCGGATAAAAATGAAGTTGGTCCGGTACGATAGAAAGATGTTCACTGGAGGTAACGTGACCTTCTAGCGGTACGAGCATACCCCATACCATGATATCACCTGCAGACGTTTGAGTGGTGGACACGAGACAGTCTGGATGCGTGGCTTCACAAAGTTAACTCTACTCTTTCACCCTACCATTGGTCCAAAAGTGTGTACCAATGGTAGGGTGAAATCACTCGTCACACAATGCGATCTTTTCCACAGTCTGGTCTTGGCGTTGGCGATACCACACCAGTCCAGTGTCGAATCTTTTCTGAAAATCGGAAAGATCACCTGTCTTCCCCATGGCCATATCCAGTAAGAAGCCTTAAAAAAAGCGTACCATGTTTATCTAATATGAAGGAACTTACGATTATATCAAGTGATAACTTACGATACCATGCATTAATTATCTGTTGATGTGAACTGAAAAATGTTTCTAATATTTTGGCCAACGAGTATCGAATTCCTCCTGTTGGAGTTGGCAATTGAACTCACCCACATCAATGGAAAAGCGAAAATCGCTGCACGGGGAAAGCAAGTATATCCTTGGTAATTTCTCTTTTCTTATTATTAAGACATTTAAATAGTTCAACCAAAATCTATAAGCTATTAAGCAGCAGTTATGTTTCACGCTTCTCTAGTTAATCAAAAGATAATCATAAGCTTTGCTTATTTATTTATTTATTTATTCATAAAGCAGATTGGGTAACGGAATTTTTATTTGCTAATAATTAACGTACAAATAATTTACTGAACAGTATTTTGCAGAGAGAATAGAGCTACATTGAGACATCAAGGCCAGTTTGTGGCGCCATCTAATGGCAAATACTGAAATGTTAAACTTCGTGTATTTATAATCGTTATTCTACAATATTTCCCTTTACAGTGCACGCGAATAGTTAAAGTATTTATAGGCATTCTTGCTTTATGATCTTTACGTATTTTCCTATGATCATTAAAGGTTATTATTTAATGATTAGTAAATGATATTAATTCCAAATGTCACCATTGTCACATCCATCAGATCTTTATTAAACCTGTTAAGTTAGAGTTTTTTCACAATTATAACTACTTCTGCCGGTTCTGGGATTTCTTTTGACCATTGAAAAAGAATATTTATTTATTTGTGATTCCAAATATTAAGATATTGTTGAATATCTTTTCGTGATCGTGTCATAAAATTTCTAAATAATGGATACAAAAATCAATCAACCAACTTGGATGGCGATTTTGTTTGCAGTATTCATTTTAAAATTAAAAATCCATATTTACTTTTAAAATGTCTGTCACCATTGGCACGTGTGCAATTGTGATTTGTAACTCCGATTGCAAAAACGACGAGCCTTCTTTTTAAAATGCACAACATTAATCACATGGTCTATTACCCCAAAATCAGCTTTGTGACAAAAAAAAAAAATGAAATTCAGTTTAATTATTATTGCATTTTTCTTCAATTTAGAAAAATACATCACGTCGAGCCTAAGCTCCAACTGGGAGTAGCAGTTTTGACTTGAAATAAGGTAGGCCTGTTTAAATACTCTAAACGTCAAAGAGGAAAATTAAGATCGTAAGATTTTTCAACCATAAAAAATTAAATGGAAATTCTCTGAGTTATGCCAATATCTCATGCGACGTTCGAATTGGGCTGAAACCGTTCCGGGTGATCAGCTTTCTAAATTAAGCTCAATGCAGTGGGATAGTTAAACTCCATAAAAAAGTTTCTGTAATCCCAGGATGACCGTTGATAGAAGTTCGAGCATAATTCGTATCTGTTCGATAAACTTCTAACAAAAATACATTTAATCTCTCTTTTTTTGGCAAATACTACAATTCCGGTTGTCAACATGTCCCGTTTCAAGCACTGATCTATACTGCCGTACCATTAATATCCGGACACCTGCCTTTAGACAAAAAAGAGCTTTTATTGTGTCATTTAATATTTTGTGCTGAAACCTTTTGCTTTTATGACGGCCTTCAATCTTCGCCGCATACTCTCAACCAGGTTTTTATAAATGGCAGGTGATATGTCCCTCCACTTGGCCTTTAATGCAGCCACCATTTAGGCCTTGTTCTTTGGGCGATCTCGACGTGCACGTACGACGTGATCTGAACCATATCGAGCATCCCAAAGATGCTCGATATGGTTCAGATCATTACTCTGGGCTGGCCAATTCAACTTTTCCATACCCATATCCTCAAACCACTCTGTTACGACCCGAGCAGTATTACATGGTGCGTTGTCTTGCTGATACAGGTATTGTCATAATGTTGGAAGTGCATACTTGTCCAGGTTGTCTTGGTATTGCACAGGATTCATGGTTTTGTCGATAACGACTAATGGGCCCAAGCCAAACCATTAAAGGAGCCCCATACCATGACATTGCCTCCACCAAAGTTCATTGTTGGGAGGATACAATCAGGAAGGAACTGTTCCCCTGGCATTCGCCACACCCAGGAACGACCATCAGACTGGTAGAGAGCGAACCTCGACTCGTCTGTCCATAGGACTGTTTTCCACTGCTTCATAGTCCAGGATTCGCGCTTCTTACACCATGTTAATCGGCGTCTAGCATTTGTTGAGGTGGTCAATTCTGTTGAACTGTTCAGGTAATTCTGTTGAACGTGTCATCTTGCATGCCCACTTTTGCAATTGTATGTTCGAAGCCCAGTGTGCCTATTTATAGCAGGTTCTGTGACGTGTCGTTGCATGCATAGGACTTGTTTCCTCATCCATGAAGGGGTATCCGGATATTCATGGTAGGGCAGTGTATTTTAACCAGTGCTTGAAATAGGATCTAATCTATCTACGATGCATAATCTATTTTACACATATTACGAAATACATCGATCTTAGCAAAAGTATTCGGACACCGTTACACTTAAAAGCTTCAATTTTAATTAACAAATTAATATGGTACAGACCACTGTGGCCACACACTTTTGATCAGTTTCTTATAGCAGACAGCAGGAATATCCCTTCAGCGCAGTCAATGTCTATTACCTTCCAATTCGGATGGAGAAGAATCGACAATGGGTCATGATCTGATCAGGTGTTCCAGTTGTTATAATTCAGCACGGTGGAAGGAATTTAATTATTTTGACATTGAACACAACCGTCAACCATATTTAGCAGTCAGGGGCTTGAGCTATGGTCCACTGAAACGAGTGAGCATTACTAAAATCTCGTTCTTGGCCACTCGACTGCTTCGGGCCTCAATTTCATCCCAAAGGCGTTTAATCGCATTCACGTCTGGACTCGGGACCTGGTATACGAGTCACTGGACTTCGTTTAGCTCAAATCAACACTGCTCACTGTACACGACGGAGAGTTATCGTGCCAGAATGACTGTTTTCTTTATTAGAAACAAAAAAAAGTGTCGAAGTGCAAAGTATCAGTATGTGGATAACAAAGTATCAGTATGTGGTGCTTGAAAGAGTTTAATATTATTAAAAAGTTTTTTTAATAAATTCTGTTTATGAAACAAATGTAATTTTAGATCTATTTCTAGCAGGGAAAAGGAGTTGATTATCCCTTTGTATAAGGCAATGGTCAGGCCACGCCTTGAGTACTGCGTACAGGTCTGGAGGCCTCATTTTAGGAAGGATGTAGATTTGCTTGAGCGTCTACAGAGAAGGGCAACAAGATTGGTGAGGGGAATGAAGGGATCCTCTTACCAAGAGAGGCTTAAGTTCTGCAAATTGCAGTGGCTGGAGACTAGGCACGTGCGCGGTGATCTGATTGAGGTATATAAGGCCTTGAATGGGTTGAGCACGCTGAATTCTGATGGGATCCCTCCACTTGTTCAGATTACGAACCTAAGGGGGCATAAATTCAAATTAAGAAAAGACAGATGTAGATTAGATGTGCGGAAATTTGCCTTTAGCCAGCGGGTGGTTAATTGCTGGAACAAACTTCCATCTGTCGTTGTGGAAGTTGATAGGTTGAATAAATTTAAGGAGGAACTGGACAGGCATTTGGAGGAAATGGTGTGATTTTTTTTTTTTTTTTTTTTTTGGCTGATGCTGCATAAGCTCATACACTTGCTTTCTTGCATCAAATGCCACTGCTGCTACTACTACTACTATATACGTATTTTAAGTGGAATGAGAGAACGAAAGAATTTAAAGATACTTCGTATGTTAATATAGGTACAAGGGCTGTTAAAAAAGTAGTGGCACAGTTGCTGTGTGTACAAGCGTTCGCTAATAGTAATTACGTGGCATATGTTAAGCAGAAAAGGAGGATGGGGAGTTTTACAACAGTAGCAGTGACCACGAATGGGAAAGTTGTTTCGCTAAGTGCGTGCTGCAGGTGCTGGACTTTGTCAAAGATGGGAGTGTTTAAATAAGACGGAAGTCGCGTGGAGGTGGGCATAACATGAAGAAATCTTTTAGTGGTTTGTAGGAAACAGACGACTAAAACTCGCCATTTTCGGGATATAATACCAGCCACCTTGTAAGACAACACAAGTTGTAATGTGGCTGGTGCTATGGAGAGGTTACTAAAACGGTAGTGAGGGAAAATCGTTGAAAATCATCCCCTTCGAATTCTCCAGATATCAGTCCTTGTGACTGATTTGCTTCATGTGATGAAAGAGCCACTCTTTCGGACAATACTCGACATGCTGCGAGCAAAAAATCGCGCCCTCCCTGATCTTCAACAAAATCAGGTTGGTATCAGATTGCAATCTATAGAAAGCAGACCTTTCGCTATGGCTGAGCCTGGGCAGGACAAGAAACACAGCCAACTACAATCAAATTCCCAATATTGATTTTAAATTCCATTTTATCGTCAAAAGTCATACAGTACGTGCATTTGAAAAGATTCATCTATGATAGGAATTGTTGTTTGTATTTACTACAATGATTAAACAATTTTATTATTATTACATTAAACAAATTTCATCGCACGCATCTTGGCAGGCGCATATACGACAGATCGGAAGGGCTTTTAACAGTTTTAGATTTGAGCCAGTGGTTGAGTAATACTACTTTAATCCTGTTTTACCACTCCATTTTGTCGATATAGACTTATGGAAGGATTGTATACATTGCATTTTTTCATAGGAGAAAAAGTACTTTCCGTTTTAGTTAATGGTTCGTTGATTTCTGGAACCAAAGAAATCTGAGAACAAGATAATCTTAGCAGTGACTGCAGTATTAACAGTCTCTTTCCTTTCTTTTATTTATTGATTTTTAGCCCTTGATTCACTCGAAAATACCAATTCGCACAGTATACAAAGATAAAATTAAGAAAACCCTTTAGAAGGAAACGTATTAGAAATGTCCTTTTTTCGTTCATTAATTAACCAAAGTGGTAAGTGATCGGATATCGGAAAAGATAAATTCAAATTCTGCTACGTAAAAACAGAAATGCACAGTCTGGAAATAAAATAAGAAAAAAGATGGATACTGGGCGGTTTTGACATTAAGTAATAACTTTTCCATTTTAAGCGAAGTTCAGTTTTTCCCTCCGGTGCAACTAGATTCGCTGACCTTTACAAAATAATGTCGTGTCCCTTCGGATTCGTGATTCCCAATTGTCCAACTGATCACTACCTGCTGTCACACTCATTGCATAACCTGGTTTGAGAACTTTTAGCTCCTCGA
The DNA here is from genome assembly GCF_048544385.1 of Mastigoproctus giganteus. Taxonomy (NCBI): domain Eukaryota; kingdom Metazoa; phylum Arthropoda; class Arachnida; order Uropygi; family Thelyphonidae; genus Mastigoproctus; species Mastigoproctus giganteus. The sequence continues at coordinate 133,036,211 of NC_143585.1, read as the reverse complement.
AAGGAACAACGCGACCAGAGATATAAAGAAAGTAATGTTAATACATTTTCCCGAAGTAGTGCCAAATATGTAATATCATTATCTCCTGTCACTAATGCTTTAAGGCATGAACTCAACATTAAAAATAACTTTACGTAGTTTGTTAGTGTATTCAGCGTATCAGCTGATTCAGCCGACGAACATAATAAAACTGCGAGCAATTAGCATTAGTAGAGCCATATGATGCAAGAAAGCAAGCTTCTGTAGCATCAGCCAAAAAAAAAAAAAATCTTTCACACATCCATTCCCTCTAAACGTTTGTCTAGTTTAAGTTGAATTTGTTTAAGCTGTCCACTTCTACAACGACAGGTGGAAGTTTGTTCCGGCCACCCGGAACAAACACCCGCTGACTAAAGGCAACCTTCCGCACATCTATTCTACAACTGTCTTTCCTGAATTTGAATTTATGCCCCCTCAGGTTCGTAATCTGAGCAAGCGGAAGAATCCCATCAGAATTGAGCTTGATCAACCCATTCAAGGCCTTGTACATCTCAATCAGATCACCTCGCAGGTGCCTACTCTCCAGGCGCTGCAATTTGCAGAACTTAAGCCTTTCTTTGTAAGAGGACCCCTTCGTTCCCCTCACCAATCTTGTTGCCCTTCTCTGTCCGCGCTCAAGCAAATCTACATCCTTCCTACAATGAGGCCTCCAGACCTGTACGCAGTACTCAAAGCGTGGCCTGACTATTGCCTTATACAAAGGGATAATCACCTCCTTTTCCCTTCTAGCAAAATTCCTGTATACTGTATCATTGACAAGACACCATGACTTGCTCTGACATTGCTCAGAAAACTTCATATCTGGCTGCGCAATTACTTCTAGATCTTTTTCATTTTCTACCACCCTAAGTGTAGTATCACACAGTTGGTACGTTTCTCTGGGGTTACTTCTACCTAGGGCTTACAATACCGGTCAAAATCTTAATACAGTTTTCGGTATTTTTAATTTATGAAACCGGGATACCAGTATTCCAAAAACAAACATTTTTCTCAATAAATTTTGATGACAGTTAGGTGCAATAAAGTAAGGAAAAAAGCAAGTACTGTAATTACTTGAATTCATGTTTTAAATAAACTTTTATTGCAATAATAAATATTCTGAAAAAAATTATTAAAGATACAGTTATTCTAATAACAAATACAGGGTGATTCACTAGCACTGCGACAAACTTGCAGGAGGTGTAGGGGGCACAAAGACGAATCGGAATCACATAGCATTGCAGAGTCCGAAATGCCTTCGTCATGCGGTAGAGGACGTTGAACGGGAGGTCGCGTGAACAGCGATATTGATACTGCAAAGTTTAGTTATATTTACGCATCCACGCTACCTGTCTGAATAAAGTGAGCTCTTAAGAAACATAAGCATAATGTAATCGTTTAAAGTGGATCTAATTTTGGTACATATTTGATTAGCGGCAGAAAACGTCCTTTCGGATTTTATGCTGGATGGTGCTATTGTACTAAGATAGTCGTAGACAATCTCAGTCTGTATATTCTAGGTTTTGAACTTTTTTAGAAGTAATATTTAAAAAGTATTTCGTTAATTTCCCACTCAAGTTTATCTTTTAAAATCTCATTAGAGTCGGGCAACTTCTTATTTTGGAAAGAATTTGCGGAACACTGATGTTCTGTCCCACGTTGGTCTTCCAAGGTTGAATTCTGTTCATTTTCTGAAGGAGAAAGACTATAGTATCTTTACTGAGTCTGGGAGAGAGCAAAGAGTGGGGATAAGGAATAAAGAAGGGAGCAAAGAGGGGTGGGGATAAGGACTAAAGAAGAGAGCAAAGAGGGGTGGGGATAAGGAATTCTTCACATATATAAATGCAAAGAAGAGAAGGACAAATCAGATCGGACCCATATTTATTGCATGGGATAGTATTAGATATCCCAAACTAATGTTGCAGATGAACTCAACAGTTACTTTGCATCGATATTTACAAAAGGAAAACCCTTTATGTAAATGGGAATATATAGGAGTGAAGTGGAAAAATATGTAATTAACGATATTGAAATTTCACATGATTATTTAATTAGAAAAAACTTTCGCGCCTACAGGCGAGTAAGGCTCCTGGGTTTATGGCATATACCCTATAATTTTAAGGGAGGCAGCAAGTGAGTGCATTACACCACTAAGAGCATCACTGGACTCAGGAAAGATTCCATTGGATTGGAAAAGTGCCAATGTATCGCCAAGACATAAGGGCAGTTCTAAAAGTGTAGTGGGAAATTAACGACCAGTCAGTCTAACTTCAGTAGTAGGGAAGATCATGGAGGCAATGGTCACGGGTGGAATTCAGGATCATTTAGATAGAAATGGAATTCTGAAGGATACGCAGCATGGTTTTGTAAAGGGACAATCGTGTTTAACTAATCTCCTTAGCTATTTTGACAGGATCACTCGTGAGCAAAATTTAGGGAATAATTTCGACATTGTTTATTAAGATTTCGGCAAAGCATTTGACTCAGTCCCAGATGAGCTGTTACTTTATAAGCTGGAACAGGTTCGAATCACAGGGAAAATCCATCCTTAGGTGGATAGTAGGATGGCTTGAGGGTACCAGGCAGAGTGTTGTGATAAATGGTTATTCCTCAGATTGGGTTAATGTAAGAAGTGGAGTTCCCCAAGGATCATTATTGGGACCACTGTTGTTTTTGATTATCTTAAATGACATCCATGAAGGGATGGAGAGCGTGATGTCTAAATTTGCAGGTGATGTAAAGATCGGTAGAGTAATTAATAATCACCGCCAAGCATATAGTGACCTAGATAGACTTCCGGATAGTCAGAAAAATGGCAGCTATGCTTTAATTCAGCAAAATGCAAGGTCTTACACCTGGGGAACAGCAACCAACCCCAAAATAACTTTTATACTTGATGGAGTTGAACTAAATTCAGCACTGGAGGAAAGGGACTTGGGAGTTACGATACGGTCAGCCATGATGTTCTCCGAGAATTGGGAACAGGTTGAATGAGGTTGACAAATTTTTCGCAGTAATAAATGATTCTAGAACTAGGGGGCCATAAATTGAAGTTACGGGGGGGATAAGTTTAGACTGGATTGCAGGAAGTTTTATTTTAGCCAGCGTGTTAAAAATTACTGGAATAAGTTACCTACATGAGTCGTTGGAGAAATTCAAAGGTCAGCTGGATGGGAGGAGGGAAATGGATAGGTTGTCTATTTGCTTTTCTTTTATTATTTATTTATTTTATTATAATTTTACTCTTTTTTTTTTTTTTTCTGCTGCAACGTAAGACTTAGGCTTCCTTGCACCATACGGCCATTACTAATACTAAATAATTTGCTATTGTATTGTGTACAGCTTTGCAAATACTGAAGAACGTGTAATAAATTTGTACGCTTCTGTGAAGTACGGGGTTTCAATGCCGTATGCAATTCTCTAGCTGTTTCAGAATTTTGATTGCCAGGAGTTTTCATCAAAATTTTATGGCAGCATCTGCAGTTAAATGATTTGCTTCTTTGCAGCATAATGCATCTACCGCTAACTTTCTAGGTATTAATGTAGATATAGCCGCAGATAATAAATTAAATTCATCCTCACAGAAATAAATACTTGAATCTAAATAAATTAAAGCTTTCTGCATACAATATCTCAACTCAAAAAAGGCTTTAAAGCATGGACAATAAACTGTTCCTATGAGTCTTGGAATCTAATTGCATGACAAATTATTTCTCAAATTCTGCTGTAGTATACTTTGTATATATTTATCATTTTTGGTTGGTGGTTATAAAATCACATAAAGGTGATTTTATAACCTTTATGTGATTAAATCATAAACAATTATTTTTATATTAGTACCGAAAAACCTGCATTTTTGTATCAATACTGGTATTTGAATACCGGAAAACAAATGACCAGGATCCCAATATTCGGGATCTCGGTATTGTAAGCCCTACTTCTACCCATATGCAGTACTTTGCATTTGTCAATGTTAAACTTCATTTGCCACCTCTCAGCCCATCTGCCCAACTTTTCCAGATCTTGTTGCAGTAGCATGCTGTCTTTACTGTCATTAACAACTGCCAACCTTTGCATCGTCCACAAACTTCTACACTAAACCTGATATACCTTCATCAATATCATTGATAAATATTCAAAACAACAGTGGGCCCAACACCGAATCCTGGGGGACTCCGCTGATAACACTAGTCCACCAAGAGCAGCTTCCATTGATTACCACGCTATGTCTTCTCACACTTAACCATTCTTTTATCCATTGTAGCAACTTACCCTTAATACCATTCTGCTCCAATTTGTACAGTAGTCTTCAAAGCGCAACAGTGTCAAAAGCTTTCCCGAAATCTAAGTATATGATATCAAAATTATTTTATAGTCATAGTATCAAATAAAATTTGTTAGACAAGATTTCCCCTTAACAAACCCGTGCTGTGTCTGAATTATTACAGCAGTCTTGTCTACATGATCCTGTAATGCATCTTTAACCAGCGACTCCATTACTCCTCGGAACAGAAGTTAAACTAACTGGTCTGTAATTACTCGTGTCACCCTTAGATCCGCCTTTGTGAATTGGCGATACATTTGCACATCTCCAGTCCGTGAGGACTTCCCCTGAGTCCAAGGATGTTCTCATAATTATGGCTAGGGGTTTTCATACTACCTTTTACCGCCTCCTTTAATATAACTGGAGAGATCCGATTCACACCAAGTGTCTTTCTTATGTTTAACTTCAACAATTTCTCCTCCATTTTGCTCTCAGTTATTAGAAAATCGTTAATCACCCTGTTACAGTTTGATAAACTTCTGGCATTCTCCTCCCTTAATAACTCCTCATGTGTGAACGTAGATGCAAAATACTCTTAAAATTGTCAGCTATCTGAGCAAGATCATCAACAGTCGAACCATCGATATCAAGTGGACCAGTTTGATTCATCCCCTTCCTTCTACAGTTTATATAACTAAAGAAGTTCTCGCTGTTTTTTTTAGCATCATTTGCCAAATAAGTCTCGCAATTTGCCTTCGCTTGCCTAACCTCCTTTGTGACTTGATTACAGACTAGCTTTTATCTACCATAGGCTTCTGTGTCGCCTGATAATTTATATGCATCCCATGCGTTTTTCTTCTCTGCCGGGTTCCATTAATTCATCCGTCATCCATTTGGGCCTAAACCTTAAACAATATTTCTTAGTTGGTATGAAAAGCCTGGTAGCTTCCAAGATTAATTCTTTGAATGCTTCCCGTTTTGAATTTGCTGTTGGTAACATCATTAGTTGGTCCCACTGTATAGAATTTGAAATCTGTCTGAGACCACTGTAGTCACCTTTACGAAAGCAAAAACCCTTTCCTTTACCCTTAATGGTAGTTACATCTTTAAGTGAATCCCTCATCAGTACACTGTGATCACTGCCACCTAGTGGTTCTTCTATCTGTAAATTCTTAATGCATGAATAATCACTGCTGATAATCAGATTAAGAGTATTACCCTCTCTGGTTGCCTCTCTAACGTGTTGCTGTAGAAAACTCATCCAGTAAATCCATAAAAACCTTGCCAGTGTGCGAGTGACCAATCCACAAATTCCAAATCTGGGAAGTTAAAATCTCCCATTATAAGGCATTCTGATTTACTGGACTATTATATTTCTCTGTACAGTTGTTCGTTGTACTCATGAGAGCAATTAGGCCTGTAACAGACTCCTACTCTCATTTTTGCTTTCTCAGTGCTTATGTCGCACCGAACAGACTCAAAATTGAACTGTCCACCTATGTCAACTGGATGCACTTCCTTAGGTTTTATGGGTTTCTCAACTAACAGTATAACCTCTCCTCCCTGTACACACTGTACTCCCCAAATTGCAATTCTGCATTCCTTATATCTTTGTGACACCACTTCTCTGATATCCCAAAAACAATCGCTTTTGATGTCTTAACAGCACTTCAAGTTTCTTTAAATTTACACTCTTGCAGATAACATAGTTGATGTAGTTGTTATTGTTGTAGTAGGGTTTTAGAAGCATCGGCGACTAATGCCGTAATGCTCCGTGTATATTTTCTGTAAATTGCATGTGTTCTGAAGTCATTTTCTGTTTTCTGGAGTAAAACCCCGAGTTTCCGGGAGGAAAACCATCTACCCTCGCCTGAGACCGACTAACTCAGTCACGTTGTGGAAAAGGCCCATCGACGGGACTCGAACTCAGGTCTTTTCCAACTAGTGTGTAGAGGATGGCAATCCTACCAACTCTGCAACCCACAAGGGCGATAGAACAGTGGATAGCGAGGCTGTCCTCTTACAACGTATTAAAAGGTCCTGTGTTAAAATTATGATTCTCTTCAACTTCATGGACTCCAACCATGAAGTATCAAAATAAAGCCACCTGTGTGAAATGTCCCACAGTCTCACGATTCTCATCACCCAATTTGAGAATCGTGCGATGAATGATAAAATCGTGAAAGAATCGAATGATAAAAATGTATTAAATTGTGCGGATCCCTAATATAAACTCCTATTTTTAACACTAAATGTGCCCATTTACTTTGGACTCTACCCAAAATAGAAATATATCAGGTTACTAATTCTCTATTATAAACTGAATCCATTCCCTATCACGCAAACGTTCAATTTTTACAGATTGTCTTTTTTACAAGTATATTCATGGACATTTTCCACCGAATTAGCATTTCTTATGATCTTTCTTCCGAACGCGCTTCAACTATTCACCATCCATTCACTGTACAAATCTTAACTCACCGAACAAGTTTTTCTCACTTTCTTTACTGTGGGACAACCTTATTCCTGAAAATCTACACAAACTGAAGTCCAACCCAAAAAGTATCTTTTGTCTTTTCAAACAATCCCCCCCCCCCTCAGCTCAGCTCAGCTCAGCTCAGCTCATACACGGTATTAGAGTTGTGTAGGTCCCATAAGTCAGATTTTCTCAAAAAGTGTTCGGGAAAATCTGGTAAAACTGAATAAAGTTGAATACACTTGTTTCAATTTTATAATCGAATGCCACTGGCTTTAACTGAAGTGGTTGTGGGACGTAATTAGCTAAAAAAGGAAAGAATATGAACTGTGAGGTCATATGAATATTTCTGATTGAAGATTAGTGCTTTTTTTATGGAACTAAATGGTAAGTCACTTTGCAAATGCGGTTTTGTAAAATTCTCTTCTCTAAGGGAAGAGTTAGAAATTAATTTAACCGTAACTTATACAAATATATATTAAACAAGCTGATAATATTTATTTGATTTTATTCCATTGTTCGCCAGGAATAACAGAAAGGTTAAGGATGCTTGGAAGAAGTTCAAGCGCAAACACTTGAGGATTTATGCTGTGTAAATGGAATGCAATGAAAGGAGTCGTGCTTTACTGACCTAATGGGATCAAGAATACTTCTGATGGGCTGGAGTTTTTCTCAAACAAACCCTGACTTCAGCTCTCTGATTAAACCCAGGATTATAAGTTTGCTATCTAATTCAATTCTCAACAGGCCTCTCTTATGAATAATTGGCAAGGTATGTGTATAAAAACACAAAGCAAAAACACAAAAACGCAAGGTATATGTATAAAAACCCCTTATAAAAACACATGTCCTAATACTGTTTTTATAAGGGACAACTCCTAAAACGTCAGTTCAACTCTCCTCGTATCTCTGTGAAGAACAATACCACTGTAAAAGGGACAGATATGTGAGTAGTGTAGGGCCACTTGGCTACCCAGAAGCATCAGTCACCTGGAGAGATGATTCTGGGTACACTTCCACACCACTGTAAGAATGGGCCAGTGACTCACCTGATGTTGTCAAAAGGTGGGCCAGATTCCTCTAGGGGCGCACTCCAGAGTAAAAAAATCCTGTGGGATATAAAAAAATGTTTTTCAGTTACACAAGAGTGCAGAACGTGCGAGTGAAAAAAAAAAAAAAGAAAAAAAAATTCGTTGCTCTTAGGCCACTATTCTGGTTCCTGCCGGTGGTCTGTGGATGTCTGTGTGTGGTTCTTATACTCGCAAACATTCCAACAGAGAAGTTCTGCAGGACGGTGTGGTTCGTGGTGTTTGCAATAATAGCGCCAGGCGATTTTCTATGACATGGGTGGAGTCCACAAGGTTTTGCCTCAAATCTTCATATAGGGTGAACTCAAGGAGCAAGTGGTTCCACTTTTCTTTCGCTCCGCAGCGGAAAAGATCGGTCTGTGAAAGTTCTAGTTGGTACAACTTGTCATTCATAGAGCCATGGCCCGTAACCATAGAGAATGTTTCTAAGGTGAGGGAGAGCTATGACTGGATGGGCGTGAATGGAGCATCTGGGAGAACATTGCCTCGTGACAGTCTCGACAGGGGACGTATTCCATCGGGTCTGCCAGATGTTAACTAATTCGTTAAAGCAGCAGGTCTTCTCTGCCTTACGATTTGGGTCGAGGTTGAGCTCTATATCCAAGATCTTGGTTGGTATTCTCTTTCTGATTCTGAACACCAGACCGAGGAATGCTGCATTGAAACCTATCTTTTAAGGCATGCGATTTCTACTACAACCTTTAAAGTGAGAAGAAATCGTGCCGTCCTATCGTTTGACACGCCGATTACTGTCCGTATTTATCAGTCATTTCAAAATCACTCAATTTGAAAGTTGCGATCTTATGAATTATTTACTTTCTAAGATACTGGATTCAAATTTACAACAATCAAAATCGAAAATTAAAATTAATTATTTCTTTTACTATCAAGATTATTCAAGCAAAGTAATTATAATAACTGTACCGATAATAAGGAATTATTTTAAGTACTGTTGACTTCTTTGGTACTGGAAAACCGGGTTGATATTCGTACGATTTTGAACAAAAGTATCGTTCGACTACAAACGCACGTTCAGGGTATTTTCCACAAAGCGTGAAAGAATGGCGATCGTAACCCATTGTGTCACCTACAGAAGGACATAAGTTACTGATTTTCCAAATCGGTCAGGTCTGTATATTTTTCATGCATTAATTTTGTTATTTTGATATTGTCACTTGTATATTTTATTAAATTTAAGAATAAATGCAATGGTAAATGTTTCTAGGCATTAATTACAGAGTTTATTAGAAGCCTTTACCACCGTATTAATTTATTACATAACCTGAATCTTAGACTGGCACTCACTGACCAGGAATTCGTATTATCTAACGTTCGAATAAATTTTCTAAAAATACTTAAAATCCGAAAAACAAAGGATGAACGCGATGAAAAGATGCAAAATAAGTATAAAAACAAATACCATAAGCGTGTCTCTTAGAGATAACACAATCTAAAAAGTTTTTGTTGCAATTTGTAAGTTATAATCCGAAAATTCTGAGCCATTGAGGAAGGGGGAAGTGGGGGTGGTAGATGGCATAACTTAAAAGCGGAAGTTATGCCGAAAAGGAATAGCGTTTTCCAAATTTTAACTTTGAAAGCTGTTCATTACACAGAAATCAAAAATTTCGTTCTTTAGATTGAAAAGTCTAGGTAGCCATTAACATTCTGTCGGAGTGCAGCCCTTGATTTGATGGGCATTTAGCAGCGATAAACATCTCAAATAAGGCTTGACAGTGCCAACCTTCACGGTTCCCTACGTTTTGGTATTCGAACATTCTCTATTTGGTGTGCTCGCTCCAAAGAACTTTCTCGGTCCAAAATGGCAAAAGTGACACATCTCGTACAGGCAGTGGACTGATAAATTGCTGTGTGGCTACGTTCTAGCAATAAACCGGTTTAAAATTCTAGACGTTGCAACTGTCGGCCGCTCGCTGGCCACTGACATTTTCCTCCGATGTAGACACGCGGAGATCGAAAAAAGCGGATACGAAAAACTAAGTTAGATATGCGACTTCTCAGCACGAGCAACAACATGGTGAATTATCAGTGGGACGACTCGTCCAAATCTTCTATCAGTGTGAAATATCAGATGCCTTCTCTAATTGCAGTGCGTGTCAGCAGCCGAACTACGGGAAGCGGTGGCAGCAGTACCGACAGCCAGTCCGTGGAAGGCAAGTCAGATCGGAGTAACCGGCACAAGCACAAAGGTAACATTCGACACCCTGTGACTGAAGGTAAGGACACCTGTTTTAAGTGATTATAAATTGAATTACATAATTAATTTCAGCTGCAAAGGAATTGGGTTCTGGTGATGGCACAGAATATAATAATTGCAATTCACATCATAAATTGTTTTAGAATATATTAACGGCAAAATAAAATAATACGTCATTACACGACGTGCACGTCGTCAATATAAACACGTCATAAAATACGTACAATATTTTCAAGACGTCAGTATGTCAGGCACATCAATATTACGACGTATACGTCACGAATATTACGACGTGTACGTCATGGATATTATGATGTACACGTCGTAAATGATATGACGTGAACAATATTCACGACGTGAATTTTATGACGTAAATAATACATATTCATGTACATACGTGATACAAGTAGCATTTTCACATTCTGAGCTGCCTGTAACTTTACTCTTTGTCCTGTGGCAATCACTTCAAATTCAATTACTTCAGAGAGTTGAGTTTTTTTCTGTCCCAGTATTGTTTTTTCAATAATTTCTTAAGCAATGCATTTCTTATATTAAATTTTTTTGCATCGCTGTTTCTAAAAGCAAGTTTGGATGGCAGAATAAAATGATAAAAATTTCGGGGTTATATTACCCGCATTTAAACATCTGTATACGAAAATCAAATATCGTATGCTCTCAATGGAATTAAAGGCTTATTTTATTTATTCTAAGATATGAATTTTCGGGAGAAAAACTTTCATTATCTTGGCTTCCACTGCTTCACGCGGCGATCACTGTTATTTGACTTTTGAAAAGGTACTTCAATTAACTGTTTATCCAAGAAACACATATATCCGAAAATTATCTTTCTAAAACTTTGTGTATACGCTAGCGAAAGAAATCGTGGGTCAGTAGAAGTCAAACATAATATCCTCTTACGAAAATCTAAGGAAAGATGAGCTCCAGGCAGCTAAAAGATGACTTCACAAAGAATAGAGCTTCCTTTTCCGTTGCCTGAAAAAAGAAATACGAGTCTTTATCGTGGTTTAGATCTCATATGAGTAGAAACAACCATGATAAAACGACTTCGGTGGGTTTTTTTTTCAGATTCAGAATAACAAAAAAGATCGGGCTGCTACTCTTTAGTCTACAAGAATTTATAACAGCATTCTTCACTGTTTAACAACTTTTTTTGATAATTTGACAGTTCGTTTATTATCCCTTCTAGCATAAAATTTCCTTACAGTTTCCTTCATAATTTGCATAATAGTAGAGCATATATTCCACAATTTTTAGATTCGACCCCCTGCCCTTTGTATTCTCAGTACAAATCCAAAACTCAATTCAATTATTGAGCTCTCGATGTTTTTTAACTGACCATGAACTTCTGATAAAGTACCATTGCTGTGGTAGAGACCTGGATGTCTGGAAATATATTGTTTGGGTCTTGAAGGAATTGAAGATTCGATTGAATTATTTCAAAGTTTGGCTGTGTAAAGTCTTTAATATATTTTAATGACTAAATGCATTGACTCCGGCGTCTATCTAGGGGCTCTACAATAGTGAAAATTAAAATGGTTTCGCAGAAGCTAAATGTACAACAAATCAATTTGTGGTATATTATCATAAGAATTCTTTTAACAGATACCCTGTGTTTGAGCGGCACAAAATCACTGTGGCTCCAGCTTTATTTGAGATGCCCGGAACACAGGGGAAGCCCAGTGAAGAAACCAACGAAACTGTGATGGGGAGCTGTTGTCCAAATAAGCTTAGGACGCTAGTTGAGGGCTTGGAATGTCACAGAGAATTAAAAGAAACATTGTTCTTTAAGCCATATAGACTATAAATGTTATTATCAATGACAATCAAAAGACACTACGCCACTCGATTATTGGACATCCTCTATCTCGCTGTTTTAGAAGAAGAATATATTTTAAATATTTTTTTTTTACTTTGAGCATTTATAGAAGTTGTAAAAAATCACAAAAAAACTCTAGTGGTGAAACTACTTGGACAACAAATTTACTGGACTTAAATTAAATATCAAGACCAGAGGCTGTTTCTCGTGTTATCTTTGACATGCTAGACCGAGTGAGGTTGGAAATAGGCTACTGTGTACCACATCACTGGGATTCACACAGAGGTGCAGTGAGCGCATCAAAGGAACTTTATAAAGTAAGTTACTTACTTCATTTTGTAAAGTAACTTACTTTGATAACTGAAACTTACTTTGTAAAGTAAGTTTCAGGTATCATACTTCATTGTACTTTGTCTAGAGTAGTAAATTAAAAAGTTTACGGTTTAAAAATTAGAGTACATTCATATGCAGAAATTAAGGAAATTAGACATTTTTAGATATATCATCGCCATCTGTCGAGATTTAATTTTTCAGTTGAGTCTATAAAATGATAGCTCATAAAAAAGCGCCAAAAGCACAACGTTCCCAAAAAAAGAATAATCAGGTTAGTCATTAACTCATGAAAATAATACAAATTTATGCCAGAAATAAAGGATTAAACAAAGATTAATAGGAGTGGTGCTCACAGCTATAGAATTCTCACACCAAGCACTTATTCTGCTGACAAGGTTATTTAGGAAGTCAGTAGGAAACAAATATCATTTATCTTTGTGTGCAGATTTTAAATCATGTTGGTTTTTTGTAGTACGATGGTAAATTGAAATCAACTCCTTAAAACATCCCAGACATGTTTGTAAAGTTAAAGTCCAGGGATCTAACAGGTGACCTCTATTCTTTGGATATATTTGTTTTCCGGAATTTATCAACTGTCTGAGTCTCATGGGGAAAGTACATTATTGTCCACAGAGAAGGAATTTGGAACCCGTTCCACGCCGGAACAGCTTTACAGTCAAGCAATCAAGGTTCTACCCTCGAAGAGATGGAATGGTGGGCGTGGGACCATTAATGGTGGTGTCTCCCAACGTCATTTTATACACCACCAAAACTGTCCCTTTTCCATATGTTGGATGGCAGATGTAACGCACCAAGTTCTCTCCAGATGTAACACCAAAAATCTGTAATCAGCCTGAAATGGTGACATCACAGAACGGAGCTTGACTCTATTCAATGCTCTGTACTCCATGATAAACGAGTTCGCTTGTGAGATTGGATAAGAGAAACACAAATTGCAAGTAGATGTGCAAGTTGGTGTAAAAACATTCCTTTGCATTTCGTTTCATTTGTCTATTGCACTTGGTTTTAAAGCTAGATATAAGCATCTTTTAATATTGCTCTCAACTTTCTTGTGATTATATTCCTGTCGTCTCCTGGGATTTGTTTCGTATGCCTTCATATGATACTTTTTGTCATATTATCTACATCCTTTCAACTGCTCTCCATCGCTAGCAATCATCCAGTTGGTACCTTTTTGCCATGTCGTGTATTTACTTCGCCGAAAAAGTAAATCTATTAGGAACGTTGGAGAAACGCTGTTATAAACTACAAATTTCCTATACATAAATTTGTATTTGATTTGTTAAACAACCATTCAAGGATTAAACGCTTTAAATTGTCTATTAATGATATATAAACAGCTCTACTATTTAGTATAACTTAGGAGTATTCTCATTTACTTCCCCTCTTTGTTTCAACATTAACTTTGTAGGGACTAAAGAAGTTATTGAATATCGCAATTCTGAGCAATCATAACCCTATATAGGCATGGTAATGGGTGACTTTAATGCCTACACTCATTTACACTTCATTAGTAGACGCAGACACCCAACATATTTTACAGACCACTTGGAGGTATCTTTAGTATTACACGATAGATATAATTTGAAGCAATCGGCACCTTGGAATCTTGTATTTAGCGATTGCTTGAATCAAGCACCTCAAGTCAACAAGCTTAGTTTATACCAAATGCAGCCAAAAATAATACTTTTATAATATGACTTTTGTAACTAAGAGATTATAAATAATTTGAGCCGTAATCTGATTACGATTCAGTTTATGAGATTACGATTTAATTTATCATTTTTTTAATGAAAACTTAAAAAATAAAAGGTATCCAGACCTAAAGTACTTAGTACCATACTTGAGTTGAAAGCTGAGAAGACAGAGGACACTTGACTTTAGATTTCAATTTCTTAGATTGTAGTTTTCAGAAAATACAGTTAAAGGAAAGCTATTCTAGAGTGTAGAAGGGTTAAATGAAAAAGAGAAAAAAGCTGGTTCTGTGTGAAGAGAGAGAGGGATGGAATTGCAGATGGTAAATGAGAAAAACGTTGCTAATGAAAGCACCTATAGAACAGGCAAGCAGCAGAAACTGAACCTCTATGAGACAGAATGGAAATAAATTATAAAAGGCGGCTAAATGACGGCAAGAAACTTGAGAGAGAGAGGTAGGTTCCTGGACACCGCCAATGTGGGAATGTTTCGCAGTATGGCGGATTTAAGATTTGTACGAATGAGTAGCTGTTTAGAAGAAAAGTAACCGAGAGCGAAAAAGACCCAGGTTTCTGAAGCAGAGGCAGCAACATTTTGTGATATGCTTATGCAAAAACAGACTAGAAATCAGAGGAATCTCTGTTATACATGTGTGATCTTCTATAGAAACTTAGTGTCGTAAAGGATAGGATCAGAAGAACCATTTTTCCTGAGATATAAGACAGCACTGTGTTTTCGATGGATTAAAATTAACTAAGTTAGCTTTGCTCCACTAGAGAATTACCTCTAGATAATCATTTAAGGAAATGATGGTGGATATTCGAGAAAGTTGAAGCTGTTTGTGCAGGCAAGGATTCTCAAACTGTAAAGTGGAATGCAGTGTACTGTCATCAACATGACTATGGATCAGGAAAAAAAGCCCTAATGTACAAGAGGAAAAGAGTGGGAGAAAGAACTGAACCTTGACGAACACCAGTATTAGCGGAGAAGTTAAAGTACAGAGAACCATCTACCATTACCCAAAAAAAAGCCTTGGAAATGACGAGAGCAACTCCTCGAGTTTCAGCGAACTTTTGGATCGAATTTGTTCAACAAGGAGTAATAAACTAATATACCACCAGTCGATTGACTCTGACGGAATCCACATTGTCGGTTATTGCTCATATGCAAAGTTTCGAGTTAATTTACGAATTGTCGGTCGATGGATTTCTCCATTACTTTCGAAAGAGAGTGGAGTAGTGCAATGGGATGACTGAAATCGAGGGACGTGAACAAAGTTTTATGAAGAAGGAAAAACACCGGTAGAATAAGAAAGTGTAAAACGTAGACATTGAACAGGAGTACAGTTTTCGAGAACAAGTAGAAAAATGCCATTAGGACCTGAAAATTTCTTGGCATCATATTTTTCCGGATTCTTCTAAAATCCTTCTGTCAGAAGACAATGGGAGACATTGAATAAAGTTGTTTAGTAGTAGGAAGTGATTTACCAAGATTATCGGCAGAAGAGTTAGAAGAAAAGTAGGATGCTAATAAATCAGCACATTTTAGCTTAGATGCAAGAGAATCATCGGGTTGTAAACAGAGGTAGAATTATAGATCGACCGGAATTGTGGCAAATAGCTTTTGAAAGAGAACAGGTTACCTTTGAGGCAATAAACCATTGTTATGCCCTTAATCTGTTAGAACTGTCTAAGAGAAAGAGAGAGAAAATGAACCTAGACATTTGGACACAAGCCAATTGCGATATGCTACATTCTTATGTTGACAACCTTAGCACAATTATTGGAAAACCAAAGGTTTATATTACGAGATTTCATGGTGGAATCAGGATAAAGGATTTTATCCCTACAAGAATAATTTCACTGACGCGATCATTAGGATTGTAAGATTTTAAACAGTATCCCGCCAAGGAAAATAGGAATGGAAATCACTCAAATCATCGCATTTCTCATTATTTTAATACCAAAGATCACGAGGTTGAGAATAGCCACGAGAGAGAGAGAGAGAGAGAGAGAGAGAGAGAGAGAGAGAGAGAGAGAGAGAGAGAGAGAGGGGATTCATTGGAAGAAGGGCCACCAAGTTGGGATTTGAAGTAGCATTAGCAGAGGCATATGATGCAAGAATGCATTGATATACAGCATCAGCCAAAAATAACAAAAAAAAAACCTCTTCTCATTTCATCCATCCATTCGCTCCAAATGTTTGTCTAATTCTGCCTTGAATTTATTTAAGCTGTCAACTTAATAAATAAATAAATATTCATTTATTACAAATACAGCAAGTCCATCACAGTACTAGGCTAGGGGCATAAATTCAGTACAAAGGAGACATATATAAAAACAAATACATAGCATATTCTATATATACATTAACAATGAATATGAATTATAACGATAAATATATATATATACTGTATATATAGGAGGACATCACATTTCGCTCTCGGATGCAGTTCCTGGGTTGTAGGCAGGCAGCTGTTTTTATTTCTCATCATTTGATTGGAAATCTGACTCCTGAAGGCTTCAGAGTTGAGCAACCTCTTGCAATCAATGTTGTGATAATTTATGAGGTGAAGGGGAACATGCATTGGGGAACATCCTGTCCATTTGTTTGAGTCTGGAGAGTTTGGATTTGAATTGTTGTTGGTTTCTTGAATTTTCTCGGTTGGAAGGAGCTATTATGTTGGCTAAGTTTGGTGAGTTGCTTACAGAGGTAATTAACTTTGCAAGAATCATGAGTCCACACTCGTTGATCATCTGTTGCAGAGGCTTTGTTTTTAAGTTTTCATAAAGCTGTTGCCTGGATATTCTACAACGACAGATGGAAGTTTGTTCCAGCAATCAACCACCCACTGGCTAAAGACAAATTTTCGAACATCTATTCTAGTGTCTTTCCTCAATTTGAATTTATGTCCCCTCATGCGATTAATCTGGGCAAGAGAAAGAATCCCATCAGCATTGAGCATGCTCAAACCATTCAAGGCCTTATACACTTCAATCAGATCACCTCGCAGGTGCCTAGTCTCAAACACTGTAATTTGCAAAACTTAAGCCTTTATTTGTAAGAGCGACCCTTTGTACCATTCACTAATCTTGTTACCCTTCTCTATACTCGTTCCAGCAGCTCTACATCCTTCCTAAAATGAGGCCTCCAGACCTGTATACAGTACTGAAGGTGTGGCCTGACGCATTGGTTAGGCCACACCTTGAGTACTGTATACAGGTTGTTGTCAGAGGCGAATTTAACGGCGGGCGCACCGGGCGCGCGCCCTGGGTCCCGACTTCTGAAGGGCCCACGCAAAACCCCAACAAATTAGTTTAACATATTAGTTCAAAACTTTGTGATTATTATTATGCTATTATTAATTATATTATACATATATTTTACTCAAATTTTATTGGAAATAAAACATTAATAGTACATAATATTTTTTATTTATTTAAAAAAAATGGTTAACATGTATTTTTGTTTTCCTTGTCTCTCTCTTTTTTTTAAGGGGCCCAATATTTTCTTCTGCTCCCGGGGCCTCAACCGACCTTAATCCGCTCCTGGTCGTTGTTGTTATTTGGTTTTTAGGAGCATTAGCAACTAAGGCCATATTGATCCGGTGATATGCGGTGGTCACGGGCTCGAACCCCCGTCTAATCAAGAAGCGTGTGCTACTCACTGCTGCTCCTGCCAACCTGGCTACGGAGACGCCTGTATACAGGTAGCACTGCATATGCGTATAAGGAGGTGATTATCCCCTTGTATAAGGGGATAATTACCTCCTTATCCCTGTTAGAAAAATTCCTGAATATCATAACGAAGACACCATTAGCTACTCTTGCAGACCATCGACGCTGCTCAGAAAGCTTCATATCTGACGGCACACAGTTGATACGTTACTCTGGGGTTACTGCTACCCATAGGCAGTACTTTACATTTGTCAATGTTAAACTTCATTTGCCACCTCTCAGCCCATCTGCTCAACCTTTCCAGATCCTGTTGCAGTAGCGTACTGTCATTAACAACCCTGCCGACCTTCGTATCATCTGCAAACTTGGACATTAAGCCTGCTATACCATCATCAATATCATTAATAAATACAGAAAACAACAATGGACTAAACACTGAACCCTGGGGAACCCCACTAATAACATTAGTTCACGAAGACCAATGTCCATTGATTACCATTCTCTGCCTTCTCCCACTCCACCATCCCTTTATCCATAGCAGCAATTTGCTTCCAATGCCACACTGCTGCAATTTGTGCAGCAGTCTTCCATGTGCAACAGTATCAAAAGCCTTCCTAAGATCCAAGTATATGATATCAAAATTACTCTTTGCATCCAGTTCTTTTGTTACCACATCATAGTATCCAATCAAATTTGTCACACAAGACTTCCCCTTTACATACCCATACTGTGTCCGAACTATAACTGAAATCTTGTCTGGATGATCCTGCAGTGCTTCTTTAACCAGTGCCTCCATTAATTTCCATGGAACAAAAGTTAAACTAACAGGTCTATAATTATTTGTGTCGCCCTTTGATCCTCCTTTGTGAATTGGGGTCACATTTGCACATCTCCAGTCTATGGGTACCTCCCCTAAATCCAAGGAAGCTCTGATAATTATGGCTAAGGGTTTGCTTACTTCCTTTCTGCCTCCTTTAATATAACTGGATAGATCCCATCAACCCCAGGTGCATGTATTATGTTTATCTTCAACAATTTCTCCTCCACTTTGCTCTGTTTTTATAAAATCATTTAGCTCACTGCTAGAGTTTAATTCACATCGGGCATTTCCCTCCCTGAATAACTCCTCATGTGTGAATGTTGATGCAAAATACTCATTTAATTTGTTAGCTACCTGAGCAGGATCATCAACAGTTGAACCATCGATATCCAGTGGATCAATCTGATTCATCCCTTTCCTTCACAGAAAAGAGATGAAGAACTCTTTTCTGTTTTTCTTTGCATCCTTTGCCAAAGATTTCTCGTAATCTGCCTTTGCCTGCCTAACCTCCTTTGTGACTTGGTTACAGACCAGCTTACATCTATCATAGTCTTCCGTGTAACCTGTTAATTTTTATGCATTCCATCATCTTTCTTCTCTTCCACACGTCTAATTAGTTCATCTGACATCCATTTAGGCTTAAATATTTCTTAGTTGATAGGAAAAGCCTAGTAGTTTCCAAGATTAATACTTTGAATGCTTCCCATTTTGAATTTGCTGTTGGTAACATCATCAGTTGGTCCCACCGTATAGAATTTAAATACTGTCTCAGATCACCGTAGTTGCCTTTACTAAAGCAAAAACCCTTCTCTTTACCCTTGATGGTAGTTCTCTCAAGTAATTCCACTTATCTCCTACTCTTAATATCATTAGTGCCAACGTGTACAACAATATCTTCTTTTGTGCTCTTAAAACATGACCACTTTTAGTAATTAGAGAATCACTAACACTGACTCTGCACGTTCAAGTTTTGAAGAACAGATGAAGACTGTTGGGTGTGTGGTTCTGTAAGGTCATTTGTAATCGCAAATGCCTCAGCATCTCGATCATATAGGCTTGTATAACTAGAAAATTGAAGCTAGTTAGAGTTCTGGAGTTCTCAACTTTACTGTTAGGAAGGTTAAATTGAAGGCAGTCCAGTTTCAAAAATAGGAAGTTAAAATTTTGCGAGTGATTAGTGGAGTTTGGTTTGGTTTTTGGTTTTTATGGCGCATGGGCAACTAAGGCCATGATGCGCCAAGATTAATGGAGTTGAGAGAACGATAGAGTTCAACAGATTAATTTGACAGAATGGGACGGTGACATTTTAAGCTATTGGAGATCAAAAAGGAGATTCCAAGTTATTCCCAATCTCGCATAGTTAATTAGAGCGGAATGGACATATGCATGCTACTCACACTGGCCAAAAAATGCGAACCTTTATTCGGCCTAATCCAGCAGCCTTTAACTCGAGTAACAGGAAGTATACGGCCCGGCATGGATTTTATAAGGAGTTCAAGTGCGTTTTTCGTCTAATTGTAACCATATTTCAGGCAAAAATCGCGTAGCTGCAACAAAGTTGAAGGAAGAGGACTTCGTTGCCGAATATCTCTCTCCAGCATACCCCCACACATTCTCAATAGGAGTGAGACTAGATGAATGTGGGGGCTAGGGTAGATGATGGAAATCCATGTCATGTTCTCTGAACTATCCTTGCACGATTCTGGCACAATGCGCTGTTGCATTGTCATCCTTAAAATGACCATCACCTTCGGGGTACAAAATTCAGATGCTCCCTGGATGACATTCAACCTCCCACTGGTATCAGCGGGCCCAGGCCGTGCCAAAAAAAAACGTTCCCTATACCTTCAGATGCTTGGGTTGTCTCAATAAGACAAGCAGAACCCATCGTTTTGTGAGGTTCTCACCACACCACTCTCTGCCTACCATCATTGCAAAACAAAGTGCATTATGATTCGTCTGATCGCATCGCTTTCTTCCATAGTTCCACTGTCCAATCACAACGTTATCGGCACCACTGCAAGCGGAGTTTTCTGTTTTTCTCTGAAACAAATGGCTTCCGAATACCCAGCTGCTTCAATTCCCTGTGCATGGTACGAGTTGAAATAGGGCAATTCTGGGTTTGTTGAATTCAGATGTTATTTGCTGCACACTAGACGTTCTGTTTTTCCGTACAGAACTCCTTAGACTTTGCTCTTAAACTATTATTCTTCTGCCACATTTGGGCCTTTGAGATGTGAATAAAACCTCCTGCTTTCCAGTCATTAAAAACCTTTGAGATGGATGCTCTTAAGAAACTAGTTATCTCTTTCTGTTCTTGAATCGTGGCTCCTGCTAAACGTGCACCCATGATAAGACCTTTTTTCGAAATCTGATAGGCCACGCTTTTTACATTCTGATTTCAGATTACTGCAGTTGAACAGCTTGTGCAGTCTTTATGCTCAAGGAGACAAGACGATATCAGCCCACTTCCCAGTTTCATTTGCATATACTTGTATTTACGCATTTATTTATATTTCTTCTATCTGTGACTGTCTTAATACAAAGGTATGTATTTTTTTATCCAGTGTGTGTGTGTATATAACCCTTTGACTTAAAGAGAAACGAATTACAGGGAGAATAATTAAGAAAACTGAGATGAGCGGTGGTTCAGGCAACCAATAATTAAGATTCTTTCAGAAAAAATAAATGGGGAAGGTCGTAGGTGGAAATTAACATCATTGGAGATTGGAACGATACTGAAACACTACTTTAGCTTGTCAGATTCTATGCTACAAATTTTGAAGTCAATTTTACTTCTGAGACATCTGTTTGTTTCCCTCAACAACTACCAGGTAACTTTTGACGTCGCAAAAGGCATCCAGCAAGGGAGTGTGTTTTCATCTAGCCTTTTGGCAGCAATTTTGGAGCCTTTCTTAACATATAAAACTCAAATTTTGTTATCTATGCGGACGACCTGAAGTTCTACGTAAGTTCAAACGATCCTCATCAGAACCCTGATATCGATACTGAGAATAGAAAAATATCTTGAAACAACTGGGCTGCATCTCAACCCCTCAAAATCAGCTCAGATACCCAGAACAAAAAAAAAGGTTAAAAATGATATCCAAATCTTTTTAGCCAGTGAACGGGTGACGTCCCACAAAGACCTAGGGCTCACTTTGATAAAATGAGAAAGAAGACGCACGCAGCACTCTGGACAGCACAACAGAAGTTCATGTATGTACATAATCCAGCACTGCTCTGTCAGTGCATCCTGACAGAGCAGTGCTGGATCTTGGTCCTCTACTCTTGCCTCCTACCTAAACAAGTATCTCTGTTTGAAATGTTGGTTGCTGAGATGGATGAACAGGGTGGTGGGCAACCATCTTAGTATTTTCAGATCCATCCTCCAAGAAAATCTTGGCGCTATCCCCTGGAGACATCTGATGACTGCAAGGAATGCTCTCACGTTAGCACGGCTTATAAAAGAGCGAATATATACCCCAGATGTATCATCATCAATAATCTCGGGTTCAAAGAAGGCAAGAAGAGATCACCGCGACTCTTGCGGCTAACTCTGACAAATCTGAATTCTCTGAGGAACACGTTTCCTGCCAATAGCCTTGAGATCTTCAACAAATTAGGCATCCATCCAGATAAGTTTTGTGAAGATGAGCTCTACAAAAAGAAAACTCTACAGAACTGTTTCGGCTGGTGAATCTGTGATGAATACTTGCACATGAACAACAATGCATCACTACAAATAATTTAGTTTAACTTCAGACTATATGTATACTTTTCAAATGTTGTACATTGTTTAAACCTCATATTTACAAGTAAAATTTTGTAAACGTCCCGGGTCGAGCCCGCATGTACTCTACTGGTACTTCCGTCTGCAAAGAGTTCACCCTCCTGGCACATAGCCGTCCCGAGGTGGTCCGTGTTTTTTGTGGATAAATAAACTGATAATAATAATAATTGAGATCACGTGTATTCGTGTAATGAATAAGGAAATTTAATTTTGATCTTGTATTGCATGATTCAGTACATGGAAATTTGTAGATAATTATTTTTTAACATCATTATTCATCAACTTAAGAAAATACGTTGGATACCACATTCATTGTAATCCTTCTTCTTAATAGAATGAATTCATAAATTATGCCTGAAAAAATAGAGGATAACAGTCCAAACTGTAATCCTCCGAATATTATAAACGCGATATTTAAGGGACGGTTAGGCAAAGGTCACTTTTTATTGGCATTGTATTAAATGGAAAGAAATTGTTCCTTGAATCGTTCAAGATATGATTATTCTTAAAAATTCCTTAACGCTTCCGTTAACTCGACCTTTTGGGAGAAACGCATTTCGCAAAGAAAAAATGTGAAAAGGAGTGCGTCGAGTGATACAATGAAGGAACTCAAGTGTGTGCTTGGGATTTCCAGCGAGAGCACGAAAGATAAATATCTTCAAATAAAGTGGCACTGTGAAAGAGAGAATCTAGAACCATTTTTACGATTATTGCTCACTACAGGAATAGAGCGGATGGTTGTGAGGCTGAAAATGGAGATTGAATCGTCTCTATTTCCATAACAAAGCAAAGTAAAATGCAGAGGAAATTGAAAAATGAGTCTGTTTTCTCACTGGAAGAATCATGTGGTCGAATTGGTAACATTTGGTTTACTTATGTACGACTAATTATAACGAGGTGGTTGCATAATTCACATGGTGCATCAGCGTCATCAATAAAGTAATGCCCCAAAGAGTATTGGAAAAAAAAGAAACTGAATTAATACCTCAAGTTCACTGATAGTTTTTTCCAAGCAGAAATTTAGTCTCCCTCTCTCTCGAAGATACGAAATAAGCAGTAACTCTATTTATATTACGCTCAGGATCACTGAAGGTCAAGAGATTTATTCGGGTCTGCACTCAGGGTTACTAGAGATTTGTAAGAATTGTCCCTTCCAGCTCAATCGTTAAGTTGTTTTCTGAAACGCACATCTCTGGAAGGTAATTAAGAACAATTTTTGCCGCACAAAGAACATATCATTAAGAACGTGTGGCAGTGAGGCAGGAGAGCCGACTGATTACTATTTTAACTTACGAGGCATTTCATTTCCGTAGAAATCTTGTCAGAGTTCTGCGTTGGTTGACTACCTCTTGAAAGAATGAAGACTTTTTTCCTGTCACTCACTAAAACTGAGAGTGGATGCTGCGTTATACATCCTGTTTTTTTTTTTTTTAACCAATCCTACTCCTAGTATTATTGAAAATATTAAGCTCAAGAAAGAAAACCACTGAAAAATCTGAGTAGCATTTGATGATGGGACGTGAGCCGCAAACAACTGATGTTGGAAAAAGGAAAAAAAATAATAAAAATTAAAATTAAAATACAATTAAGAACATTAATGAAGTATTTCAATAAATTGTCCTGCTGAGGAGTAGTTAAGCTGCCATGAGCTGAATCTGTGTTGCATTATTATTGTAGGGCAAGAAGGAAAATTCGTTAAAAGATATTTAAAATTTCCTGTAATTTTAAAATATCTGTTGCCACCAGAAGAAATATATTTTTTAATATTTTTGATTGTTCGTTTGATGCATGAGTAGACCAGAGTATTCTGATTGCATCCATAGTTAACTGCATTCTATTGTTTTATAAAACAACACGAGTTCTAGCTCTCCCCACTTCTTGGCAGGTATATAGGTACACTGCATTCACGTAAACGGTAATTCGATGTCAGTATGGATAAATCCCGAATTAACTGAATTTGAAAGAGGGATGATAGTGGGTGCCCGATGCATGGGTCACTCTATCGCGGATACTAACATCTCATCGTAGTCAGCGCTTTGGGCGGAGAAAGATGGTGGTTGAACGTAGCTGTCTGTCTCGCATTGTTTCAGCCAACCAGAGAGCGACAGTGGCACAAATCACCGCCGACTTCAACGAGGGTTGACGTCGGCCATAAACGTCTCCACCAAGACCATCAGGCGATCATTAGCCGCAATAGGTTATGGGAGCCGCCGACCCACCAGAGTCCTATTGCTAACACCACGACACAGGACGCTACGCCACAACTGGGAGAAAGAACGTCGGCACTGGACCTTGGATGATTGGAGACGGTTGTTCAGGCATGTGGACAGTCCGTAATGGTCTGGGGCGTGTTCAACCGGCACACGTTGGGACCTCTTGTACGTCTAGACACATCTCTGAATGGTCCAGGTTATGTGTCCATCCTTGCAGACCATCTGCATCTCTTCATGGTCATCGTGTACCCACAGCAAGAAAATGCGCCTGCCCACAGAGTCGTGGTGACTAGAACATGATTCAAAGGGCATTCCGCAGATTTTATCACCATGGAATGGCCTCCCATTCACGGACATGAACCCTGTGGAGCATCTGTGGGATGTTGTAGAAAGGAACGTTCGAGCTTTGGATCCTCCACCAAGGAATGCGACGAAATTATGGACAGCGGTGAAGCATGGCTGGAAATACCTGTGGAACCCTTTCGTGAACTAGTGGACTCAATGCCTCGCCGTGTAACTACCCTTATCCGAGCGAAAGGTGGATTTATCCGTTACTAGGTAGGCATCCCATGATTTCTATCCAGTCAGTGTAATTAAGAACTGAGAATTGTATTATTTAGCCACATCTCTGTTAGGAATAAAAGTTAAAGCTTCTGAATTCAAACGATCATAATCGCTATTTAAGAAATACTATTTTTGTAATTTTGTATCACAGTAGCCAACGGCTTCAGATTGGTTGTGCAGCATATTAGGGTATAACATACCACACAAGTAAATGCGCAGCGAATGAGACATCTTGAACACCTGTGTTGTATGATGGGTTGTGCATAGGTGGTTATTAGACAAGTTGTCATTTTTATGAAAGGGGACGAAGAGTCTTCCAGGAGTGAAGATTACCCACTATATTAAACTGTCACGTGGAAATTCAATACGGGAAGAATACGAAGTTAAGCTTTTTGGAGCCAACGTGCACTAGATTCCTTTGTTTCCCCCTCTAATGGCCTCGGTTACAGCTCGAAGATCGTGTAGAGACCAGCCTTGAGATGTACAACCCGTGAATAGGCAAGAATCATCCAAGGCATTGACAGCTTAACTACAAATTTGATTTCTAGCATTTGGCACGTTTTAAAGGTAAAAGTGCAACATGGACTCGTCAGCGCGCAGAAGGTTGTTTGGGCCGAAGGTCGTTTAGCTTTAGAACAAAGGCCATTGTTCCAGTGATATAAAATGGCCTGTGTCAAAAGATAGTAAATTTGGTTTACCTACAAACCTGAAGGGCGAGTTGAGAAATCGCAGATTTTCTCGCATGAATTTCTTCCTTTTGTTTGCGACGAAACTTGGAACAAGTTCGCCGCTGCGGAATTATCTTGCGTTCAGAAGGTCGCATTCATGAAGCATGGCGACAGCAGTGCAGGAAAGAAACTGCGGGATATAATTGTTGTTTACTATATGTTAATAAGAAGACCCTCGAGAATGGTTGGAGACGACTGAGGATATGGTTAGCAGAATACATCTTAAGGGGCTTAGAAACGAATTTTAAAAATGGATGGAGCAATAAATAGATCGGTAACTTCCCCTGCAAGACTTACAATCTCCCCGCATAACAGGCTTTAATCCTACACTCGCTGGAAATGTCTACCATCAGCCATAGACATGCAAGACTGGTACGAATCGGTAAATTTGTTTTCCTAGCAGGTAAGCAGAACTCCTAATAAATTATCTACTGAGTGTATACCACAAAATTTCTCTCTCTCTCACCATTCTTTTTTTTCTCACTCTCCTCTTCAAAATCCTTCAGTTTCATAGCGACCTAGTTTTTCTCGCTTTTAATATGAATTTCAATTTACAAAAGTGTCTGATATACATAGATGGTCTGTCAGATTTAAAAATTTGATAAGCTGTCGATTAGTCAGAATACAGTATTGTTTTTGTTCCGAATGGCAGTATTACACATTCCGAACAGAAGGAATATCAGACCTGTTCTGGTTCTTTCATAACTTTCCGTGGTTTTAGCATTCACTGATAGTTTGGGCGTGTGTTTCGGATGAAATGTGGAACTCATTTCAATTAAAAGCCAACACAAATACGAGCATGCTCGTAAACAAAACTTGCATTCTTGGGAATTTATGGTACACACCCTTTCGTTACAACTATTTTTGTCGCGACAGTGAATTACTGTTAAATGTTCCACTACTCTAATGGCATGGCCTTTAAGCCCAACTGAGTCATTTCGGAATGAGTTGCACAGTTAAGATAATTGTAGTAACTGATGCATCAAATAAAAACCTTCACTATTTCTGACTTGATGTATCTGACTTGATGTATCAGGTTATAAATATTAAGTCATGTTTCAAAAACCATGTTTTTTTTTTTACAAATCTATGGCTGAAAACAAAATGAGGCCATCCTTAATATCAGGGATTTAATTGAATTTTGGCAACCAAACTCTGGCATATTCTAGCTCCCCTTTATATCAGAGATGTTGCTGAGAATATATTGCAGTAAAAAAGGAAGCAATGGATTTGGAAATCTAACTAAAAATTCTCTGTTATTTGTTCGCCTGATATCAAGTTGCGTTTTCTATTACGTTGAGAATCTATAAAAGTCTTCATACGTACATCGCATTGCACCGATCCGTGAGGGATCAATTCAATGCGATGTACATATGAAGAACAACTTAGTAGGCGTTTACTGCAAAGTCTGATAACTTGGCGCTTAAGGGGAGATCTAATTGAGGTGTATAAAGCAGGATTGAGTAAAATGAATGAAGAAGAGCTGTTTTCCCTGATTGGCGAGTCACAAACCCAAGATAAAACCTCAAGGAATAAGAGAATATTGGATCTCGTGAAGTTCACCAGTGGTTGGTTGAACATTGGAATAAGTTGCCTCCCAATGTGGTGGAAGCAGTAAGTCTCACTAAGTTTAAAGAAAAATTGGATGATTGTTTTGTGGAAATGGGAATATTATGAATATTCTTTATCATTATTATTAGACTTTCTGTTTATGGCCTGTTTTTTTCCACACCGCAACGGGTATTGGTACAAATTGCATACGGTTGCAAGTTGTTCCCCGTTGTTCTATATGCCGTATTTCTTTGATTTTCTGTCTTAGTTGTCGTTTTAGTAGGGTTTTAGTCGCTGATGCTCCTAAAACCCTACTAGAATGACAGTATATACGGAGCCCTACTGCTCCGTATATACTGTCTGTAGATTGAGTGTGTTTTGTGGTCGATTTTCTTTTTGCTGGACGAAAAACCCAATCTTTAAGGGTATATCCGTACTTGCTGTTGTTGAGCAGGTGAACAGTGGATTGAATGCTAGACAGAACCATAGTGGGCTCATGGCACCTCCCTGGAAGATTCCTCTTTTGATAGGGATCGTTCTGGTTGTGATGTTCTCGACCTTGATGGTGATCTTCCACTTTTCTATATTTGCTTCTAAGAAGTATGTCAATGTCGGTTGACTTTATAGATCTTCAGTGTCTCTATCAGCCAGTTATGGTGTATCAAAGTCAAAGCCTTGCGGTAGTCGATGTAGGCAGTGTACGGGTGTCGGTGCTTCTTATGGGCTTGCTCCATAACTGCCGCATCATGGTCAATTGTGTCCTTGCATCCTTTGATCACATAGATGATGTAGCGAAAATATCGAAAAATAAGGGCAGTGTGCGTATGGAGAAACCAAGCAAAACTAACGATGGAGATCGCTGGTCCCCGAAGAAACCGATTATTGTCTTTGAATGATATTGCAATGCTGGAGCTCCAGATTATCCACGGAAGATATACCTAAGTGCGTCCACTATTTGTATGGAAAGCACGGTATGGGTTTCATGGCAGAGCTGCTGCTAACAAGCTGTACATCAGGCCAATAAACGCTAGATATACTTTGCAGCCGTGGCTAGTTTGTCCTTCTACAGTAGCTCTATGGAACTATTTACGTTACACAGTTTTCTGCTTTAGACAGTCGAGTGTGGGTGAATAAAATGACTGGGAACATGTTTAACCATAGTGGTAGACAGTTGGGTCACAATATTTGGTCATAATTGGATCATAATAGGAACAAAGGGTTGCTCTTACCAAGAAAGGCTAAGTTCTTCAAATTGCAGCCTCGCGAGATCAGACACCAACGAGGCGATCTGATTGAGGTTTATAAGGCTTTGAATGGCTTGAGTAAGGCCAATGCTGATGGGATTCTTACTCTTGCTCAGATTACGAATCTGAGGGGTCATAAATTCAAATTGAGGAAAGGCAGTTGTAGAACAGATGTGCGGAAATTTGCCTTTAGCCAGCGGGTGGACGATTGCTGTAACAAACTTCCATCTGTCGTTGTGGAAGTTGATAGTTTAAATAAATTCAAGAAGTGGAAAAAAAAAAAAAAGTGTCTGATTTCATCATCTATTTGCTTCAAAAGTTTTTCCACTTCTTGAATTTATTTAAACTATCAACTTCCACAACGACAGATGGAAGTTTGTTACAGCAATCGACTACCCGCTGGCTAAAGGCAAATTTCCGCACATCTGTTCTACAACTGTCTTTCCTCAATTTGAATTTATGCCCCCTCAGCTTCGTAATCTGAGCAAGAGTAAGAATCCATCAGCATTGGCCTTACTGAAACCATTCAAAGCCTTATAAACCTCAACCAGATCGCCTCGTTGGTGTCTGATCTCGCGAGGCTGCAATTTGAAGAACTTAGCCTTTCTTGGTAAGAGCAACCCTTTGTTCCTATTATGATCCAATTATGACCAAATATTGAAATTTGTGTCCCCTTAATACGTTTTCAGGATGGTATCTCTTTATAACAGATATGCCGACTGATAAAAACTCGTAACTGATGAACTAAACACACAATTAACAAGTGAGTATACCATATCAATACAGATATTAAATTTATAGACAAATTTTCAATAAAGACCCATCGGATGAATTCACTAATCTTCCACAGCGTATTCTACCCAAAAGAGTATAAAGTTGAAGCGACGTATGATTACTTTCGTGGTTCGGACTAGGGTCATTGGTTGCAATCCAAAAATCATCTGTTCCGATCCGTATTCTGGCACCTTGGATAATTCTATGGTTCCGGGTCTTCCCTCCATGTTTTCCAATGGAATAATTCTACTTCCCAGGTGGCTGTTCAAATGAGCAGGAATTGTGTGATCAGCACACAGGCGGAAAATATTACTCGGACCATTCTAATACAGCTTATTGTACGGAATAGTCCTGCTATCTCGTACAGTGAGCAGTGTAAAACCAGGTTTAAGGAAAACGAAACCTTACAACTCACCCAGACTCCAAACTTGAATCCAACCGAATAAACACCTCTGGGAGGAACTGGAACTGAATTACGGCGCTGCCAATATGCCTGTTTTCCAAACTGAAGGAGAAATGGAGGAAAAACTCGTTTTTAACACATGTGCTTGCGTCTCATTATATTTTTCAAGGTGGTTTTTATTGATGAACAATGCATTGCATATAGTGGGTAATCTTTTAAATTTAACTCTCTATTTTCGAAAACTATACTTTGTTGTATATTATACAATTCAATTATTCTTAAAAACTATGAAACTTTTACTGTTGCGTGTTGCAGGTCGACGTACAAGCAAACTGAGTTCCCCATCCAATGGAACGACACTTATCTCCGACACTCACACCGATAATAATTGGGAATCTTCAGTATTACATCGCGAAGTGGAGACGTTACAAACAGAACTTGGAAAAGCTCGAAACACCATTCTTGAGTTGAAGGAAAGGGAACAGCTGCTAAAAGACAGGTAAGTCGTTGTTTTATTTATAATTTTTAAAAAGTAGTAGTATTTTCCACATTTGAAACGAAATATTGCCAGTAACATACTTACCATCCCTCATAATGATCCTAAAAAAGACATCATCCCACACCTCACATCCAGAAGTACCAGTAGTTGCTTGTTTGTTTGTTGTTGTAGCGTTTCAGGACCATAAGCCCATATTGCTCCATATGTACTGTACGGAAGTGGCGTGTGTTCTGAGGTCGAGATTCTTGGCGAAAAATCGAGTTTTCGGAGAAAAAAACCGTGCTAACCTCGCCTGAGACCGACTAACTTGGCCACGTTCTGAAAAAGGCCCATTCCTCCGTCGTCGACGGGACTCGAACTCAGGTCTTTTCCACTCGGTGTGAAGGAGGCCAATAATCCTACCAACTGTGCTAGTTCATTTAGTACGTGTTGTAAAATAAAGAAGTAATAATAAAGTGTCTTTTTTGGCTCCAAATCATAAAAAATTTAAAAACTAATTTTTTTAAACAATTCCCAAGAAATTAATATTTAAAAATCAGTTTTAAAAATACACAGATATGGGTAACTTTTATGTTCGTTGAATCAACTTCTGGAAATGGAAAAGACCGTGATCATTAATTAGGGCGTGGGTTAAGTGTAGTGTAAAATTGGCTGTTAATGGATTTCTCTATTATTTCGGAATGGAATTGAGAATTAAGAAGAATAAAAATTAATCTAATTAAATATCTTTTTTTCTTTCTTGAGATAAATCCGCGGTGAGGAATTTCTCTTCACAAACTTTGTGTAGATATACCAATGCGCCTCTCCACAGATGATATCACAAACTTTGTGTAGAGAAATTTCTCACCCTGGATTTATCTAGGAAACCCAAAATACAAAATTAATATGCGATTTGATGTTAATATAATGTGAAGAAACAGTTCGTTTTTTTGTTTATTTCAGATTAGATATTAAATGATTAATGAAGCGAAATTTAAGCGTGTTTGCTCCTTAAGTGGTTTGAAAGTATATTTATTTGTTATGAGTTGTATACCATTGTGGATAGTTTCCATCTGAACTGGGCACACTCAGAGCTCTAATTTCTTTCTTAGACTCGCAGAACAAGCGCAGAAAATGCTGGAGAGGGGAGTTCGATTCGAAAACGTATCCCTTGGAGAAAAACGTCCAACAGCTCTAGTCCGTCGCTATGGTAACCTCTACGCTCAGGCTCGAGTTGACACCCTGGACGCTCTCGACGGTCTTCCTCAGTTAAAAGATGCGGACGAGTTGAAGTCCAAACTGCTTTTTTCAGTTGTTGTGGTAAGTTATTTTAATTTTTATCAGTCTGGCAGTACGTCTTTACAACAGCGTGAGCTCAAGCAGCATCCCTTCTGCAACTTTTCAGTTTAATTAAATGAATCTCACAGTTTTAAGCTATGGACACCGGCTTCTGGGAAACTGCATTCAGATTATTGTAAAATATTCCGAAACAAGTTAGCGCTGATCTCAGACAAGTAATGCTAGTTTAATAGAACTTGCCCTGCTCCTTGCTTTCACAAATCTCTGATCTTTTGACAGAAGCGTAGAATTCACTGAACAGTAAAATAGTACGGCAATCTGCGGTCTATTGAAGCCATCAGTTCATTTTCCTTTACGCTATTAACGAGTTTATCGAGGTTTAACTCGGTTTATCGTAATTGAAGGAATTAAATGCTCACTACGTGCATTAGAGCAAACATTTTGATCCTGTATTAATGCAGTATCACCTAAATATTCAAAGACCCCGCTCGTCTTTGTTGAACACGATGATATTTCAGCAAGTTCATTAACTGGTCAACCTAAAATAACCGATCTCGTCTATTGATAATATCAAAACTGAATGATTGGGTAGCTTATTTGAACAATGCAATCTTCCTGAAGCAATGGCAAGAATCATTATTATTCTGTACCAATATGTGACATATGAATCCCGGCTGGTAAATTCATTCTTTGTTTTTAATGAACCTCACATAAACAACAACAGCATCTACTTCTACAGGGTACATTTCCTTTTTTCAGGTTGTTAGAATAATTTCAGAAGCAACTAAGACCATGAAATATTACATGTTTATAAACTGCACATAATTTCTGGAAGGTTTGCCTGTTTTGGGGATGAAAAACTCGAGTGAGCGAGAGGTAAAAAATGAAGTCCGTGCCCAAGACAGGCACCCACTAATTACGTGAAAAAAAATTAGAAGTCCCTCCAATCTAGTACGATTCGAATCCAGGCCGTTTTCATACGATGTCGAATAACGGTGATGATAGCCACATGGCTAACTGCGAGGGCATGCATCGATTGTGGAGGTTGACATTATTTCTTATCCCTTCTGAAACATTTCGAAGAGAAATTTCCTCCAGGTTTGCAGTTAAATATCAAGACTAGAATGAAAACAGATCTTCGAAAGAAACTTGTATTTTGCAACTCGGTTTCAATGGATTTCAATCACTTGCAGACTAATGCGTTCTTCTGACACTGTTTTATGGTCACTTCAGTTTCTAAAATGATATTTATTTTCACGTAGGCCACAAGCTGCCTCCAGAAGGATGGCTAGACAACTTCTTTGACATTTGCCTTATTCACCTGGAAGCAGCGAAAATGCGTTTTGAATGCACCATGTGATGCTGTCGTTCCGCTCAGAGAACATAAATTTTAGGTTCTGTAAATTCATTTTTCTTGCACGCAGTTCTGAACAGAATTCTTTATTTGTTTAGAGAATTATTTCGTCTTATTCGTATGCTTTATGGCTCTATTTCTCAGAATTATAATGTTTCAAGAGTACTTTTGAAATTGTCGTTGTTGCATCAGTTTTGAATTGCTAATCAGAACTCCATCCGATCCATTAAAACACCCGCTAATGCTAACTCAACACTGTTGAACTTCGTCCATAAATCATACAGAGTGTAGTAAAATTGGGGCCACGCTCGTATATTGTTAGAGAACCCTAATTTTGTATCTTCCACCGATTTCAAAGAAAGACTTTTTTAAAAAAAAAATTACTATAATGAAAGGTCACAGATTTTGGCTTTTAATACCTGGTCATCCCCCAACTAGCCTAATATATCATATACAGCAATATATATTATTTACACTGAGTGACCAATTTATTCGGAGCACCTAATAAAGGGGACAGCGTTCGTCCCAAAGCCATATAAAACTGGTGGGCAGTACGTAGTGTGCTCTTTGTGTAAAATTCACTGCGAGAATGGGTAGACAAAAAGATTTAAGTTACTCTTTGAACGTGATAGTACACTGAAAAGACAGAATTCATGGGGGGATACCTGGTTCCTGGGAAACACGACTCTGTCACTCTTCCTTCTCGTTATTGGATGAACCTACCGCTTCGCAGGTACATAGATACACTGCATTCACGTAGGCGGTAATTCGATGTCAGTATGGATAAACGTCGTGAGTTAACCGACTTTGAAAGAGGGATAATAATGGATGCCCGATGCATGAGTCACTCTATCGTGGAGGTTGTACAGAAATTGCCCTATCGGGAATAGGGCAACTTCTGTACAACCTCCACAATGGTGTATCGGGAATACGCCATTTCCAGAATAACATCTCATCGTGGACACCAGTGTGAACGAGAAAGGTGGTGGATGAACTTGGCCATCGACGTCTGTCTCCATTGTTTCAGCCAACTGGAGAGCGTCAATGGCACAAATCACCGGCGACTTCAACGAGGGAGGTGCCAAAGACGTCTCCATCAGGACCATCAGGCGATCATTAGCCGCAATACGTTATGGGAGCCGCCGACCTACCAGAGTCCCATTGCTAACACCATAACACAGGACTCTACGCCTCAATTGGGCGAAAGAACATCGGCACTGAACCTTGGATGGTTGGAGACGGATCTCCTGGTCCGATGGGTCCCGTTTCCAGTATTTCAAGCGGACGGGAGGGTGCGTATCTGACGGAAACCGCACGAAGCTATGCACCCATCATGCCAGCAAAGAACTGTTCAGGCAGGTGGACGTTCTTTAATGGTCTTGGACGATTTCAACTGCCACACGTTGGGACCTTTGGTATGTCTAGGCGCATCTCTGAACTGTTGAGCGTTCGTGTCTATTCTTGCAGACCATCTACATTCCTGCATGGTCATCGTGCACCCACTAGGCAATGGATTCTTCCAACAGGACAATGCGCCTCTCCACAGAGTCGCGGTGACTAGAACGTGGTTCGAAGAATATTCCGATGATATTACCACAATGGAATAGCTTTTCCGTTCGCCGGACATGAATTCTGAGGAACATCATTGGGATTCTGTGGAAAGGTCCGTTCGAACTTTGGATCCTCCACCCAGGAATGCGATGGAATTATGGACAGCGCTGCAGTAAGCATGGATGGAAATACCTGTGGAACGCTTTCGTAAACTAGTGGACTCAATGCCTCATCATGTAACTGCCATTATCCGGCCGAAAGGTGTGGGTCTACCCGTTACTAGGTTGGTATCCCATGATTTCTGTCTACTCAGTGTAGTCAGCGCCAAAGAAACCGGTATCAATATCTCGGGAACTGCAATCCCGTTGGGGTTTTCATGTACAATTGTGTCTGGGGTGTATTAAGATTAGTCCATTACCAAATAACATCGCATCAGACCGGGTTTCACTCTCCTCAACAAAATCAGGCTACAGTTACAGCGGACTCAGCAACACCAACGCTGAGGATTGGGAAAAGGGTTATCTGGTCTGACGAATCCTGGTTCCCACTAATGAGAGGACCACACTGCAACGAAAATAGCATGAGTACATGGATCAATCCTCTCAATAATGCAAGCTAGTGATGGCGGTGATGTCTTTGAGGGGTGTCAGGAATGGTTTAGTAGTGCACATCGTCTGTTAATATCTTAGAGAAATTGGATGCCCGGAAATTGTTTCTTTCCAGGCACATTCCTTCGTGGTTGTATTATATCTACGCAAACATTCACCTAACAGAATAACCCGCCATATCATATGGCCAGAATTGTAGACAACTAGTTCCAGAATATGAAAGTGAATTCAGTCTACGGTGGTGACTTCCTCCATCATCAGATCTCAATACGGCGGAGCACCTATGTGATGAGGTGTAACGAGCTCTTAGGAGTAGAGCAGATCCCCAACCATCCAACATGGAACAATTGAGGAAAGCAATTGAGATTGGACCAACATCCCTGTGGCACACTTTTTAAATCTCGTTGAATCTATGCCACGACCAATCGGCTCTTTTGAGAACTACGGAGTTGGGGGAGGACTTACTTGGTGGGTGTACCTAACAAAATAACCACTCAGTATATGTATAATATATGTGTAATAAATATATACATATTTATTGCAATGAACAGATAACGTATTAGGTGAATAATTCCATTCTGTCATCACTTAATCGCTCAAAAGCTGCCATGAAAGTAAACAGAAATGCCAAATGGAAAACTCCAATTTAAGTCTTGACTTCAAGCTACTGCAGTTGAATACCATTCAACGTCTACATATATCAATCTGTCGGAGGTATCACATACAGTATATTAACTATTACTTTAATACTTACAGTCTTCATAAAATGTTGATGTTATCTCTTTTCTTGTCAGCTCGCCTTCCGATCTGTACAGAATCGTCTAGCTGATATCAAAGCTAACATCAGAAGGATCTTGCAAATAACTGAAGAGGGCATTCAGTTCAGCGAGCATTCAATAAAAGAACTGGAAGCCAGCCTCAGTGCCTACCTCAGAAGTACTGTAGACATTTTCGATGTCACGAGGAATACTGATGTAAGTGTACAACTTCTTAATTTCCAATAACTTTAAAAAAGCTTTTATCCAAAAACAGGGAAAAAATTAATTAAAAGAAGATTTAGACTAAAGAAATTTTTTACACTGAAAAAAAAAAAAGGAACATAAATTAGACCCATCGAGCTGCTTTGGCGTTGTGTTACAAATAACATTTACCGTGCTTTGTGTGGGTAGCTCGTTCGCATTTTAAACTATAAATATCGTTAGTCCTTTTCAGAACCCCTTAATGCTATCACGTGAAGAGGGGAAGACAGCCTTCGAAGCTGTTTCTGTGGTGGAAGCATTTGAGCTGGAAATTTTAACGTCCTTTTGGTTTGAAGAAACTTCCACCTCAACAAGTGCGTTGCCATGGAAACCCACGGTATATCGGCTTTGTCCGAGCATGCGTTACTGATCAGAAATGCTTTTTTATAAATCTCTAGTTAGTTCATATTAAAACTGCTAATCTGTGTATTTTTCTTTTCTTTTTTTCCTAATTCATATAAACAATGTTTGTTCAATTAATCTGCCTCATTGCTGGCATTTTAACAGTCCGTTGTCCGTTAATTTGTACAAGAAAAAATCAAATATCTAGAATCTGCCATTTTAAAAACACTCTTTAACAGAGTGATGTAAACTGAATACTGATTAGCGTTGAATGTTTTTTTTTTTTTTTTTTTTTTATAATAATGATTGCTAAATGTACAGCTGCGTTCGTTGCAGAAAAAAGCGTTAGATACTAACGAGAAATATTTTATATTACCATGATTTTAGCATTCACATGAGGTGGCATTCAATGATGTTCACATTCACCACATACTCTATTTTTTGTCAGATAGCTCGTGGAACCATTTCCTCCCATTTAATCTCCCCCTGTCAATAATCTCTAAAATGTACCTAATTGGAAATACCTAGAAAATGCTACAGTTGTTTCGTTTCTGGAATAAGACCCCGGACAAAGAACAGTCCAGATCTGCTATAAACTTCCTGTTTTTTTCAGGAAAATAAAACTCAAAAACAATTCATGTAGAGATGGCTGTAGTATTATGGGATCTATTGCTGGTGTAGAAATTCCAGGAATTTCAGCAACTGTTGCCGTGAAAAAAAGAATGTGAAGGAATTGGTCATGGAACAATGTGACAAGACACAATTTTCAAAGATTTCCGAATTGGCTCTTAAGATCCGTATGACTACTGACTCTGTGGAAGACATTATGCAAAATCTCTTACACACACGTAAGGTTTCTGCCCAGTAATGGATCACCCCATGAACACATGTTTGTACACACACGACAAAAAAAAAGCATGTGAACAGGCGCATTATTACCAGATTAGTCAACTCTCTCAAATGTCTTTCGAAGAAGATGCAAGCATACACTGAGTTGCTTTGAATTGCTGTCAAAATAACTAAGACTCTGAGATCTCAGTGTATTGTATCCTATGATCAGTTTGTTTTGCGAGACGAAAAACTTTAATTTTCAGAAAGAACACCATGGAACTCTCACTAATCCGACAAATCTGTACAAAGCGAGGAAAAAGCCTAAAACACTTCTCTCCCTTCAAGATTGTTTGAAGAGAGTATTTAAGAGCAGTAATCGTTCTACAGTTCTAGTCGCGAGGAGTTTATTGCTTGTATGTACACAATGTGTAAATTTTATTTTTAATATGTTATATCGTTGCTTCTTTAGGTATGTGTTCATTAGAAAAACTGAAAAGTCGGATTCTTTAATTGAAAATAAGTGTTATGGAATAATATTTGTTTTATTACGATATTTCTCCATTTATAATATATAGATATTTATATATCTTCATTTTATTTATTTTGTTATAGGAGGTGTGCTCCCAGATCTGGGCTACACTTTACGACTATCCCTGCCTGAAGTCGTGCGAAGGACTACTTCAGTACATCAAAGATTGTGTCCGACTAGCTTGGAGTCTCTCCAACCAAAACCCACCATTCATCATCGAATACGATACTCGCATATTCCGTAGAGACATGCACGTGCGATTCCACACGTCCAGTCAGGAATGCGAACACATCAAGACGTACTTGTGGCCAACCCTCCTGGAGGGTGAAAACGGACCGTGTGTACATAAAGGAGTTGTGGTCACGTGACTTCCCTTGCAATGGATCCAGCGCGGCGAAAGTTGTTTTGATGATAACCATCAAGACGCCATTAGTCCTAACAGCACATGGAGAACGTTATTGTATGTGCGATATTTGTAAATAGACGCCAATTCCACATAATCCAAGGTCCTGTGGGTGTCATTACACAAAAGCGTTATCCACTCTACGAACCACCAAGATATGCCTTCTTGGACTCGGCCTAAAGAATCCAACTACATTCCAAGCAATAATTAGTTAACAGAACATCGCCTGTTTCCTGTGTATGTGTTGTGATGTGATGTAAAATTATTTATAAATGTTATCTGTGTTATATTTATTCTATTAAATGAGAAGCAATGAAAGACAGTCACTGTGACGCCAAGGTTACGTTTTCCATCTGTATGAAAAAGTACTCTTGAAAACGATGTCGTAGTGAGGCATTGCACTAACAAAATTCTTCTTTATTGTTAATCCACCACGGTTGCGGATACATTGAGCTAAGCGAGATATGAATGTCCTTTTAGCACAGAAGGATGATGACTATGTTCCAACTGTGTGGGTGGGGGATTTACTAATCACAATATAAAGAAAAAGTAGTATTCAGGTAGCGTTTCCTACCATTATAATTATACTTGTGCAGATCTCAGTCCAAAATTTTTGATTTTAATTTCTCACCCTCACTTTATTCTATTATTAATCTTTTTAAATTTTTATTTAATTCACACGACAATCCCTGTCTCTCCCCCCCCCATTATTTTCATCTATAATTCATGGAATCGCCTATACACAAAAAGAAAAATCCTGACAACTGTAAATATATAATTTCAGGTTCCTAAGTTATTAATCTTGAGAGATGTCCCTCTTTCATTTGAGACATTAATCAGCACCCCCTTCAAGCCCCCTCGCTGCATAATCAATCATTACTGTATCACCTTGGATGCCTCAAAATCTGGCTGCTCGGAACACTGTTTCTTTCTAATGGCCAAAGAATATCTAAAAAAGGTGAAAATGCATTGACAAAGTCTGCATGGATTTATATAAACAGCATTTTATATAATTATCCATAACACTTACTCACTGGAATGCAAGGATCGGGTCTCTTTCGAATAAGTAGACCTAACTCATTCCAGGTTAATGAGCGCTATCGTATTGGATCACATAACTCAGCAGAAGAGGAGTTAACAGCTGGAATTAGTCCTCTTATTTTTAACAATATGTCCCCCCCCCCCTTTTGGAAAAGCTTCCTTCATCTCCAGCTTTCCTACATAAGACGCTTTCGCGAATACTGCAGTAGATTGTTTTGGCCATCAGTAACGCCATAATAATAGTAACTGGAATCATTCCATCCGTTTATTTTTGATTGTTCTGCATAACTTCATTTTGTGGATGGTTATTTCATGGTAAGAGTCAAATGGGAGAGTTCTGTACTTTTACTTGTCCGGGGATCCAGGAGTAGAGCAACTCGGGAATGGTCCTCGTAGTCTCCCCAGTCCAGCACTAAATTAAATTATGAATGATCATCGTAGTGCAGTCTCCTCCTTTTACCTTAATACATTAGAATTCGACTTTTCCATTTCTTTCTACTAATGCCATCTGGAAACAGGAAAGCTTTAAGAAGGAGTCAAAGTTGTCAAACAACAAAAATTACGATTTTTCTTTTTAACGTTCACAAAAAATAAGCTTGTTTTATTTACAAAATTCAATCTTGAAGGCGCACGCTGGGGCTGCATTTATTTTCTCTTAATTTTAGCGAAACCATAAAGCCGAAAGTATCTTTGGTAATTACAGTGCAATTATTCACAATCTCTTGGAGAGAAAGCTTATTTCTCCTTAGTAAGCCAAATAATTTTTCTACTGTTCAACAATTCTTTTGCTAAGCCACCTTGTAAAGAAGTGACAGATCCTGGTCGTGTTCAGGTTATTATCAACATATACTAGGTTGTTAAAATGGGATGAAAATTATCTAAAAGTATAGATTATGTAGTTCTTCGTTGATGAGCAACTTCTGCCATTTATCATCGTTATTTTGAGGCATATCAGAGTGGCTGGAGCATATTCATTTAAAATTTATGAAACATTTCCTGTAATTCAAACTGTTTCTTAAAGTTCGCAAAAAGGCATAATTTGGGACATTAAAGTGGCGCTTTAACTTGTCTTCAATTATTGAGGGTGCAACGATGTATGGAAAGAAGTGGTTAAAGCTGCCGAAGATGCAGAACAAATTGAAAAATCAATTGTCTATTAAACATATCATTGCTGTATCCTACAAGAATACAAGTCTGGTCACAGACACAAAGGAAAGTCAATGAACTAAGCAGAAAGTGTTTCCTTATCCTGCATGCAATAAGACATCAATAGTCCTCCTTGTGAACTTTTCTTTTATAACTATACTAGAAGATTTAAAAAAACGGGAACAAAAATATGGATGAAATTAATATCCAGTTGTATAGGACAGCGTCTATTCCACTAAAATAGCTAACCCACCCAAGTAATCCCCTTATATGGGAAGCTGGACGCTCCAATGTCATCATCATACGGATGCCTCACGGCGAAAATGCATTTCTCTCGTATCCCAAAGTGGCACTTAAAGACAAGTCCGGAAGTATGTTCGCACACTTTCACTCTCTTCTTTCCGGTCTATTAACATGTGGAATTTCACGATGTAACTAGGTTATACAAGGGCTCTTACGTTGGAGGAAACCATTCTAAGAATTACTTCCGGATGAAATACAGTTACTCTAATGAATTTAATATGTGATATTAACACTGCAATGATCGAAGTATGCTTTTCTTTGCTTTCCGTATATATCCACGAAGAAAATAAGTTCTCGTTATTCTTATTCAAATATAGTGCTAACTTATAAAATTCATTGTGGCTCATGCAGAAGCTTCATAGTAGCAATGTAGGGTTGCTATATTCCGTAATATGCTGTCGAGGCGTAATCATCACGTCGTATACGACCATAGCTAAGTGGTGAGCGTGACAGTACAAGGTTACTCACGCCGCGTGTTCGAATCCACGTGATACCACAAATTAGAGTAATAATTTTGTTGTCTTGTAAATTCCTTCGATGTGGCCATCCCAAAGTATAAAAAGAAAATTTGTTTATAAAACGTAACACTCTAGTCTACAAGCATCATCATGTTTTCTACCACATGGCAGGTCTGTAACAGCCAAGAAATCAATCGCATCTTCATCTTTCCCTGTCATCACAATCCTCATCTTTTGTCCACGATACCTAATAGCTTCTATTATATCAATTCTCCTTCTTCCAATCAATTTCTTACCTGTCACTTACCCTTCAGTTACATCTCTTAAACCCTCCCCTTCAGGATATGATGTCTAATGCATATCGTCTTTATGTTCTCTTCAACTGTCCTCAATACTTCCTAATTTCTGACCCTGTCTGTTCATTCAGGCCTCACCCACACCTACATCTTTAAACCTTCTATCTTTCTGATATCCTCTTCCTTCAGTGCCCATGTCTCATAAAGCATGACACTCCGTACAAAACATTTAACAAATTTTGTTCTTAACTTGATGCCCATTCTCATGGTAACCAGCTGCTCTTCTTCTTCTCAGATGCTGTCTAACCCGTTGTAATTCTAATTCCCTGACTACTTCTCCCATCACTTTTTAACAAATACCAACTACGTAACCACAGTAAGAAATACAAAATGGACAGACGGTAACATTTATATATCTGGATATCTTACTGATTCTTCAAGCAAATAAATTATTATTTAAAAAAAAAAAAGATAAAATCCAAAAACTTTATATTAACAAAGCGTAGTTAAAATTAAAGAGGTATGTACCTACCGGGTACCTGCAATAGCACCTACAGATTATCAAAATATGGCTGCATTTGCGTTAATTAATCCAAATATAATCCTCTATCTATAATCAAATTGAGAAATAAACACTAACTAGTTGTATATTTATAATAAAATATTTTAATAAAAAATATCGTTCATATAATTTCCAATGTGGAAATTATTTTGGAATATTCTTGGGAAAAAAAAAAAACAGCCAGATTGGTATCAATCACACGGTAACTTGACTTTTCCAACCGTAATGAAACATTTATGTTTGCGAATGGTGAGGTTGCCTTTAAAAGAAACTCAACGTATTCCAATTATAGTGAAGAACCAAATGATACGGAGCCAAATGTACAACATCAAAGATAAGAAAAGTCACATTCTTTCTCTATCCAAAGCCCTCAATCAACAAGTTTCGCATTACTTATTGTGGAACTCATCGAAGCCACGATTGAAAGCATCTGAGAGATCCCCACTATACTTTAAAAAATCGTATTCAATTATAGTTGTTAAAAGCACTTTGGTAAAAATCTGTTTGTTTGTTGCATTATTTTTTAAATTATACAATTTTTTTTGTTTCAGATGAATGATATGTGCTCTTTTAATGATCGAAGTAAATTTGTTCTAGTTATTGATAATGGATTGAAGTAAAAAATGCCATTAGATTCTTGTACGTTATGCTGAGAAAATAAAGATTAAAGTAGGCCTAAAATTAGAGTTGAAAATTTTTCCAGTAATTAAAAAGAGTTATGCGCCATCTACAAATTGATAACAACACTGGGAGAGTAGATTTTTTGAAGAATTATATTTCCGTTGTGACATTTTATCTGATTTATGGCCTAAGAACCATTTGTGAAGTCGTTTCATGTTTCTTGAAAACAGAACAAACCAAAACATAACGAAAGAACAAACCAAAAGGTTAATTCCAATTCGAACAGAGGGCGCTATTTAAAATTGTTAAATATGACAATTTGAAATTCGCGGATTGAACTCAGATTATTGAGGTGAATGGATTAAATTTTTCATATAGAAATTGTACACATAATATCGCTATGTAGTTACCTTTAAATTAAATACTGCTCTCAAAAGAAATGTAATAAACATTTACTGATTTGAATATTATACGTATTCAAGACAAAAGATATGTCTGAATGTAAAAATACAAGGTTGCTAGGGGATACGAATTTCTATTTTTGGATAATATTATTAACATTTTCACCACTGTTCATGTTTGCTTTGTTTTTTAACGTACAAACGCAATTTATTATTTGCTAAAGAAATGAAAGTTAATATTGGCGA
Organism: Mastigoproctus giganteus; assembly: GCF_048544385.1. Classification (NCBI taxonomy): domain Eukaryota; kingdom Metazoa; phylum Arthropoda; class Arachnida; order Uropygi; family Thelyphonidae; genus Mastigoproctus; species Mastigoproctus giganteus. Next base: position 132,993,009 of record NC_143585.1, on the reverse strand, counting down.
AAGTGGAGGTGAAAAATCCGATTTTTCAAAAAGGCATACTAAAACAAAAATTTTTCTAATCCTTCGGGTGAATCAAAACTATAAATTCCCAATAAAGCCTTCCTTAATCCTAAAGCGAATTCATTTGATTTTAAAAAATAGCAATACTGTAATATTGAAACATTCTTCTACCTTCGATTGATTTCTGTTTGTCTGCAGCACCTAAGTCTAACACACACACACACACACACACACAGATTTTTACGAAGCAGTGCTGTGGCAGCTCGATTTAGCTAAAGGGACCATTTAAAGATCATTTAACATTTTCCATTTAACAATTTAAAAAACAGTAAAAACTTAAGAAGCTTTAAAGAATTCGTTTATGAATTTGATATCCGTCGTAACCAAACAGCTAACCACGTATTCCAGATCAGATTCGTGCCCCTTTTTTTCAGTCTGAACCATTAAATTACACACGATTAGATTATTCGTTATGATGAATAAATATAAATGTATGAGTCCTTAACCATGCCTCAGCATGTTAGATTTCTATACGAGCACAGGTTAGCTCAAACACTGTCCCCAGACAAGCGCATCGTGTCTGTAAATTGGTGTTCTAAATCATGCTGCAGGATGAAAAACCTTTGCACCCGCCGTACCTTAAATTTATAGGTTCATCGGACCTTAAAATCGAACTCAACTAATCCAATAATTGTACCACATGATATACTGTAGTCACAATACTTCATGGAGAAACTTGTTTATTATTATTAATTTTAAAAATCTATTTAAAGAGCATTTTGGAAATCGCCTCTACCTTTTCGTTCATAGTTTTATAATACACCGCGCTACCATTAATGCCCATACACCCGCATATCTACAAATAACCTTTATAATCAAGAAAATTTTATAATAACGTGTGCTGAAACCTCTATGACAACCTGTAGTCTCCGTGGAACATTCCACCAGTTTTTTTTTTTTTTTTTTGTAAATGTTCTCCGATATTTTCCGCCATTCGTCCTTCAGAGCCGCGACATGTTCAGCTCTGTCTTTTTGGGCAGTCTCTTCTCACACGCATCCAATTCACCCCAGAGGTTCTCGATAGGATTGAGGTCAGGTCTCTGGGCTGGCCAGTCCAACTTTTCGATGCTCGTGTACTCAAATCAATCCGTCACAACCCAAGCAATTGGTATTGGTATTTCTGGAGCAAGGGCTACTAGGGCCATACTGCACCTACGCAAGTAATATGACATGGAGCGTATGTCATATACAGGCAGTATGACACTGTCTTGATGATACTGGTATGGGTCTTCCCCGATGTGCTGTAACAACGCAGTATTGTCCACGATGTCTAGATGGATCTCAGCATTCATGGTTTTGTCTAAAACAACCAAAGATCATCAAGCCCCAGACCATCATGTTGTCTCTGCCAAACTCCATTGTTGGGACAATACAGTCCGGGTATCTTTCATACCCAAGCAGACTGGTAAACCATCACTCCAAACCACAGTTTTCCATTGGTCTACTTCTAAGAACAACAGGCCTTTACCCGGCTAGATGGTGTCTAGCATTAGTTGGGGTGATTAGTGGCTTGTGGACGGCTGCACGACAGTGGTAACCTATATCATGCAGCGTTCTGCGCGCTGTACTGGTGCGGACCTCTGTCCCTGTCGTCTCACTGAGGGTCTTGGTGTGCTGCAACAACGTCAACCTGCGTTCCCAGAGAACGATTCGTTTCAGGGTTTCGTGTTACGTTCCGTCAGCTTCGTGACGATTTCAGCACCAGTCCGTTTTCATTTTCAAATCGCGACCAATCATTGATCTATAGACCTTCAGTGGCGTTGAAATGTTACACACAGACCGATTGCCTATGTGTCACCCTATTATCATTCCCCTCTGGTGGTTTGTTAACTCCATCGATCGAGGCATCTTTTATTCACAAACGCACTGCTGTCTCCTCGAAGGCCCATGCGCATACGAATGACCTCTTCTATTTATAGTTGTGTATGGAAAGTGGTACTTTGGTGGGACGTGACCAACTATCAACAGAAATGTGTCCACATTAATGGTAGGGCAGTGTATATGAACTCCAGAAATGTATTTCTCGAGACGATGATGCTGCGACCATGCTGTACATGATTTCTCAATTAGAGTTTAGAAAGATAATAGAAGAGAATAAGCAGTAAAAGGAAGATTTCAATTAATTAGGGCTATTTTCAACTGCCCGTGTTAATTTCAGAATTTCCGTTAATTAAAGCCGTTTTTCCATTAACAGCTTAATGTTTCAGTCACTTGCATCTGCAGCCTTTATCATGGGCATCTAAACGCTCGCTTGAACACACACACACACCGTTTTGGGAACTGAGAGCGTAAGGTATATCATAGAACACAGTTGGGAAACCATCGCCTTTGTTGATCGAGGGCATACCCGAATGGCACCGAGCTTTTACGAGTTATTTATTCTATTACAGAAAGCACGACAGGAAGTGCAGTTTACCGCTGACTGCATTAAGAAAATGACTGCTCGAATGCGCGACACTGTTTCTGAGGATCGGAATGTGCTTTGATACTCTGTTCACGAGCTCACCGGAGGTAATTGCCCGTCGTGTGCTGCTACGTTTTCTGATATCAGACGGTGCCAACCCGAATTTCGGTTCACTTGATTTATGAAATTTTGTTTCCTCATTTTATGATCCTTCTGCCAGGGGCCACATTTCAAAGAACTTTTAAAATATTGCCCACGTCATAACAAATCCGTTTCTTCAAGGAGAAAATTAGTCTTCGAAGTAACCTGGAAATATTATGGAAATAGAGAAATATACACTGAAGCTAAATTAGTAGATTAAACAAGTTTAATATTGCTTTTAAATGCTTAAGTAGCATCTTTATATGTGTTGATTCGTTGTTGGTTAAAGCGACTTTATAAGTCCTAATTCTCTTTTGAGTATGTGTGAAAATAGACCGTATTCGGATGCACTTTTCTCCAACAGCACACCTTTACAGGAAATCCAATATTTCGAAACAAAATGAATCAGTTCATCCTCTGGAATGTTGAAGTTAAACAGCAAGTACATGAGCACGCACCTACGTGTTTAAAATTTCATAATTAGACATGTTTGTTCTGACCCCAAAATAGCATTCTGATTTCATGGAAGATTTTTCTTTTGCCTCAGGATTCGAATGCATCGAGTAGTAGAATGGTAAGCTCTCTGCATTAGTACGTAACAGGATGTGCAATGCATGTCTTTGAAAACGCAATTGAGCAAATAGTAAATGTCTAAGAAAATAAGAACTTTCTTACGATTTCTGCTGAATAGATCATTAAGAAGAACAATAAAGTTTAATTTAAGAAGTCTTTTGATACATCCGTCTTCTTTGATGATGTTTTCCTCCTGTGGTTCGTCTGAATTGACCATTCAATGAAGGCCAGTAATTTCCAACGTAAACAGAACAGTTTTCAATTATTCTTGTACACGGAACTGTACACTTCAAAGCTATGTAAAGATTGGCTTTAAAGACATTTAAAGATTAGAAGAAAATCAACAGAATGTTTTAATACATAATGAGTGCCAAGGAAATTTTAGCGAACACCATAAAATTTCAATATATTTAAAAAATAAATGTTGAACTTAATTTCTCTTCTATTGACTTCGTTCTCAAGTTGACATCCTCGATGTTTGTCGTCCTATTTGCGCTGTCGTCGCTGGTCTGTGAATGTGACATTCTACGGCACACAGCATCGCTTCGGAGATCACAATTGCCATCTTGTTTCTCATTTGAATGAATACTTAACTGCATCAGCAGTTAGTTACAACGCAATTCCAAAGAAAATCTTTGCAAGGAGTGCTACGTGCGTGATGCAAACAATAAAAAAAATAAAGGCCACGAAAAGAAAAAGTTTCTTAACTTCAAATTCAGCGCGGGGATCAGAGATAAGAGAAAACAGCCACTGACTTCAGATAGCGCAGGAAGCCGCTCTCTATGAAGCTCTTAGATGTAATGCACGACACATTACAAAAGGCGGAGGTTACGAGTACCCAAGTCGGATATGAAGTGGAGGGAGGGAGGGGGGTGGGGATGAAGTATCGCATGCTCTAGAGAACAATGTACCGGAAATATCTCAAGGGAAAGAGGTATTACTCAAACCTAAAAGAACAAAGAGAAACATCTATAAAAATTGGAAAAAACCTTCAAGGAATGACAACAAAATATCCTTGAAGAAAGTCAGTCGTATTGGAAATCTACAGTTCTTAAAGATTGGGAAAATACATTAAACTTATTTTGTGAGATAAAGAAATCGCGGTACTCCTATAGTAGTTTCAAAGCAGACTTACTTTCTTCAGTTTGGGGTTGGATAGAGCCATTAATTTTCAATAAATTCTTGGAATAACATTGGATAAGATCCTTTCTGGAGAAATCAATTAATAATTGAAAACGGCCAAGCACGTTGTTTAAGAATTGAATTTCCTAATGCGAGTATTATTATTGCTTTTATAAAAGCATTAATGCGAGTGCACAACAGGAAGGAAATCGAGGTTAGAGGAACAGAAATCCTTGCTAACACCAGATTTCCATAATATACGACAGTGGCAATTTGGTGAATGTGATATGGCGGTTTATTGGCGCATTAGCTGCTATGGCTATAGTGCGCCTGTTAATAGGAACATCAGAAAATAATTAAGAATGAAGCCAGCTCTATTTCATTTCAATTCAATTCAGAAACCTATTCATAAAAGATTTTACACTCCAATTTGTTTCAAAAAACAGGACAGTCGATCAAAATATGTTTGACTGTTAGATGTTCTAAGCAGTGTGGACACTGAGGAGATTTATCACGTAATCAATACCCATCTGACTCACCTCCACCGTGAGTAGGTAAAGGTGAATCAGTTGGGTATGTCCTATTCTTATCCGTGCGAGTACCACTTCTTCCCGCCGCACTGTCTGATTGCTTGGGTGCCAGAATTTTGGGTCTTTTTTTCAACTGGAAAAGTTTGTTATTCGTTTGGTTATGCCACAGCTCTGTACACTGTACATGGTATGCTGCTTGAATTAAGATATTATAATCAGGAGCTGGAGTAGGGGCAGTGGTTAGGTCTAAAGTTGACAGGTTTTTCGCAGATATATCAGCCAGTTCGTTTCCTTCAATGCCTGAATGTGCTGTAATCCAGCAAAACTTCACTAGTTGTTGACGATCTTCAATTTGCAATAGAAATTTTAAATCAAATCAGGAGTTGCAATTTGCAACTCCTGATTTGATTTAAAATATGGTGATCCATATGAGAGGGATTTTGCAATGCTGTAATTGAACTGAGAGAGTCGGAGTAAACTAAATATTGTGCAGATGGATGAAGAGTCAAATTTTCTAGAGCTAGTTTTATTGCATGTAGTTCCGCTGAAAGTTTGCAGTACTCGGGTGGAAGAGAAGCTGATATGATACACTGCTGCTGCTGCTCCAACAGTTGAGCTAGATTTGGAACCATCCGTATATACTGTCAAGAAGTCAGCATAGTTTGGAATATGGCTTGCATGGAGCTGTTGCACATTGAGAGTCAGTAAACGATTCTTAACCCCATTGAAGAAAATAAGTATCACAGATCAGTTGAGGATAGGGAGTCCATGGTGGGTAAAAGTCCTTCTTTACCCCTTGCCTATTGTGGAGAGGAGCCGTAGGACTGCTGGTCTTATTTTTTTACTAGGTTTGTTTCTATAGAGATTGAGTAGTGGTTGATTAAAGAGGTATGGCTTAATAGCATGCGAAGAGCAAGTTTGTGTTTTGGCTACATATTTAAGTAATAACATTCTTCTGCGGAGATACACAGGGGCTCATGAGCTTCAATATATAGACCATGAGTTGGGGATATCCTATATGCACTAAGTGCAATCTGCAGTGCATTATGTTGAATAGGATCGAGCCAGCGTAGTACGCTCCTTCTGGCAGAATCATAAATTGGAGCACCATAATCCAAATGGGATCTAATCAGTGCTCTATATAAAAGCAGCAAAGGTAGAGAAATAGCAACTGCTTAATTATCTTTAAAAGATATAAAAACTGATGAGGCAGTACAGATTTCAAAAGTTCTAATGATAAAAGCAAACTCTCCTAACTTTTAAAGGGTGTCAAAGAAATTCTACTTGAGGAGGACAGAGTTAAAAAAAAAACAAAAAACTTATAGTCAACGAAATTTAAATACAAGGTCAAGTAGGTAACAAGTTAAAGGCTATAGTTCAACATTGGGCCTCTGATATTTACCGAGGATTTTCCACAATCGTTTCGAAATAGTGCCAGCTGCAAGGCTATGGATTTCTTTCGAGTTCACAGATGACTTGTAGGCGCATCATCAGGCGATTCTGTAGAGGGATTCATATAAGTCTTTCTGTACTTTTCACAAAGCCCAGGCCTTTCACGCTTTTGTCAGCAAATGTGCTTCTTTTGACATCGAAAGGGATTTTCTAACACACACAAACACTCGACAGAGAATCATGGAAGGTCGTGTCAGCATCTCCCAGGACTATGTTCTTCCAAAGATCTTTCCAGTGCACTTATTACCAATAATGCCAAATTTTGTCAGTCGGCTGGGGTAGTACAGTTTCCGTTAAGGATCTTTATGGCATGGCCACTTCAAATGGATTCTCAATTTTATAAGACGAATTAGTACCAAAGAAAAAGGAAAAATATTAGGTGTTTCTCAAATTCCAGTACATGCGCATCTAGAATTGATAGACGTACGTTAATGGAGAACTGCGAACCGTCTCAAAGCTTAAAAAAGGTTCTCTTGATCAACAAAGTTTGAAACCATTGCTCTAACGTTAAAACACAAACAATGTTTAAAAAAAAAACTACTGGCTTATTACGAGAGTTAACGAGCAGAGAGAGAGATCTTCATCTTATCTACAGTTATGAACAACAAAACAAATTAAAATTTCTTTATAGGTAATCGATTCGAAAAAGGCAACAGTAATTGCAGCTGCCATTGTGGCACCGATAACATGCGATTAATCACTATTGAATGTTGACAGGAAGAGTAAAAGTCACAAAAATATGCTGTAATCATGCCGAGAGAAGTTGGATGAACTGCCCTTCTGATAAAATTCCCAATAAACGAGACTATTTCTCACCTTGGTTAGCTGATAAAATTCCCGGAACACGGTTTATTCCATTTCTTCATTTCCGCTAGGACTATTCCATTATCTCCCATGTTCTGGTTAGTTAGTGATAAAAAAAAGCCGCAGTTTGGATCATTAATTGCTGCACATTCGCTTCTCATGCACTGCGAATAATTCATTCAGTATTCATCGGGCTCAAAGAGTGTGCAAGTTTAAAGCCATTGTAGTAACAGTCAGCTTTCGTGAAAAATTCTGAAGCAGAACATTTTATTTATTTTGTATCATTTAGGGTTCCTAAAATGATCAAAACAGGACCAAGAAGCGTCGCACAAAAGTCAGAATTCCGATTGTGAGTTCTGAAAGGGTTAGTTGTCAAAGATACGAGCTAAGTCAACTAAACTGATGACGCATTTGTAACGTTTAATGCATGGATAAATAGCAAGATTTATAATGCTGCAAATCGTAATCACATGCCAGCGTAAAATGCTATGAATTACCACCAGAACCTCGTGAAATGAAGTGCAGGTATTTTATCTAGCAAACCACGTTTAAGCTGTGTTCCAAAATAAAACTACATCGTCATCATGCAGAATAATTTGTATCTGTTTCCATGGCAATAGCTCGTCGCCACATCTGATCACACGATGCGTCTCATTGTCTTCAAACACTTGCTTCCTGGACCATTACTCAAGAGTATTGAAGATTTCTATCGCTTTACTGCGCCCAATTTCCTGCAAGCTCTTAAAACCATTGATGCGGAAGCCATCGACATTATAATAATTTCGAATATTTCTGCAACTATCTCGGATGAACTCTTCGTAAAACCGTTCTGTAATTTCTGCCACTAATATATTCCCCCTCACCTGCGGCAGAATTTTCTCTCGAGTATTTTTGTTATTTCCGAATAAATATCTAACTATTCGTATACTCTGATCGCAATTGAAATTTCCCCACCTAAAAGGAGTGCGTGCTTTGCACAAGGGCAACAGGCCATGTTTCTTGTACTTGTTCTGGAAGTGCAGCAACGGTGGTATACGGGACTGTAAGATGCAGAACAGTGACCATTCCATCATATATCCAAAATGTGTTCGATGGGTAATAGATCTGGTGTGAATGCAAAATGTTTAAAATGTTTTCAACATGTGTCTTATTATACAGTTTATTGTAATTGATGGCTTCTCCATACCGTGATTCTTCGTATTGGTTTTGTATGACGCTCTTTGATACAGTCTAGATTACGTCTGTCCCCGACTTGTCTCCAGACGTGCGTACGGCCGTCACTGGATCCCAAAAAGAAAGATGATTTCTCGCTATACGACATGAGCCAATTCTTGCTGAGGGTTTCAATCATCTGGTTCCTGAGTTACAAATATGGAAAAGAATCTAGGGTGAGAAAGATTCTCCAAGAACACGAGTTTCGAATTTTAGGGTGTAAGACTGAGGACAGAGGCAGCAGGATAGCTTAGTGAAATGGCCCGCTTCAATAGCAAGTGCCCTCCAACGTAGATATTTCTGATCTTAGAGGAAGCTGACGAGATGCAAATTCTAGAACCGTCAAGAATTGCATCATAAATCGCAGTGATTATGAATCTTTCAAGAGTGGAGGGCTCCCAAAGAATCTTGAAATCAGTGCGACTATTGAATGACAATTTAACATAAAAGATCTCGTCAAGATCTGTAGGTTTGATAGTTCATATACCAGTTTCACCAATTCATGAGGGGTTTCAATGTTTTAATAAGAAAGGTATTTGTGCGGTTCCTGCTAGACAAGAAATTGTGATTCTAAGAACATCGAATACCTAAACAGAGTGTTGGACCACATTAGCCATCGGAAAAGCTCTTCAAAAATGAACTGATAATCTAACTTAACAATTAAGATCCGAGGATATCACCAACCAGAATATCCTCATGGATCAGTTATGACTACTGTCCCTACACACCATTCGAAAAGGTCTAAGTACGAATTCGTCAAGATCGAAGGAAATTATGTACTTTTTCACATCATGGCTGATTTTTCGGTCTTACGAGAGGGTCACGTAGCCTTTTCCCCCCAGAAACTCGGAGAAAAGGGCATATAACCCACACCTCGGGGTTTTTCATTCGGAAAACCATAAAAATACACACAATTTACATATACAAATAGCCACTCAGAAACAAAGCCAACATATAATCATATAACGGCCTTCCCACCCTTCCAAATATCCGAGTGGATAACATCTCATTATTTAAACAAAAAGATAGGTCTTTTACGGCATATTCTGTAACATTTTGAGTATAACATAAATGATTTTTTCTTCCATAGCAGGACTGTAACAATTATATAACAACAACCTCAAATTATAATTCAACATTGACATTATACCTCCGCCTTTGATGAATCCCAATAAGGTGTGGAGTCTTGTGGCTATCTACTTAGAATAACTTGGTGTACAATGGTTTTCTAGCTTCCTAAATTTAAAATGTGCACCATAAATCCACTCCAAATTAGTAGTCAGAATTAGAAATTCTCTTGCTAACCGAAAGATTGCATATCGACTAACCAGAGCACCCCAGTAAACAAAATAGCACTAAAAGACACCAAACAAAAACTGATCGATGAAAAGCACCTAATTGTTCGATGCCTAAAGGAACTATAGAATATATAGCATTTCCAATATGCACTAAAATACTCTTAATAACTGAAAGACTTTTAGCACGAGACTCAGACACTTAAATAGGCGATGAAGGATGAATAATTAAGATAAACCGCTGCTTTTCCTTCAGAAAGTATTCTTTGATATTGTTCTAGATATTTCATTAAACGTTCGCATTAATCCACACAAGCGCCCTTTTATTATTAATATAACGAAGGCCTTCATCCTACAATTCAGAGAACTCTTGTTTTGTCAAAAATATAATTTAAAACGCTCCTTTCTAAAATGATATTTTCTCTTTTGTCGTCTTTTCCCTTTGCAGAAAAGGTAAAATAATTTTCACTGTTTATATTAGACAACAACTGCATTTAAATTGGATCCCATGGCACGAGAATGCAATCCAGCAGTTCGTGAAATCACGAGTGTCTCTACTTAATGAAACCTTCCCGCTTTCCAAGAAAAAAAGTCTAATGCAAACTAAACTTGATTTTTGTAAATCTTCCGCTACTATCTCTTTCTGAAAAGAAAGCAAAAAAAATCAAATTACACGTAGTCCTTGTCTGTTTACAGCGTTTAGTGCTCCATTTCAGATCGCATGAATTGCAATCGCCCTCATTTCAAACGCTCTTCGAGATGGTACTCGAGAAATAATTCTAGATTTCACGCAGCAAAGACCACGAGATACCTTATGTTACAACGGCTTCCTGATAACTCCAACCAAATATTATTTTTTTCTGAATATTCTTTCTGTAGGTTGTGTACACGTCAAAACTGTTTGAATTCGTAATAAAAGCTCCTCCAAGTTCACACGGCGTTAACTTTTCTCACAAATTATATTCAAAACGAAGAAAAGACATCCAGCAGGACATTGCTGTTCGTAATTCGTAAAACAGCTGGATATTTGTCTTTTTCTAGCTCGTGCAGGCAATAAATAAATGAGTCCCCTATCTTTTGTTGCATCAGTAAATGGATGCGACTATTTGTTAGTGGAAACAGAATGCGTACGTGGAATTTTTCTTCTACAATAGCGTTGGAGAAATGTGTGCAATTAAAACACCGTGTGTTTTTGTTGGTTTTTAAAATACCTATGGTATAACTGGTCCGATCATTTCCAGATAAACAAACATCTATCGCAGATGGAAATGGAATGCTAATTGTTTCCTGAATGAAAACGAGAAACGTCTCTAAAAGAATGTTTATGAAAATTTGGGTTTTCATTTATTAGATTTATGTGAGGTGATAAAGAGATCGTTTTCGAGAAATGCTACTGTAAAGCAATTATAGAAACATTTCCCAATAGAATATGCCAAAAGCTAACTCCATTTTCAATATGAGAAAGATTTCTTAAACGAATAACTAAATTTGAAATTATGTTATCCTAATTTTAAGCAAATAAAAAAATGTGGTAAAAATGAAATAGTCGAGTCGTGAAGTACAGACACAGAGATAGACACGCCGTATTTTCCAATCTGCGATCTGTTATGAAAGTCTATTAAGAAAAAAAAAAAGTTGCGAAAGATCTGTTGTCAAAGTTTGTTGGAAAAAAGTTGTGGAACCTCTGTTGTAAAAGTCCCTTAGAAAAAAGCCTGTTGGAAAGAAAGTTGTAAAAGATATATTGTGCAAGTCTGCTGGAAAAAAGTTGTGAAAGTCTTTTGGGAAAAAAAGTTGTGAAAGTCTTTTGGAATGAAGGGTGTGAAAAATTATAAAAGTCTTTTAGGGAAAAAAAAAAAAAGAGTTAAAAGTTACGAAAGATCTGTTGTTAAAGACAGTTGAAAAAAAAATTGCGAAGGATCTGTTGTCAAAGTTTGTTGGACAAAAGCTGCGATAGATCTGTTGTCAAAGTTTGTTGGACAAAAGCTGCGATAGATCTGTTGTCAAAGTCCTTTGGGAAAAAACCTCTTGGAAACAAAATTGTGAAAGATCCGTTGGAACTATGTTGAAAAGACATTGTGTAAGTCTTTGGGAAAAAAAGAATGTGAAAAATTATAAAAGTCTGTTACGAAAAAAAGAGTTAAAAGTTGCGAAAGATCTATCGTTCAAGACTGTTAGAAAAAAAAGTTGCGAAAGATCGGTTGAGATAGGCCGTTGGAAAAACGTTGTGAAAGATCTGTTGTGAGAGTGTTGAAAAAAAGTTATGAAAGTCTGTTGGAAAAAAGTTGTTAAAGTGTGTTGGGAAAAAAATTATCAAAGATCTCTACTACTTCCTAAAACAAAGCACCCAGTTCATTTGCGGTCTGATTAAACTGTTAATAACGTTACATTTCTATTTAAATAATATACTAAAACTTTAATAAGACGAATCGAAATGTGCAATGCAAAAATTACACTCGTAATTAATGAGTTAATAGCTACTGAGCGTTCTAGGTGCAGCTTACTGACCTCTCCAAATAGAGGAAAGATATCGAAGAAACAAACGAACTCTTATTTAGGACCGTTTAAACCTATTTATTACAATTACTGTATCTTAATACTTTTAAATAGTTTACCTAGGTTTCTCGAAGTGTTGTTAAACGAAAGGAAATAAAAGATTTGTCTTTCAGTTGGATAAAATAATTTTAATATGCAAACCTTGTATGTTCCCCTTACCAGAAATACACTGCTTTAACAAATTTCAGAGGTATATAGTGTGTTCATTGTCTAACGGCACCAGGGGTTCCTCCCACTCCCGTATTTTTCATTGTGGGTGAAGACTCTGCCAAGGCCACAGATTAAAAGTATATGAATCTTGTGGTGTGTTGTTCCCATTGTTCTTCTGGTCTATTAGCCGTTGGGCCCGTGATGGGACCCAGCGTTGTCCACACTAAACCAAACGGGGAGGTTTACCAGGAATATCCAGTTGCGATTTTTGCCCTGGGCTTCAGAAGCATAGTTAATACGGAGATGACAGCAGTTCCCTTGGTACTGATTCTACAAATGGTGTGCATGGCACACGTATTCACTCTTTAGGAGGTTCGCGAAGGTTTTCCTACAGTCCTCCGATGTAGCAAATCTACACAGCCAGTCATGTGTGTTGTGTGCTATTTGTATGAGTGATTCTTTAGCACTCAGCACACAGAAATTCACTTGGTAGTTCTCTCGCTAGCTCCCGTTCAATGCCGCGTGAGGCTGGCTCTAAACGCTGAAGCTCTGTGCTGGGTTGTCCTCTAGGACCTTTGGGTTCCACGGGGCAAGCCCTTAAAAAGAAGGAAGGACTATGTAAAAGAGTACCGTATATAGATGCTCTTTTACATAATCTATGTAAAAGACTATGTAGATAGAAGAAGATGAGAGTGATAGTTGAGGTTAGGGGTTGAAACAGAGATGGCAACGGTTGAGACGGGACGCACACTTGGGGACCAGAAACAGCTTTGTTTCTTGTAGGGTTTTAGGTGTATGAGCAACTTATGTCATACCTGCGCCATATATAATATATCTGTAAATTATGTGTGTTCTGTGGTCGAGTTGTTGTTTGCCGGAAGAAAAACCTGAGTATTCTGGGGGAAAAAAACATGCTACCTTCTCCTGAGACTGACTAACTCAGCCACGTTGTGAAAATGATCCATAAAAATACGTTGCGTCATTAATGGGATTCGAACTCAGGTCTTTTTCACTCTGTGTGCAAAGGACGGCGATTCTACCAAATGTGCTAACCGCGATTGCTTCTATACACTAAATTCCTTTTCAAAAGAATTAGACGATTTACCAACCTCTGTTACATAAGAAATGATTTAACATATCGGGATGAAAATCACGGTCCGAGCAATGCCTCCTTTTTTGATTACAATGAAACTTTCATAAGAATACCTGAGCTGACACAATTTTATCTATCAAGTCCATTGCCAATCCATCGTGTACAAATTTAAAGAATCAATTATTAATAATAAAATAACATCGACCTAAAACTATCTTCATATGAACGCGAAAAATTATAAACTCGGTGAATGATTACCACCCCTATAACAGTAATATTTGGCTTTAACCTTATTGTAGGACACAGAATGTTTATTTCGTTAAAGTACCTTCATATACTTCAATGTAGTTGTTATATCCTTGCGGGTAGCATAGTGGTTATAATTGCAGTCTTCTTCCGATGGAAAAGGCAGGGTTCGAATCGCTTCAACGACTTTATTTTATGGGATTTTTTCCAGTCGGTCTCAGGTGAGGACAGCAAGGTTTTTTTCTTTAGGAAACTCGGGTATATCGTCCAACAAAACGTGCAAGCTGACTAGAGAAAACATGCAATTTATATACATAATACACATGGGTGGCTGAAGCTGTTCTTCGGTAACCCTGACATGACAGTTTTTCTCTCCTTGGTCACTATAAACGGAGTTTAATCTTAAGAAATGTACAGTGCTATACTTTACATGGATAAACACTGTGCAAACGTCCTTGAGAATAAACCAGAATACTAAAATAGTGTATTTACATAATCATTCTGTCTTGTTATACGCCCAAGAACACTGTTTTCGTTTAGTAAATATTTCCTAGTAATATTGCTGTCATTTGAAGAAGCGAGAATATTCAGTTGAGATTAAACAGCGTTATTAACGACAAAGGAAAGAATGCCCCGACAGTTATTAACAACGCCAGAAGAAAAAATAAAACGCAATACAACAGCCTGATTCTTAATTAAGAGCATTCCTTTGGGAAATGACCTCGGAGGACAAATCTGAGTCGAAAGTGCGTGTGTGATCAATATAGGATATCCAGGTCCTCATTTTTGCAATTCGACGTCGAAGTAAACTGGATGAATGTGAAGAATGCAAGTAATGAGATGTAGGAAATATAACAAAAGTTGTCTTTTTCTTGTGTTTCAATCACGTTTCTACTTCAGGAAAAGTAATATAGCAAGTGCTCAAAATAACTACCATAGCAATGCGTCGATCAAGATAAAAGAGAGGACTCCACCCGCTGCACTTTTCTTGGTCCATCAAAACCGCGCTCGCACCTCTCCAAGTTCCGCTTCAATGATACTTCTTCGGCATGCATGATTCCACTTCCAGTGATTTTCAAAGTAAAGGTTTGCAAAGTTCAGGTCTCGAAGCATGCAGTATCTCCATCCCTGCAAGTCTTGATAGAGCCACATGTTGATGACTGTAGTTTGGTGTGTTCATTGTAGTGTTACATCATGCACGAACCACAAGTGCGCAACTGCGATCAATGGACATTGTCTGGGTACTCAGACAGCATATGTGGAGTCAATTCTAGTTCATGTCAAGGTCACTGGAACCAACGAAGAATACACCCAATTACAGCCACAGTATATGACGTTGGTTGTTTGGTTGTTGTTGAGTTTTAGCGCATCAGTAACTTATGCCATATTGCACTGTATATAATATGTCTTTAAATTGCGTATGTTCTGTGGTCCATTTAAAATGTTCTTATTTATACTCCGGCACACCAAGTCTGTGGAGTTTACAGTAAACCAATCACGTGTATTTCTACCATGTTTTATCCAATGAAAGATTATACAGTGTTCGTATGTTCTGAAGCTCCACTTTTCTTTAGAGTGGGTTCATATTTCCAGCTTTTCTAATCGGATGACGAGATCATTAGGCTTTAATAGTAATGAAGACATTCAGTAGTGTATCCTCTCCAGTTACATTCACAAAACAAAAATTATACGACCTGAAATGAACGCTTGCTCCACCACGAACTCTGCGTAATTAAATAGATTGCGACATCGCACCGATGAAGTTGTGAAAGCGAAATTACTGTTGCTAATCCACACCTACGCGAAATATTACTGGCTAAAAGAAACTGAAGTGAAAGATGCTGATCATATAAACTGACTGGGTAAAAAATTAGAAACTTTTCCAATCAACAGATAATTAAACCTACAGAATTCAAATATAAGTTGTCACGTGGTATGATCACACGCTCTTCTTTGGTGTGAAATAAGATTTCCTCAGGCTTTCTAGTCATGAAGAAGAAAGGTCGCTTTCCAATTTTCAGATAGTTGTTGTTGAAGCACCTTTAGTAGAAGTCACAACTGAGAAAACAAAGTACAGTATATGACTGGTGTGTCCAAAAAAAAAAAAAAAAAAACCATCGCAAAGTATGCAATTAGTGGAAGAAGAAAGGAGAATGCATCTCTAAATATTTGCGGTCTCGTGCCCCAAGAACGAGACCAAAAATATTTAAAGCACACTGTGCGTCAGAATAGAAAGTCCAATGTGCAGTAAATGCCTGTAAAATTCAATTTTGGCAAAAGAAAAGACCCATTTCTAAGCGAACTATGCGGTGGAGATTGAAGGGTCTTCTGATTATAAATCTTCTTCTTCTTTCTGTAAAAAAATTCGAAATATTGGACTATAGTGGTGAAGCTAATGCAAAGATTGTACTACCCAAAAAAAGACCATGTGGTCTTACAAGTCTCGATTTTGAACCAATGGTAGGGTGAAAGTCTGGCATGAACATCATAAAGCCATGCATCCAGACTGTTTCCTGTCCGCCATTTAAGCTGCTGGAAGTGGTATCACGGTATGTAATGCTTCATTTTTACCCACACTGCCACGGATTCTTTCAATTTAGCAATGCAACTATCCACCATGCAAAATGTGTATCTGATTGGTTCGAGGAATTCACAAAATTTCCAACATCTGTCCTAGCCACCTAATTCTCTAGATCTGAATCCAACTCAAAATGTTTGAGATACCTTGGAAAGGGCTGTTCGGCTTTGTAGTTCTCTACCGACTACAATACAGCAGATGACAAATATTCTGAAGGAAGAACGGTCAAAGCTGGAGCTGCACTCTTTCAGACACTTAGTGGAATCCAGGCCAACACGTGTACGGCCTTAATTCGAGCAAAATATGGCCTCGATATAGAATAAAGGTTTCTAATTTTTGGCCACCGCAAGTATACACGTTGAGTTTTCGTTCTTGTTTTTTTTTTACAGATATTTTCGTTGGTACAGTTCTTTTCAGCATCAACCAGCCAACATCCATTTACAATTAAACTCTGAAATCACTGAACAGAATTCTTCCATCATTCTCTCTCTTTTTCTGTCTGAACCACAGGTCAACAAGTTTCTTCTGGATTCCAAACCTTGAATTCATTCAAGCTTTTGGTATCATCAGTAAAACAAATTAATTAATGAATAATAATGATAAGGTATCGTATAGTTATCTAACCTCTGATATTTATTTTCATCAAAGTCTAACCGACTTCCCTTCGAAGTCGCTGCAATTTTTAGAGGCTTTAATTGCAACTCCAGTGAAGATTCAGAGAGTACGAAACGAGCGTTGCTATTTTTAATTATCCGCTCATCTTGTCTTAATTACAAGAGGGGACAGCATCTTCGGTGCAGAAGTTGTCTCGCCTTGCGGTTCTGTCCCAAGACGAGGAGGTCACCACCGTTCCCTCGTGCACTTGCTCAACAAACTAAGCTGCGCTTATTAATCTCCTAATAATTCGTTTTCGCTGTTCGTGCGGTCAGTTGTTACAGTTGGTAAGAGGTGCGGAAAGCGAAGCCAACAGAATGCTAAATAGCCTCCTCTTTGCTTCCACGGTGTGTATATTCTTCGTAGTCCAGTAGTTAAATGAAAATTACGTCGCGTTAGTTTTAATTAAGCTGCGCAGGAAGGATAAACTGTTCTTGTAAAGGGAAACAACAAACCCCTGAACAATAATTACAGTGTCCGGGAGTCAGGCTGCTCGGCAGGTGGCGCCTCGTGCAGTGAATGTTAAATGCAAGGTAGTCGGCTTCCGTGAGCGCACTATTTACTACGATCAGCGGAGAAATAGCACCTGTGCATGAGCGTGGTTACAGTGAGCGTTGCTGGATCTCCAAGTTTGTTCGTCCATCCCGTGTTTGCCAGTTCTGTACCCCTCATTTTCAAAGATCACAATTATTATTGTTCGAGTTCAAGAAAAGGAGAAAGAGTCCAAGGAGCTTTAAGAGCAGGTAAGCTTATTCGATGGTTTTGAAAGTGTCTGGTACGAGTAGAAGTGGAGCGTGGCGACATTTTATTGGGTTCCCATAGAAACGGCTGGTAAGCCGTTGGCTAACAAAAGGGAAGAAGGGCGTTTTTTTCTTTTTTTTGTGAGCTCTTACGTAACTGGTAAGATTTCACCGGTTAAAATTTCGAAAATAAATCCACCGTGGAATGGAGAACAAGAAACTCCAACCACTCATTCGGAAAAATGATGGTAAGAGGATAGTTTTCGTCAAGGAAAGTTTAATTTTCGAACCTTCCCGCTGCTAGTAATCAACCCGTCATATCAGCTGATAAGTTAGGGCTACTGATGAGATAGTAAAGTAGTCGTGCTAGATTACTGCTGCTCAATTCTTTAATTAAAGCTCACGAAGGTCTTATAAGAAATCTCCATTGCATCTGGCTTGAATAATTCGCTTTTATCTTGCCAACAAAAATAAATGATACCCGTTATTTCTGAAAACAAAGTTCAAATTAGGAAACAAAGTTTATCTGAATTTATTCCTCTAGTTGAGAAGCACCATAATTCTAAAATCTACGATTGATCCAATGAATTACGTATTAAAACAATCGAAGTATGTTAATGTGCAATTCTGTTTATAAAAATATTTTTAAAATAAATATATTAGAAATTAGCGTTTATTTTTATCGCGAGGTTTACTGTTAACAAGTTTTCTGTTGGGAAAGAAATTTTGGTACACTTGAATTCCATTTATTCTCGTGAAAGACAATTTTACGCTTTCCTGCAGTAAAAGATGCTCCGAAGAATTTCAACGTTATCAGACCATAAAGCCCGCCCCTCGTGGTCCGATTACGTGTAATAGAAACATTAAGATATTGCGAGACTTGCAACCTTATTAAATAATGCAAAACATAATCCGTGAACCAATTCAAGAAATTTTTGTGATTTCAAAGCAAAAATCGAATTTATTTCTGAGGATTAATTAACTGCACGAATGCGCTCAACGCATGGAAATAGTTGAAGATTTATTTACTAATAAATAAATGTATTGTTTTGAGTGTAGGCTATCCTTTTTCATACTGGACATTTTACCTACAGAAATAGAGCAACGGAAGAAATCAAAATGATCCCATGCCCCATTAAAGCCATTTCATAATTGAACAACCGATGGAATCATTTAAAGATGGAGTTCTGGATGGCTTAAACGGCAACTACACAACGGTGCATTAAAACTCTTCGATAGGTAAGTGAACAGTAAATGGACTAAGATTCCAATCATGCTGTGCGATATCTGACTCAGGATGCTTGAAAAATTCGAGTGCTGCATAATTACATCCACCAGCTCGAAGTTTCCCTTCATGATCAAGTGTGACGATTCACGATGTGTTTTGCGTGCATATTTGAAACTAACTTTGATCCGTGTCCAAGTCCTGAATGGATACACGGTATCTTTCAAATATCTTTGCTAAATGTTTGAATATTTTCGCCACGTTTGCTATCTTAGTGATGTATAGTACAGTTCTATATTTCTTTACACTTTAATTACTTAAAGTTCTTTAGGTTACTTTATGGTCCAATTTTTCGCAATGAAATTCTGCTAAAATGCCTTTATCCCGCTGTATGAAGTTGGTGCCTTCAAGATTCTCGCAGATTTTCTTTTTATCCTTAAAAAGAAAGAATAATTCCGTCTCGACTTCGAACAGTGTGGCACTGAGACTGATGGACTTCAGTGATTGATTCTGACAGTGCAAAAAGGAGGAAAGTAAAAGTAACTTTGAGAAGAATGTGTGATGACCAGCACCTAAAAATGTCACGAGTTCTTGGCTGCTCAAGTTTTTTTTAATGCTAAGATTCCTCTTTCCTGAAACTAACTTTTTACATGGTCTTTCCAGGTATTCAGAAATATAAACTATTCCTATTTCTGAAACACGCTACTCGCCAGTTCGCCTTGTGCAATCCTACCACTGATTTTATTATTATTATAAAATGGTCTCAGGTCTGGTTTAGTGACCTGAGAGTTTTTAATTCGAAATACATGAACAGTCGTTAAAAATAAAACATCTAAACGCACTTTAATCGGCAGAAAGCGCCTCCATTTTGCTGTTGAGAAGCAAATAAGCATTTTAAATTCTTCAGCTCATATAAAGTTTTAGTGCTTCTTGTTGACTTGGCCATGCAAATTGAAATGGACATCACTCTTCATGGCACTTTAATCGTCTTCAAAAGATGTGCAGTTTGTGTTGGACAGTAGCGAAATATTTTCAAGTGAAGATTGCTTGTTTCAGTTTATATAGAAGCTGAGATACTGGTGCAAGATTCATCTGACACCTGTCCTAAAATTTCCCATCTGAAAATTTTCTTGTGGCTATTTTAGGACTTTTTTTGGCTGTTATTTCTAATATTTCAATTGAGCGCGGACAGTAACTTTTCTTCGTATCCAGGTGTGCACATTAGAACTGTGAAAACTTATATCAACTCACAGGGTCACCTACGGAGGCTGAAAAGGCAAAAGCCCCTCAAGGACATGTTTTTTTAAAATTTTATATAATTGTAATATCATGATGGTTGTAAAAGCCACCAATGTGGAGCGTAAGAACTTCCCCGAAAGGATGTTATTACTCTTGCAAGATTAGAGAGATTGGCCACTCATCTTACTCACAGCTCCAGACACTCTATAATGCTAAAACCGACACACCTTACTGTCAAGCACCTAGATTAGGTGCTTGACACTCGTTCTGAAACACATGCTGTTGAAGCACAAATACTCGTTGAAGAAACACTCACTCTGAAACATACTTGTTCAAGGTTACCGTATCTCTTCCCAGGACAATCAGTTATTAAATCTCCGATGAAGATACGCTTCTGGGTCCTCTGGAATTCTGTCATTAAGCCGCTGGATAGAGGACCTTCATATTAGGAGAAGAGGCAGTGTTTTGAGAGTAGCCTATTTATATCTTTAGCAACAGATAATACTACGTAATTGAGAATATTTTAACCTTCAATAAGCAAGCTGTGCTCATTTCATGTGAATTTTTCTTTCGCCTTTAATCTTATACTCTGTAGAAATATGCATGCAGGGAATTATCTGTGCATTTATACAAAGCATTTAGCAGATTGGTCCATCTGCAACATAAAAGTGTTAAGATGCTTGGCGAATGAGATTCAACCGTCATGAGAGCTTCCTATCATATTTAATTAAATTCGCTAGCAAAATATCTCTCTCTCTCTCTCTCTCTCTCTCTCTCTCTCATGCTTTATTTATTTACACCGTCATATCCCTTTCTCAAAGCCCTGAAGCTGTTGAAAGAAGAAATTGACAAAGCAATTGCTGCCCTCAGATACCTTGATATAAGTCAAGCTACTGACTTACTTCAGGGGATTTTAACTTCTAAAGGTTTAGATTAACTGCTCTTTCCATTCCTTAACATGTTCGTTTAACACTTCCAGCAGAAGTAATCAGTTTCAAACTAATCTCTTTCCATCCAGAAATTGTTTATATACAGGGTGTTTCAAAAGTGATGGTCGATAATTTAAAGGTGAACTGAACAGACTACAATATGCAAAAAAAAAGAGTATATAACATGTGTCCTTAAGTGAATCGTTTTCGAGATATTGCACATTTCTAGTTGGGATCCACCACTGACTTGTTTTTTTAGGTTAGGTTATGCTCATTCTCTCCCTTTCCCCTCTCTCAATGCTCTGAGACGTAGCGGGCATACTAGTACTCGTCAAAGGATAGTCAACATGGAAAGAGGTTACAGCATCGAAGTGTAATCGATGGCCTTTTCCAGCCGGTGTGGGGAGGATGGTGACGATGCCACTGTGCTACCCGCGCAGACTGTTGGAAAGAACAAAATAAAATCCAGGAATTTCGACAAGGAGGGTTGCTCTGCAGGAGCTTGTACTGAGTCATAGGAGTGTGTGGCGAATTTTACATCGCCAATTACTGTACCCCTACAATATCCAGCGTGTACAAGGTCTCAGCAATACAGACTACCCTCCCAGAGTGAACTTCTGCCAGTGGATGCAACAACAGTGTGTCCTGAACCCCCATTTTTAAACAACATTTTGTTCACTGAGGAAGCTGAGTTTACTCGTGGTGGTATTTTTAATTTTCATAACTGTCACGTTTGGTCCGACGAAAATCCTAATGCAATTCAAGAGTCACGACATCACCAACGTTTCTCGTTGAATGTGTGGGCAGGACTGCTAGGAGACTATGTGATTGGACCACACTTTCTGTCAAACAGGCTGACAGGAGAGCTGTACCTTCACTTCCTGCAGAATGTTCTTCCAGACCTTCTTGATGATTTATGCATGATGTTGCACCGGCACATTTTTCTCGAATTGTGACTCGGTATCTAACTAGAAGGTATGGTCAACGGGGGATAGGTAGAGGCGGATCTCCCAGATCATCAGACTTGAATCCTATGGATTTTTGT
The DNA here is from genome assembly GCF_048544385.1 of Mastigoproctus giganteus. Classification (NCBI taxonomy): domain Eukaryota; kingdom Metazoa; phylum Arthropoda; class Arachnida; order Uropygi; family Thelyphonidae; genus Mastigoproctus; species Mastigoproctus giganteus. The sequence goes on along the minus strand of NC_143585.1, from coordinate 132,970,964 downwards.
ATCTGGGGTCATGTAAAAAGCTTGGTGTACACTTCTGACATTAACACAGTTGAGGAATTGCAGCGTTGGGTTGAAGGAGCCTTTCAGCAATTAGTCAGAAATGACCCAGGAATGCCTGAGAGGATTCGCAACTCAATGCAGAGAAGACTACAAAGCTGCGTAGACCTAACCAAGGACAGCATTTTGTAACATCCTGTAACATGTAACATCTGTAATATCCTGTAGTGTTGAAACCAAAAATTAAAAATGTATTATCTTATGTTTAATAAAACCACCCTTAGCAAAGGATTCACAGCTTTTTGCTAAACTAGTGCTCCCATAGTCGGTGGCGGATCTTAACAGAAAATGTGCATTCTTTTGAAAACGGTTCATTTGGTGTTCACTAGAACTTTTTTTGCTTATTTTAGTTTGTACTTTTAAATTATGACCATCATTTTTGAAACACCCTGTATACAATGAGTGATCACTGAATTATGACCGACCAACTAATACCATGTTGGGCACCGTTCGTCCTGATGACAGCCGCGATTTGCCTGGCCATGACTACACTAGATATCTAACGGCGTCGGCAGGGATCTGCAGCCATGCTGCCTGCAACACTTTCCACAGTGTCAGAATAGACGATAGTTGGGTGTCCATACGCCTCACTTCCCGTTCCAAAACATTTCACTGTTGTTTAATTCGATTGAGATCAGGCGAATTTGGAGGCTAATCAACATTGTGATATCTTTTCACTGTGTTCCTCGACACCGGGGACTTTTCTCCGGACCCCAGGTTCTCTTTTATTTACGGCTGAGTCTGTTGTGTTAAGGCAAAACTCAAGGCCGGCTGTTTGTGTGTAGTGTTTTTTTCATATGCGGCATTGTGTATTGTTATGTTGAAGTGTTGATGACCGGAAACTGGCGTTATAGTAAGCAGGAAACGATCAACACCAGGTCAGTTTCGTCCTAACTCCCAAACCTAGTCGGAGGCGCTATAGTTTCAATTTGCTCAGGTTGGTCTGCCTCAGAACCAAAGGTTTTGGAGAGTTTTAAAGAAAGGAACTGAGTGGCAGAAGGAGTGGGAGAAGTCCAGGGGTACTGGTGGTTGGTGAAAGTGATAGATAGCCGTGGAGGAAGAGAAAGAGAGGTACTCCAGGGCCGCCGGTAGACCTAACCATCGAAACGTTGGTCTATGCCAGCAGTTCTCAAAATTTTTGATCTCATGACCCTAAAAAATTATTGAGGACCCTAAAGCCTTAGCATAACGTTTTAGTATTATTATGAAAATAGTTTTGACCTCGCAGAACTCTGAAAGGATCTCGCGAACCGCCAGGGTCCACGTACCACACTTTGAGAACCGCTGGTCTATACGCAGAAGGGGTCCTAGTTCTTGCCAGCAAAACGTGCCCCATATTAAGCAACCTCCGTGGTGGGCACCACGCACGATGGATCCACGGACTCGTGTTGCACCAGATATTTGGACTCATCCGACAAGCGCACTCGTTTCCAGTCCTCAACTAGCGTGTTGTTGACACCACAGCATTCGCCGTCAGCAATGAAAAGAGCATGTCTCTTGAGTTGCCTGCTGTGGAAACCCATATGTCTGAGTGTGCAGCACATCGCCAATGTTATTGCGATGTCAACTGTCGCACAGTGGCCTTTAAGACCATACAATGCACTGAACCCTTCGCACACCACGAACACACCTTGCGTATTCCTTTACAGTTCTGTCGGCAGGAGGTGGTTTGACCCGTTCGGCACATTCTTTATACACCTTAACCAAAGTGGGCCTTGGGCAACCGACCAAGCATGCCATTTCCGATATGGAAGCACCCAGCGCACGGGCTCCCACAATCATGCCCTTTTGAAACCCCGTGATATCTTTACTATGTCCCATTACTGCTACTTTATCATTTTTATATAGACTTGGTGACATTTTTCGCCTATTTCCATCTACTTGCATTCAAATTTCCGCATTGAATGTTCCCCAAGATGGTCTCTCTTTGAAGAAGCAAAAAAAATTCTATGTATAAATTGTAGATCTCCAGAGATTTTTAATCCCATTTTTCTACATCTAGATACATTATAAAACGGCTACTACTTTACTTCAATCATCTTCATTTCATACATCAAAAGCTTCCGACTGTATCGACAAAATCTTCTTAGAAGACGCTTCCTTTTCATAAATATCAGAGAGGAAATATGTACTTATGTGTTCTGATTAAATCTTGAACAGAAACTTAAGACAGAACTCATGAAACGAAAAACCCTTTCAACCAAGAATACAAAAAATTCGAAAAATGAAACACACAAAGAAAATAAGGATGCACACTTATCGTATGATTAGCCACTTCGGGACTTAACTCTGCTTTTTGATTACTGGGTATTAAATAAAGGGAACCACAGTTTGGAATCGGGGCATTAGAAATTTATCAGGGGAAGAAAGGTACAGCGGAAAGACTAATAAACAATTATTAGTTTCTCCCATGTCAATAACACAGCGGAGCTCTAGAATAATTATTACTTTCCCTCTATTTAAAAATATATCTAAAGCTTACTCGGTATGCACTATTGCACACTCGTATTTCGTAACTCCATGATAAAATACTGCAATTTCATCAAGGATTCTCATACCCGCTTATAAAGTTTGCAATTAGCCTCAGCTGAACAATGTTGTCCATCCTCGCTTTGAAGTTGCGAAAAATGATTCATTTTGTTGTTGTTTACTTCGTTTGGGTTGGTGCCGTTGTTCAATGTATGAAAGATAATGTCACTCCTCGTGTGGATAATGCATGTAATTCTATTTTAGAAATGTTATTTCACTTTTAGATATCTATTAAATTGCTGGGATGATTATTATCTTTAAAGGGTTTATACGTTGGTTTGCGAACCATCCAGTGTTGTCTAATTTATTCCATTCTGTCCAGAATCACATTTCACCTGTCTACATTCAAAAAAGATAATGCACCCGTGGAAAGCAAATAACGAATTACGCACCAATTTTGGCAATAAAGTCTGCTTTCGACTTTTTGTTTGCTGCTGCTACTGGAGAACTTTATGGAATCGCTAGTGATTTGGCATTGCTCAAGAATGTCTTGATCAATACGGTACACTTAGCGGATAATCATTAGCAAGTCGAATGACTATCTCTGAGCTGTACTGTTCCCTACAGTATTTTTTCCACTGCTGGAATCAGTTTATGCTTTATCTATCATATGCAGATATTTTCTGGCACATACCATTCCCAGACCACACATATTTAGGTGTTTATAAAGGATCAAGACATCTTTCAGGGTTACCTAAAGTTCTTCAGTTTTTCCCTGAATCCCGAGAAATCTAGATAATCTGCTCAAATGGAGAAATTGTGGCAACTGCATATAATACATCTCATATGGTGTCTCTGAATACATTCAAATTCCCAAGAGTATTCCTCAAAGTAATCCTATCTTTTTAAGAGCATATTACTAGAAACTTAAAGCGCTACAAATAGACCTCTGCAACCATCACAAGGAAATCATCTCTCCATTATATAATGTTTTTATTTTCAGAAATATTTTCGCTATATCTAAGAGCGCCTTCAAAAGATGATTGTAGGGGTTTCTTGAATTCTGAGTTCTAAATGTGTCAATAACTGTCCTCACCTCCCAGGTAAATCTCCAGTACTTCTTGGTGCTACTCTTTCGTGCAACATAAATCCTACATCCAAAAATTAAAAGTGTTCCTCAATGTGTTCACAGTGCAGAATGATAATCTCACCTTCATCTGGAATACCTAGGTGGAAATTACTAGGAGTAAACCTCTGAAGTACGCCCGACATATGCTGCAATCTGCAGCGACTCAGCAAATTCAAAAGATATTCCCCAAACGTGATTTTGAACAGCAAATGGATCTGTTAGCTTTTCAACCCAGCTATCAGGGCTCAGCCCTTGAATGTTCAGAACTGTTATTGTTGATAATTAATGCTACTTCGACGAATTATTTAACTTACGAGTACAATTCACAATGTAACTGTCAATTTTTTCCCAATCTTTGTCTAGGGACTTATATAAAAGCTGGTGGACCTTTTACTGAAGCTGTTCATTTTGTAGGCATAGTGAATTGATATAAATAGTTAATATTGAATTGTAAGTTTACTCTGGCTGGTTGTTCTAGGATTCAGTTTTTATCTTTTAGAATTATTAAAGACAGTATTAAAATAACTGCAAAAATCGCATTTACTTTAACGAGCTTTACACCGTAATACAAGAGTTCCATCTCGGGAAGAAAAGCAAGCTGTAAAATTGTATAAATAAAATTAATGTAGATTAAATTTGTAAAATAGATGCTTGAAAATGTTGATTTTGCTAAGCTCCTAAGGAGTAATAGCCATGAGAATATGAACAAAATTTACTAAAATGTCTTAAACTGGTTTTTAAACTTCATAAGCTGTAATTTTAAATTATTTTACCAGCTTAAAAATATGGGAACTTTAATAACTGATTAATAAAATATGTCTGCATATCTAAGTCCAGAGAAAAAGCCTCACGCTATGGAAACTAATAACATCTTTATACGTCGGACATGGCCTCTTTCTCTACGTACGTAAAGAAATTCAGAAGATCTTACTAGAGTACCGAATGGCTACTAAAATGGCTGAACGAAGTGACGCACAAGGTCGAGATTGATGTTTAATGTCAACCTTATGCCCTGGAAACATGTATTAGAAGAAATAAAGCTAGGTACCCTTGCAAAACTTACCAGCAGACAAATTGACACACCAAACCTAAGTGGCACATGGAAATTAAGGGAGAGTCCGAACCAGAGAACAAAACAGAAGAAATAATACTGGAATAGAATTTTCTGGTGAGAATGTTCCCGGCAAATACACTTGGTTTAGTAAACCAGTTTAAGAAAATTTAATGAAGACAAACGGTACAGAAAGGATATATTTTAAGAAACATACAAAGTTATTCAATGAACTTTCCGAGACTCAAGTAACCTGAATGAACATCAGGAGAATGTAACCTCGAGAAAGGGCTATGAAGTTACAACTAAGTGCTGAGGTGGGCCAGATGTTCTTCAAGTCTTATCTGCGAGTTGCCAAAAAAAAGAGACTAATGGATAAGCAACTGCAACGTAGAAGGAAAGAACTGTAAGGCTCTCTTTTATAAACATATACCGAAAGAAAAAATTATAAACATTAATTTATTTGAAAATTATCCTAAAACATAAAATTGTATAAATAAGAAATTGTGAGTATTCACGATCCACCCTCCTAGCCTTTACGATTCTATAGGCATGATTCATAATAAATAAATAAACAGCTTTGAGAAAACTGGGTTTGCTGCTCAGTTCATCGATCTCATATCTGCAGGTACTTCACCACGAATTGCCTTAGGTATTTCACTACTCTAAATAAAAGACTCTGCTCCAATGGAGAAGCATGCCACTTGCCACTACCCAGACCTGGGTTTCAATCCTTTTTGGGATCTCATCGGTGGACAGGCAGGCATTGTGAAGACCTGAATAACCTCGGTTAAATGTCTTTGATATATGATAAAGTTCCATCATTCTTTTTCATTATTTGTTTTTAATATCAGATCTATGAGGAATAATTAGTTAAAATTCTTGGAATAAATTGTCTTTTTTTTTTTTTAGCTGGACATATTCATTAATATAAACGAAGTTTTGAATTATAATGTATTTGGCTCTCATAAAATACACTATCCTGCAAAAAAAAAAAAAAAAAAAAAAAAGCATGGAGTCCAGGATGACTACGAAATACGAAAATATTTTGGCTTAGAAATGTGATCAGAGGGTACCTCTGAAGTTATTTTAAACATGTATGCCAAACGATGAGCATACGGAAAGAGTTTCAAAGGGGGAATGTCTGTGGGTGGTATTCTCAGGAATTAAACATTATTACGATTGTCAACATGCCAAAGAAAGTCAACAGTTGACACTGAAAACAGGTCCATGGAACATAAAGTAGAGTAAAATACTGACTGACAGCAGCCGACACATGCTGAGACGGCTAATCACTTCATTGCGCCATTAGAACGATCACAGAAAGTGTTCCTACGATATCTAGTGCTGCAAGGTATGAACTGAATTTTCACGGATGGGCTGTAGCTGAGAAGCCTTTGATAACAGAAACAACTCCATACCACCAATTTACATGGTGCAAAGCATAGCGAATAAATGGAACTTAGTCCTGCCGATCGACAAGTCATGCACTCTAATGGACATTGACTATGTCCGTTATAATGCGTAGAACCATGAATGCAGCTTCCTACATTGATGTTCTGGACAAATCTGTATGTCTTAAATTTTGGCAATGCTATGGAAGCAGCCCTTACGCCTAGTAACACGATAATGCCCCGTATCGGCATGAAAACCAGTGAACTCATGTGGAAGAAAATAACATTGGAACATTGCAGTGCCTAGCACAGAGCTTCAACGCAATTAAACATCTTTAGAATGAACCGTAATGCAGAATTAGAGAAAGTTCAAGACTGTCCTCTACGTTAGTGGAACTAAAATATGTGCACCTGAATTCAATATGCAAGTTAAAGAAGCGTATAGAGCCAGAATAGGTAGACGGTTCTCGTCACTGAAATTTTTCATGCTGACAGGATGGTACAACGAACAAAAGTTTGTATGTGTGTGTAAGTGCGCGGCTAGAAAAGAATTTCTCAAATAAAAACTTTCGATTCATGCAAACTTTGCTCATTATGTGTAGCTTATGAACTATAACCCTTTTTTTCCACGATAAAATTCACTTTACAACGATCACATGATTTAATTAATGTCAACTCTACCTTTACATGAATTCTTTACGAACAACCCCGCAATGTTCGTTTCTCGGTATATGATTTACTTCGTTTTGCATGATACCGCACCACTAATATTACGAGCTGTTCAGAGGTAAACACTGTAGTTTTTAAAATATAAATACATTAATTCCACGAAGAACTGTAATAAGAACTAAGAACCCATCTTAATATAATTCTTTCACAGAATGAATTCGTTATTATTAGAGTGTAATTTAAACCAGTTCACAATGTATCGAAGTCAATTTCTCAATGAAGCTAAAGTCATCTATTTCATCAATGAGGAACTGTCGAAGTCGCACAACAATATTTTATAGAAAGGAGCCATCCAAGACACTCTTAACTGAATTACAGAGCTGTTCCAACTTCAACGATAAAATCTTACTTCGGCTGCTACAGGCCATTTCTATTTCTTCCCCATTTCTTAAACGCTTGGAGAAGTGCACCTTCAGATCCTTGCCCAGTGACTTGGACATACAATTATGTACTAACAGGAAGATTAGCAATCACCTATCTACAGGCACTGGCTCTGAAAACCCTTTCATGCCTGGGAACAAACCTTAATTCTTCCAGCTGTTTTCCTGGACCTGAAAGATCCTTTTCAGTCCGTACGAATTAATCCTTTCACTTGCTGATCTGAGAACTACTAAGGGTTCACAAGTAACTTCTCTATGCTCCTCAGAAACTTGCCCTCTAAGAGATTCCTAATTTCCACACAAGGTACTCACTGATTTACCAACAAGTGAAAGTTATTTCCTCCCCCAAGGCGGATGAGGGATCCCTGTCAGTATCCCTGTTTTTTTGCGATATTTCTACCGCCCATGAATGCATTTTTTTTAATACACCGACGATATGCGTGTTTATCTCCAAAGTCCGATGTTTGTTTCCTATCCTCAATATTTTTCCAACTTCTGCTGCCAAAATATGTTGCTTTTTTTGCGTGCTCAACTTAATCCAGAAAAATAGAAATATATATCATCTCTCCTAAACTACAAGCAGGTCTCAACGCGCTTCCTCTTTGTGGCCGTCTTTCAGGAGGATCATAGAGAGAAAGCCGGTTGAGATAAGCTTGTTCTTTCCCCTTCTCATTTAGTTAAATTCTCTGGAGGTTTTAATGGGAAAAAATCTGATCTACAAAGTGAATTCCAGTAAAATCAAAGTAAAATCCAGTAAATTCGCCCACAAACGTTCTAGAGCATGAAACTTGACCTCTGTAATTCACACTTTGGAAACTAGAATTCTGAGTTCTAAGTAGGAGTAGGTCCTAAAGTAGACCAACAATTGGATTCATCTGCCCTACACCACTTCAAATCATTGCTGTGCAACGAATTTCAGCGCTTAACGTATATGTGGAAATTCGCAATATGACTAAATCCAGCAGTCCATAGCCCATCACCACCATCAAATACGGAGGACGCGGAAAGGTCAGGGAATGATCACCGCATATCCGGGAGCAATATGGCTTTAGTTGCTAATGCTCCTAAAAACCAAACAACAACAACAACAACAATAGCCCATCACTTGCAATATTGTATTTGGTTTGTGGTGGAAGGATAGCCTACAGATATGACAAGAGTGAATCCTTGTTGCATTACATGCCTGCTTGTTATTATTAGTTGTGGATTAGTTCGCAATATGCCCTTGTGGGTAGCACAGTTAGTATAATCGTTGTCCTCCTCACACTGGACAGAAATGACCTGAGTTTGAATCCCGTCAAAGGAATTTGTATGGGTTTTTTTTTACAGAGTGACTGATTAGTCCGTCTTAGGTTGGAGGGAAAGCCCTGGTTTTCCAAAATTCAATATTCAAAATGGCTAAATGCATGAAAATGCAATCCTCTAACACTGTTGCTCTGTACCGAGTATCAAATCTTCTGTGAAAGTACAGTATATGAGAGTGAGACTTGCATCATACTGTTTTACTTTAGTGGTTGACTTCTTACATGAAATTTCGTCATCACAAATGTGCGAGAAAAGTTGTTTTTCATTCTGGAATACTTTCGATGAGTTGTTGTATGGTGGTAAAGACACGGCAACATGCACTTCTGGTCTTAATGATTCTGCAATATTGGAATATCGATCTTCTGCAAGTCTGGATGATGCGAAAATGCTACATCTTGATCGGTTTTTATTTCAGCTATCACGCTTCGCTAATAGCGATGGCTATTAGCGAACCGTAATAACTGAAGCGGACTAAGTGGTAAACAGGCTAAAGATGATCGCTAGCCATATCTATGAGTTCTAAGAAGGAGAATTCCTTGCAAGTATGAAAGCAGTGCCGGAAAAAGGGCGGGGCAGATGGGGCGCTGACTACGTGAAAGATGTATCACGTACATCTAGTTCTCAATCTAGTGTTAGTATTGAAAGTAATGTAGGGTATCCTCGCGTGCTAGAAATGAATGAAGAGGTAACCACTATCAAAGTATTCCGCAAAAATTTCTTTTTTATATTCTTCATCCTGTTGAACTAAAAGGGAAATAATATGCAAAAAAGGAGAGAACCTCAATTTTTCCCCCACTGTACAGTGACTTCCAACAGATTTTGTTCTTTTTTTTTTTAATGGACCTGATGACAGGATTCAATATGGAATTCAGCTTTTAACACAGTAATTGCGTTATTTTCTAGTTTTAGCTTACGTATTGTAGACTGTAACCCTTTGTAATATGTTTTTCGCATGTTAATTTTAACAATATTAATGAAATTGTTAAATCTGATGAACTTTTTCAGAATTAATCTAACAAAGATTTCTTTTGTTGGTAAAGATTGTTTGCACAAAAGAGAATGCTCTAAGTGAAGAGCAATTGTACTGACTTCCATCCACATCAGGAATTACTGTCAGAGTAATCCTGTATAAACAACTGGTTCAACAGATGATTGCTTTCCAAGGTACAGAAAAAAACACTAAAAGAAAACTCGAGAAATCTTCGAAGATGAAAAGGGATTTGATTTAAATCCCTTTTCTTGTGAGAGCAGTTTTCTGTGTAGCAGAGTGCTGTCACGTGTTTGGTGCCCTTAAGAAAGAATCTGTAATAAATCCGTTGCAGTTTCTCATCTGGATACAAATTCCCATGAAGTGCTTGAAAGGTTCCAAATTGCCTTCGCGTTTAGATTTTAATTAAATCATATACGTTTATTTAGATTTTAATTAAATCATATACGTGCGTACCGTAAATTGCATTCATTACGAAGACAGAAAATGACCGAACGAAAAGCGAATGAGGCTTCGCGTTACCGAAGTGGTAAATATAATGGAAAAATCACCACTCGCTCAGATTCAGTGGGCCATAAGCAACAGACTCAGCAACGCGTGACTAATTTACTTGCCAAAGAATTCCTTCCTTCGTTACGGCGAATCTTTCATTCTGCATCGTATTTATTAATTCGGGTAATCAATTCTGCTAATGTAGAAATTAAATTCTACCTTAGCAGAATCATCTAACTATTGTCCAAGTGAAGAAGAACCAGGAGTGCGCGGAAAAAGAGGAGAATTAGACAAATTAAACGAACCACATGTTCATAAGTGTGTCCTTACAATAAATTAGGGTGAATCGCATCGAAAAATAAAAACCTTATTTTTTTTTCCTAAATATGCCAAACGTCTTGTAACAAGTTCTCACCTTTCAGACCTATTTTTTGTATAAGAATTCTTAAAAGCAAATACGAAATCCTCTGACCTAAATGAGCAGGGTTAAATGAGGGTGGAAAAGGTCGTTATTAACGATGAATAGAAGATAAAATTGTCTTCAAACCACATCTGGGAAGCATCAAAATTTACATAAAACTTTGGTATTATCTTCAAAATGTTCTTTCCTTCCGTACAGTCCAAATACGCGATTTTTTTTCAAAGTGGACTAAGTTTTAACATAGTAATTCCACTATAAAATCCACATTTCTTCTGTAAAAAAGACACATATAGACTTATCTCACCAGAACTGGAATCACAAGAGCACCCGTAATTTTCACAATATGTTACGCCTCATGACCTTAGCTTCTTTGGCACATAACACACACTGCTTTTTATATTTCCTAACAGTTTACAACACGCAGCTGAGGGCACATCGCAGTGACTTTGTTATGTTACTAATCTGATTTGTGTCGTGTTTATATATTTTATTAATTCATCTCTACTGAGAAAACTAATTTTAACGTTAGTGATTGTCTTTTTCTTTTCTTTTTTTAATTTTGTCAAATCGTGTACTATACTATATTTACATAGGTAAATTATACAATTTATATATTCTTTAAATAAAACAAACAAAGCTTGCATGCTTATTGTGCTCCTGTACTGATTTAATAAACATTATCGTTCAAAATAATTCACACAAAACTCTAACAAAGCTACTTGCATAGAAAGATTCTCGTCAGAAATTTCAGTTTAAAAAAAATCGATCGAAATTTTGATTTCCAGAAACACAATTTTTTGCATAAGTCAGAAAAGAATCCTTGATCTAAATTTATTTATTAATTTCTTGGACGATTTAATTAATTCATATTGCTTAAACTGCCCAATAAATAAGTTGAATGAATTCCATAAATTCATTCAGCTTAACTGATTCGAATTCAGCTTAACAATTCGAATTCGATATGAATCCTATTTCAAAATAATTATCAAGTAAATCAAGGTTTATAGGAAACTGTACTGATGTAGTTTAATAATATTTTAATGGTTTCCTGCTCGTTTTTAATCTGTCTCGGGTGGGTTTGTATTAAAATAAGAGTTTCAGAAAGAAGTTAATAAAAATAAATAAATAAAATATTCGGCATGAAGGAACTAAAATATGCAAATCTCAGTTCCAATATCCGACCGATACTGTTCCACAAACCAGACCACGTGCCACACGTGGCACGCAATTATGACGTTAGGACAGAGGAAAGCAATATCAAATTGAAAGTTCCTACAGGTTAAAAGAGACGTTAAAAAAATTTTAAAAGGAACGTTTCCGTTATATTATCTACTCAGTTTAAGTTTTTTTCCGATTTACTTTGATTTACACTTTACAGGAAAGTTTCTATTTACAATACTCAGAGATGTCATTATAGAAATAAACACGAACACAGCAGAAATATAGAAATGAAAACCTTATAATTTAAGGGTCTTTAAATTTATCAGTGCGTACAAACATTACGTTAAATGTATACAGATATTGTGAATAAATTTAGATTAATATGACAATAAACAATCGCTAAAAAGCAAAGATAAATTACTCAACCAACTGACTGTAGGGAAACAATTTCTTATATTATTTTAATAAACTTATCTCACGCGTTTATAAACGTTTATATAAACTTATCTTAACAGACGTATCTCACGCGTTTTCGTGTCGACTTAACTCTTAAGGGGGAAAATTGCAATCCTTAATGCGAGCTCGCGGTTCCAGAAAATTTACTGCTAAGTGCTTTTAATGAATGGTGTGTTAATAATACGATTTCTCTAAAAGATTAGGCTGGCAAAGACTGATTATGAGAACTCACTGTCCAAGGTAGCAAGAAACAGGGTAATGACATGTCATGTGTGTGAATACACAACCTATTTACATAAGCAAAATTAATATGATTAACATTATATAAATTCATAACATAATACATATAAGAATAAAAGAACGAATAAAATCTCTCCTTAACGTGATGGATATGGGATTACTCAGCTAATGAATTAAACTTGTATTGAGTATCAGTATTTACTGACAAAAGACCCTTCAGGAAAAAGAAAACTGCACTAATACTATGCAATTAGCAATTCTATACTTGCAGAAAACTGCATATAAGAAAATATTTCCATCCTAAAGGCAACCAAGGACCACTGGGGGTGATAGAACATACCCAGTAATTTTGATAAAAACGGCGAGAAAGCATCAAACTATTAAGATTAATTTATAATTGCATCATTGGATTCGGGAAAAGGGGATGAGGTGTTTTCTCTGGATTACAGAAGTGCCAACATATAACGAATCCATAAACCTCTAAGAGTAAAGTGGATAACAAAGGACAAGTCAGTCTGACATCAGTGATAGAGAAATTCACAGAGGTGGTGATCAACATTGCAACACATATAAATGATATTTAAGGACACGCAGCATGGTTTCTGTAAAGGGAAAATCTTGTTTATCCAATTTGGTTAGCTATTTCAAAAGAATCACTCGTGAGCTGGATGTAGGACATAATTTTGACTGCATCAGAGGATCTGAATTCCACACGAGGTCATTGCATAAGCTGGAACATAATGAGAGCGTGGATAAAGTCCTTAGACGGAGAACGGGATGAGCAGGAGAGAAGGTAAGAGGTCGTGATTAATAACTACTCTTCAGATTTGGTCAGGGTTAGAAGCGGGGTTCCCTGAGGGATCGCGACTAAGACCACTTCTTATTCTAATTTTCTTAAATTATGGCAACGAAAGGATATAAGGAGTGATGTCTAATTTGTGGCTATGAGAAGATTAGGAGTGTGGTAAATTATCAGGCACCAGGAAATTTTCTTTCAGGTTGACTCAGGTAGTCCTCAACGATGGTAAGATTTTTGGAATGTTTGCGTACGCCAAGTGCAAAGTGCAAGGGTTTGCACTTAGTATACAATTCCAAAGTAAGTTTTGACTAATTATTAACTTCTAAATTAGAGAATTAATTACTTCTAAATTAGAGGAATTAGAGCTTAAAACCGGTAGCAGAAGTAAATTCGAAGATTACATTCAGGCATGAAGTTTCCCGTGCATTACAGAAAGATGACAAGGAGGAACTCGAGATGTCATATCAATGATATATGGAACATTTACTTATAAAGATATCGAGGTCGTTATCCTGCTGTTAACTCGTTATTAGTTATGAGACAATTTTGTGGACACACTTGAAATACTGTGGAGGCAACACCTAAACAGTTTTTGAAAAGGTCCAAAGACGGGAAATGCGCTTGGGAAAAGGGTGCCCATATGAGAAAAGACTTCGAATAGCTAGGCTGCAGTACTTGGTAACTAAGTACCATAGATATGATCGGATTAATGTCTACAGACTGAAAGGGAATAGTAAAATTAAAGAAGGCGAAATTTTAACGGTTATAAATGATGCTAGAAATGAGAACACCATACATTCAGATTAAGGGTAGGAGTTAGAGAGATAGGACTGTAGAAGTTTTCTTTTAGCCATAAAGCAGTTAATTACTGTAATCAGTTGCGTTATTCGTAGTTGAAGCTGACTATATGATTAATACTAAAAATAAACTAGTGATTATTTTAAATTCTTGTTGAAAATTGGAAAAAGTAATAGAGCAGCACTGGAAAAACATGCAGAAAAAAGAAGCCAAACATCAATCTCCTTTATTATTTGATGCAAGAACTACAAGTATACCGTTTACATCTGATGTAACAGATAAGTGAAATATGACTTACCAGAGCCGTTTCATCCACACGACTGGGAAACAGTCAATGCTTCCAGTTGAGGGGAAGAAACAGTAATAAAGGGGAACGCACATCGCGTGATAGAATCTGAAAACTTGAGATAGTTCTAACTAAAACCAAATGGAAATTCACGGTTCAGTAGGCTATTGACAAAGCCAGATACGAGTGATGGAAGGGAAATAACGCAGCACACTTGTAAATGCAGCAAAAACCCTGTAGCAGTCACGCAGATATCGAACTCATAAATAACTTGATGTGACAGACCGATAGATATGTGCAATATGAATGTTGATGGCAGCGGTTCTTAGTGTTTCACGTGCTGCAGGCTGAAGTTTCTCGCTCGGCCTAAAAAACAACACAAGCAGAGTAATTTTCTGTTGCAACCCTGCAAACACTTTTTACTCGTACTTCTCAGAACATGTACCATATATTAACAGGGTTGTTCTACATCGGGTGCACACGCCAATGGATAGCCTGGATATTATTGATTTATTACTCAATCTTTAGACTAAAAATATCATAAAACATACCTAAATTTATTGTAAAATCCAGTTTGTAATATAAAAATTTATCAAAAAAAAAATAATAAAACGTTATAGAATTTGTTGTTAGCAACCACATTGCTTGTACTGACATGCAATTCTATGGGAATGTTGTTCGTCAATGTCATTAATGCATTTCTCAGTGTTCCTGAATTTCTCTTACACTGCAAAAGTTATTTGCATGTAAGACAATGAAATTGCCTTCTACCACTCGTCCAAAACTATCACTCCATATTCAATGGCATCATGTGCTCTTGTGTCGTTGACCAATGGGTTGAGCGCTGAAAAGATAACCCTGTAGGAAGAATGCATTTTTATTCCTTAATATTGAAGTGATCTGTACATAATTTATGCAACACTTTTCTGCCTTTTTAATACAAATTGCTCAACACAATATGTTATAACATTATGTTAGATCGTGCTGGAGGATCATTAAAATTGTAAGGTCACCTAATTAGGAGACCTTATATATCCCTATTATAATTATATCTACTGTATACCCGTACTTAGATTGGTTGTCCTATTGGTTGTTTCGATTTTAGGAGAGGGGGAAATATGCAAATCTTTCCTCCACCCTTTCAAGACAATGTCTGTCCCTTCCTCTGTATCGGCACCTTCAGACATTTATCATGTATATGACGAGGACAAAATCTGCAACATTAAGAATACCAGTTTATACCACTTTTAACATCAGGTCAAGGTCACGAAGATAAAAGACAATTTTCTCCACTCTGAGAGTATGAAATTAAAACATTTCAATGAAAAGAGCAAGAATTAATAGGTTTCATTATTTAATTATTAGTATTCAATAGTTATGATTGGCTTCAAGCACATTTGAATAGACTCATCTCACATTACCTGTAAAACAGGTGTTGGTTTAATGATGATTAGGTCATTAAAGATGAGCCTACATAATGCTGCTCCAATAATTATCGCCAGCAACAGGGTTACTAATTATCCAACTTATACAGAAATGCAGCATTCCATCGACTAAATAATTATACGACTCCTTTGCACAAAGGGCACGTTAATCTGAATAATGTCCCTCCGCTGTTCGTGTAAATGTATTCTACACGCAAATTTAAAAGAACAAGCGTACACAGTTGTACTGCTGTAATTCAAACTTCAATTTAATCTAAACTATTGGCTTTTCAATGCTCTCTGGAATTAAGCAGCGTTTATCGTTAGAATATTACTGTAAAGAACATTACCACGTTTACAGTATACAATGGATCGTTATTTATCAAAATTGTCATCTCCTACTCTTCCGTTATTTTTGTATTAAAACATTTTCCAACAAAAGTGACTGGAGTTCTCATTTCTTAGTTATTTTTCTAAACCCTTCCTTTCAGTCCGCTCCTAAAGAAGCGTTTAAAGGTTTAATGTCTTAAATTTTGAAAGAAATTACTACATACAACTTTTCATTTCTTAAAGTCTTCCAATTTTCGATCGAATGGTAATTTTTGTTGATTCATATTCAGCACAGCAAATCCAGTGTTACTCCATAAAAAAAGGTCATTTCTAATTGTTGGTTGGGCTTCGAGAACAGCCATCTGTATTCACCACAGAGATTACCGCTTCCATGACCGGATTAATAGGCTGAAGACAGCGATATAGTTTTAATTTAAATAGCATAAACCTTATATAAGAATTCTTCAGAAGAAATCACTAAATAATAGATTTGAAATTTCTGGTGTACGTTGAAGAAACGTCAGTAAAGGAAAAAAATAAATCAATGCTAGGAGAGGAGGATAACGAAAAATTCCTTAAAACCACATTGAAGCTTCGGGGCAAACTACACACACGATCTGACTATTTCAATCATGCAGAACTAAACTCATTAATTTTAAGCGCTCTCGGAATCTCTTTCGATTTTGCTTTCTGCGACTATATTGGCTTCTGTTTAGTTGTTTTTGCGTGGAAATATGATCCCGCTTGTGAAAATGTGAGAGATCATTTTAATACTTTTTGTGGATATTATTCGTAGACTTTCATCACTGAAAGAAACTTTTCTACACTAAAAGTAAATGTTAAAAAAAAAATTTCTTAACAAAAAATCTTAAGAAACATTTTAAGTTTTTAAATTCACTGTCCTACCATTAATATTCGGCCTCTGTATATCTTCAAATGTCCTCCGATATTTAACACCAATCGGCCCTCAAAGAGACGGCCAGTTCAATTCTGTTTCTGGGGCATTCTCTTCTCGCACGCATCCGACGATCCAATTCATCCCAAGAGGTTCTCTATAGGATTGAGACCAGGACTGGTCATTCGGACTTTTCAACGCTGAAGTCCTCAAACCAGCCCTTAGCAACGCAAGCAATATGACATGGAGCGTTGTCCTGCTGAAACAGGACCCTTTCCTTGTGGACCTTCTCCCACCTGCTTCGAAAAGGTATGTAACGTATTATTGTCCAAGACATCTAGAACACCTCAGTATTCAGAGTTTTGTCCAAAACAACCAATGGTCCCAGACCAGGCCATGAAAAACAGCCTCAAACACTCACGCTGCCTCCGCTAAACTTCATCGTCGGACAACACAATCTGGACATCCATCACAGCCAAGCACGATCGTCAGACTGAGATCGCGTACCATGACGCTTCACACTAAAGAACAGCTTTCTTTGGTTTATGTCCAAGAACAGCAGGCCTTACACAAAGCTGGGTGGCATCTGGCATTAGTTGGGGTGATTAGTCGCTTGTGGCGACTGCACGACAGTGGTAACCCATATCACGCAGCGTCGTACACACCGTACTAGGTGCTGAAATGTGTCCCAATCGTGTCAGTGAGGGCCTGTGTGTATGTGTTACAACAAAGTTGGCCTGCAATCCGAGTAGACAATTCTTTTCAGGGCTTTACTGTCGATTTCCTTCAATCGACAGTAAAGCTCTGAAGCCCTTCGGAGATTTTCCGGGTCGTCTCGAGATGATTTCAGCACCAGTTCGCTTCCCTTTGCAGATCACGTCACCAATCGTTGACCTAGGAACCTTCAGTGCCGTTGAAATAGCACGCACAGACCGATTGCTTATGGGGCATCCTATTATCATTCCGCGCTGAAGTCTGTTAACTCCATCAATCGCGGCATCTTGTATTCAGTGCCTCCTCGAAGGCCTAGGAACATATTTATAGTTGTGTCTAACATGGTGCTTGGATAGGTCGTGAACTTATCAATGGAGAGCTATCCAAATATTAATGGTAGCACAGCGTACGTTAATAAACGCATTCCTTGCATTAATCTTCATTAACTTCTAGATATCGAATCCATACTATTTTCCAACCTTTCACCTTTAACACACCATTATATCCGCTTGATCTTTAGCAAATATCGATGAATCTATTTAAGTGCACCGTTGTAAGGGTTTAGCAATAATTAAAATTCAGCAAATACATGTTCTGCTATTCTTCCTATTAAAAATAAATAAATTTTCAAGGCTTCAGGAAGGTGGATGGGGAACTGTCGACAACGGTAGAGACAAACCAACTGGAAGATACAGCATATGTATTCAAAATAAAATACTATATGGATTCTTTTAACCTAACACGGTATTTCGGTGTGTTTCAGAAGCATCTCCAAAAGAACTGGTCCTAATTTCACGCTATCTTAGAGCGAGCTCTCTTTTTAATCAGCGCAAGATATGCCTGCAAACAAGTCATTTTTCATCTACAACGCGTAGAATTTCAGATGTTCGTGTTTTTTTTTTTTATGTCACCTTTCTCCTCTTGAAATAAACCGAGCTGCCTCCTTACCAGTACACAACAAAAACTGTCTCCAGCGTCTTTTGTTTATGCATTCGAGGAGAAAATGGATTCGTGTATTTGAAATCAGAACGCTGATATCCGAGCACTGTAAACTGGCGAGCTACGTCACTCTTTTGGAATTTGCTTTCGGTATCTTATCAGCGATGTCTATACTTCCGTTTGCTCCACATTCACAAACAGCTCCTTGTCGCATGTTTCGGACTTGTAATGCTTCCCTCTGCAAAGCAGTCACGGTTTTTTCCCGTTTACGACAGCAATAAAGAGTGAAACCCTTTGGAGAATTGTGAAAATACTTTTTCGAGGAACAATCAAGAGGTCGCGAAAATTTCGCCACCATCGTGTTATTTGCTTTACTATAACTGGGCAGATACTACTACCCTTGGTGTCATCTTCAAATCTGAGGGTTGTAATTTCTCTTCCAGTTCCGTGATCGGGAAATTGAAGCAGCTACATCATTATTAGTATTAATATTATAGTGGCAGAGTGTTTTGGATTTGGGGGGAGCCATCGGTGGTTTATCACAACAGCGATTTGCTCGGCATCTACCAAACAAAGCAAAAAAGAAGAAACTGTCAGTCACTTACCCGTCGCCAGAAAGTAGCATTCTAATTTCACTCTGAATAATCTACACCACGTTGCTCGAAAATAAACTTCTAGAAATCCTCCATCTTATTCCCCAAAATTTTGTATTTGTGGATCCCGGTTCTTCTAACAGCGCAAATATACCTCCCCTCTTTCAATTTACTGATTCCTAACAGGACCTTATATACCTCAATTACCTCCCCTATGTTCTTTAGTTGCCAAGCTGTGCAGTCCGCACTTTCTAAGCCATTCTTCATATGAGCACCGATTGTCAACCCTCACCAATCTGGTTGCACTTCTTTGAACCTTTCTAGAAACTCTATGTCTATCTTTAAATGTGGCCTTCAGATTTGAATATAGTATTCTAAACTGGGTATTACCATCGTCTTATATAAATGGACAATGATCCTTTTCTCTATTTGTGAAGGATCTATATATCATAGACAGGACGCTATGTACCTTTCTAACCGCTCTTGTTTACACGACATGGAATTGTCTGACTGAACCACTTTCAGCTCTACTCCCTCCCATAACTTAACTCCTGGTATTTCTGTTTCCCAATGTGAAAATAAACTACCTATGTGCTTTTCTTTTTCCTTACGTTGTTGCCATTTATCAAACCACTTGTGCAACTGATCTAAAGCATGTGAAGCAAAATGGCTTGGTTCTGATTATTGACCACTCTTCCTTTAAGTCATCACCAAACTTTGAAAGTTGCCGTGCACTATCCCAATGTCATCAAGGTAGATACTAAATACACATGATTCCAATACTAATCCCTGAGGAATCCCACTTGTTATAGTGGTCCACATTCTGAGAAACGGCCATTTATGATATCCATCTGTCTCCTATCTTTCAGCCAGCTATTAATCTAGTTTATATAAATCGGTTTCTTTAGACGAAAAACCCAAGATTCCGGGAAAACAACCCATGCTACCTTCGCCTGAGACTGACTAAATTAGCCATGTTGTGAGAAACCTGTCGAGAAAAACTCCTCACCTCATCGACGGGACTCAAACTCAGGTCTTTTCCACCCGGTGTGGAGAGCACGGTGATACTACCAACTACAGGACTCAGATCATGTACTGTAACCATAACTACAAAGTGTATGATTTTTTTCCACCAGTGAAGTCAAAGTCGCTGGTCTATATTTGTTCATCAGGGCTTTTGTACCTCCGTTGTGTACTGGGAAACAACGTTTCTGCAATCCATGAGATTCATCCTGGAGTTTCATGATGAGCTGAATAACATACTCAGCAGAATGATGCTCTCACGCAATGCCTTTTTTATTACAACATAATGTATATCATCCATTCCCAATTCTCCGTGACAGAGTACAGTGGTTTTGCCACTTGTCACTCGTTGGAGGTCTGTGTTCGAATCCTATCACTGACTGGAGGAATTTCTATAGGCCTCTTCGGTTGAGACTAGTTAGCCGATCTCAGACGGGAGAGTAGTTTCCCCATTAATTATATCTGGTTTTTCAGCCCGCATAACATGTAAATCGTCCCGTGAACACGCAATTGGAGATATAATACACAATGACGCCAAATGGTATAAGGGCTGATGCGCTTAAAACCTAACAACGTCATCTCTGAATCTGAGGAAGATGTTTCTTACCACAGACTGTTCTGCAAGATTGCTTCTCCAGTTGCAGCATTCTGACTCCCTGTCACTGTTCCCTTGTGATTCAAATGGATTTTAAATTATAAAGATCTTTGCAAATTACCTATTCAACTCATATACCACTTCTCCTTGGCTTTCTGTGATGACTTTTGCACTTCGATCAAGTACGATGCCTATTTGATTCACCCTCCTTTTTTTTGTATTTATATTTTTAATTCTGATTTCTCGTATTGATTTTAAACAGATATGATATAATAACACATCACCTATAAATGCTTGTAGCGATTTTTTGCATTCAGCTTTCGCCCAGCTTACCCCATCTGTGATTTCCTTCCATATACGCTTATAATACTCATAGAAATCATTCTATCATGATAGTCTGTAAATATTCCACGACATTTTCTTTCTCTTAAGTAAACCTTTAACCTCTCTTGTCATCTAATCGGGCATCTTTCTTTTCATTTCTCCACTGGAACAAATACATTTGTAACTTCCAACATAGATTCCATGAATATTTCCCATAATACTTCTCGTATTTAACAGCGTTGTCTCTGTAGTTAAAATATCCCAAAAGGTACCTCAATCCGCTACAGTTGGCTTTCATGAAAGTCAAGCCATCACCTTTAGCTTCGACCACAGAAGTCTTATTAGACGTTACCCATTTTATGTCGCTGTGGTCACTACCCTCCATTGGTTCCTGCACTGCCAAATTCTGAATGACATTTGGATCCTTGACGCGAATTAAGTCGAGAATATCAGAGCTCTCTGTACCCTCTCTGACCTATTAGAATAAGTAAATATCATCCAGATGGCTCGAAACTTTGTATCTCTATAACCTATTGCCAGTCCCAGATTTCCGATCTGTAAGCGGTTGGCTGACGTCTCCCATAACGAGGCAGTTACACTTTGCTGTCCACTAAAAGAGATTTTGCAACTGTAATCTTTCCTTTACTGCAAGGCATCTTGTATTACGCATTCTCACTATCCATCCAAAACTTGATCTGAGCATACAGTCCGAACATTTTGGGAAACCATTTGATAAGAAGCATAAATCCCACTTCCCTTCGACCCTCCATATCCTTGCTGACTGTGCTATACTTGTCACAATGAAATTCTTCTTTCCCTGTCTCTAGATGGCACCATGAAAAGCTGAAACTCCTTGAATTCATTTACACTGAGTGCAGAGAAATCATGGGATACCTACCTAGTAACGGGTAGGCCCACCTTTCGCCTGGATAAGGACAGTCACACGACGAGGCATTGAGTCCACTAATCCACGAAAGCGTTCCACAGGTATTTCTATTCGTGCTTGCTGCACCGCGTCCATAATTCCGTCGCATTCCTGGGTGGAGGATCCAAAGCTCGAACGGACCTTTCCGCAGCAGCCCAAAGATTCTCCACAGGGTTAATGTCCGGTGAACGGGAAGGCCATTTCATGATGGTAAAATCTGCAGAATGCTCTTCCAACCATGTTCTAGTCACCTTATATTTCTTGACCATCAGTTCGTTTATGTTTAAAGCCACTATATACGTATATTGCAAAGATGTACCCAAAAGCACCATCATGGTGCTACCAAGAGTTAAATACTACCTTCTTACTGACGGATCATGGCCCATTTAAGGAAAAACTCAATGCAGTTGGGATAACAGAAGGGTCCACTTGCACCTGTGGGGAACTGGGAACTTGGCAGCATATCATGTATGACTGCGAAAGTATGAAGAACACGGATGCAGATTTATAACCGAAATCAAATACCTGCTAAAAAATCAAGAGTACCATCTCCTGGATTCAGAAGATGAATACAAAGCCCCCAGCCGCTTCACACTAGACGCCTTCAACAGAAGACAAACAGAAATTGCAATCCACAATGCCTGAATAGGTGCAGCAAATAAATAAAATAGAAATAAAGGGACAGCAGAGAGGAAACGATGGAAAGCAATACCAAGGAGACAATGCATAAGGAATAGACACCAAACGGACATGCGCCAAGGACTTGGAGTAACACCGGAACAGAAACACTGAAATGATTCCGTCAGGAAAGGAAAGTGGAATCAACCATGGATGGGAACTACCCCTCCCCACCTCCTAGGAAGAATTCTCATTGGGCACGACTCTGATCACCATAGTGAGGAGGCACCTCCGTAGCCAGGTGGGCAGGAGCAGCAGTGCGTAGCACACGCTTCTTGATTAGACCGGGGTTCGAGCCCGTGACCACCAAATACGGAGGATGCGGAAAGGTAAGGGAATGACCACCGCATATCCCAGGAGCAATATGGCCTTAGTTACTAATGCTCCTAAAAACCAAATAACAAACAAACAACATAGTCAGGACAAGACTCACATATGAGTGAACACCGGATTTGACTTAGCAGAAATCACTGCCTATTTCCCTTTGGCAATCTGGGCGAGACGCCCTTTCCCCGCCCACTCTTTCTCCTTATCCTTGGCGGGGAGAGTTGCCGGTTCCCGTCGCCTCATCTCTCCCCACCCCTCTTCTTCTCTTGTCCTGGTGGGACATGAGTATGCCCTACTGATCTCCTGGGGCCACCTTCCCTATTGGCCTCATATTTCTGACTTTTCCCCCCAGCCTTCAGCCTCCCCCCCACTGTGACTGAACCTCACAACGAATGCCCCACACAGCAAAATCTAAATGTTCAAATTTGCGCATCACCCCTTCTTGGGCTCTAAACTTTTAGCGTCTCACCCCATTAATCGCGCGCCTTCTATTTTTTATTTTATTTTATTTTTTTTAAGATCCTAGCCACTGAAATCTCAGGACATTAGGTGGCAGGATCTGCCAGAGTATAACCATCAAACTACTGTGTACCTTGTCTACCTCAACGGGGCTAAGTGCGGCCAATGTTGGGCCTCGGTAGGGGTCCGGCGGCTAAATGGCCAGAAGAACAACAATACATAACACTACACTTACAAAATCCGTACACTTTTAAATCTCTGGCCTTCCCAGCGAACTGGTACCCCTACAATGAAAGCAACGCAGAGATGGGGGAAACTGGTACCGTTTGACACAAAATGCACTTTACACTTATGGATCACCGTACACCCTTTAAGCAACCTTAAAAATTATATATCTGGTTAC
This sequence comes from Mastigoproctus giganteus, assembly GCF_048544385.1. Taxonomy (NCBI): domain Eukaryota; kingdom Metazoa; phylum Arthropoda; class Arachnida; order Uropygi; family Thelyphonidae; genus Mastigoproctus; species Mastigoproctus giganteus. The sequence continues at coordinate 132,947,180 of NC_143585.1, read as the reverse complement.
TCAATCACATCATCAATTTTTGTACTTAGCAGATATATTCTGTTTATCTTAATTATTACTACGCCACAATGAAAACATAATATTTTATTAAGTCCTCGTTAACCTGTTAGTAGTAGGAATAGGATTGCTCTTGTTGTCTTGTAGGAGACCAATCTTATTCCGCTTTTCGGGCGTGTTAGCATGTATACAAAATTGGCCTGTTGTCTTTACCATGTCCATCCCCATGTAAAAACTGGACTCCCATTGGATCGATTTTCATTAAAGTTTTTATTCCGGCCTTTGAGAAAGATTTGTGAATCCATTCCAAATTTAATTAAAATCGGACCAATAGAAATCGGGAAATTTGATTTTCCTGTATGTGATCACATAAGCTATCCACATACCTTAACTGTAGCTGAAGCATTTGATATTATGTTTGTTTTCATGGCCTAATTGGAGGAATGAATAATTTATTACATATTGATTGCTATTTACCGTAGCATTTAGATATCCTAATAATTTATAGCCAGCGCAAGCAACTCCATTTCTGTTATTAATTACATTTCAGACTTGAACTCCAGGACAACTGATCATACAAGGTATGGCTAAAATGAAACGATTCTCGTTTCATTTTAGCCACATTACTACTGCGCATGTCAATAACATTCATATCGTACTGTGGGTTGTTTTTTTTTTCCCCTGTACAGATCAGTTTTTTTTGCAATCGGTTAAGTTTTGATTGAGCTGTACCTCTTAATTTAAATAATAAATGTAATTTAAATAATCATTTAAATTAATTAAATAATTTAATAATAATAATTAAATAATAATTAAAATAATAATCATTTAAATAATAAATGATTTAAAAACTATTTCTAGTTTCTTTTGGGTGTAAAATACCGTTAGACCAGAAGTAATGATGAACACAGAGGCATACGTTCACAAAAGACAATATGGATAGAAATCACAGAATATAACAATCATGCAGTTGTGAATTTTTTAAGCCTCTTTGAGAGGGTAAAGTTGTTGAAGATATGCGCATTAGTATCTTTGGTTTACAATGTTAGGATATTATTTACTGGTTTGATATGTTTTTTCAGCGATGGAGGGACAGTGTCCGTCATCGAGCTACCTCAGTAGCGAAAGTGGCTCATTGTGGTGTCTTATTTACTGATCTAGATGGTGGCTCATCATGCTGCCTTACAAATGATCCTGAATGGTGGCTCATTACCGGTTGACTCCAAGTGATTGAACCCAGATGATGGCTCGCCGTGCTGCTTTAGTGAGTGATCTTGAATGGTGGCTCGTTGTGTTACTTTAGTGACTTACCTAATGGTGGCTCTTTATGCTGCCTTCGTGAGTTATCTGTACGATAGATGGCGAGGATGTCAAAGGGTAGCTGGGACCGCCAAAACACAATAAATGTAATCCGGTCTGTCTTGATCGCTCACATCGGGGCATCCATGGTTCTTTTACGTTTAGCAAGCCATGACAGAAATATAGGTTTGGGTATTTCTACAGGGCCGATGCCTCTTGAAGTCTATTCACTGTGGTTCCCCAAAAATTTTTCTTTTTGATTTTGCTTCTTTAGCGGATTTCTGCATTCGCCAATTGGGTTAAATGGAGGTTTCCTAGCTCGTTTCCGGCAACACTTAAGCCATAATTTAATCAGAAGACCATGCTGTTTTATTCCCCCTAAAATAGTGTAGGCCTCTGCTTATTTATACTTTCTAATTTTATTTTTATTTAATTTAAGTTTTATATACAGATGGCAACTGACATCTCCTCAGCATCCCTGTTGCAGTTTCAACTATTTCTACAAAATGTTGTGTTTTAATTTCATATAAATCATTATATCTACGGACGTAAAACTTTGGGAACGATAATTGTAACAAAGAAAGAAAATAAAGTGGAGTTAAGTTTGAAGTCCGGACTCCAGACACATTCTACGAATAAGTAGGAAGTAACAAGCCAATGTTAAGTAGTTAAGACCATAGATTAAGGAAGCAGATGATAAAGCCCACAATTAGAATCACATTCTGATGCTTTGGCACCTATAATTTTTATTATTGGCAATAAATTCCACCACTGCAACGAACCTCTTATTTCCAAATGTGTGTCCCATGCAGGGAAAAGTCCCTCTTCATAGTCCTTACATGGTTTCTTCCGCCTTCATGATTCCTTTCAAGATTAATAGACGAAACTCATATCATATATATTCTCTTCTATCATCCTACTCGTTTTTGTTTAATAATGTATTACCAAATAGGATACAAAAATTCTTTCCCGGGTAATACTGACTTACACAGTATATGAATTTTTTTTATATCACTTAAGAAAATCAAGAACATTTGATATCTATTAGCCAATGAATAAATTACAAGGTTCTGCATTTTAAAATTCCCAATGCTTTACCTTAAGTCCCAGTTGTTGACATTTTCCATGACAATCGCATCAACTCTCAACCATGTCATTAGTTACAGGGCGAGTAACAATATAACTCTTTGGATTCTGAACAGACATTGATCGATCAGTGACATCATGTATCTTGCCTCAAGCAAACATAATCTAACTCTCTTTCCATCCTTCTTAAAGAATATGTTGTCAAATTCCCTAACAAGAAAGTCTCCTCCTTCACCATAACATAATAATTTTTTGATTTGGTAGTTGTTGGCGCATCGGCTTCTGTGGCCATATTGCACCTCCCAAGGTTTTTGCAGTACTTTGATCCAAGCCCGAGGCGGGAATCGAACCCGCGACCTTTGGGTTGCCGGGCAGGTACTTTACCCACTCGGCTAGCCCGGTCGGCACTGGAGAAGTTTATATGTACCAATTATTACTTTGCAGCGCATCAATTGCCACAAGATTTGTCTCTAATATCAAGCTGGGTCTCTGAATTTTTTTTCAAGATCTTTAACTCTTCTCGTTCTAAACTTTAAAAATAAAACTTTCTTTGTTTTATTTTAGTTTCTCCTTGTTTTTTATATTAACTACTTTGCGGAGGTTCTTTGGGCTTTTCCATATAGCTTTCTGAGGGGTTATCAAAATGCATTCATTACCGTTCGTCTGTTGTAATGACAATCAACCAAAGGTAATAAACTTTTCTCTCTTTCCCCTCAATAAGCCGTTTTCCTCTCAGTTTCCACCAATTGATCGATGAGACGAAGAACTTAAATGGACTTTTTGAACTCCGTGGCTGAGTTAGTCGATCTCAGGCGCAGATAGCAAGGTTCTTTCTCCCAGAAACTGGGATTTATTCCGTCCAGCAAAACAGGCAAATTGACCAGAGAACATACGCAATTTACAGACACAAATACGGGTTTATGTAATCAATTATGAGTAACCTTAATATAATAATTTGATTACCAGCATCCATAAGTAGAAGCGCAAGTTGTATAGGCGCGGCATTCTCCTGTATTCACGCACGGTGGTGAAGACCACAAAGAATCCCGCATCCACAAATGGAGATAATGCAATACCAGTGGATGCCATTCAGTTCCCGTACGCATGTAGCCCAACTCTGGGTACGAGCAGGTGAAAATTCAGTCTCTTAATAAACTGGAGACCAGCGAATCCTGCCCTAGAAGGGGCTAGAATAAAAAATAAAAAACTGTCCCCAAAGAGACTTGCGTAATTAAAAATTTTAGAATAGAAATATTTACATGAATAAAGTAATAATTAAAGTTTGAAAAAGAAAATAATAGTAATAATAATAATAATAAATTAATTAATTAAAATATTAAAATAATAATAAAAATTAATTAATTAAAATAATAATTATTATTATTAAAGCAGAAAAAATATAATAATTAAAGAGGAAAAAAAGAGATATAATAATAAAGGTTAACACTACCTTAAAGACCATTTAGGTCCAAACTAGTTCATTTAATATCTATTTTAAATGGAAATTAAATTTTGACCACAATTTGATCAAAATTTTCAAATCACAATTTGAAATATTTTTGAAGACAGAAAATTTTGACGGGCCAAAAAACCAGACCCATTACAAATTCAATGTACTGGAAAAGTATTTTGGTTATGCATCTGTAATTAATGCCTTTGGAATTCTTCCTCCTCTTCTGATTCGGATCATTCACTTTCTGTAATCGCCACAAGACAACCATAATTGAACTATCGGTCCTATTCACCATCAATTATTCTGCAAGAACAAAAATTCTTTTGTTGTCAAACTCCAACTCTCTCCTGATAACTTGACAATCTACAATGGCTCTTCACTTATAGCTAAAGTGCTTCACTAAGGTGCTTCATCAGGATTTCTAAAGGAGAGAAACTAAAGCAGTGTTCTGCGTTATGAGACTAGGATGGTAAAAACTAGTGAGTTCTTGCTTTGCTCTCCACAGCTATAAGTGTGTTTTTCTTGTTTTTTTTGCAAAATGCCGCTAGAAAGTGAGTTGTTCATCCTAGGCCTCCCCTAATTCAGTGTGATGCATGACTCTATTGACAGGAAGGCCACCTAAAAGGACTATGATTTTATTTTTACTCATTTTGTTTGAAAAAGTGATCTGGGAAGATTTACTGAGATTTAGCTCTAAGCCAACAGCTTTGAAGTAGGTTACAAGGTCCGAAGTCCTGCGTATTGCAGCCTTCGAGATCGTCTGCATAAGGATTAAGTTCTTATGCAGTGACATAAAAGGGTCGAGGGCTACCACAAAAAGGGACGCGGACAAAACGGCTCCTTGTTATTATGTATCACGAGAATTTTCTTCCAATCAATAGTTGTCTAAAAAGCTCGAGTATGAGTAAGTGGTTCGCGAGTATTATAGGTAAGGAATTGATGGAGAGCCTGTCATGTGCTGCTTTGATATCAAGGAACAGTATAGTGGCATAGTAGGGTTAGGCGCCACCTGTGGTTTCCCACATCTGTGATGAAATGCAAAACTACTGCATAAGCCAGGAAAAAAGTGTAGTGTCTGGTCTATGCAGTATTGTGTTATGTTCTATTGTTGTCTCTGGCTACTTGGCCGCAGGGCCCCTAGTGGGATCCTACGTTGCCCGCCACCACCACTGGGAGGTGAGCTAGGCTGCCATCATACTCTGGATGATCTCCGCCAGGGTCGCCTGAGCTTTCTGGACGGAGACCAAATAAAAAAAAAGGGGAGAAGAGAGTGGGGAAGATAGTACAAGTGGTGGAGTCAAAGTAGGCAAAAGGAGGAGGATCAGGAAGGAAAGCATTCTACAAGAAATCACTCCTGGTCTGGGAGCCCACTGATGGCCAGGAAAAGGAAGACAGCTTGCAGAACAAAGGAAGGGATTGCAAAGTTGGGAAGGTACAATGGGAAGTGTGTGGTTGAATTGCTATTAGTTCAGTGCCGTCATTCCTACGAGGAAGATGTCCAGTCGGGTGTTCATTTAGTTGTGATAGTGGCCGGTGATGAGGGGAGAGCAGGTACGAGGAGAGAGATCACAGCGGTTTCAGAAACGTCTGGTCTGAATGTATATGTTGTGGAGTGGAATCAGACGTGGAGAGATGATACCAACGCCTTTTGAAGACTGCTGAGGCATACCTGCTAAAAGCTAAAAATGCTTCTTTTCATTTTAACAGGTTGCTCTCCTGACCATTTTAATGGGCTGCAGATTTTTTAGAAAGGAAATAGACTGTGTAGTTTGTACGAAAACTATACAATTCCATTCTTCCAATTCGATTATTTCATATACAGTAAGCTCATGTCGAGCCAGTTGTGTTATGATATTTCTTCGTACCTTTACTGTTTGCGCCTCTTGGGGAACCATTCCCCTCATGGCGCATGTTGGTTCATTATTTTTCGGTTCAGTAAAACTCATGGGTAAATCTTCACAGAATGATAAAAATTTTGCTGTTCGCTGCCTTATAAAGCTTACTTTTTTTTTTACGTTGAAATTTATCGACAAACAAAACACTGAAATGTCTTTTATTTAGTTATCCAAATACCAAAGGTGACAGAACTCGATTCTCTCCAATTTCCTGTTTCCTACTAACAGGGGAAAGAAAAGTAAATTCCAGTCAACGAGGTTTTTGAAATCAATTGTCGATGTTCGTCCAACCCAACGAATATTTGGTGCTACAGAAATCAACCAATCAAATTAACTTCCGAACAGGAAACCGTGATCTGCTTCAGAAATAAACAAATTCATATCTCGAACAGCTACAAAAGGATATTAAAATGTCGAGTCGTTTTGATTGAAGTCGCGACAGCTGAAATTCATGCATCAAATGTATTGTTTATAAATACGTAATTTCAAAAAGTGGGGTTTATATTTCGTGGAGCGCATATAAAACTTGGGAGAACCCTAATTCGCCACCTGATGGAAAGACAAACATGCCACAGCGCAGTTTGTTTTCCTCTTCTTGTATTTAGCCACATTGCCAAATTTCTATTTGTCCGATTTAAACGAAATTTGTTTGTTTGGCTAGACAAATATTTTTAACAAGCCTAAGTGCAAAATTTTGTGAAAATCCATCCAATGGGAGTCACTCTGTTACATTCGGACGGACAGACATGTTGAAGACAATGGGCGCTTAGCATATACAGTTCCGGAAAAAAAAACTGCATCACTTGTGAATTTTGCAAATACTGTAATTGTGGGTTGCAGAAATGTTCGAAATGGATTTATTAGATGGGATATATATCTCTGTGAATGAAATCCAATAAAAAGATTCCACCTGATATACCCAATAGCCATCATCTTCCAAACAGTAAAATGCGTAATTAATGGAAACGTGAGAAATCATGCAAATGAAAACCATGACAACCAAATGTACATTTTATAACTTTTACGTGTACAAACTGAAATTACAAGTTAACGAAATAGTATTATGTACTGTAAATCAGCAAAATACACCGATGAGCCAAAACATTATGACCAATACCTAATATGATGTTGGTCCTCCACGTGCGGCCAAAACAACTCGTACCCGGCGAGGCATGGACGCTACAAGGTTTCTAAATGTGTCTTGTGGTATCCGGTACCAACACGTAACCAGCAGATCCTTTAACTCCTGTAAGGTCCGTGGTTGAGACGCCACAGATCGCAGTTGCTGTTCCAATACAAACCACAGATGTTCGATGGGATTGATGTCTGGGGAATTTGGAGGTCAGGGCAATACCTGGAAGGCTTCATGTTCGCGAACCAGTCTCGAACAATCCGGGCGGTGTTGCATGGCGCATTATCCTGCTGAAAGACGGCACAGCCAGAGGGGATGACCGTTGCCATGAAAGGGTGTACCTGGTCAGCAATGATGTTTTGGTATGTATGTATGTATGTATTTGTGTAGGGCGGAATGATGTTTAGGTAGGTGGTAGACGTCAGAGTTCCCGGCACATGGATGACCGGACCCAGGGTATCCCAACAAAACATCGCCCAAAGCATGACAACTCCACCATCACCTTTTTCGCCCACGGTGCATCCAGGCGCCATCGTTTCCCCAGATAAACGACGCACACGTACCGGGCCGTCCACATGGTGCAACGGTAAACTTGATTCATCGGACCAGACGACTTTCTTCCAATCGCTCAAGATCCAGTTTCGATGCTCGCGTGCCCATTGTAGGCGCTGTCGCCGGTGAACCGTGGTTAGAATGGACACTCGGTGATGGGAGTAATGTGTCACAAGCGTCCATGCTAACATGGTTAGCATGGACACTTGTGACACATTACTCCCATCACCAGCATTCCAATTACCGGCGAGTTGAAAAAAATCGCCCTTCTGTTGCCACGTGCCATCCGGGAGAGCCTTCAATCACCTCGAGCATCGATGAGCCGTGGTCGTCCGACACCTCGCCAGCGGTTCGTGGGTTTCCCCCTCCTCTGACCACTTTCGGTAGATACTAACCACGGTTCACCATGAGCATCCCACCAGCCATGCCGTTTGGGATATGCTCTGACCCAGTCGTCTGGCCATTACAATTTGGCCTTTGTCAAACTCGCTTAAGTCCTCTGCCTTTCCCATCTGAAGAACAAGAGTAACACTGATTAACGGAGCTCAATATCAGGTGTTTTTTATACAGTGTCTCGACCCACGCACGCGCCGTAGTTCACCTGCAGTTGTTCGATTTGAATAACGGCTCGCTGGTCATAATGTTTTGGCTCATCGGTGTAAGTCCTCAATATTTTGTTGTTCCTCCTCGAGCTGCAATTACAGCCTTGCAACGATCTGGCATAGAGTTAATCAACTTCTGGATATACGGTTGCCCAATTTCGTGGTACCACACCCCTACAATTCTCTCCTGCAACTGAATCTTATTTGTTGACTTCTTCTGAGCAATTTTAGACGACATTATGTACCAGCAATGTTCAAATGTGGACTGTTGCCGGGCCAGTCCAACACTGTAATGCCAGCATTTCTGAGGTATGACTGCACCTTAAGGGAAAAAAAAACGACGGCAAACATTGGTGTAAGTATGTTTTAAACCTTGTGAGAGAAGAAGACAAACTCATCATTAAATCTAAATAGCATAAAACTTACTAATTTTGCTGTGTGGCAAGGTGCTTAGTCCTGTTGAAAAATGCAGTTTTGGACGTCTGTGTGGTGATCCCTAATAACGACTTTCAGGCACTCCTCCAAGATAGCAGTGTAGGTTTCTGCATTCACCGTTCCGTTAATAAATTTAATTCGCCCCGCCCCTTTGCTTGTTATGCGTCCCCAGACCATATGACCGGCGGGGAATTTTACAGTCGGTGTTATACAGTCAGAATGGTATGCCTCCTATTTTCGTCTTCTGACATATAGCTTCCCATCCGTGTCATGCAGGTTGAATTTCGATTCGCCAGAAAAGATGACGGTGTCCCATTGCTCTTTTGTCCATGAAAAATGCGTTTTAGCCCAAAGAAGTCGCTTCTTCCTCATTTGTTGGGTCAACAAAGGCTTCTTCTTGGGCTGATAGGCATGCAGACCACATTCCGAAAGCTGTCTTTGGATAGTTCGTGCACTTGTTTCATCAGGAGCACTAGCATGGCGATTACGAAGGCATAGCCGTTTCAAATATCGATCTTCGGAAGGCGTAGTCATTCTCTTACTGCCTGATCCAGGTCTTCTCTTCACATCGCGCTTGAATTTCAGCACCAGGGATACTGTTGACTGGTGGCAGCCTATTTTATCAGGGATAGCACGCGTAGAAAGCCCTTCTTGGGACAGAGCAACAGCTACACTTTTTCTGGGTGTCAACTGAACATATGGATTCATGCTTACACCTCCGCAAAACAGGATACTAATGAGCGTGTATACCCTTCCAACGGCGTATTTATAGAAACGGCTGATGCAATACCTTGCAATTACTGTCTGATGCAATAGAAGCGTTATCTGACGCAATGCCTTTGCTTCGCAACAAACAAAATGACTGTAATAAAACAATATCTTATATGTTTCACTACAAATGTTACTTTTTTAAGGTAATGCATTTTTTTTTTTTTTTTTTTTTTTTTTGTCCGCCACTGTATATATATTTGTGCAAACGCGCCTAAAAAGCACGGCCATTAAAACCATTTAAATATTTAATGAAATGAAGTATTTCCTATTCTCATGTACTGCCCGTATTATGCAAAACAGAACCTATATTATGAAGAAAAATACGAAGAAAGAAGCATCATTAATTCTAAAAACCCACGACTTTCGAAATAAACAAAGCACGTTTCATTCCTTTCTTTAATTTTAATAAAATAATTATTTACGACACAATGAGTGCTCCTTTCGTTTCTTGTAATTTCTTGACGAGAAAACAGCTGCATTATAAACTAGTCTGGAACACGAAGGCATTTCTTTCGTGTTCCAGACCAGTTCAGTTCTCGTGTTGTGCATTTCTTTTCTAATAAGCACGCGATGAACTACAAAGTTCGGAATTCGTTGCCTCGCATGTGTCTTCCAAAATTAAGAACTCCATCAGGCCTCGATATCGTGAAGAGTCTTAGGTGCTATTATTTCAGCACAGTGTTCAAACTCCGTTATATTTTGTGGATTCGGTGATACCATCTTAATAGGAAGATGATTGTGTTAAGAGAGAAGCTTTCCCTTCCAGGAGCCATCTTCTAGTGGCGAAAAAATAAAGAATATTAATAGATATTCTTGTCATGCGCCGGTGACATTTTCAATGTGATTATAGTGGAGAAGTGGAGTGCCATTTTCTTATTTGCATCTTGGCATGTGAAAGCCTGACATGATACTAACGGGATCATATGCTGGTACTCTGGGTTGGGCTCCCAGATACGGGATATCGCTGGCATCGACATGTATTGCATTACCTCCAGTGGATGAGAAATTCCTCAGGTTTTTCGCCACTAGTACGAGTATAACTTGCTCATCCCCTCGTTGGCTGATGGCGGGACCACCTACGAGGTGCTCGCTGATCTTCCCTGGTGGCCCTGAGCCATCAGGATAATTAGTCACCTCGATCCAGGCTAAGTTGTGGTCCACCTCCTCGTGGTCGAGACGGGCACTGGGCAGGCTATCCAGGTACGCCTTCCTGGTAACAAAGTAACCAGAAACAACTATAAAACGCAGCAATACACACATACAATCTCACGACACTGAACAAGTTACTAACATTATCACAATAGATTTTGCTGTTAATATTCTAAAGACGTGGAAGATACCTAGGAGGATGGGTACCACAACACAACCTTTCGCCATTTAAAAATTTGCAGAAATTTTAAGACTTCAAGAAGACGAGTTCATATTCACTAGAGTAAAAAGTTTCCAGTTTTGAAAAATTTTAACGTGTGATCAAAATCATCACTGATAAGATCGAAATCATCATAATTATACAAACGCTCCTCCACGAGTTCTAGCATTTAATGAAACGAAACGAGGGAGCACAGTTCCTTTTATTTTTGTTCGTGTGTGTGTGTGTGTGTGTGTGTGTGCGCGCGCGCGCGTGCATGCGCGAGGAAAACTGATTGATCACGAAATACGCCAGATCACGTCCATTTTATAGTACAGCGCCGGGACGTAATTGACTTCAACGTGCGCAGCTCCACCTGAACGAAATCTCACACGTAAAATACATCAAAAGCAGTTGATCGGAAGGTGGAGGAAGGTAATAGTTATTGCTGCACGTTCATGAGTTCCTTGAAAAGACGGTTTAAAGAATGGCCACCGTCCTCCACCTAAGGAAGCTGTCTAAAAAGGGTGCGTTGATGGACGCTCACAGGAAACAATACCAGCCATGAATCGATGCCACGCTTTTACCTGTACACCTAACTGCACGTGGCCATCTGCTCCGTGTCCCCGTTAAAAGCTGAAAATGATTGATTAACGCGGTAGGAACCTGAGGTATATGGCACTTTCTCCGACATCACTTCCCGTGGGCTATCCATTTTTTTTTTAATGAAAAGTATTGCCAAGTAAGTCTTCTAATCTATTCACTTTTTTGCCATCATACAGCAACTTTCTCTAATAAAAGCTTCCGACACAATATGAAGAATGAATATAGGTCAAAAGCAAACTATACACTCAAATTAATTTAACGCCAATACTTGATAAATTATATTTCGTTTCCTCGTCAATAAATTAATAACACGTGAACCCACTCCTGGTCTTAATAACAGCAGTCATTCTTCTGAGAATATTTTACGCCAACGGTCGCAGGAAACTGGTACTTTATTCTATTTCTCCTACGAACTACACAGCCAGGTTTGCTGGATGAACCTTGATCCTGCAACCCAGCGAAACCCAAAGACGTTACCAAGAATTCAGGAGAGAAGTCTGTGATGGACAAGAAACAGTAATCCCATGTACCTATGAGCCTGACTTTGGATTCGAGACATTATCATGCTGCTACAAGCAGTATCCGTTTCCACAGGGTCCATTGCGTATACTTAATAGGAAATTGCGTAATTTGCTAATATGGGACATTGCCGTCGTACTAGGGATAAGCAGTTCCACTTCAGAACACAAAAATCAGTCCCAAACAATCCAAACTCCATCTGTGGGACGATGCATTCTGGTAAGAACCTAATAGTGAGACCTTGAAGTCTAAACTAAGCATTCATAACGCGATTCGTTGTTTCTCTCTCGGAACTTCTTTCCAAAAGATGAGAAATTAAGCGTCATCTACCACTCATTGCCATTGTGTAGGATTTACAAGTTGCATTTGGTATGATCTGCACTCTTTCACTGGACATTAATTGTGGTATTTGTTCCAGGACCTTCTTAAAATCATTTCAAATTGTTAGGCGCCATATTTTACTTTGCCGGATTCAGGAAGGTCTTAAAAGTAATAAAATCGTCCAGTTCATTTTACCCTCAATCCCCTTAATAGGGATTAAAAGCTATTATCAATTTCTAATTAGAGAGAAAGTGTTTAAACGTGTTCTTAACACTCAACCCTCCTTGTGTCTTTGTTTGTCTTGTTACAAGAGTTAGGATGTGAGGGATATTTGTGAAATCGCTAAAATGCGGATTATGATGAAGGCTCATCAAACTTATTCGGCCACAGCCTACTTGTGCAGTCTGTTGAAAGCATCCACTGTTATTCAAAATTCATTGAGCAGCATTCGGCGAAATATTGATTTTCACGGTCGATATCAAATGTGTAAAGCTTTGTAAGACGAAATCAGCCTTGTCAAGAGCAATATTGACGGACACCTGTCGAATGAAACACGCTGAAAACTAAACAAATCCACGCGCACGCCATTGGCCACAGGCTGTAACCAGGAAGCTTTTAAGATCTCCATGGAAACTAGCAACAGTGGCTAACCTTGCATTAGTTAATTCCATTACCCAAAGTTAATTCGATTCCTCAGACTTTGTTTAACGTTCGATATCTCTCGAAATAGTCACGAAGATATTTACTTATCGTGGAAGTTGTGATGTATTTTTAAGCATAATCAGCACAAATGACCTTCCGGTTCATGAACACTGTTTATACCGCTTTGTTTTAATGTTTATAATTCTTCTAATATTTGATTTCGGTGATAATTTTCAATAATTTTAGTTTCAATATTTGTAGAAATGCGTGTCAAGTGTTTCCTGGGGTGGTTTGAAAAGCAGATGGTACATAGAGAAAGTTCGGAAGTGGAATCATATAGGAAAATGGATGATCATAAAACTTTCAAAACAAAATGAGTATTCGGAACTTACATAAATTGTTTTCGTTGGTTACCAATAGGAATGTTCCAGATGTCACGTTACCTCCACACAAAAATGAAATTAAAGTAATGTAAGTAGGATAAATATTTACTCTTATATATAATACTGAATAAAACAATTAGTAAAACTGTGTTCCTATAGCTCAAGCAGAGACCAGTCAAGTGATGTCGGCAAATAAACAGATCCTCTTTGGCAAAAGATGTAAATCTTGTGCCAAATGAAAAACTTAGAATAACTCACAAGGGAAACCCTACTCACTCTGCCTGAAATCGGCTAACGACAGCCTCGATTGAAGAGCCGTTTAGAAATTCCTCCAGTCATCAATGGGACTCGAACCGAGACCTCACCAAGTGAGTGACAAGTGGCGAAACCAATTGTATATTGTATCTCGCACCTGCTAGAGTTATTTCAGCTTTGGATTTGTCAAAATACTCTTCGTCAGAAACAGTTTATTTCCATAGCGTAGGATGCACATATTTGGTGAAGCCTCTAAATGAAATCTCCCAACTCTTCGGACATCTTTCTTGGTTTTTTTCTTGTGTTAACTCTCTCTTAACTAATTGTAAAAACAACCTATTGTTCAATGTTACGAACTTTTATAGGTTAAAACAAACAAAAACAGCATTTTTATACGTTCATTCGGTTTCCGAGAAATAGTTCTCTTATAATATCAAATGGGAGTCAAAACAGAGCTCCTTGAGGCCACTCTGTTGATCCACGTCTGGCAATCCATCTGTCAGGGAAATTGATGTCAAGCCAGATTCCTGCAGGAATACTAAAGTACCGTGCTGTGCTGTGCTGTCTTGCATTAAAAACCATTCCTATTACTAAAGCTGAACGTTTCTCCAGAGCGTCTCAAATATGAATACGAATTGTTCTATAAAATTTTAGACATTGGCACAACGCATCAATAATACAAACACGGTCACTTCTTTTCGAGATTCGTCTTTCGTGAGAGTATAGTGGTTTCGCCACTTGTACTAGTTTGAGAGGTCTGGGTTCGAATTCCGTCGATCACTCAAGAAATTCTTCAATTGGAGCTGTCCTCCATAAATTAGTTCGGGTTCTAGCCCGCAAAATATACAAATTGGCCTGTGAAAATACACTTGTACAACAACGGAGCAATAAGGTCTAATTTCATGATGCTCCTAAAGATCAACAACTTCTCGAGATTATCTCCTTTACTAAAAGCAGATGTATCATCCTTCTGCTCAGGAACGAAACAAAAATATAAAGGTCCTGGGGCAAGAAAGGTTGTCCGTCTGTGCAGGGCGATGCTATAAATTGTTGGTACCCCCTCCAGATTTATGAACATCTCGTGCAATCTTTAGTAAAACACGAAGTGGAAATTGAAGAATGCACAGGAATAATAGTGTGTAATAAGTTGATTTGGGGACGTACAAGTGCCAATAAGATTTAACCACTTAAGAAGTACTTTACAAATATATTGCCACCATTATTACAACTCTCCTCACTGGAAAAATAATTTCAGCATCCTTTCTAATCCCCACTCCCACTTTCTGGACTGCTTCGCGAGTCCCCTGTGAAGTAGGAGTTCAGGAGCACCGCCCTAGCTGCTCCTTCCTATTTCCGGCACTCTTCTATTAAAGTCCAAATGACTTTTTCCAAATGTTTCACACCATCAATTTGATTGTGACTGCAGCTATGTGAGGCATGTTAGTTTCTTGTTGGAAACACGCCTTTGGACTGCCGACCTCCATGTTTTGATAATATTGGAAGCTTTATCTCATCCTTCAACCTCACCTGAGACCGACTAACTCAGCCACGTTTTGAAAAAGACCCATAAAATATCCTCACGTCATGCCAATTTCGTCACACTTCGTAAAGTTCGATTTTTAAGAAATAATTAGTGCTTCTTTGTTTATGCGATGATGCTGTACCAGTCTCTTCAGTGCGCAGAAACAAATTGAATTTTTTAAGAACCTAAAAGTAATTTTTTAAATAACATTAAAAAAATTTATCTAATTTGACGAAGGTCTGCAGCTTTATATTGAACAAATCTGAAATACCATTTTAGCGAACTGTCTTTATTTCATATCAAAGAAATTATGCAATACTGGACTCTCAATACTAAAAGAATCATCGAAAACTCATTGTGGCGAATATATTATGAACTACGAAAAACATTTTACGAACAATGGATTCTCATTGCGGATTTCAACTGTCCAATTTCTAGAACGCAATCCTTCCAAGCTGCAATAGAGTCTAATGGGAAAGGTTTATAACAATCACAGAACTTGCAAAGTTTGCATGGACCTGTCTAACGGTTCTAGATAATTACAGAGAAGACTGCCTCATCACAGAGTAGGGGCAATTTATTATAAGTTAGCGACACACTGTTATTCTCTCTCTCTACGTTTTCGTTTCATCTTGTGAACAACAGTTTGCAATTTGCTGTCTTGTACGAACAGAATTATATCGCGATTGCGAGTAGTCGCGTGTTGCTCTAATTCAAAAGCTCCTCAACTATGTTTATTACGTTATACAAACAGAAGATGGTCACTAATATTCATATCATTCTAAGAAATGCTGAAAACTTTCTCAATTGTCCCTTAACAACAGAGATGAGGCAGAAAACAGCATTAGAAACACTGTTTCTGAAACAGAAATGATTCGCGAATCACACAATACTTAAATATTTACAATTTTTCGAGTCTAAACAGTTAGTTATTTACATAAGACATCAGTATCATGTTTGTAAACGTGTGTTCTACGGTTTTGTCTCATATTCGGGATGAAAAACCATCCAACCATCGCGCCAGGTCCACTAACTCGTTCATGATATTAAAAACTGAAAGATAAAAGTACATAAAAGCTGACCAGTCGAGACAAGATTCGAATACAGACCTTTTCCACACAGCGTTAGAGAGCAGCGATGCCATTCGCTGCACTGCACGCTAGGGACTCTGTTTCAAGAGTTTTGAGCTCTTTTTGCTAATCGGTTAGACGCTGGTTAAACGTTTTCACATCGAAACGATAAGCAACCAGGAAGAGGAACACGCGATAGGCAATACATATCGTTTGAAATGTGGAGTTGAATGGCAGCTACTCAAATCGCAATGACAGCGAAGTTGCTCGGTGATGTATTTTGAAGCGAGATGTCAAGAAGCCACGATACTAAGTCGTGGACAGTTCACTAACTTGGAATTCCGAGCGCCAAACATCCGCATCGCACGCCTCATTCTGTTTGTTCTCTAAGAAGTATAATGTACAGTTGATATCAAATACTCCAACCACTGCGGATAAACAAAATTAAAACTTCGGAATAACCTGAGCCAGGTAAATCATAATGACATCCCAGCAAACTTCTCGCATTATCCAGTACTCATTCTGATGACTACAAGTTCACAAGTAAATTATTAATCTGGTACATTGCAGTACAATCTTCCTGGGCAACTTTCAGCAAATATCTAACAGAACCTTCCAAAGTTCCAGCAATATAAAGATATTCTCCATCAATTCGAGATAAGATATTCTAAAGGCAGGAATCCCAAACCTCTAAACTATAACGTCCTAATTTGATTTCTGCGTTATTCTGTTTTAAAATCACATTGAAATGAAGGATTTGTCCAACAAGTTCTTTATTATTTTTCGACTCGAAACGGCCGCTGACTGTTCATTGAAATTAATGATGTACTTATCTTCACTTGTCCCGTTTTTGCCTTTTAGAAATGATTGCGTGCTTGTTGTACCGCTGTCTTATCTTACAGACACACACCGACGAGTATCTGAAAATGGACATCACTTTATCTCGCCAAAGTTGCTGCCATTGCAAGATTGTTTCTTACCACCACATAATTATGTACATAAGAATTATCGGTTTTATAGTGGCGCAAAAAACCACCCACGCTAGTTAGTCTTAATGGAGAGCTTGCTGCTTTTTTGATAAATCTGTACCAAATTAGTTTTAATAGCTTAATGCACTAAATACGCAACGCATTTTATTCAAAAAAGAATAAAAAAACCGTGTGGAGTTCTAATTAGTGCGCAGAAAGGTAGCCAAACATAACAATAATTATTCTGAATTACCGGGTGCTGGTTAATGAATTATCCTAACTTTTAATGGGCATTTTTTACAGACAACTCAGCACCACTCGGGTTCATATTTAACGTCGATGTTTCCAGGCCTCTGCTGCTGAAAATAAGTGAGTTGGTAACAACGCAGCAGTACATGTTTAAGTACTTATTTTACTGTCACAAAAAGCGACGCATTAAGTGAATAAAACTCCACGTTACTTGCCTGTGAATACGGACTGAGCCCCGAAGTTTATATCAGCTATAACAATTCTTTAATACTAAGTGCAATGTAGCTTTTCTGGAGACAGAAAAACGACTACAATTCTTTTGCAATTTTATTACCTTTTCTTTTTCGCAATTTGGTCTCCCACTGTAGTGTGATCTTTCTTACTCGAGCCACTCCACCTCCCTTCTCTAACTTCAGTCTGCCTCCTACGTGTATCTTTATGTACAGATATTTCCCTCCTCTTTTTCCCATAACTTTCTAATATTACACTTTTTGGTCCACTTTTTTTTTTTAGATTACCACTAAAAATACCAGAAAACAGTACACGTACATCGAGGACCCACTTTTAGTATTCATATTTTCTAGAGGATTCCACAAACTTTCTACAATTGATCAAACTCGCGTTATCTGTAAAACATCGTTAATAGTGGAGAGAAATTCCCTAGGTGGTTAAAGGTCATTTGTTAGCTGCCTTTTCTCTCTCAATCCGTATGTCCTTCACTTACAAAATTCGTGGAATCGACTGCTTACCACGATTCTTAGACCAATAGTTTGTTCAAAAGGGGTTAACTGCAGCGAAATCGCTAATGAATGACCTTTATCTGCCTCTAAATATTCTCTTTGCTATAGTATAAACAAAGTTACGCACAGGTATACCGCGTAATATTTCAGGCGCGTGCGAATTGTTTTTTTAATTATTGTTTTGCAATTATGTATTATGTTGCATTCTAAATAGATATGGTATGAAATTTAATGAAAAATTATTGAATATAACCAGAGATAGGGAAAAATAAAATAATTCAAGATACGGATAAAACCTTTATCGAAAGCTTTTTATCCAATATTAACTAGACTTTGAATAATTCGACAAAGTTAGGAATGGAAAATGATCCAAGAAAACAAGCTTATATAGCATCAGCCAAAAAAAAGCACAGTTCACCCATCCGTACAATCCACGAATTTCTCTAGTTCTCTCTTGAATTTATTCAACCCATCCACTTCCACAAGAGATTGGAAACCTGTTCCAGCAAGCAACCACCCGTGGCTGAAGGCCACATCTATCCTGCAACCATCCTTCCTCGACTTGAATTTATGCCACCTCATATGAGTAGTCTTAGCAAGTGGAGGAATACCATTAACGTTCAGCTTACTCGATCCATTCAAGACTTTAAGCACCTCAATCAGATCTCCCAGCAAGTCTTGAGACACTGCAATTTGCAGACCTGAAGCCTTTCTTGGTAGGAGAACCCCTCCTTTTGTCCCCTTCACCAGTCTAGTTGCCCTTCTCTTCACCCGTTCCAACAGCCCTACATCCTTCTTAAAATGGTGCCGCCAGACATGTATGCAGTACTGATGACATTGCCTTGTACAATGGGATCAGATCTTCTTATCCCTGCTAGAATATCTGATCCTTGTATATCTTGACAAAACCCATGGGCTGTCCTGGAAGCCTGTCTGCATTGCTCAGAGAACTTCATATCTTACTGCACAATTAACTCCAGGTCTTTTTTATTCTCCATGTCCTGAGTGCGGTACCACACAGTTGGTACGTTAATCTGGGATTACTCCTACTGTACCCATATACAGTATCTTGCATTTGTCAATGTTAAGTTTCAACTGCCATTTCTCAGCCCATCAACCCAATTTTCCTATATCTTGTTGCAGTAGCTTACCTTGATGAGTGTCGTTAATCATCTTATCAGCTTTTGTATCATTTGCAAATTTAGTCATTAAGACTGATAAGTTCAGTTCATAATGCCACGAATTCACTGTTTCAACTATACATTTGAAGATTTTAAGATTGGGTACTCAATTTGGACTCTAATTGGCCACGTTATTCCTAATAAATGCTAGTGGCATTTTCCCAAAATCATTTCATGTTAGTGATTTCTATAATTTTTAATCATATCTACAAATGACATTATTTATTCTATATAGGATAAATAATTTTCATATTCAGTGAACAAGAATATATTTTCAAATATTCGACAATATAACATAAACTAACCTAAACCTTGATAAACACAGTCATGTTTTCTTTTAAATATAACACGTATTTGAGTTTAAGTCTTATCGACTGAAATCAATACGTCTGAGTGTCATTGACATATGAAGTCATTAAACTAAGGGTTTAAGAAAATAGTCCCTTCCAAACAGTTTGTTATTTGGTTTTTAGGAGCATTAGCAACTAAGGCCATATTGCCCCGGGGATATGCTAAAGTAGTCCTGGAATTCTGAAAAGGACTAGAGCCACTGTTCTAAATTTATAGCAATGTTTCTGTTGTGGGGAAATTAGAGGGAATAACAAATGGAGTCATAACTGGACCTAAATCCTCTCTGTGGAATTGAAATCTAATGTCCATCCGACTTTTCTTTCTCGAGTGATGGCCAAACATGCTTTCATTTATATATATAAATTTCTGGTGGAGGTAGGGGAGGGAATTTGGGAGCTATGGAATCTGAACTGAACCGAAAACGTTCCTAGGAGCTAACAGAACATACCTTGAAATTTTAGTAACGATCCTTATCCAGTAATATCCAAAAACATGCATTTGCATTTATGTAAGAACTTAAAATTTTATTAAAGGCCCAAATATAAGATGCATTTCACGAAATTCCGTCCACTGGGAGTTGAACTGTAACGTGAGGACCAAATATAAGATGCATTTCACGAAATTCCGTCCACTGGGAGTTGAACTGTAACGTGAGGACAGAAGGACATTGCAAATGGGTCTGAAAATTAATGATGAGAAGGCCTGTTGCAATATTTAAATATATTCGGCTGAGTTTAAAATCAATCTAATATCAAAAAAGGCAAAAAAGTTTTGTATCTGTGTGTTGCTAAACGCAACTGCCCCTTGATGATTATATCGTTAGATAAATTCGAGATTCGCTCTTCCCACAGATGTTTACGTGCATATTGTATACGGTCACGCTCACAGACACTGCGGTAATCTGCCACGATCAGGTGGAAACAGCACAACGACAAACCAGGTGAATACTGCAGAGGGAGGTCGAGGAAGGAGATATGCCTGCAGCACATCATTAAACAGAATTTTTTCCCAGTCAGCTGGGAATGGAACCACAACTGCATTGCTCGCTGGCTCCGTTTTGGTCACGAGAACATCTACACTCGATTATTCAAACACGCCTTGCACTTTAGTGACATTAACAAATGATATCACAGGCCGACACTGTACGCTATACGTCATGCACTATGATTCTTGCAGGCTATTACGTATGATTCGTTACACATCTGGGCACTAACCAGTTATGCTCCTTTTACCAGCGAATAGCTGCCTTCAATTGAATAATGACAATCGCACTCAGGAACTGACTGCAGGACTTCTGCAACTCATCGGTCTGCTGGAATTTGATCTGGACGCATTGCAGTAATTGTTCACTTTGAGAAGCCGCTTATTTAAAGTGCTTATTAAACGCATCCATGGTCAACACAACACATCTAAATACGACAGGCCATTACTTTGCTTCAAAATACATTTTTCATCGTATTGAAAAACAAATCAATATATCTTCAATTAGAACTGCCAAAGTGAAAAGCAATTAGTTCCACATTTTTCAGCAAACATCGAGAAAACGGCTAAGATATGAAAGCTATTTGTTCCAATTCTTTCTTTTTTAGCGATGCAATAAATCATGGGGAATTTCAGGTTTGAGATATTTACATACTGTTATCAGAATCTTAACCATTCTTCAATTTGCGAAACCCCAAATAGTCTACAACATAAACGGCTTCCATTATTGTTCTAGCGAAGAAAAGTGAGCACAATGTCAATAAACCTGACATTAAATTCTTAAATTGGAACATTCATTCTGAAACATCTGGTATTTACGTGATTTATGAGTTACTTTTAGAAGTTTCAATCTTTCCTTTCAAGCACATATGTCCTGTTTAAATATACCACCATAAATTTTATAATAACAAATGATAACTGAAGATAATTGGAAACGTGTTAAAATTAAATTAATTTCCGGTAGTGTCATCGACAATATAATTAAAATCTCGTTGGATAATAAAAGTAAAAGTATTATTACAACAAGCGCTGACTGACTATTGAGATTTAGGTTTTCTCTAAAGAATAGTGTCAAATGATGTGAATCGGCCAAATGTTTGGGCTCGCATTTTCTAAAGATGCGTCGATGTATGCGATGAGAAATTTGGTATATGTACTAGAACGAGAAACGGTGTTCTTGCTACGTGCTGTTTGCCCAACGTAACCAATAGATTACCAATAGGACGAAAGAGATTGGAGAATTCTGAAGGATAGCCATGAAAGAGGAATAACTGTACTGGAACAGCTTAGAATACTTAAGGAAGCACTCAGACACTTGGTGATCATACAAACCTGGCTGGAAAAATGAAGACATCTCTGTTTGGTGGAATAGAGACGTGAACATCTAGAATAAGTAGAAATGATAGAAGAGGAAAGTTCTGCTCCCACCGCTTATTTTTATTTATATTTTATCCAGACACAAAAAATAGCACTCAGTGCATCGAGCTTAATATTTATTCAGAGTCATAAATAAATTGGTCTAAATGTTTTAACGATCAAAAATCTGCTTGTTGGAAGGAAGATGAAATCATTTGCTCGAAGGAAACTAGACGTTAATAGAAAAAGTTAAGAATTTTTGTTAGAGTGCAAGTCATTTGCGTTATTAATTATACTAGCAGTAATTTTTTTATTGTATAAAGTTTCCAAATCGGAAAGATAATGGCAGTTGTCTCTTTTTCTTCTTGAGGAGATTCCTCATGAAGAAAAAATTTGTTTTTCTTGTTCGATTTCATTTATCAGTGACAATACTTCTTCTAGATATCAATAATGTTCAATTTCATTTATCAGTGACAATTATTTAATCATTTTTAGACCTTTTAATTGTAATTTCAGTTTCAATGTTGGAGGATTTTAATGATTCTCCAATGGATACTATAAAGTTCCAAAAATAAATTTTACACCATACTTATGAAGCTGAAAAATTTATCAAGTATTCATACAAATATGAGGCTTAACTTTAGATCACTGTTTATGGCCTGATCGGATTCTAAATTTTTAGACTTGAACCAGTTCTGAAAAGTCCTTTTGGAATTCACCAATGTACGTTTACACCTTGCTTTTCTTCCATTGTTTCCTTCTAATTCCAAAGACACTGAGAACAATTTTAATTCGTTTTTGACTACCACTATAAAATAGATCTAAATACAGTGTCCGTAAATGATCTTTATAATTTTAATCTTAAAATTATTTAAATAAATAAATAACTGAAAATACCAACTCAAAAACGTATTATGAAAAATCTAAAAATTTCAGTGCGAAAGCCACGAGTGTCGTGAGAAATGTCAAACCGATATTCAACTTCCAGCCACACCTTTTGGAGAATAGCGTGGTCAATTTTTTGCACAGGCCTCTGTGATCCGTGCTTTCAGCACATCTAGTGTCGTTGGCAACGGAGGGATGTAGACATCATCCATAATAAACATCCAAAAGAAAATAATCCATCTGGGTAAGATGATCTGATGATCTCGGTGGCGATCCCTTAGAGCCTCCACGCTCCCAGTTCACTGATTTGGAAGGAATTTATGCAGATATGACCTCGTATGGATTCTCCGCTTCCCCGTCTTGTTGGAAATCTTCCTGCCGATCTACATACACATGGAGTGCCAAACAGCTATTTAGAACATGTCGTCTAATGTTTTAAACAAGTTCTTCACTCACACGTCTGCCGATTCTTTTTCTTTTAGAAACAGCCATCCTTCAAACAACGCTTGTACCAACGAGTACTGTTCATTCCTGCCACAGTTAGGAATGGACAGCTTTTCGCGTTTATCTTTCCAACTGTTATACGTTTCAACTAACCTTTAACATGCTCTGAGAAATAAAACCTTAGAACTGTAAAGATCACTTATAAAGTGAAAACACAGACTAAGATTGTTTCTCACGATATCTTTGTAATTAGCAGTCTTAAATTTTGGCACATTTCTGAATATCTTCTGAAGTTCTCTGGAGTTGGTTTCAATTATTTAAAGAGCTTTGCCAATGACAAAATTATCTTCAATGTACTCTGAATATAGTTCAGTGAGTGATCCACTAGTGCCTTGCTTGATGACATCATGCAATTTTCTTTCGATATATTTTATTTAACTAGATTAAATATGGCATTTTTTTCCGCTCCTTTTCTGCTGAATAGGTCATCTGTATCACGTTTCTCCATTTAAATTCAAGTCATGTCAGTCTTTGAATCGAAGTTCATTACGTTTGTTTCACTGCATCTCCTGTTCCAGTGCTTGAGTTTGGGTCACATCCTTTGTTGCATTACCAGTCTTATTACAGTAAAAGTAGTTTAAAAACATCACGACTCTTCGTAGTTCGATTATACCAATGTATTCGGCTTTTCAAGTAATTTATAGAAAGGTAGGCGACACAAGTACTTTGTAACGCTATCACATACTCAAAAGAAATTGCTCTAAAATTAGAATAAAGCAAAATCACTGCTGTATGCCGTGATTGGTTATTCTTAACTTTGTTAAACAGAGTTTTTTCACGTTCTGATGCTTAATGCATATTTATAGTAAGTATACTCTGAATATATTCAGAGATACCTTCAAAAATTTTTAAAACTCCAAACGAGGCAAGGCTTTTTCTAACTGCGCAATCGAGTTGTTTTAAAGTTATTATTTAAAGCAGAAAAATGAAATTTGCAGAGTATTCTCCAACGATTTGGAAAGCATATTACGAGTATGAACCTTAATGGTAATAAAAACAGTGACACCATTAAATGAGGACCATGTTTTTCGCAATTAGTTGATTTTCTTTTTCATTTATATTTACATTTTTGCAAACACTTTGAAGGAAGTCAGAAATGAGAAAATTATACGTCTCTTGTGTAGTTCTTTATATACAGAAAACGGACGAACGAAATTATACATCTTGTGAATTGGAATCTTAAATTATGCGCAAATAAAAATAAATAAAAAAACAAACCTGCGCACCCTTTATCAGTGAATGATTTGACCACTCTCAGAAAAGCTGCATTAGTATAATTTGATATTACGCTTTGTAATTAAGCTCGCAATTTCCACGTTGTGTGTCCATTAAGGGAAATGGACGAAATGTCTTTTGTATCCTGAAAGCTAATGCGTTTACTTTATGTACAGTTAGAAGAGCGTAAGAACACAGTTGTTCCACTGCGAGTTTTCATCAAAAGAATTCGCTGGAACAGACTTGTGCTCATTTCTATAAAAATAGTGAACGTCTAATTGAAACTGATGATATTTTTTGGATTATAAAAGTTCAGTATTGCTGATTAATAAAAAGATTTATTTTTATGCTTCAGAGATCTGGGGGATATGCAACTCCATGTCTCGGTGTAAGAAAGTACTCAGCTCTCAGGTGGCCAACAAGAATCGCTACTGCACTCCCAGAAGTACAACTGAGTTAAAGTCCTCAAGGCCACGAAAATCTCCTAATCAAATCCTCGATATTCGTTTGCAATGACGATGAAAATTCTTGCTGGACTCATCTCTCTCTCTCTCTCTCTCCCGGTATTTAGGAAACGTTCCTGAATATCCCCATTCTCTCAGTTCCTTCAGCTTAAACCATCCTGGTGTCCTTCAGGAAACAGACTTTTTCTTACAGGCAAGTTTCCCCTAGTTTTCAAAAGATATGAAATATCTTTTGCAAACTAGTCTAGTCTAGTCTTCAACAAGTTTGCAAAAAATATGAAATGACACTGCGATCTGCGACTGTTAAAAATTATCAGTGAACTCTCAGAGACCAAAAGTTTTCATAAATGTTTAATATCGAACAATAAAGATAAAATATAGATATATAGATTATATAACAGATCAGATGTGAAGCTTCCCCACCGATGAGGCTCTAAAATCGATCGAACCCACAATAGTAGGGATGGCACACTTTTTAAATAAAGAGCGATATATTTCTCCATTGGAGCAGTTCTTTTTATTTAATGACATAATAATATAAGGCTAATATTTCGCTCATTTATTATAGTCTTCGCATACTGAAGTTAGTGTGCTCTTTTTCCCCTTTTATTTTCTCTTCCCCGAAGAGGTTAGCTCCTGTTAGTACTAATATCTTAGAGTATGCATTAGACTTTAAGAACTACACCGTCTCAAATTATTTTTTCTTTTAAAAACTTACGAATAATCTAAACTTTTGTTATTAAAATGTACAGACGGGTGTCTGTAGAGTTTCATTATTTCACGCAAGAAACTTTATATTGATTCGCATTAACGAAATTTATGCAGAGGTTCATGCTTCATTCAACGCGCTTTTAAATTAACTCTCGTTTCAATTTCCACTAATTATGACTATTTTTCAGTAGCAAAGTAATTTTAAACATACATATGATTAAAATTTCAGCATAATTAGCAATTATAATATTTAATTATAACTTTTTCGAATTTCGAAACTCATCTGAGATTTCAGATTTTGTTTTAACATTTTTTTTTTTTTGCATTATAATGTACTTCGGAATTCATGATCCACTCCCAAAATAGAGCATACTGAAAATATCATTAATGCACTTCCGCATTATACACATCTGTTGTAGTTAGGTTGCCTCAAACCAGCCTAATGAACCGAACTGCAATAGGAGGAATCATTTCTATACACTGAGCTGCAGAGTCCGTTATGAAGTCACTGAGTTACCTACGATTTAATTGGGAAATATAAACTGTCTCATTAACTCAGTTATTAATACCCAATATTGCATAAAGATACTACATTTGTCCTAAAATTTAGATTTCCATTCGCTTTTCAATACTTCACTTCAACTAGCCTAAAATTTAACTGTTTTTGAGTTGTTTAAAGAATGATCCAATAACGGAACTCGTTGGGGACCATAACAGAAATTACAGAACAATGTGAACTAATATTTCCTCTTCCAAAACAAAAAAGTAATATGGTTTATTACTTTTTTGTTAATTTATTTTTATTGTATTTATAAAATTTTACGATCTGATTACTGCCCTAATGTGGACTGTTTAATGGTCCTCTCGTCTTGTATAACGTTTTCGGTGACTGATTAGGAAAAATGATGATTGGGTAGAGAGTGGATTGGCGATCTCTGGCAGCACAGGTCTCCAGCCGTCCTTCTTCTTTGCATTTCTTAAAGCATGCTCATAAGAAAGTTTGTCAATTATTTTTCAGGGACAAAAATAGCATTCTCAAACTTGCTGTCTCTTGATCTGCCCTTTTCACTTTCCTCTTGATGAAGCCTTCCAACAACTGCTTCTATATTCTGGGTTTTTTTTTCGAATTAAGTATCAAAAATATGTAATTTCTTTTCTTTTTTGTGGCGATGAATAATGTCTTTGTTTATCAGGCCTGGCACTTCTTTCTGTAGTCATATTTCAACTCTACAGATCTTCAAAATCCTCCGATACAACCACATCTCCAACGCTTCTATTTTATCTACCCTGCTTTTCTCAATGTCTGGATCCCTGCTCTATTGATTAAGATGACCCACACACAACATCCCCAGTTTATTATCTGTCATTAAGTTAAAAAAAACACGTGAAATGATGTGTTTTTCAATTTTAAGAATGTCTTCTTCTTTTAATTTCGTTATCAGATGTTCCACTTTCGTTAATTGCATTATAAGAATAAATGTTTTGCTGCTTGTTTTATTCTTCACTGAAATTTGCAATGCTGATTTTACTCAGGTAATCTGAGTAACTAGTTACTAATTTGCATAATCTTTGCTTTCTCGCAGTTAATTCTCATTATAAATTCAATTTCCTCTTTCGTTATCAACTGTCAGCATTGATAGTTTCTCTAAATCTCTTATATTTTCTGCTAGCAATACAGTATCAACAGCATCTTTCACATTAGTTCTTCCCACTATTTAAATCCTTCAATTTTATAAATTTCTTCAAAATATACTCAGTGATACTGAATTATGACCACCTACCTAATACCGTGTCGGCCCACCATTCGCACGGATAACAGCCGCTACTCGCCTAAACGTCTTCACTTCCGATCTGAACACTCCACAGGTGTTCTATTGGATAGAGGTCAGGCAAATTTGGAGGCCATTCAAGATGGGTGATACTTCATTGTATTCCTCGAACCACTCGTGCACAGTGCGAGCCCGATGACATGGCGCATTATTGTCTTGGAAGATCCAGTTTCTGTCCTGAAAAAAGAGACCATGTGTACTTTGCCAACACGCCAAAGTACACATGTCCTAAGAGCTTCCGGTGGACCTTACCAGTAAAACTTTGGTGCATACGCACCAGTGGTCCTAGTTTTTGTCAGCGAAACATGCCCCATATTAAGCAACTACTGCCACCTGCCTGAATAGTTGGCACCATGCACGATGGGTCCATGGACTCGTGTTGCTTGCACTGCACGCGATGTCCGTCGGTATGTTTCATCAGGTATTTGGACTCACACTCATTTCCACTCCTCCATGTCCAACCAGTGTGTTGTTGACATCACAGCATTCGCCGTCGACGATGAGCAGCAGAGAAGAGAGGGCGTCTCTTAGATTGTCTTTGGTACCCTATACGTCTGAGTGTGTGGCACATCGTCATTTCGGGCATTGTTCTTGCATTCCCCAATATTGTATTGCGATGTCAACTGTCGCAGAGTGACCTGCAGTTCAGCTCGTAAAATGCGCTGCACCCTTCGGTCATCATGAACCTCCACCTTGCGTAATCCTCCACAATGCTATCGGCTGTTTCACCCGTTCGACACCATTCTTTATACACCTTAACCACAGTAGGGTTGAGCAACTGACAAGGCCTGCTGCTTCCGATAGGGAAACCTTTTCATTTAACCAAACTGTTTCGATATGGAAACACCCGAAGAACGAGCTCTTATTAATGTACAAGAGGAAAGGAATGGGAGAAAGGGAAACCAGCATTAGCGGAGAGGTTAGAAACATTGAGCCATCTAACATCACTAGCTGTAAGTGATCTTGTTGGCATTGTAAGCTCCCATCTTATGGATTGTCAACAAATAGACAATCCATAAGATGGGAGCTTATTAAGAAGACATTTATGCCAGACACACTTTTTATTATATATATATATAATAAAAGTGTGATATAAATCTTCAGTGTGTGTGTATAAACGCAAGTGTACACTAAAGATATATCTTAGATCTTTTCGGACACTTCCACTCTTTTTTTCCTCTCATTTCATCATCTTTTATCTTTTCATGATCACCATTGAAAAAAGCTGCATCACAGCGAATACATCACAGTGTATTTCCTTTTAGTTTTGGAGAGGCCTTTCAGTAATTGTTCTCCGATTGAACCCTCGTTTATCTCTGCTTATGAGTCACGTCTATATTCACTTATATGGTTTTGTAGGTTCTGTGTGTGTGTGAGAATTATTCTTAAAGTAAGGTTTTTTTCACTGTTTAAAATCATATTCTTTCATTCCGTTATTCTCTTATGTTCCCTTTCATCAATTCTGCTGGTTATATTTTCCTTTCCTGGAGCCTTATCTCTCATTTTCCCCAATGGCAGCGCTGCTTCTCTTAATATTGGTCTTTTATGCCATCGGTTCCACATATTTCTTACATCTGTTTTCTCTATAAATATATATCCATTTACCTTAACTGCACTCCTTTTAAATTCCTTTTTGTCCATTTCTTTTATATTTCTTATTTATTAAAACGGTTATTTTAGTTTTATGTTCCTTTTCTATGTTTTCTATTTTTCTTCACTTTATTTTAATAATTTTCTTATTCAGTTCCTTGCTGTTGCCTCTCTTACTATTTCTTTTCATTCCAATCCCGCATTATATTAGTACTGTATTTCTTTAACAATTTTACTCCTTTCTGCACGTGGTCATCAGTGAAATATTAAAAGATTTTTCCTTTCAATTCGAGCATGATAATTCTCTTTGAAATGAGTGAGCGTCCTGTCAGTGATGTGTAGATATTCGTTTTTCAGGATTATCTTTGAATACATGTATATTCTACGCTCGTTTGCTTACACTGAAATCAGTCTACATGGTTAACCTGTTTTCTCTATTTATAGAGAAAAATCCCAGTTGTGATTGCTGAAGAAGCAAGGGTTTCCAACATGAAAGATGGGGCGCAGAAGAGACTTTAGTGAGTGGCAAAAGGAGTAGTAGCATTTAACAGGTCTAAAAGAGATATCGTGTTAATGAAGTAGCTGAGTTTTCTGGTGTTTCAGAAAGAACAGCAATAAGAGTTTAAGGAGCGATATGAGTCTAAATTAACCAAAAATGAGGGCAGTATTGTAGTCGGAAGTTTGTGCTAGGTGATCCTTGATGAATATCGCGTCTAGCGAAGAAAAAAACGATTTCAAACAAGACAAGAACTCAAAGCAGACAATCAAGGACTTCATTAACCCATGTCTGTTAGAACACTGCGAAGAGAATTGCATAACATGGATATCAATTAAGGTTTCCGTAAGGGAAAAATGTTAACAGCTGCACGTAAAATAGCCCTGCTAATATGAGCTAAAAAAGGTATAAAAACTGGAGTTTTGATGTTTGGAACTCTGTGATTTGATTTCAAGAATCCATAATGATGTCTGATACCGAGTTCACAGAACCAATGAGGAATTTCATCGAGCTGGTGATGAATCAGTGATGCTTTGAAGATGTTTTTACTATTATGAAGTAGGTCCCCTACTTGAAATACCAATCAGGCGGGCTATACAAATTCCATGTTCCTGTATTTCAGGATGACGACTATCCTGTTCACAGTGCCTCCTACTGTTTTAAACTTGACACGAGAAGATGATAGGCCATATCAGCATATTAAAATCCTATAAAGAATGTACACGGGACTATTTTGAACGGAAAGTGAGAATACAATAAGAGCAGCCACGAAACCTCAAGGAATTAATGGGTTAACTATTTTCAGAAATCACGAAGAATCATAAAGTGATTCTTGTAAAAGGAGGAACTATACATCATTAATTGACAAATTACAGAGGTAACTAATTTTATACTCTGTGTCTGTACGTCTATAGATGTGTATATTCAATGACTTAATTGCAATTTGTGCGTGAAAAACTAGGAATAACTGACTTGGAAAATCACGGAACCTTCCGCTGAGATCGACCAACTGCAGTGTAGATTGAAGAGGACTTTATAAATTGCTTCAATCATAGACGGGAACTGAACAAGATCTCTCAAAACCAGTGGCAGATGGCGAAGCACCACGCCGGGTAGCTACGACAGAGAGCTGTGTAACAACTTTTATATCCACATTTATGTGATACTATCTGCGAGGGTAAGATGTTACCTTCGCAGATATGCCACTGTTCTTCTTCATCGTGTGAAACATCCCGCGTTTGATTTCCATCGCTGACTTCGAAAGATGAACTAATAGTCTTTTTCAAGCCAACCCGAAATTGGCCGTTTCGGCGAGAGTTGGTGGTTTATTTCGCTCCCGGAAACTTAGGTTTTTCATCCGGTAAAACAAACCACAAAATGTAATTCACAGATGTGATATATTGATTCTAGGCGAAGTTAGTTGCCACAAAGAAAATGTTAAAACAAACCACTATTTTGAAATCTGCGTTTTGGAGGGATTTAATTGAACGAAGGGACAGTCAACACATCAGCGTTACTGACTGTGTAGACTAACTTAAATGGATCCAAGTGGTGGTAGTAGTAGCATTCCTTGTAATAGCATTTTGTTCGCTTCTCTGATGATTTCCAGTATCGATCCACATGCCATAGATGTTTAGTAACAGGCCATAAATTAGTACGGTCTGAATTCCTAAAAGATTTCTTCTAAAAAATCACGTCTTGACAACACCACACATTGCTGCTGGCACTACCTTGAGATGCCAGACGGTATCTTCGAGCTTGAAGGTCAGTTATATATGATATTATTATTATTTGAGACAACCAGTTGACAGCTGTATAAAATTAACTGAACGAGTGTACAATGTCATTATTTCAGATATGTGAGTAAAGATAAATCACATTAGACTGTTTTAAATTATATCCAAAACTATGAAAAGAAAAGCAGCAAAAACATCATGGGACTCTAACTTCGTTCTTGTTCATTAAAATCTCAGCATCCACAGAAATCGAGTAGAGTAATTACAGTACTTTCATTTTAGAATTGAGAAGGAAATGAGGCAGTCTGCTGTAAAGTTGCTGGAGTCAGTAATTTCTTATTCCCAAATTTATCGAAAAAAAATGTCAAAATTGTAATAATTTTATTTCATTGCATAATTTAGGGTGGAAACGTTTCGATAGAATTGTTTATTGAAGTCGAAGAGAGCACTGTAAGTACTCACTTAACAAAGGAACTTTTACTAGAGCTTCTGTAAAGGAAGTTTTCTTTTCTATAAGAGTATTCCTTAAAAGCATCGCCGAAGCAAATAAGCGCCAAAGAAAGGAAAGAATGAAAAAGGAGAGAGAGACTATAAAAGATAAAGAAAAAAAAAAAACAGATTTCAAGCTGAGTGCGCCGCAGTTTACTGCAGGCTTCTTAAGGTGTTAAAACTTTGAGACAGAAAATGCAATGAAAAGCTTTCTGAAGTACAGCGAAAAATGAAAGTTGCTGAATGGACATTTTGCATTCGGAATCTCATTGTTATTTCGACTGGTTGCTGACTGAGTTATTGATTTCTTAATATCCTCTTTCTCTCTGTCGGAGATGGTGACAACAGCTGATCAAGGAGGAGTTTAATTACTGTTTTAATTATCGGAGATATCAATAAGGAAGAGTGTCTTCCTTATTGATTAGTTAAGTTATTATTAAACCAATTACCGAGTTACAACTTCTTGTTGTCAAACACACTTCATACAATACAATACCAGCTAGTAGCCTGTTTTGCCCAAAGGAAACGTGAATATTATTCAACCAATTTAATGAAGTAGTTTAACTCGGTAAATATTCGAATTTCTGCTTATGTGGCTATCAGCTTTCGTTCGCACGTTACTGAATCGAAATCACGATTTCGAACTCTGTAGAAGTGTACAGGTAATATCCAAAAAATTTCTCAATTTCTTCCCTAACGACTGTATATAGTCTTTCAGGTACTTTACTTTTCTGTTCCTTTCAAGGCAGCGAAATGAAGTTTTCTTTTAAGAGAGCTCTCAGTACGTGAGTTTGCTTGGTTTAGGAAAAAAATGGAAGTTTATTAAGCCACTTTCGTTTTTCTAAACTGACATTTTCTTTTGGTAAGGGCAGAAGCGTTTCCTGGAAAAGAAAATGATGGTAACTGCACAGAGTTCAATATAAAAGAAAAGAAACTTCGGTCAAAATGAATTTCCATTTGATTTACAAATTCCCTTGTGGCTAAGATATTCTTCCTTTAACATGTACATAATTATACATCTTAGAATTACTCTCGCCCTTTATTCTGCCAAAATCTTCAAGTAGGTATCTGAATGCCAACCACTTATCAGACCATGCAATAACACAGCGTTTCTTGAAATCTATTTTGAAGTTGCAGCCTGTTCAGCCACTCATTTCAATAGTTTTTCATTCGGAAAGTTATGTGTGTTCTGAGGTCGATTTGCTGGGCGAAAATCCCGAGTTTCCGGGAGAAAAAAACTATGATACTCTTGCCTGATACCGACTACTCAACCACGTTATTAGAAAAGGACCATGAAAATTCCTCCCATCATCGACGGGACTCAAGCTCAGGTCTTTTCCACCCAGTGTGGGGAGGACGGCGATCCTACCAACTTGCTAACCACGAGGGCCCACGATGAGCTGTCTTTTCAATTCTGTTACTTCATATCTTTGATGTTCTAGCATAGCACCTTCTTGTTAATAGCTGCATTTTATATATATATTTTTTTTTAATTTTAATATTTAGAACCTATCTTAGTAACACAGTAAAATTCCTGTTAAAACTAATACAATTTTAGCGAAAATTCAATATTATAGGCCAGAGGCTTCCAGTTATACAAATACTAATAAGAGATACGAACTAAACTGCAATTTTCCATTGGTGCGGACGGGCAGCTCCTAGTAAAGCAAATGCCCAGTAGATGTTACCAGAGTATTTAGTCAACGTTTATTTATTTAATATTTCGAAAACTTCACTATGATTAAAATATTTCGCTTATTATTGATGCTTTGTAAGTTTCATTTGAACAAATTAGTTGAGGCAAAAAATTCCGTACAATGAATTATTTTCAGTCACCTATACGTAAAATACACCGGTTAACAACGGAAAAAAAACTTGGTGAACATTATGTTTGACTCCATATTGTAAATACAGCCATCGGAAGAAAGCTAAGTTTTAAAAGATGTGACAAAATAATTCAAATCTCATCATTTTACGTTTTTCACATTTTTAATGATTATTCTTGCTGAACTTGACGAAAGTGAAGCGAGGAATGTATTCGATGCAGTAATAAATTAAAATAATATATTTTAATAGGAATCCGTCCACTTCAATCCACTGGAAAAAAGATTTCCAGTGGATTGAAGCTTGTGGAAATCTTCTGGAAATTCTCTTGTGATTCACAAACTAAATCTCGCTGTGGATGTTCACAAGGACTCTTTCCTCCCCAGCCGACCTTTCTTTAGAGTATTTATGAATGATTTGTCTCCATTTCTTCTTTTTACATGTATGGTTTCCACTTTCTGCCTGCATCATGTTCAGAATGTCTCTGCTTCCAAAGATGTTACACATTACGACTGAACTACCAACGATTTTTTGTTGATAAATCGATCTCTATTAGAACCAGTATCATGTTTCTTTGAAAAGTGACGTTCCCTAAACTCAGAGTTAAACTGGCTAACATTCAGCATGAATAATTACCACACAACTTAGTGTCATGAACACACGATATCCTTTCCAATATACTGAGGCTCTTGCAAGGCAGGGAGGGAATCGTCCATCCTGGATCCGTTACTGTTCACACTTCTATTACCAGTCGTGCGTTTCGGATTACAAGCCGGATTAAAAGGCTCACATGCCTCTCTCCAGATCCAATTTAGTAATTTTAATACGACAAACATTTGCTCTTGCTGTACTTCAATTTCTACTCCGAATACAAATCTTCTGATTGCCTGTCGTAGGGTTCGTTTCTTGCGATCTGTTAAATCTTTTTCCTTCTTCTATTTTTTTCCATTTTTTTAATTTTTTCCCCTTTCCAATCATTTCTGGATTGATTCCTTTTTTTCCCTTTCCAATCAATCGGTATTTTACAAATCTTGGAAATCGGAAACCCAACTCTTTGTTTACATCATCGGATTACACTTAGAAACTCTCTTAAATCAATGCATTTTTTGTATCCATCCCTTATCCTATTGCTAGCAGCCGTCCTAGCATGGAGAACTTGGTGGTATGCACGTAACAGATACTTCCAAGTGCCTGCCAACTCTGGTGACATAGAAGTGGCGAACCAGAAGTGTGTTATCCGTACAGTCCTAATAACTGCAGCCAATTCACGCAGCCTATTGTAACGTCACTATAATGAGCACGGGCTATTGTAATGCTCTCTAACAAGAGCCTGATCAATGCATATTACTTGGTAGCGCTCTGCTCCTTTCATAATTGCATGCGATATCTGAATTTTTATTCCGCAAATAACTCTTGTTAGTTTGTAGGGATGAAGTGGCACGAGTCTTGTTACCTCACCATGAGACACGCAAGTTAAGTGCTTCATATTATG
This sequence comes from Mastigoproctus giganteus, assembly GCF_048544385.1. Taxonomy (NCBI): domain Eukaryota; kingdom Metazoa; phylum Arthropoda; class Arachnida; order Uropygi; family Thelyphonidae; genus Mastigoproctus; species Mastigoproctus giganteus. The sequence continues at coordinate 132,912,231 of NC_143585.1, read as the reverse complement.
TTTCATGCTTCAAATTTCACCGTTAGTTGTTGTACATTCAGAAAGAGGCAATCATGTCCCCATCAGCGCCTGCACTTGTTCGGGTATCTTAGAGAACTGCTTTGTTACGTTATTCATTACAAGTGAATAGAACGGAATCGGGTACTTCAGACAACCTTGAGCAATTTTCAGACCAAATTATGATGAAGACAGTTCAATTTTGTATTATTATCTGTGAAACATTGAAGAACCATTGAAGAGTGGAGGAAAAGTTTATAAGGTATAATCGTTTCGTGATTTTTTAGTCCTTCAACTGAACGGATGGATATTTCCTTCCATTTGAAGTAAATACCATCGTTAAGCAGTCTACGATCATTTTAAGGATTTTTCCTGTTAGGTTTTCAGAATCAAGCCGAAGCGAGTCAAGTCCCTTATACGCAGATTCAGTGTTGAATTTCTATGAAATTCTAAGTTAGTCCATCACTGTAAAGAATAAATGACACATTTCTTAACGAAATAATCATTTAATAAGAATGGAAAGACGGAATTCTCAAAAGATGTCGCCATTTCCCACTACTTATATCCCTGGATCTTTAGGAACGGAGGCCAAATAGAATTAAAACATGATCCATCACATCCTCTTTTTGATAACCAACCGTGAAATCGTGCACTCTTCCGGAACTTTCCAAGTTCTTCGTTTCCTTAAGACAATCAATCTCTGACTTCCTGAGTAACGCTTTTATGAGCCGAAGAAATAAACAACAAAAACAAATCCTTCTTTAAAATAAAGCCAGTTATTTTACAGCGTATTGATTACTTGGAAATGGCGAGGCGAACTGGGCATGCTTCGTAATAAAAAGCTAATAAAAGGAACTTAATAATACTGTCTAACTCATATACGCTCGTCTATCAACTGTTCAAATGTTAATGTCGTATTATTTAAAGATACTCAATTTAAATTTCCATCTGGGATGTAATTGAATTCGCTGTCTGAAAGTAAGCTTAAAGTAATACAGGCCTATTTCTTTTCTTTTCTGGTTTGCTGGGTTTCTTTTACTTCATCTTCTGAAGAAATGCGTGTCTCTGTGTTCGTTCGAAGATCTCATAATATATAGGAAAGTACTTTTTAATGAACAACGAAAATGTAGGTCATAAATTATCAGGGATTAAACAACGTACTCGTTCTTCTAAATTAAAGTTTTAAAAATAAGTCATTTCACAATCAAAACTACTTCGGTTTGGATCTCTTTTGTTTCGTTTTCGTCTAACTAAAAGTGTTCCTTTATGTTTAAAATGGCTTTTGTACGTTATTTATTACACACCCAGACATAATAATATAAGTTCGTACACAGGGAGAATTGCATCATTATATCTGCAAAAGTTAACGTGATTTATCTCCATGTTTTGAGAGCCTAAATCCGACAACTAACATCCCAGATGGGTCCAGTAAATTCGTTGCAAGGCAATTCATTATACGACAGTTTTGTGCATGACAATTCTCTGTATGCGACGATTTGGCGAAAGACAATTGGTGGCCAAGACAATTTGGTGTATGGGCGACAATTCGCTGCATCACGCAGAGATCAGAAACTATCAAAATCGATGAAGTAAAATGTTTAGGAAACAAGAGACATTTTGGGAACTTAGAAAGGAGGAATTCAGAAATTTAGAAGAAATAAAATCATTTATTTTTAATGTATTTTCTATCCTTTTATTTTGTATAAAAGGATTCACGCCGGTACTTCTCAGGTTGGAAAGTGCCTAAGTTGGAAGTTCTTCTTCTGCTTTCTGAATCTTCAATCAACCAGTCCTAGACACTTTAAAAACATGAGCGACCCCCAGAAAAGTATTTTAGAAATTTTTTTTTTTTTGTTTTGTCTCTATACTAACGGCCTTTCACGTAGCATTTTGGTTATTAGGATCCAACCCGTGTGGAAAATGAGGTGGTTCAAATCTCATCACAAAGGAGGAATTTTTATGGGTGGACGCTTAGTTCCTTCCCCCACCAGATAACTTTTTTTTATGAAGCAAACAAAGCAACGGGACAACACTATATATATATATATATATATATATATACTGTATGAAGACCTCAAGCATGAGAGGTATTGGAACCTGTAGCACTTAATACCGTGCATCGATGGAAGGTTGAAAAGATGAAAGAGGACACCTGTTGACATTAGACTTGAATTTCTAGGAAATACGTATGAAGGGAGGTTTTTCCAGAAAGCGGAAGTCGAAGAAATAAATAAGAAAGAAGAAAAGGTCCTGTGAGTTGGATAGCAAAAGGATGCTGACGGGTTGCAGCATCTGTTTGGAAGAGAGAGCGGGAATTATAGAAGCCAATTCAGAAGAACAGTGCCCATGGAAGTATCTATAGAAAACGCATTCAGCAGAAACAGAATGCCTATGAGACAGAGAGTGGAGACAGACTCTGTTAGAAATGGGTCATCAATTAACCCAACTACCCTCCTTGGAACGGAAAGTAGAATCCTGACAGATGTTTTGGGGGCACCGCTCCATGTACAAACAATATTCCATGGTAGGGTAGATTTTCGATTTCTACAGATTAAGCAGGTATTTGAAAGAAAAGTAACACCAAGAGCGAAAGAGAAAACCCAGTTTTTAGATGCAGAGGAAGCACCATTTGTGATGTGCTTATGCCAGAAAGATTAGAAGTCAGGGTAATCTCCAATAAAAATATGTGATCACGGTTAGAAATGTGACTGTCATCGAAGATAAGTATAGGAGCAAAAGAAACCTTTTTGCGAGATATAAGACAGGACTGAGTTTTAGAAGGATTGAAATGAACTAAGTTATTTATGCCCCACTGGGGAATTACCTGGAGATCAGCATTTAGGCAATTGGTGGTACCCATTTGAGAAGTTGAAGCTGTTTGAACAGGGCAAGGTTTCTCAAACTGGAAAGTGGAATACAATATGCTATCACTATTGGTAGGATTTCCGGTCAATGTAAGAAGGTCATTAATATAGAAGAGGAAAAGGGTGGGAGAATGCACTGCACGGGTCTTATGTGCCGACTCCCCATGACCTTGCTTGTTTGATGCAAAAACAAACACCCTTTTAACTAGCGTCCTCCATGCTAAATATCTTTTGGCGTACCATCTCTCAGGAGCGGAGAGAACCGCCATGAGTCCTTGTAAAAACGCCTCATTGGTCCAGAACGCTTTTCCATTTAGGGATTCGGACTCCAATTCTGACGGTACACAATTTCGGGAAGCTTACCCGCCTATCCTTAGCCCATCCACGGTACTAGCCTTCTTCCAATAAAATCTATAGCGCTGATTGAGAATCGAACGTCAGAAGATGCTCTAATCCACCATTAATGATCTTTATTTTTGGTCTCTAGAACAATTTCCCAACCCGCGTGTATTTCCTAGAAATGCAACTAACAGAAATGAAAGTAACGTACACACAAAGTTCTTTTGTAACCCGATCTTCAACCTCTCCGTGGAACTTTTTTTAATAAGAACTCGCCAAAAAAAAAAAAAAAAAAAAAATGGAAAATGTAAATTAAAAAACGAAGATGAAAAGTACGCTCTATCAAAAATATAAAATATCAAGAACGGTATCGTCATCATTAAATTCACCGTTTATAGCAGGAATGTTAAAAGTTGGCAATTTTCTGTCTTGTTTTTCCATACGCCAAATCCTTCCAAAGAATTCGTCGTATTCACTAAATGTCATTCACCAAATTGTCTCATACACCGAACTTTCATACAACAAATTGACGTGATCCCATCCTAAACTGTTTAAAAAGGCAAATGAGAAATCAGTCGTTAGGGTGAAAAGTACGGAAGTTTGTCTGAAATTGAGCGGATCACCAATAAATTCATAATTTAATTTTTAGCAGCCATGTGGCGTCGACAGTGCGTTGCTTTTTACCATCTGAGTCCTGCTTGTTAGTCAAAGATAAAAAAACACTTTATTACGTGTAAAAGTATGTTTTGAACATAAATGATCTAACTTTAATGTTATTTGTTATTGTTACAACGGTTTAATAAAACTGGAACAAGATTTAACTCAAACAGTTCATTAACTGTTTGTAAGTCATCAGTGATATCTTGTTTTCTGTGTAAAGTTGTGATATAATTTTTAAAACGGAATAATGTGAAAAGGCCACGAGTTTCCTGCAATGAAATGGAATAATCAAATAACAGTAACCTTTTTGTATATGCATTTTTCAGTCGTGCATTAGAATTAATCCTAGTAAACCAACTCTCATCAAAAGTATTTGGCGTTATTTTTCATCGTCATCTCTCTCTCTCTCTCTCTCTCTCTCTCTCTCTCTCTCTCGCCAAATGCTGATCCTGCCATATGTTGCATTCGAATTGACTTTTAATCTATCCAATGTCAGCAGTTTGCCTTACAGATTAATCGAACCTAATGTTGCTTTAAAAGCGAAATGGAAGCAGCCGAAATTGGAAATCATCAAATCGATAATATATTCCGAGACACTTCTGCCATCGCAATTAGAAAAGCGATTGAATTAGACTAGCTCATGCGCTACAAATTTCAACAGCCCAGCAAGAATATATATTTCTTCGAATAAGCTATTTCTAAAATGAAACATATCTTCTATACATAGCATAATAATTAAGAAACTTATTGAAACATAAAACCTGCTAAAAGTTGCATGCCTTAAACCAGGTTAAAATCAATGCATAAAACAAGTTCATTCGATCAGATCATCAGAGGAAAATTTTCAAAGAAATTCCCACTCACTCTTCCCTCAAAAACACCATATTTATCAGTCAATTAAGCTTTGGTTAATAAAGAGAGCTTTATAATTTTGCTTTACTATACACACACAAATGACATGTGTCTGAAGTGAACACCAAGATACTTGAAATCGGAAGTATCTAAAACTTTGGTCAGTTTTGATTTTGTACCTTGGCAGCTAAGGCCCTGAATTGTCATTATGCGGGGGGCATGTAAATTGCGTGTATTATATTGTCAATCTGCCTGTTTCGGTGATTAAAACGTCCGAATTCCAGGTGGATTACAATCTGTAATCATCTCCTGAGACCGAAGAACAAGACCACTGCAAAAAATAACCATAAATATTTCTTCTATTGAGATGAGACTTGAACTAGCTGTTTTCCATATCACATGGTGCATAAAGGTACCAAGTAACCTTGACTTTTTTTTGGCCGGTGCATCAAAAGCGTGTGGCTTACTTGCGCTATTTGGCTAATACTAATACTGTCCTGGTCCGTTTTAAGGAATTTTTATAGTTATGATAGTTCAACAGAAATTTCTTCTGAGATATGGTTCCAGATGCATGAGGAGAAAAATTGCCTTTATTTAGGAATTTAAAAAATTCATTACTATAAGGAACTTTAAAGACAGTACTTTATCTGATTTCCTTTTCTGTCTATACGACTAGACTTATTTACTTTGTCCTAAACAATGCTCCTGAAAGCTGTTATTCTTTCATTACAATGTCGAAACAGAATGCCATCAATTTCTATTTCAATTCCTCTTTCAACCTGTAGTCATCTTAATACATTTTATTTTATCAAAAACGTAATTTTAAAATTAAATTAACGTACTGTATCTCGTATTTGATTTTAGAGACAGCGGGTATTTCAAAACAAAAAAAAAACAGGAACAAATGTAAACAAAATATACCATTTTATGCCTTCCTCTGATGGAAAATGAGCGAGCGTAGATAAAAATATAATGCTAGCAGTCGAACAGCTATTGTGACATTGCTTTTTGCTATCGATAATGCGCCGGCTTCTCAAAGAAAAATAAATTTGCTATTGCTTCTCAAAGAAAAACAATATGCTATTGCCATTTAGAATAACAGTATCCCTAAGGTTTCCAACGTCCACAATCCTTCGATTAGCATGGCTTTTAGAAATATTACCGAAAATTCTCCAGTCTCGATGGGACAACCTTTTTTGCTTAAAGTACATGCATTTATAACATCTGAAACGGCTTGTTACTTGATGTTTTGTAGGCCTTTAGTATTTACGAACTTCACTGCATTTTTGAGATTTATCTTTTACGTTTGGGTAATTATATTGGTGTCCATAAAAACTAATTAACTTGCAGTAATTGACCTACAGAGCCCTCCACACGCATGCACTCAGTGATCACTGAATTATGACCAACTCATCCATAATGGACTTTGTACAGGCTCAACACAGGTCACAGTTGACAATGCAATACAATATGGGGAATGCAAGAATAATATCCCAAATGACGATGCGCCTCACACTCAGATGTATGGGTTTCCACGACAAACGACTCAAGAGATCTCCTCACCGCTGATCATCGTCGACAACACGCTGGTTGGACACTTGAGGACTAGAAACTAGTGTGCTGTTAGGATGAGTCCAAATACCTGGTGCAACACGCCGACAAACACCTTCGTGTGTGTGTGTGTGTGTGTGTGTGTGTGTGTGTGTGTGTGTGTGTGTGTGTGTGTGTGTGTGTGTGTGTGTGTGTGTGTGACGCAAGCAACACAAGTCCATGGACCCATTGTGCAGGGTGCCCACTATCCAGGCTGGTGATTGCTTAATATAGGGCATGTTTTACTGGCAAGAACTAGGATCCCTGGTGCGTATGGTTCACTGGTGAGGTCTACCGTCAACCCTTAGGAGAATATGCGATCCTGCCCTGTTGCATTTTTTCTGGACATGCAAAACGGAATCTACCAAGACGATAATGTGCCGTGTGATCGAGTCCGCTCTGTGCACGAGTGGTTCGAGGAACACAGTGAAGATATCAACCATCTTGATTGGCCTCCAAAATTCGTTTCACTTCAATCCAATTAAACACCTGTGGGATGTTTGAAGTGAGGCGCGTATGGACACGTAATCGTCATCAGTTCCGTACTGTGGAAAGCCTTGCAGGCGGCAGATCCCTACGGACGTATTCAGACATCTAGTGAAGTCAATGCCTAGGCGAATAGGGGTAGTTATCAGTGGGAACGGTGGCCCAACAGTATTAGGTAGGTGGTCATTGTTCAGTGATCATTCAGTATACATTAAAAAAACATAGGAAATAGTTATAATATTTAATTTTTGTAGTTATGATAGCTCAACAGAATCTCTGCACGAATGTACGGTTTCCGATGCATGAAAAACAATCTTTATTTATTGCGTTTAAATTCATTACTATAAGGAAGTGTAAAGAACAATATTTTATCTGATTTCCACCTCCTATAACTAACAGTTACATTCTCCAAAACAATGCCCCCTAAAACTATTCTTTTTTCATTACAGTGTTGAAACTAAATTACACTTGGTAAGTTTTAATACAGCCGGATAAGTTTCGGGTAAGCGACGATGAGAATAAGGCCCTAGGACATAAATGTCTCTTATCATAAATCTATGTGCATTCTATGTTCATCCTACATTCCTGTTTATACAAGAATAGAGACCCAAGTGGTTTTCGTTCCTATCTCGTGGAGGCAAACCATACATCACTATCAGTCTAAGAGTTTTAGTACTGTACTATGAGAATCCCATCTCGTCTGTGAAGAAAAAAAAAAAAGTAATAAATAATAAAAAACTTCAGGTCCATGATACAGTCCACAGTTGGAATTGTGAATCAAGTTCGTAATATAGTCCCAGGTAGCGAGTCCTATTAATTGATCAAATGAGAGAATATTGCTGAAAATATCATTTTAGTGGTATTTTGAACTGAAAATATAAAATTTTTGTGGTAATACAATTTATAACGATTATTATGTGATTACCTAAAGTCTACTTCAAATAACGGAATTCCTTTATCCCTCCACAAGGAATAGTTTATGCCAGTAGATAATTTATCTTCTAACTCAATAGGTAATTCCTTCTTTATTAAACAGTTGTATTAATCTGATATCTTTTTTTTTTATATATTTTAAACAGAGTAACCACGGGGGTGAAAACCTATGCTGATGGCGTCACAGAAAAGGATGACGTCATTAAGTAAAGGAATTCTGGATGGAGCTTCATTAAATCTCTTGGTAGTAATTCTTTGTAGTCTCAGAGGTATGAATTTTCTTTACATTATTATTAACGATGCATTTGATGTCATTTTATTTATACCACTATTTTTACATTATAAATAAAATAAACAGCATCTCCCATCGAAGTCCGATATTCTTTGAGCATAAACCCTGTCTTTAATGCCTCCATGAAATTATAAGGTGAAGACCATAATCTAGCAAAACGTTATAAAAATACCACCCAGAAAGAAAAATCGACAGTCTGAAAAATCAGATCAATTCAATGTTCAGGAAAAACTCGCGACATCTACGAGCACAATTACACATCTTGTTAACGCTCCACATCATATTTTAGTGAAGAGCTCTTCATCGCAGCCTTCCTGTTAGAAAAATAAAGTTGTTAAGCTACTTTTCAAGGAGGCTTGGAGAAAAGTACGCGAATTGAGTGGGAGTATTTCAAATGTATCGAAACTATCATTTAAGATTAAAGGTGAACACGCATTTTATTAATTTCCGGAGTGAACGTCTTCCTACTCTTCGAACTAAATTCGCATTTGGTCAAAAATTGAATCGAAATGCATTTCTTTTCTTTTTAAATCGGGGATAAATTAAAAAATAGTGCTGATTGTATCGCGATTGACAGTTCGCTGGTAACGAAATGGTACTTCCATATTACAGATCTGGGAACTAGTTGTTGTTGTTGTTATTTGGTTTTTAGGAGCATTAGCAACTAAGGCCATATTGCTCCGGTGCGGTGGTCATTCCCTGACCTTTCCGCATCCTCCGTATTTGGTGGTGACGGGCTCGAACCCCGGTCTAATCAAGAAGCGTGTGCTACGCACTGCTGCTCCTTCCCACCTGGCTACGGAGGCGCCTTCTGGGAACTAGAGGCAAGATTGTGTTGCAAATTAAACCCCACACAACTGAGCTGACTTGAGAATTGGATATTTCATTAAGGTCATAAACCAACAGTTGCACTGAAAGAAAGCAGAACCAATTAATTGGAATGACGTCAATGAGATCGATCCCAAGCATGTGTTAATGTCAGTAATTAAAACATAATGAAATATGTATCTCTTCCATGTATGCTTCAGTTCTGCAAATTGCACCGCCTGGAGTCTAGGTATCTGCGAGGCGATATAATTGAAGTGTTCAAGGCTTTGAATGGGTTAAGCAAGCTCAGTGCTGATGGGATTCTTTCTCTTGCGCAGACTGTGCACACGAGGGGCCATAAATTCATATTGAGGAAGGATAGTTGAAGAATAGATGTGCGGAAGTTTGTTTTTAGCCAACGTATGGTTGATTCCTGGAACAAACTTGGGTCTGATGTTGTGGAAGTGTAATAAATTCAAGGAAGAACTAGGCAAACTATTGGAGGGTTTTGGCTGTTACTGTATAAGCTTGCTTTTTTTTTTATCATTTGCCACCATTAATACTAATACTAACGTAACTTTATTACCCTCTATTTTATATTTCTGAATTTTTTTTTTTTTTTTTTTTTTTGCGGTTTTCGATAATTCTCATACTTTTGAAAGGCAGGATTTTTTTTCCTGCCTTTTCAAAGGAAAATTGTCAATTATTGTCTTCTCTAACATGTTCCTTTGATCCATAAATGGAACAAACAGCGTCAGCCCTACACGTCGCCTAGAAATAGCCATGTTTTTTGCATTTAAAACAGCGAATAGGATTTGGAATATAGAGTCGGATTTTGCAGTTTAATTAACCATCTTTAACTCTTTGTGGGAAGATCAGAGTGCTGAAAGTTAAAATAATGGACTGATTTGGAGGAGATACCATCCTTTTTAATCTTAAGTCTTCGTGCTCGTATCACCTTTCACTCTCTAAGCTCCTGGATTAGTTCTTTTAAGACAGTGAACAGGTCCATTCGCTAAGAACACCTTTGGAGGTATTCAGCGTGTTATGGGGTGTAATTGATACCGGTATTCCATTAAATGTTATCAGTTTTAAGAGTTTTAGATGGTTTTGGTTTGATTCTTTTAATGAGGAGATCTCCTGGCTGGAATCGTTCAACCATTCTCGGTGATGCAGCAAGAGATTTCAGACATTTCTGGATTAAGAAAGTGATAGCTTTCCGACATTACTTGTGCAGAGAGTGCATTACCAAGATATTTGGTATGTCATGATTTTGTACTTCTGTCCATAGTCGCTTCGGGTGATTGAAGTCATATTCTTTGAGGGGGTTGTCAAGTCTCAAGCCTATATGCTCTAATGACAATATGTGTCTATGTTCATAGTAGCTCTTTTAGCCCTGGGAGTGCAACTCTACTGCCCAGGTTTCCAGCCCAGCTGCATGAAGGTAGATGTAGTGACTAAGCAGGAATAAATAAAGCCGCACGTTCAAGTGAGGTAGCAGTAAATTACAAAAGGATAATGCAGTAACGTTGCAAGAGGAAGCACAAGTGAAAATCTAATTTTGAATTTCCTTATAAAATTACAAGAAACCCTTGATCACCAGAATGCTTGGTATCGGGACCAAGAAGTTCATTCTCAAAACTGGAAAAATTTGGGTAGGAAAAAAATATTATTCTGTCAAGACTTGAACACAATCAGTTCATCTGATAAAGCTAAAGATGCCAGTAATCCCATACCATATTTTATACGTTCTGTATTTGCGTGTACAGTTACAAGATAAAAATACCGCTTTGTGGACTTCAGATTAATATATTCTTTACTTGAATTCTGAATATTTCTAGGGAATTCATTATTTAACTGCTGCCCGTTTATTCAAATTATTATCACTTTATGCGATATGAAGCTCATGAAAACATCATTACAATGATAATAAAGAGGTAAAACTCATCTGATCATTTGCCTAAAGTAGATTAGCAAACTGATAAAAGCACATTGTGTAATGATCAGTGTTATGAGAATATATCATATCGCATTATCAGAATCCTCTGCAGTGTCTGTAATTATATTGTTCTAATCGACTCTTATAGAACAGCGGGTTTATTTATGCTAACAGGATTCACATTTGGCCTCACCAAACCACTACACGACAAAATTCGAATGATAAACTACTCCCTTAAACTTCATGAAAAATTAAAGCTATTCGGTATGCGATATCGGAAAGATGATCATGCACCACAGAAGGAAATGCAATCGACAACTCGCCTATCACTCTGAAAGAAGATCAAGCAAAAGAATATTCGTTCATAAATTATATCCATGATTGACGTATTTCTGGTTGATTTATGAACTAAACTTCCATCCGATCGCAGGTGCGGACATTCAAGGTATAAACTGAGCAGATTTATTGATATTACTTGAATAATCGAATGCCTGTATTCCCTTCTGCTACCGAGAAGCAACTGCCCCTGCGCTTGGCTCTTTTACACCGCATTATAATTATCTTTTCCGATTACAATGGATAACTTCCACTATAACTAACAGTTTCGCTTATTTGGTTTACTTATATTGGATATGTAACCTGAACGACCGCCTGGTGATTCAACTTTGAAACGATACCTCATTCGTTTTTCATGAAAATCGAAATGGCTATAGGGAAAAGAGTTTTTATTGAAGAACAGATACAGTGGCCGCCGAAGCCTTCAAAGCTGAAATTCTTTATACGAGGCATGGTTAATAAATATCTCCCCTCAACTAGAAACATCTGAGTTAGGAATTTTAAATTTGGACAGAAATTTCATCATTCTTTGGGAACCTACTTTCTAAAGCTGCACGTTTCATCTGTGGATAAGCTCTTTCAAACTCTTGAACTCGCTTCAAGCAGAAAACAAAGCTTCCACTTCATCAGTTACCTCCTCATCGGTCTGAAATCTGTGGCTCTGTAATGGTTCTTAATTTTGGGAAGAGGAAGAAGTCTGAAGGCGAGAGGTCTGGTGAACAAGGTGAGTGCTACAAATTTTCAAAGCCACACACCTGATTGCAAAGTCCACTGTGAGAGCAGCCTTCTGAGCAGGAGCATTGTCGGCTATGAGGGAGACACCTCTGGATAGAGTCCCTTGTCTCTTCATTTTATGGGAATATGAACGTTTCCATTGCTTTGTCATCTGTTTGTGGCAGTGTCACAGTGTGACATATCCAGAATTCATCCATCGTCACAATTCGGTCAAAAAAAAATCTACAAATTTCTAACAATTGTGCGAAGCATTTGAAGAGATGTAAATAATCTCGGAATACATCGAGCTGCCTCCTTAGACATAAGCAGGAACTCGTGCATTATGGAACAACAAATCCATAACTAATGCTTACTTCACACGTCTGTCTTCAAGGACCAGTTCCACTTTAGCCACAATGGCAGGGTCTGTGGCTGAACTGGATCTTTCTTCTTTGGTCATGGTGCACGCTGCTTCGCCCACGCTTGAACTGCGTTTTCCAATATTTTGCAGTCTCATATGATGACCAGTCCTTCCCATATACAATTTTTATCTTCTCATAGATTTGTTTTTCTTCTTTGCTTTGCAACTTAAGGATTTTATAACGGATCCGATCTCAACCTTCTCTACATACCACCTCTTTTTGAGGTAACTCTTTATTGACCTTCGCTCGTACAAACTGCGTTAATTTTAATAAATTATGGACTGTCATAGCGTATAAAAAAGAAACAGTTTTTTTAAGGATTTTTATTGAAGAATGCAGGAAGAACGACTACTTCAAAAATACTGTTTATCTTCTTAACGAACACACAGACACCAACGAAACTATAATATACGTTTCCATGATTTGCTTGTGTCCATGGAATTTAAGTAGGACCATTGTAACCACAGATAAATTGTCACGTTTTATTTCATGAATGATATAAGTGAAGAGAACTGGCAAGTTGTGCACGGTAATATTTTAAAACGGATATATTTAACAGAACAAATCATCAGAATGCATAGAAGAATTACAATAATTTTGTACAGATATTTAGATCGTTTATATGTAATTTGTGCGCTATCTAAAAACAAATGTATTTAGCATAAAAAATAATTGACAGTCCGTGCACTTGAATATAAAGTGTTTTGCTTTGTTTTTTAAAAATTGTTTTCTATAGAGAACACGTCACCCTCTTAGCTGAGCAGCTATAAAGAGGTTCACTGAAATAAATTGATTATAAGGGACCGAGCTATGGTTCATCTCAAGAAATTGTAAATTTGTAAGGCATAGAAAACCGCATAATTAAAATTAATTTTAAAAAAAGTCCATCCAGCCAAACTCTCCTTGATGCCTATGAGGTTTGAGACTGGTTTAAATTGACATCATTCCAGGTAGTTCAACACCAATTCATCAAGCCTATCTAAAGAAAGCCTATCTAAGGCAATGGTTAGGCCACATCTTTAATACTATGTACAGGGTTGGAAGCTTAATGTTTGGAAGGATGCAGATCTTTGAGAATGGGTGCAGAGAAGAGCAATAAGATTTGCTGAAGTACCAAAGAACATTCTTACTAAGAAAGACAGTTATATAAATTGCAGCATCTGCAAGGAAATCCGTTTTTAAAGCTTTAAATGGGTTGGGTAACTAATAGCATCCTTACTCTTTCTCGAGTAATGCGCACAAATGGACATAATTTGAAATCGCAAATGGATCGCTGGACAGATGTGCAGAAATTTGCTTTCAGCCAGAAAGTAATTAATTATTAGAATAAACTTCCCCCTACTGGATGGAAGTAGGCAGTTTTGTTAAATTTAAAGACTGGACAGATTATTGGTAAGGGACGGACAAATTTAAGTGAATATGGATGAGGCTGCATAAACTTGCATTCTTGCATCATAGGCGCGTTAGCATACATGCGTAAAGCACCTGTTGTCTCTTCTTCACCATGTCAGCCCGTTCACATGTAATATTCGACTCCCAGTGGATGGTTTTTCATGAAATTTTATATTTTGCTCTTTTAGATTTGTCAAGCCTTCCCAAATTTCTTTAAAATCGGACTTACAGAAATCAGGAAATTATTATTTTCTGTTGGTTATCAGAAAAGTCATTGCTTTCTGCTGAATACGTAAATCATGAATTATTAATATGTGTTTATTATATTAATTACAGCAAAACATTTAAAATATCAATTGTTATTAAAATCCAGGAAGAAATAAACAAACCGCATTACGAAAGTTGACAGATATTCTATGATTGTTTAATTTATTAAATCTCAGAGCCTGAAATACGTGTTGTATTTTACGCGCTGTTGATTATAAATTATTACAAAACGTCAAGCAAATATTACCTTGTCAGACATGTGAAGGTGAAGTGAAAACAGTTACTTTTATATTTTATTAGTTAATCGATTAGTAATTAACTGGTAACAAGACAATTACAATATTAAAAAAATGAAAAGAAAGAATTCAGTTAATTTAAGAAATAAAAATCTAACCCTCCCCCCGAAATCTAATGCGCCTTGTATATTAACTAACTTCTTTTTCTACTACTGATCACACATATTTAAGTTGTAACGGTAATATTTTATTTTCATTCTCTTCTTTGCAGCATATGGACTTGACTGTTTCAAGTGTGTTTCTGTTGGAGGTGACAACCAAGCTTGTGAGGACCCCTTTCATAACAATTACACAACGGACATCCTTGAATCTCCATGCTGGGCTGGACGAAAACACAGAGATGGTCTATTTCCTGCTACAGCTTGCATTAAACTCTCGGGAACTTATGGTAAATAAATGCACATGTAAAAGTACCTTAGAATTTGCTATGGAAGTCCCTCACAGAGCTGGACTCATTGAAAGGGAACATCCCTCTTAACGAGTCCAGGTTTGTGAGGATCATCACCAAATACACCACCTCATCTTAGCTTCCAAAGAGGAGGTTAGTGCATTTATGGCTAAAAAACTGAAATTACGCTTCTCTCGTGCGCATATGCTGTTATAGGAATTCCTTTTGTGCGCATGATCATGCTAAAATGCTATTTTGCATATCATTATTGGGTATGGAAATTCACGAAAGAGGGGAAAGAGAATTCGCACTGCAACTCAGAAAATAAAAATGAATGATTCGGTGAGTTTTTGGTTAATTATTTTGTAGGGGAAGGAAATAGATAAATCAAATAATGAAAAAAAAAAAAAAATCACGATTGGTTAAAGCCAAGAACACAAACATAAATTACGAGCAGTTCATAAGAAAAAGTATTTCGATATTCGATGTATAAAATGAAATCTGAATACTTTTCAGATGAAAAGTATTCATTTGAGCTGCCTCTCTGTCTCTGTGCCATATTACGTGAATAGAACACGAAACGTCCTAAAATAACAGCACGAATGAAACATATTCCTAATACAGTAGTTAAAAAGTTTTCCATTTGATTATTTTTATTAAGGTAATAAATATTTTATTTCATAATAGCGTTATTATATATAATCCCATTGTTTGTTATCATTTACGCTAAAATGAGAAAAACCAATGTACATATTGGTGCATAAATACTGTTAAGTGTATGTGTACTGTACATCTAATTCTTTCCCTATTTCGTTTGTAAAATGTATATATAATGTTCCTATATATATATAAACATTGCATATTCGCGAGAGGATTGGAATTATTTCAATATTATTATTTCAATTGTTTAGCATAAACATGCTAAGGAGGCCCCTGCCATCCTAGAATGTCAATGCTAATTCAACTTCTTTTTCTGCATATTCAGATAATAAGTAATATTAGCAAAGGTATTTCAGTCACGAAGTGACTTCGAACATCACAGAAACATTTAGTTTAGGAAATAATTCTCAACGCTTTTCAAATTCTAGCCACGAACTTCGTTGGGGAGCTCTGGTTTGGGTGTTGAAGGTCTACAAATATAATTATGTGGGACAATATACAGAATTTTATTTGCATCCTTTTATATTTTCCTTATATTCCTTTATTCATTAGTCTGACAGACTATTTTAAGCAATTTTTTTTTTTATAAAAGGTCCTTTTCTTAATTTATTCTTCCATTTCTTTTTCAGAGGACACAGGAGACTCTATGATTGTACGTGGATGTGCTCTGGACAGCGGCACACTCACTATCGACACTGAAATAGTCCGCATGAGTCACTGTGGTGGATTTTATTTCGACGAACGCTACGTCAGCGGATGCTTGCAGAGTTGTTCCGAGGATGCCTGTAACTCTGCGATCTCCAGATCCAATAATGTGCCTTGGAAAATCATCTTCAGCTGGAGCTTCTGTTTGGTGGTGACTTCGTGGTGGAGCCGTACTAATTAAAGAAGGCTTCTTAATTGCCACCTCCATATCACCTGTCCAGCTGGTCGAGCCGAAATGAGCGACAACTGCATCTATTGACTCTATTCGTCCTGCATGGTTCACTCAAAAGATTCATTTCTGACTGTCACACTTCATTAATACAAAGTGGCCCAAATGTAGTCGCGATTCATATCATTCTTCATATTTTAAATACTTTTTGACTGACCAAGATGAACAACCCAATGCCCAATACGAACTGCCTTACAATTTCTTCTCTAATTCCAACGACAGAGCAGAATTTAACCATACTGTACAACCAGAAAGGGTCAATTTATTATTTGAACTGAAATAGAAGTCAACGTTTTAGATATTTTCATCAGAGAGAAAGGATGCGAGTCTGTGATATGATGTTTAGGAAGCTCACGCTGGGTTTTTGATAACGAATGTTGTTTCATTGGAAGATCGATAAAGTTTATAGGGTTGCCATATCTTCAAAAGTTCAACAAAGAGAGAGAGAATGGTTGTTATGAATTGAATCTCCATGAATAATATTAACTAAAAAGTATAGATCCACACTTAGATATAAAAGATTCCTAATATATTCTAAGTAGGCGTGAGTTATATTTCAGGGGCACGAATAGGAAATTGTTTATTGTGTGTATATATATATATATATATATATCATACAACATATTCTAAGCTTTTTATGCACAACAGTTATATGTTAGCGAGATATATTCAGTATAGAGAGAAGTATTTCCACTATTTTGTTATTCAGGAAGTTAAAAAATTTCCTCAATATACTTTCTTTCTTGAGAAGACAGTAAGAGAAATCCTAGCCATGTTTGAAAGTCCCATTATGAAAACAGCAATGCTGTTTCATTATTAAACTTGAGTAAGCATCCATGGACAATTTCTTTCACAAGAGATGAAATCTCGATCCCCTTATGTTAACTAAGGGTTAAATAAATATACAGTAAGTTATAAAAATCAATTAGGAGATAATTCTTCGATTATTGGTCAAGCTGACCACCGTAATTTATTTTGAATCTTACTTTACATGAAACTGTAAAGAACAGGACTAAAACAAATGGCTGTGCTTAGATATTGCAATGATTTCGGACTTCCTGAAACATGTAACATACGAAGGAGTGCGGATGAATTCTTGGCCTATAATAGATAGAAAGATAATCCAATTATACACATAGTTTATTCGACATATTCCCTTTTCAACTCAATCACTTTTTGCAACGGTGTTCCAACATTCGTAAACTCTCAAATAGAAATCGAAAGACTGCTCCCCAAACTAGGCATCTGTTGCTCCACACACTTTTTTGCAATATGGTGTATCAAATTTGATACCGATTAAATGTTGTTTTGAGATTTCAGAAGAGTTAATTTCCCGAGAGTGCAAGATCTGGTGAAGGGATGATGAAGAAACCATAAGCATAGTTCAGTCAATTTGGCACGTGTTCGATGTGCTGTGTGTTTCAGAGCTTTATCCTGCTGCATAAATGGCACTCCAAGGGCGAGTTCTCCCCTGCTTTCAGTTCCTCCTGTAGTTCGTCCAAAAGTGATGAATAATGCTCAGAAGTTACAGTTTTACCATTTTCCAGGTAGTCAGTAAGGTAAATCCCAAAAGACCTTCCCAGCAGAATTCTGAGTGCGGAGCTTCTTAGAATTCTGCTGGGAAGGTCTACAGTAAAAACTTGTGAGGGGAGCAACTCTGCCTCTAATTCCTTCGACTGTTCTTTGGTCTCTGGTTTCATCCATGGTCACAATTAGCCAAAAACGTCACTGTCACCTTATTGAAAGTGGTGAAGAATAGCAGTTTAATGGAGGACACATTGTTGCTTTTCATCAAAATTCAGACATTTTAGGACAATTTGGCGGAAAGCTTTCGCAAGTCCAAAGTCATGAATAACATATCCAACACGTTGCCTGGATATGTCTAGAGTCTCAGCTAGCCGTTTAGCAGAAATTCGTCTATCAGACGAAATTTCAACCATTTTAAAAATAAAAAGATTGAAGTACTTTGGGCTGAGAATTTATCAGCACTCCCTCATAACTCGTGCCACCATTTGAGATCAAGCACAATTCATGTATGTTTTTAATAAGTTAACTATTAATTCATTACCATAAATGTAAAACTATAATAAGGAAGCCATTATTGAACAGTGTACAGTATTTACCTAATTATAAATTAAATATATACTAATGTGTATTATTAGCTATGTACGTCTGTGCTTAGTTAATTTGTGGAGAAAACAAACATAAAACTGATGAGACTTCTGTTTAATTTATCCTAAAAGATTTAAGATTTTTTAAGCTAACGAAACAAAGTAAACTGTTTTGGCGTACACTGTTTCTTATTTCTTAGCCTTTATTGATCAATAGTAAACAGACTGCACTCTTCTAACAGTAAATTAAAGGGACAACTTGTAACGTATAATCAATAAACAAAAAATAAAAAAATATACAGTTTTAACAGTAACTTGCTAGCATGAAATTTTTTTCACAGATGGGATCTTAAAGTATTTTGTTACTGTGGATAAAAAGAAAAAAGAGAGCCGAATAGTAAACAAGTTTTAGGTATCCGAAGTTCGAGGAAACTGAAGAAAGGTCATACGACCTTCTGATTCGTAACTGTAGGTTCTCCATGCAGACGGCTGGTCAGGAATATGGAGAAAATCATATGCAGCATGGACCACCATGCTTGGTAGAGATACCTTGCAGAGGGAGACAGCACTTCCGATACCATGGACTTTACATCCTGGGCTGTTAGAAAAATGAAACGATTGCTATTCTATGGAATCCATGCATGGATTTCATAGAACAGCAATAGTCGAATACAGTCTGTAGTGGCTTGGTTTGAAGTAGGCATGCAAACACCTGATCAGGCTCTCCACAGTCTCGACTTTAACCCCTTTGAACACTTTTGGGACGATCCGAAACGTAGGCTTCGAGTCAGATCAACACACGCACACATTCAATAGCCACTGTGTTGATGGAAGATCGTACCAAATTCCGCCTTCCTCTTATCAGAGATTGGTTTGGAGTCTGCCAGATGCCGTGTGTAACTAAGGCCAAAGGTGGGCCGAAACGTTCTTAAATACTGTATCAATAAAAGGTTCTTATTTATATGCGCATGTCCAGCTACTTTTTTGCAAATAAACTGATGTTTATTAGCTATTTAACATATCCAATGAACTGGCAAACTGCCCTAGATTCCTATCCCCAGAATTCTAGGGCAGGTGCTGACTTAGTTCATTAGATATCTTAAAATGTAAACTATTTTAATAATCAATGCGCAGATAAAGTAATCATTAGTGATTTTCATGTTTTACTATGTTTATATCTTTGTGTGTTCCCCCTCCTCCTTCACCCAAGAGTCTGTATATGGTATATCATTAGATGATTTTACATGTGGGCAGCTAGAAATTCCATGAAGTGGGCCGTGTTATTTAAGAAATTTAAAAATATTGATTAAACGGACAAAGTGTACTCCTCAAAAGTGAATATCACTAAGGCAATTGGTTGAACAATTTTGTCAATTACAGCTACCAAAGATATGTGGTTACGATGTAAACCCTGTAAACTCGGATTTTTCATCCAGCAAATGTGGCATAAAATATACGCTATTTACAGACATAATACAATTATCAATGACGCCTAGTCACCTTAATTGCAACTTTGGCAAAATAAAATAATAAATATATAAACCAAACAAAAAAAAAACAGTAGGCTGAATTAGAACTCGCCAGTCGCAGTTGTGATAATCGCTATCCTTCCACCCAGTGTGGAAAAGCCATGGATTAGAATCCCATAACAAAAGAATTTTTATAGACTTGGTTTTTTTCGCGGAAGGTTTCATTAAGATACAGTAAAAACATCGTTATCGGCACTTATACTGTATGGTTTGCATTGGTACATATCCAAAATGCTAATTGTGCTATTTTTATCCATTTGTTTCATTAGGTTGATGGGACGATCATTGTATTCAAATGATTCTTGATTTGCTTCGTTCGTTTCGGTGAAAATTAAATATAGCAATCATGAAATGATGCTCTAGAACTGGTGTTTGTCCTTTAGTGGTCTGAAGAACTTCTAGAGTCATATAATGGCGATCTGTAGCAGAGGTCGTCTGTAATTCGTGATTTGCGTGCAGCCTAACCGATCTTGAGTCTTATTCCTTTACCGTCCATAATCCGTTAACTTGTGTTACACAGAGTTTTCTTTGAAGTGCCACGTACAAAAGCAGCCATAAAATCATTATCTTGCCAGAAGAAATTAGTTCGATATAATGGGATCAGACATTACAAGCGCTTCATGCTCAGTCTAACGTTAGCCATCACTCGTTGGCCATCTCCAGCCAATAAAAGAAGTGGCTTCGCTTAGCTGGCACTCGAGCGGCACACTCGAAGAACAATTGTCCTCACGTGGGCTTTCGTTAGAGTGGAAATAACAATTTGTGGCAGATGGAGGCATTTTATTGGTGACGCAGTTAATGTACAGGGTACTTGCCGCGGAAGGGAGGTCATTTATCGGGAAGTTAGGTGTCCCAGAGCTCCTCTTCCACCCTCATATTTCATAAGCTGGACATTATTATGGAATCTTACCACGCAGTCATACTCTGCTTTCTTCCCATTAATTTGCTAAAGCAAACTGGCTTTTCCGGTTGGTTTCAGTTCATTCAAGAACGTCATTTCATTTTCCTTCAGGTATTTGCAACACAATCTTACGCTTTTTACGAAATAATAACAATAATACAATACAGTATTTTAACAAAATTATTGATAAGAATATTTGCAACTTCTGATTTGAACGTTAAACAATTTATTTAAAAATAAAATGCATAAAACAAAAATAAGAAACTATAAAAGAAAACCATTACGAGCAAAAAAAATATAAAAAGAAATAAAATTTCACGAAACAGCAAATAAACGATAAAACAAACATACAAGAAGCTTTCAAGGCTTAGGGACCTCTTTTTCAACTTAGACTGAATGAACGACAATCTTTCTTATACCCAACAAGCTAAACGACTACTTGCTCAATTATTTACCTGTCATCACTCTGTAAAATAATGACCTCAATAACAACATTGCATTTGGACAAATCGGCTCGAATTATTATTATTGAATTATTATACCTGACGCCAGAAGTCACTTCTATTATATTCAAACTATGTTTGGCCAGCAAGTGCAACACAACGTCAAAAAAAGTTGCTTGCTTGGAGGGAAGTGAGTGTGCTAATTGTGCCCAGTTTGTCGCTTATTTAAGGGATAAAGACTTGAAGGTTCAGCATGAAGGTATGGGTTTGGTATGGGGTTTTCTTTAATACCTTCAAAGCCTCCAATTATCCAGTTAGCTATGGAAGAAGCGCTCGACCATGTCCCTGAGTAGACAACTATGGAGGTTCGTTCTGTGGTTGCCTCAGTGTTGCAGCGGGTTCGCCCTGCGAGTTCCAACTTATCCTGCACACAGAGAAATATTCTTAATTCCTTAAGTAAAGATCAGGAAATCATAATTTTACTTGTAGGCAAGGGTCGTTCTACTGGTTATGAACAGGCAAGAGTACGTACAAAAGGCCCTGGCATTATTTTCAAGATCAGCCTATTAGGAAGCCATACATTGAGGTTCTCAAGCAGTTGGAAGAATCAGTGAATAAGTTGGATATGCCTGGTTCGTAGATAAGATTACTAAAGCTGTACATTGGAGGCTTCATGCGACGGGTTGTCCCTTTCCAAGATTTTATGGGTTACCCAAGACACATAAAGTTGGTGTGCTGTTATTATTGTTTCTTGTTTGTGGCACTTCGACTCATGAACTCTCCGAATTCTTATCTAATTTATTTGCTCCATTAGTTGGTAATACCGTATTTACAGTTAGTAGTAATAGTTCCCAGTTTATAAGTTGTTAGAGAGTTTAATATTGGAAGAGTGAGATCGATTGATTTTTGATTTGATTTTGGTAGTTGTTGGCGCATCGGCTTCTGTGGCCATATTGCACCTCCCAAGGTTTTTGCAGTACTTTGATCCAAGCCCAAGGCGGGAATCGAACCCGCGACCTTTGGGTTGCTGGGCAGGTACTTTACCCACTCGGCTAGCCCGGTCGGCAAGAGTTAGATCATGGTTTCCTTCGACGTGTTCCCTCTTTATCTGTATACCCGTCCAACGTGCTGTTGCTTTTGCGAAGCGGTTGTTTAGAGAGGAATTCCACGTTGAGGGAGAGGACCACCCTCTCCATTGAGGATATATGCCAGGCTTTGGGTATTTGTTTGTCTATAATTGTGCCATTCAGTTTGGGGAGCCTTGTATAAACATATCCTGGAGACCGCTATGCGCGCCCCAGTTAGTGTGCCTATTGCGAATATCACAATGGAGGCGCATGAAGAAGAAATATTTTCGATTTACCTGTCTCCATCGGGCTCTGACGCAGATATGTGTACGATGTATTTGCGCTTATTCTCGGGGGGGGGGGGGGGGGGGGGAATCTCAGATGCTGCTGCTTCAATATCCCAATTGTCTGTCGACGTGCATATTCTTTTATTATGGAAATGGAGGCAGACAATGCCCTGCCGTTTTTAGATATTCTGATGCACTGCAAGAGGGGGGAATGGCCGATTGCGTACTTCGATGCATAGGAAGCCTATGTGTGCCTGGATGGATCAGTTTACTAATTATAAATCGGCTCATGCTCCGGGACACTTGTATAGTTCAGCGCGAGCGTTGTTTTCAGGCCGATTTGTCCAAATGCAACTACATGTTCTGAATAGAATTCAAATTCAGTGTGATGAAATTGGTCAGTTATAGGAGTGACGATTCACGCGTTGCCAGCGCGTAAATCCCTTACAATCCGGGTGTCTCCACTTGTCTTGCCAGGATTTTACAATTTACCATATTGGTTGTGTACAACTTCCTGGTAGAAGACTACAATCGGTTATGAGTGGGATAAAATCGACCCTTCCATCGTTTGCATCGTTCAATGGTGGTATACCGTATTAAAGCGTAAAGTATTTAGGATCTAACAGCACCAGGGGTTTCCCCCATCTCCACGCTGTATGCATTGTTTGCGAAACAGTACTCTGTGGAGGCCAGAAATTTAAAAAGTATATGAATATTGTTCTGTAGTGTAATGTCGTGGTGCGTTGTACCTTCTGGCCTTTTAGCCATTGGGCCCCTAATGGAACCCACAGTTGCCCACACTTTGCCACGATGAGGCACGTCAGGTACCCAGTATATTATATTTCGTACTCTGGCAGGCCCTGCCACCTAGTTTCCGAAGATTTCAGCGACAAGGGCTATTGTAAAAAAAAAAAAAATGAGGTAAGCGCTATTTGTAATTTCGACGCTAGTAATTTGGTTGTGTTAATTTAAGGGAGTAGGCTGTCGTTTTAGTTAGAGTGGGGAGCAGACTGAAGACTGGGAGAGACAGGCAGAAATATGGGGACGATAGAGAAGGCGACTCCAGGCAGATCAGCGGGGACATGGCCCACCAGAGGAAAAAGGGAGGCGACGGTAAGGGGAAGAGACAGAATTCCGTCCCCTCTCCCCTGACCAGGGGAAAGAGTAAAGGGAACCAAGCAAGTCAGTCGGTACAGACGGCCAGAACGGCGCTGGCAGCAAAGCTGCAGATGTCATGATCAAATCAAGCAGGTCAAGTCCGGTTGCTGTTCCTGGGACTGTGCGGTCCCATCCAAGAGTTGTCAGGTTGGATTTTTGGTCATACATGGGAACGTTGTCCCGTCCATGGAGTCCATTCTTGTGGTATTGCTGAGTCATCTAGGTCGTTGTACCATACATTGGACAATGCAGCGTTTAGAGTCTGAGTAGTCCAGTGTTGAGTCCATTTTGGTCAATCAACAGAGGGCGTAAGTCGGGCGGTCGTTTTCGGGGGTTACGAGTTTGCCGCTATCAGGGTTTTTCTTCGCGCAAACCGTGCTTGCGCCAACTTCGTGAAGGCCTTATATTCATCCGGCGTGTCCAGTAGGTACGATTCCATGTTTCGTAGCAGGTATGTTATTTTTGTGATTAGAATGCATCTGATTTCTTCGTAGAGTTCTCAGTCAAACATCATATGATGCCAACTCTCCACTTCTCCACAGATACATAGGGAGTCCTGGGTGATCCCAAAGTAAGTGAGTAGGTAAGTTTGGTGTTAAATCCACCATGGCCCGTGAGGAGGTACGTCACGTGGAGTCCTGGGTTGAACCAGGTTGGGGAGCTGGGTATATTGAGGGATAAATTACATTGACGAAACTGAGCGCAGGCTATGCGATCGTGTTTCCGAGCATGAGGGGGCTATTCGCAGGCCGATTTTAGCAGCTCTGCTGTCGCGGAGCATTATTGAATTGAGCAGCATGTACTTTTAATCCCCGGATGAACATTGAAATATCGGATGCGAGTCATAATGCGCGCCATCATGGCTGTCTCATGGTCAGAGGCCCTCCATATAGCTGTTGCGGGTCCCATTATTAAGCATAATTCTAGGGCCAGCATACATCCTATTATGGAGGCCATTATTTTACAAAGATGATTGACTGAATATTAAATTATGTTAAGCATTAACAATCGCAAATTAAATTGAACTTCGTTTTCAGAATATATTGACTGAAATTTGTTCCTGAGCACCAAGTGGGGTTTCTGCCTGCTTCCTAGCAAAAACTTTTGTAGGAGCGTAATTATGTCTTATACTGAAATCCAAATTAAGCAACAGATTATTTAAAATGTACTTATTGTCTTTCTCTATATTTTCCCACTGGTCAGTAGTGATCGAACTTAAACTAAAGTCTTATGTTTCCTAATTTGAAGACTAGAGGGAGAAATGTGAATATTATTTTTAATCTGAGGGTAAAAAATGAATTATATATTAATTTTTTCTGAAGGCAGTAAAATTTTATGTTTCCATCAAAAATAACAGATCAGAATAATTCAAAATAGAATCTACCAAATTAGATTAAAAGTTTGGTCTTTAAAAGAGTTTTTTTGTGTTTTGACAGCATGTATTAAACATCTTAATTTACTTCTTAAATAAATGTAGGCTTCTACCAATTCAATGTAACACGGTTTCATTTCTATTAAGTGTGTTTTCATTAGGATTTTCTGAATAACAAACAGAAGGTATTTTAATCTGCTGAATGGGTTTTGGTATATGCTTTAAGGCATGGATCAATTACTCTCTTGCCTTCTTACAGCTGATATTTGAATATTTTAATACCTGGAGTCATTTGTGATAAAACTACCTATTGTGTATGGGAAGGAATAACGAGGCTTGGGAACAAAATTACATTTAAGAAATTAAGTTACTTCAAAAATTTGTGATTGTAAAAAAGCAACATTTAACCATTTGTATTTTATTAGAGAAAATATTATAAATAAATATTTAAAGATTATGCATTCGTGACAGAATTATGCTTCGCATATTTGAAACTTGGTCACATGTTTTTCTGGTGTGATGAGAATGGTCCGAAGAGGAACTCAATAACCACCAAACGTGCCGGTGTGGTGAGACCACCATTAATTGACAGTCGAGGTGAACGGTGGTTGGCATGTGCTGTCCAAACAACAGAAGCTCACTCTCAGTTAATGGCAGACTACAACCAGAGCACACAGAGAAACGTTTTCAACCACACCATCCAACCGCTGATGCCCGTAGTTGCTGAGATTCTGGCCCCGCTTTCCGCACCATAAATCATTCCCAGTTCAAACTGTCAGGTCCTTCCCTTTCCATGGCTTCGTACTGTCGAACTGACTGGCACTACCCATGGAGTCACTGTATATGCTGCGCTGGTCGGTGACATCACTCCTAGGTGCTGTGGGACACGTCCGCTCGTGGAGACAGAGGTGTCATAATATTTTGGTTCATGAATGTATCATTACGTTACGTCTGCATAGGGATGTGTTGCAATACTAAACAAAAAGAGACCACAGAGTTTGAACGTTAGTATCTCACAGTCGAGACAAGTAGAAACCAATAGCAATCACTGACACGCTATCGGCCAATCATTTGACATCCATAACAGACTACGAAAAAGTTTCCCAGAAGTTATACTTTGAATAAATTCGTCAGGCTTCTTGTGCTTTTTCAGCAAAAGACATTGCAAAGTCAAATGATAATTGATTCTCTTATTGAAAATCCCACCAATGTGCATTTTATTCTTTCTGAGTTTAATTTTTTTTTTTAAATTTAAACTAGAGGATGCCTTCTTGTGCTCCCCGCTCACAGAACGTTGTGATTCCCTCTCTACTACTAATAGTGGTCCTCTAAACAGCTTCAAATGTACTTCGGATAGAATAACTGGATCAGGTGAGCATTCGTCAGTTAAAAAGGGTTGCATAAAAAGATCGCAAGTGTGATTGGTATCTCGCTTCACGGTTTATTGACTTTCTCAGATATTTGACATCCGACTGCTTGGTACATTATTAATTCCTACTGTGCAAGAAGTAGCCTCCTATCAGATGTCACCTCTACGAAGATCTTAATTAAGCTGTAAAGAAAAAAAAGGAAAAACGTACCCAATTAATGATCTCCTGGTGCAAGACTGCCGAACTAACGCGGACTTCTTTTCAGATGCGCGCACATCAAAAAGGATTTCTGAGAACGGCGACTTAAAGATGAAATAAATTAAATCTGCAGTATTAGCAGACACAAAAAAAAAAAAAAAATTAAATAAATAGCTCTCTTACGAAACGCGAGCCATTAAAGAATCAACGATTTCAATTTATTAAATGACTGCCAGTTACAAAAAATAATTTCTCGCTATTTCTGCATAAACGTGAACATTTAAGGCGATTTTTTTGTATATTATTTGTTTAAAATAAACTAGTTTCGTTAATGAAACATTCTATATGGTTTTCGTAAGTTCATAACTTGTGTTTCTTTAAGGAACATGTATCGGTACATTTATTATTAAAAAAATAATAATAAAATAAAATTGGTTAATGTACGCAGTGCGTTAAATTTCAGATTCGTTAGCAAATAGTAACAATTTATGATTTATAACAAAAAAAGTGAGCAACGCTTTTTATGCGCGAATCGAGAAATTCTGTTTTACGCATTTCACCACATCGCCCATTCATTTCTCCAACCAGCGCACAGAACAAACATAATATCTAGTGCTCCAACTATAATATACTGTATATGGATAGCCTATGTAATATGTAGGAAAAAAATAAATAATAATTGCCGAATTTCTATTAGTTTGATTTTTAATAAAATTTGGCACTGCTCTACGTATCTTCCCAAAAGTCCCAAATATAAAATTTCATAAAAATCCATCCACTGGGTATCGAGTTATTACATAAGAAAGAGAAATAATAATAACTGCCAGATTTAATGGGTCCGATTTTAATTGGATTTAAATGAACCAAGTATAAAATTTCATGAAATTCCATTCACTGGGAATCGAGTTATTACATGCGGACGGACATGGAGAAGTTGTTAATTGTAGTGTGCATATAACCTAATGGGCCTAAAGAGCCATGAACTGAAATTCACACCCAAATTAAAATTAATTTAGGACACTAGCTATGATTCTTTGCAGCCACTTTTAATTGAAAGAGGCTCTTGTCTGATTTGAGTCATAATGCGAACCCCAATTTATATCTTAGCAGAAGTAACCCCTACAAGCATTGAACTAAACGTCGAAAGTAACTACGTTCATAAGGAATCATTAAATCCCCTTCACAAATGATTATACAGTGTGCCGGTACTGAGATTTTGAGGCTGCGTGTTTTTCGATTCTATAATCAGTAATAAATGTTTCTCTCTCTCTCCTTCATTATGCAAAATGATCGAATAAAACAATCTTGAGTGGCCATAAACTAATAAAAACGTGATGTGAGTGCAGCATTCTGAACGATTACCATATCAAATAGAACAATCGGAAACAGCTTACATTCTCAAAGTACAAAATACGTAGTGGAATATAACATGAGGAAATACAAAATATGTAAAACGGATTTAGGTTAGTACGGCTATTTAAATTTTAATTAAAGTATTAATAACATTGGTGGACATCAATTTCCTCCCTGAAATAATTTCGACAGATTCTCGTAGGAAATATGTTTAAAAACTCAGATATGTGCTTAAAAAGTTCTCATCACCCTCAGTTTTCAAATATCGTAGGTTAATGATCGAAAACTAAGACATGTAGTTGGTTTAAATCATCTTTTTCATCTATTTTACTTCTTTTTTTTTTTTTTCAAGAGCATCCAGGAACGTTCTAGAATATTGGTACGTCCGGAAGAAAAGTCGGGATGTTATTGAAAGAACTTTCGAAAGTCGAAGATAAAGCATGAGCTCCAAAGATTTCCTGTAGCTCATGTTCAAGGACATTAACAGGCTGGCTTAGAGGTAGACATAAATCAATGACTTTTGCTGTTCCGGTGGTATGGTGGGAAACTAGAGACCACATAAACGATTGTTACTTTTGCATGACCAATATTTCTGATTTTTTCTGGGAAATCTAAGCATAAGTTAGAGTAAACTTGGGAGCGGTCTCCAATGAACACGGGGAAAGGTTTGGCCAAGATATTTCTCAAATGGAAAAATGACGCCAGGGAAAATGGAGTCCAAATATGTTGGCAGACATATTTGGACTCCATTTTGTTGGAATCTCATACGGCGGGAGCCACCAATGGACGATTATAAAAGGCAAAAAACGACAAAATAAGTGTTTTGTTATCAGATAAACATTTTTGTAAATAGATTATGGTTAATGGAGCCCATTGTTCAATATTTATTACTGTATGTAACATTTTTTTTTTAAAAAAAGATATGAAATCTTTCTTACTAGAAACTTAGTTTTTGACTTTAATCCCATCTCCCTTAAAATTGGTGGGTGTGACAGCAGTATAGTTGACATTATTATTCAACAACATCAAATCTGGAAGAATCGACCTCGAATTTTAACAGGGAGCGAAAAAAATTTATTTATTTTTATTTATTTAATTAATTTATTATTTTTATTTTTTTGCAGATCGGTGTAATTTGACATATTTTATATAGGAGTACTTCAGACGTTGTCAATGAACGTTTCTTTGCAAATAACAGTTTGATTTTCCTCAACTAAAGAAAGGTCACTGGATGTTTAGGAATCCTTAGTAAAGCTACCAGTAAAGATCACTGCGCAAACTCATGCCATGAGACGTCAGTATATCGTGTCCATAAATTACGTGGACTGTTTTCACAACGGTGGAAGTGTAATTTCACTCCAGTGTTTGCAGGAGTTGTCCTCTTATTATGGAATCCCTAAAAGAGGCCAAGCGAACAAATAACAGACATAGGCCTAGTTTCGTGAAGGCCATTTTACGTTAATCTTTCCTTATTTTGCCATGATTGAGCTATTACAGGACATGAGACAAACATTTAAAATTGATTTTAGAAGTTCTGTTATGAATTTTTCATAAAGAATGATTAGTGAAGGACATTCGCAAGTACTCTTCAAAAGTATTCGTATATCCTTTTGGTACGTTTAATAGGTTCAACAGCCTAAGTAAAGTAGCAAATTTGGCTGTTACAGATATCAGTAACAGCCAGATTTACTTTCAGCGAGGAGTTGGAGCTTCAAAGAAGTCCACTTGACGAATATCAAATGAGTTATCAGGCCTTGTGAAATTCTCTTGAACCATGCAGAACTCTCTCCGCTTAAGGTGAAACGTGCATTTACGGAGAGGGAACTAGTATCCCTGAGGAAGTGAAGTTTCCCAAATACACACAGCAACTCCCAAGCTAAATGTATCCCCAAACGTCGCTTGAAGAAACGACTGAGTTTCCACCATCCATATATTCTGAAACAATGAGTTACGCTATTCAACTCAGCTGATCGAATGTGGGTAGTGAACGATACTTGGAAAACTAGTTTGAAGGAAAGGTCATAATACAGGGCTCTCCTCCTTGGCTTGGACTGAGGCCATTGTTCAAGAGTGCCTTGAATCATCATAGCCGTCTTCTCAACTAATATTTTTGTAACTAAATATAAGTTTGATAATTCTTGGGAAATGGATGGCCACAAAGTCACGTATCTAAATTAAAGAGAATGATTCTGCAGGATTGATGCTGATACAGAACTCTGCCCTGAATCCCAAAAAAGCATTTTTCGGAAGAGGCTGAAATTCTGGATCAGGAGAATGCCAGTATTCCCATCCGATCATTTACTACCAAGCAGTGCATTAATAAATAAGGTGTACATTCGGCAGCATAAATACTTTAAAGAGGAAAAATAAGTATACAAGAATAACACGACCATAGTTACTCAAAATTAGACAAATACAAACTTGAAAGTAAAGAAGATAAAGAGACAACACATATATTTTTCGAAAGATACAAATTAAAAATCCGAAACGCATTCACTTGTGAGGAACTCTGTAGGAAGTTCAAGACAGAAGCTAATTAAACTCTAACAGGGAGCTTAATGATTTTGTAATAACTGAGAGCAAAGTGGAGGAGAAACTGTTGAAGATAAACATAAGAATGGCACTCTGGATAGATAGATCTACCCAGTTATATTAAAGGAGGCGGCAAAGGAAGTAAGCAAACCTTTAGCCATAATTATGTCGGCATCCTTGGACTCAGAGGAGGTCGCGACGGACTGGAGATATGCAAATGTATCCCCAATTCACAAAGGGGAATCAAAGGGTGACACGAGTAATTACAGACCTGTTAGTTTAACTTCTGTTCCGGGGAAAGTACATGCTAAACTTCTGTTCCGGGTATTCACTGGTTAAAGAGTTAAAGAAGTATCGCAGGATCATCTAGAAAAGATTGCAGTTATAGTTCAGACGCAGCATGGGTTTGTTAAGGGTAAGTCTTGTCTGATCAATTTGATTGGATACTATGATGTGGTCACAAAGGAACTGGATGCTAAAAATAATTCTGATATCATCTGCATGGATTTCAGGAAAGCTTTTGATACTGCTGCACGTAGAAGACTACTGTACAAATTGGAGCAGCGTGGCATTAAAAGGCAAGTTGCTACAATGGATAAAAGGGTGGTTGAGTGGAAGGAGACAGAGAGGGATAATCAATGGACACCGCTCTTCATGGAGTAATGTTATTAGTGGTGTCTCCAGGATTCGGTGTTGGGTCCACTGTTGTTTTGTTTATTTATCAATGATATTGATGAAGGTATATCAAGCTTAATGTTCAAGCTGGTAGATAATAAAAAGGTTGGCAGGATTGTTAATGACAGTAATGGCAATATGCTACTGCAACAGGATCTAGAAAAGTTAGGCAGATGGGCTGAGAAGTGGCAACTGAAGTTTAACATTGACAAAGGCAAAGTACTGCATCTGGGTATAAGCAATCCCAGAGAAACGTACCAACTGTGCGATACTACACTCAGGGTGGTAGAAAATGAAAAAGACATTAGGGTAATTGTGCAGTCAGATATGAAGTTTTCTGAGCAGTGCAGACAGGCTGCCTGAGCAGATCAATGGGTATCTTGTCAATTTTGCTAGGAGGTGATTATTCCTTTGTATAAGGCAATTTTCAGCCACGCCTTGAGTACTGAATGGGTTGAGCATGCTGAATTCTGATGGGATCCTTCCACTTGTTCAGATTACGAACCTAAGGGGGCATAAATTCAAATTAAGAAAAGACAGATGTAGAATAGATGTGCGGAAATTTGCCTTTAGCCAGCGGGTGGTTAATTTCTGGAACAAACTTCCATCTGTCGTTGTGGAAGTTGATAGGTTAAATAAATTTAAGGAGGAACTGGACAGGCATTTGGAGGGGATGGCGTGATTTTTTTTTTTTTTTTTTTTTTTGGCTGATGCTGCATAAGCTCATACACTTGCTTTCTTGCATCACATGCCACTACTACTGCATACAGTTCTGGAGGCCTCATTTTAGGAAGGATGTGCAGTTGCTAGAACGAGAACAGAGAAGGGCAACAACATTGGTAAGAGGAACGAAGGGGGTCTCTTACCAAGAAAGGCTTAAGGTTCTGCAAATTGCAGCGTTTGGAGCCTAGGCACCTGCGAGGTGATCTGACTGAGTTGTATAAGGCCTTGAATGGGTTGAGCACGCTGAATTCTGTTGGGATTTTTCTTCTTTGTCAGAACACGAACCTGAGGAAGCATAAATTCAAATTGAGGAAAGACATTTGTAGAATAGATGTACGGAAATTTGCCTTTAGCCAGTGGGTAGTTAATTGCCTAAACAAACTTCCATCTGTTGTCGTGGAAGTTGATAGATTCAAAGAAGAACTGGACAAACTTTTAAAGAAAATGGATGTATGAAATGGGATTTTTTTTTTATTTTTTTTTTTTTGGCTGATGCATCACATGCCTCTGCTAATGCTAACGCCAAAGAGTCTGATTTTAATATACAAATGAGAATAAAAAAGTCTACACCAATACCAAGATTAACGTTATTTTCTGTATGATTATAAAGATGAATAGTAAAATTCCTTTGGGTATTTTCAGTAGCGAAGATAAAACTTATGCAAACTTTTTCGTTCATAATACTCAAACTAACAAATATCGCAATCAACTTTTTCAAGTTCAATTTAACTGTTGCATCGCATTTATAGAAATGAAATATTGATGAGATTGAGATATTGAGAGAAAGAATAATTACTGCACTTTACGTAATTCAGCTGTTTCTTTTATAGCACTGGTATTAATAATATGAAGAATTAACAAATATGAAGGGTGCGAGATTAGCCTGTGCAGTCATTGCTCCTTAAAGCTCTTCAAACAGAGAAGTTTTTCCTGATTTATTTTCTGCTTTATTAGTTTAAATTGTCATATTAACTTATTTTCTAGAGTAGCTTTATATTCCTAGTTACGATACTTAGTTTAAAGTTTAAATTAGACAGAGATTTCGTAGATATTACTTAGTATCGGTAACGGTATCAAATCCACGTGTCACAAATTGAACGAGAGGTCTTTTAACCAAATTTAGTCGATTTATTAACCAATTGTTATATCAAATTATCTTCTATAAGTAGATTATAGACCTAGTCAGGATCCTTAGTTTATTCTAAATTGAGATAGCGAGATTTCGAAGCTAATCAATACTTACGAGTCCGTAGAAATACCGTTCGTGAATTCCCGCCATTTTTACACGATAGCATAAGTTTAGTGTAGTATAGTGCATAATATA
The DNA here is from genome assembly GCF_048544385.1 of Mastigoproctus giganteus. Classification (NCBI taxonomy): domain Eukaryota; kingdom Metazoa; phylum Arthropoda; class Arachnida; order Uropygi; family Thelyphonidae; genus Mastigoproctus; species Mastigoproctus giganteus. The sequence goes on along the minus strand of NC_143585.1, from coordinate 132,879,020 downwards.
ATATTGTCAATTAATCAGTAAATCTATTAATCTTGATAAACTTTATTGTCAATTAAATTGTATTTTTAACTCTATAAATATATATAACGACTTAATCGTAACAAATAATTAATACATAACTATAGTGGTACACGTGATACGGAAGTTGTATAAAGGGAACACTAGATACCGAAAAAAAACAAAAAAAAAAAAATATATATATATATATATATATATATATATAACATAACTGTTTTGGGATATAACTTAAGGATTTAATTTTTGTTTTAAATTTTATTGAATTAAATTGGAATCATGACTCTGACCAGAGCAGCAAAGCAAAAGGCTCAAGCTAATGGGAGTACTGTGGTTCAGGGGAGAACTGGGGGGGGCAGTTGCCCTCTGAATCACAGTCTATTAAAATGCACTGTTTGCTTGATGTTTGCGGAGCAGTCGGGTACGGGACATGATACTGCCAAGGGGGATGTCTTTGTGTGTGCACGATGTAAGGAGTGCAAGGAAATCAGGCGACAACTCAGCGTTGTTATGGGCCTTTATGACACCTTGAAGGACAGGGAGGATGCCCTCGAAGGAAATAAATTGAGGGGCCCATCAAGCTCTCAGCTGCCCACATCAACGCCAGAGCTTGCACTTGGTCATCAGGCAACACAGGGGCAGCCCCCTAGGCAGAATGCGCTGGTCCCACAGGAACTAGTAGTTGTTGGTGACTCTATTGTCAGGGAAACGGGGAACATGTTTTGTAAAAAGGATAGGTGGAATAGGACCAGGGTATGTCTGCCAGGGGCAAAGGTTGATGACGTTGTAGAGCGGATATCATCTTTTAAGGGCACAAAAGGTGATATAGTTGTACACGTTGGCACTAATGATATTAAGAGTAGGAGACCGGCGGAATTACTTAGCAAGTACACGTCACAGTTGAAAAAAAGCCGTGAATTAGGGTTGAACTTGAAAGTGTCTGCAATTCTGCCCAGGCACGATAGGAGGGAGTATATGATGAGAGCCTTGTCGATCAATTCGGCCCTGGAGGGATTGTGCAAGGCTCAAGGGGTAGAATTTTTTTCAGCCTGGACTGTACTTGTTAACAGGAGAGATTGCTTCTACAGGGATGGGATACACTTAAATAGAAAGGGTGCAAGAATTTTTGCTGATGCTGTCGAGGCAGTGTTAGGTGGGTCGGAAAACTGCTAGTTGGGGGGGATACAAGGACTAATAGATTAACAGTAGCCACTGGCAGAGGTGGAAGTGATTCTTGCACTGCTTCTATTCAAATGAGCAGAAGTCTGAAAAACAAGATGCAGGATATTTCAGAGACTGCTGGTAGTCATTGCGTTACAAGTAAACACATGGGTTGTGTTAGGGTAGCTAAGAATAGAAACAGGTGCATGTACACCTGCGTGTACACCAATGCTAGGAGTTTGGTAAATAAATTTGATGAATTTGAGGTATTGCTCAAAACATCAAAGGCAGATATTGTTGGGATATCAGAGACGTGGTGTCACACAGATATAAGTAATGCGGAACTGGAATTTGGGGAATACAATGTATATAGAAAGGATAGACAGGACAGGAGGGGAGGAGGGGTTATGCTATTAATTAAGAAACACATAAAGTCAAAGGAAGTGAAGCCAGTTGACATCGATGGACAGGGCAGTGTCGAGTCAGTTTGGTGTGACATAAGCATAGGGAAATCAAAATTGAGAGTAGGAGTGTGCTATAGGCCTAATGACTCTGATGAGTATAATAATATATTGTACAGGGAAATAGAGTGGGCCAGTAAATCAGAGAGTCTTATAATGGGGGATTTTAATTTCCCAGATATTGACTGGAATTTGTGGGTTGGTCACTCGCACACTAGCAAGGCTTTTGTGGATTTATTGGATGATTGTTTTCTACATCAGCATGTTCGTGAGGCAACAAGAGGGAGCTATACTCTTGATCTGATTATCAGTAGTGATTCTTCATGCATTAAGAACCTGCAGATAAATGAACCACTAGGTGGCAGTGATCACAGTGTGTTGAAGTGGGATTTACTCAAGGAGGTAACTACCATCAGAGGTAAAGGGAAGGGTTTTTGTTTTCGTAAAGGCGACTATGATGGTCTGAGACAGTATTTAAATTCTATACAGTGGGACCAACTGATGATGTTACCAACAGCAAACTCAAAATGGGAAGCATTCAAGGAACTAATCTTGGTGGCTACCAGGCTTTACATACCAACTAAGAAATATTGTTCAAGGTTTAGGCCTAAATGGTTGTCAGATGGACTAATGAGACATGTGGCAGAGAAGAAAAATGCATGGGATACATACAAATTAATGGGTGACATGGAAGCCTATGATAGATATAAGTTGGTCTGTAACCAAGTCACAAAGGAGATTAGGCAGGCAAAGGCAGACTACGAAAAATCCTTGGCAAAGGATGCAAAGAAAAACAGAAAGGAGTTCTTTACATACTTGAACTCGAGAAGGAAAGGGATGAATCAGATTGGTCCACTGGATATTGATGGTTCAACAGTTGAGGATCCTGCTCAGGTGGCTAACAATCTAAACGAGTATTTTGCATCTACATTCACGCATGAGGAGTTATTCAGGAAGGAGAATGATGTAGGTAAAGTAAACATTGGCAGTGAGCTGGATGATTTTGTAATAACTGAGAGGAAAGTGGAGGAGAGATTGTTGAGGATAAACATAAAAAAGGCACCTGGGGTGGATGGGATCTATCCAGTTATATTAAAGGAGGCAGCAAAGGAAGTATGCAAACCCCTAGCCATAATTATGAGAGCTTCTTTGGACTCAGGGGAGGTACCCATAGACTGGAGATGTGCAAATGTAACCCCAATTCACAAAGGAGGATCAAAGGCTGACACAAGTAATTATAGACCTGTTAGTTTAACTTCTGTTCCAGGTAAATTAATGGAGGCACTGGTTAAAGAAGCACTGCAGGATCATCTAGACAAGAATTCAGTTATAGCTCAGACGCAGCATGGTTTTGTTAAGGGCAGGTCTTGCCTGACCAATTTGATTGGATACTATGATGTAGTCACAAAAGAACTGGATGCAGGGAATAACTTTGATATTATATATTTGGATCTTAGAAAGGCTTTTGATACTGTTGCACATGGAAGACTGCTGCACAAATTGGAGCAGTGTGGCATTGGAGGCAAATTGCTGCTATGGATAAGGGGATGGTTGAGTGGCAGAAGACAGAGAGTGGTAATCAATGGACACTGCTCAACGTGGACTAATGTTATTAGTGGAGTTCCTCAAGGTTCAGTGTTGGGTCCATCGTTGTTTTCGGTGTTTATGAATGATATTGATGATGGGATATCAAGTTTAATGTCTAAGTTTGCAGATGATACAAAGGTTGGCAGGGTCGTTAAGGACACTACTGACGCTATGCTGCTGCAACAGGATCTGGAAAGGTTGAACAGATGGGCTGAGAGGTGGCAAATGAAGTTTAACATTGACAAATGTAAAGTACTACATATGGGTAACAGTAACCCCAGAGCAATGTATCAACTCTGCGGTACTACACTGACAGTGGTGGAGAATGAAAAGGACCTGGGGGTAATTGTGCAGGCAGATATGAAGTTCTCTGAGCAGTGCAGACGAGCTGCAAGAGTAGCTCATGGTGTCTTGTCAATGATATACAGGAATTTTTCTATCAGGGATAAGGAGGTGATTATTCCCTTGTATAAGGCAATGGTTAGGCCACATCTTGAGTACTGTATACAGGTCTGGAGGCCTCATTTCAAGAAGGATGTAGAGCTGCTGGAACGGGTACAGAGAAGGGCAACAAGATTAGTGAATGGAACAAAGGGTTGCTCTTACGAAGAAAGGCTTAAGTTTTGCAAATTACAGAGTCTGGAGACTAGGCACCGGCGAGGTGATCTGATAGAGGTGTATAAGGCTTTGAATGGTTTGAGCATGCTCAATGCCAATGGGATTCTTCATCTTTCTCAGAATAATCACCTCAGAGGGCATAAATTCAAATTGAGGAAGGACGGATGTCGGATAGATGTGCGGAAATTTGCCTTTGGCCAGCGGGTGGTTGGTTGGTGGAACCGACTTCCATCACTTGTTGTTGAAGTTGATAGCCTAAACAAATTTAAAGCTCAACTGGACAGGTATTTCGAACGAACGGAGGGGTGAAATGGGAGAGGGTTTTTTTTTTTTTTTTTTGGCTGATGCTGAATAAGCTTGCTTTCTTGCATCATATGCCTCTACTAATGCTAATGCTAAATCGAGAGAGCAAGAATACTTTTATTCAAGGCCAATAAAACTCGGATAATTTATATTGTCGATGATTCTCTCATTATTATCTTCACTCTAAAGATCTGAATCCGAATAAATATTAGAACGATCTTCACATGTCCGCTCATACTGCTATCAACTGCTTTAAAAGAGATGTAAATCGTGTGTTAATTTATAGAATAAACAAACTATTTTCAAAGTAGATCAGGTATTCAAGTGACCTGAACAAAGCTATCGTTTTGATACCAGCTATGTACAATGCTATGTAAAAGAAATACCCGTATCAGAACTTCAAGATGAAACTAAACCAAAATGTTTAAACTAAAAGAAATCGAATAGGATAAACTGAATAAATGGCATCCACCTCAAGAATAAAGTATGACCTTTTAAAACCTTCCCATTGCACGGATTGAAACCAAAGAATAATGAAACCGAATATTTCGAGAAGTATTCACCATTAAAACCGAATATGCGTCTTCCGTCTTTAATGGGAGAGGAACAATGGAGAGACTGAAGGAGAGAGAAAAAAAAAATTGAACTTTCCCTTCCCCCTTCTCCCTACCAAAGTTTGAGAAGTTTAAAAATTAGTTTAATAAAAGAAAAAGCATTTCTGAAAAGAAAAGTCAAGTCAGTGACTTGGAGATCCGAGTGGTGAATATCCATCCTCTTAGTTGAAGTCCTGAAAGAATAGTTTTTTTTATTATTTGTTTTTTATTATTATTTTTTTCAACTTGGAACTAAGAGTTAAAAATCGTGACATATGTGGAACCCTTATGCTCATGAGTTCGAAAACTGAACGCTTTTCATCAACTGTGAATGATTTATTGAATAACAGAAGAATTTTGTGCCCTCAATATTTTCTTTTTAATTTTTATTATTTAAAACCACCAAGATCTCTGAAGGTCTAAGTGCTTTACCTTCTCCCTCTTTAATGTTATTTAAAACAAAGCAAAAGCACTATCACAACCCACTCATATTTCAAAAAAACTTTGTCAAAACACTAATAAAACAACATCATTTATCATTTCAATTATAGTAATATATCCTTAAGGCTGTTAGTTAAAACATGCTACAGATAAGCTTGTGTTCATTGTCGAATTTTTATTTTGATTTTTTTTTAAATTCGGTATGTACTACGTTGTGAAAGGAAGATATCCTCGTGGACTAATCAGTACGTGCACAGACGCAGCCCCGCCACCTCGTGCCGTGAGCAGGTACTAAGGAGAAGCCTTCCTAGTGATTGCTGCTTTCTGGTAGCAGAGTAGCCAGAAACTTTGCTGGCCATTCCACACAATTCGTCACAGGGTAGTATTGTACATGGAGCTGAGCTACGTTCAGGAGCCGCCCTACCTAAGACACGTGCTGTGTCTTGGGTAGGGCAGCACATATAGCTTGTAATGTGCTTGACATCAAGCCAAGCAGTCAACCTATGTTTCCCTAAAACACACTAGAACTATTCAATCCACCGGAACTGACAGCGAACCACTTTGTGAAAATAAATCTTGCATCCAACTCAAACAGCACTTTGAAAGTTTCGTATCAAAAGTTTCACGAGCTGTAACCCTGCTATACTGACTTTGAGTAAGATACATTTTGGACCCTGGACACGACCAGTTTATTGTTCAAATGAATTTCTTTTAGAACGTAATTAATTTTTCTTTTTAATGCTTTAACATTAATTAAGGGTTTGCTACGTTTATTTACTTCTCTGTGACAGTTTTAGTCTGTTTTTAAACTCTTTATACCCCTTCATTTAATTTTCTATCATCTCTAATATGCCTTCCATGAAAATCACTATGTAGTACTGTCCTCCCTCCAAATTATTCTTAACTATACCAGATCATAAATTACAATTCACAAAATAATAAATAAAAATGCCTCCGACTCGCTTTTCAAATTATTTATGTACATATAAATATTTTTAAAAGTATCAGAACATTTCAAATTTACAGTTTCCAGCCCTAAATCGGGGACCTTGGGGCACATATTTTTAACCTCACGATTAATCTGCGTCTACTTGGCGCATTTTCCGGGTTAAATGTTCGCATCAATCGCAAAAACATAGTTCACGTTTAATACTTAACATTGTCACTAGATGGAGCTGCATTGTCATTTCCTTCGGAAAGTGAATTCTAGTAATATCATTAGACAGAGTAGCGGTCACTTTTATAGGCGTAATAAACACGAGGGAAAACAGCCAATAAAAACAATTGCAAATGCTTCTTATCGCGTGAAGGCAAAAGCGAGATTCACTTTCTTCCGAATAACTTATTAGTTTTCCGTCCAAACGGTGGATTAGACGGACGTGTTTGTTTCCGCTTCAAGGCCGTTTCAGAGCGCTGCAAACGCAATACTGGCGAAAATAAAGACACATTCATTCGACAGCAGATACTTTGGCACGAATTTTTATGCATTTACTTACAATTTTTTTTTTTTTTTTTTTCCGTGCTCGAGATCATTATTTTTTCGGCTTCCAACAACAGCTGGCTTATCCGTTCTAGTAAAAGTTATTTCTGTTCTCTTCAGCGGCTATTTTAGTTAAAAGAAAAGGCTGAAGGTGAATTTAAGGCAGAGATCTGCACTTTAAGTGATATTCAAAGAGAAATTTTATTTACATATCTAAACACGAAAATCCTTTGCAGTTTAGAAATTGGTCATGTTTGAAATACTCGTAGGATTCTCTCTTCTGCTTCTGTCAAATTCTGAATGGAAGTCTCGACTGGTATTATACCTATAATACGCCATCATAGTTCATAGTGTTTCCATGACAGCATGTTATGCAAAATATTTGGATCCCTGAACTCTGATAGCGTCTTTCAACATGTTTGCACTACAGTGTGATAATTTTAAATTAGAACCCATGAAAATGCGAATAACTTCGAGTAAAATAGTCTAGACACGTGAAATTTACAAATATCATTCTTCATTTTTTTTGTGCAGTGTCGCCATCTGTTAGCAGCCAACAGAGTTACGAATTTGCGTGCGAAGTACAAACTGTAAATGAAATGGCATTGAGTTAAGGTGCGTGTGTTCATGACGGAACATTACCTCAAAATACAGTTAATTTTAAAAGTGCTCCACGCGATTGTAGGCAATTTGTAGTAGGGATACGATTAAATAAAAGAGGCGCAAGGATTTCGAGGCTGCTATCGAGGTAGTGTTAGGTGGGTTGTAAAAAATCTAGCTTGGGGGGTTTCTTGGGAGGTTTCTGCTAACTGAGAGTAATAACAGGTGCATTTACACTAATACTAGGAGCATTGTAAATAAATTCGATGAACTGATGATCAAGTCATCAAATGCAGACATTGTACAGATAGCAGAAACGTGGTGTCACTCATAGGCGTAATTATACAACAGCCAACATAGGAAGTACAATGTATACAGAAAGGAGGGGAGTGGATTATGATAGCAGCATTAAGAAGCATACTAAACCTAAAGCAGAAACATCCCCAATTCGTAAAGTGGGATCAAATGGTGACACGAGTAATTACAGACCTTTTAGCTTAACTTCTGTTCCAGGGAAAATAATGGACTCACTGGTTAAAGAAATAATACAGGACCTTCTAAATCGGAATGAAATTATACTGCAGACAGCACGATTTTTTAAGGGGAGATCTTGTCTGACCAATCCATTGAATACCATAATGCAGTAACAATGGAACAAAAAATAATAATTTTCATATCATTTACTTGGATTTCAGGAAAGCTTTTGAAACTGTTGCACATAAAATCCTGCTGTAAAAATTGGAGCAGTGTGGCATTAAGGGCAAGTTAATGCTCTGGTGGTTGTGTGTGATAGAAGACGGGAAGTGGATATTAATGGACACTGCTCTTCATAGTGGGGTCCCTCCACCAGAGTGTTTAGTGCCGGGCCCATTATTGTTTTCTGTATTTACTAATGATATTGATGAAAGTCTATTAGGTTTATGTCTAAGTTTGCAGATGATACAAGAGTTGGCAGAGTGATCAGCGACAGTAATCAAGCTACTGCAACACGGTCTAAAAAATTAGGCAGATGGACTGAGAAATGGCAGTTGAAGTTTAACGTTGGCATATTCAAGGTACTGCACATCGGTAGCAGTAATCCCAGATTAATGTGCCAACTGTGTGATACCATAATCAGGAGAATGGAAAAAAAGACCTGGAGGAATTTATGGTCCTATTCCAATAACTGTAGCTGGGAGTTTTAATGACTTGAAATGTTATTGTGAACAATTGTGACAGGAAAATTCATTCATTCAAATTCAAGTTATACAATAACTTGTTGAAAGACACCTAATTTTGTATGTTGAAGAAGGTACTGTTGTGAACGTGAATTTGAAAGAAAATATTAATCATTTACCTGATATAAAATCTCGAAAAATATCTTAAAATTCAGTGTGTCTTACTCCTGTGCTACTCCTGTCTTTGTTGCTAAAATGCGATTTTTGTGATGTTTAATATGCGTTTTCGAAATTTCACTTTTTATTACAGTATAAAATCGACATCAATACAAAAACAGCTGTTAAACCAATGAGTATTGTTTTAGCATCTAATTTAATGTAAAAACGATTTCAGTATTTTTAAAAAGTACCTCTTATTTTTTCAAATCGTATAACTTGTTGAAAGACACTTAAAATTAGCAAACATGTTGAAAATATCTTCGTAGAAATTTCTTATCTAAAATGGGTGCGATGGAACATATCGTTGCCTGACACCATAAATTACCTCAAGGCAGCAGTGCGCACGCAAACAAGCATCTCCACTGGGGTTTGCTGAAGACCAGTTTGAAAAAGGAAGAACTGGACCTTCCTTATTCCACCTAAGTGTGAGGTATTTCTGCGCACGAAGCAGTTATTCAAACGTGTGCCTTACTTCTTCTTCCAACTTACTACACTGAGTTATAAAAAGTATTGGAACACCGTAGATACCATATGATACGTAAAATACATGTATTGACTGATGATGGAGGGCATTATTGTAGCTCATGGATATAAATTAAGCTGTAGGAAGCTTTGCCACTGAGGCTGTCTTTTGATAGCATAGTATGTATGATACCATCACACGCACTTAACCAAAAAGTCGGTTAAATCTTGTACTGATGCAAGTGTCTCTGGAGTAACACACTCGAAATGCCTTCGCCTAAATATTAGCTGTAGCCTTTCAGTGTGTTAGAATTTTGGGCGAGTGGAGAACGCAAATAATAACTTGGATAATAAATTCTTTAATAAAATGGCGCATTGTATTTTAAACAAAAATCGAAGCTAATTATTTGCATATCCATTTTGTATTTTTGCAGCCTATTATTGGATGGCACTGCAAATCAACGCAAGTGTTTGATGTCCTTCCTATCACATTATTTCTGTTAGTATAAGGTGCAATCTAAATTAAAACGCAGCTCTGCAGAAACGCAAAAATGCACTTCATAAAAATAATTAGAGGTCTGAAACTTCATTAAAGAACCACTATGCATTTAACATTATTCATCACTCGAATACGAACTGCAAGTTTGAACGCACAGCACACCTGCCTTAAAGTATAACGCATAATTACCATGCTGGCATTACCATAATGACAATGCCAAACTATTCCACGAAGGAATTTTCGAGGGAAGTGCCCACACTCCATTTCCAAAGTACATCTTCCAAAGAAATATCATCAAAATAAAGTAAACTTTTTACAAAAAAATTTTAGAACGACATTTCATGACATCCTAACAATAAACAAAAGAAATTTCTCATTTTCTCAAAAAATAAACAAAGTCCTAAACTACTTCTCCTTAGTTACAAATTGGGCTCGATTCTGATACCAGAAGAGCTCAATACTGAAAATTATTATTATTATTACTAATATTTATAAATTTATTGTTAAGCAGAATAACCTGTACAGAGAACAGTATTTTGTCTTTATGATGAATCCGATGTGCTGCTTTCCAATTGGATCGTGGAAAGATTTCGATTACACTAAACTTCAGTGAAAAACTTCAATAGTCTTCAAGGTCCAAACTAAAGTGCATGAAGGAAATCGCTACCATCCATGGGAAGTACTGGAAGACTGTGACATCGAACTGGCCTCAGACCTGATTACACGTTGGTTACCTGTGGCCAAATACGCGAATATCTGACAGATTGAAAGCAAGCTAAATGACAGTTATAAGAACTGATACATTAGGGTGCTTACACATACTCGTAGAACGGAAATTGACCAGAGCCTGTTGTCCATGTGCTAATATAATCATTGTGTATGGAAAGATAAATCAAATGACCAGCATACAAGAATGCTGTCAGTTCCGGGAACTTCCATTATTTGAAGTCATCACACATCGCAGTCCGCATGGATATGCGCACGTACGCATAGGGTTGTCAACTTTGAAAAAGAAAAACTTTGATAAACTTTTAATTATATTTTTAAAAAAGCTGACCATCAATGAACAAAAATACGAACTGACAGAGAAAATATACCGGACAAAACACTTGCACTAACAACGCCAATACAAGGAAAAAGCAGTAGTGACTAGTTCTGACACGCTTTTGCTGTGCCTTCTATTAATTTAGAAAATATTATTAGCGGAGTGCCACAGGGTTCGGTGCTGGGCCCATTGTTTTCTGTATTTATTAGTGATATTGATGAGTGTATAGTCATCAGGCTTAATGTCTAAATTTTCGTATGATACAAAGGTTGGTAGGGTGATTAATGAAAGTAATGAGTATGATACTGAAACAAGATTTGGAAAAATTAGGCAGGTGGCAGTTGCAAATGCAACTTTTCTTGTATTGCAGACAGGCAGCAGTAACCCCAGATTAAAGTACAAATTGTGCATGTAAGATGTAAAATCTTACAAATATAATATTTTGTGGAGGAGGGAAATTTATTTAAAGTAAAACTTATAATATGGCAATATGGGGGGAGCGAACCTTACAAGCCAAGGGATTAAATTAGACAACGTCTATACAAGGGGAGTGGTAAGTGAAAAGCTATTAGCAACCTGGGTAAACTCGACTCCCAGCCCACACAGGCAAACCAGAACAATAGAAACCAGTAGCAACGGCTATTTGTAGAAGGTGTCAACTCTGGAAAACAATGGTGCGGTGGACCATGTACTGTCGGGACATTTTCTTTAATCAGTGACACCTGTACAAAAGACAGGATAGTGAAAACGAAACAAATGCTGGGAAGTAGATTTAAGTCTGTCTGCCTGGCAGTGATGGCAAGTTTTATAGATCGTGGGAAATTAGTCTGCTAAAGTATAACTATAAGCGGCGAACTTCAAAAGGTACAGACAGCCTGAGAAATTTTACAAACTTCTTAAAATAAGAATTAGATCGAGCAATAAGGAACCAGCTTGAGAAAATAAAACGGGCAAATAAGAAGAGAGTGGAAGTTGATAAAATGAGTAAGATTGGTTAAACTAAAAACTAGGGCCGATTTGACATATGTAGGCAGTACAGAAATTGAGATGAACAAAAAGTGAGTGAACAGGGGGAGACAGAGACAGAACCATGAGTTGAGTTTATGTGGGTGTTTTATGGAAATGAGTTAAGGGGAGACAAAGTTTAGATTCTCGTCGGTGTTTGGGAAAATGAGTTAGGACGGACAGTTGAGTTTTTGCCGTGTTAGAAAATGTGAGAAGACAGATCCCCGAGTTGAGTTATGTTAGTGTTTATGGAAATGAGTTAGGAGGGAGATGAAGTTGAGATTCTTGTCGGTGCTTGGAAAAATGAGATGGACAGAACCAAAGTTGAAATCTTGTGGGTGTTTAGGAAAATGGGTTAGTGGAATTCTAATTTGAGTTTTTGTTGGTGCTAGGGAAAATGAAATAGTCAGCGGACACAGCAGTCAAGATAAGTAAAAAACGAGTTAGTAACATGGACAATTGAGGGTTCTGTTGTGGTAGGAAATATGTGTCAGTTAACAGTTGAGTGTGTGGTCGTGGTGGGAAAAGAGAAGGGTAGCGCCCTGGGTAGTTTTCTTCTTGAAAAAGTTCTTAATAGGTGGAGCGGAAAAACGAGGGTAGCACCCTATGAGTTTTTCCTTGTGATAAGTTTTAATAAAGTGGAGTGGAGAAGGAGTTAGAGTGAGATGCCCTATGAGTTTTCCTTGTGATAGGTTTTAATAAGGTGGAGAGAAAGGGAGCGAAATCCGCAGAATCAGTAGCTCGAGAGAAAGGAGCGAAAATGCGGATTAGTAGCTCAACGAGAAGGAAGGAAGCAACGAATGGATGGTATCCCGAATAAGGTGGAGAAAGAACGCCAGTCCCATGCAGCCAAGAGTTCCTAAAAAAATTATCTGTAGCAAATTCAGGTGAGAGCAGATGAAGGAGATCCTCAGTGAGCCAAAAATGGAAGTTTGAAACCGCCCCGGGAAGGCAAAGGAAAGAAGAAAGATAATAGTAAGTACTGTAAGTTAACAAGGACTGTTAGTGAAACAGTGTAGTGATTAATTAATGAAAAACAGAGATAGCACTAGAAGTAAATTGATAGAAATTATCTCTTAAGTAAATTATATATATACTAACAGAGTTTAATTAATTCAAAAAGGGTTATTGTAAAATGCAAGAGAAACGAAATCCAAGTAATAGATTAAATTGTTGTTCAGATGATTATAATATGTTAGAAGGATAATTGAACTATATAAAAAACCTTGAATGTTTTAAGGACAGATAATTGAATCATATCAGAAGTTTTGATTATGTTTTAAGGATAGGTAATTGAATATAGTGTTTGTATTAATGAAGAATTGTTGGTCCAACTGAAAGATTAATAACAAATAGAGACTTTAGGAAAGTTAAGATTGGTCTTCAGTGTATTGTAACAGAATGGCGAGAACACAGAGTATAATGATGAAAGCAGCATATTGATTGTTAAAAAGGAGAATAATTTATGCAAGGTATCCTTGATTTAACTTTGTATGCATATTACATGTTTTTTTATTTAATTGCATATTATGTTGTATATATATATATATATGTAAATAAACTTTGTTGTTTATTAATTTGTGAGTTTGTTATTCCTGAACACTCAGCCTTTCCGAAGGGAATTATACACAATTGAGAAGTTCCCACGAATCTGGAATTCTCCTAAGAAGTAAAGTCAGATGCGTAAGTGGGGGAAATAAGAATAAAGTGGACAAACACATAATAGGGAACCAAACAAAATAAGAACAATAAAACAATAACTAAATATATAAACCATCATCATTTTTATTCCACCCCCCACATGTACTTTAATCTGGGGTAGTAGAAAACGAAAAGGCCCTGGGGATAACTGAGCACTCTGATATATAGTTCTCTGAGCAGTACAGGCAGGCTGCCAGGACAGCTCATGGGGTTTTGTCAATGATACGCAGAAATTTTGCTAGCAGGCATAATGTTGTTGTTGTTGTGGGGTGTTAGGAGCATCAGCGACTAAGGCCATATTACTCCGCATATACTATGTGTGAATTGCTTGTTTTCTGAGGTCGATTTTATGTTTTCTGGATGAAAAACTCTAGTTTCCGGGAGAAAAAACCACAGCAGCAAAAAAGGAGATGATCATACCATTGTACGAGGGATAATCACCTCCTTATTCCTGCTTGTATAAAGAAATGGTCAAGCCACAACTTGAGTACTGCATACAGGTCAACATCCTTCCTCATTTTTGAAAGATGTAGAGCTTCTGGACCAGGTACAGAGAAGAACAACAAGGTTGATGAGGGGAAACAAAAGGCTGTTCTTACCAAAAAAGGCTTTAGTTCTGCAAATTGCAGCGTTTGGAGACTAGGCACCTGTAAGACGAGCTGATTAAGGTGTTAAAGACTTTGAATGGATTGAGCAAGCTCAATGCTTATGGGATTCTTCCTCTTGCTGAGAGTATGCAGACTATGAGCATAAATTAAAATTGAGGAAAGACATTTAAATTATAATATATCTAATTACCACTATACCACGTGGATTTTTTTAATATATTTCATTTAGGTATTACCTAAACTAACATACATTGAGTAACGTTTCAGGTATCTTGCCGATACCCATCATCAGGCCTTGCTGCTGACCGAATCCTTCTTGTTCGGACGCTCAGCAGCAAGGTCTGATGATGGGTATCGGCAAGATACCTGAAACGTTACACTCAATGTATATTAGTTTAGGTAATACCTAAATAAAATATATTAAAAAAAAACTCCACATGGTATAAGAGTGGTAATTAGATATATTATAATTTAAATGGATAGAAACCACGTAACGTCTTTCCCTAACCATATGAGGAAAGACAGTTATAGAATAGATGTTCAGAAGTTTGCCTTTAGTCAACGGGCCGTCTGATGTGTTTTTTATCACAATTATTACCAACTTTTATTACCAACCCTCCAATTGCTTTTGTGCCCTAGGGTGTGCCAATCATTTAAAATAGACCCGTTTTCACAGCGTCTTCGCTTGCATTTTTCACCTCTGCAACCGTTCTCGGGTTTCAACCCAAATCATAAAATAATCTGATGGTGTTTCGCAGAAACGAAGCAAGATACAGTTTGTTCAGGATATCTTCAGCAACTGATACTAATTGTCCTGGTTTCTGCATGTGGTCCTCAATACTACAGTTATGCACCACTGGGAGGGGTGCATTTCTCTTTACCTGTTAAGCGTTTCCTCTACAAACACTTAGCAGGTTTCCTAGTCAAAATCAGTTGTCACCAAGGTGTCATTTAAAAATTAACCTGTCATATGGACTTGGAGATAATCAAGGGATTTCCCCAGAGAGAGGCGACATAGCGAATCCAGAGGTCTTAAGTAAGAAGGATTACTGAGGGTTACAACTCCCTTTTGGGTGATAATTACGTTTAAGAAATTTTAAATTGCTTAATTTCTAGAATTTTAGTATTCTTGCCAATACAATTTTAGCAATGCTTAACAGACACAAACTAACACCAATAATTCGGCATCTGATTTATCCCAGAAATACAATAAATTGGCACCTGAGTTTTTACAAATCTAAATATTTACCTCTTTGGCTATCCAAAGAGACAAATTTCTAGCAT
This sequence comes from Mastigoproctus giganteus, assembly GCF_048544385.1. Taxonomy (NCBI): domain Eukaryota; kingdom Metazoa; phylum Arthropoda; class Arachnida; order Uropygi; family Thelyphonidae; genus Mastigoproctus; species Mastigoproctus giganteus. Next base: position 132,863,781 of record NC_143585.1, on the reverse strand, counting down.
GACTGCTTGAAACAAACTGTCGATATTCCTCAAATATTAGAAATTAAAATTAAATAAAAAATTATTTAATTTTTAGGTAACTGCTGAGCCTTTCATAAAAATCGAAATTGAAAAAAACGCTCGCTTATACGAATGTAATCGATTTTGGACCCAAGTACGTAACGCCATCTATCGACTCTTGGGTGAGTTATTTGGCTAAATAAGAACTCTTCATTTTTTTTTTTTTTGGTATGTGAATGCAATTAAATTATAATTAGTACGCGTAATCCAAATTTTGAGTTAGACTTACTGTCGAAGTGGCTTAACTAATGGGAAGGGCGTTCAGCCTTTCTCCACTGTTCCATTAGCCGAATCAGGTTGTTTTTTTTGTTTTTTTTAATTAGTTTAAAAAATTGTAGAAACAAATTTTATGACAAATAAAGTCATTTTTAACCGTAGTCGAATGTCACGCATGGATATAAACCATTGTGAAACTATATTAACAATTTCTTTTATAAAGTGTATTAGTAACAGAATATCCAGTGGCAGATCAACCAAGGGCAATGTTTCTCCCCCCCCCCCCACTTCAGAACTTGAGCATACTAGAACAAATACTGTGTGTTTTTATGACATTAATCCAATAACTATCAATCTCATATACAGTACTATCATTATACAGGCCCGCCTCCCCAAGAAAAGAGTCTGGATCCGACGCTACAGAACACTCAAACAGAGTTAACAAATTTCAAACTACCGAAATAAGGAATTTTGATAAACATGGCAAAGCTCATGAAAGTGATCTGATGCTCTCTTATACGACATCGAATTTAGTATCATAAAACACTTCCAAAAATCGAACCCATTTTTAATTTAGTTTTCTTATTAATATTGGGAAGTATGCAATGGAATCGATTCGATCATTTAAACTATTCATGCCAATCGTACAGATACCGAATCCTTCCGAAAACGAAATCAAAGCCAAAATCAGCTATATTGGTCAAAGAAAAACAAAAACAAGGCTACTACTACTTGTTGGAAGTGTAGAATTGTTCAGCGAGTTATTTTCACTTTTTGTTTGTGTAGAAAATCCATGTCTAAAGAAAAAAAGTTTGATAACTATTTCTTCATACACCAATGTTTGTAAAGTTTGGTAAAAACAGGTGGATACTGTATCAATCAGTTAATTCCTGACGAGTCCGCCTTCGGCAAAGTTTATGAGTCTGGTTTATAACACAATTTGTTCTGCAAATAACGGCTGAATTTTTTTTTTTATCACTAGAAGTAGAGAAAACCACAGATGTGTGTGGTTCTTCTGCAAAGTACCAGGTAAGCTTCGACCTCACGTTCATGCAAATCATACACAAATACGAGTTGGACGATTGTCCTACAGTAGCCCTAATTGTGAATAATTCTCTTAAATATTTGTAACCAAGTGAAGCCAGCAAAGGTGCCCGTGACGGTACCTGATACCACTCTATACCTGATGAAAACAGCAAAAATTCCAGAAAGTGTCCTATCCGAACCAGACTCACCTGACCTGTCTGACAAATAAAACTTTCCCTAAATTGATGTTGGAGTGGAGCAAAGATGCATATTCCCTGGTGAAAATAATTTAATTCAGTCCATCAAAAAGTTCTTCTGAAGCTTCCTCTGCCTGGAACGATATATAATTGAAATCAGGCCAAATTCAACATTTTTTTTCCCATAAGATTTTTAGGTATACAAATATATAAATCGAAAATATGTAAAATAAATTTCCTGTTCATACGCCAAGGGGGCCACATATCGTCAGAGGAGTTCACAAGACAGAGAGAATACAAATACGCTACCATATTTATTAGTTACGAAGGCTAGAACCAAACACACGTACTATTGTACTCTAGCACTCGGTTATGGCAGCAGTTTCGGATATTTGGACATTATTCAATAAGAAAAAGTCGGATCGACAACGAATTTTCGGTATATGTTTTGGTCCCTACTTAAGTAAAACAATTTGGATTGAATTTTTTTTTTTTTTTTTTTTTTTTTAAACATTAAAACCAAAACATTAGCAATAATGCAGTCATCTTCTGCGTCAGGATTTTTCGGGGTTTATTTCTATAAAAAATTTGTAGTTAAAAAAAAAATAATAATAATAATAAATAAAATACAGTATATGTATTTGTGAAGTTTTAATACTGTACATTTTTATGTGGACACGTAAAGTATAGCTTATGAAATAACACGTGATTTCCGGTATACAACCAAACAGTTACGAGTTATGTAACGTACCGATCGCATTACGTTTTAGTCGGTTCAGTTATCAAAAACTTTCATACTGTGCTCCAGAATTGTTTGCCAAATTATTCTAAGGTGGGAGACGAGTGCATTAGGAAAACAGATTACAGCCTTTGTGCTGTGGGTCAAAGACCGCAAAAAATCAAGTTAATTTATGGACATTAAATTTGGTACAAAGGTCTAAAAGGATATAAGTCCTAAAATTCTGAAAGAATCGGAGCTGATCCCAAAATATCGTAATGTTCCTGTAGGAAAGGAACCTTGGGAAATAGGGGTATATAATCGGAATTTAACCGATTATGCCCATCAGTAGAGGGCACGATTCAATTCCCCCCCCCCAATTAAATGTCTTCTCCCAACAAAATGCTATTCTCGCCAGGGGTAGTCCCGCAGGACTACCCCTGGCGAAACATGCACGCTTGGTACAGACACTTGACAGCTGTCTCTAATGGCGCGGTCGGTTCCTTGGTTGATGGTGCTTAGCTAGTGAACTGACCACTCAATATGCAAGGATTTCTGTGCTGGGGAGTATGAAATCGAACCTACTCAAAAACCTTTCCGTGAGCCACCGAAACGAGCGCTGAAAATTTAGTGTCGATTTAACTTTTCTGTGTTCTACTGAATGGAGGATAACTGGTGGGGGATATATGGAAATGATCCTAAAATCTTCCCATCGACTAACAGATTTCATGCTGCAAATTTGGTGGTGATCAGACGTTTCCGTATTGAGCAATGCCCAAACAACCAAATCATACAGTACCTCCATTTATGTACAGTATTTATGTATAATTCGAAATTTTATTAAAGAAATTAATTTGCATTGGTCCAATGTTAATTAAATTTGGAGCGTTCATTGCATCTTTCTAAAAGACCAAAATATAAAATTCCATGACATCCACTGGGAATCAAGTTGTTACATGAGGACAAACAAATGTGGTGAATACAATTGGCGCTTTACGCCTTTGCGAATGCGTCTCAAAAGTCTCTTCTTTTTCTTTTCTTTTTTATTCCACACTCGGCTTCGATTATCCAAATCGAACTTGAACTGCTTAAACATGTTGCAGAGATCTTGGAAAAGTTTTTACTTTTATTTTATTTTATTTTTTCCGCTTCCGAAGCTGGATTTCTTTTTATTCAAAGATAATTATTCAAATATATATATATATATATATATATATTTTTTTTTTTTAATTTTTTTTTGATGGAGTAACTAGTTTTAGCTTCATTTAATCACTATTTCTCTCGTCGTTGCTGCTTTATAATTACAGCTTCATCATATGAGATCGTCCTCCCACGTTATTCTTTATATGGGACAATACCATATCAAGGGGCTATCTTCACCGAATTTCCTGCAAGCAAATCTCCTTCCGAAAAGTTTACAATTTGAATACTGTATTAGGTAAACGTGGATAAATGGGTACAACATGGTGACGCCCATTCAAAGAGCATCAAGGAAGACAGAAGCTGTAGCAGAGAGTCAGGTGTTGCTGCAACTGAAGTAGTTGTACAAAATACCAAGTATACAGGCTAACGAGTGGAAGATATAAATTCGGTGGCTGCCTTACCAGCTAAGTGGTATTCAACTGGTGGTACGGATCCCGGAGTGACAGTGGACACATGTCGATGATACCATCTGGCACTAAAAGCCATCCAGCACATTACTGAAGGATGCAGGTTGATCACCAAGATAGAATACACTTAGGCACCACCAGGTCGCCAGGATAATACATCAGAAGCTAGCGCAAAAATACCAGTTGATCAAATGAATAATGAATAATAAAGGAAAAGACATGACCCTCGTCGACAAGAAGGAAATGGTTACTTATCTGATCGAAAAAGCGGTACCCAATACCAGCAACATCCAGAAAACTTACGAGGAAAAGATCAGGAAGTACACAGAGTTAAGACAGGAAGTCAAAGAAATGTGGCATATGGAACAAGAAATAATCATCCCGATAACGATGTCAACCACCAGCATGGTGCAAAGAGTCTTCATTAGAGCCAAGCAGCAATAGGCCTCCCAGAGAACTCTTACATGGAACTCCAGAAAGCTGCGATCCTGAGCACTTCTAGGACAGTCACAGAGTACTTCCACTAATAATAATAACCCCGCACAACCAACCACCTCATGCACTTGGTCCCAGTATCCAACACAGGGGAGGATAAAAAAAATCCCAAAATGAGAAAAATCATAATAATAAAGCAAAATATTCATACGATTCCTATTCTCACAAAGTAATCGTACAATTCCGCTTTGAACTTACCCAGACTCATTGCCTCTGCTACTTGAGTGGAAACTTATTCTAATGTTCGAAACCAGATGCCCATAGGTGAAATTCATAAGATCCAGGCTTCTGTCATTCTCTGTGACTTTTTATTTGTGACTCCTAGGAGAATAAACCTTCCTTGTCCATTTTGCTCAATCCCATCAGGGTCTTATACATCTCAATCAGATCTCTCCCTCAGATGTTTAGTTGCGAAACTTGGCGGTCCATACCTTCTAAGCCGTTCTTCGTCTGTGCATCGAATTTGCCCTCATCATTCATTTGATTCTCTTTCTCCGAACCCTCTCCAGAAGTTTTATTATTATTATTTTTTTTTTTCGGATTCGATCTTCAGACCAGAATACAATACAATGTTCCAAATGCTGCCTAACCAACTGCTCTTAAATAATGACAATAGCGTCCTTCCTACCAGTAAAGGTGCTAAAAAACATTATAGGACAGCACGTGCCTTCCTAGCTGCCTGTTTAAAACCCATAGAAAATATCACGTCAGATTGCATATTAACGCATAAGCCTTTTTCGTCTTGAGCCTTTTTTTTTTTTTTTTTTCTTCTCTCCCTAAATTACACGTGACTCCGAGATTCTGTTCCCTAGATGCATAATCTTTGGTTGTTATTTTCCGGACTATATATGCAACTGAGTAAAGTATTTTTAAGCAACATAACCTCTCGCCAAAAGCCTTCGCAGTAGCATAGTTGGTACAGTCACCATCCTCCCTAACACAGGATGGAAAAGACCCGACTTCGAATACCATCAATGACGAGAGGTGTTTTATGGATCGATTGCACAACGTGGCTAAATTAGTTGGTCTCAGGCGAGGATGTTATGATTTTTTCTTCAGGTAAGTCGAGTTTTTCGTCCAGCAAACAGCAAATTGACCACAGAACACACGCAATTTACAGAGGTATTATATACGGCGCAATATGGCCTGACATGCTGAAACGCATAAAACCCTACAATAGAAACAACCCTTCCTCCTCGTCGATATCATTTATGGAAATCAGAAAGAGGAAGACACCCAATACTGATCCCTGAAGGACCACGTGTTACGCTGGTCTACCGTGCAGACTGACCTTTTATGATAACACTCTGTCCCCTATCTTTTACCCAGCCTGCGAACCAGAGGAGGATCTTACCAGTAACTGCAGCCTGTTTAAATTTATACAGCCGCTTCCATGAGAGTACCATAAAAAACTTCACTGAAGACTAAACAGGGATGGGAAACTCACGTCATGCGTTCCACTTGTGGCTCACGCAACTTTTTGTTAGTAGTACAACTCTCGATGTGATAAAAAATAACTTAAAATTTATAGAACCGATTTGTAACGTCAGAAACGAAGCTATATACACACACAGCAGAGTTTCCCAAAGTGGGTGTCGCGTCATGTCCCAAAAGCGTCTCCAAAGCGACGTCATGTCCCAAAAGCGACCCAGGGTCCTGAGCTAGATATCACATCATTCTTCTTTTTCTTGGTGATTCCCTTCTATTTCTGACTTCTCTCTCTCTCTCTCTCTCTCTCTCTCTCTCTCTCTCTCTCTCTCTCTCTCTCTCTCTCTCTCTCTCTCTCTCTCACACACACACACACACACACACTAGTGTTCAAAGAAAGTGCATCACTCCTTAAAATTGTAATTGTCGTCCGAATAACGTAAGTATATGGCAATATTTTTTACAGATTGCATCAGATAAGATTGACACGCGTATGTGATGACGTAATATTGCATCAGCTGTTACTTTCAGCTATATAAGCACGCTCTGCAAGAGTTGCAGTCATTCCTTGCTTGTGTTGGGATGGCGAGTTACGTGCAGATGACGCCAAGAAGAAAGAGCGCTATTGTTGCTTTACGTGAGGAAGGATGTTCTTCCCGTCATATTGCTTATAGAGTGTGCCCTGTAATCAGTCGACAATGAGTAGATTTCTTTCCAAACTCAAGAATACTGGTTCTGCTGATAGGAAAAAAGGAACCGGACGCAAACGAGTCTCAACGCCAAAACAGGACCGCGTTTTGAAGCGCTTATGCCTTAAAAACGTAAAGCTTTTTCATCTGAGCTGAAAAGAGAATGGGAAGAACATACAGGAGTGGTAGCAAGTGCAGTAACAGTCAGAAGACGCCTTTCAAACATTGACTTGTAGCTCGTCATCCTAAGAAGAAGCTCCTCCTCACACAAAAAATGAAAAAGGCCCGATTGGTTTGGTGTAAGGAGCATGTCAAATGGGCCCCTGAGCAGTGGAAGTCAGTTATTTTTTCGGATGAGAAGAAATTCAACCTGCATGCCTCTGATGGGAGATAAACGATTCTCCGTAGACGTGGTGAAGAATATCATCCAGCTGTATGGTGTCTACAGTGAAATTCCCTACCAGCCAAATGATATAGGGGTGCATTTCATATCGCGGAGTAGGTCACCTGCAGTTTATAAAAGATTCCGTAAATGCCAATGGATACCTGGCTATATTGGAAGGCAAATTGCTGCCAACCATTAGAGACAATTTCAACCTGTCAAGTAACTGCATCTTTCAGTACGACTCTGCTGCTTGTCATCGCGGGACGAAAAGTGTAAGTAGGCACTTCTGTAGTTACTTTAGCTTCATTTCTGCATCAGAGGTTCGACAGTAATGAGTTTATTATTATTATTGTTAACAGCTACAAAACAGCAAACAAACGTGCCTGAGGGTGCAGCTACAAAGCATTATTACACATCTTCAAAGCAGAAGCTTGGAGTATACATTTCCCAAAGTAAAGAAAAAAGTAGATGTACAGATAAAATAAAACTAAGTAAAAGTAGGACTCATCCGTCCTATTTAAGTGAACAGGTAGGAGTAAGGCAGAGCACTGCTATTTCTTCACACACATTACACAATCAGAGTCTTTGAACTTGCAAGAAGAGTCCATTTTAAGTCAGGTACCAGATGAGGTAAGCAATTTCAGTTGCCTCTTGAAGTGTCCGGGGGTGTCAAATATCTCAATATTTGCTTTGTTCATTGATCTTGCAGTCCTGTTGTAGAAGTTGTAGTATCCATAATTTGTTCTCGCATAGGATGGTTTCAGCAGTGGATGGTTTCTTAACGCTCTTGTCGGAGCGTTGAAATTTATTTGTGAGACGAGATGAGGGCAATTCAGGGTACCATTTAACAGCTGGTTAAGAAGGAGTAAGTCGGCTTTATCTCTTCTTTTTTCCAGCATTTTGAGTCCAAAGAATACACACCACTCTTGGTAGGATTTCTCATTGTATTCAAGGCCACTTTTAAAGCAAACGTATTGGATTGCTCTTTTTTGAATATTTTCAATTTCTAATTTTTGATAATTAACATGTGGGGACCAGACCTGTGAGGCAAATTCTAGGGCTGGCCTAACATAGATTTTGTAAAGAAAGATGAAAGGTGCCAATTGATTGAAGTCTCGGTTAATTCTTTTCAGGAAACCTAGTTTTTTGCTAGCTGCCTTCACAATGTTAGAGACATGGGCATCAAAGGAAAATGATTCTTTAATAAAGATACCTAGATTTTTGGCTGTACTAACTTTTTTGATTGCCTTGTTGTTGATACAATAAGAAAAATTAAGTTTGTTTTTCTTGTGTGCATTAGCAAAGCTTATCAGCTCACACTTGTTTTCATTGACTGCCATTTTGTTCTCCTTCAGCCACTGAATAACTCGTTGAAGAGCTTCGTTTAGGATGATGCAGTCATTGGTACTGCGAATTGCTTTATAGATTTTTATGTCGTCTGCAAATACGTTGATTTTGATTTGGTAGTCTCCAAGGATTTGGAGACCTGTGGGATACCAATTTCACCAATTAACCCTGTGGGACAACAATTTCAGGACTGAAAGGATATGAGGTTTTACCTTTAAATGTCACGGACATTTCTCTACCTTCCAAGTAGTTTTCAATCCAGTTTAGTGCTTGTCCTCTGAGACCATAGTGATGCAGTTTGTTGATTAGTCTCTGATGGACTACCTTGTCGAAGGCTTTGCTTAAATCAAGGAAGATGGAGTCGACTTGTTTTCCTTCTTCAAGCGCCTGGGATATGTTCGAAACAAACGAGATCATATCTGTGCAGGTGGAACGACCCTTGATAAATCCGTGAGAGTAATCTGACAAATTAAGTTTCATAAAGTCAAATAGCTGCTTCATTACAATGGATTCAATTATCTTTGAGAGTGTATTCAATTGACAAACTGGTCTGTAATTGTTGGGTGAGGATGGGTCTCCTTTTTTGTAAAGAGGGGTAACAAAGGCCTTTTTCAGTTGAGCTGGATAGATTCCACTCTCAAATACCAATTTTATTAAGGGAAGTAATGGCTTTACAAGTGTGGTTCCGCATTTTTTCCATAAGACAGTAGGGATACCGTCCGGGCCTCGTGTGAGGTCCTTTTTCATACTATGGATTGTGCTCAATAATTCTGCTTGGTTTATTTCAAATACTGTTAGGGTATCAATGTAGTTGAGAGGAAAATTTTCGTTACCTTCCATCCCGTCATCTGCTGTATCTATTTTGTAAATTTCTTCAAAGCTGCTAGCAAGGTAGTCTGCCCCAGACAAAGATGACAATTCACTGGGAATATCTAGCGTGTTTACAGCCGCATTTTGATTTTTTGCTTTGAAATAGCTGAATATAGGCTTCATATCTTTTGCCTCGAAGACCCTTCTTTCGACAAAGCACAGGTATTTGTTGTAGTCCTGTTTTAATGTCGTTTTAACCTGTCTTCTTAAGGAGGAATATTTATTGTAAAGGCATATTTCTTTATTTGTCTTAGACCTACTATGCATTTTTCGTTTTTTTGCCAGTAGGGATTCTAGTTCCTTAGAGAACTAGTGTGGGTAATTTGTATCAGGAACACTATAGCATGGAACAAGATTGTTAGTTACTTCATTAATGATTTGGTAAAAGCAGTCCAGTGCTTCTTGCGGATCATTGATTTTTAATAGTAATTCCCAATTACAGTTTTTAAATGCATAATTCATATCAGGCCATTTCACTTTATTGAAATTTGGCTTCTGTTTTTGTTCTAAATCCGTATCTTTGACTGATCTTTTCTTGATGGAAAGGGCCACGGGAATGTGATCTGATTTGAAAAGATTAGTTGGCTTAAAGACCACCAAAGGAAAGTTGGTGAAGACTAAGTCCAAGTAGTTTTCATTTCTAGTTGGAAATTCACAGATCTGATTCAGATTTAGAGAGATGAAAATTTTTTGAAATCTACCCTTAAGTGTCCAGACATTAGTTGGATTGGCATTACATCCATTGTAGGCATGTGGCATATTAAAGTCCCCTAAAACAATTAAATGGTCTATTCCCAGATGTTGATCAAGAATTTGGTCGATAGTGTTCTCAAATTCCGTCATAAGAGTGTTATCTATAGGTGGTGGAAGATAGACAAGCATAACATAGCAGATATAAGAGCCACTGCCCAGCTGGAGAAAAATTCCTCAATGTTAGCCAAGACTTTGATTTTTGAGACAGGAATCTCTTTTTGGCAGACGATCATGAGCCCGCCGCCTCTCTTATCCAGTCTATCCCTACGAATAACAACAAAGCCCGGTGGGACCAATTCACTGTCCTTAACATCCTGGGTGAGCCATGTTTCCACATTTGTTATAGGTGAAAATATGGTTGGAAGAACCGTCTATTACAACTGTTAGCTGGCCAGGAAACAACCCGGCCGGACCTGAATCCTATAGAGAATTGTTGGCATCGTGTGGAATCTGCAGAAATAAATATCCGCTCGTATTTCTTCCCTGAAAACACTTCTTTAAGATCACTATAATCTCATTTTACAGCAATCTGATTCCTTAACATTTCTACAGATTCGAATTAAGGAACCTCTTTGATCTACTCTTTCTTTTGGGTATTCCAGTATGACAAGAACTCCATATTCGCCGTTCTTAGCGCTCTCTATCTCCAACTACTAGTTCTTTCTCTTAATTAGCTTTCGACCGTCTTACCTCATTGGTAGTTTTGTAACGTATTATTCTCTTATGAATAAAAATAATGAATAAAAGATGGATTAGTACTGAGGGAAAACCACCTAATATGCACACAAAATAAAGCATCAGCCACTTTCATAAAATCAGGAATAAAAAGTAGATTTTCAATAGTCGGTGATAGCAATAAGAAAAAGCTGAGGTATGCAGCTCCGAAGATAAACATATTTCCAACAAAATGTTTATCTTCGCGGATGCTTGATGAAGAACAAGTTCTCATGAACAGTGATAAGAGGGCAAGAGATTAATTTCGGAAGAATTTGAAGAGATGTACTTCTGCTCCAAACTGTAAAAAATAAATAAATAAATAAATAATAAATGAAATTCATCGGATACGCCCCCTTATTCACAATACTTTTAAATGTAGGTACCAATTTTTGTACCAATGCTGAACCTTACTTTTCAATATATGAAACGCCCTCATCAATCAGATTTCCCCTAAAAAGGTAGAAATCGCAGATTAAAAAAAATTATTATGAATAATTAAAAAAACAGATGACTTTTTTCTGTTTACTCTTATAGATCAGAAGTATTAAAACAAGTGAATGCAGGAAACACTTGACAGACACAGGTCAAAAATTTACAAGGAACCATTGTCACGATTTATTGTACGAACGCTGATAAAATTAAGGAACGGGCCATAATGTGCCACCTTTAAATACTACCAGAATTAGGAAAGGAAGACATCTGCATGCCACTCTATATTTCAGCATTCAAACTCCAATAGATAAGAGTTAATTACAAATTTTTTTGTTACATTTAAGAGCATATTCTGCTAGATTTTAGTTGAATATTTTTTTAACTTTCTCTTTATTAGTTAACATAGAAAGTAAAACTATACCTTAACATGTTTCAGAATAAGCTATCACGATAATTTATACACTCCAGAAGTAATACTTTTACAATAGTTAATAATATAATTAATGAATGCGTAACGCATAAATTTTTTATTATTATTAATATGACCAAATCACAAGGGAACGAACTTTTTCTGTATGAGCCAAAAATACATAATAATAAAATAAAACAAAACAATATTCATACTATTCTCACACCCACAAGGTGTGGGGATAGTGTGAATATGAGTACAAAGGGTAAATTTAATGAGATAAATTGCTTTTGTCACAATGGGAGGCAACTTATTCCAGCGTCAACAACCAGCTAGCTACCCTTAAGTGAACGTAATGAGATCCAACCTTCTAATTGAATCTCGTGATTTCAAGAACTTCTGGTTCTCGTCTGTCCTACCAGAGAGAACAGTACAGTACAGACCTTTTTCTTCATTTTATTATTATTATAATACTTTATTGCACGTTTCTATCTCAATCCCTTTAGTGCTTTACACACCACAATTTTTATAAATGTTAAATTTTGAATGCATCATAAATTAATAATACAGGGTGTTCGAAAATTCTGGAACCACATGCTGATCTTCGTCATCTTAGGGAGAGAACTACCAAGGCTTGTGCTGCTGTCGATCCCAATATACTAAGAAGAATCCAAACAAACATGGTACACCGGCTGAAAAAATGCGTGTAGAGTCAGGGTGGACACGTTGAACGCAAGTAGTGTAAATCCCATTAGCTCCAGCCTTTTTAGACATCCTGTAGTTATTTACTTATTTAATGGTGACTCCAAACGCCGAAGGTTATTCAAACTACACTAAAAGGATGCAAGTACATCAAGCTCCGTGCCCGGGGAATTACATGTAGGTCCTCATTCTTTCGACAGTCCATTTTTCGATCTTGTACCCGGGTACCTTGCTACGCTACTGATTCGAACTTAAAATATTCTCTTACCATAAATGGGTTGAAAGTTGGGAACCCTCAACTTATTTATTAATAAATAATTTGGGAGTGTTAAAAATAACCAACAAGCACAAATATATAAAAAGGTTGAAAGTGAGCAAGTCCACTCTGCCTCCAATGTGGAATCGAATCCCCTCCACGAGAGGAGCTACAGTCTCATTTCAGACCGTCACCGAATTAATAGGTCTAAGAAGAAAGTTCGCGCGGTTTTTGCCTTCAGAAACATGGTTTTTCATCCCTCAAACGAGGAAACTATGGAATACGCGCAATTTATAGACACGACTGCTGACGCCTCACGGGCTTTGGTTGCCTCAGCGCTGTTATCCTAAAAATAACCCGATCCAACTCAATTAACTTAAATGTAGATGCATAATTATAAAGGCTAAAATTCATTGAAAATATCTCCCGTGATATTCAAATATGATGAATGGAAAACATTGTACTTACTTCAGTCCTCTGTGTATGAATGAAACCTGGCCATACAACTTCGTGGACAGAACAGAGAAACAAAATAGCAAACAAATTTACACTTCGCCGAGAATAACTTAATGTGTGCTCTACCCCTAATGGCATTCCTCTTTGGGTGCCAATTGCTTTTACTGCCTCTGCTAACGTGTTCCAACTGATCGCTCTGTCGCACTGAAGTAATTTCAGCTTTCATAAGAAGAGGATGCAGATTTTTATGAGAGTTACATATTCATCTTTCTATCACTGAAGAGAGAAAAAAAAAAAAAAACTATTGAAGAAACTGTTCAATATGATTTTTTCTTACTAATTACTACAAAGAAATGCTCAAGTATTACTAATCAAATCGAAAATTACAAACCCGTGATAATACCTCTGCAGTTTATCGCGATCTTCCTTTAAAAAAAAAAGATGGTTAAATCTCTTCATGAGTTTATTAGTTATTCTAAAATTTACGATATTTGAAAGAGGGATAATTATAGTTCTTCGATATTAATAGAATCCTCCTAAACCACCATAAAGTACTCTTAGTTCCGTGCTGTTTTTGAAAGCGCTTTTGATGACACTTGTCTAGGGTTACGAAAAACTAATAATTATCACACTTGCTCCAACGGAGTGGAAAATTTTGTAACGCTGTACGGTTGTTATATTTTTGATATACCCTCACAATAATGTTGTGGAAGTTCCAAGGACATCATTATATTTTTTATGACAATATAAACAAAAGAAAATAATTTAGGGTTAACGGGACAACCACACAAGGTCAGAGGAATTCACAAGATAAAAATATAAGAATATTACATTATTTAGAAGTTAGACGAGCTTGAACTACGGTCACTCAACGCGCATGTGGTTCCGTACTCTCGCGCTTGACCAATCAACTATAATTTAAATTAGTTAATTCTGGAGATTATAGGTGGCTCTTTCTATAGCTAATATTGAGTCTGAGTTTATTCTTGGAATTTTTTTTTTACTCCTTGTAATGTTTCCGTGAGTGGCACAGTAGCCCTTCCCATACCGGGTGGAAAAAGCCCAGGTTCGAATCCCATCAATGAGACGAGGAACTTATGAGCTTTTTTTCACACTATGGCTGAGTTAGTCGGTCTCAGGCGTGGACAGAAAGGTTTCTTCCCACAGAAACTTATCTAGCAAAACAAGCAATCGACCAGAAAACACATGCAGTTTGTAGACATATTACGCATGATTGATTAATTCTCGGGTGGCCCTAGTGTGGCAGTTTTTCATTCTTTGTAATATTGGTGTTGCAAAGAGTAAGTTTAGGATCATCAGTTGCCAAAAAATGTTCTGTTTTAATTGTATTTGCAAAGGACAAATTTTTGGTGACGAAAAGGACGTTGATTAAGTTGGTAGAAGTCCATAGAAGTCCAGTGTCTTAAAGGTTTGTTATTACACCACACATGCATGCATTGCAATCCTTGATTACCGTATTTCTAAAAGGGATATGAGTGGATGGTTACTCTACGGTTCTTAAATAGATTCCTTCCACAATGCATGCAGTCTTAGTCTAGAAGCCCTGAAAATTAATGAACTTTTGAAATCATCTTACGAAATAAGGTGCAAAGTGAAATTTCGTGATCTTTCTCTATTTCCGTTCTAACTATCCGTGGCATAAAATTATTCTTCAATATCTGGAAAAGTTTTGGATATTTTTCTACCCTTCTCAGCTTCCTACTAAGCGGCTGCTTTTTCAGCCATGAAAAAACTTAGGTCCAAAACTCATGCAAATAGCTCACAGAGAGCCCTGTGTCTGCCTATGTACGTCAGGCACGAGATTAAAAATTAAATAAATTTTCTGTTTATACTCCGGCATACCCTCACGGTCAGAGGGGTTCACAAGGTAGAGAGAATACAAGAAACGGCACCGTATTTAGCAGTCACGGGCTTGAACCCCCGTCACTCAAAGCACGTGTACTAATGCACTCTGGCGCCTGGCCACACGGCTACGGCAGCCATCAGTGCCGTACTTAGTTAGTCTAGAACTTCCCCCCGCCTCCCCCGAAGCACAGTGATCCAGTTTCCCAGGAACTTGGTCCAGTAACAACTACGCCACTTCACCCCAGTAAATCCGGTCTTGTCCGGACTGAACAATTGTGTCATTCCCATCCAGTACTGTATATCTCATTAACGTTGCTTATTATTCGTATCATGTTCCTGTAATATTTAGTTTAAAATATTTATTGATTATTGCATCAAATAAATAAAAAAATGATCAAATAAGATCTTTTGTATTCGAAAAAACACTATTTCACTTACAAATTCAACAAATATAATGATAATTATTACAATTAGCACTGAACACGTAAGAGGAGATGGGAGGTGCTGCATGAAGATTGGATGAGACAAGTGTGCCTCAAGACAAAAAGAACCACTGAGGAGAACGTTCTCTTGCAGTTTTAAAACAGGCCCCAGCCACAAATATACTCCAGTAATGTCATCCACCAGCGGACTCAAATTGCGTTTTCTTCTCATTGAAATACAAATAACATTAAAACACAATGTCAGATGCCGCTGTTCATCCTGTTTGAAATAAATGAATGGATAATGAGTGCAAATCCAGGATTACCAAATCTCAAAATGGGGACACAAATGACAAGGCGGAAGTCTCGGAAACCTATAGAAACAGTCAGGAAAGTGACGTCGCATATGGTGTGGCATCGTTCATGTGTCTTAATTAAGTGTGCAGTCAATGGGGGAGTTGCCTTTTCGTGTCTTGTAAGATTAATTTAACAATTAAGACACTAGTATGAAATATACGTAAGATAATACAAACACTTCACCGAAAGTAATATTTAATAAAATGATGACTTCTCATTTTGGATTAAGCAATAAAAAGTCAATAGCACGTTCAAAAGAACGAATTATTTATCTCTGAAATGAAGCAATCCAAACATGAAACGGAACCTTGAGCTTCTGCGAGGAAATTATGTACCTCGAGATAAGCTAGTCACACGAGAGTGCATGCGCACGCTTATTTTTTTATATTCTATAAAAATTATCACCTTACTCCTACTGTAAGTCAGGCATTGCATTGTAACTCCTTTTAGTGACTCATGGAACTGGTTAATGAGTTGTTCGCGGTGACTAACCAACTCTTGTTCATTCTAGAAATACTCGTATTGTGTAATTGTGTTTTCCTTGACTCAAATCACCCTTCTCGTTCTCTCCCAATGTCTTGTTGTCAATGAGACGAAAACACAAACATTAAATTAACGAAAGGGTCGGTAGACTCGATAACGAAAACACCTTTGAATAACGCACAGATGCATAAATGAACGGGGATAGTATCTGCACGAATTTTGCTTTCCAGTCATTCCCGGTACCGAAGCGCGTGTCACGTGACCGCGTTTCAAAACATTGACACGAAATCCTCGTTATCGAGAATCCAAGGTCAGTTGCAGAGATGCGCATGGCAAAAGCGTAGTCATGCAGCGGTAGAAAGTCACAGCACAATTCAATGACCGTCTGTAAACTGACGACTAAGGCGGGGCGACTTCTTCCGAAATTTCAACCACATTTTCGGGGAAGAAATACGAGCGGATATTTCAGGACAGAAATGTCCTTGAATGCAAATATTCAGACCTGTTCCGACTGAAAGGCAGTGGGTACGAGTAACAGATGGATATCTTTGTTGCTAGTTATACAATTAGCTCAATTGCTGTATTTCGCCATATTGATTTTACTTCGTACACCGACGCTTACTGAAAAACTGAGGGGAAGTCAATTGGAAGAGCGAGTTCCGTCATTTTTTTTTTATCGCGCATTATTGGAAGATTTGGGATTGCTATGTCAAGGTTACCTGTGGTAGCATACACGCTAAAAGTTATGAAGGCAACGTTACGTATCCGAATTTGCACATCGCCACAAAAATTCACAGATTTTCGTCGCCTGGTGGGCGTCATGTGATTAGAACAATGAGGTTGCCAACTCCTCATGCCGAAGCATAAACGGAAAAACGTTTGTTTTTCTTTATTCAACGCGCTAGTGTAGCATGTTGGAAATGCTTTTCGTTTCACCCTCTTGTTTTCGATGGATCTGTTAAACATTTTATTTTGGAAACAAAATAAAATTCTTTTACGTAGATGTCGTATTGCACAATTTGTGTTAATCTACAAACTAGAAGATTAGGTCATGGACAAGGAGCTTGCTGTTATCAATCAAAATTATGATGCGTAAAATATGTTACAAAGTAGGCGCGTTTCTTAAATTTTGCAAATCAGTGCACTTTAATATAGAACGAAAGAGACCTAGGGATAATTGTGCAGTCAGAGATAAAGTTCTCGGAGCAGTGCAGATGGGCCTATAGGACAATTCATGGGATTTTGTCAAATGATATGGCATTCTGCCTCTTGCTCGGATTTGCACATGAGGGGACGTAAATTGAAATTGAGGAAGAATGGTTGCAGAATAGATTGCGGTAGTCGCTCTCAGCCAGCGGGTTGTTGGAACGAACTTCCAACTGGGTATTTTTAATAAATTTAAAGAAATAGACAAATTTTCGAGGGGATGGACATTCGATGCGAGAATTTTTTATTTTTTTTTTATTTATTGGCTGATGCTCTATAAGCTTAATTTCCTTGCATCATTTGCCAATACTAATACGGAAGCAGAGTTACAAATAAGTGATCATAAGGGCGAAGCCTCAGAGTATTGATTAATCGGGCCCCATATGCACTTCTTGACAAATTTTCAAACTATAAAGATGAATGTGGCATACTTTTCATTAGTAAAACTCATACATATATATTTAAAAGAAAAAAAAAATAGATTAGGAGTTATCAAAATTATTACTTTGCCATTTTACAGACTGGAGTCGTGGGGAGAGGTCGAATGATTATTTATTTAATCATTTTAGTTCGGTCACTCCAATGTGAAAAGGTAAGGTAACTATGGTTGTGCCAATTTTGTAATTAATCTTGAGAATTAATTTTGAATTGCACAAAACGTGGTGACAACATACCTGTTACAAGATAATAATAATAATAATACAGTAATTACTATTATGAAAAAGTATTATTATTATTAAAATAAAGTGACGAGCCCGTTCACAAGTATAATTTTCCCTCACAATAATAATCTCGGGCCTCCGTATACCCCGATGACTAACATATGGGAGTCTCTGATGCCATCAGTAGGCTGCTTTTGATGAGTGGCGAAAGAGCGATCAGTTCGCAGTATGTTTGGGGTTGTTGTCCGAAAGCGTTGACATCTTGCACGACAATGCAAGAGGCCATGTGCCCTCAGAGTAGCAATCACATGACACCTTGCAGTGTCGAGCAAGATGATTGGTGCTGTCTGCAGGAAATTATGGCGCGTTTGCCCTTTTGCTAGGGTCAAATGCCTCTCCAAGAACAGCTAACAGCACGTGGAATTTACGGTATTGGCTTGCGAGGCGGCATGACGCAAAACGATGCTAATATTAGTCATAAGCAATAATGAAGGCGTCGTGTGCTGTGCATTATTGCAGCGGTGGCAATCGGTAACGCTCGAGCATCTCCCGCTATTCTTCGTATGAGCGGTTTTGACTTTGACCTTGTGTTACTCTAAGGTCAAGGCTTTCGGACAATGCAAAACAAACGAAGAATAGATCTCTTCCTCGACGTTTCAACAAAACCAGTCTGCTGTTGGCATCAGAGGTCTCCTTCATATTTGAGATCGAGTTTTACGGGAGGGACGGCACTACTTTGGGCGAATATAACTGTCGTAAATGAAGCTCATTAGTCACCTAAGCATAAAAAGGCTGTGAAACTAAAACACGAACTTAAAATAAGTTTTATTAGCACAATAATAAAGAGAAATTAATTGATATTTTTTATAATAGTCAAAATGTCTCAAAAATACCTAAAGGAAGTATCATTTTGTGTAAGTCCCACTCCGAACAGTCAAAGTGGGTGCCGTGTGCGGAATTCACGCAAGAAACCACAATTCCCCATTTCTACCCAATTCATCACGCTCAATACACGGATCATTACTGACTCCCGATTCTAAATAGTGTTCGTTTTCGCCACCAAGTTCCCGTTCTTTCATCCTCGCAGTATGAATCTTCAAAGTTACCCAGCAGACTTTCAACTCGGGGTTGGTTTCTTTTCTTCTCAGAAGAAGTCACACCGATTTGATTTCGGCGTGTCTTCTTCAGAGCTCTTCTTTCTTTCTTTCATCTCCTCCACTGCATTTTTTAAACACATTTGCAGGCTTTCAGGTGACACAAGAAAAAGAAAAAAACACGAACAAATTTATTTGCATTTAATACCAATCACACTTATCGGTATCACCAGGAGTTCCTTAGTAAAGAAAGAATCGGCATATATTTTGAGGTGCAGCAGTACTATTAAACAAACCGTCATTACTGTTCCAACAACTGCGGTGATCAGCATCACCGGTTGATCACCATTCCCCCGCATTCCCATACAAAAACATTACAGCTTACTAATGAATATAAGCACCAACGCAACCAGTGATTACAAATTCCGCAACAAGATAAAAAGTTCTCCCAGTAGTAAAGTCCCTAGAACATGTACTGTACCTTGTTGTAAATCCCACAACTTTCGCATTTCAGATCCATTAACGTTACCGACAGGCAACCAGGAAACGGCGGTTCTGACTATATATTTTTTTAACATTTTATATCTGTTATATTTGACATTCTGTTTTTAATTAACCTGACTGTTTTTATTTTACAACTTTTATTTCCTCAGCTGTTTTTATTTTCGGGCTTTATTTCTTCCCTTTCAGATAACAAAGTTAAAATCCTTCACATGGTCAAAAGCTTCAACACTTCGTTACATTTTAAATATATTTCTCTCAACCGAGTAAATAATCCACGTCGCTTTTTGAATTGAGAAACTTAAGTTCTTACTCCTTTTGAATACTCTTTAATTATACATAAATTTCTCTTTGCATTTAAGGAAGAACATATACATTCCACTCTTCATATTCATTACATTCTTCGTCGATAAAAGTACTGATAAGGTAATGGCATAACGTAGTCACTTCCTTGTCTAGTTTCTTTTCAGACAATTAAAAAACTGTTAGTTTTTTTTTCAGGCGCTATAAAACCACTTCAAATTAACTTAAGCATTTACCTATTTTTACTTGAGGACAAGACGTGCTGTTATTATTTCAGTATTAGGCAAATTTACAACTCGCATCACCAAAACTGTTAGCAAAATGTACACTCTTTTAGAGGAGTTTACATTTGCCCTACAAGAATTCATCAGTTGCCATTATTCGGAATTAATATTAAAGGCAAGTATTTTTAGTGGATTGGGAGCGAAGTACCTGTCCAACTCTTCTGTAATACCGAGTGCTATTTTACGCTTGTTTATCCATGTAGCCTTGGATTGACTGATCGTTCGGGGATCAACGTTTCCTCTCTTTCAGAAAGACTTTAATATTCAAAATCTCTTTGAAATTACCTAATTTTGAGGTCGCTTGTTAGTTACAGTCGAGGTCCAGTAATGTTTTGACATTCACTCAACTGATGTTGATTATGAATTCACGATATATAATACTTTGTTGGTATAATACTTTGAATATATTGCCCTTTATATAGAGATTTAGGAGATGCAACCAAATGACATAGAGATACGTTGAATATTAGGGTATATCCACTTTTGAAAGTAGGCCAAGACTAACTCTAGGTGGTAAATCGTGGCAAGTTTTTCCTATAAAGTCCACATGGCTCTTTTGACCTTGTTTTGCATAAATCGTAAGTGTAGCTGAAAAGGTTAGGTTCTTGTTCAAAATAAGGCCGAGGTCTTTAAGTGAGTCAGTTTTTCTAATTGCTTACCATCAAAATTGTTATGATCTATAACATGCATAGGAAAGTGTTCTGTAGTGTAAAGGGAGTGTTTTCAATCTCTAGCGAAGATCCAATTTTCTGAACTTATAACGGGTCACTCGGAATGTTTCATAATCTTTTACTGCTCACAAATACTACAAGGCCTGTAAAAATAAAAAAAAATCCCTTTCATAAAAGGTTAAGTTTATTTTTTTTTATGTATAACTTAATTAGTTAAGCTACAAAGAAAAATGGTTTCAGTACCCAGCACTGATAGTTAACCAGATACGTTCTTGTCGCCGACGATCTCTATGTAACGAAAATTGCCAATGAGGAGGCATGTTGTAGCTTCCTTCGGACTAGAAAGTTTGGAACTACCCATATATCAGTTTGGTATTTTGCATAGGAGCAATGCAATCTCCACGATCAGAAAATAGTGTATTCAATAAAGTTTTTCTTCTTCTTAACTCTTGACATTTACATTACGAGAATGCGTCTCTCCATTGAGCGATTCTTTGTCGAATTCTTGTTAACGTTTCATTATTTGAAGAATACGGTCTGTTTGTCAATGAAAAACAGAGTTTCCTGGAAGGATAAAAAAAAATGAATAGGAAATAATAAAACATGGAACGAGAAGAACTAACTCTGTCGTATTAAGAAATCCCATCTCATCAATTCCTTCGTCTCGACAGGATTCGAACCCAAGCCTTTTCCACAACTTGGAGAGAGTGGAATCGCTATGCTGCTGCGTGGACTGTATAATATCATCGATTTTCTAGGAGATATAAATACACTAAATCGGTATAAAGTGCTGCCAATACCTGGCAGCACTTTGCACCAATTTCACGCACGAAACGGCCCTGACAGCACCGTGCTGTCGTCTTCGCTCTAATCAGGCAAAAATATTCCAACCACGAAATATAGCAGCAAGATCTCTAGGTTGGCATAACACTACCAAAAGGGTAGTTTCGTTTTAAATAGCAGCTGTCGCTCTATTCGCGTTGCTAACAGGGCTGATTGCGGATGACCTTCAGTTTCGATTCGTTCATCAGAAATGAGCTACGGCATCAATATAATGTTTTTTCACGACACTGCATTTGTCGAGGGACACGCATCATATCTAGATTAGGCTAATACAGAAAGGTATTTATCGCAGATGAAATAATTGTGTGCGTGTGTATATATATATACACACGCACACAATATCCTCCTCCTTGACAGTGCAGTGCAGCGATAACTAATAAATGGTACTCATGCCACACAAAACAAAATACACAGCACGCACTACTCACTAGACGCTTTAGCATATATTGTAAGGCGTACATAAGGGAAAGATTGCTTTTATTTGTACGAGTATTAATGAACGAATAGATTTGTACTCGTACTTAATGAATAAGAGAAACAGTGATGGGCAGGTGTGGATAAATAAAGTTAGGAATAAATCTACGAAATAAACGACTAGCAAAAGAGTGGTGAAACCCATGTTTAGTCTTTAGAGCAAAGTTTCCGGCATCCCCTTCCCCCCCATACTTCTCCCTCAATCCATGCACGGTACTAAGTACTATAAGTTTTGATACCTTTCGTGTTTGGGGATTTCATAAAAAAAGGGGGGGGGGGAATTTTAAAATCTTAAAAGCGTGAAGAATAAGATAAGGCTAGAAAGAATGGACCCTTTAAAAAACGCTTATGGATGTCAGGCAGCCGAAAATCTAAATATATAACATTCATTGCTACTTTAGAATGTCTCCATTGGTGGTGCTTTGGTTAGGTCATTTGGGATTTAAAGTTTCAAAGACGCTGTCAGCAGGAAGCTGAAGGAAAACAGATGAGTTTCATTGGAATGGGAATTTTAAGAAATAAGTGCGATCGGGCTAAATTATAATTAGTAAAGCGCAAATAAGAAATTCGAATGGAAAATATAAGAGTTTTTCGCACGGGAATCAGAGAGAGGAGTGATATAAGTGTGCTAGCTGATAACAATATTACATATTGTGGCTGGAAGAGAGAAATGTAATTGAAAAGGTGTGGAATTCCGTAATGGAGAGAAAGAGGGGAAAGGCTTAATTCAGCTGGAGAGCGGGTCACAGAAACGCTTCGAAAGACATAACTCCTTAGATCAGGAATTTTCAGAACTTTATGAAATTAGGAACAGAACGATCAAATATATGTTTAACGTGCTGAAATACTGGAGTTTGAATAATACAATAAAAATACTATGATTATTATAGGAATGATATGTGCATAAATGAAATGATATGAGCAGAAATGAGCTATGAATATGATGAATAATAAGACGAGACAGTGTAGGACTCCACGGAATTAAAAATAGATAAAGGAACAATTGTACATGGTTAAAAAGATTAGAGTTTCTCGGAGGTGTTAAGATACGAAGTTATTGGGAACTGGCTTTAATAGATAGTATCTTTAGAGAAAAAAAATAAATAATAGATATTGGGTGGAAGAAGCTCTGGTAACAGAATATGATGGGTATCAAATAGTAAGTAGCACTGTATTCTAATTAAGGTTTTATCAGTGAAAATTTAACTGAAGGCAAATTTCATATTTAACTATGATAACTATTTTTATCTGCATATGTATAATATTATTTATATAATAAATGTTTTGTTTTCTAATGTTGT
The DNA here is from genome assembly GCF_048544385.1 of Mastigoproctus giganteus. NCBI lineage: Eukaryota > Metazoa > Arthropoda > Arachnida > Uropygi > Thelyphonidae > Mastigoproctus > Mastigoproctus giganteus. The sequence continues at coordinate 132,840,548 of NC_143585.1, read as the reverse complement.
GTACTCAATTGCTCAATAGATATAGGCATCTTACCCTGTATTGGGGGGAAGAAGAAACTGAGCTCCTGAAAAATTTGTGATCACTAGTACAGTCAGGTAACTTGGGGGCTTTTGTGCTTATTGTATAAATCACGAATTATTCCCATTTGCTTATTATACACCCCGACCAAAAAATAAGAACCTTTGTATTAAGACAGTCACAGACAGAAGAAATGCAAATAGATGGAAAGAAAACTGTGACGTGTTGCTTGGTGAGTATAAAGACTGTCCAGGTTGTTCGACTGCAGTAATATAATGCTGGATTGGAGAAATAGCGTGATCTATCAGACTTTGAAAAGGTCTTACCTTCGATGCACGTTTAGCAGACGCCACGGTTCAAGAAACCAAAAACATAACCGTTTCTCTCATATGGATAACTTTTAAAGCAAGCGGTTCTTCTACGTCTCAAAAGGAGTAAATGTGGCAGAAAAGCAATACTTCAAGAGCGAAGCCATTGGACGCTAAGAAAAAGTAAGGAAAAATAGGACATCCAGTTTGCGGCAAATAACATGTGAATTCAACCAAGCCCAGGACGGACTGCCCTATTTCAACCCGTATCATTGGCAGGGAACTGAAGAAATTGAGTATTGGCAGCAGCCTGCCTATTCGGAAGCCAATTGTTTCAGAGAAAAACAGAAAAATCCGCTTCCAATGGTGCCGAAAACCTCTTGATTGGACAATGGAAGAAAGTCATGTGGTCACACGAATCACGATACTGTTTTGCACCGTTGGTAAGCAAAGAGTGTGGCGAGAACCTCACGAAGCGATGGACCCTAATTGCCTTGTTAAGATAATTCAAGTACATGAAGGTGGTATCATGGTATAGGGAATGTTTTGTTGGCACAGACTGGGTCCGTGGAAGGTCGAATGCCATCCAGGCAGTACCTGAATTTTATATGTGTAACACTACAAGTCGCAGATGGATCTGCGACTTGTAGTGTTTCACAAGCAATATTACACTTTTATCTCGACGGTGATAGCCACTTTATGGATGGCAATGCATCGTGCAAGAATGGTTCGGAGAGCATGTCACGGATTTCCATCATCTTTCCTGATCTCAATTCTATTGAATGTGTTGTTGTTATTTGGTTTTTAGGAGCATTAGCAACTAAGGCCATATTGCTCCGGGGATATGCGGTGGTCATTCCCTGACCTTTCCGCATCCTCCGTATTTGGTGGCTCACGGGCTCGAACCTCGGTCTAATCAAGACGCGTGTGCTACGCACTGCTGCTCCTGCCCACCTGGCTACGGAGAATGTACGCCTATTGAATGTGTGGGATATGTTGGAGAGAGCTATTTTGCAACGAAGTCCTCTTCAAATTTGTCGCAGCTACGCCGTATTTTTCTATAAGCATGGTTACAATCAGACCAAAACGCACTAAAACATCTTATAGAATCCATTCTGCACCAATCACATACTTGCTGTTATTCGAAACAAAGAAAGTCCGATTCGATACCGAATAAAGGATTTTTTGGCCAATTTAATAAAAAAAAAAAAAAGCTGAATAATGCTAAAATGTAACGCACGGCGACATTACCTGACTTGTTATAATATCAATAAAGATTTACTAATTTAGTAATTTCTTTTTTAATGGCACGCAAAAATATCAGCAAGCATTTCGAAAATGATTCGCAATTGCTGGCTTATTGGGTTGGCCACCTAACAAATACCACCAGAGACTGAAGAAATTCTTAAGAGCCTCTGCAATCACGGTTATAGTTAGCCGATCTTAGAAGGAGTTAAGCCGTATTTCAATGTTTCTAACACCCTGTGATCGAATCCGTTCACCACCACAAAAAATACATTACCTACGTTAAGCATTTTGCAATTTAGCTGCTCTAAAACAAATCTATCAACTTCGCTGAACAGAGGCCATCGAAGAATGCAAAAGAAAATCTATCTAACAGCTTCTTTTAAAACCCTTAATGAATGTTAAAAGAAATACGTATATCTATATATACTGTATATGCTTAATCAGAGGGTCAAGTCAATAAATTTTAATATATTAAATAAAGCCATAAATTTCATTGGAAACTGATCAGATACAAATACCCCTATTTTCCGTGGCAAATTAGACACGATTACACAATTCTGGTTTAGATTTCACTGATTTCGGAATAGGGCTAATCTGTGACGTCACCTCCCCTTACGTAAGAAAATATGATAATAAGATAAAAATATGACTGTATCTAGGTATACTTATGTGAAAGGCGCTCGATTAATTCATAAGTTACTCATTCGGTCAGTTAGTAAGGATACTAACTGGCCGAACGAGTCGCCCTTAATTAGCGGTCGTCATATTCGTAAGGACCGGCCGGAGGTATATTGATTCTCCTACCGACTCCGAGGGATACGTATTTCCTTCTGGAATTATTATTTATTATTATTGTGAAATCAGTTTCTGGTTTCAATATCCTATTCTCCCGATTAGCCAGCCAGGTGGAGGGGTTGAACAATAAGAAGAGTTAGTGCATAGTTTAGATGTCTTGGTATTGAACTGTACAAACAGTAGGCAGATAGATTTTTAATTTTAATTTTTTTTTAATCAACCATATTTTGAAATGTGGAAGGGCAAAATTTTGAAGGAGTGTCAAAAATATTTTTCTTTGTCGATCGCAGTGTTTTATTACTGAGACTGAAAACAACATTACTTTGGGGTTCACTTGGGGTCCTAGTTAGTCTAGGCACTTTTGACTTGCATCGTGGACCCTCTGAAACAGGAATGCGAGTCGGGATTCTGTAGTCGAATTGCCTGATTTCTCTCTACAAAAACCCGAGTTTCCACAGGCAAAAACCGTGCACCTCGCCCGAGTCCAACGATTGTGTATACATAGTCCAAGACTGGGCCAAGGGAGCGGTAGCAAGGGTTCTGAATATGATGAGGTCGACGTTCGCGAGAGGCTTCAAGATCTTCAGAGACAAGGCTTTTATTCTGAGAATGTACGCCTTGTACAATAAATTGATGCTTTCTGTTTGTTATGTCGCTGATGATACGACTTTGCAAAAAGAGCAAGCCCCAAAAAAGACCGAGTTTAGTTTTAAGAAGGGGGATTGTCGAATGTTTATTTGTTTATTTTTAAATCACCAAAATGACATGCATTTGTGCTTCTTATTTAACTTAAACGTAAAAAATTATTTTTTCTGTTTTCCAAAAATTTATTATTATTATTTTATTTGTTTTCCAAAAATGTATTATTATTATTTTATTTATTTATTTATTTATTTATTTTACAGGGTGATGGGAAGGGGATTTTAATTTTAACAAAACAACGCCGATATCTTATTTATAACTGTGCTAAGACAAATTTCATGTCTTGGGACCCACTTTACACACAGCGCTAATACAAAACATTGTGTAGAACCGTATTCCGCAATCTTCTTCGGCTTGTGGGGCACACAGCTTAACGAAAAATGCTTGGAGGCACATCTGGTGATATCAAGGATGAGAGTTGGGGAAACAGAGGAGAAAATATTACGACAAAAAATGACGCATTTTTATAAAGGTCTGACCGAATTTAAAGATGCGACGAATTTGTTAATTCTGGACACTTTCATTTTAAACAAACACAGCGAAAACTGCGCTACTGTTCGCAACTGCTGGTAAAGTTCCATCAATGTAGTTTTTCAAGTGTCCCACGAGATTCGTAAATAAAAGTCACGTGGCACACAAATCGAAGTTCCATTCAATTTCACGTGACATGCGCCTGAAACCCCAGGGCGGAGGAAAAGCGTTTTCAACACAATTGTTGCGAAACGCTGATAGAGAGTATCGGTACTGCTTGTCTGTACAGAATTATTCATCCTGTACATCGTTGGAGTAATTTTCCTGTAACATACAGTTAGATCAATAAATGTTGTAAAACATAAAATACTGCCTACGTTTATTTGGATAAATTTCTTTGTCTGAACATTTTTAATTCGCTGCACCCCCTCTCGCGCTTTCCTCGAAATTTCGGGGTGCAATTGCTTAAGTTAAACCAGGCCATCAACGAGTGCCCCATTTATTTCGTAAGAATTACTTTCTTACAAAGTACATCCCAGTTCGTGAGGGGAAATTCTTTTTCTTTAGTATTAGTTTGTACAATCAGACATGGTAACGACGAATATTAATCTTTTATATATAAAGAAAGATAATCGAAAGCATTTTATCTTCAGTTTTTAACTAAAATGCAACCAAATTTATCTTGCAATCCTTTCAAATTTCTTTTCCAGAAGAATGCAAATTCTATTACTACCACAAGATGGCGCCACTAGCAATTAAGATAAAATATTTTTCCAATAAAATAATCGGAAGTCCTGCATTACTCGTGCTAACTATTTTACTGTAAAAAAAAAAATTCCTAATGAGGTTATCTGTTCTGTCATTTTCAATCGCTGTTATAACACGCTAGATGAGAACTGAATGGTGAATTATCTGTTTGAAATTGTATCGTTGTGACTCACGAGACGAACGTTTGCTGCATTTCCTTATAAGACAATTTAATAAAATAAAATTTCCATTTATACTCACGCTGACCAAAAAGTAAGAAACACAAATCTGCAATGTGGTTACTTTCTAGTTCCTAAATTTGCCAGTCTGAGGCACGAAAGGTGACATTTTTGTAGGATACCAACATTGTACTTATTGTACATTGTACATTAAATTTATTTGGTTAAATCACTAGATGAAAAGCGCAATATACAAAGAAAAGGTGAATACAAGAGACGAATTGCTCGTTCGCATTTTGGATATTGCTACCCTCATAAAGGAACGCCAAGACGACCTCAGAAGAACAACACGTCATTTTACCGCAAGAGTTGCAAAGTGCATTGAGGTTGGTGGTGGAATTTTCGAACATTTATTGTGAACTGTAAAAAAATTGTCAATTATTTGTGTTTTGTGTCATTGAAAAAGTCAATAAATACAAACAATAAGTCATTTATCATTCTTTAATACCTCATTTTTTAATGGCTTTGTGCGCACCAGTTTCAGACAGTTGTATATCCGTATCCATTGAGAGCCGGACACATGTTTATATGAACTTTTGTACTCAGAATAATCGATCCTATAACCTCCCAAAATATTTACTATTCCTCCAGAATCACCCTGTATATACCCCTATGAATAAATGCTGTCTACGTGAAATCTGCCTGTTAACATGCTACATGGACTTCAGTTTTCCCACCTCCATCCTACTAAAAAGAAGCTGCTACTTCTCAAGACCGCAGACTACCAGTGGTATCTCTCTCTCTCTCTCTCTCTCTCTCTCTCTCTCTCTCTTCGATGATGTTAACCATAGTCCTGAAGACTTCGTTAAAGCAATTAAAAGCCCATTAAAAATTTGATTCTTAATGTGATTATTAACGGTTCGATCTGCAAAACTAAAGGCTGAATAACTGAATTTAATGAGGTTTTAATTGCTATAATAACATCTTGAGAACTACGTAAAGAGGAATCTAGGAGAGATACCACTGGTCTTAATTTGTGGTCGTGGACGACGACGACGACTACAACAGTGTTTGCGCAGTGGATGTTGAATAAACAGAAAATGTAAATATCAAATTATGAATATATAATTCGGATTGTCGCTGCTACCAACTCTTTCAGGCCACTTGATAGAGATGACAAGGGTATTTTTATTTGTCAAAATCCGTTGTCCGAATAAAACGTACCATTTTTTCATTTGATTGGCATGCTGTCAATCAAAAGAACGTCACATTCACCTGATCGTTTGCCTGAAAGGTGAGGGTACTTTGTTAATGGTCCACAGTGGCAAAAATCAGTGATTTCTTATATAGTATCGTCTAATGAAAAATGACAGAAGTGGAAGGGAAATTGTCACACGTGTGTCGTACCCGTCACTTTTACCTGTCAGTATCTTAGATCAACTAATGGGATGCATGCGGTTTAATTAACAAAATTTCTAGGCCAATGAATAAGACACATGTTTAGAAGCGCCGCAGTGACTGATTAGATTCATCATGCCCAGTGACGTTTCTTCAGTTTGAAGTCTTGCTTTATGTCTATACTACATTTTATAACTAGTTTTGGGTTCCAAACTTAGATAAGATATTTTGGTCCACCTCTGTATCTCTCTATGCAGCCGGCAAATAAATAGTAAGCGGAGTAATATTAGATATTTTCGAGTTCGTGATCTTTTATAGGTCATCAACTCACTATAGTTTTTACTATTTTCCATCAAACCATCCCCCTAAGTAGTTGTTTTTAAACTATGTATGAGCGACTCTGATTAGCCAACTGGCCTAATCAAATAATTAAAGCAAAGTCCCAGTTGCCATGGCTGTTCAATAAAGAATGACCATAATTTTTTTTCACAACAAAATTTTTTTATTAATCATTCATATTTTTATGGTCCATTTCAAAGTAGTCCCCTATTTTATGAAATCCACTTAACGTTTCTGCCATTATTCAAAAACATGGTGGAAGCCATTTTTTGACATGCGTTTGAGAATCGCTTCCGATGTCTTACAACTTCTGACGACTGGAAATGTTTTCTTCACATCTCCTTCTGTAGCTTTGGAAATGGAATAAAAATCGCAGAGTGCAAGGTCAGAGCTGTAGGGCGGATGAGGAACGCATTTGACATTAATGCTGGCTAAGTACTCGATGATCGTATGGGTTATGTGAGATCTCGCATTGTCGAGATGCAGCATGCGCTCACCTGCGTTTGGTTTCTTCTTCGGTAGTGAGACTCTTTGGCTTTTTTCTTAACCAAGTGTTTTTGCATTATTCTCGAGGCGGGAAGCGGGCTTTATTTTCTGAGAGGACTAGATCTCTAATGAGGTCATTCAACTCTTTTTGGTAAACAGCTCCAGCATCTTTTCGTACGGTGTATACTCAGGGTTGGCTGAAGTTCTCGGATTCCCGTCAGTCCATCGCATTCCACTTATCCATGTGTGGAAGTATCGTGAGGGATTGGTCTAATCGACGAATCGGATAAACAATTTTGTGCCTTTTTTGCTGGGAATCTAATAACATTCACATTGCACATCAACGATTACCATCGAGGTCTTTTAGCTCCCATTGTATCATAGGATATGACAAATGGTACTGACTCTCCTCTTGTTCAACCACTCAAGTAATCCATTCGAAAAAGCAGTATAAATAACACGTGGTGTGCCCACACCACATTCTGGTCGCCTAAGTTATGCTTTGGCTGCCCTTATTCTAGCAAATTTTCCAAATATACGTCATGATTTAGTTAGAAAAGCGCCACACACATAGCACTTTTGAGACATAACGATGAATGTTTCTTAGTAATTAATCGATCTTGTCTGATATTATTTATAATAAAATGATTAAATTTTGAAATAACAAGGATGCAAATATATTCAAACAATGACATAAACAATGAATATAAACACTAATTTATTATTTTCATGTAGGTTATCTGGTTAGGTATATGAGTAATCTGTCTCATCACAAAAAAAAAAAAAAAAATAGAGGAAAATCGAAAACAGATTTGGAATCAGCGTCAAACGATCCATCTAGTCCACATATATTTTTTTTATTGAAACCAGTTGAACATGAGGTAAAAGTAATTAAGTCAATGGACCTGCAGCAACTTCCCGGTATGAAATAGAATGTCCTATGTTCTGAGTGATGTCTAGGATATTGACTGTATACAGTTATAACTGAATATTATCAGTATTCTAGGTCTCACAGTATGCAGTTAAACTGCGACCCCTTTGGATATTCCTTTTAGATGTTCTTTTAGAGTTTTACTGCGCTCTTTTAGATATATTCCTTATTAGCTCCGATAGTTGCTAATCTGATTATATCAGAAAAGTTAAATCTTCATTATAAGATATAATCTTGCTGATGTACAGTAATTAAAGTACTGTACTATAACGTTTTTTGTAATTTTTGGTGTCGACTGCAGTTGAATGTACAATGGACACCCGATAGCTCTTGTTGTGTGAGGTAATTGCGTAACAACTCCCCGATTAAAGAAAGCACATGAAATTTATTGACTGCAAATCAGATGATCCGGCTAAGAAGTGGGTTTCATACTGCACTAAATGTGCGTCGTGTATCAGAGATAAAAAAAAATAATAATAAATAACCAAACCATCACTACTATTCGCTGTTCCACAGGAATCACCTAATCATGGTGGAAGCTGACAAATGCTGATGGTCTATTGCTGAACATTGATCAGAGAAGCTGCGAGATCATCACAAAAGCAAAAGTAAACGAAAAAAATATACAGTAAACCCTCGCTAATCCGGTTACAGTTAATCCAGATCGAAATATGAAAAATTTTGTTCACGGTTGAGTACTTTGAAAGACACGCGGGATTTATGAAGGCAGATGAGTGATTCTCACTGCTCGCTGATTGACTGCTCAGAGAGAGATGGAACATACATTACATTGTCTTCGTGTTGTTCAGTATCGTTGTTGACTCTGAGTCGGATGGATGATATTGCTTATATCGCTTCATTTGCGCACTTCTTTATACGTATACGTGTACATAAGTTAACATATTTTATATAATTATGGATTCTAAGAATTAAAAATGAAATAAAAAAGAAAACATTTTACTTGAACTATCTTTAACAAGCTCAAAGTGATAGAACAACTGGAAAAGGGTGCTCTTGGAAATAAAAAAAAAAATTGCTGAAGAATTTGGTATTGGCCAACAAGCTGCGCCAGATATTAAAAAAACAAAAAAGAATCTATAAAGACGTTTCCTTTAAATTTCGATGTGGGGAATGATAAAAGCAGTCTATCAAATAGACAGACATTTAAAAAAAGCCAAAAGAATCGTTGCTGGAAGAAGTTGAATTTCGGTGGTATTCACAGCAACAATGGAATGGCGTTGGCTTGCGACGCCAGCGCCACCTCATAAATGTATAAAAAGACAAAACGTTTATCCTTCTATAGATGGATAAATGTATTGTCTCTTTATAGTTTATAAATAAAGTCTCTACAGTGATTTTTTAAATATATTTTCATCCGCTCTACCTATATCATTAAATTTTCAATTTGTGTTCTAAGTTTTTTTATATATTAAATACGGTACAGTAAGTGCCGTGTTTAATACTGTGCAATGTGCTCTACAAGATAATGAAAATGTTAAGGAATAACTCTGATGATATGCGTTAATGCCAAATAGAGACTAAAGTAAACCAGTGGGTAATTAATTGGACATCAAGCTCCGCTTACTGAGAAAGTGGACAAGGCAACGCAGGGACACTTTTTCAGTAAGCGGAGCTCGATATTAGCTGACCTTAGCACTGCTGACATGAAACAGGCGTTGGGAACAAGGCAGTGTTGTGCTGATGGGGTGTAATGAACGATATCTCAGAGCGCAGGATATAGTTTTAAAAACTCGGTCAAACAATTATATTCACGCTTTAAACCTTGGAAAACATGTTTATCCCCTAATTTCAGGAATCGAGGAAAACGTTTTAACGATTAAGATTATCTTTAAGAAGTAATCAGAAAATTCCAGAAACATCCGCACAACACATCTACCACAATGGCGCCGTTAGAAAAGAAAAAACATTGGAAACTGTACACACGACTGCAAAAATTAAAACGGGAACAAGGCAAATGTAACTATTATCGGGTAGTAGCAACAGGGACAAAAAGAAAGAAAACATTGAAGGCCGTTAAAATACGCGTAAGCATCCTGATACACACTGGCTGGTTTAATTGGTCCTTGCTTAATAGGAAAAAGACCAAAGATTCACAAAGGGAATATCTCTATCAATACGTAAGGGTAATAAGGATTTTTTATTTCAATTCTTTCTTAAAAAGCTATTAAGAACGAAAATGGTCAGCATGCATTGATCGTGCCTGTGGCACTCTGAGCCAAAAAAAAAAAAGATTAGGGATCAGATGTAAAATTCACCAAGTACGTTGACTCCAACTATCCAAGGGCAGAAACAACTACAAATGGTTATCAGTGAAAATATCTTAATGTAAACTGAATCAGTCATAAGCTGCGGATGTTTACGCTGAAGTTTGTTACATTACTTGATAGATGCACTGCTCTCTCTAAAGTACAACGCACTTTATTAGATTGTCAAAGGTTTTATATAAATTTTGCGATTCAGTTGAATTTTGCCATTCTATAAACTATTCAGGCAAATATTTACTATTATTTATCCAGTCATTTATATATATATATATTTTCGTGGGAAGGGGGTGGGTATACAACTGTTTTGTTTGATTTCGGACGTGTTTAGTTTTTAGACCTGAAACCGTTCCAATGAACAGTGTTTATATAACTAAAATTACCAACAGAATTTTAGTGTTTGATGAAGTGATGATCGAGAGAAAAACAGCAAACATTCACAATTATTCTACTATCTTTTTCTCATAAGCATTCAGATGCTTACGAGAAAAAGGTAGTAGGATAATTAAGGGCCTTGATTTCCAAGGTATTTATTACGTCACAGGGGGATCAGAGAAAAGACTTATCAACCTGGAGAATGGCCTTGTAAAACTCCCTTTTTTTTTCATTATTCCAATTCATGTCACTTGACAGACACAAGAGGAAAAGTTATAGACTGTAAAAATTTTATTTACAGTTAAAAGGAAAATGAGTGACGCACTTAGTGTCATTAGAATTGAAATAAAAGAACCCAAACAGGAATATAGTTTTAGTAATAATGAGGCACTTAGTACCGGAGTGGGGGGAAGAGAATTAAATAAATTACTGCAGTACCCACATCATTATAAATGGGCAGCCTACCATTTTGTCAGCTTAGGTTAAAAGATGGAAGTCATCATTCCTCTGCAATGAAAGATTGCTGTCTGGGATCACGAGAGACCACCTACACATACAAAGTAACTTTTCTACCAAACTGGTTTTCCTCGTTAACAGTTTGCACCTCTTACACTTTTGCTTTCTACAAAACAATTTATGCAAGCCAATCTGAGCTGGATGTTATCAGTAGCGGTCATGCGAGCCAGATGTTGCTGATGAACCCAGATAAGGTTGGGATACTTTGTCCCAAGACCGAACTTAGAAGCCAATGTGTATTTTGACCATAAATTGAGTGTGTTCTCTGGTCGATTTCCTTGCTTGCTGGACGAAAAATCCGAGTTTACGGGATGAAAAAAACTTTGCTGCCCAATCTTGAGACCGACAAAATCAGCCACTGATTAAAAAAAAAAAAAAAAGCCCATAAAAGTTCCTTGTATCATAGACGGAAGATACCAGCATTAAAGAAATTCCGGCCATGAGGTGTAGTTGTAAGATAGCTATAAATTAATTCCAAGACTGGTTTGTCTGCCTCAAGGATAAAAACCGCCAAACTACCGCATCGGTCCTGCTGCTAACTTATACCTGTTTCAAAGACTTGAAATAAATTTATTCCGTCATCGGTTTTGGCATGAATCAAACGGATGCCCGTCGACAAATTCATTCATTCATAGGAACAGAAATCAGGTAGTAGGGAGGATAAAAAAACAACAACAACAACAAAACGTAATGTTCATCTAGGAAGTCCGATGCACACAACACTTTTAACGTTGAACAAATAAAAATTATTCAACGCAAGTAATTTGGCATCAAACTGGCTGGACACAAAATTAAGCCAGTGACAAAAAAAAAAATAATAATAACACACACACACGGTGTCTGAAAATTCTGGAACCAATGGTAAAAATATGTTTTTCTTTACAGGTGAAAAATGGCATTAACACTAGATGAAAGGGTGGAGATGGTCCTTCTTTGGGGATTACTGAAGGTATAGATATATGCTGTAAAAATCAGAGATCTTCATCATATTAGGGCAAGACTTGTGCTACCGTCGATCCCAATATGCTGAAAAGAATCCAAACAAACAAACATGGTACACCGGCTGAGAAAATGTGTGGAGAGTCAGGGTGGACAGTTTGAACAAATATGATAAATGACAGTATGCATACGTAGTGTAAATCCCATTGGTTCCAGACTTTTCGGACACCCTGTGTGTGTGTGTGTGTGTGTGTGTGTGTGTGTGTGTGTGTGTGTGTGTGTGTGTGTGTGTGTGTGTGTGTGTGTGTGTGTTATGAAAACCCCAAACACGAGAGCTATTAGAACCTATAGTACTTATTACCGTGCATGGGTTGGAGGTTGAGAAGACGAAAGAAGATATTTGTTGACATTAGATTTGAACTTCTGTAGACTGAAATTTCAGGAAATACGTACGAAGGAAGGTTATTCCAAAAACGACAGATGAATGAAAAAAAGAGGAAGATGAAAAGGTGGTTCTCTGTGTTTGACGTTGGACAGTAAATGGATGTTGGCTGGTGGCGCCACGCGTTCGGACTATTTTGAAAGAGAGAGCGGGAATTATAGAAGCCAATTCAGAAGAACAGTGCCCATGGAAGTATCTGTAGAAGAGGCATGCAGCAGAAACAGTACATCTATGAGACAGCGAGTGGAGAGACTGTTAGACAGGAGTCATTAATTAACCTGACTACCCTCTTCTGAATGGAATCTAGAAGTCTGGGAGAGGTTTTGGGGGCACCGCCCCGGATGTGGGAACAATATTCCATGGTAGGGCGGATTTGCGATTTGTACAGAGTGAACAGCTGTTTTAAAGAAAAGTAACGCCTAGAGCGAAAGAGAAAACCAAGTTTTTTAGATGCAGAGGAAGCAATATTTGTAATGTGCTTGTGCCAAGAGAGATTAGAAGTCAGGGTAATCCCCAAAAGAGATATCGTCTTGCCTAGAAATCAGAGTGTCACCAAAGATAAGCATAGGAGCAGAACAATCGTTTTTGCTAGATGTAAGACAGGACTGAGTTTCAGAAGGATTGAAATCAACTAAGTTACCTTTGCTCCACTGGAGAATTACCTGGAGATCATCATTTAAAGAACTGGAAGCGAATATTCTAGAAGTTGAAGCTGATTGAGAAGGGCGAGGTTTCTCAAAGTGGAATGTAATGTGTTATCATCAGCAAAACTATGGATAGGATTTCCGGTGAATGGAAGAAGGTCATTAATATACAAGAGGAAAAGAGTAGGGGAAAGAACTGAACCTTCGGAGACAGCATTAGTGGAGAAGTTAGAAGACAGAGAGCCATCTACCATCACCTACAGTGAGCGGTCAGAGAGAAAACTGGATAATCAATTACAAAAAACTGTTGTCAAACCATAAGATGGAGGCTTCTTTAGCAGACCTTTGTGCCAACTGGATCGAAAGCCTTTGAGATATCATGAGCAACTGCTTGTGTTTCACCGAACTTTTCCATTGAATTTGTCCATAAATGGGTAACATAAGCCAGAATATCACCTATCCAAACTGACGGAATCCATACTAGCAATCGTTGATCAGATGGAAGGTTTCTAGATAGTAGTAGTAGTGGCATGTGATGCAAGAAAGCAAGTGTATGGAGCTTATGCAGCATCCGCCAAAAAAAAAAAAAAAACACACACCATTCCCTCCAAATGCCTGTCCAGTTCCTCCTTAAATTTATTTAATCTATCAACTTCCACAACGACAGATGGAAGTTTGTTCCGGCAATTAACCACCCGCTGGCTGAAGGCAAATTTCCGCACATCTGTCTTTTCTTTGAATTTATGCCCCCTTAGGTTCGTAATCTAAACAAGTGGAAGGATCCCATCAGAATTCAGCGTGCTCAACCCATTTCAACCCGTGCTCAACCCTTATACCCCTCAATCAGATCACGGCGCAGGTGCCTAGTCTCCAGCCACTGCAATTTTCAGAACTTAAGCCTCTCTTGGTAAGAGGATCCCTTCATTCCCCTCACCAATCTTGTTGCCCTTCTCTGTACACACTCAAGAAAATCGACATCCTTCCTAAAATGAGGCCTCCAGACCTGTGCGCAGTACTCAAGGCATGGCCTGACCACCTTATACAGAGGGACAATCATCTCCTTTTCCCTGCTAGCAAAATTCCTATATATCATTGACAAAACCCCATGACCTGCCCTGGCAGCCTGTCTGCATTGCTCAGAAAATTTCATATCTGACTGCACAATTACTCCCAGGTCTTTTTCATTTTCTACTACCTTAAGTGTAGTACCACACAGTTGGTACGTTTCTCAGGGGTTCCTTCTACCCATACGCAGTACTTTGCATTTGTCAAGGTTAAACTTCAGTTGCCACTTCTTAGCCCACCTGCCCAAATTTTCTAGATCCTGTTTCAGTAGCACACTGCCATTAATGTCATTAACAACCCTGCCAACCTTTGTATCATCTGCAAACTTCGACACTAAGCCTGATATACCTTCATCAATATCACTGATAAATATACAAAACAAGAGAGGACCCAACACCGAACCCTGTGGGACTCCACTAATAACATTAGTCCACGAAGAGCAGCACCCATTAATTACCACCCTCTGTCTTCTCCCACTCAACCATCCTTTTATCTATTGTAGCAACTGACCCCTAATACCATTCTGCTCCAATTTGAACAATAGTCTTCCATGCGCAACAGTGTCAAAAGCTTTCCTAAAATCCAAATATATGATATCAAAATTATTTTTTGCATCCAGTTCCTTTGTAACCACATCATAATATCCTATCAAATTTGTCAGACAAGACTTTCCCTTAACAAACCCATGCTGTGTCTAAATTATTGCTGCAGTCTTGTCTAGATGATCCTGCAATGCATCTTTAACCAGTGACTCCATTATTTTACCCGGAACAGAAGTTAAACTAACTGGTCTGTAATTAGACGTGTCACCCTTCGATCCCCCTTTGTGAATTGGGGATACATTTGCACATCTTCAGTCCGTGGGGACCTCCCCTGAGTCAAAGGATGCTCTCATAATTATGGCTAAGGGTTTGCTTATTGCTTTACCGCCTCCTTTAATATAACTGGATAGATCCCATCCATCCCAGGTGCCTTTCTTATGTTTAACTTCAAAAATTTCTCCTCCACCTGGTTCTGTTCCATCTATCCTTTTTACACAATATATTCCCCGTCTCCCTGACAATAAGAGTCACCAACAATAACTAGTTCCTTTGGGACCAGCGCATTCTGCCTTGGAGATTGCTGCTGTGTTGCCTGATGCCCAGAAGTGAGCTCTGGCGTTGAGTTGGGCAGCTGAGAGCTTGACGGGCCTTTCATATTAATTTCTTCGAGGGCATCTACCCTACACCTCAAGCTCTCATAGACGCCCAGTAGAGTAGAACGCTGAGTTGATGCCTAATTTCTAGACACTCTCTGAAGCTGGCACACACACAAAGACATCCTCCTTGGCTAGATCATGTTCTGTTCCAGAGAGTTCGGCAAACATTTCACAAGTTGCACATTTTTTTAGGCTGTGATGCGTTGGAGAATTGCCCCCTCGGTTCTCCCCCGAGTCAGCACTCCCGCCACTTTGTGCCCGTTGCTTTGCTGCTCTAGTCTGGGGCATGATATTTTAAATTAATAAGATCAATAAATTTAATTAATTAATTGTCAATACTACGCTATCTAATAGAATCCTAAATGCAGTGATGCGTATTACGCTATATAATTATACGTTAGAGCTACCTAGTTACCACAATTAAAAATTTGGATTGCCTACTACTCTATACAAAAACAATGGCTGCAAGATTCGAACGAAATAACGGTTTTACGTATATTAAGTAGTAATCTACAAAAACTCTTTATCTAAATTAAAAATAAAAATAACCAGCGTAACAATAACTGTAAGACTACGTATAAAGTTCAATATAAAATAACAATTAGGTAAATAAAAAGGCAAACACTTATCGCATTTTCGGAGCCTGTAATTCACAGCTGTAATTTTTAAAGAGAGTCAGCGCCCATAGTTTAAGAGTTGGCGGTTAATTGATTTCTCCATTACTTTAGAAAGAGTAGAAGTAATTGTAATGGGACGAAAATTGGATGGGAGTGAATTGTCGCCCTTTTTAGGAACTGGCTGGATATGAGCAAATTTCCAAGTAGAAAAAAAAACACTTTTGGAATAAAAAAGTGAAAAAAGGAGGCAAAGAATAGGAGTAAGTTTAGGAGCGCAAGTTTTGAGAACAAGTGGAGAAATACCATTAGGACCTGGAGCTTTCTTAGCATCAGGATTCGTAAAAATCCTTCTGATATCCTTTTGACGGAAGACCACAGGAGGCATTGAATGGAGCGTGTTGGGAATGGTGGGAGGTGTTTTATGAAGATCATCAATACGTGAGTTTGGAGAAAAATGGGATACTAACACGTAGGCTTTATCCTTATCTGAAATGACAATAGAACCATCTGGTTTTGACAGAGGCGGGAGCAGAGATGGGCAAAAGTTGCGGCCAATAGCTTTGGCAAGAGACCAGAATGCTCGGCTACCATTAGGGCAAGAAGCAAGTTTTCTACTCTTAGCCTGTTCAAAATCCAGTTTGGACTGATTTATAACTGCTTTTCAATTCTTGCGAGTTCTGGTGTAGGCAGAAAATGAAACTGAAGAATTAGCAACAAGCCAATTACGATATGCAACGTTCTTCTCTTGAACAGCCTTAGCACATTTGTTGGAAAACCAAGTTTTAGATAAAGGACGAGATTTTAAAGTGGAGTGTGGAATAAAGGATTCCATTCCTGCAAGAATAATTTCACTGACACCATCTGAGCAAATGTTGACAGAAGTTTTGAAACAGTAAACCAACCAAGGAAAAGAAAAGAAATCTCGCAGATCATCCCATTTTTCATTCTTGTAATGCCAAACAACACGAGGTTGGGAACAGCCATGAGATAAAGGCTCCATTGGGGAAGAGACAATCACCGAGTTGTGATCTAAGGTGCCTAAAGGACCTCTCACTTCAACCTTGTACTTAGAAGGGTTGTTTGTGAGAAAAAGATCAAGCGTATTGACTGTATGATTAGGATTGTCCGGTATTCTTGTAGGTAAATGAACAATCTGTGCAAGGTCATTAGTAATTGCAAAAGCTTCAGCATCTCGACCAGCTGGGTCTGTGTCACTAGAAAACGGAAGCCAGCTGGAGTTGTGAACATTAAAATCACCAAGGAAAATTACCTCACTGTTGACTGGAAAACGTCAAGTTGCAAAGAGAGGAAGTCAAAGAGTTCCAAGTGATTAGTGGAGTTTGGAGAACGGTGAAGACAACAGATGAATTTGACACAATGAGGTAGAGAGATTTTAAGCCAGAGAAGATCGAAAAGAGGAGATTCCGAATTACCAAGTCTATGACAGGTAATATCGGAATAGACATACATATGCACAAGTACCACCTTTGAGGCGAAAGGAATCGTACAGCGAATAATTTGGGCAACTGATATGAGCAGTGGTTGAATCAACCGATAACTGAGATTCTGTTAGAAAGAGTACATGGGATTTGGCAGACTGTAAGTGGAAATATATACGTACACACCCACAGCGAATAATACGAGGTAGAATAGTGGTTTACTTAAGGTTTTCAAAGATGTGACTATACAGGCGCATTTTAGCCGCAGTAGCTCTTGCGCCAAGAATTCTTAAATCAAATCAAATCAAATCAAATCAAAGATGTGACGCACAAAATTGAGACTGTAATGGAGAATTAACTGTAACTATAAGGAATTAAGATGTGGTGTGCGTGAGAGAGAGAGAGAGAGAGAGAGAGAGAGAGAGAGAGAGAGAGAGAGAGAGAGAGAGAGAGAGAGAGAGAGAGAGAGAGAGAATAAGATAAATGGATGAGGAAAATGAAAAAACTAGAAAGGAAATGAGCGAGACATGACGGGAAAACATAAAATGACCTTGACACTACATAAAGCGATCAAATTCTCCACTATATCCGATCTGGAACATGTGTAGAAAAGTATTAAATAATGAAAACAATTGCTAGTATTTGAAGGATTGGTAAGGTGACATGTATTTTAAAAATATTGCAAAATGACATCATTTTGTAATATTTCAGCAAAAGCCTATAACTTAAATGGGGCTTTCACTATTAGTTGCATTAACTCTTAATAACTATTAATCTGGCTTCCGCTGAAATAATAGATAAGCAGGTATGTAACTAAATAAACTGAGAAATACATTAATACATACTTCTCAAGTAGTTTCGAAAGATCTTCAATCTCAGGAGAAGGTTGCATGGTGTTTTTTTTTAAATTTTTCCCTCCAGTAACTGAGGTTTTTCATCCAGTAAAGCAATAATATGCCAATTACCCCAAGGGCTCACATCTGGTGAGTATGGGCTTGGCAAACCTAGGGTCCTGAGATGGAAATCATCATTCTTCTCTTCCTGGTTTCTTGGTGATTCTTTTCTACTTCTCTCTCTCTCTCTCTCTCTCAGGGTAACACGGGATTTTTTTTTTTTTTTTTTTTTTGGTTGGTGCAGCATAAGCCTCAGGCTTCCTTGCACCTTATGTCTAATAATAATCATAATACAATACAATTTTTCGTCTAAAAAAATAATAATCAGCTTATGCGCCATTCGCTGTGGATATACGTAATTTATACACATCTGATGACCTTATTTTCCTCGGGGGAAATTCTAAACAAGTAACTCCAAAGATTTAATTCCTGAAGACTACAAAAACGGGTACCAAAAGTTCCTAGACATATTTCGAATTAAATGAAAACAAAAGTTAGAGCCAATCTGTTTATCGCATCCTAAAAGCAACTAATTTTTTTTATCTTTCGTTTTTTTTTTTTTTTTTTTTTGTTTACTACTTTTTCTGTGATTTGTTTAACACTGGAAATGACTTAATAAAAATGAAATGCGACAAGCGGTTATCGAAACTACATCAGATAAAATTTCTCCATTCTTATGGAAGGAAACTGCCAACTACATCTTCAATTCACTAATAAGTTGGAATATTCCATCAGCGAACTAAAGATCTCTTGCGAGTGCCATTTTTGTTCATTATAACCAAAAATAACTCTTCAAATGTCACTTGGACAAGAGTATTCGAAATAACTCTTTTCAAAATGATTAGCTGCATGTAAAATAATGCTAGGAGCATTGTAAACAAATTCGATGAATTTGAAGTACTGATTAAGTCATCAAATGCGGATATTGTAGGAATAAAGGAGGCAGTGTCACTAAGACATAAGCGACTGGATTTGAACATGGGGAGTACAATATATATAGAAAGGACAGGAGGAATGGGTTATGCTCTTAATTAAGAGGTATATTAAATCAAAGCAGTGTATACAATTAACATGGGCGACCAGTGCAATGTTGAGTCAGTTTGCTGTGATATAAGCACTAGGAAAATAAAATTGAGAGTAGGAGTGTGGTATAGGCCTAAGGACTGTGAAGAATATACCGAACAGCCATAAAGGGAAATAGTGGGGACCAGCAAATCAGAATGTCTTATAATGGGGAATTTTAACTTTCTAGATTGTTCGCTTGGAAGTTGTTGGTTAGTCGCTCACACACTAGCAAGACTTTTGTGGATTTCTTGGATAACTCTTGTCTACAGCAGCATGTTAAAGAGGCAACAAAACGAAGCAATACTCTTGATCTGGATATCAGCAGTGATTCTTCATGAATTAAGAATCTGCAGATTAAAGACCGATTGGGTGGCAGCGATCACAGTGTACTAATGTGGAATTTTTAAAATTCTGTGCAGGGAGACCAACTGATGATGTTACCAACTTCAAATTCTGAATGGGAAGTATTCAGGGAAGTAATCAAAGAAGCTACTAGGCTTTTAATAAAAACAAAGAAAGACTCTTCATGACTTCAGTCTAAAATACATTTATACATTTATTTCAAATAACAATCTGCATAAGTGTAAATATTATTGTAAATAAACAAATAACGTATTCCGTTTAGATGTGACTATCCTAATTGCAGCCCTTTAGCTCGTAAACTGAATAAATAAAAACTGTACTTCGAATATTTAAAAAAAAATAAAGTGACATGATAATGAAAGCAGATAACGTGAAATTCCCTTTATTTTTTAAAGGAATTTAATGTAGTCCTTTCCGAATAAACAAAGAGAGAGAAAAAAATAGTTTCACTTTTACTGTCGTGCGAAATATATTAACAGTCATAATTATGCGAAGTTATTTTGATGGAAAGAGAGAACAGTTTGCAGTGGTTGCTCAGTCCGACTACATGCCACCTATTCCATTTGATTAACTTGGTTGATCAGACATTTTTGACTCTGGTCTATCACAGAAAATTATCCCTGCGTGGAATGTACTTAATTTAGAACACTCCTGTACATACCGGGTATATGCTTCCTGTGTGTGACCTCGATTTAATCTCTTACATAATTCATTCCTATTATTTGTCAACTGTGTTGTAATTTGATCCTACTCTGCGATATCATAGCGCTTGTGGGTTTGGAGAAATGCACTGCTGTGGTTAACAAATGGTAGGATTTTCTTTCTTAGTTATCGATTCATAAATTGAATTAGTATTACTTTTCTCGATTTTGGTAATCGAAAAACAGCTACAGAGTGTTTCAAACGCATATGTAGAAATTTCCGAGACGCATTCTTGGGTCCGAAATAAACAAAAATAAATATTTGTCCGATTTTGAACGAATGATGAGCTCTCTTTTGAATTTTAAAAAGTTCTGCAACGTACGCAGAATTACATTTCAAGCGGTTCCATTTAAATTAACTGATTTTTTTTTTACATTTTCTTTGATTATTATAATAAGTAAATAGTAATAATTCATGAATTATACGTCTAGTGAATTGGTTAAAAAAAGAAAAAAAAACGAGCTCATCAAAAAACAATCATTTCATATGCGAGAACTGAGAATTATTGTTTTCTGCAATCAGCGCACAGTAATAGGCTGCGTCAGAATAAGGAATATGCGACCTTTTGTGATGATATTTGGTGCCTCTTTTTCATACTTGCCTAAAAATATTCAAACTGTAATATGATTTTAATAACAGTTAATAATGACTTACAAATGAATGTAACACTTTCATTTCTTTACCATCGCTTCGCTGAAGTGATGGAAAAGAAATATACAGGCATTTTAATGCCTTTGTACAATGACATTTTGAAAAACATGATGTTAGAGTGAGGTTTGCTTTTCAACTACATCTGGTGCTGTCTCAAACCTACCCGAAGATTTGAAGGAGAAGTTGATTGAGCTCTGAGATGAAATCATTCTGAAGTCTATTTGACACTACCCTTTGAATTATGGAAGAATGCTTTTTTTATAGGAATCTTGGGATTAGCATCCCACCATCAGAAAGGCTTAAAAACAAAAGAAATAATAATTTCCAGATTTATATTTGTTGGATTTTAATTATATTTTGGGTGGCCTGACAATTCTTCCTAAAAACGTCAAATGTAAATTTGCATAAAAATTTATCCATTGGGATTCAAGTTATTACATGCGGACGGATACGCGGATGGCATATGCAAATATCCAAACGCGCCTAAAAATAGTTATGGAGTTTTGAATGGTAAAAATAATTATTCCTATTATTTTTTACCATTCAGAACTATAGTTATTTTTAATTAGTATTTCTGCAGAATTGTAGAATGAATGAAAATGAAATTTCTAACCACCGGTACATTATGACGTTAAAAGTGTAATATAAATGGACAGTTTAGGCAAAATAGTTACATTGCAGACTGCAACGTAATGTTATTAGACGAGAATATCTACTACCACTTTATTGAAATGTTTTGATTTATATCTGGAAAGGTCTCCAGAATGATGCAGTGTCTAGTCTAATTTTTTTTTGAGTAATATTGAAGGAAAGCGGCGAAGAGCAGTGGGGCAGTGCGGAATTGTCACCGGTCGCTACACATGTATTTGCCGTGAATGTTGCCATGTCAACCCTTTAACTCAGTAGAAACATTTGTAAATGATGCAGTACTTTGTCGTGTTGCATGCGTCACCACTTTGCCCTGAAAATGGTAACTACATGCTTCATTATAACCAGAATTAAATAAGGTGGATACATGGAAATGGACTTAAGATTGGCACGTTGTCGACAGTAAGAATTCAGAAACTCCAAGAACAGTAAAGAGAGAAGTTTATCTAAAAGAATATCAGCCACTTAAAATGATTAAATTATAATCTTACAACTTAGACTACGCGTAACAAATAATTTTCATCAAATGAATCGACAAATGGAATGCAAATGCAACAAGTTGAATTCATTTATTTATACTGATTATTTCCTTGGTTTAAAGATTGTTAATGTGTGATTTTATAAATACGAACGAGCCAGATAGATAAAGTTTTCTTTCCAACAATATCAATAATTTATGATAACATAAATTCATTTTATATCAACATTTTTTGTGCATTACTTTTTGACTAATCCTCTTAACAAATAGGCAACTTTAACTATTTAAACTGTGGGGTTCAAAAGTTAAAACTCTTTGGCATTATACACAACAGTGAAGTGAAAACACCTATAAGTATTGCACTTAGGGCAATTCACAATCAACACGGAGCTTCTTAAAAAGGTATAAAGCATGTTATATGGGAAACATATGGAGAAAAATTACGCGGAAACCACTTAGGAAAGATTTGCTGATTTGTTAAGATTTACGAATAAACGCTTCATGTTAGGCATTAATGTAAATGTTGGTTTGGAATCTAGTCGGCGAACATAAGCGCGTGTGTTAAGGGAAGCTAAATCTGACCACAAAGCTCTGATAGGGCAACCTTATTTCAAATTCATTTCGTTAGGTCTTTCGCTTATGATGCTGCAAATCATTCATGAGTGTCGGACCACGTCAACTGACGCACTACAAGTTCTTACTGGATGTCTACCTCTAGATCTCCATGTCATATATTCGGCCTCTCTCTTACACCATCAGGAAGAATAAAGAAGTGATACTCACCATTAAAACATGTACGGACACTAACATCAAACGTGAGATGGCTCGAGTGTGGATTGAACTGGTTTCCCTATGGTAGACACGATGGAATAGCTCATCAACAGGTAAAATTATCAAGCTCTTCATTCCGGATATCACCTTTCTCAACAAAAGACGTTCTAACTGATTCTATCCTAATGTCTACACATCCTTCCTCTTGACTGGCCATGGATCATTTAAAAGGCGTCTTCTTGACTTTGGTCTGACAGACGATGCTTTTTTGCATCTGTGGAGAGGCAGAGGACTGGAACCACGTGATGTACTCCTGTACGATCTACCTTGACCTCCGCAACTAAGTTCTTCTGACCCTCAATGCACCGGCAATCCATCCAGAGGCTAGGGTATTGGAATCGGAAGAAGCCTACAAAGCATTCTCGACTTTTTCCACCGCGGTCTTTAACGGACACCGCTGTCACTCAACTTTCAACTGGCACACCTATAACAACTGCAGTTCATTCTGTCGACAAGTTCCCACAGCAGGAATTAACTTGTCAGCCATACAGATATACCGACCCCAGTAATGATTATGTGCTCCATAGAACGCACCATTGCAATTACATCACCGGTCTCAACTATAATAGCCACTCGAGAGTCATCTCTAGCTTTGCCCTGTCCATCCACTGTGGCTTCATCTTTTCCTGCAATGTGCCAACGTGTTCCCAGCTTCTCCAAGAAGACTTCGGGAATTCCTGCCTTCATCTGTTCTCCTTGAAATTCCTTTGCTGACGCCGGCTCTCCATTCGTATGGGATTATATGCTTTCGGGCTTTTCTGCTGACTTGGGACACTCCCCAGGCGGAATTTTAACCACCATCGATGAGTCCTCATTGAAGGGTTTCTGCTGACACTGGTCAAATGACAGGCGTGATATCACCTGGCCGTTCGGCCTTCTGCTAGCCCGGAACTCTTCCCGGGCAGGATTCTTTCTGCTTCTGCACTTCCTTCCGGAAGACCTGCTACTTCATCAGGTGGACACCCTATCTACAAAGTTATCTCGGGCTCCCTAAGATTTTTAGCTTCACCTCTCAATAGTATGCTATCTTGGCGATCTCCTACTGCTTCCGCTTATCTATGACAGTTGCTTAGTTAAAACGACGTTCTTCATCTGTTAACAGCTCTACGCCCACTGCAACTCACAATGCAGTTGTCACAAAGGCGGTCTTCTTTCACACTTTCTCTTCTTTCCTAACCCCAATCCATTCTATAGGGATCTCCCACTTATGCACTTTTCCTGCTCCAACTCGCCAGGGGAAGCCTTCCACACTGCCTATCCCTGCTACCTTACCCTTTCTGACCTTTGCTGTCCAACTCGCTCCGTTCCTCCAACTTAGCCTCTCTGCTCTCTTGCTTTGCAAGTGGGGAGAGAGCCCGTCAGGCTTCCCTTCTAGCTTCCTGGCCCGGCTCCTTGTGCCAGTGGACGGATGCTGAAAGGCTCTTTCCGTGGTGATCAACCTCCCAGTAACTAAGAGGCCAGTCTAACAACACACTACTCCCACATTACCCACACCCACTGGCTTTACAATGTTATGCGTACATCACAGAGTACTCAACGCAGATTTATGGGAAATCACAGGAACCCCTTGACAAACATACTATGTCCCACTAAAGGAATTTTTGAACTTCGCTTGGGTTCTTTTGCTACCATGACATGCCTCAGCACGTGCCGGTGTCTTCTCTGAGAGCAAATGGAGAGGTCTCCATCTTTGAAATTCCGTTACAATATCAACAAGAGTACTCTGTCTTTTCAACTTCAAACCTATAATAATGAGTGACTGAACCACTCATTATTCCTTAAAAGATTACGGCTTCCTTGAAAGGAAGCCGTAATCTTCATCTAGGCTCTTTCGCTACCCTCGACATGCCTTAGCAGACTCCTCAGAATGTGGGTGGATGGGGATTTCCATCATTGAAATCTCAATGTATTGTAAACAAATATCTTGACTCACGGTTAGGACATCTGTTGATAAAAATAATACATAATATCTGATTATGACTTGATTTTCTCTGCTCAGAATTCTTAGGACTTAATTCTTGCTTTGACAGAATTCTTAAGATTTCCCTACTGCTGGGAAAATCCTAAGAATCCTGTCAAAATAACTTTATTTTCTCATAGTGTATTAAAGGGAGTAAAATCAATGCGTATAATTAACTACAATGAATTGAATAAAGGGAATCATTTTCACAGCTGACTGTAAAATGGGCAATTTTTGTTTTTTTTGGGGGGAGGGGATTGGAGCGTGTGCTATAACACTTTGTCCTGTACAGGTGAATCATCACTTAAAACAGATAGAATCCTTATACTCAGATAAAGTCCAATGTACAGGGACTTTATTAATTTCCCGGTGTTAAGTGCTTCTGATATCAAGTATTCATCTTTAAGATCACTAAGCAGTGAAAACGTGATGAGCGTATCAAACTATTAATAATCTTCTATGAAAGAATATTTTTCCCATTCAAGTTCAGCTGATATCTATCTTGCAGACACTGTAGCAGACAACTGCAAAACAAAGATTATGAGTAGTCTACTTCAAGGATATCAATGCGTTTGTTTTGTTTGATTCTAGTAATTTATTGCCTAATTTAAAAACACTTCGCTCTCAGCTAAAAAATCCAATTGCATTTTAACCTGCAGATCAGCTTAATCTATTATGCATTATCAAAACCATTCTTGAACGTACGTTTATTCACAAAAAATAAATCAATATCATTCTAAAAGTTTCAACCAGAAATCGAGTTTAGGACATTAACCAGAATTTAATGGATTAATTTTTTAAATACGAAATTAAGTAATTGATGCGTCTTCGCAAATGACTAATTGACATTTAAGTTCGGCTATTATAGGCATGATGACAACAAATAAAAAAAATAACTTAATGGATAAGAGAATCTCGCGTGCGTGTGCGCAATTAAATCCAAACTAAGCCGTTTTTTCCCTAACTATTCCTTGTTTATTTTTACATAAAAATTGAACAAAGTGTAAAAGAGAGATATAAATAAGCAATTAACTACAATTGAAAAACACTGTCGCTCCGCAATATCCCGCACCGATTCCTTGATCACATGCAAACTCCTCTTGGTAGTCAGTATGTCCAGGTATGTAAGAAAAGGGAAAGCATCCTGACCACCAAGAGAAGTTTACATGTGATCAAGGTATAGGTCCCAGACCTTGACGTTGTACAAAAGTAACCATCATAATCAGCAGATCCAAAGCATGGTGGGTACCTTATCTATCAACCGCATTTCAAGAAAAAAAAATCAAGAGGTACAAAGCGTGGGAAAAATAATACCTCATACAAGATAGAGTTGTCTTCTCAAAAGCAAAGTGCCATTTTTAATAGGAAAAGATCGGATGTAATCAAACAGTACATGCATAGCCATGGAATGGCGTTAGTCAATCAGAATGGACTACATATCAAGGTTTAATACATCCGTGACACATTCATTTCTTTCTCTGTATGAAGATCAGGATTTTGACTTTCTTGGAAAAATTCAACTGACTAGGCAGGTGGTCATCACTGCCATCAACTTGATCCCTGCCAATAGAAGAATGGGCCCTGATGGTGTCCCTCATTTCATGGTGAGATCTCTAAGTCCATACATTATAGACCTCTTGTCAGCATCTACAGTGTGTCCGAAAAGTCTGGAACCAATGGTATATATATATATATATATATATATATATATATATATATACACACTGTATATGTTTTTTTTTTTGAGGAAACATGTCAATGACATATTTCCTCGTCCATGAACTGGGAGGAGAGGACCAGTGGAGTGGGCACCATGATCACCTGACCTTAACCCGCTGGACTTTACATTTTGAGAATTTCTGAAGGCACAGGTGTATGCTGTAAAAATCTGAGATCTTCTTCATCTTAGGGAGAGAATTACCAAAACTGAGAAAAATCCAAACAACATGGTACACCGGCTGAAAAAATGCATGGAGGGTCTGGGTAGACACGTTGAACACATACTGCAAATGAGAATAAGCTATGTAGTGTAAATCCCATTGGTTTAAGACTTTTCGGACAACCTGTACAATATTATCCTCAACCAACAAGGCACACTTCCTGTTATGTGGTAAGAATATACTGTAACATTTATCTCCAAGGCTCAGTTTCCCACATGTGTTGAGCAGCTACGGCCAACACCAATTACCTCTACCTTTCTAGAAGTACCTGTAAAAGCTCTTCTTCCAATTCTCACAATCTACATAATTCACCAGCTTCCATTACAGATCCAATATGCAGCGAAGAATCGATTCACAATCACTAATCTGCTGTCTACTTCCTTTCTGCCGTTGAGACAAATTCTGAACTAGCCATAACCTACCTGGATATCAGTACTGTATTTGATTCCGCAAACATCCAAAGGCTATTCCACCTCTGTGAGTATTACGGAATCAAATACAGTACTGATAAGATCCCTATTTAACAAAATAGTGTTACACCTGCAATTTGGCCAAAACAGATCATCCAGACGTACGCAGGGTCCCTCAAGGTGGTAAGCTGTCAGGATAACTCTTTACTGCTATGCTAATGATATCAAGCTAGTGACAGCCATTCAGCCCACGCGATGATCCCCCAATTATAATCCAGCTAAATAATCACGAACTTAGCCAGCTATCAGAATACATTGCCTCTTATGGAATGAAGATAAATCAGACTAAATACACTGCAATAGTCTTCTCCCTGAGACGATGCCAAACGAAGTCTATCCATCTCCCTAGTTGAACAGACAATGATTTAGGAGCTGTTTTTGACAGGACGCTCACATTCAATAAATCACCTTGACCTTATCACAGCAAAAATGCTGAAGCCGAAATGAAACGCAAAGCAGCCTTTGCTACATGTTGATGTTCTTTGCAGAAAAAAAGCGCCACATCAACACCATAATTTACTCCTACATTCTTTCTGACTGCTGAGATGGGCATCTAAGCACGGATCCCAGATGGTGTTGTTACCACCAATCTCGCAACTGCAATCAGCATTTCTAAATTGTCAATCGAA
Source organism: Mastigoproctus giganteus (assembly GCF_048544385.1). Lineage (NCBI taxonomy): Eukaryota > Metazoa > Arthropoda > Arachnida > Uropygi > Thelyphonidae > Mastigoproctus > Mastigoproctus giganteus. The sequence goes on along the minus strand of NC_143585.1, from coordinate 132,812,778 downwards.
AATAAAAGACACCACGCTAACAGGTACTGAAAAACATCTTGCTGTTACGAGTGACGTTCCCCAGGTGTAAGACCTAAGGGCTACTCCATCCCTGGGTCACAATAAACATCGAGAGACAGGTTTATCCCGAATCAGGTGCTTAGCTTGGTCCAACAACTGTACTTCGATTTCGTGAGATTTTCCAAAGAGCCAAGTTATCGAAAAAGGATCCTCAATGAACTCAACCATGAAGCTCATCCATGCACTCTAATCCTTTCGACACTACTGTACTGATGCCCTTTTGCTGACGGTAACTTACCACTTCACTGGGTGAAAAAACTACAAGACTTCAGTTAATGTTACATACTGCGTATACAATATCATCTGTAATTATGTAATATAATATGTAAATACACAAATTATTTACATAATACAATGCAGATATATAATGATTAATCATTATCTTATTGGGTACTATTGCTGTGTTGCATCTTCACAGTCTATCTAAAGATAGAAACATGCAATAAAGGATTTTAATAATAATAAATATCGTATTTAAATAACAGCGTTTTTAAATTGCAGCAGTTACATCTTAATGAAGTTTAACAGCGAAAGTAACGACTCCGTAATTAGGGAATCAAATAAAAATTATATGATATAAAAATAGGAGTGTGTTATAGGCCTAATGACTCGAATGAGTACAATGAACAAAATCGGAATGTCTTATAATGGGGGATTTTAACTTCCCAGATATTGACTGGAACTTGTGGGTTGGTCACACACACACACACTAGTAAGACTTTTGTGGATTTATTGGATGATTGTTTTCTAAATCAGCATGTTCGGGAGGCAACTAGAGGGAGTAATACTCTTGATCTGATTATCAGCAGTGATCATTCTTGTATTAAGAATTTGCAGATAAAGGAACCACTAGGTGGCAGGGATCACAGTGTACTGATGTGGGATTTACTGAAAGGGGTAACTACCATCAGGGGTAAAGGGAAGGGTTTTTACTTTTGTAAAGGCGAGTACAGTGGTCTTCGACAGTTTTTAAATTCTGTACAGTGGGATCAACTGACGGTGTTACCAACAGTAAATTCTAAGTGGGAAGCATTCAAGGAATTAATCGTGGATGCTACTAAAAGTTTCATACCTATTAAGAAATATTGTTCAAGGTTTAGGCCTAAATGGTTATCAAATGAACTAATGAGACTCGTAACAGAGAAGAAAAATGCATGGGATGCATATAAATTATCAAGCGACTCAGAAGTCTATGGCAGATTTAAGCTAGTCTGTATTCAGGTGACAAAGGAGGTTAGGCGGGCGAAGGCAGATTACGAGAAATCCCTGGCAAAAGATGGTAAGAAAAACAGCAAGGATTTCTTTATTTATATAAACTCTAAAAGGAAGGGGATGAATCTGATTGGTCCACTTGACATCGATGGTTCGACTGTTGATGGTCCTGCTCAGATAGCAAACAAACTGAATGAGTATTTTGCATCTACATTCACACGTGAGGAGTTATTAAGGTTTGAAAATGGCAGAAGTTTATCAAATTGTAGCAGGGTGTTTAATGATTTTGTAATAAATAAGAGCAAAGTGGAGGAGAAATTGTTGAATTTTAACATAAGAAAGGCACCTGGGGTGAATGGGATCTATCCAGTTATATTAAAGGAGGCGGCAAAGCAACTAAGCAAACCCTTAGCCATAATTACGAGAGCATTCTTGGACTCAGGGGAAGTACCCATGGGCTGTAGATGTGCAAATGTATCCCCAATTCACAAAGGGGTATCGAAGGGTGACACGAGTAATTCTGTTCTGGGTAAAATAATGGAGTCGCTGGTTAAAGATGCATTGCAGGATCATCTAGACAAGACTGCAGCAATAATTCAGACAGAGCATGGGTTTGTTAAGAGAAAGTCTTGCCTGACAAATTTGATAGGATATTATGATGTGGTTACAAAGGAACTGGATGCAAAAAATAATTTTGATATCATATATTTGGATTTCAGGAAAGCTTTTGACACTGTTGAGCATGGAAGACTAGTGTACAAATTGGAGCAGAATGGTATTAAGGGTAAGTTACTACAATGGATAAAAGGATGGTTCAGTGGGAGAAGACAGAGGGTGGTAATCAATGGGTGCTACTCTTCTTGGACTGTTGATGATCCTGCTCAGATAGCAAACAAACTGAATGAGTAGTTTGCATCTACATTCACACGTGAGGAGTTATTAAGGTTTGAAAATGTCATTAGTGGAGTCCCACAGGGTTCGGTGTTGGGTCCTCTGTTGTTTTGTATATTTATCAATGATATTGATGAAGGTATAATAGGCTTAGTGTCGAAGTTTGCAGATGATACAAAGTTTGGCAGGGTTGTTAATGACAGTAATGGCAGTGTGCTACTGCAACAGGATCTAGATAATTTGGGCAGATGGGCTAAGAAGTGGCAACTGAAGTTTAACCTTGACAAATGCAAAGTACTGCATATGGGTAGAAGTAACCCCAGAGAAACGTACCAACTGTGTGATACTACACTTAAGGTGGTAGAAAATGAAAAAGACCTGGGAGTAATTGTGCAGTCAGGTATGAAGTTTAAGCTAGTCTGTATTCAGGTGGCCAGGGCAGATCATGGGGTTTTGTCAATGATATATAGGAATTTTGCTAGCAGGGAAAAGGAGGTGATTATCCCTCTGTATAAGGCAATGGTCAGGCCACGCCTTGAGTACTGCGTACAGGTCTGGGGGCCTCATTTTAGGAAAGATGTAGATTTGCTTGAGCTTGTACAGGAAAGGGCAACAAGATTGGTGAGGGGAATGAAGGGATCCTCTTACCAAGAGAAGCTTAAGTTCTGCAAATTTCAGCGCTGGCGAGACTAGGCACCTGCATGGTGATCTGATTGAGGTGCATAAGGCCTTGAATGGGTTGAGCACGCTGAATTCTGATGGGATCCTTCCACTTGTTCAGATTACGAACCTAAGGGGGCATAAATTGAAATTAAGAAAAGACAGATGTAGAACAGACATGTGGAAATTTGCTTTAGCCAGCGGATGGTTAATTGCTGGAACAAACTTCCATCTGTCGTTGTAGAAGTTGATAGGTTAAATAAATTTAAGGAGAAACTGGTACTAATACTACTACTATATGATTTTTCGCCTGAAAAATTACTATAGTAATTGTTGCTCTAATAACAATTATGATTTATAAAGAAAAAAGACCCAAAAAAAGCATCGACTTTTACTCGCGAACAAGCAAATTTCGTTTTAGCGCATCCGTCACAATTACTCATTCATTCCTCCAATCAGTGCACTGCAGCTTCAGCTACAATATAGTGTGTGTGTGTGTGTGTGTGTGTGTGTGTGTGTGTGTATATATATATATATATATATATAGCCTATGTGATATGCACAGAATAGGGAAAAATAGAAATTCATGAAATGTTCCATTTCAGTATTAATAATGAGAAAATGATGCGAGGAGGCAAATCTTATGTAGTATTGGTACAGTATTAGTATAGCCATATAGTGCAAAAAAGCCATAGGCTTTTGCTACACCGGCAAAAAAAAAAAGTAGATAAGAAAACGCATTATGCGGTTCCTTCCTCACGTAGGTAACTATCCAATTGACCTTCCTTCGAATTTCTTCATACTGTCAGCCTCAACTACTTGAGGAGGCCACGTTCCTGTAATCTATGACTCGTTGGTAAAAATGAAAACTTCCTACTATCTAGTCTAAACCTCTTCCCCTCTAATTTGTATTTATGGCACCTAGTTCTGGAATTCTTTATAACAGCGAAAATTCCGCCTTCATTCATTTTAATAACCACTCTCAGTGTCTTATAAACCTCAATCAAGTCCCCCTCCCCAAGGTGCCTGCCTGCCAAGCGCTGTAGCCCACATAATCGGAGTCTTTCCTCTTACGGCCGCACTTTTGCTAATTTCACCATGAGAGTTGCCAGTCTTTGGACCATTACAAGAATCTCAATGTCTTTTTTCAGATGTGGTCTCTATACGTGGACATAGTATTTCGACTGCAATCTTGCGATTCTCTTATACAGTGAGATTGTGATCTCCCCCATCTCTACACGAATTGTTCGATATATCATCGATAAGACACCATAGGCTTTCTTGGCCACCTGTTTATTTACACTGATCAGAAACTTCACATCTGCTACTATCGTAACTCCCAGATCCCTTTCTTCCTCTACTGCTTTTAATTAAACCCCACCAATATAAGTTATTTTGGTATTGCTGTCCCCCAAGTGAAAGGCATTGAACTTTGCTGCATTAAAACATAGCTTCCACTTTACTTTTCTGACCATTGTAGAAGCCTGTTCAAGCCATCCAGAAACAGCGCTGCTTTGCACTGATCAGTAATGACTCTCCCAATCTTTGCGTCGTCTGCAAATTTTGACATCGGGACCTTTATCCCTTCGTCAATGTCATTTACGAAAATCAGAAACAGTGGTCCAAAAACCGATCCTGGGGAACCCCGCTTCTGACTTCATCCCAATCTGAAGAATACCCATTAATCACAACCCACCGCCTTCTGTCCTGCAGCCATGGTGCAATCTATCTTAGTATCTTTCCAATAATCCAATCCCAACATGTTCCAGCATATACAGTAACTTCTCGTGAGGGACTGAATCAAATGCCTTGCTAAAATCCAAATAAACTATGTCGAAATTGTTCCCTACATCCAGCTCATGAGTAAGCGTGTCAAAATAGCCGACTAAGTTAAATATAGTTTTTCCTTAACAAAACCATGTTGTGTATCCTTCAGAATGCCATTTCAATCTAAATGTCTGTGTGCACTCTTGATCATTGCCTTTAAGATTTTCCCTACCACTGAAGTCAGACTAACCGGTCTGTACTTACCAGCTTCACTCTTAGAACCGCCTTTATGTATTGGCGATACGTTGGCACTTCTCCTGTCCAAAATAATGAATTTCTCCCGAATCCAATAATGCCTTCATAATTAACCTCAATAATTCAATACACTCTGTGGGCGCTTCTCTCAAAATTACCGAGTATATCCATCAACTCCAGGAGCCTTACTTGCCTTTATGCTCGAAAGTTTTTGTAATAAACAATCATCTGTAATTTCGGAATCACTAATTCCATGTGGCTATGCTTCACATGTCCTCAAGGTCTTTCGCCAATAAAGAGCGATGCGAAGTACCTATTCAGTTCATCAGCAGGATTATCTAAGACTTTCCCCACATCCAGTACACAAATTTTAGAAACAAATTTCGTATTTAGAAACAAATTTCGTATTTTGCATAATATAAGCCATTTTTGTTTACTTCATGTAAGTATTTGTCTAGTTCTTTAAAGAACCAAACGAATAGAACTAGGCGTTACATAAGCTTTTCAGCTCCACAAACTTTGAAGACAGCTACTCCAACAGCTAATTACTCTTTGGCTCAAAGCCAGTTTCACTCCATCTGATCAGCAATTATCCTTAGTTTAAACCTTGTCTCGTTTGACCACCCGAGAATGAGGAGACATATTTCTTTCCTTCTTTAGTATTTCTTATCCAATCCAATATCCTGTTTACTTTACTCAACTGAAAATCAGCTCGATTCTACTTGCTAAGTGGTTCCAGGAAAATAAGGATAAACAACTGGCCAGAACTTAACGGTTCAGGTACAGTTTGTTACTTACATATAGTTATTATTACTTGTATATCGCTAATAAAATGTTTAAATATGTAGCCTGGTCCAAGTAATCATTCTCGTTTTCTCCTAGGTGACCACTTCCCATAAATCATACAAGAACATAAGTGGCATTATCAAAAGCATTTACCACCTTTAAAACAATCTGTCTTGATATTATACTACGTCGAAAGTACTTTTATGTTGAGATATGGAAGTGCTACGAGACGTAACTCATCGAGAAAGAGTTCCAAAAAAAAAAAAATAAAACTTTTCTCAATACAAAATTTGGTTCGTTCATTACAGAAGTACGACACGAAGGGATATCATCGAACAGAAAAGGCGCGCTGTATATGAAAATACAGAGAATGCTTTTTACACTTTTCTCTTATAATAAAAACACTTATCGTTGGCACTATATCTGAAGATCAAACTAGAGAGAGTACTCACTATTTTAAAATAGGTTTGTGCGCATTGTATTCTGACTCAGATACTGCTATTTGTGCTAACAATGCAAATAATAAACAGATAATAATCTGAATTTGAATAGTAAAAGTGGTTGGTTTTAAAGAATGCTGGGATTTAAATCTATAGAGTGTTGTCAAGTTATCATAAAAGGCTACAGAAGTTAAACAGCCAAGAAAATTCAATTTATTGAAGACATAATAAATATTAAAATTACAAGATTTGGCTGCGTTGTGTTTAGACACAAAGGAGAACAAAAATTTGTAGTTGTTTTTAATAAACACATAAAAAATTTATTTTTTTTTCCAAAAAATATAAAAAAAATAAAAACTATAAAAAGACAATGAAAATTAGACAATTTTTTTTTTTGGCGTAGGCCAGTTCGCTTCCACGCGGAACACTCTGGAGTAATGCTAGATGAACTGGAATGCTCTTGGGCTATGTCGCGAAAAACTATCTTATATCTGTTGGAACGCACTCTAACTACACATTCCTTCTATCCTCCAACCTACCGTCGGGTGTCCCGGCTGTTCTGTTCCATCCCCACCCACTTCGAAGTGATGGAGATGACAGTATGTACTTTGGCCACTGCCGAAACTCTAAATTTGATTTATAAACTAACTCCAGCTTCGAAAGTGATGATTATTTCTGTAAAGTGAGAAACGAAACTTTAACAAAAAACATACCAGAAAAGGCGCATTTGTGATTGTAACTGGACAAAATACTTTTAATTTGGGTCATATAACAAATGTATTAATAATCTATGCATTATCAGGACCGCTCTTGATTATATGTTTGTTCACGACAATTGCCTCAAGTTTAAAATATTAATTTTTCCCCCAAAAAACTGACATTGTAAATCAGGATATTATGAATTCTGCGTTTGTAGTTGAACTAGTAGTGTTACGGATAGAAGAGCTTCATATTTATTTTTAATTATTATGGTTATGCGTGATCAAATTCAGACACGCTCTCGCTCTCTCTCGGTTATTTTGACAGAAAAATTGAATGAAGCGATATAAAAGCTACCCTATGCATGACTAGGCATCTCATTAGCAAAAGATGCACGAAATTTACCAAATAAAATTGTTCCAAATGTAAATTTTGGTTAGTAAACTGCGAAGCCATACCATTGAAGTTCAGGTATGACTTCGCAATGAATACAATTAACAAAGCAGTCAAAATCTCAAGGCTGGATCCAGACAACCCCCAAGCTAAATGTGAACCTCATTAGGAAGAACTTCTCACTTGGTTTAACAGTTCAGCAGTTACAAATGAGTTACAAAACAGCTGAACATCCATCTAACCTGTCGGCTGTCTAATCAGATCAGATGGATAGACCCGCCATCTTGGAATAGAGCATCCATAGCTGAGCAAGTTTCATTCCTTGATGATCTGAGACGGAGGACAGCTAATTTGATAGGCCACTCTGACCCTACCTACTTCACTGGAGGTCGATTTAGGCCCCTACCTCTACTCTTCTCTCTTAGACAGGACCATGGCTGAGATCCCTGCTTCAAGCCTCCCTGTTCTTATCGCGAATTAGAGAGAACCTAAGAGAACCTTCTAACTTGAACAGACTCAACCGGACACTTTCGATCCCCCTCAAGAGAGGCTGTACTCACATGTTCCTTCCAGAATGCCCAGTCCTTATGTAAAAAACTCGATACGCGAAACAGGTCTTTCTGGCTCATTCAACCTAATTGGGCTCGCTAAGGCCTAGCTTAATCCTGACTAAGACATTATGACTGCCTTATACATCTATTGCTGGGTACTGCTTTACTCTGCTGCCCGAGAGCGGCGCGGTGATGGAATTGCAATCCTCCTCAAAAAAACTATTATATTTTGGCCACCCGAATAAATAATTTTTCTTTTAAATTCATCTGCCGTGCTGTGTCTTATGTCTGTTAATTGCGTGTGTTTTCTGGACGAAAAATCTCAGTTTTCTGGGGGAAAAACCTTGCTATCTACGCCTGAGACCGACTAACTCAGCCACGGAGTGAAAAAAAGCCCATTAAAGTTCCTCACGTCATCGACGGGATTTGAACCCGGGCCTTTTCCACCCGGTGTGGGGAGGACGGTGACGATACCACTGTGCTACCGCGCAGACGCAATCCTCCTCAAGAGAGCTCTTTATTTACTGTGATAAATTCGTCTTCAATTGTAACTGAGCAATTTGAGGCGATATATTTTGTGAGTGGCACATCCCGCCATTTGCATTAAGAGGCACAAAATCCTTGAGAATGAAGACCAACAGACTGAAGATGGCCGAGAGGTTCATACCCGCCAGTGCGTTAGAATCAATTCAGTGCCTAACACATATCGGAATTGACCTACCAAGGCTCATAGAAGATCGGAAATATAGGAAACAAACCGCAGCGTGGTTCGCTGAGGCTACCTGTTGTCTAGCAGTTGTGTGAATTTCTGTCAAGAACTGTGTGTACGCAAATGAATAGTATATATCTCGCACAAGTTGATTCAGTGTATGTGATGTTAAGATGAACTTTTGTATTACAATTGCCAGGACTCTAGACAGAAATGTAGTAAAGAGTAATGCAGCTTATATGTCATCTTTTCGTGTATATTTAACCTTTCTTGTATATTTTAGCCATTCTTTTATTTTTCATTTTATGGTAATCCCCTGGAATTTTCTGCCGTGAAGGGAATTTGTCACTTACCAATGTACACCTATATTTTATATTTGGTAGGACAAATAAAGATTTATTTATATTAGTTACCTTGACAGAATGACTTTATATCAGTTTATATCCCAAATCACTGGATCGATGGCTTATCGCATCGGGACTGTTTGTGCGTGTCAATGAAGCTGAGAACTATGCCATCGGGAGCGTATACTCCTATCAGGATCACCCATGACGGATAGATCAAAGCTAAGACACCAGACTAAATCGATCCAAAATCTGCCAACCCGCACTGAACCAGCATAACAGATTATGATCCATTCTCTCAGCATGGCTTCAGAACAAAAACGGCCCTCTTTCCCAGGAGGCTTGCGAACTATTATCTATGGCAGCGGGAGACCAGTTCAATGGCTAAGGGTGCTAAGAATCACCAGGCTCGATCAAGGTGCCTTTGTACTTTAGACAATGGAAAGTTTAACGTTCGGTCATTGAGTACAGACTCATGCCTAGAAGAACCATTACAAGAGCTGAAAAACATCAATTGGATATCATCGGTTTATGCGAGATTCGAAGAAAAGGTGAAGATTTGGTCAAACTAGAAAGATGGACATGACTGTACTGTATTACAAAGGAATAAACAATGGACGGTGTGGTGGAATTGGGTTCCTGATCAATAAACACTAACAGATTCAACCATAAAAGTAGAAAGCATTACCGAAAAAATTGCTTGCTGTGCTGTTAAGCTGAATAGTCACTATTCTCTTTAAATTATTCAAGCTTACTCCTACAAGAAGCCATAGTGATGATGAAGTTGAAGAATTTTAAGATGTTTGTTGTTGTTGTTGTTTGTTATTTGTTTTTTAGGAGCATTAGCAACCAAGGCCATATTCCTCCGGGGATATGCGGTGGTCATTCTCTGACCTTCCGGCATCCTCCGTATTCGGTGGTTACGGGCTCGAACCCCGGTATAATCAAGAAGCGTGTGCTACGCACTGCTGCTCTTGCCCACCTGGCTACGAAGGCGCCTTAAGAAGATGTATTGCGCCTTTACAAGCAGGATGACTACCATTGTAAATTGTAACAGATTTCAATGCAAGAATTGACAAGATCCAAAATGGGGATAGATCTATCAGCCCATAAGGAACTGTAAAAGGAGATGATAGAGGCAGTCTACTAATTTAATTTGCAGAGGAACAAAATTTGTTCATCATGAACTCATTCTTCAAGAAAAAAGCCAAATGAAAATGGACGTGGAAGTCTTGGAAATACTAGCGAATTTGACTTCATACTGACTAACAATAAAACGATATTCACTGACTACTCAGTCTTGAACCATTTTAATGTTGGAAGCGACCATTGGTTACTCAAAGCGAAAATCAAAATTGATTGCCAGAAAGAACGACAGAAATTACTCAAGTCAACTAAAGTATAGAAGATCAACACTTACCGACTATTGAAAAATCACCAAAACTTTAACTAGAACTGTTGAATCGTTTTCAGGTGCTGCAAGACCTTTCTGACAGATATTTCAACCGATAATGACAAAGTTATTGAGACTACTGTAAATACTGCCTATGCCCTTGCACCTACTGAAAAACAATAAAAATCAATCAGAATATCAAAAGAAACAATGATGAAAAAGAGACGAGAAATGAAGTAAAGTGGTAACATATGAAACAAGGTAGAATACGTAGAAATTTTCAAGACCATAAGAAAGCGTTAAAGAAGAAATGCGCAAGTTCAACGTTGGTCCTCGTCAAAAGAACACCATAAAAAATAAAAGGCTAAAGAAAGCAAAACAAAAAAAAAAAAAAAATGGTTACACACAAGAGCCAAATGTTTGCTTTGAAGCTTGAAGATGGCGCAACAACAAATATTAAAACGAGTGGAAGAATTTTATTCAAATCTTTATAAGGATAAAGGACAACAACTGGATCGAACAGCAGACGTAAAAATGTACCAGAAATTTTGGTGGAAGAAGAAGAATATACTATAAAATCAAAAATTGCAAAGCAGCAGGATCCGATAAAGTCGCTCTTGAAATGTTGAAAGTGGAGGTCAGCCAGTATGCAAAGCTCTAGCCAAACTATTTTCAAAATGCTTTCTACTTAACAAAGTACCTGTAGCATGGAAAAATTCAGAAGCCATTCTACCGGCACAAGAAAAGTGACAAGACAGATTTAAAAAAAACTATCACCAGTAAGCCTATTGCCAGATGTCTAGAAGGTTTTCACAAAGATATTTTCAAGAAGAATAGGCACAATACTTGATGCGGCACAACCCAAAGAGCAAGAAGGCTTCAGAAGCGGCGTTAGTACAATGGATGACCTCCAAACAGTGCAGCAAGTTATAGAGCGGCACAAAACAGCCTTCATCGACTATGAAAAAGCATTCAACTCAGTCACAAAACAAGCAGTAACCAATGCTCTAATCAACCAAGCTGTGGACAGAGCTTACATCAATATTCTCCAGTCAATACATGAAAAGGCGACATCATGAATATTGGTCAACGATAATAAAGTTCAGATCAACATAATAAAAGGCGTCCGACAAGGAGACAATCTCCCTAAAACTATTTTCTGCCTATTTAGAAGAAACTTTTTGCAAGCTAAATTGAGATGAAAAAAAGGACTCAAGATGACATCATTCTCTTTGCCAATAATCTCCGGAAGAATTACAGAAAAACATTAAAAGAACTGCAGCATGAAGCATGAAGTTCGGTTTTTGAAGATGAATATCACGAAAACACAAGTTATGTTCAACAAATTCACCAGACCAAAGAAAATCATAGCCGATGAAAAGAACTAGAAGTGGAAAGGTATATTTACCTTGGACAAGAAATTTCAATAGATGGAAATATCATGATGGAAATTGAACGGCGCATAAAATTGGGATGGTAAGCATTTGGAAAGCTTATTATAGTCTTCAAGACAAATTTGCCACTCTGTCTCAAAAAAAAGGAAACGTTTTTGATCAATGTATCCTCCGTGTCCTAACATTTGGTTGTGAAACATGGACATTGAATGCTAATGCTTTACAAAGAATGAAGTCACACAAAGTAGTATGGAGCGCCGAATTTTGAACATAACCAAAAGAGACGGAAAAACATGTGCATGGATTCGCCAACAAACCAAGGTCTGTGGCATCATTAAAAGAACAAAGCGCTTAAATTTGGAAATCAGCAGGTCATATATTAAGAAGAACTGACGACAGATGGACCAAAAGAATTCTGGAATGGATGCCGTTGACTCTAAACGCCCAAGAAAAAGATCAACGATGAGATGGGACGATGAAGTTTATTGGCAACAGAAAGCCCAAGACCGCAGTTGCTGGAAACGCGTTGAGGTCTTCATTCTGCAGTGAACCGACAATGGCTGATGATGATGATATCCCAAATCAAAGCTTCACTGATGCCATCTCCGTCCAGTTACTCAACCACACAGCTCCTCGTTCAGAAACGTAACCTTCTGCTAACTCTGCAGAATCTGACCGATATCTTCACCACCCACCTTCTTCCGCTCTATGAAATGTGGGTCATAACGATAAAACAACAAGATAAAATAGCCTCCCGGACCTAGTATACGCATCCATCTGATCTGCAGCTGGATAGAGTGTGCAGCTCTTTACCGTAGACCACGAGCCAATTCTCTCCAACATCACTGTTCGTCAACAGTTCAAAGTACCAAGAAGATTAACTCCAGTGAAGCTGACGATAGTTAAAATCCTGTCACTTGAGAACCTTCGTGCAAGTGACCTTCAGATGGTCAGTTATCTTCTTACCGATTTGTTGACTTCCATTACCCAATTTTTACTGATCGTGAAATCCACTACATGCTCCAGGAGCTGGTGGTCATTGACTTTGAGGAAAGCTTTCGACGCGAAGCAAGCCTTTCGGGAAATTGAAGGAATCGGGGAAGTCACAAACAGAATTTTTTTCACGCACCAAGCAGTAATGATTTACCTGGCAGTGATAATCATATTTCTTTGAATAAAGTATTTTGCAGTATATTCAAATAAAATATGCCGAACATCTGGTGATATGATCAGCTTTCAAGAACATTGTACAGCAGTCAGTATCGGGGAGTGATCCCAGGATTTTCTGATGGACGGGGATAAATCAGTGAAGGGGGCAGCTAAAGCGTGTTCCGGGGAATCATTAAGCTTTAATCATCATATAGCAGTAAAAAAAATCGCATTACTTTGAAACACGGGAGATTTGTGGCCCCTTTAGCCCCTATTTGGAACTGCTCTCAGTCTATACGTATTATAATTGATCTGTTCATTAAACTAGATTTTCTGAATATACCTTTGTATTATTTTATCTGTCCCCTGCTGTAAGCGCTACAGACACCTCCTCGTGGAGGATATCATGTACCAAGATCCTGCACTCCATTTAGTGCATAATAAAAATCATTCATAAATGAGATATATAAACAAAAACGCATGTTATCGGGAAGAGAATTTACTGATACACAAACAAATGAAAGTTAAACCGTAATCTCATTTTTAGGCGCGTTAGCATATATGCATAAGCGCCTATTTTCTTTGCCATGTCAGTCCGTCCGCCCGCATGTAACAGCTCGACCCCCAGTAGACGGATTTTCATAAAATTTTATAGTTGGATCATACAGAAAGATTTGTCAAGCCAAATTTTCTACCTATGTTTGTTCTTCCAATGCTCCATTGCATAACTGAAAGTGTTTTCTCATTAACCGACAAGAAAAATGTGCATTGCTACTAGATTTTCAACATACATTCTAATTGGTCCCTGGGATGGTTCTAAATTCAATTCCGATTTCATAGAATTCCCTGTCCCACCCCTTCAGATATATTATTATAAATTAGAACAAGAGCTCTGATCCACTTCATAATTTCAGCGCTTAGAACATTTTAGGAATCTTTGTAACAAATTTTCATGTCAATGGGCTGATTTATTTTCTTACAAATCATGAATTATTACTATTTGCTAACGTGCCTTGTAACGCAGCATTCTGCGATCTACTTGGATCACAAATATCATAGACAAATCGATTACAGAATCCCAAATACCTCCAGACATAGTAAAATGTCTACTTTGCATATGTGTTGTAAAAACATGGGTTTATGTCAACTTGTAAACAATAATTTAGTTTTGCCTTAAGTTGTTAACTATCCGCACTAGGAGAAATTGCCTTCACTATCTTATCAGTGAATTACAGAAAAATTCGAAATCGGTGGGAATTAACAGCAATAGTCAGATAGGCAGACCTTGGAACAGTTCCAGAATGAAAGTAAAAGCATTCTATCAATGACAAAACAACGTCTCGTGCGTTGCGTTGTACTTTGTTGCCTTCCCTGCGAACTTTGAGTTCTCTGTTATCATTTGCAAAGGTGTCGAGCTACTCCAAAATGAATTAATTCGCTTTCTGTTTTGTTATGCCCGCTGTAGTTTTAATGTACCTGTCCTTTCACTTTGGGCCAATATGTATAAAAAATCTAATTCAGCAGTAAAGAAGGAGGTGTTTGCTGTTTCCCTGTTTACTACTTTCCCTCTTTGCTGTTAACGAAACAATAATTACTGTTGGTTGAATACTGAAGACGGAAACGAATATGACACAAAAATGGAAAGAACCAGTTTTCGTGTGCGACTATTTATTTGAATTCGATTTTGCTAAATCTCTAAACAAAGATATTTTTTGAAGAAGAGAATACAGCAGAGCCAGTGGAAGCAGTAACTAACTAAATTTAATAAGTTTTAATAGGACAAGTAGCTTTTGGAGTAACGAACTCCTTCTTCAGCAAGTACATACAGAAATGCAAACGTGATATAAATCGTTAGAAATGGAATAAATCATACTAAATATGCTGTGCGTGATCAGATGACTGGGAGAGCGCGTACATGAGCGCTAGTGATCAGTCATTCACTAGGCCAGATCAATAGATTGTTGTTGGTGCTCGGTAAAGGATTTTATACACGTTCTGACCATTTCATTAGGACCATCGAAGTTTGGTAACCCCTCTTAGGTTTACCAAAAAAATTGGTAAACCTAAGAGGTGGCATGATGTGTGACGTATGAAGGAAAGCGCTAAAAAGCCACGTAACCCGACTACTGCTCATATAAATTTCTGCAATGGGGAATGGACAGGATCTCATGCTTTTAGCTGGCGTTGACGGCTGCGAGTAGTGTCATTCTAATCTTTAAGGAGTGGAAAGCAGTCCAAAAATCATACGTAAACAGACGTAACTCTGGGACGGAAATGTAAGATGACAGAGCGAGGTGCTCAATGCCTAGAGGGGATTACAAGGTACAATCGTCGTCAAACGGCGGAACAATTAATCTCCGTCTTTAACGAGGAACATCACAAGGCATCGGTACCTACCAGCACAGAACCTAAATAAATGCATTTACAGGAGTAGGAAACCTTCACGGAAGCTACTGATCTGGGACATCTAATGGAAAATGCGGCTGTGTTGATGTCAAGAACCCAAAGGATGGATGCAGGATTGGAAATGTCACGTGGTCCGAGGAGTTCCAATTTAATGGTTTTCAGCACTTATCAATGGAACCATCCTGTTATGGACCGACAAGACAAGCTGTCGGAGGGGGTGTAATGGTGGGGAATATTTACCCTTGGTCCTCTGATCCAATGGGAACCGTGAACGCCAGAGCGTATCTGAACATCGTTGCGGATCAGCAGCCAATAATGTTGCAACCACTCGCTGCGTCAAATGTGTTAAAGAGATGATCTGAGGAACAGGATGATGATTTCAATTGAGCGTCGGTGGAAGAACTAGAAAGGCTTGTTCGTCAACTCAATCATCTGCTCATATTAATCCAGGAATTCAGACAGTTCAGTTATAAGAATGGTGCACTATTCTTCCTCTGACTTTTCCACACCTTGATGACTCCATGCCACGTCGTGTCGGAGCAGTGATTCGGACAAACGGCGTTTCAATACGTTATTAGATCAGGGTCAATAGTTTAAGGCAGTAGCTCTTTAAACTGTTGTCACTCACGCGACTGGAAGTTAGAAGATATTATGCTAGGGTGCGCTATATTCGCGGCGGACCTAAAGAGTGATTGTTGTTGAATGAACAAGTTTTTCCATTCTCGCACTGCACGGCCTGAGAAATGAGTTCATAAACTCGCACAGCTCTCAACACCATCGACTGCAGTTGCTAGCGTTGTTTCGTGTACATTATTCTCTACGCTTTCGCGATCTTATCTTACAGCTCTTATCTTACGCCGCATGAGTTTGTAGATAAGAATAACGGTGAATTAACGTTGAATCTTAACATCTGTCTTGATACTTTAATCTCCAACGATCTGGATTCACTAAAGTCAACACATAATGGATGCCGAAACAGCTGCCATCAGAACAAAAGCTGATGTGGGTTTACATTTTGTGGTGTTTTTACGGACGCTTTAAAAATAAAAGGAGTGACTTTGAATCGCATGGTAACCATAGATGAGATACGCGTCCATCACTTTATTCTGAAAACCAAAACGTTCCAATATGAATAGGATCATATATTCCCCTTCACCGAAAATATTCAAGACTGTAGCCTTAGCAAACGAGGTGACAGAGTTTTGGGATGCGAAAGAAATTATTCATGTTGATTCCCTGTACAATTAATACCGGTTACTATTATTGAGATCACCCGAAGAAAAATAAATAAATAACAACTCTCGTAAACCAGGTCTAAAAGGAAAATCGATTGAGATTTCTGTTCAAAGATGTTCATTTCCTTCATGACAACACCCGTCCTTGTATCATCGCTCAAAAGGAGACCAATGATACCAGGACACAGAGAGGAAAAATTCAGTTCTCTGCTACTGCAATTTTTGACTGGGAGCAGCAGTACCAAATCAGAAGGCAAAGCAGAATGAAATGATAAATATATCTATAAATAAATAATACTATTACTTAAACTTTTTGTATTAGCTGCCTTTTGCGGATAATGCTGTAATTCAAGTATTGCGGCATCAGTGAAGAAGATTAAAGTTATTCCCCAATGGTCTTTTGAGCGATTATATAACTAATCTGACGATGCATATACCGAATCGCAGTGGGACGTTCTTCCCTGTTCTCTTATACTTTGATTGGTCATCTTGTAATTTCCATCTGTTTGCACTTCTGAAAAGAGCATTTATGAAGCAAGAAATCCAGGTCGCCTAATGAGGTTAAAAATGCAGTCCAAAACTGTAATATGAAGGCTCCCAAAATACTGAAAAAAAAATTATTCTAAGGAAGGAGAGTGCATTTTGAAAAGTGCCCGCAATTTTATTTGTGATGTGTTAACTGTCTAATTATAGCTTCCCATAGAATCCCTCAAACAAATAATAAAGGATACTCTTCACCTCTGTAAATAAGAATTTTGCTATTTTGAGAGATGGCGTAATAAGGGCAGAAATTATTATTATTCATTTATTTCTCTGTTGAGGAAACACCCCTGGGACAGCCATTGGCTACAAGGGTGTTGGTTACTCTAAGGTGTGAAGCAGAACCCATGAACGAAGGTTACTAAGTCCATGGGACGTTCACCCTGAAAGATTGACTACAAAATTTCACCACATACATGTGTAATTATGATCTTATATTGAAATATTTCAAATTTTGACATCTTAGGTTGACATTTAGAATAATGAGTAGATGTAGTTAAAAGGGATCAAAATTAAATGCAATTTGGAGCCGAGTGGCTGTACACTAAAGTTACGAAACGATTGGAGTCAGCAAAGACTTGCAACCTGTAGGCGTTGTTGCAGAGCTTTTCCGGTTAAATTCTTGGTTGATTGAAGAGTTCTATCGTGTTTGCTAGAAAAAAGCGACTTAGGCTGTCCAGGTTTTTTAAGTTGCTTTGAAAAGGATGTCTTGTTTCAGCATTCCTGGTGGCTTCTCGATAAGAGTTAATAGAATAGAATAGAATAGAATCTTTAATTTATGTCAATGATAGACATACAATTAGTCCCGTCACGGCATGGTGGTGCCAGGGGTTAACAAAACATATTTACAAAAGAGATACACATGAGAAAAAAAGATAAATCAGATTATTAACAAAGCACAGTTTTACATTTTCAGTTCGACGAGAATAACCTTCCTGTATTTTTTATTATTGACCACTTCTTGGAGGTCCCCGTCGATGGCTTGCAGTGAGGGCAGCATTTGCTTTGGCAGGAATCTGTCGGTTAGTACTAGCCTGTTACGGTTTGCTAGCAGCTGTGCTGAAGACCGGAGATAAGGGGGAGGAATGCGCCAAGAGCAGTGATCCCAGAAGTTCGGCTCTGTAATTTTACCGGTGGCCATCTTGATGGTGAACAGCAGCCTTCTTTCTCCGATGTAGGACCGGAGCCTGCGTAGGTGAAGAGCTTCTGCTAACTGCGTTGATCTGAGAGCTGGGGGAAGGTGGAGTTTGCTGTTGGCCCATTTTAGAAGCCAGAATTTGGCAGAGAATATTCTTTTAATGTTGGATTCGGCGGCCGATGCCCATATCTCTGAAGCATACAGTATTGTCCGGTATAGATTTGATACGATGTATCTTTTTACCAGTTGTGGGTCGATGGTGTGGAGCAGCTGTTGTTTGGCGACCCAGCGTAGTGAGAGTCAATGCTGGGAGCGTCTGATCTTCTTGTTAGCAGTTGGGCTAATGTGAAAATGTTTCTTGTGTTAATTGTCTGTTTCCAGGGAGGAATACTGAGTTTTAAAAGTAGGATTGTTCTAGAGATAGTAAATGGGTGAATCAAGATCCTGTACAGTCATCTCAAGAGCATTCAAAACTGAGAAAAGCTTTCAGGTGCTCAGTGGAACAGAGGACTAAATCTGTGAAGCATGCAGTGGGATGGGAAGTATACATTTCAAGATATACTTTTTAACAAGATCTAGGTTTCTAATGCCGATTAATTCTTGTTTGGCAGCCCACCGCTGCACATGGTTTTGCTTTGATGTAATCAAAGTGTTCGGAGAATGTTAGTCCCTCATCCCATTAGGCCAAGGTCTACGTAGAATTTAACCTTTCGAACTTCGCATCCGCTTACCATCACAGAGATATTGTTCCTGTTCTTTTTCTTTGTAATTGTCATCTGAGCAGATTTCCTTGGGTTTAAACGTAGTCCATTCAATCCCTGGAGAAGTGGTACAGGATACACCACGAAACATCTGAAAATAATTGTATTCCTTTAAGAAATTAAAGACATAGATTGAAGTGCTTAGCTTTTGACTATTTTCAGAAGCAGCCTCTCCAAACAGCTCTGTTTCCATCAATCGTATATGCAGCTTAAGTATTAAGTTGGTGATCGCCCACTCAAGAAAAACTGTTTATACCTCTAAATATGGTTATTAAAGTGGGCACTAATAAACACCTATATCAATGCACTGAACTGCACAGTTGGCTAATCAGCTGCAAAAAAAAGATTTCCAGTCTAAAATCAGTTTCATGTCCATCTTTTCCCTAGTCCTTAGATCGAGTCTGCGCTGGTAGCACAGTGGTATCGTCACCGTCCTCCCCACACCGGGTGGTAAAGCCCAAATTCGAATCCTGTCGATGGCGCGAGGAACTTTAATGGGCTTTTTTCATTCCGTGGCTGAGTTGGTGGGTCTCAGGCGTAGATCGCAAGGTTTTTTTTCCCAGAAACTTGGGTTTTTTTTTTGGTCCAGCATCACACGCAAATCGACCAGAGAACACACGCAATTCACAGACAATACAGGTTTATGTAACGAATTATGGGTGACCCTAATATAATAATTTGATTTTTTTTTTGAAAGTCCTTTGATCGAGTCCACTTCGAATGGCCAGCAGTCGTCTAAATCGCGACATTTTTTCAGATGTGGACCACTTTTATACTTGAAGTGCTGAGCCCACAAAAGTATTAAAGTATACATGCAAGTATATAAATAACTCTTTTTTTAAATACACTGATATGCATTCATACTTAATACATGTAGTGTATAACAAGTTCCTATAAGGCATCTCTGTAATCATTGTTAATGGGATTGCTGCCTAAAGCAAAAAAATCTGTTTTATCATCAAGTCCCACGCACCACAGGTTGGGAAACACTGGTCTAAAGCGCGGCGACAGATTTCTTACAACTAAAGCACTCCCCATGACCAACTCCCATCTAAGTCTCGAAGTCGACCTGAATCAATTTACAGCTGCCAAATAAGGACGGTTTGTTGCTACATCGTTTCCGAAGTGGGCAAAGCATGAATGTTCATCTTTCTGCCACCTCGGCTACTGCCAAATGATAAAAAATGGAGTATACATGTGATGAACTTAAGTCAACCAGACTCCAACACGAAAAGTTGAGAACTTATTCTGCCAGTAATGTGCTGATTTGACAAGGCTAATGCTTAATAAATTCGTGCTGTAAATGCGTCTCTGATGGAAACTCAAGTGCTTTAACCTGTATTATTAGCCTGTATTATTATTAAAATGTAATCAATAAAGTAAGGTAATTTTATCAAATGTTAATTTAATGTAAAACCTCTGGTAATAGTGGCCTCGATGGGCGTTTGCATTTACTCTGATGAAACAGTGATAGATGGATCATGATTTGTATACTGTATTATACAAATAATAATTAATTATTTATTTATTTATTTATTAAACTGCGATTTAAAGAATTCCAGTGGAATCATTAAAACATTTTAATTATTGGAGTTCTACCGGACTTAAAAATTAATTGTGTAGTTTAGATTTCGCATATAAAGTTAGAGTTAACGCGCCCCTTTTATACTCGTATTTACATCAGACTTCAGAAATTTAAGATGTTCATGAGGACCAAGATGCCTCTTTTTTCACTGAACTGCCCAAGAGCACGTTCACTTCCATTTTTCAATCTTGTGTTTAGGACTAGCATTTTTTTTTTCTACTGATGGTGCTTAAATAAAACTGGTTATCATTTGGGGAATCGTATGATTGCAGGTGACAATGAGCTGGATCCAAGGAATTGTTTCCAAGGTTGCGATTAAGGCGACTTTGAAAACGGTTGGGGGTTTCCAGTGACTCTGTTTATATACCCGGAGAACCTAGCACTGCAGGTTAAAAACTTTTCATGATCGAGATGTGCTGAGGACCTGATTTATAATGTATAGTTGGAATGTTACAGGCACTTCTTAATGTAACGTTATGTTCATAAACATGCTCTTTGGGTTTCCAAATTCCTGTCATAGTTTGCCTTAAAACCACATGACAGAGTTTTTTGTTTTTCTGTGCGCCAGCTTAGGTTGGAAGCCGTATGCTTCAGTCTCACATTGAGCCAACATTGAGGTGTGAAGTTACATTATTAACAGGGTTTCTGAATGTTATTATTTTTCTTTCTTCCTTCTTTGGGAGTAACGGTCAGATGTGCAGAAGAATTTATTGTGTTCAATCTCCATCCCATGATAAATTCGTTTGTCGATCAAGATAAAAAAAAAAAAAAAAAACTGTAAATTTACATAAGTAGTAAAATTAGTTTATTAACGTTCATTTGTTTATTAATGATATATATTCGAAAGAGTCAGTGAAAAAAAAAAAAAAAAAAAAAGCAAGAAGCATATAGGACACTCCCTCGTGTGTTTCCCAATGAAGGGAACCCTGGCTTGTAGCCGTGAAAGGTATTGTGTACGGCGTGTGCGTTTTGTATGCAATAAAGAGTTCTTCTTCTTCTAAGGAGAGCTGTTAATATCCACAAATTATGGATATTTGGGGTCTTTATTATAACTAATCACATTAATCCTACAATTTAGTAGGAAGTTGGCTGAATTGAACATTGTGGGAATTTAAAGTCTTTCGAAGAACTTATTTGGGAAAATTTACTTGAATACACTGAAAGGGCAGAATTCATGGGGTACCTGCTTCCTGGGCAACGCGACGCTGTCACCCCTCTCGTTAGTGGACGGACCCACCGCTTGCCAGGTATATAGGTACACTTCATCACTGCATTCACGAAGACGGTAATTCTATGTCAGTATGGATAAATGTCGTGAGTTAACCAACTTTGAAAGAGGGATGATAGTTGGTGCTCGACGCATGGGTCACTATCGCGGAGGTGGTACAGAAATTGCTCTATCCCCCGTTCGACAGTATCAAGGGTGTATCGGGAATGCGCCATTTCTGGAATAACATCTAATCGTCAACCACTGTGATTGGAGAAAGGCGGTGGATGAACGTGGCCGTCGACGTCTGTCTCTTATTGTTTCAGCAAACCCGTGAGCAACAGTGGCGCAAATCACCGCCGACTTCAACGAGGGAGGTGCCTGAAATGTCTTCACCAAGACCATCAGGCAATCGTTACCGCAATAGGTTATGGGGGCCCGCCGACCCACCAGAGTCCCATTGCTAACACCACGATACAGGACTCTACGCCTCAAATGGGCGAAAGAATGTCGGCACTGGCCTTTGGACGATTGGAGACGGGTCTCCTGGTCCGACGAGTCCCGTTTCCATTTATTTCGAGGGAACGGGAGGATGCCTAACTGGTGTAAACCGCACGAAGCTATGCACCCATCATATCAACAAGGAACTGTTCAGCGAGTGGACTGTCGGTAATGGTCTGGGGCGTGTTCAGTGGCATACGTTGGGACTTGTGTTACGCCTAGACACATCTCTGGACGGTCCAGGTTACGTGTCCATCCTTGCAGACCATCTGCATCCCTTCATGGTCATCGTGCACCCACAGGGCAATAGACTCTTCCAGCAAGACAATGCGCCTCCCCACAGAGCCGTGGTGACTAGAACATGGGTCGAAGAGCATTCCGCAGACTTTAGCACATGGAATGGCCTTCCCGTTCCCTGGACATAAGCCCTGTGAAGCATCTTTCAGATGATATGGAAAGGTCCGTTCGAGCTTTGGATCCTTCACCCAGGAATGTGACGGAATTATGGACAGCGGTGCAGCAAGTATGAATAGAAATACCCTTGGAACACTTTCTTGAACTAGTGGACTTAATGCCTAGCCATGTGACTGCCCTTATCCGGGCGATAGGTGAGCCTACCCGTTAATAGGTAGGTATCCCATGATTCCTGTCCACTCAGTGTACCATTGATGACCAAGTGGCTTATCCAAGATTGCATTTCAGCTACTGCAGAAAGCACATGTACAAATTTAGGTACAATCTGTAAAATATTTTAAAACTGAAATAGTTGAATCAATTCGCCATATACTTGAGACAGAACTGCTATCTGTAAATAAACAGAAAATGAAATTTCAAACTGGCTTTCATGACAAAACCAATTAACGTTGACGATCAGCAACACGCCACAAAAAAAAAAAAAAGTAAAACAGGTGCAGTAGAAATAGGACGGCCTAGTGTTAGTCACAGAAATGTACTGCTCGACAAATGTCTTAATTTCAACGCGCAAGGAGAACATCAAGAACCAACACACCCTCCATCCTATATGACAACTGGACATCTTACTTGAAACTTTGTTTTTGTACCTGGGCATCTTACGCGGGACAGAAACTTCTGTTTTTGTACAGCGATTCCTAATTTGACTATTTAATAGTATAGCCAGGTTACCCAGAAGAGAAGTAATGGAAGTTAAACAGTCACCATTTCCCAAACAGTAGTGTTTACATTTCTTGCGTGTCACTTACAAAGCTCTTCACCATTAGTGATACGAGTATTGCAGTTTGGAAACCCTTGTTAATCTTTGGATATCATTAATTTCTGCTCAGGTGCTAACGATCAACTAGCCCAGGGGAGTCCAACCTTCGTTGGCTACACACGAAAACAGATAAAACACTGAAGGTCGCAGTTCACATTCCTCGCCATTAATTATGCCCTTTAAAATACGATTAAATTTCTGTATATTAACGTTTATATTTACTTTTAAACTTAAAAATTAAATACAATAAATCCAACACTATTAACATATGACACTAATAAAATTTCATTACATGCTTATATAATATTGTCAGACATTGAAGAATACACGCATAACAGCACTAGCAATACAGAGATCATTACAAAAATGGATATTTTTAAAATGCAATATAAAACTATATTTTGTGACATGCTAGTTTTAAACTTAGGGTGGTTGGGGGTGGAATAACAGAACTGTCAAAATAGTTGCAGCACAGTATGAAGGAATGAACAGCGGGTTAGAAGCCACTGAACTAAAAAAGGCTTAGCGTGGTTTGTGGACTGTCTCTGAAGATCATTCAGCTATACGATAGCATTTATAGCTAACGTAACAGTAAAGAGGTAATTTATTATTGCAGCTACTATAAATTTTAAATAGCCAAATCTTCCCAAATTAAAAATAACAACAATAAATAGATTCCTACAATCTACAAAAAAAAGAAATGATGGTTTTAGAATTCCTATCGTACACGAAGAATAATGAAACCTCCTAAAAATCAAATGTCTTAAGGATAAATTACAGGATTGAATATACCTATTAATGGCATCGTTCTTTCAGTTATATTCCTCGTTGCTTCTTCCATTAATTTATCTCTCGTAATCATGTGATAAAGTGCGAGCCTATTTTTTTCATTTTAAATATTAATGCAATGGTTTAAAGGGTAGTATAAAGAGCGAGAATCTTTTCGTTTTCTGTGCATTAGGTTAAGCAATATGGATGACCTAAATATCATCAAAAAGATTTAGATTATGAAACTCTAGTATATAAAGGGCAATATAAAGTTATTTTTATTTATTTTTTACGATTCTGCCAAACACGGAAACTTGTTAAAACCGCAGTTACTGACTCTCCCGGAGAAAGCTTTTAAAAGCGGAAAGAGCGTGGAGCGTTGTGTATATGAAATTTATTATAATCTTAAATTTATTATTTGCTTTGAATTTCATGCCAAAAATATTTAAACATATTTTTCTCTCGAAAGCTAAAATGAATAGAAATAAATATAGAAATTTAGTAAGCATATGAAATCAGATCCGGTTCCAGAAAATTTTTTTTTTGCTGTTCACGTAAAATATCTGGCGTCTGTCCCCTCATTAGGGGCATCATATTTTGTTGTGACCCGGGTGCTTGGCATTGCACTCGCCTTTTGTTTTCCAACGATGTATAAAAAGGTCACTTTCGATTCAAAATTTTGGAGCGAAATTAATTATTTTTAATGTTTTCAATCTTTTTATAAACAAAATTAAACGTTAATATCTGTTATCAATTATTTTGTGGTAGTTCTTCGTTTTTTGTTTTTTCTTCTAAACTGGCCTATCCTTGATTACGTCATACCATCAACTGGGAACACATAAATCTGTCTACACACGGTTTGTTTTTCAGAACCCAAGCGATTACCATAATGTGCTATGCTGAAGGATACAGTTTTGCTAATAAAAACAATTTGATGATGCACACTACTCACAAGTATGGACCCTATTTATATAAGACTGAATGCACAGAAAGTGTACAAAACGACTTATTAAATTTCTAATGATTAGAAAGTTTCTAACATTGGTAAGGTAAATTTCGAAACCCAATAAGGGCACGTGACAACCATACAGAAAAACCTGCAATAGAATACATACAATTTGCAGACACGAAATTACTGAAGATACACGTCCTCAGTTACCTTTGCGAAAAGGTCAAACAAAACCTAAAAATACGTATTTTATCTATTCCGCTCGGTTTTGAATACAGAGATATTCTTAACGAAAGATAAATACGTGTATATGAATTTCGTTTGCACTCTGCGTGGCTGTAATCACACGGCATTCACAACCTCATTAACAACGGGCCGGGCACATTTTGTGATAGCGTAAGGGTCTCAAATTGCAACGTCCACATCAATGTCTGTATACATTACTCTGGGACCACAGTCAGTTCCCAAGTCTGAATTATGTTCATTGGCTATAAACCCAGACAGATAGAGAGACTGAAATAGACGTAACACTTTCGCAATTAGCTTTCATTTTATTATCGTTTGTGTGGAGTGCTGTTGAAGCGAAAAGTCGGTTTAAGAGATTAAAAATTTCATGTTTAATCTTTCATATTCTGTTATTAGAACACCGTGGAATTCTAATAACTGGATGTGATCAAGAGCAGCAATTCACAATGGCCTTCGTCTAAGTCGATGAAGTGTCAGAATAAGTGTTCTCTCTCGGAAATCTGAAGTAGCAAAAAAATTTTCTGAGGAATATTGTAATTAAAACAACTTTTGAAGAGACAAAACCGTTTCAAGGGCAACAAGTCCAGTATTCACGTGATCAGTTGGTTGGCCTCAGATGAATCAGTACGTGTCAGCACTG
This sequence comes from Mastigoproctus giganteus, assembly GCF_048544385.1. Lineage (NCBI taxonomy): Eukaryota > Metazoa > Arthropoda > Arachnida > Uropygi > Thelyphonidae > Mastigoproctus > Mastigoproctus giganteus. The sequence goes on along the minus strand of NC_143585.1, from coordinate 132,786,868 downwards.
AACTGAAACCGTCCTGACGATTGCAAGGCTAACAAGTATCGCTTGCGAGATGGAAGCAACGAAGTAAAGTACCTTTCATGGAAGAAAGAGTCTCTCTAAATGCTGGCACTGTGCTTTAGCCATTTAGTATTAGCTTGAGATATACTACAGCAACATAGCTTAACCTACTAATCTTTTAAATTTAAAGTGCAATTGTTCATGACAGATAACGGTGACAGAAAACCACGGTGCCAACGTTCTAGACTATTATTATAAAAATGATTCTGTTTTTATCGTTTTCAAGTATGCAACTTCGTTCCAATGCAGAAACTCTTGCTAGAGAACATGCGGGTCTCCAATATCTTAAATCTTTGGCGAGGATAGTAGATATCGCTCTGTGTAAAATCTGAAAAAAACCAACTAGCCCGATACTCAGAAAGGAGCAGAACTAAACAGTTAGAATAAGGAGATAATATTATCGATAAACAAACTGCTAAAATTAAAACGCTGCTAGGTAATTTTCAGTCATTAAACAGCCAGTTTGTTGTGCAGTTCATATCCAAGATAACAAGCAAAAATTTATAGTACTAAAGGAAAGAGTGATATTTACGTTAAACAGAACGATAAAACGCGATCTACGAAAATATTTTACAATCATTAATAATCAATTTGGTCCTTAGAACATTCTCAGGTTTAATTGTGGATTTACGCACTCTTGGAGCAGTCTCCTGCTGGTAAAGAGCACCTTTAACTTGATACGTTTGATGGAGGACATAACATAATGACAGATCCATATGGCTGGCTGTTGCACAGTTTCTTACTCTCTATGGTCAGCCTGTTGACGACGCCCACTGCATTAACTGGAAACGTCTGTTACGTTCATGTAAGTCGGCCAGCACCGAAACTCGGGGCCCTACCACTGTTCTTTGAGTTCTCCTTTGATTACACAGAAGTATGACGATGTTTGATGCATTCGTCCACACTGTAATCATTTTGGCCAATGTGGTGGTATTACAAGTAAGTTCTCGGCGGGATCAAATGCCATTAATTCCGGAGATTGTAAGAAGTTTTCCCGAGTACTTTCTTCAATCATCTGAGTATCCAATATCCGATACTAAGGAAGATTTTAAGTTAAGATGAGTATACCGAGGACCAAATAACCAAAACGCAGAGGAAGACTGACGAAATACGTTTCTGTATGCATTGTGTAATTAGTCTTAAACGGTATGAAACTGCTTGGATCTTCACTATGCTGCCAATGTTTTTCTTTGGAATTTGCAAAATGCCATACTAACGTGACTTTTTTTTTTTTTCTCTTTTTTTTTTTTTGATCCACTTACCACAACGATTTGTCTTTCAGGTTTACAAATATCTTTAAAATTATGATAAGCTGCCCTCTATTCTAAAAGGCTTCAAGGAAATCATTTGGAGAGATTTAATTAGTACAGTGTATATTCTTTTTATTATTCAAGGCTTTTTGAATTTTGGCAGATGTTTCCAGCAGGTTGGTAACGGATTGTTTTTTTTTTTTTTTATATATGGTTGAATGCAAGTAGGCAGGTCTGTCACTAAAGAATTAATAATCATTGATGGTTTGCAGTCATATTGGTTTTCAAGGAGTTTCAGTTTGATGATCCACTGACGAATATCGATATGTCCTGAAGGTGTACATGGAAGGTGGGTGAGGACTGCAGGAAATTCAATTTTTTTATTAAATCTGAATTATATAAAGGCGTTTCTATTCATATTGATAAATGTTTTGTAATTTTATTCTCTGATTACCATAAATGTCACTTGTGGAATATGGCAATTCATATTTTTATCAATCATTAACTGCTAGAACTTCTAAAACAACAGACTGGTCTCAAGGTTGTTAATCATGGTGGGTTGCGAATAATGATGATTACATCACCAAACACGCATTGAAAATTAAACAAGGCGTTTTCGGTATTTGGCAATTTTTCAATATCTCGCTTTCTCATAAATTCTTTCATCTTTTCAGACTCGCAGAGAACTACTAGACTTACAGATGCTAAATAAATTGATAAACAAGAGACATTCTCAGTAATTTACATAGCTCCTATCACTTTTCATTGTCGAGCCACTCCTTTGTGTATGTTACTAGTTGAAATCTATGCTAGGACAAATCATTTTTAATCTGTTTTGTTTTAATTGGTGTTGCACGGTTTTTAAGGAATATGATACTGGGTTCTTCTGAAGGCCAGCCGCAGATTTGACTTCGAGAAAAGTATTCGTTATTTAATTGATCATTATTTATTATTATTATTATTTTTTTTTTTTTTCGTTTTAATTGAGTCTGAGTCCAGATGAGCTGAATCCCAGAAGTGCCTTTCCATTCCCCCTGGATGAAGTATCCTATAATTTTATTATTTTTTCCCCCTAAACTAAGTGTTACTTTAACATATTACAAATAATTCAATAGTAAAAATTGCTTAAAATTGTATCGCTTTAAGATTTTTAGATTTAAAAAAACCTAAGGGTTGGTGGAGATTAATCCTTTGTGCTACCCAGAGAGCAGATGGTCTTTCTGCAGTGGATGTTTGCTACTTTATCATCTGCTAAAAAATCGTATAACCACTCGCATTTCTACCTTGGTGAATGACATGACCTGTACTGCCATTTTGAAACTTTAACTTATGATTATAATACATAAACTAATGCATGCCGCCAGCCATTATCTTCTTTCACGCGAATTACAGAAGATCAACTTTTACCAACAAAGCACAAAAATTAAAGGGGTTCCGGTTATAGAAAAACAATTGTTTTCATTTGATAAATCAACGAACACTCAGGTATTTAGCCAACCAGTCTACTAGTGATTGGCACCTGACAAGCATATGTAGAATCGTGATGCCAGTCATCCGAAGCCTGGATTCCCAGCGAATTGCCTTTTGCCGATAAATTATTTAATAACAATTATGCATCAGTAGAAATATTATTTAATGGAATCCATTCGGCTTAAACTCAATTCAGTAATAAAACTTATTATGAATTTGTATACAGTTATTTGGCATTTGATGATTTGTAGTGTACGAACATATCCATAGGCATATGAAAATACAGTAAACCCTCGCTAATCCAGAGGTCGGATAATCCGGATCGAAATGTGAAAAAATCTGTTCACAGTTGAGTGTTTTGAAAGATACACGGATTTAGGAAGGCAGATGAGTCACTCTGACTGCGCAGAGAGAGATTGACCATACATTACATTGCCTTGCGCGTTGTTCAGTATCGTTGTTGACTGAGTCGGACGGATGTTATTGCTTATATCGCTTCATTTGCGTACTTTTTTATACGTATATACATATGTACGTAAGTTAACATATTTTATATAATTATGAGTTCTAAAGAATTAAAGAATGAAATAAAAAGAAAACACTTTAACTATCATTAACAAGCTCAATGATAGAACAACTTGAAAATGATGTTCCTGAGGCAAAAAAAAATATTGCTGAAGAATTTGGTATTGGCCAACAGGCCGTGACAAGATATTAAAAATCAAAAAGAATCTATAAAAACATTTCCTTTAAAATTCGTTGTGGGGTAAAAGCAGTGTATCAAATAGACAGACATTAAAAAAAGCCAAAAGAAGTGTTGCTGGAAGAAGCTGTATTTAAGTGGTATTCATAGCAACGATCAAGTGGCGTTGGCGTGTGAGGCCAGCGCAATCTGATAAATGTATAAAAAGACAATAGATTTATCCATCGATAGTTGGATAAATGCGTCTTTATAGTTTTTAAATAAAGCCTCAACAGTGATATTTCTTTTATTTATTTTCATCAGCACTACTGTATCATGAAATTTTCCATTTATTTTTGTTCAAAGTTTTTTTTTTTTTTTTTGTCTTTTAGGGCTATCCGGATTATCTCACCCCCATTACCCCGGATTAGTGAGGGTTTACTGTATATTCTAAGCCTGATACAAGTATGGAGGTCTAATTGATGTTCTTTATCGTATGCTCATTATAAAGAAATTGTATCACCATGCTATGCTCTGCAACACCATGGCATTTTTTTTTTATTGTAAACCCATCCCCCCCCACCCACCTTCTAAGGCTTTTGTGCCGGAATACCATCGCATTTTCTGTACTATTATTTTGATAATAAACTGATTTTTTTATATATATGGAGAAACGTGCAAGTATAATACGAAAAGTTATCAGTGCAATTCAAAATTAAACACAGCAATATATTATATATTTTTTTTAGTTACGGTTTGTATCCAGTTTATGGGTACACCTCCGAAGGAAGTGGCTTCTTTTGCTTGAATCCGTCCCGAATTACTGGCAAACTACACTAACGTTTTTTCACTAGCCAAAAATGAAAGTCTATAAAAAAAAAAATCCACACTTTTTTTACACTCCGTCCCGAATTTGGCCATGCCCGCAACGCCGTGATAAGGTGTACCCATAATCTGGCGTTCAGCCGAGTTACGTTACACACTGTTCGAAATAACTACCCCAGTTCAGTATTGCACAATCTTGCTCTTTTCAGCAGAAGTAGTGGTAGTCGCCTTTCGAATAACATCGACACTGTCCTAAGTCGGAACACCACTTCCATCATTATACTCGGACGTTCATGACTGTGAAATTTCAGCTAGTAGGCCACCGCATGTGTCCCCAGAGAATTAATCCGGTGGAGTGAAACTAAGTGGCATATGTAGCCGAACTGATTTCATTTTAACATTTAATAATTCTTGTATTGTATGAGTTGTCATCTGAAATAAGACATTGTATTTGTCACATTCTTACCATTGTCAGGAAAGAAGATTATTCTAAAAGAAATGTCGATTTGTTCTGCGGGAAACAGAAACGACATAACTTATGGTCGAATCTGGTGATGTCCAATAATGCCACACCAATGTTGACTAAATACTGAAGTTGACGTGTGGTCTCGTGAGGATTTTCTTACAATCTCGAATGCGAGAGCTGTTGCTTATACATTAAGTAAAGTGCACTTCATCGGCAAATAAAATATAATCGCATAAATGGGCACGTTCAGCAATCCAACGATAAAAAATTGCACGTGCAGCACACTCCTTGAGGGTTGAAGCTTTTTAACTCGTTGGTGCAGTGTGGACATCTTCCTATTTTAAGGTTTACTAAATCTGCATCCAACACGGTCGCCGAACTTGCCAATCAACATTTTGTTGTGCTTAACGCTCCTCTGTATTCATGAGAAATCATCATGTTTCTCTAAATCGCTAGGCATACTGCTGAATACTCAAGTCGGAATTATGCGATTAGTAAACCTCTGACGATATTCTTTGACTGTTCCTTCTTTAGACGTGTCTCTTTCAGCTATGTTAGCGGGATGAAATGCGATTTCCCCCTCCTTTCAAATAAGAGTGCGCCGAGAATCCGATGGATGACTATAACCACCATGTATACTGAGCGCAGAGATATAGGGGCTACTTTTGCGAGGGAAAGGGTAGATTGCTCGACCGCTCTCAAAATAAACCAAGCAGGGAGAACGTTGGTTACTAAATTACTCAAAGAATAATTTGACACGTTGAACTACTCAATCCGCTACAAAATACCGCACCTATCTAGTTTAATCAGTGTCAGGCGACTCACCCCTTGACACTTCGGTTTGACTCTGTACTGCCTCCAAGCTTCATATTGCTCTTCTTCTCAAAGAACCATCCAAACTATGTTTTCGCGACATATCACAATGATGGTTGTTTTGAAATCGATAGTGCCAGCGATAAACGCAAAGTACAAAAGTTTCCAAAAGCACATTTTTATGTGGTTGCGTACAATCGTTACAGCCGCATATTTGGGTTATGAGGTTGTAATGGATTGTTACATAATTCGCACAACACGGGTTATGTGTGAATTTTTTTACACTTAATTATTAAATACGAAAATCCATCAATTATTACATAATACCAGTAACATTCCTATTACATGATTATAATAAGCTACTATAGCTCAATTCTGAGGAAGATACATAATGTGAGAAAGGCAACATAGAAAAATCGAATATAATTAAAAATGGATATTTTTAAAGGTCCAATATGAAACAATATTTTGTGACACGCTAGTTTTAAATTCGGAAGGGGGAACACATAACACAAAGGCTGTCTACATGGTTGTGGGCCGCATATTGTGAAGGAGTGAGCCGCACGGGGTCGCAAGACGCACACCCCTGGTTTACGGGCAAGACGGACTGCTTTGTTTCATAAAGAACGAACATTGTTTTTAATTTGCAGCGTATAAAGGTTCTAAATATAATTAATAAAATAATACTAACCATAATACAATAAATGAATACAATAAATACAATTGACGAATAAATAAATAAAATAATATTAACCATAATACAATAAATAAATAAAATTATATTAACCAGCTCATACAAAGATTTGAAAAACTGCTATACCCTAAGCAAGACTTCTAAATTAATAAAGAAATAAGTCTTCCAAATCGGATGGCTTTGCTTCTAAATTTTAGCGGCAGAGTCAGAAATTTCTTCAGAAAGATGTTGGGGGGGGGGAGGAAGATCTCTAGAAAGCGCTATTCTTATCTTTTTCGGCGCATTGGCACGGGGGGGGATTTCTAACATGTATAAAAGAGGAGACGCTTCACTCATGTTTTGTTTTTTTTTTGTTTTTTTTCCTGATTTTACCTTATAAAATTTATAACTATTATTACTCATACTTTTTACATAAATGAATGAAAAGTACTCACACTGAACCACACGTAATTCAGAGGGAAGTTGTCTGGCTTATCATAACACAATCTGCATAAGCAATTTTTGCGATTATATCCACAAAATGATGATGATATGGGACCATCAGTTCTGTAGGAGACAAACTGTACAGTTCGAAAAATAAATTGAAGCCCTAAATGGAGCAGAGATGACATCTTCATTAAACCAGGTGTTTCATAAAAGTCAACAACAGTTAAATCAAGTCAGCAAAATTGAAAATTTCACTAACAACCCTACAAACACTGAAAGACAGATCACGTAAATGTATTCAATTACGATCTTGCTTTGCTTCTTGCGCAATAGTCTGAATACCTTTTACTCCATGATGGTGTAATGGATTTGCACTTATCGCTCGTTTGAAATGGTCCGGGTTTATTTCCAGTCCAAGAATGTAAGAGATCTCAAAATCTCTTTAATCAGGGTTGTAGTTAGATAAAAAGCAGAAGTTTTCCTCATGAATTATTCAAAGTTTGGAATTCTGCTGGCAAGCATGCAAATCAGCCAGTAGACACACTTGTTTAAGCAATGGACTCGATAAACTTAAACTAGCGCACTCTGACGACAGAATTCGGTGCTCCAGAAACCTTCCAAAAGAATAGTCAATAACCTAAAAGTTTAGGAGCAAACATAAAGACATAATTAAATCACAGATCTTTTGTTAAAATATGACAATACGTTAGTGAGACATTCTTTTTAAGCTGTCTTATTAATGCACAAAGGCTGGATGAATTTTCGATGTGGAATTACACAAAATTATACAAATAAGTTCAATGGGTGGCCAAAGATGGTGCATTGATAACACATAGACACTGTGATTGACCACCATTTTGTCGCCTAGAGCTTTCCTGACATGCTGTATTGGATTGAAGTCTGGGAATGCGGTTAGTCATTCCGTACGGGTTATTTGTTCCTCGGGAAGATATAGTGGTTCAATAGGTTTACAGTAATCGTCCAATGTATGTATGAAGGGTGAAGAGGTATAAAAGAAGAATGAAGGGGCGCATGAGCACATCGTGGAGTGCCCCTCAAGGTGCCCTGAGGAATTTTTAAAGCCAGATATCTGATCGCCAATCACTGAACTGTTACGACAAGATGTTTTGCTTCTGTACGTAATAGAAACAACTGAATATCAAGCTACCTCGTAATGTCAGTTGTTCTAATCTAAGGAAGAAACTTGTTTGTTCATAGCTAACTTTAAAAGACAAAACAGCTGTAATTGTGTGCTCAGCTAATTCTCATACTGTTGCATATAATAGTGGAGAGAACATTACATTCCTCTGGAAAAGAGCGTTTTAATATTGAAAAGCTCAGTTCTAATTGTATGCTGCAATTCTAATAAACTAGAAGGCTATACTGCATTTTCAAACTTGAATTGCAAGGAGCCTTAGCTAAAGGTCGCAGGGATTTAAACAGGGACTTTACGAAGGCAGCAATACAAAGCATCACACAGATGTAACCTTAATGCTTGCCCCCTTACTCTTAAAATTATCCTCTGTTGAATATCAAAGCATCGAGTGACATTCCCAACCATTGCAAATGTCTAAAACTTGATGTTAAAGCAATCAGTTTCTTAAATCTTGAACAGCTCTCCCCTCCCTCCACCCAATAGGCTTTATGCCATTCTGGGATATAAGCATTTCTGTAATAAATAGTAATAAGATTACAGGAAATAAAAATTTCTAATATTGCTATTTAATAAACTGTAAGAACAATTATAAAAAAATAATGAATTAATTTCAGCATCGGGAAAGATAGCTGTTCCACTGCAAGCAACTAGGACTAGGCCGGCTATTAGGATTGAAACGGAAAGACTAATTTTATTGAAGATAATATTCCAATGCAGAATTCAGTTAAGTTAAATATTAAAAAAAAAAAAAAAAAAAAAAGAGAGAGAGAGAAATAGATTAGCCAATATGTTGATATGAAGAAAACTCGCCTAAAAAAAAAAAAAATGTGGAACCATTTAAAACTGGTAAGGGCTGGTTGAATAGATTTAAAATCCAGGGAGAAGCCGCAAGTGCAGATCAAGGAGCCGAAAAGAGGGCTTTTATGTGTTATACTTCTCAACACGTTTTTAACATAGATGAAGCAGGACTTTTGTGGAAACGAATGCCTAAAAGAAGTTTCATATTGAAAGAAGAAAAAACATGCCAGGTTTCAAAGCGGCGAAGGATCGGTTGACTTTATTGTTGGGTGGTAACGCTGCGGGGAATTTAAAATTAATACCTCTTTTAGTTTATTTGGAAGAGGGCCAAAGTTCAACCCAAAATCCACACATTTTTCATGATTAAATTCATCAATTAAATTAAATCAATTAAATTCATTATTTTAATTGTAATTTTAAGTTTACTTTTGATACGTAAGTAATTACCACATAATTATATACATATGTAATGCAGAATATTTTATATGTACAAATATTTGAATATTAAATATTTTCACCGACATTTGTGCATCTTTTCACTACCGTTTATTATTGATTAGGAAATATCCTATGGCACCTACCGCAACTCACAAATACATATGTTACCTTATGGGAATGCAGCGCTCGCTTAGAGCGGATTCACTTAGCGCTATGTTTTTCCAGAACAAATTATCAGCGTTAACCGGAGGTCACCTGTAGTAATAGTAATATCCCCAATCTGTACCGAATATCGAACAAGATCAAGTACTTTTATATAATAATCATCTAATACAAATGAAAAACCATAAAACAAGTTAGTTAATACTGTATATGCAATGCGTTACATTTTAGGCACATTCGATTTTTTTTTTTTTTTCCCTTAAATTGAATGAATTTTTTTTTTTTTTCTGTGAAGTGAAAAGTAAAGTAAATAAAAGTGAAATCTCCTTATCAATTAACTATTAAGATTACTGGAGGAAAGGGACTTGGGTGTTACGATACAGTCAGACATGAAATTCTCTGAGCATTGTAAACAGGTTGCAAGGAAGGCCCATGGTGTCCTATCGATGATCTATCGAACTTTTGCAAGTAGAGATAGGGACGTGATAATCCCATTATATAAAGTTTATGTTAGACCACACTTGGAATACTGTGTTCAAGTATGGAGACCGCACCTAAAGAAAGACATCAAGCTTCTTGAAAGGGTGCAAAGAAGGGTAACTCGCCTGGTGAAACCTTAGAGGAGATTTGATTGAGGTGTTTAAGGCTCTGAGAGGCATCAGTAAAATGAATGAGGACAAAATTTTCAAGATTATAAATGATGCTAGAACTAGGGTACATAAATTCAAGTTACGGGGGGAAATGTTTAGATTGGATTGCAGGAAGTTCTATTTTAGCCAGCGAGTTATAAATTACTGGAATAAGTTGCCTTCATGGGTGGTAGAGGCCGACAGTTTGGGGAAATTCAAAGGTCATCTGGATAGTACTTTCGGGTAAGGGAAGCGCATAAGATGATAGGTTTAATTTCCTTTTTATTTATTTTTTTATTTATTAATTATTATTATTTATTTATTTTTTATTTTTATTTTTTATCATTGTTTTGTTCGGATTTTTTTTTATTTTATTTTATTTTATTATTTTATTATTTTTTTTTTTGGCTGGTGCAGCATAAGCCATAGGCTTTCTTGCACCATGCGGCCGTTACTAATACTAATACTGATTAAAACTTTATAGAACCCATTATAAAACTACAGTTTTACATTTTCTAAACTTAGCCGTTCAGTTTAATTAAACTGTATAATATTTATCTCTTCTCTTTTCTTTTGTATCTTTATTAAATACGTATCTCTTCACATCACGAGTCTTCACAAGAATACACGCGAAGCGTGCACGGACGGTCTAAAGCTGACAATATCGCATTAAAACTACATTTACTCGATGAATTTGCTTTTTACATACAAACTGTTGGAAAAGAAATAATAATTTCTGGATTTCTATTTGTGTGATTTTAATGACACTTGGGATGGCTCAACAAATATTTTTAAAAGGCTCAAATATAAAATTTCATGAAAATCCAACCGTTGAGTGTCCCTCTATATGCGAACACGCGTAAAAAAAAAAAAAATATATATATATATATATATATATACACAGTATATCAAGAATATTTACATATCACTTCTTTCTAGCATCCTTACGATTTAATAAAATAAATCGAAGTTTTTGTATCGATAATAGATCGTTACAAATTTAATAAAAGCATTCACTATGGAAAGAAAAGTAAGACAAACAAGTGGGATCAAACATTTCAGAACTTCTTGACTGTTTCAACAGCTCTCTTTCTTTCTCTGTTCTTGTAATATTAGGTATACAGCTGTTTGTATACAGTATATCATGCTTTCGGAGCAGTCAGGTAACGATGTATTCAGACTGTCATTTCGTTGCAAATCACAATGATTGCAGTGCTCTCTCGCTCTCGCTCTCTCTCTCTCTCTCTCTCGATTTCACTTTTCTATATTTACCATGATCCTGCCCTTGAAACCTGTATCCATTTGGAGTGTCGGAATCAAAAGCTAACGGCCTTGACACACTATCCCTGCCTAAAAGCTTATTAGCTGTACACTAATGGCAGAAAAAAATATTACAACAGAAAGAAGCCGAAAGTTGCTATACCACTGTATAGTCATGTTATCAATTTTTAATTTGAAGCGTTTTTATTACAAACAGCTGCCAGTTGGTGTGGCTAGTTATAATTCTCGTGATTGGTTATGGGGGATAGCTCAAGGACAGGGTTTATCAAGACAATATTCGCTCTCTGGCTGACCTGAAAGAAAGCATCGCGAGGCATTTTGCCAACATTCCCAGTGATATGCTTCGGAAGACAACAGTTTACAGTTGACTATGTTGTCTGTACGTCCAGCACATTTGCAATACATACGGTTATCAATTTTATGTTCACAACCTTTAGCTTTCTCATACTGCACTGTAATTTAATCAAATAAATTGTGCTATGTGTCGGCCATGTAGTTGCATTCAGCACCAAACACACCCTTCAGTTACCCTGTACTGTAGGGTGTGTTATTTTGAATTGTGTTTTAAGTTAAAGGGAAATTCATAACAGCCTATTAACTTCAGGGTTTTGAGTTTTGGTATTTAATGACTCATCGGCAACGAAGGCCACAGTTGCGTTAGGTTCAACTTCAGCATTGCTGAATATGCTGCACTTAGATTTTAAGTACGTACACCAACCACTACACACACTGGCCAAAAAATTAGAAACTTTTTTTCAACACGCATCAACAGGTGTTTAAACCTACGGTTTGCAATTATAAGCTGGCGCATAGCATGATCAGAAGTTCATTGGCATCAGATAAATACTGCACGCTTCCTGGGGTTTCTTAGCCGATCCGGTCAGGGAGAAGATAGATGATCTTTCCAAATTTCAGAAAGGTGTTATTCTTGGAACACGTCTAATAGGAGGCACAACTGAAAAAAATAAAGGAAATCAATGGGATGTCGAAAGAAACCATTTCAAAGCGTATACAATGAGTGGAAGGCTAAAAGTAAAAGTAGCTCTAAAAGAAAGGAATGAGGCAGAAAGTCAGTACTCTTTAAAAAAAAAGACACCACAGGAATTTAAAGCGAATTGTGCATCAGAACAGAAAGTCCGGTGTGCAGCAAAAGACTGATAGAATAAAACTTAAGCAAAGAACGAACTACTTCCAACCGAACTACGCGGCGGGAGTTGAAGAATCTAGTCTTTGGTAGTCGTGAGGATATGCAAAAGCCACTTCTTTCTGTAAAAAAAAAAAAAAAAAAAAAAAAAAATTGCAGGATTCAACTGGGGTGGTGCCTTTCCAACTCCAGGCTGGACTGGGGAACAGTGAATAAAGATCATGTTGGTCTGACGAGTCTCGATTTACACTTTTCTTGCACCAATGGTAGGATAAACGTGTGGTGTGAACCTCACGAAGCCGTGCATTCAGACTGTCTTCGTGTGGACCACTCAAGTGGCTTGATGTGATATCATGGTATGGGATACCATGGTGCGGATCTCTTGGTGCGAACTGAGTCCTCTCATACCGTTAGAAGGTAGTATTACCTCCAACGAATATCTTTCTGTCGTATCGGACCAAATTCACCTTATAAGACATTCCGTGGTGAAGAATCCAAATTCCAGATCTGTCGATTCTCGTAAAACCAAAGGTGTTCTAATAGCTCTACGGGATTCGTGTCCGGTGAATTCGGTGGTCAATGCAGCACCTGGAAATTACCTTTGTGTGTGGTGAACCACCCTCAAACATGTTCTCGAGAGTGGTGCACCCACCAGCTGAGTGACAGAGCGCATATCTTGCTGGAGCTTACTTGTCCCATCCTGGAGTACAGTTATCATAAAGGAATGTATATGATCAGCCCTAATGGATAGGTAGTTTCGAACATTCAGAGTGCAGTGTGGATTTCGGAGGTTCACCAAGGTATTCCCAGGATAACATCCTCCATACCATAACACCGCTTGCCTGTTTCTGTCAAACAAAGACATCGGAATGGTTTTCGTTCTCTTCGCAGTTTCTCGCTATACACTCCATCTATCGTCCACAAAGCATAGCAGAAAGCGAGATTTATCAGAAAAGCAACTTTAGTCTAGTCGCCAAAGGTGCATTGACACTGTACAGTTGCAAACATTAGATGTTATTGGCTATGAGTGGCCATAAGCATTTGTACCTTGACCAGGCACTCACATGAAGTAACTCACATGAAGTAACTGCAGTAACTCACATGAAGTAACTGCAGTAACTCACATCAAGTAACTGCAGTAACTCACATGAAGTAACTGCAGTAACTCACATGAAGGACGTTTCGTTGGGTCGTGGTGTAGTAAAAAATCACTGTAGCCTTGTAGTTAAAGTATCCTGATCACTGTCATATTAGGGCACTCTAAGACTGAATTTATAATACTATATGTATTATGTCTATAAATTGCATGTATTTCTGGTCGATTTGCCTATTTTTCTGAGTGAAAAACTCAAATTTCCGCCTGAAAAACCTTGCTGTCCACGCCTGAGACCACCTAACTCAGCCACAAAGTGAAAAATAGACCATAAAGTTCCTCGCGTCATTGATTGTATTTGAACACTGCCCTTTTATACCCAGTTTTATACCTTTTATACCCAGTGGTTGGAGGACGGTGATTATAACGACTCTGCTAGTCGTGCAGACAAAGTCAATGGCAAACTTTGCTTCATATTAGGGCCACCTGAGAACCGTTTCATCTACAAATGCATATTATGTCCATAAATTGCATGTGTTTTCTGGTCGATTTGCCTATATTCTGTACGGAAGAAAAAAAAAAAAGTAAGCGAGTTTTTGAGGGAAAAAGCCTTGCTATCCACGCTGAACCGACTAAATCGACCACAGAGTGAATAAAGCCCACAAATGTTCCTCGCGTCATCGATGGGATTCGAATCCGGGATTTTTTTCCACCCGGTGTGGAAAAAAATTTTTTTCCACCCGGTGTGGGAAGGACGGCGACGATACCACTGTGCTAGCCTCACAGGCTTAGTTTTCCACACAATGCCAACGGTCAGCTGAGCCAGCACTCCTTTCCACACATTTCTCCAAAGGGGTATATCCTATTTCGATGAGGCATAGACGACTGCCATTGACCCGAAGAGCCAAGAGCAGCATCTATACTCCCCCCCCCCCCATCTGTCCTCTTTTGGAACACACCTTAACTAGAGCACACCGTGTATAGCCTACCAGATTCGCATATTCATATTATAGGCACCCTGAAGCCGGTATCTTGCCGATGCCGATCAAGTTCTTCGTATGGAGTACATTTCATAACTTTCAAAATTACATTTAAAAGTTGAACGACAGATGGAACAAACTTCATTCTGTCGTTGTGGAAGTTGATAGCTTAAATAAATTCAAGGAAGAACTGGACAAACTTCAAACTTTTAGAGAGAATGAATGTGTGAAATTGTTATTGTTATTATTATGTTTTTTTTTTTTTTTGGCTGAAGCTGCATAAGCTCATACCCTTACTTTCTTCCATCACATGCCTCACTTATTATTACTATTACTGATATTACTACCAGGGCCGGATTTTAATGTTTGTAGGCCCTAGGCACTCTCATTCTGAAAAGTGGCGAAAGAGGAGTAAAATATTTCTTATAAAAATTATACTGAATTAACACAGTGACTGAGAATTACATGTTTTGATGTAATGCAAGTGTGAGCAGTCGATCAGCGCAGCAGCGTATGCATGTGTGAATGTGTATAAAGGTGTATGACTGTTGTCTCATGCTTATCTTGTTAAACTGACTTGTTTCGTAGAGAGTTAAATGTGCATTCTCCTGTTCAAAACTCACAAATATGTACATGTGAGTTATATATAAAAAGAGCGGTAGTAAACAGCGGAATAAGTTTGTGGCGTGACATTTTAAGAAAATAGTGTGAATTTTAAAATATGACTGGTGAGCTGTATTTTAAATTTTTCATATTCTGATCCTAGAATAATTTATTGTGTTAACTGTGTTTGATGTGATTTGAAATGTCTGACAGATATGTGTGAAAACACGAATCTAGTTATGAATAAAGAAAAAGCTTTGGGTAAAATGAAAAATTCAATGCTGAAATATATAAATGTTCCAAACCACTCCTGCAATATGCCTACTGTTTCTCAATCTCAAGATTTCAGTGATGGCCTTCATTGGCCTACCTCTAGACCTACCGACGACGGAACAAATAAAAATTAGAAAGACACAACATGGCCCTAGCAGCCTATGTGTCATTAAATGTCATCACAACAAAGAACAAATAAAGGTCAAGTTGATATAGAATTAGAATCAGACCAGGTAGATTCCGTGCTGTCGACATCGACAACTGATGTAATTGCAAATAAGGATGAATCAGAGCCTGTGAAAAGTACCCAAAAAACATCTGTACCGTGTCACTATCAGATTTCAGTACTGATCCAACTAAATGGAAAATAAACGCTAATCTCATTCATCACGTTGCCCAAAATGTGCCGTCTCAGAATTTATAGTGCAATTTGAAATCAACGTCTAAAAATTTGGCGAGAAAGTAAGATATGCAAGAAAATAATTGTTTTATAGGAAAATGGCGAGGTCGTTAAAAGAGACTAGCTAATATTCTCAAATCTACTGGAAAAGTGTATTGTTATGTGTGTATGTTATTTAAAGACGGACTTAATGAGATATGTAATCAATTTTAAACTGGATTAGACGACTGGAACAATGCACATGCAACAATCACAACACATGAAAAATTTCACTTCTATATTTAATATGTTGCAGTTTTAAAAGTCTACCCGGATTGATACAACATTGCAAATCGAGAAGGAAAAAGCAACTAAATACTGGACTGAAGTTTTAAGATGAGTAGTTGCGGTAGCAAAATTTTTGGCAGAAAGAGGTATAGCTTTTAATGAGCAACACTATAATCCTAACAACGCCAACTTCCTCGGGTGTATTAATCTTCTATCTGAGTTTGATCCTTTTCTAAAGGAGCATATAAGAAAATAAAATCCAGGAAGTAGAAATGTTTCGTACCTGTCTTCAACCACATATGAAGAATTTATCAATTTATTAGGGTCAAAAGTGTTGCCACACATCACACCTGAAATTAAAGAAGCCAAATATTAAGGCATCGGCATAGATTCAACTCCTGATATAAGTCGTACAGATCAGATGTCGGTGATTATTCGTATGTATCAAAAGACGGCGAAGTACCTGAGCGTTTCTTGATGTTTGTTCCCATTGAAAAGCAAGATGCAAATATCTTTTTGACACGATAGCAACTGTTCTTGATAAACATGGAATAGATGTAGAAAATTACAGATCTCAGTCATATGACAAGGCTGCTAATATAAATGGGATGTATTCTGAAGTCCAAGCCAGATTCAAAGAAATCAACAAACTAGCAGTATGGGTTCCATGTGCTTCACGTAGTCTTAATTTAGTAGGGACCACATCCGCGGAAAGCTGTTTGGCTGTCGTTAATTTTTTCGGAATTTTACAATCGCTCTACACATTATTTGCAGCCTCACCACAAAGATGGTTTAAATTGAGTACGATGGAAAATGCAATCTCAATCAAAAATCTGTCAGACACAAGATGGTCATCACGTTACAACGCTGCGAGATCATTTAAAAAAATTACAGTAAAATTCGTGCAGACTTCGTTGATATCTCAGAATGCGAAGAACAAAAACCGACAGTGGTTCATGAAACAAAAGCTTTGATAAATAAACTGAACAGGTTACAAATAGCATTAATGACTGTCATTTGGGAAAATCTTCTGAAAATACATCGAGTGAACAAAGCAATTCAAGAACCTGGAATTGAGTTATGGGTAACTGTGAAATTATATGATGCTCTTCTGGATTATTTGATTGATGTTCGAGACGAAGACAAATTTGATGATTTAGTCAAAATTTCCAAAGAATTCGTTCCTAATTCTGATTACAGACAATATGAAGAACGAAAGCGGAAAAGAAGAAATCGTTGGATGAAACACTAGTGGAATTGGTACCAGCAGAACTAAGTGCAAAAGATACATTTCGAATTCTAGTTATTTATCGTATTGCAGACGCACTAGTCACAGGAATGATAAAACGACGTGCTACATAGAGTACATTGCATGCTACCTTCAGTTTTCTTATAGATAAATCTATGTCAAAAGAACTGCTGAGGCTTTTGCAATTACTAATGACCTAGCACAGAATGTTCATTTACCTTCAAGAATACCGGACAATCCTAACCATACAGTCAACACACTTGATATTTTTCTGACAAAGAACCCTTCTCAGTACACGGTCTAAGTGAGTGGTCCTTTAGGCACCTCATATCACAATTTGCTGATTGTCTCTTCTCCAATGGCGCCTTTATCTCATGGCTATTCCCAACCTCGTGTTTTTTGGTATTACAAGAATGCAAAATGGGATGACCCGCAAGATTTCTTTTCTTCTTTTCCTTGGTCGGACTACTGTTTCAAAACTTCTGATGTCAACGTTTGCTCAGATCGTGTCAGTGAAATTATTCTTGTAGGAACGGAATCCTTTATCCCACACTCCACTTTAAAATCTTGTCATTTATCTAAACCTTGGTTTTCCAATAAATGTGCTAAGGCCGTTCAGAAGAAGAAGAAGAATGTTGCATATCGTAATTGGCTTGTTTTCAATTGTAAAGCAGTTATTAATCAGTCAAAACAAGATTTTGAACAGGCTAAAAGTAGAAAACTTGCTTCTTGCCCTAATGGTAGCCAAGCATTCTGGTCTCTTGCCAAAGTTATAGGCCGAAACTTTTGCCTATTTCTGCACCCACCTCTGTCAAAATCCAGATGGTTCTGTTGCCACTTCGGCCAAGGATAAAGCTGACCTGGTAGCATCCCATTTTTTTTTTCCAAATCGTGTATTAATGATCTTGGTAAACCACCTCCCACCATTCCTAGCACGCTCCATTCAATGCCTCATGTGGTCTTCCGTCAAAAGGATGCCAGAAGGATTTTGACGAATCTCGATGCTAAGAAAGCTCCAGGTCCTGATGGTATTTCTCCACTTGTTCTCAAAACCAGTGCCCCTGAACTTACTCCTGTTCTTTGCCATCTTTTTTCACTTTCTTATTCCAATGGTGTTTTTCCTTCTGCTTGGAAATTTGCTAATATTCAGCCAGTTCCTAAAAAGAGTGACAAATCCCTCCCATCCAATTATCATCCCATTGCAATTACTTCTACTCTTTCTAAAGTAATGGAGAAATCAATTAACTGCCAACTCTTAAACTATCTAGAAACTTTCCATCTGATAAACGATCGCCAGTATGGATTCCGTCAGTGTCGATCCACCGCTGATATTCTGGCTTATGTTAATCATTTATGGACAAATTCAATAGAAAAGTTCGGTGAAACACAAGCAATTGCTCTTGACATCTCAAAGGCTTTCGATTGTGCTTTTCATAAAGGTCTTCTAAACAAGCTTCCATCTTATTGTTTGCCAACTGTTTTTTGTAATTGGTTATCCAGTTTTATCTCTGACCGCTCACCGAGGGTGATGGTTGATGGCTCTCTGTCTTCTAACTTCTCAACTAATGATAGTGTTCCCCAAGGTTCAGTTCTTTCCCCCACTCTTTACCTCTTGTATATTAATGACCTTCTTCCATTGACTGGAAATCCTATCCATAGTTTTGCCGATGATAGCACATTGCATTCCCCTTTCCATTTAGAGAAACCTTGCCCTGCTCAATCAGCTTCAACTTCTCGAATATCCGCTACTAATTCCTTAAATGCAGATCTCCAGGCAAGATCTCCAAAAAATAGACTCTGGTGAGGCAAAGACAACTTAGTTGATTTCAATCCTTCTATAACTCAGTCTTGTCTTATATTTCGCAAAAAGAATTCTTCTGCTCCTATGCTTAACTTTGGTGACACTTCGATTTCTAGGCAAGTTGATATTTCTCTTTTGGGGATTACCCTGACTTCTAATCTCTCTTGGCAAAAGCACATTACAAATATTGCTTCCGCCTCAACTTAAAAACTTGGTTTTCTCTTTCCCTCTCGGCGTTACTTTTCTTCCAAACAGTTGTTCTCTCTGTACAAATCGCAGATCCGCCTTACCATGGAATTTTGTTCCCACATCTTGGGGACGTCCTCCAAACCTCTCTCAGGCTTCTAGATTCCATTCAGAAGAGGGCAGTTAGGTTAATTAATGACTCATCTCTAACAGAGTCTCTCTACTCGCTGTCTCATAGACACACTGTTTCTGTTGCATGCCTCTTCTACAGATACTTCCATGGGCACTGTTCTTCTGAATTGGCTTCTATAATTCCGCTGTCTCTTTCAAAACAGTCTGAACACGTGTCGCCACCATCCAACATCCATTTACTGTCCAACTTCAAACTCACAGAACCAACTTTTCTTCTTCTCCGTTTATTCATTCATCTGCTGTTTTCTGGAACAATCTTCCTTCGTACGTATTTCCTGAAAATTACAGTCTACAAAATAATAATAATAATTTATTTATCCCTATTTTCTGTTACACTTTTTTTCGGAGATAACAGCAAAAAAAGGGAGGGAGAACACATTAGCCAATGGCTTTTTAGGGGGTGTTCCCTTAGAAAACGATGAATATACAAATATACCATTGAAAAATATACAGTTCCGAAATTGTACAGGTAATTTTCAACAGAAAAAACATAAATAAATTGGAATTTTTTGTACATTTCTTTACAGAAGACTTCGAAAAGCATCACTACTTATATCATTGTGAACATTTTTACAATTAAATGAGGAGAGAAAAGAAAAATGATGAGATGTCTGCACAGAGATCTACAAACTATTTGCATTGCATCTGCTTCCTTTAACATTTGTACATTATTTTCGTGTTGGTGTTTTTTAAATACAGGTGTTGGGTGGAAGGTAATTTGAATCAGATATCCCTGGTGATGTATTCAATTAGTAGTCTCTTGAATTGATTTAGTGAAGTGACATTTTTGATTTTTGCAGGAAGTTTGTTCCAGGTTTTAGCACCTCTGTATTTTATACTTTTCTGACTTATGGCTTTTCTGAAAAGCGAAACCTTCACGTTGGCTTCATTTCTTAGATTGTACAACATTTCTTCTTCTTCTATGGTTATGAAAAAGGATCTGAAGAGAGGGGGAAAGTCCGGTGTTTTCAAAGCATTGTAAACAAGGATCGCCTCGGCTTTCTGAAATAGCTGGTATATGCTTAAGAGTCTCACTTCCTTGTATCTCGAAATAACCGATGCGTTCCAGGGAAGGCGCCAAATTGAACGAACGCTTCGAAGTTCAAGTTGTTTGAAGGAGTTTAAACTTGAAGTTCAAGTCAAATATCTTTTGTCTTCTCAACCTCCAACCCAAGCACGGTACTAAGTACTATCGGTTCTAATACCTCTCGTGTTTGGGGTTTTCATTAAAATGTCAAAAGAAGAAATTCGAACCAAAGCCACAGCATTAGTCAACACCTCATTCGTCCGACTTGGAAGTAGACTTCGTTGATGAATTCCTATTGTTTTCGGCACTCAACAAGGACAAAACGTCTGTGGCAGAATTCATAAAGGCAAAAATAAAAGATAAACTGATTACTAGTTTCCCAAACATACATATAGCTTTAAAAATTTATCTATTCATAATTGGATCGAATGCTGAAGGAGAGCGCTCATTTTCGAAACTTCAGCAGATCAAGAACTGTGTACGCTCAACAATCAGCCAAGTTCGCTTATCGTCGTTGGTACTTCTATGTATCGACAACGATAATACTTGTCATATGGACTTCGAGGACGTTACTAAAGATTTTGCTACAACGAGAAGCCCAAGCAAAAAACTTTTGTAATCTTCAGAAATGGCACAAGTAATCTAGATATTGACGATAGTGTAGATTTTGTTTCTTTTTAATTTCAAGTATAATGTTAAAGTTTTATAGCTGCATTATTTTTATCTGAAAACCTTTAAATCCCTACTTTTTACTTTTTTTCCCCTTCCTTCGTAGGCCCTAGGCACAGTTTCTGTAGTGCCTAATGGGAAATCCGACACTGATAAAAAAATTTACAGCTGAAATAAAAATATATTTAACCGGGACATAAACTAAACTTTCCGGGACAACAGTCTAATATTCGGCACTGTCCTGGCTAAACCGGGACGTGTGGTTACCCCAGATATAGTCCATTGTGGATGAGGGTGGTCATAATTCAGGATCACTGAGTGAAAAAAGTAGGTTATATTCAATTCATAAAGGAGGTGAGAAATCTTTGGCAAAGGATGCAAAGAAATTGAGAAAAGACTTCATTACTATGTAAACACTAGAGGAACGGACGGAACACATTGACCATTTGATATCGATGGTTCAACTGTTGGTAATCCTGCTAAGTTTGCTGTATAAGAAATTTTCAAAAAAATACACACATCACTCAGGGATTATTTAGGGAAGTGGACGCTAGAAGTTTATTAAAGTCTAATAGTAAGCTATATGATTTTGTGATAACTGAGGTGAAAGTGGAAGAGAAATTGTTGAAGCTAACAAAAAAAAAAAAAACAGGCACTTCGGATGAATGTCCAATTGCATTAAGGGTGGCAGCAAAGGAGGTAAGTAAACCTCCGAGCCGAGAATTAGGGTTGAATTTGAAAGTGTCTGCAATTCTGCCCAGACACGATAGGAGGGAGTATATGATGAGAGCCTTGTCGATCAATTCGGCCCTGGAAAGATTGTGCAAGGCTCAAGGGGTAGAATTTTTTTCAGCCTGGACTGTACTTGTTAACAGGAGAGATTGCTTCTACAGGGATGGGATACACTTAAATAGAAAGGGTGCAAGAATATTTGCTGATGCTATCGAGGCAGTGTTAGGTGGGTCGGAAAACTGCTAGCTTGGGGGGAGACAAAGACCAATAGATTGACAGTAGCCACTGGCAGAGGTGAAACAGATTCTTGCACTGCTTCTATTAGAATGAGCAGAAGCCTGAAAAACAAGATGCATGGTATTTCAGAGACTGCTGGGAGCCATTGCGGTACAAGTAAACACATGGGTTGTGTTAGGATAGCTAAGAATAGAAACAGGTGCAGGTATACTTGCGTGTACACCAATGCTAGGAGTTGAGTAAATAAATTTGATGAATTTGAGGTATTGCTCAAAACATCAAAGGCAGATATTGTTGGGATATCAGAGACGTGGTGTCACACAGATATAAGGGATGAGAAATGCAATTTGGGGAGTACAACGTCTACAGAAAGGATAGAGAGGATAGGAAGGGGGGGAGGGGTTATGCTATTAGTTAAGAAACATAAAAACCAAGGAAGTGAAGCCAGTCGACATCGCTGGACAGTGCAGTGTTGAGACAGTTTGGTGTGACATAAGCATTGGGAGATCAAAATTGAGAGTAGGAGTGTGCTATAGGCCTAATGACTCTGATGAGTATAATAAGGAACTGTACAGGGAAATAGAGTGGGCCAGTAAATCAGAGAGTCTTATAATGGGAGATTTTAATTTCCCAGATATTGACTGGAATTTGGGGGCTGGTTACTCACACACTAGCAGGGCTTTTGTGGATTTATTGGATGATTGTTTTCTACATCAGCATGTTCGGGAGGCAACTAGAGGGAGTAATACTCTTGATTTGATTATCAGCAGTGATTCTTCATGCATTCAGAATCTGCAGATAAATGAACCACTAGGTGGCAGTGATCACAGTGTGCTGAAGTGAGATTTACTGAAAGAGGTAACTACCATTAGGGGTAAAGGGAAGGGTTATTGTTTCCGTAAAGGCGACTACGATGGACTGAGACAGTATTTAAATTCTATACAGTGGGACCAACTGATGATGTTACCAACAGCAAATTCAAAATGGGAAGCATTCAAAGAACTTATCTTGGAAGCTACTAGGCTTTACATACCAACTAAGAAATATTGTTCAAGGTTTAGGCCAAAATGGATGTCAGATGAACTAATGAGGCATATGGCAGAGAAGAAAAATGCATGGGATACTTACAAATTAACACATGACACAGAAGCCTATGATAGATACAAGTTGATATGCAACCAAGTTACAAAGGAGGTTAGGCAGGCGAAGGCAGATTACGAGAAATCCTTGGCAAGGGATGCAAAGAAAAACAGCAAAGAGTTCTTTACTTATGTAAACTCTAGAAGGAAGGGGATGAATCAGATTGGTCCACTTGATATTGATGGGTCAACTGTTGATGATCCTGCTCAGGTAGCTAACAAACTAAATGAATATTTTGCATCGACATTCACACATGAGGAGTTATTCAGCAAGGGGAATGCCAGAGGTGTATTCAACTCTAGCAGTAAGCTACAGAATCTTGAAATAACTGGGAGTAAAGTGGAGGAGAAACTGTTGAAGATAAACACAAGAAAGGCACCCGGGGTGGATGGGATCTATCCAGTTATATTAAAGGAGGCAGCAAAGGAAGTAAGCAAACCCTTAGCCATAATTATGAGAGCTTCCTTGGACTCAGGGGAGGTACCCATAGACTGGAAATGTGCAAATGTGACCCCAATTCACAAAGGAGGATCAAAGGCTGACACAAGTAATTATAGACCTGTGAGCTTAACTTCTGTTCCAGGAAAATTAATGGAGGCACTGGTTAAAGAAGCACTGCAGGATCATTTAGACAAGACTTCAGTTATAGCTCAGACACAGCATGGTTTTGTTAAGGGGAAGTCTTGCCTGACCAACTTGATTGGATACTATGATGCAGTCACAAAAGAACTGGATGCAGGGAATAACTTTGATATTATATACTTGGATCTTAGAAAGGCTTTTGATACTGTTGCACATGGAAGACTGCTACACAAATTGGAGCAGTGTGACATTGGAGGCAAATTGCTGCTATGGATAAAGGGGTGGTTGAGGGGGAGAAGACAGAGAGTGGTAATCAATGGACACTGCTCATCGTGGACTAATGTTATTAGTGGAGTCCCTCAGGGCTCAGTGTTGGGTCCATTATTGTTTTCTGTATTTATAAATGATATTGATGATGGTATATCAAGCTTAATGTCCAAGTTTGCAGATGATACAAAGGTTGGCAGGGTTGTCAAAGACACTACTGACACTATGCTGCTGCAACAGGATCTGGAAAGGTTGAGCAGATGGGCTGAGAGGTGGCAAATGAAGTTTAACATTGACAAATGTAAAGTACTACACATGGGATAAAGCAACCCCAGAGCAACGTATCAACTCTGTGGTACTACACTGACAGTGGTAGAGAATGAAAGGGACTTGTGGGTGATTGTGCAGGTAGATATGAAGTTCTCTGAGCAGTGCAGACGGGCTGCAAGAGTAGCTCATGGAGTATTGTCAATGATATACAGGAATTTTTCCAGCAGGAATAAGGAGGTGATTATTCCATTGTATAAGGCAATGGTCAGGCCACACCTAGAGTACTGTATACAGGTCTGGAGGCCTCATTTCAAGAAGGATGTAGAGCTGCTGGAACGAGTACAGAGAAGGGCAACAAGATTAGTGAATGGAACAAAGGGGTGCTCTTACGAAGAAAGGCTTAAGTTTTGCAAATTACAGTGTCTGGAGACTAGGCACCAGCGAGGTGATCTGATAGAGGTGTATAAGGCCTTGAATGGTTTAAGCATGCTCAATGCTGATGGGATTTTTCCTCTAGCTCAGAAAAATCACCTGAGAGGGCATAAATTCAAATTGAGGAAAGACAGATGTAGGATAGACGTGCGGAAATTTGCCTTTAGACAGCGGGTGGTTGGTTGGTGGAACAGACTGCCATCCCTTGTGGTGGAGGTTGATAGCCTAAATAAGTTTAAGGCTCAGCTGGACAGGTATTTTGAATGAACAGAGGGATGAAGTGGAAGTGAGGTTTTTTTTTTTTTTTTTGGCTGATGCTGCATAAGCTTGCTTTCTTGCATCAAATGCCTCTACTAATGCTAATGCTAATGCTAATGCTAACCTTTAGCCATAATTATGAGAGCATCCTTGGATTCAGGGGAAGTCCCCGTTAATTGGAGATCTGTGAATGTATCCTCAATTCACAGAGGAAGTACATAGGGCAGGGTGACAAGAGTAATTAGAAACCTGTCAGCTTAACCTCTGTTCCAAGGAAAATAATTGAGTTGCTGGTTAAAGAAGTGATTTAGGACCAGCTAGACAGGAGTGCTGATATACTTCATTAACAGCATGGGTCTATTTAGAGAAGATCCTGTCTGACCAACTTGACTCGATGATATGATGCAGTCAGAAAGGAACTTGATGCAAAAAAAATATTTTTATTATATCAAATAATTGGATTTCAGGAAGGCTTTTTATACTGTTGCACATAAAATAAAAGATTGGAGTACACATAGGAGCAGTGCGCTATTAAGGACGGTTGAGTGCGAGAAGACAGAATGGACACTTCCCTTCGTGGACTAATGCTATTAGTTAGTCTGCGCACAGTGGTATCGTCACCGTCCTCCCCACACCGGGTGGAAAAGGCCCGGGTTCGAATCCCGTCGATGACGCGAGGAACTTTAATGGCCTTTTTTTCACTCCGTGTCTGAGTTAGTCGGTCTCAGACGTAGATAGCAAGGTTTTTATGGTGGAAGAGCGCCCTCAGTAGACTCCGTTCCAATCGCTGCTCTCTTCAGCTTTTTAAACTTGTCAGAAAATACTTTGCTCATCGCATGTTGTCTCTAGAAATTGCGGTTTTTTTTCGTCCAGCAAAACAGGCAAATTGACCACAGAACACACGCAATTTATAGACACAAATACGGGTTAATGTATTCAATTACGGGCAACCCTAAAATAATAATAAATAATGCTATTAGTCCACGAAGCCTTGCTCTCTCACCTGGGAAAGTGTTAGAGAGACTAATCGCTAATAAAATTACCACACTTCAGGGGGCTACAAGCTTCACATCCTCTCTTCAGTACGGTTTTAGGCTTGGAGGCGAAGACGCCTTATTGATAGCTTCACTTCCAAGTACGTTATGGCAATCTTTATCGATTGTAAGGGCGCTTTTGATACTTTATGGTGGAAGAGCGCCCTCAGTAGACTCCGTTCCAATCGCTGCTCTCTTCAGCTTTTTAAACTTGTCAGAAAATACTTTGCTCATCGCACTGTCACCGTCATCACTAAAAGCACGAAGATTCACAGATCTGTCTCCCGTGGTTGCCTCCAAGGATCAATTTTGGGTCCCTTGATTTGGAACCTAATTCTTGATGATTAGCTGCTTAGGATGACTGAATTTCAAAATGTGCAACAACTTGTGCATGCAGATGACCTTATCATTTGGTAAATGGAAACTCAAGTTCTGATTTAGAACTCTATGCCAATAAAGTACTCTGAAATATCGTCTTGATCCTCTAAGAACAAGTTGAAATATCCCCAACGAAATCGAAGATCATGATTTTTAAACACAAATTAGACTATGGCAGACCACCAGTTGTAAAACTTGACAAGAAATCACTTACACTTATCCAAAGCACCAAAGTTTTAGGAGCCATCTTCAACAACTGCTTTTCCTTTACTGCACATATTCAATATCTGTCCGTCAAAGTTAAGAGTTTTACCGCAATGCTGCTCCACATTACTAGACAAGACTGATGATTGAACACTAAAACCCTACATCTATTTTATAATGCTGCCGTTATCCCAATTACAACATATGCTGCTAGCCTTTGGTTTAGACATAATGCACTTTAGCATTAGCATTAGCAGAGGCATATGATGCAAGAAAGCAAGCTTATTCAGCATCAGCCAAAAAAAAAAAAAAAAAACCACTCCCATTTCACCCCTCCGTTCGTTCGAAATACCTGTCCAGTTGAGCTTTAAATTTGTTTAGGCTATCAACTTCAACAACAAGTGATGGAAGTCGGTTCCACCAACCAACCACCCGCTGGCCAAAGGCAAATTTCCGCACATCTATCCGACATCCGTCCTTCCTCAATTTGAATTTATGCCCTCTGAGGTGATTATTCTGAGAAAGATGAAGAATCCCATTGGTATTGAGCATGCTCAAACCATTCAAAGCCTTATACACCTCTATCAGACCACCTCGCCGGTGCCTAGTCTCCAAACTCTGTAATTTGCAAAACTTAAGCCTTTCTTCGTAAGAGCAACCCTTTGTTCCATTTACTAATCTTGTTGCCCTTCTCTGTACCCGTTCCAGCAGCTCTACATCCTTCTTGAAATGAGGCCTCCAGACCTGTATACAGTACTCAAGATGTGGCCTTACCATTGCCTTATACAAGGGAATAATCACCTCCTTATCCCTGCTAGAAAAATTCCTGTATATCATTGACAAGACACCATGAGCTACTCTTGCAGCTCGTCTGCACTGCTCAGAGAACTTCATATCTGCCTGCACAATTACCCCCAGGTCCTTTTAATTCTCCACCACTGTCAGTGTAGTACCGCAGAGTTGATACGTTGCTCTGGGGTTACTGTTTCCCATATGCAGCACTTTACATTTGTCGATGTTAAACCTCATTTGCCACCTCTCAGCCCATCTGTTCAACCTTTCCAGATCC
Organism: Mastigoproctus giganteus; assembly: GCF_048544385.1. Taxonomy (NCBI): domain Eukaryota; kingdom Metazoa; phylum Arthropoda; class Arachnida; order Uropygi; family Thelyphonidae; genus Mastigoproctus; species Mastigoproctus giganteus. Next base: position 132,759,234 of record NC_143585.1, on the reverse strand, counting down.
TGTTGCAGCAGCATAGCGTCAGTAGTGTCCTTAACGACCCTGCCAACCTTTGTATCATCTGCAAACTTGGACATTAAACTTGATATCCCATCATCAATATCATTCATAAACACCGAAAACAACAACGGACCCAACACTGAACCTTGAGGAACTCCACTAATAACATTAGTCCACGTTGAGTAGTGTCCATTGATTACCACTCTCTGTCTTCTGCCACTCAACCATCCCCTTATCCATAGCAGCAATTTGCCTCCAATGCCACACTGCTCCAATTTGTGCAGCAGTCTTCCATGTGCAACAGTATCAAAAGCCTTTCTAAGATCCAAATATATAATATCAAAGTTATTCCCTGCATCCAGTTCTTTTGTGACTACATCATAGTATCCAATCAAATTGGTCAGGCAAGACCTGCCCTTAACAAAACCATGCTGCGTCTGAGCTATAACTGAATTCTTGTCTAGATGATCCTGCAGTGCTTCTTTAACCAGTGCCTCCATTAATTTACCTGGAACAGAAGTTAAACTAACAGGTCTATAATTACTTGTGTCAGCCTTTGATCCTCCTTTGTGAATTGGGGTTACATTTGCACAACTCCAGTCTATGGGTACCTCCCCTGAGTCCAAAGAAGCTCTCATAATTATGGCTAGGGGTTTGCATACTTCCTTTGCTGCCTCCTTTAATATAACTGGATAGATCCCATCCACCCCAGGTGCCTTTTTTATGTTTATCCTCAACAATCTCTCCTCCACTTTCCTCTCAGTTATTACAAAATCATCCAGCTCACTGCCAATGTTTACTTTACCTACATCATTCTCCTTCCTGAATAACTCCTCATGCGTGAATGTAGATGCAAAATACTCGTTTAGATTGTTAGCCACCTGAGCAGGATCCTGAACTGTTGAACCATCAATATCCAGTGGACCAATCTGATTCATCCCTTTCCTTTTCGAGTTCAAGTATGTAAAGAACTCTTTTCTGTTTTTCTTTGCATCCTTTGCCAAGGATTTTTCATAGTCTGCCTTTGCCTGCCTAATCTCCTTTGTGACTTGGTTACAGACCAACTTATATCTATCATAGGCTTCCATGTCACCCATTAATTTGTATGTATCCCATGCATTTTTCTTCTCTGCCACATGTCTCATTAGTTCATCTGACAACCATTTAGGCCTAAACCTTGAACAATATTTCTTAGTTGGTATGTAAAGCCTGGTAGCCTCCAAGATTAGTTCCTTGAATGCTTCCCATTTTGAGTTTGCTGTTGGTAACATCATCAGTTGGTCCCACTGTATAGAATTTAAATACTGTCTCAGACCATCATAGTCGCCTTTACGAAAACAAAAACCCTTCCCTTTACCTCTGATGGTAGTTACCTCCTTGAGTAAATCCCACTTCAACACACTGTGATCACTGCCACCTAGTGGTTCATTTATCTGCAGGTTCTTAATGCATGAAGAATCACTACTGATAATCAGATCAAGAGTATTGCTCCCTCTTGTTGCCTCACGAACATGCTGATGTAGAAAACAATCATCCAATAAATCCACAAAAGCCTTGCTAATGTGCGAGTGACCAACCAACAAATTCCAGTCAATATCTGGGAAATTAAAGTCTCCCATTATAAGACTCTCTGATTTACTGGCCCACTCTATTTCCCTGTACAATATCTTATTATACTCATCAGAGTCATTAGGCCTATAGCACACTCCTACTCTCAATTTTGATTTCCCTATGCTTATGTCACACCAAACTGACTCGACACTGCCCTGTCCATCGATGTCGACTGGCTTCACTTCCTTGGACTTTATGTGTTTCTTAATTAATAGCATAACCCCTCCTCCCCTCCTGTCCTGTCTATCCTTTCTATACACATTGTATTCCCCAAATTCCAGTTCCGCATTACTTATATCTGTGTGACACCACGTCTCTGATATCCCAACAATATCTGCCTTTGATGTTTTGAGCAATACCTCAAATTCATCAAATTTATTTACCAAACTCCTAGCATTGGTGTACACACAGGTATACATGCACCTGTTTCTATTCTTAGCTACCCTAACACAACCCATGTGTTTACTTGTACCGCAATGACTACCAGCAGTCTCTGAAATATCCTGCATATTGTTTTTCAGACTTCTGCTCATTTCAATAGAAGCAGTGCAAGAATCACTTCCACCTCTGCCACTGGCTACAGTTAATCTATTAGTCCTTGTATCCCCCCCAACTAGCAGTTTTCCGACCCACCTAACACTGCCTCGACAGCATCAGCAAAAATTCTTGCACCCTTTCTATTTAAGTGTATCCCATCCCTGTAGAAGCAATCTCTCCTGTTAACAAGTACAGTCCAGGCTGAAAAAAAGTCTACCCCTTGAGCCTTGCACAATCCCTCCAGGGCCGAATTGATCGACAAGGCTCTCATCATATACTCCCTCCTATCGTGTCTGGGCAGAATTGCAGACACTTTCAAGGTCAACCCTAATTCACGGCTTTTTTTCAACAGTGACCTGTACTTGCTAAGTAATTCCGCCGGTCTCCTACTCTTAATATCATTAGTGCCAACGTGTACAACTATATCACCTTTTGTGCCCTTAAAAGGTGATATCCGCTCTACAACGTCATCAACCTTTGCCCCTGGCAGACATACCCTGGTCCTATTCCACCTATCCTTTTTACAAAGTATGTTCCCCGTTTGACAATAGAGTCACCAACAACTACTAGTTCCTGTGGGAAAAACTGTAAACTTAAACTGTACTAACTAAGTTATCCACTATTCAACGTTGTTTTATTCTTAGCCTACTTCACGTTTGCCGACCAGTGTCAACTCCAGCTCTACAGACACTTGCAAGCACTATACCACTTGACCTGCATGTTGTGTTTAGAGGACTTTGCTTTTACATCCCCAGAGGCATTTCTATGGAATTTCAGGAAATCATTGTTAACCCTCAGGCTGATCCCAAAACTGAACAAACCTGATGCTGGAATTTGTCAGTGAACACCTGGCAGAATAGATGGAATTCTACCGAAAAATTCGTTCCCGACGTTACTGCACTACTTTCATCATCCGCCAGAAAATGGTTTTCATCCTCACTGTTTACCTCGTATACAAGGTGTCTCAAAAATACCCAGCATAACTTCAGGAATGAGTTCCTCATATGTAGACTGTAAAAATATTTTATATCAACATAGTTCTGGAAATGCTTGGTTCCCGAGTTATTAACTGGAATGTCTTATTTCCCGGAGGTGATTTCCTTCATCACAAGGTACTGACAGAATCTGGTGGTTTTCCGTTCCATTCCGACCATGTACTCAAATCAGGAGCAAGTGGATATGCACTTTATGTACAGAATGGCGGACGGCAATGCTCTGAAGGCTCGTCGTTTGTACCACGTAAGGTTCCCAGAACGAAGATGTCCAGACAGGTAAACATTTGAAGGTATCCATCGCCGCCTTTATGAACATGGGACCTTTACACCTCGTGCTGCCGACAGAGGACGACTCCTGAAGTAGTGGGGTGGACCAACTGCCAGGCTTCCACGCGCACTGATTTAAACCCACTAGATTTCTTCTTGTGGGGCCATTTAAAGTCATTGGTGTATTCGACTCCGCTAGCTGATGTGGAAATTCTCCGCAATCGAATTGTGGCAGGTTGTGAGACAGTACGAAACATGCCAGGAATTTGGCATCGCCTTCGCGAGTCCATGAGACGCCGATGTGAGGCCTGTATTCAGTCAGAAGGTAGACATTTTTAACAATTACTATAAGGTGATGTGAACAGTTAAGTGTCATAGACAGACTTTCAAAACTCGGAAACCAAGCATTTCCGGAACTGTGTTGATATAAAATATTTTTATTGTCTACATATGAGGAACTCATTCCTGAAGTTATGCCGTGTATTTTTGAGACAACATATATATGCTAACTGTACATGGTTTGCTTAACGCAAAACTCTCCCAATTCAGACTTTCTAATACAGTCTCCTTGATGTTGGCTACCGAAAGACTCCCCCTCACGTATTTTTTGAATGCTCCATTTATGAGGACCTAAGATTTGCTCTTAAGGCAATAGTACCAAAACTTGTGTCCCGGATGTGAGAAGATACTCATTTCTGTCAACAATTTCCAGGCTCTTCAAACCTTCTGCAATGCTGCTTTTAATCGCAGGAAGTTTTTCAATGTTAATGCAAGCAATCAAACTGAAAACACTTCATAAATGAAAATACAAGCTGTTGCCTACACGATCATGAAGTCCTGCTTGTTAAGATGAAATTTTACAATGGATATAGATACGAGGGTTGCTCTGCTGCTATTCAACTCTCGAATTTCAGGTGCAGTAAGCTGCCGATTGCGTTTAGAAATCAGTGCTGTGGTCTTATCTAGGCTTCCGCGTGATCGTCCTGAACTTGGGCTGTCCTTTGAACTGCCAGTCTCCTTGAATTATCGAATGGTAGATTTTACTCCTTTAAATGAAACACACAGTGTTTTTCCAATATTTCTCATGAAACAGAATTATAATACTATTTCTGTTTTCGACATTCAATTCCTTATTTCTTGCCATGATGTTTACGAAATACACAAAACTTACATGATGGGTGTTCGATTTTATAAGTTACAGGTCTTATGCCTCTATTTATATTATTGCAAAACCTCTGTAATCATCCACAATCTTCTTTAATATCCAAACAATATTCCCATTTTTTAGAAATATTCTAGAGTCATCTACCCACAGTGGCTCACATCTCACGAGTATGATCTTGGCAAACTCAGGGTCCTGAGCTAGATATCATCATTCTTCTCTTCCTTTGTGATTCCTTTCTACTTCTCTCTCTCTCTCTCTCTCTCTCTCTCTCTCTCTCTCTCTCTCTCTCTCTCTCTCTCTCTCTCTCTCGCTCTCTCCCAGGGAAACTCGGGAATTTTTTTTGGCTGGTGCAGCATAAGCCTGAGGCTTCCTTGCACCATATCGCTAATAATAATAATACATCAGAAGCTAGCAAGGAAATACCAGTTGGTCGAAGAAAGTGTACTGTACTACAAGTACGAACCCCAGGCAGTACTAAACACCAATCTACAATCTGTACTGAGACCGTGCAATAATAACGGATAGGACAATCCCGCACAACAGAACAGACATCACCCTTGTGGACAAGAAGAAAAAGGCTATCTATCTGATTGACATAGCGGTACCCAACACTGGCAACCTGCAGAAAACCCATGGAGAAAAAATCAGGAAGTAGTAGTAGTAGTAGTGGCATGTGATGCAAAAAAGCAAGTGTATGAGATTATGCAGCATCAGCCAAAAAAAAAAAAAAAAAAAAAAAAAAAATTCACACCGTTCCCTCCAAATGCCTATCCAATTCCTCTTTAAATTTATTTAACCTATCAACTTCCACAACGACAGATGGAAGTTTGTTCCAGCAATTAACCACCTGTTGGCTAAAGTCAAATTTCCGCTCATCTATTCTACATCTGTCTTTTCTTAATTTGAATTTATGCCCCCTTAGGTTCGTAATCTGAACAAGTGAAAGGATCCCATCAGAATTCAGCGTGCTCAACCCATTCAAGGCATTATACACTTCAATCAGATCACTGCGCAGGTGCCTAGTCCCCAGCCACTGCAATTTGCAGAACTTAAGCCTCTCTTGGTAAGAGGATCCCTTAATTCCACTCACCAATCTTGTTGCTCTTCTCAGTACACGTGCAAGCAAATCTACATCCTTCCTAAAATGAGGCCTCCAGACCTGTACGCAGTATTCAAGGCGTGGCCTAACCATTGCCTTATACAGAGGGACAATCACCTCCTTTTCCCTGCTAGCAAAATTCCTATATATCATTGATAAAACCCGATGACCTGCCTGGCAGCCTGTCTGCATTGCTTAGAAAACTTCATATCTGACTGCACAATTACTCCCAGGTCTTTTTCATTTTCTACCACCTTAAGTGTAGTACCACTCAGTTGGTACGTTTCTCTGGGGTTACTTCTACCCATATGCAGCACTTTGCATTTGTTAAGGTTAAACTTCAGTTGCCACTTCTTAGCCCATCTGCCCAAATTTTCTAGATACTGTTCCAGTAGCACACTGCCATTACTGTCATTAACAACCTTGCCAACCTTTGTATCATCTGCAAACTTTGACATTAAGCCTGATATACCTTCATCAATATCATTGATAAATATACGAAAGAACAGTGGACACAACACCGAACCCTGTGGGACTCCACTAATAACATTAGTCCACGAAGAGCAGCACCCATTGATTACCACCCTCTGTCTTCTCCCACTGAACCATCCTTTTATCCATTGTAGCAACTTACCCTTAATACCATTCTGCTCCAATTTGTACAATAGTCTTCCATGCGCAACAGTGTCAAAAGCTTTCCTGAAATCCAAATATATGATACCAAAATTATTTTTTGCATCCAGTTCCTTTGTAACCACATCATAATATCCTATCAATTTTCTCAGACAAGACTTACCCTTTACAAACGCCATGCTGTGTCTGAATTATTGCTGCTGTCTTGTCTAGATGATCCTGCAATGCATCTTTAACCAGTGACTCCATTATTTTATCGGGAACAGAAGTTAAACTAACTGGTCTGTAATTACTAGTATCACCCTTCGATCCTCCTTTGTGAATTGGGAATACATTTGCACATCTCCAGTCCGTGAGGGCCTCCCCTGAGTCCAAGGATGCTCTCATAATTATGACTAAGGGTTTGCTTAGTTACTTTGCCGCCTCCTTTGATATAACTGGATAGATCCCATCCACCCCAGGTGCCTTTCTTATGCTTAACTTCAACAATTTCTCCTCCACTTTGCTCTCAGTTATTGCAAAATCGTTAAGCACCCTGCTACAATTTGATAACCTTCTGCCATTTTCAAAACTTAATAACTTCTCATGTGTGAATGTTGATGCAAAATAATCATTCAGTTTGTTTGCTATCTGAGCAGGATCATCAACAGTCGAACAATCGATATCAAGTGGACCAATCAGATTAATCCCCTTCATTTTAGAGTTTATATAATTAAAGAAATCCTTGCTGTGTTTCTTAGCATCCTTTGCCAAAGATTTCTCGTTATCTGCCTTAGCCTACCTAACCTCCTTTGTGACCTGATTACAGACCAGCTTATATCTGCTATAGGCTTCTGAGTTGCTTGATAATTTATATGCATCCCAAGAATTTTTCTTCTCTGTCAAGAGTCTTATTAGTTCATTTTATAACCATTTAGGCCTAAACCTTGAAAAATATTTCCCTGAGTTGATGCCTATTTTCTAGACACTCTCTGCACCTGGCACACACAAAGACATCCTTGGCTAGATCGTGTTCTGTTCCAGAGAGTTCGGAAAACATTTCGCAAGGTGCACATTTTTTTACGCTGTGATGCGTTGGAGAATCGCCCCCCTCAGTTCTCTCCCGAGTCACAGCACTCCTGCCACTTTGTGTCCGTTGCTTTGCTGCTCTAGTCTGGGGCATGATATTTTAAATTAATAAGATCAATAAATTTAATTAATTAATTGTCAATACTACGCTATCTAATAGAATCCTAAATGCAGCGATGCGCATTACGTTATATAATTTTACGTTAGAACTATCTAGTTACCACAATTAGAAGTTTGAATTGCCTACTACTCTATACAAAAACAATGGCTGCAAGATTCGAACGAAATAACAGTTTTACGTATATTAAGTAGTAATCTACAAAAACTCTTTATCTAAATTAAAAATAAAAATAACCAGCGTAACTATAACTATAAGAATACGTATAAAGTTCAATTTAAAATAACAATTAGGTAAACAAAAAGGCAAACACTTATCGCTTTTTCGGAACCTGCAATTCACAGCTGTAATTTTTAAAGAGAGTCAGCGCCTCTCTCTAAATGGTAAGTACACGAACCTAAGACAGGAGATCAAAGTGGTCTGGCATATGCAACAAGTAACGACCATCCCGTTCATCCTTTCAACCACAGGTTTTGTTCAAATACCCAACATAACAGCGTAGAAGCAATACGTCTCCCAGCGAACACCTACAAGGTACTCCAGAAAGTCGCAATCCTGAACACCTGTAGGATAGTCAGAGAGATCCTCGACCAACACCCGACATAACAACAACCACCCTGTGTACTTGGTAGCAATACCCGTCACGAGGTGGAACCTCCAATCAGGGAGAAAATAATATATAAGAGCAATAATAATAATAAGAACCACATTCAATTGTCGTCTACAGTGTTCTACCACATTAAGGAGTCTACTGCATCCTTCTGGGATATTCTTAAATATTCTAGAAATTTCTTTCATATTATTTATGGTTTTTTGATTTTTATACATAATAGAAAATATTTTAATAAAAAATGGTAAAGAAGTTGCTCCTATTTTAATAAGAGTTTTGAAAATTAATTAAAATTAAATGCGATTCCGAACTTTTAGGCGGGAATGTATATCAGTGCCTGCAAAGCACTGTACCGAAGATCACCAGAATATAACACTGTTCTTAATTTGTTAATAATATATATTGCATAAGAATATGTTTTGTATTAATTTATTTATTTTTAATATTCATTTTTAATATAACTAATTAAATAAATAAATATATATAATTTTTTTTTCTTTAAAACTTTGCACATTTTCTGGTGAGCAAGTAGTGAACTAACAGTGGCGGGAGCCGCAGGAACGCGCGATGGAAAGATTTAAAATAAGAGTTGTGCAAACCTCTCCCATATAGGTAAAATCAGTGTCTGCCATTTTGCTTCTGCCATAATACAATTGTATTACACCGCGGTGGTTTACCAAAAGAAACAGAGATAAACAGGGGGGCATTAGTACTGTGATATTACTAATACTGAACTATGATGAGTTTCATGCTACTTTCACGTTTCGTTTATTTTTGTGAATAATTGAATCTGCCCATTGCACTATTTTTCTTGAATAACGATGCTGCGCAGTAAGGATGGTTTTGATTGAACCTGACGTAATCCTGTGCCCTAGGGTAGAGGAAGAATCTTCCCCTTTGCCCCTTTTGGCATTACGGGGGATAGGTATTATATCAAATATGAATTTTTTAAACTTTGCTGTTGTATTTTGTTGAATAGTTTAAGGCATTGTATACAGTTAGCTCTTATAGGTAATGAATTCACTGTCATTCGTCATTGTAGGCACAGAAGCACAGCTTCGGTGATAGGCTTCATGTTCCGTCGCCACTGCGGTGAATGCTGTCACTTGGACTGTGTTATGCCTCTGCTCTTGTAGTTTAAATCTCCCTAGGAGTAGGTAAGTACTTTTATGTGTTTTGTGTAATGCTACCTTAATGTTATAACTCACCTTAACTTCGATATAATGATATGTTTAATATCGCCTTCCTGTCTTAGCTGACATCTTACATTTCATACCATCAAGTGTTTTCATCACTCCATCACTCGTTTTTTTTACACGCGGTTTTTAATTAAAATGTGTACAGTTTTTTAATTTAATTTTTATGTAATTTTAAATTTTTCAAAAATCCAGAATATTTATGTTTTTCATGTTTTAGTACTACCCACAATAATGTGGTCAAGCAGGATTTCAGTATTTTTATAGTTTGTCATCTCTAATTAAGTTGGGGATCATATGCACATTCAAATCAGCTAGCATTCCTTTATTTAATTGGCATATGTTATGAAGCTGAAGAGAATTCTTAAATACAAGAACAACATTATATAGTGAACAAGAAGTAAAAGTTTTCATAGCTGCACAACTTAATTTTTTTTTAACTACTCAGCAAATTCCACTTACTCCTCATAGAAACTAAGATATGGGCATCCAACAAAGCTGCTTTATTTGTCGTTAGAATGAGATTTATATAGATCACACCCAATGATTATACCCATTGTTGTTATATTTAAGAAATACTATAATACTGATAGTTCAAAAAATTATAAATCAGTGTAACAATTTAACTCCTGCAGCAAGTTTCATTGTGAATTTTAAACATGTGTGTTTGAGAGAGAGAGAGATGAACCATTTCATGTATCCATGTTTTAAAAGCAGATTTTAGAAAAAAAATATTTATTGCAGGTAATTAAACGCACATTCAGAAGTGCTCACTAAACAAAAAAAACAAAAAAAAAGTTTAGGGTAAAACAAAGCTTTTGCTTATTTTTAGAACTCTAAAAACTTGTCATTATTATTGTTTTTATTTTAACTTTTGCTTCCTTCAAAGAATACATCATCTCCATTGCTATCAAGGGCATTACTGGTTCCACATTTCTTGAAAGACTTGGCAACCCCCCTGGTGTGTTTTGTTAATTCCCATGAATTTTTCGCCCATTCACACACCTGTGAAATTGTTGGTCATTTCATTCAATGTGTGGGAAATTTTGGTTTGGTTTGGTTGCCACCATCCAGACATCTCTTAATTGAAATGTCCAGTTTTAGCAGTTGGATAAAAGTACCTGGCTTTTTTGTTGCCCCTATTACATGCAGTTGAAGTGGTCGCACACTAAAAGAACTACCATTTTCAGAAGGCTGCTTAGACATTTTTACTGCACTTTCTCTAGTCTCTGATCTAGATAAAAACACTTGGTGTGGACATGTATACCTTCAGACCATATACTTTGGGGGGGGGGGATGTTAACTCATATTACTTAACCTTTTTTTTTTAAAAAACTTAACTGGTTTAGATTAAGTATTACATCTGATGGGATCAGTTTTTATGACTATCTGGAGGACTGCTACTTATTTCAACATGCAAATGAAAGTACAAGAGGCCCAAGTATCCTTGACTTGGTCCACTAAGGGTCCAAATACTATAAAAGATTTGATGGTGTACAAATCACTAGCAGGTGACTACAGTGTCATAAAACAGGTAGTGTCTGATGAAATTTCACTGGTCAAGAGAAAGGGTTTTAATTTTTAAGAGGAAGGACTGTAGCGGTTTAGGTTCTTTAGTTCTGCCAACTGGATGTAATGTCATTCCAGTGGATATGAATGCTATGTGGGAATTGTTTAAACAGATTATCCTGGAAGCCATAAACCTATTCATCCCCATGGTTAAGTATCTCAAAAGGAGAATGTCAAAATGGCAGAAAATAAATTTGATAGATTCTACATAGCTGAAGAAAGAAATAGTTGATACTTGCAGATTATAATGTGAAACTACTATATATGAGTACTGTAGGTAAGCAGATATGCAATCCTGCAGTTTGGATGAGAAATGCAAAGTGGAATGTAAGAATCATTGGAAAAAAGGAATTTTTTTTGTATGTCAATGCAACAAAAAAGAAAATGGTAAATCATGTAGGTCCAAAATGGTGAAGTCATAGACAATCCAGCAAAATTTGCAGGGAGAGTTGAACAAATATTTTACGTACATTTTTACATTTTAGAGCATATGTGAATGGGAGGAGAGACAGTGAGTCAGATTGTACTATAGTGATGTAACGATTGCTGAGAAGCGCATCATCAGAAATTATTGCAGATGAAAGAGTGTAAGGCACCTGGGGTAGTGGGGCATATCCCGTTATATTGAAGAATGCATGATACCATTAGGATTGCTACTGAGATCATTATATTTAAATAAATTATCCTGGAAGCCACAAGTATATTTTTCCTAGTGGTAAAGTATTTCCAACCCACAGGCTGCCTATTCTTTTGCATTGTGCAGCCGGTGACCATGTAGGCAGTGTAAGCGTTGTCTTTCCCAAATTTGAAACTAATATCTTAGAAAATGTAATTTTCTAAGATATTAGTTTCATAATATCTTAGAAATATAATGATACGTTTCATGTATGCGAAAACAAAGAAGAAAACGAATCAGACCAGACTTTTTTTTTTTTTTTTTTTCCTAAGATATTAATATCTCAGAAAATGTAATTTCACATTCACTTGAAAATAACCATTTTTCATAATATTAATTTTTTTTCTTATAATTTATCTTTCTCAGTATTTAATAATAATATTATTATTATTACCATATAATAAGAATGATATTAATGTTGTGTAATTGTTGGATTTTCTCATTATTATTAAATATAAATAAATTATCCTTTTAAGTATAAATGTTGTTAACAAAAATTTACCTATCTTTCAAGAAATGTGTAATTAGCAGTAAGGATCTGCTTTTGGTTTGTGGAACACTTGTCATGGAAACCAATTTGACTTGTGGCATTCATTTTGTATGTTTTGGTCCCCTAGCTAAAAAGTTGTATCCACCTATACTAGGTGACTGTGTCGAACTGAAGAAGTTCTAATGTCTAAGCATTCATAAGGTAGAATATAATATGCACTTGCTGACAGACCTGGTTTATTTGTATTAATAGTAGCAAATGATGAAAGGAATAAGCTTATATAGCATCAGTGAAAAAAAAAAAAAAAAACTACCCATCTCATCTGTTCATCCTCTAATTCTTCCTTAAATTTATTCAAACTGCTTGCCTCCACATCAGTCAGCCACACTCTGGCTGAAAGCAAATTTTTATGCATTCTTTCTACATTTATTTTTTTTTATTTAAATTTATATCCCCTTTTTATATGTTGCCTAAGAAAGAATAAGTATATCAGCATTTAGTTAAATCCATCAGTAACTTTTTTTGACCCAGGATTTAAAAATATGGGATTGAGTCAATCTGGTATGGGGTGGGCAGAGATATTTTTGGGCTGCTGCCTCACCTTGGCTGAATTGGTCTGTGGCAAATCTTGTTTGACAAAAATATTTGGTTTCTCTTCCATCAAGTCAGAAGAAAAGGTTTTTAAAGTCTGTTGGTTTTCCCTCAGAGTGAATTAAAAACCCCTTTGCTGCACATGTGCATCCTGATATAATTAACATAAATCCTTTAACTATGTTTGCCAGACACTAATTTCCAGAACTGAAGTCTTTTATGGTAAGAGCATCATCATATATGTTTCTTCTTTTTTTTTTCTCTGCAGCTATTCCATTTCTTTCTAGAATGGGGCCTCCCGACCTATATGCAGTAGCCAAGATGCACCCTAAGCTTATACAACACATTATAGCATTATACAGTAAAACAGTCACCACCTTTTCCATTCTGGAAAAATTCTGGTGTATCGTTGAGAGTACCCCATGAGCTGTCCTAGCAGTACTACCAGCTACACTGCTCAGAAAATTTTATGTCAAAGTGCCTTTCTGCACTATCCACTACCTTGGGTGCAGGACTACCTATTTGTTATGCTGTTTCAGGGACTACTGCTTCTCACATGTAGTACCTTGCATTTTCGTTATACCTAAAGTTGCAATTCAGCCTATCTGATTGATTTTCTAGGTCTTCTTGCAACATTTACCATGATTTCTGTCATTAATTAACTGCCAGCCTTCTTACCACAGAGTATAACATTAAACTTTGTCTTCATTAATATCGTTAATAAATATTGTAAACAAAGGGCTCAGTTCTCAACCCAGAGGGACTCCACTAATAACATTAGTCTATGAAGAGTAGTGCCTATTATTAACTATTCTTTGCCTTCTGCTATCAGGCATACAACATCAAGCATACAACAAAACAGACATGATGAAGTGATGCTCGCAAGGTTAAGAATAGGACACACTCATTTCAGCCACTGTTGTCTCTTGTGAGGAGAGGATCCCCTCTGTCCTACCTGTCACACACAACAAACAGTAGAACATGTACTAATTACATGTCCAGTTTTTACAGTTGAGTGTCAAAATTGCTTCAAAGTGTTGATAAGCAAACATCACTTTCTCACTCTCAAAACCATATTGGAAGATAGGAAAAATATAGCAGACGTTTTTGATTTCCTCAAAGAAATCAATTTCTATAATCTAATATGAAACCAAATATAATCTCTACAGTAAGCTATAGTTACCCCGTGACTCTTGAAAACTATTCGCAGAAAAACACGAATACAAACAAAACTGTTGTAAAAACCTTCCAGGTTCAACCATCCCTTTATTCAAATCAGTAATGGATAAAGCACTAATGCACAATGCTCCAATTTGTATTGCAGTTTTTCATGTGGAACGGTAATAAAGCTTTTCTAAGTGAATGATTCTTCAAATAGGCCTCGGGGTTGGGTATATTCATACTATGATTTTTTTTTAGTGTTTCTCACCAACCATTGAAGTAAAAACGAAAGACGAAAAACCAAATTCTTAAAATTTTAATATTTACAATAAATTTATTTACAAACAAAACAAAATACCATATTACTGATGATAGCAATTTTAAAATAAGACAACTGTGATATACAGTAAATATACAAGGTGATAATACAAATACCGAATTTAAAATACAATAAAATATACTAGGTTAAAAGCGCTAAAATATACTAACTGAAGCTTTCAAAGGCTTCTGCCTTCTTTGTCAACAGTGTACTTCTATTCTGCGGTGCATCATTAAATACCAGCAGGTTCGAGGTGCGTCTCACGTAAACATATACTGTTCCCGTCTGAACCGGAAGTGGCTCGGGAGCGTTTCAGGCAAAAACGTTCATCCCCTCCAAGGATTACCGCCTCAAAGAGGGGATGAATGCGTGTGCCCCTATCTCTATTTATATTATTCTCAATAGAACTAATTCGTAAGCTCTCGAGCCACTTGCGGTCCCAAAAATCTATGCGCCCGATCAGTGATGACTGACCTTTGAAAGCTTCAGTTAGTATATTTTAGCGCTTTTAACCTAGTATATTTTATTGTATTTTAAATTTGGTATTTGTATTATCACCTTGTATATTTACTGTATATCACAGTTGTCTTATTTTAAAATTGCTATCATCAGTAATATGGTATTTTGTTTTGTTTGTAAATAAATTTATTGTAAATATTAAAATTTTAAGAATTTGGTTTTTCGTCTTTCGTTTTTACTTCAATGGTTGGTGAGAAACACTAAAAAAATCATACTAAGTGTATGATGTCAGAATTTTTTTGCGTCCAGTTCATTTGTTATTACATTGTAGTAGTCAATCACATTGGTCAGACAAGGCTTCCTTTAATGAATCCATGCTGTGATTGCTGTATAGCTGTATTCTTTCAAGATGCTCTTGCATTACTTCTTTAATCACTGACTCCATTAATTTTCCTGTCAAAGAAGTCACACTTTACAGGTCTGTAATTACCCACTTTGCTCTCTGATCCCCTTTGTGAATTGGGGATAATTTATCCTAATGGTAAAGTATTTCCAACCCACAGGCAGCGTATTCTTTTGCATTGTGCAGTCTGTGATCATGTAGACAGTGTAAGCATTCTTTCCCAAATTTAAAGCTACCTTAGAAAATGTAATTTCGCATTGACTTGAAAATA
Organism: Mastigoproctus giganteus; assembly: GCF_048544385.1. Taxonomy (NCBI): domain Eukaryota; kingdom Metazoa; phylum Arthropoda; class Arachnida; order Uropygi; family Thelyphonidae; genus Mastigoproctus; species Mastigoproctus giganteus. The sequence continues at coordinate 132,743,999 of NC_143585.1, read as the reverse complement.
ACTGTTTTTCATAATATTAAATTTTTTTTCCTTATATTTTATCTCCAGTCTGCAAGACCTCTCCTGAATCCAAAGATGCTATCATAATTATAGCTGAAGGTTTACATAGTTTTTTTTTACTTATTTTTAATATAATAAAATATAAAATAATAAAATATAAAATATTTAATATAATTGGATAGGTTCCATTAGCCTCCAGGTGTCTTATTTACTTTTAGCATCAACAATTTCCCTTCCACTGTTAATAGTCTCGGTTAATAATCATTTAGCTCCCAGTTATAAGTTGGTATACTTCTGGTATGTCCATTCCTGTGTATGTAGATTCAAACTAATTATTCAGTTTGTCAGCAGTTAGAACAGGATCATCAAATGTTATGCTATTCATATTTAGTAGACCGATGTTTATTCCTTACCTTGTAATGTTAACATAAAGAACTTGGCTACTTTTCTTTGCATTCCTAGCAAAAAACTTCTGATTCCTTATCCTGCAAACCCCTTTGTAACTTAATTACAGACTAGTTTGTACTTTCTGTGTGTGTTTCTGTGTCCTCTGATAATTTACAATTATCCCATGCATTTTTATTCCATGTTGCTAATTTCATCAGTTCATCTGGCATTCATTTAGCTCTAAACTGTGAACAGTATCTCCTAGTTGGTATGAAATGCCAATTAGCATCTACAGTCAGTGGTGAGCTGTGAATATTTTAGCAATGGGCTCGCACTTTTGCCGATATTTTTAATGTAAAACATCCTTGGGGTGGGTTACCTACCGAGTAAATCTGATCGGCCATGGAAGTGACGTCATCCGCAGCGTATGCCAGAGGCACTTCCCACGCTCAGACCACTAGTCTCTTTGGAGCATCCACTAGTAGTATGATTAAAGCTCATGACGCATTTTTCGTGACCAGTACGATATCTTGAGTTCTAACTTTTTTGGAATTTTTGAATAGTATGACGTCACAATCATACTTACTGCAGTAAGTATGATTTCAAGTATTTGTCATGTGACTGCAACAATACAAAGATTTGTCAACAATTTCTTATTTTGTCTGGGGCACCTAACATTCCATTGTTAGGTGCCCCGACATTTAGATACATTGTTGTACATTGTTAGGTGCAGAGACATTTAGATACATTGCAGTAGCAAGTATACGTCTCTTACTTTAGTTATAAATCCATTGTATCTTGTCTTCCAGAAATTATGGAAATTTGTGAATGATCAATAAAATATTTACAATACAAAAGCTCTTATTTCGTAAGCAATACATACAAATCAAAATATCTAAATGAAACGCGAAGGATGTTTCACATAAAACCAGCTACCGCGCATGCTCGGCAGACCTGTGACTTTTTTATTCTTTTTTTTTTTTACAACTAGGGAAATATAATGAATACATTTTTTGTTTTCATGATAAAATTTTAATATTGTGAATAAAAAAATAACATAAAAATATTTCCCATATTACAAATAATGAATTATCACAAAACATTCTACAATATAAAAACAAATATTACATAAAAAAAAAAAAAAAAAAACTGTTCTAGAAAAGCTACACAAAAATCGCAGATTACATGAAAAAAATGATTGCACAAATATTCAAGAAAATTTTATTCTAAAAATTGCTATATGCAATTTACTTCTTTATTAATATTTGTTGTTGATCTTCTTTGCTCAATAGCTGAGCTATTATTACAGAGGAATGATTTGACATAACGATCTGGATCAAATTGAAGCAATGGTTTTCCATTTAGATGTATGGTCATCATAATCTGCAAAGTGTTTAATTGTCAACATTATTCATTCATTCGCTCAATATTATTCATTACGCTGAAAGCTCGCTCAGCTTTAGCACTGCTAATCGCAGTGGTTTCAAAGATATTTTCTGGCTTTCTTAATTGAAAAGGGAATTTCACTCGATTTTAAAGATAAATTGTCTTCGACAAAATCTCTAAAATATGAAATTTTTATTTCATATTATATCAGAAAACAAATTTCTTATTCGGTTTTCACCGTCTTGACACGGAGATGAAAGTTCTCATATTCCACGATTCCAGTTAGCATATGTTTAAAATTTCTTTCAATGATATCATTATTTTCTTTTAATTTAAAATCATTCTGTTGCTTTAATAACTAATCCTTTAAGGATAAAACAATGCATTTAATAACTTGTCACAAGGTAATTTTTTTACTTTCAATTTTGATTCCTTCAAATTCTTTCAACTTTAACATGCTCTCAATTTTACCTTCATAATTTCCTTCAGAATTTTTCATATTAGCAATAGCATTCATAGTTCAAATAATTACATTATCTGCTTTTACCATAGTGAATCTGTAAAGCTTCTGAAAGGTTAAATCGTTAAGAAATTCCAGATTTAAAAATCGATTTAATAATCCAGAATATTTAACTTCTGATTCAAAGTGTTTGCACAATGCAGGATAATTCCCTTAACCCGCAGTTACCATCCGCAAGCTACAAGCTGCTCATTGAAGCCCGACACACGACTGATCTTTATAGTTTCCACATCAAGTTCTTTAGCATCTTTAATTCGTGCTAGTTTTTTGGAGATTGGTGATATAATGCATACATTATAGTTTTTTTTTTTTTTTTAATTGCCTCTATGCTATTATATTTTTGAACATTTTCTACACAGTGAAAGCCTCAACGAAATTTCAAAATCTGCCAACATTTCATCTTCGTAAAGTTTATATAATATCTTAGTTGCCTCAATCCCCCTCCTGTCTACATTGCTACTGTCACTAGTTCTTCGAATATTGTGCAAAATGTCGGAATCACACGGATATTTAGCTACTGTGACCATGTAAACATAGACAGGAGAAATTTACTGGAAGGCATGGATCACTTACTTCTCCGAAAAACATATGCCCGTTTGTCGGAGTAAAGGAGAACCACAACACAGCTTGACCAGAGGCTATTATCCATGTCGGGAATCTTCTTAATCCTTTGACTGGCTATGGAAAGCATATTGACTAGTGCGATTTCTCGGTATGTGACTTCATAGGTTTTACAGACACCACTTTTTTATTGTTTTGGCATGCAATTTTTACAGCTGGATGCCCTTCCTGACGTTAACCCTCACCCTTTATCCGGGCTGGGGATATGCGGTGGTCATTCCCTGACCTGCATCCTCTGTATTTGGTGGTCACAGGCTCGAACCCCAGTCTAATCAAGAAGCGTGTGCTACGTACTCCTGCCCACCTGGCTACGTTTTACAGACACCACTAACATTGTGAAACGGTAATCCCTTTCACCCTTAATTCGCGCTTTCTTATTACCTAATTACCAGAGGTGAGAACATGCATACAAATTTGTCTCTCCTAATCCGTTCGCTACATGATAATTATTTTCGTTTAACGGAAACTACTGTATTTTAAAAGTAATTACCAAGAGGAATTTTAAAAAATTAGGTATAAAGGAGTTGGTTAAACAGAGGTCCGACTGTAATTAAATAAAAAAGGAAGCAATTTTAAAATACATAACTGATCAATTGCGGAATTAAAATACTGGGAATGAGGCCCCGCTTGCCCCACCGTAGTTTCGGCTCTGGAAACTCAATAATTGCATCCAGGATTTAATTTGTAAAATAAATGATCGTCTCAACAATGGGCTCGCAAATTTTCAAAAAAAGAACAATGGGCTTTCGCGAGCCCACTATAGCTCACCACTGTCTACAGTTACTTCCTTGAACGCTTCCCATTTAGAATTTGCAATTGGTAACATTATCAATTAGTTCCACTGGAAACAATTTAAAAACTGTTGAGACCACTGTAGTCACTTTTATAAAGAAAAATCCCTTTCTTTAACAGTAATTATATCTTTATGTAAATCTCATATCAATATACTGTGATCACTGCTGCCTATTGGTTCTTTTATCTGAAAATTCTTAAAATATGGAAAGTTGCTGCTGATCTTAAGATCAAGAGTTAGAAAAATTTTATTATTTTCTCTTCTTGGCTCTTTAATGTGTAAGTGTAGAAAGCAGTCATCCAGTAAATACAGAAAGATTCTTCAACTGTGCAAGTAACCAGCCCACAAGTTCCTGTCAAATATCTGGAAAGTTATAGTTCCCCATTATAAGACATTCTGATTTACTGGCCCAGTCTGCCTGAATAGGGTTTCATTATACTCATCACAGTCATTTGGCTTATAACGTACACCTTCCCTCTTTTTTTTTTTTTTTTTTTTTTCAGTGCTTATGTCACCAAAGTGACTCAACATTACACTGTACAGCTATGTCAACCATGTGCACTGCCTTAAATTTAATATTGTTCTTAACTAAGACCATAACTCCTCTACTGTCCTGTCTGTTCTTCCTGTATACGTTGTACTCCCCGTATTCAGCATCACTTATGTGTGAGTGATACCATGTTTCTGATACCCTACAATGTCTACAGTTGATGACCTAACTAGTACAGGTAACTCTCGTATAACACGGTATTTAGGTTCCTATAAAATCTGATAGTGCAAAACTGAGTTATACAGGAGTAAAAACCAGTACAAAAAGGGTCGGTTACGTTCCAAGAGCTAACAAAAAGGCACCATTTGGTTAATAAAACTGACAAAAATACACCGTTCTAGATTTCATGTATCTTCTGCTCTATTTAAAAATTCATTAATGTGGGTTTGTTTGCTTTTGCTTGATAGATCTTAATAATTTCATCGTATGGAACTAAGCATTTTGGAAGCTCCCTTTTGAACTTTGCGCTCCTTTCAGTCGAAGAATCTGAATTCAAAAAATTAGATTCTAATTGCTCGCCTAACTTTATGCATTTCCATATACTTTTTAGTGTAAAATTTGATTTGATTTACCTCCGATATCATTTCCACCAAACCTGCTTTGCCAGCCTCTTTTCCTACCAGTAATTCTTGGTCTTCAGCAATCTTTTTTTTTTTTTTTTTGGGAGCATCTGTGACTAAGGCTGTGTTGTTCTGTGTGTTCAAATTGCATGTGTTCTGAGGTTGATTTTCTATCTTTCTGGACGAAAAATCGGAGTTTCCTCCATGCTACCTTTGCCTGAAACTGACTAACTCAGCCACATTGTGAAAAGACCCATAGAAATTCCTCCCAACATCGGCGGGACTCACAAAGTTTCTGTGTATCATTAATAAAACTCAAACAGCTGTCCTGGCTGCATGTCTGCACTGCTCAGAGAATTACATATCTGACTGCACAGTTACCCCACATATATTTTTCATTTTCCACACCCTTAGTGTAGTGCAAGTTAGTCTGGGATTACTGCTACCCATATGCAGTGCCTTTATTTGTCAGTGTTACAGACTTCAACTGCCATTTATCAGCCAATCGAGTAAATCATTTTAGATCTTGTTGCAGTAGTATACCATCATTACTGTTGTTAACTAACCTTTGTACCATCAGCAAACTTTAACATTAAGCCTAATATACCTTCATTAGTATCATTAATAAATATTGAAAACAACAATAGGCCCAACACTGCACCCTGGCTGACAGGTTAATAACATTAATCCATGAAGAGCAGTGGCCGTTGATTCAGTATTCTTCCACTTAACTATCCCTTTATCCATAGTAGTAAATTGCCCTTATTGCCACAGTGCTCCAGTTTGTATAGCAGTCTTTTACATACAACAGTATCAAAAGCCTTCCTGAAATACAAGTATATGATATCAAAATTATTTTTTGCATCCAGTTCCTTAGTCACTGCATCATTACACCTATCAGATTGGCTAGACAAGACTGCCATTTAACAGATCCATGCTGTGACTGCAGTATAATTGCATTCTTGTCCAGATGGTCCTGTATACTTCTTTAACCAGTAACTACATTATTTTTCCTGGAACAGTAGATAAACTAACAGGTCTGTAATTACTTGTCACCCTTTGATCCCCCTTTGTGCATTGAGAATACATTTGCACATCTCCAGTTTGTGGGGACTTCTTCTGAATGTAGGGATACTCTCATAATTATGGCTAAGGGTTTGTTTACCTCCTTTTCTGCCTCCCTTAATATAATTTAATTGATCCCATCCACTCCAGTTGCCTTTCTTATGTTTAACTTCAACAATTTCTCTTCCACTTCCTTCTCTGCTGTCATTCAGGTGGTTTGGCCTTCTGATGCTTACATTAGAGATGATACTGTTATATAAACCGATGAGACAAAATATTACGACCAGTGAGTCGTTATGCAAATCGAAGCAACTGCAGGTGAACTATGGCACGTGTGTGGGTCGGGACACTGTATAAAAAAACACCTGATGCTGAGCTCCATTAATCAGTGTTACTCTTGTTCTTCAGATGGGAAAGGCAGCAGACTTAATCGAGTTTGACAACGTCCAAATTGTTATGGCCAGACGACTAGGTTAGAGCATATCCAAAACAGCACAGCTGGTGGGGCACATTGTAGGCACTGTCACCAGCTGTGCTGGTGACAGTGCCTACAATGAGCATCGAAAGTGGACCTTGAGTGATTGGAAGAAGGTCGTCTGGTCTGATGAATCACGTTTCCTGCAGGTTGACTAACAAAGTGAAAACATTTGTTTTCACTTTGTTAGTCAACCCTGCACATACATTACAAGAGGAAAAAGTTGCCACTTAATCTGCAGGATCCTTGGGATTTGTGAATAGTGGTTGAGGGTTAAATCATAATTTGCATTATTAGTGATGCAATTAAAAATGTTTTATTGATGTTTCAGATGTTTTTAGAATCAAACTGTAACACAGAGTTAGGATTTTGTAATAACTGAGAGAAAAGTGGAGGAGAAATCGTTGAAGTTAAACATAAGAGAGACACCTGAGGTGGATGGAATCTATCTAGTTTTATTAAAGGAGGTAACAAAGGAAGTAAGCAAACCCTTAGCCATGATTGAGAGCATCCTTGGACTCAGGGGAGGTCCTCCGCAGACTGGAGAGGTGCTAATGTATCCCCAATTAAAAAAGGGATATCAAAGGGTGACACATGTAATTACAGACCTGTTAGTTTAACCTCTGTTTCAGGGAAAATAATGGATTCACTGGGTAAAGATGCATTGCAGGATCATCTAGACAAGACCGCAGTTATAGTTCAGACACAGCATGGGTTTAAGAGAAAGTCTTGTCTGACCAGTTTGATTGGATACTATGATATGTTCACAAAGACACTGGATGTAAAAAATAATTTTGATATCATTTACTTGGATTTTAGGAAAGCTTTTGATGCTGTTGCACATGGAAGACTATTGTACAAATTGGAGCAGTATAGCGTTAAGGGCAAGTCGCTGCTATGGATAAAGGGATGGTTGAATGCGAGAAGTCCGAATGGTGATAAGTGAACATTGCTCTTCGTTGACTAATATCAGTGGAGTTCCCCGGGGTTTGATGTTGGGTCCATTGTTGTTTTGTATATTTAATAATGATATTGATGATGGTATAACAGGCTTAATGTCTTAGTTTGCAGGTGATATGGTTGTTGGCAGGATTGTTAATGACAGTATGCTACTGCAACAGGATCTAGGAAAGTTGAGCAGATGGGCTGAGAGGTGGCTACTGAATTTGAACATTGACAAATGCTGCATATACGTATTAGTAACCCCCGAGTAACATGCCAACTGCGGTACTAAACTAAAGGAAGTGGAGAATGAAAAAGACCCAGGGGTAATTGTGCAATCAGATGTGAAGTTTTCTGAGCAGTGGAGCCAGATGGTGCAAGGGTAGCATATGGGTTCTTGACAAAAATATACAGGAATTTTGCTAGCAGGAATAAGGAAGTGATTATCCCCTTGCATAAAGCAATAGTCAGCCCACGGTTTGAATAATGCATATTATAGAATGGATATTTGAATAATGCATTCTGGCATAGAGCTGCTGGAATGAAGAGAGCAATGAGATTGGTGAGTGGAACAAAGGGTTTCTGTTACCAAGGAAGGCTTAAGTTCTGCAAATTGCAGTGTCTGGAGACTAGGCACCTGCAAGGTAACCTGATTGAGGTATAAGGCCTTGAATGATTTGAGCACGTTGCATGCTGATGGGATTCTTCCTCTTGCTCAGATATGCACCTGAGGGGCCATAAATTCATATTGAGGAAAGACAGTTGTAGAATATATTTGTGGAAATTTTCCTTTAGCCAGCGGGTGGTTGATTGCTGAAATAAGTTTCCATCTGTTGTGGAAGTTGAGTCTGTCTAGTTCTGCTTTAAATAAATTCAAGGCAAAACTAGACAGACTCTTGGAGTGAATAGGTGGGTGAAATGGGAAGGTTTTTTTTTTCTGATGCTGTGAAAGCTTGCTTTCTTGCATGATATGTCTCTACTAATGCTAATGTTTTTGTGGCATGAAGTAAATATCAGTATTAGTTTAATTTTCGGAGTGCATTCACATAAAGTATTCTGTGCAGTGGTCTGCACATCTTTCTTTGAATTGCGTGCATGTGTGTGTGTGTGACAGAGAGAGAAATTGTGTATGAACAAGTTTTAAAACTTGCCCATACTGGTGAAAATATGGATATGAAAATTTAATTTTAAAATGTCCGTATTTATTGTGTATAAAATTATTTCATAACAATGAACTGTTACACATTCAAAGTTTAATGCTTGTATGTTCAGTGATTGAAATCCCATTTCCAAGTTTAATGTTTGAAAACTGATCAAATTAACGAAATATGCACTTTTGCTAATAATATTTATGATATATGCATAAGCATCTCTTAAATTGAGGTCATCCTTTAGGTTACTTTACATTGGGTGACTCAACGGATAAAGCAGAAGCTGAACTGCTGTATTTGCAAAATAAACAAGAAAGAGAGCTGTGTTTTTACCTGTTGTCCTCCTTGAATGTGTTACTGTAGATGACTGTGCAAACTGTAGAGAATAAAGTAGAAAATCTTTGCCACTAAAAACTTTCTTCTAGTCATCTGATTTGAATAGCTTCTAATGTTGCAGCCAGTATGATTGGCATAAAGAATAAGTTTAAGAAAATTTACAAAAAATTAAGCCACATAATAAACATATGATTCATAGGAAGCTGGATATGTCATACTTTGGTTTACTGGACCTTACCATGCTAATATATTGTTATTGAATCATAATGAATTTAACATTGTGTTGCTTAATTTTCATTCCAATTAAAATTACAGATGCATCTGTACAGTTTTACAGATGCATTTATTTTGATTACAAATTACTTCTAGCAAAATTCTTTTAGAAGCAATTTTCAGTCAAATCTAAAAGTTTGTCTACTTCCTTGAATTCATTCAAACTGCCAATTACTTCAAGTTGAGGAAGGATGGTTACAGGATAGATATGTGGAAGTAGCAGGTGGTTGATTTTTGGAACAGACATCCATCTGTTTTTGTGGAAGTGAATGGGTTGAATAAATTCAAGGAAGAACTAGACAAGTAGGAAGGTATGATGTATAGGGTTTTTTTTTTTTTTTATTTGGCTGATATACTTTTTTCTTCAAAATGTGCCACAACCTACCATCTCAAGAATTTCATTGCACATGACTAAAAAAGTTAATCAACACATATTGAAAAATGTTGTTTTAAAATTCATACGTATTTAAATTTTTAATTTAGGTGAAGTTTGTCTTAATGTCATCTGCCAAGCTTTCAAAATCGGGGATATACTGTGATAAGGCCAACCGTAAAGAATTTTCTGTATGAAAGTCTGTAAGAGTAGAGCAGTTTCTTGTCTTTGTTTGTTTCAAATACGAAAAGGCCATTCACATAGATATGTGGAACCAAAACAGGGATTTAAAAGCTCACTGCATTTTTTTACATTTGGGTACTTTTCTCGGCAAACATCTTTCCAAAAGTCTTTTTCTGATGATCCGGCTTTTAGGAAGATATCGTTTCGCAATGTAATAATTTCATTTTTAGGTAATATTTTCTCCATGTGAAAAATCTGAGCGTGTTTTTTTTTTTTTTTTTTTCCCCTGCAGTTTGTTTTGTATCTAAGTTGACATTAAATGGATAAGAAATATATTGAACAATGGCTTCAATTGTTTTAAAATCACTGAATATGGTTTCAAAATCATTCACAACTTTCTCAATTTCAGAAACATACTTCTCACTATTAATCTTGCATATTTGCAAAATGATCGAATTTTTTTCCTTTGAGATCCTTAGCCATTGCCAAAAATTGATGTTTATGTGCAGAAATACTACTAATCATGTCACCCACATTTTTATTTTTTCCTTGTAATTCCAAATTCTGATCACTTAATTTACTGGTAAAATCTGCCAAAATAGCCAGATCACACAACCACTCCGTATCTTGTAGCTGCTGATAATCCCCTTTGATCAACAAATTTTTTAATTTCATTCAGAAAATTTCGAAATCTCTGTAGAAACTTCTGGTGGAAATAACAGATCTGGTTCATTTTCATCAAGGTGCATTTTGAAAAGTCTCCTTTGAAGAGATCCTCTGATGGAATTCACGATTTTGAAAGCTACGTCCATAACACTTTTAGTATTTAATCTAGCTGGCTAACACTTGTTGGTGGATGATACGTTGGTAACTCAAAAAATCTCGGAATTCATGATCATTTTAGCACAACATGATGAATCCATTAAGATGCCCTGTCATTGCTTTAGCTCCATCTGTTGTTATTGATACGGACTTAAATAGTGGTAGTTTAATTTTTTCAATAAAATTTTTGAGTGCATTGAATATATCAAGACTTCTAGTCCCTTTCCTTTAACGAAACCATACCCAGCAGTTCTTCTCTAGAGGCAGAATCATCTAAAACCATACGAACAAAAACAAGCAGTTGAGCTGTATCACTGATGTCTGTAGATTCATCCAGTTGTAAAGAAAAGGATACACAATTAGTAATATGAGCACACAATTGTTCGCTCACATTTTTACTCAATTTTTTGATGCATTGCATCACAGTATTTCGAGATAATTGCAGATCTTGAAGAGCACTTTTAATTTAATTTTTGTTCTTAAAATTTTCAAAAATATAATCTGTTATTTCTAACAATGCATCTTTGATGAATTGGCCATCAGAAAATGGTTTTTCTTTGCAAGAAGATGACTCACTTTAAATGATGCTACAGTGTTACGAAGAAATTTTGTTGTGCGAATAATCTGGATTTAAGTTCTTTTAATATAATTTTTATAAGGTCACTATTAGGCAGAAAATCTGATTGGCCTTTACCATGGAATGCGTTGAAGTGCCTTTCTAAATTTCCTTTTCTGTTTATAGCCATGAAAGAATTGCAAATCAAACAACAACATTTTTCTTTTATTCTTACAAAAAAGTATTCTAGTTCCCACTCTTGATGAAAATGATACATTTTACTTTTTCTTGTAGCACTGTATTCATTTTAAATCAAAGGGTATTAAATTAGTCCAGTTATTAATATTCATCAGCCATTTTCAATCCACTGCAGGATGAAGGCCTCTCCAGCAACTTTCCAGTTCCTTCTGTTTTGTGCAATGGCCATCCATTTACTACCCAAAAACTCATGAATTTCATCTGTCCATCTCCATTGTTGTCTTCCAGGTTTCTTCTAGCTCCTCTTGGGTACCATTCTGTTATTTTCTTAGTCCATCTGTCATCATGTCTTTGAGCTATGTGTCCTGCCCAAGACCATTTTAGTTCTTTAGTTTTGATAAGAATGTCCTTTACTTGAGTTTGCTGCCTAATCCATGTGTTTCTCTTCTTATCTAACAGTCTGATTCCCAATATAATTCGTTCCATTCTTCGCTGTGTAGTTCTCAGCTTCTCTTCCATTCTTTTGGTGAGTGCCCAAGTTTCACTTCCATAAGTCATGGTGTGGAGTATACATTGGTTCATTATTCTACATTTCAGACATATTGGGATATTGCTCCTCAGTATGTGACTATATTTCCTGAATGCTATCCATCTAAAATTTATTCTTTTGACTTCCAGCCATTTATCATTATTACAGATAACGACTTGTCCCAGATAAGTATATAACTCCACCTTTTCAATTACTGTTCCTTCAATCATTATATCCCTTTCTGTGGCCTACTTGTTCATCATTACTTTTGTTTTAGTCCAAAATCCTTACTAACTCTGCATAACTGATTAAGATTTTCCTCTAATTCTTTGGGATCGTGGCTTATGACCATAATGTCATCTGCAAATCGTAAATGGTTTAGGTACTCTCCATTCACATTGACTCCTTTCTGCGACCAGTCTAATCTTATGAAAGCTTCCTCAAGGGCAGCAGTAAACAACTTCGGAAATATTGTGCCTCCTTGTTGAACTCCTTTCTCAATTTTAAATTTGCTACTGTCTTTGTCTAGTCTAATAAAGGAGGTAGCATTCTCATATATTTTCTTCAAAATCATAATATATGCGTTATCTATTGCCTTGTCTTTCCAGTGCCCGAAACATTGCCTTATGCTATGTGGAGTCAAATGCCTTTTCACAATCCACAAATGCCAGTCATAATGGTGTTTTATATTCATTTGCTTTCTCCATTAGCTGTGATATTACGTGAAGGTGATCAATAGTTGAGAATCCTGTCCTAAAACCAGCTTGCTCTTTCGGTTGATTCTCATCGAGTATTCTTTCTAATCTGTTAGTAATGACCTTTGTGAACAACTTGTAGATGTGGGATAACAAGCTAATTGGTCTATAATTTCCAATTTTTGATTTATCTCATTTCTTATGCAGCAAAACTATGATTGCATTATTCCACTCCATAGGCGTCACGCCTTTTCTAATGCATTTTGTGAAGAGTTTTGCCAGTTGTGTTATGTCTCTTCCTCCCAATTTTAATAACTCTACAGTAACTTCATCTTCCCTCGGGGCTTTCTGATTCTTCATTTTCTTCAACACGTGTTCTACCTCATCAGGAAGGATATCAGGTATGTTGTATGCGTTACTAATTTGCGATCCATCTGGCGCCTCCATAGCCAGGTGGGCAGGAGTAGCAGTGCGTAGTACATGCTTCTTGATTAGACTGGGGTTCGAGCCCGTGACCACCAAATACGGAGGATGTGGAAAGGTGAGGGAATGACCACTGCATATCCCCGGAGCAATATGGCCTTAGTTGCTAATGCTTCTAAAAACCAAACAACAAACAGCGATCCATCTTCCCCACTGCCGGCATCATTCTTTCACTCCTTGTATAACTCCTTATAGTAGTCTTCTGCTATTTGAATTATGCCTTCTCTGCTATTTATAAGTACACCATCGCTATTCTTCAGTTTCAGTATCATTTGTCTTTCTGTATTACTGCTCATGGCTGCTGATTTAAATCCTTTGTTTTCCCTTAATGCTTGTTCTACTTTTCTTGTGTTAAATTTTCTTATGTTCTCTCTGAGTCCCTTTCTAATGGCTTTGCATAACTCAATATACTCAATTTTCTCCTTGTCAGTGTTTTTCTTGCTCTTCATTTGTCGTCTTCCGTTCCTCATCACAAGTGTTTCTTGACTAATTTTTTCTTCTTTGGATTTCTTTTTATATATAGGTTTCTTGGGCTTTATCACTTTCAGAAAGTTTTTTGTAATATTCCTTGTCGATATCTTTGTCCTGAGCAGTCTGCAGAAGCTCAAACTTGTTCTTAAGTTCCAGTACATACTGCTTTTTCTCCTCTTCTGTTATCTCGACGACCTTTGTATTATTTACCCGAGTCAGTTTTTTCATTTCTTTTTTACATCTATATGAAGTGTGCATCTTACTATTCTGTATCATTTCCAACATTTACCCTGTTCAGGACAGTAACATCATTCACAATATATCTTCTATTAGTGAGGATGAAGTCAATTTCATTAGTTGTTAATCCGTTTGGGCTCTTCCATTTCCGCTTTCTGTTCCAGCTTTTCTTGAAAAAAAGTGTTCATTACCGACATTCCTCGAGATTCTGCAAATTCCACAAGTCTCATTTCTTTCACCAATTCCAAAATTTCCTGTAGTTCCCCTTTCTGTGCTGTTTTGTCTCTTTTCAACCTTAGCATTGAAGTCCCCCATGATGATAGTGTAGTGAGTTTTCTAGGCATCTAGAAGACTCAATTTTGGTGTATAATTCTTCAACCTCTTCATCATCATGGCTTGATAAATCATAATCTTTAGCTTGTACCTCTTAGAAATCCTGAGTAGTAGTCTTGACACCCTTGGTGGTGTACTTTTGAATTCCAAAATGTTGTTTTTTATATCTTTATGGACCGGAAAGCCAACTCCACTTTCACTCCTTTTACTGTTTCCATTGGTGTTCAGCAGATTTCCACTTGATAAACTTATAAGTGATTCATTTATTTTTCTTCTTTCAGCCAAGCAGATGATATTCCAATTCCCATTTTCTAATTCCTTTTCCAGCTCTAATATCCTGTCTTCACCAATGAGCGATTTTGCATTGTAACAGGCCAAGTTCAGTTTCTGTGCATGGCAGCCTAGTCGTACCCAGAGTTTCTTAGCACCCTCTGCTTCCACTCTGATCCTCTTGCTGCCATAAGATGCGGGAGTGAATGCCGCTTGTGACTGAGGGCCATTTGTTTCGTCTTACTGTCGTGCTGGAGGGTTTGGTCTTTTCCTCTTCACACTGACCAGGCGTCTTGAAGAGAACCACTCTACACGTTTGTTGCCACCTAAGTGACCTAACAGGGCTTACCATCGAGGTGTGCACGAGTGGATTTTAGGGAGGCAGGCCAACCGGACTTCTACTAAATCTTTTGAAATAGAAAGATATTCGATCCATCAGTGTTTTAGACTGAGTATCTGATAACACACAGAATGCCTGTTCCCCTCTAAGCCCCATTAATATTAAATAAGCTAAATAATAATTTGACACATATGCTATGCTCTCCACAACATAACTGCATGAATTTAGACAAACCTATCCGCTGCGTGGCGGCAAGAGTAGTCACGATATTTCATTCCAACGGCAACAGCAAGAGTAGTCACATAGTTCAATGGATTTTAATAAGCGTATACAGTGGGACACTTAAAAATGATAATAACATTTAGATTTTGATTAATCTATTTTTTATATACAGGGTGTCTCAAAAATATTGGTACAAACGTTTAGGGGAGGTAGGTAACATCTAAAGGAATGTGAATCGCATAGTTACCCATAACCGGAAACGTCACGGGAAAGTAGTAGCAGAGGCACAAGAAGCAGAAATGACACAAGACAGTAATTAGTGGCAAACATTTATTTGACATAATATTAACAATGGAGTACGAGGTGGATGCATTTCATGATGTTACAACAGATGCTCAAAGGTTCCACCATGAGACGCAATGCATGCGTGACACCAACGCAGAATGGCGGACACTGTCGAACACACCTGGTGTTTTTTGACTGTAGCAGCAGCACAGACGAGTCTCGCCACAAGATCCATTTCCATCTCCACAGGCGAATCATACATGATAGATTTGAGGGCCCCCCACAGAAAGAAATCAAGGCTCGATAAATCAGGTGAGCATGGGGGGGCCAGGCAACAGGTCCATCATGGGCAATCCATCGACGCCCAAAACGCCTGTTCAAATGGTCACGAACACACCTTCCATAATGAGCAGGCGCCCCGTCGTGTTGCGTCTCACATTTGCTGGAACATCAAGTAACCCTGGTAGAACTTGTTCAAGAAAGATCCGATATTTAGCAGAGTTCATGTGGGATGGTAACAGGTATGGGCCGACTAAGCAGTCACCGACCATAACTGCCCACACATTTATTGCGAAGCGATGTTGTGCCCCATTGGGGCACACACCGTGTGGGTTGTCGTGAGCCCACACATGAGCATTGTGCTGATTGAATAAACCTTCCCGAGTGAAATAAGCCTCATCCGTTAACAAAACATAGGCTGGAAAATTCAAGTCTTGAACACTTTCTTGGAGAAATCACTGCGCAAAAGCCACATGTGCAGGATGATCTTGGAGAGCAGTAACTGAATCCTTTGGAGATTAAAGGGGTATAAGGAATCGTCGTGCCAGACACACTCTGTACACTGCAACGAGACACTCCTAAGGCAGAGGCAACGGCACGTGTGCTGGTAGTAGGATTATTCTGGACAGCATTCAACACAATTTCTTCCATGGCGGGAGTTCGCGTCAAACGTGGTATACCCGCACTACTCCTGTTACCTCTAAATGACCCATAATTGTACAAATTTTGATGCACACATGCAAACAAATGGTGGTCCGGTACATGTCTGTCTGGAAAGCGTTCTCCATAAATTCATTGAGTGGCTCGTCCATTGCCCTCTGCTAATCGATACACTAGGTGCATGTCTGCCAGCTCACAGTTCGTATGTCGATGCATTCTCCGACCATAACTGCCCACACATTTATTGCGAAGCGATGTTGTGCCGCATTGGGGCACACACCGTGTGGGTTGTCGTGAGCCCACACATGAGCATTGTGCTGATTGAATAAACCTTCCCGAGTGAAATAAGCCTCATCCGTTAACAAAACATAGGCTGGAAAATTCAAGTCGTGAACACTTTCTTGGAGAAACCACTGCGCAAAAGCCACATGTGCAGGATGATCTTGGAGAGCAGTAACTGAATCCTTTGGAGATTAAAGGGGTGTAAGGAATCGTCGTGCCAGACACACTACACTGCAACGAGACACTCCTAAGGCAGAGGCAACGGCACGTGTGCTGGTAGTAGGATTATTCTGGACGGCATTCAACACAATTTCTTCCATGGCGGGAGTTCGCGTCAAACGTGGTCTACCCGCACTACTCCTGTTACCTCTAAATGACCCATAATCGTACAAATTTTGATGCACACATGCAAACAAATGGTGGTCCGGTGCATGTCTGTCTGGGAAGTGTTCTCCATAAATTCATTGAGTGGCTTGTCCATTGCCCTCTGCTAATTGATACACTAGGTGCATGTCTGCCAGCTCACAGTTCGTATGTCGATGCATTCTCTTCGTGCGGCGACTACTGCTTGAATGAGTAAACCAGAAATTTTCCCTCTCGTGAACTGATGAACAGCACCCTCTACCGACTTACAGTGACGTTTCCAGTTATGGGTTCCTATGCGATTCACATTCCTTTAGATGTTACCTACCTCCCCTAAACGTTTGTACCAATATTTTTGAGACACCCTGTATATAAAAAATAGATTAATCAAAATCGAAACGTTATTATCATTTTTAAGTGTCCCACTGTATACGCTTATTAAAATCCA
The DNA here is from genome assembly GCF_048544385.1 of Mastigoproctus giganteus. Classification (NCBI taxonomy): domain Eukaryota; kingdom Metazoa; phylum Arthropoda; class Arachnida; order Uropygi; family Thelyphonidae; genus Mastigoproctus; species Mastigoproctus giganteus. Next base: position 132,726,911 of record NC_143585.1, on the reverse strand, counting down.
TTGAACTACGTGACTACTCTTGCTGTTGCCGTTGGAATGAAATATCAATTATTTTGGGTTGTTACATGTCAGTTGGCAATATTCTGTTTCCATTTCATGTACTTTTGAATAGTTGTAACCATCATGCTCATATGATATATTCTTTATACTACTGGAGTGTAAAGTTACTCTTAAAATATTTTGCTATCAGTTTATAAATGACACAAAAGGCAATTAGCAGTTACACTTTGTGAGGAATGTCATACATATGAAGGAATACAAGAAAATGTGGGGTAGCATAGGTAACAACAGTATTATCAAATCTGTTGGAAAGCATAAAACAATTACAAAACAGTTATGAAACTGCTCAAGAATAGTTAAAAAACTAAAATAGCACCTCAAGATGAAAATGGAATTTGTTGACTGGCCGTATAAGATTGCATAAGAATTTTAGAAATGCCTGTAGTGAATGTCACTGGCAGAACAATTAGAAAAAAAACCTGTTATACAAAAATGATTTATAGGTGAAGAGAACTTTGAAGGAAGCACTTTGTCAATGAGAAACAGACGTCAACATGTAATGACCACGTTTCAGTGTAACCACAAGTGGCTGCCAACATATCAGGTTTCCTTATACATTGTCTTCAGTATACTTTTATAAACAGTCACTTTCATTTTAACTTCCAAAGAAATAGGTTTTTTTTTTTTACTTTTTGGTTACTATCACTGCTTGTTTGCTTTGAACTCACCATGCTTGTGATGGTAGGGTTCTCCCATTCTGGTTGTGAAGATAAATTTTGTTCTCACTCCTCGTGATGAATTGGAATGGCACCAGCCAGTAAACATTTGTTTGTCAAAATCACTCCACAAATTCCATACTGATCTGTATTAATAGTGTGGGATGATATGTGAACTTGTAAAGCTGCTATTCCCGGATCAGTTTGGCAAACAGGTTCATACTAATTCATAGTGCAGGCTGTTCGGTATGAGTAGTGGCATATGATACAAGAAAGCAAATTTATGAAGCATCAGCAAAAAAAAAAAAAAAAAAAAATTTCCCATATCATCTGTCCGTCCCTCCCTTTCACAAATTTGTCTAGTTCCTCCTTGAATCTATTCAAACTACTCACTTCCACACCAACAAATGGAAGTTTGTTCCAATAATCAACCATCTACTGGTTGAAAGAAAGCCACCATGTACCTATCCTGCAACAAACCTTCCTCAGTTTCAGTTTATTCCCCCCCCCCCCATGTCTAGTCAGAGCAAGAGAAAGAATCCCATCAGAATTTAGTTTGCTTAAGACCTCATAGCTGCCTAGTCTCCAGATGGTGCAATTTGTGGAACTGAAGCCTTTCTTGGTAAGACCATCTTTTCATTCACATCTTGTACCCTCCTCTGCACCCATTCCAGCAGATCTCTCCTTTCTGAAAATGAGGCCTCCAGATTCCCATGCAGTACTAAAGATGTGGCCTAACCATTGCCTGGTACAATAGGGTAATGACCTCCTTATCCTTGCTAGCAGAGTTCCTCTATATCAGCAGTTTCCCAAATTGGGGTCTGTAGACCAATTCCAGAGGGTGTACAAAAATGTTCAGAAGGGGGTATCAATTAATGTGTTTATATTTCCTAAAAATATACTGATAGAATCAAGAATTTTATAGAACATTACTTATTTTCGATACAATTTAGTATTTTTACAAGTCGCTTCCCCAGCAGAACACATTCAATCCTACCACTAGTGTGTGTTTACACTTATGCATGTATGAATCATTGCGTGACCAGGTAAATGTGCACATGAAAAAAGCCCACACAAAAATTCTGCGCAGAAAAAACCCCACTGTGTTAAATGCTCACGCAGAGGAATGTAAACGGTCTGCAAACTTGGACAATAAGCCTGATATACCATCATCAATATCATTAATAAATACCGAAAACAACAATGGACCCAATGCTGAATGCTGTGTGGGACTCCACTAATAATATTAGTTAACAAAGAGCAGTGTCTATTGGTTACCACTCTGTCTTCTCCCACTCAACCATCCCTTTATCCATAGCAGCAATTTGCCTCCAGTGCCATACTACTACAATCGGTGCAGCAGTCTTCCATGTGCAACAATATCAAAAGCCTTTCTAAGATCCAAATATATGACATCAAAATTATTCTTTGCATCCAGTTCCTTTGTGACCACATCATAGTATCCAATCAAATTGGTCAGACAAGACTTCTCCTTAACAAACCCATGCTGTGTCTGATCTGTAACTGAAGTCTTGTCTAGATGATCCTGCAGTACTTCCTTAACCAGTGCCTTCATTAATTTCCCTGGAACAGAAGTTAAAATAACAGGTCTGTAAATACTTGTCGCCCTTGGATCCTCCTTTGTGAATTGGGATCACATTTGCACATCTTCAGTCCATGGGTACCTCCCCTGAGTCCAAGGAAGCTCTCATAATTATGGCTAAGGGTTTGCTTACTTCCTTTGCTGCCTCCTTTAATATAACTGGATAGATTCCATCCACCCCAGGTGCCTTTTTTATGCTTACTTTCAACAATTTCTCCTCCACTTTGCTCTCAGTTATTAAAAAACCATCTAGATCACTGGCAGAGTTTAATTCATCTCTGGCATTCATCTCCCTGAATAACTCCTCATGTGTGAATGTAAATTCAAAATACTCATTGTTTGTTAGCTACCTGAGCAGGATCATCAACATTTGAACCATCGATATCCTTTTTATACCTTTTTTAACTTCTCGTGTGTATTGTAAATTCAATAGTGATGACTTTCTCCCTCACTCTCCAAATAGGCCTGCAAGACTGGGACAATTCATATTGAACAATTAGACTTTACACCAGCCAGTATTCAAATAAACAAATTTCAATCCTGCAACTAAAACACTTTATTTACAATAAAATAAAATACAAACGTATAAAATGAAATAAGATAAAATATATAGTAGTCTAAAACTGATGTGATTTAATTTACAATAAAATAAAATATATATATAAAATAAAATATGATGATAAAAGCGATAAAAATAGTTAATAAAATACCGTAACAACTGTAGCTTTCGAAGACAGTGGTCTCCTTTCTCAACAGCATATTTCTGCTGTGTGGCACATCCTCAAATATCCACGGCACTCGTCACATGGTTCCTCGGGAATATGGCTGGAATTTCCCATTTATGCACCAGAACTGGAAATGGCTTGGGAGCGCGCTAGCTGAAACTGTTCATCTCGCCCAAGAACAACGGTTTCAAAGAGGGGATGTAAGCGTACACCCTTGTCTCTATTAATGGAATTGCTAGCTGCCCCAATACGTAAACTCTCAAGCCATTTACGGTCCCAGAACCCCTGTGCATGATCCGTGATGACAGCATCCTCCGGGGAGATTTGATGTTGCTTCTCCCAGAAGTGTTCTGCCACGACAGACTTCCCATAGTTTGTGGACTTTATTGCATTCATATGCTCCCCCAAACGGTCTTTCAGTCGTCGCCCCGTCTCACCTACATAACACACCCCACAATCCGGGCATTTAATTTCGTATACCACCCCACTGTTGGCTTCTTTCGTTATGGGGTCTTTGACACAAGATATCACTGTGTACAACCTCCGTCCCGGGAGTTGCACACAGCGTATCAGGCACCCCCGAATTATTCGTGCAATGTGTCATCAACAAATCTTTTTCCATTTATGCATGGACCGTAACAACTGTAGCTTTCGGAGACAGTGGTCTCCTTTCTCAACAGCACATGAGATTTGCATAAATCTTATCATTCCCATGCATAAATGGAAAAGATTTCTTGATGACACATTCACCATTATACAAAAGGAGAGGGAGGATCAGATACTTGTACTTAATAGCTTCTCCCTTTTTATTAAATTTACTTCGGAGGTGGAAGCAGAGGGAACCCTACCATTCCTTGATGTGTTGGTTATTAGGGATGGTTGTAGGCTCAAGACCAAGGTGTTTAGAAAGCCCATGTGCCGAGGTCAATATACTCATTATACCTCGGCACAAGCCAGCCAACACAAGGGTAGTGTTGTCAAGGCTTTAGTAGATAAGGTGTGGTCCCACTGTAGCACCTCAGAGGACAGAGATAACAAAATTTTGTGTCACGGAAGACCTCAAGAAATGCGGCTACCCCCAGAGGGTGTTGGACAGAATTATTAGAGGAGTGGAGTCCACCCGTACTGAGCTGTTCGCCCCTGTGAGCACTGCATACATACCCTACTATCCGGGCCTTTCAGACCACATTGCACAAATAATTCGGGGGGTGCCAGATATGCTATGTGCAACTCCCGGGACAGAGGTTGTACACAGTGATATCTTGTGTCAAAGACCCCATAACGAAAGAAGCCAACAGTGGGGTGGTATACGAAATTAAATGCCCGGATTGTGGGGTGTGTTATGTAGGTGAGACGGGGCGACAACTGAAAGACCGTCTGGGGGAGCATATGAATGCAATAAAGTCGGCAAACTATGGGAAGTCTGCCGTGGCAGAACACTTCTGGGAGAAGCAACATCAAATCTCCCCGGAGGATGCTGTCATCACGGATCATGCACAGGGGTTCTGGGACCGTAAATGGCTTGAGAGTTTACGTATTGGGGCAGCTAGCAATTCCATTAATAGAGACAAGGGTGTATGCTTACATCCCCTCTTTGAAACCGTTGTTCTTGGGCGAGATGAATGGTTTCAGCTAGCACGCTCCCGAGCCATTTCTGGTTCCGGTGCATAAATGGGGAATTCCAGCCATATTCCTGAGGAACCATGTGACGAGTGCTGTGGATCTGCTATTTAAGGATGTGCCACACAGCAGAAATATGCTGTTGAGAAAGGAGACCGCTGTCTTCGAAAGCTACAGTTGTTACGGTATTTTATTAACTGTTTTTATCGCTTTTATCATCATATTTTATTTTATATATTTTATTTCATTTCATTTCATTTTATACGCTTGTATTTTATTTTATTGTAAATAAAGTGTTTTAGTTGTAGGATTGAAATTTGTTTATTTGAATACCGGCTGGTGTAAAGTCTAATTGTTCAATATTTCTTCCTCACACTTTCAATATAACACTATGTACAGTAGACTCTCGATTTTCCGGGATAGACAATAAAAATAAAATCCCAGATAATCCAAAAAATATCAAAATGTTCAACAATGTAACTAAAAACATTCAGCGATAGATGAAAAAAAAAACTTATCACACCTTTTTCAAACTTTTGAATAATTTAAAGTTTTTGTTGAATTGAAGCACAATTCTCTTGCATTTACTCATTTTCGTGATTTCTGAACAAAAAAAGGCTGAAATTTAGAATACGGTATCCTTCATGTTATGCTACAAGATGAACAGAAGGTTGAGTGAAGGATGTGAACTGAGAAAAATAGTTGTAATTAGAAATGGGAGGGGGAACCCTTATAAGATGGATGATGTTTTTAATTGACTTTCATTTTTATGTAGCGAAAAAAGGTTAGGTCCAACTTCGGGAGGGATTCAAGCAAAAGCCGGTTGTGTTGGCCAAGGTCAGAGGCTACTGTATTCTATAGTTTTACCAAAAAAAAAATGTATATATATGTGTGTATATTTACTATAAAAAAATTTTTTTTTTTGACACTCCTGACATAAATAATCAATCAAAGTTGCTTTTTTGTGGTGCAACGGAACACAACAATCCATACAATGCACTATAACAAACTAAACGCTTGTTATTTATTTGTTTTATTTATTTATTTTTTTTTGAGTGGTGGGTGCTAAGACAGCAGGGGTTGCAGGATAATAGGTACATTCATTTCCAAATCATGACTTATAACAAAGCTTCTTGTCACTTATCTATGACTTGCAAAACATCTGTTTATACCTATTCTATTTATTACTTGAATTTTATGATTTCTGGTGGAGATTTTTTATTATTATTTATTTTTTTTTTTTTATTTTCAGTCTTGCATGGTCCCAGTAAATCAAGATTTGTGTGTGTGTGTGTGTGTGTGTGTGTGTGTGTGTGTGTGTGTGTGTGTGTGTGTGTGTGTGTGTGTGTGTGTGTGTGTGTGTGTGTGTGTGTGTGTGTGTGTGTCATCTAATTGTTATTTTCATTTCAAATATATTATATGAGGTGAGTGTGCTTATTCTTTAGTTTACAAAAATTTAAAGGTGTTTTTTTTTTTTTTTTCAGCTGCCTTCATTATAATCATCTCCCACTTGTTCATGTTTAGTCTTCATTGTTGGTAAGGTTTTTTAAATACATTATGATACTTCAGTAATTTTTATTTTGAAGCATTTGAAAGTCTAATAAAATGTCCATTAATTTTATTTCTAGTTTAATAGTTTTCAGATTTTAATTTTTCAGTTTTTATTAGTAACCAGAATAAAACAAATACCTCTTTGTAGGTATATGTTTTATTCTGGGATGACAAAACTTCAAAAGGCCTGGCACAGAATTTGCTAAATGATAAAGAATTGAGAGAGAAACCTATTTCCCTCTCCCTCCCTCTCCCTCTCTCTCTCTCTCTCTCTCTCTCTCTCTCTCTGTTGAATGGAACATTTTTGTGCAATTTTGTTTATAATTTTTTTGGTCAGTCAGGTATAAAATAACATTGTTTTATACTAAACATAAGATGATAGAAATGCATATACACTGATTTGCTGTGGTGTTCAAGTTTTCATATTCTGCTGAGATCACTTCTGGTGTAGAGTAAATGTAAGGTACTGCACTTGGGTAGCAGTAATTCTGGTGTAAGATACCATTTGGTTCCATCAAACTCAAAGTAATTCACAAGGTAAAAGATGGACCTAGGAGTTAGTTCCCTGAGCAGTGCCAACTACAAAAGGTGATTATCCCATTGTACGAACTAGTGGTTAGACTACATCTGGAATGCTGAATACAGGTCAGAAAATATCATTTTAGGAAGTGTATAAGACTATTGAAAGGGAAGAGCATAATACTCATTTGTCACCACTTGTGTACACATACGGGTATTGTTATCAAGAAAAATTGGATACTGTAAATTACAGTATCTGGAAACTAGGCATTTGCTTGTTTTTCTAAATAAAATATTTGACTTTAAAAAGGTTTTTAGTAACCTAAATATTTTCCAGCCCTTCTTATTTAGTCAAACATTGTGATATATATATATATATATATATATATATATATATTTTTTTTTTATGAAAATCCCAACCAAGAGAGGTATTAGAACCTATAGTACATATACAATGCATGTGTTGAAGGTTGACAAGACGAAAGAAGATACTTGTTGAAATTAGACTTGAACTTCTGTAGATTGTAATTTTCTGGAAATATGTATGAAGGAAGGTTGTTTCAGAAAACAAAAGTCGAATGAATAAATGAGGAAGAAGAAATGTTGGTTCTGTGAGTTTGAAGTTGGACAGTAAAGGATTGTTGACTGGTTATGGCACATGTTTGGACTGCTTTGGAAGAGGGGGGAATTGTAGAAGCCAATTTAGAAGAAACAATGTCTATGAGACAGAGTGGAGTGACTCCATTAGAGATGAGTCATTAATTAACCTAACTGCCCTCTTTTGAATGGAATCCAGAAGCCTGAGAGATGTTTTAGGGGCACCACCTTAAATGTGAGAACAGTATTCCATAGTAGGCCAGATTTGTGTAGGGAGAGTAGCTATTTGGAAGAAAAGTAATGCCAAGAGCAAAAGAGAATCCAGTTTTTCAGATGCAGAGGAAGCAATATTTTTTATGTGCTTATGCCAAGAGAGAGATTAGAAGTCAGGGTAATCCCCCAGTAGAGATATATGATCTTGCCAAGAAATCAGACTGTCACTGAAGATACACATAGGAGCAAAAGAATTGTATTTGCAAGATATAGGACTTGACAGAGTTTTAGAAGGACTGAAATCAACTAAGTTATCTTTACCCCACTGAAGAATTACCTGGAGATCAGCATTTAAGAAATTTGTGGTTGGATGTTCAAGAAGATGAAGCTGTTTGTGCAGTGTAAGGTTTCTCATACTGGAAGGTGGATTGCAATGTGCTATCATCAGAAAAACTATGGATAGGGTTTCCAGTCAGTGGAAGAAGGTCATTAATATAAAAGTGAGAGTGGGAGAAAGAACTGAATCTTGGGGAACACCAGCATTAGTGGAGAAGTTAGAAGACAGAGCCATCACCCACAGTGAATGACCAGAGAGAAAACTGAATATCCAATTACAAAAAAACGCTTGGCAAACCATAAGGTAAGCTTATTTAGAAGACCTTTATGCCAAACATGATCAAAAGCCTTTTGAAATGTCAAGAGCAACTGCTTGAGTTTCACCAACTTTTTCAATTAAATTTGTCCATAGATGGGTAACATAAGCCAGAATATCACCAGTGGATTGACACTGATGAAATCCATACTGGCAGTCGTTAATCAGATGAAAGGTTTCTAGATAGTTTGAATTGGCGGTTAATTGATTTCTCCATTATTTTAGAAAGAGAAGTGCAGTGAGATGATAATTGGATGGGATGGATTTATCACCCTTTTAGGAATTGGCTGGATATGAGCAAATTTCCCAGCAGAAGGGAAAACACTTTTGAAATAAAGTGAATAAAGGTGACACACAACAGGTTAAGTTCATTAGCACAGGTTTTAAGAACAGTTCGAGAAATACCATCAAGACCTGGAACTTTGTTTGAAAATATGTTGGCTAACTTCAAGAGGCTGAGCTGCAATGTGAGTGTTAAGGTATAATTTTTACACTCCCACATTGACTACTTCCCAGAAAAGCTAGGGAGTGTTACAAAGAACATGGTGAAAGGTTTCACCAGGACATTAAACACAGAAATGAGGTCTCAGGAAAGTGGAATGTCAACATGATAGCTGACTATTGTTGGATGCTGGACATGGGCTGTAAAGTAGAAGGATCTGCGAGAAAATCAGAAAAATGAAAATTTGTGAAAAATCAAATTTTCTTTCATGATTTTTGAAGAAACTGAAATGATAGAAATAAACAAGTCATTTTTGAAATCAGCATTAGAAAATGTCAGAAACACACTTTTCTGAGAAAACATCAGTGAATTTTTTTAAAATGCAGAGTAGTGTAATATTTTCACTTAGTCTATGTGTATGTGTGAGTATATGTTATAATATATATGCTTTTCAAAACAAATAGATGATGAATAAAAACCTATTTGTAAAAAATAAAATATTCAATTAATTGGATCTAACTTACCATATAAAAAGATTTAGTAGTTTTATATAAAGAAAAAACACTGAAAAATTTATCTTATTATTTATCCCCTAAAGTTCTTCAGAAAAATAATTATCATTTGGTATGCTCACAGAAATCTGGATTAATAATTAAGTGTTTGAGAGGGAAAAAAAAAATCTGTGAACCGACCAATTACAAAATACATTACATTGTATGTGTTTGTGTTAATGAATATATCAGTTATATATTTTATGAAATAATAAATAAAGCCGAAATAAATAAATTATATAATAAATTAAATATAAAATTATTAGAATCTGACTCACCGAATTAAAAAGAAAAAAGTAATAATAAATAACACTAAAAAACTGACTTATTCTTCTTCGTGAGCAGAAGCACTTTTCTCAAAAATAATTACAAGAATGATTTTGGCAAAAGAACAAACGTCTCACAGTTCTTATATTTGTCCAATCATGTTTTCAGGTGGAAAAGACTTAAAATAATCCTCAGAATAATGAGAATGCTATATTTATAAATTTAGAAGTTCTGAAAAATTAGAGGAGAACATCACTGATCTGTTTCCTTGAAATAGAACGACATGGACTGTATTTTCATTTTGTTAGGTTTTACTTTTTTTCTTAATTTAGAAAATTGATTAAACTAATAAAGCCAGTTTCTTCTTGGAAACTGATCAACTAGAATGACAATCATTTGTATCACTCATAAAATGGGAACATCACCTGTCAGGGAACATGCATGTGAGAAAAGTGAAAGTTGAAAAATATTGGAGTGTGGCAGCTTCTCATTCTTTCGTGCCGTTAGAAGAAGAACTCTTTATTGCATACAGAATGCACATGCCGTACACAATACCCTTCACGGCTACAAGCCAGGGGTTACTCTGTGAGAAATGTAAAATATCATTTCAAAAACAACTTTAGTAAAATTAGGCCTATATTTGGGAAAATAGAGAAAGTCTGTCAGTAGTTTTCAACAAAAAAAGGAAAAATCTACGTAACTTTTTTTTTTTGCAAATTACCTGACAGGTCCTGTGGAGCTACTGCTGAATTAAAGAATACAGCCAGCCATGATAAAATTACTGAGAATAGTTTGCCATAATTGTTCAGTTAGACACATATAATAGAGAAAAAAAAAGCTAATGTTATTCTGTCAGTTTTCATTTCTGATGTAAGGCATACTTTATGGCACAGTCTCTCTCTCTCTCTCTCTCTCTCTCTCTCTCTCTCTCTCTCTCTCTCACACACACACACACACACACACACACACACACACACACAGTTTAGCTTTGTGGCTTTTTGAATGAATTTGGTAAATTATGGATTTAGTTTGGTGATCAGCTGATTGTCTCTCTCTAACCCCTAGTAGGAGAGCATGTTTCCTTAATCCAATCAAAAGTCTGCTTGCCAAACTCTAAATAGCTAGTGAGTTGCCAACTGACACTAAATATATAGACACTAAATTAAATATTATTTAACATTTAACTTAAATGTAATCATGGTAGGAGAACCAATTCATCAGCCAGTAACAGTCTGGAGAAAAATTTAAGAAATGGATATTGTGCAGATCACTTCTGTCATTTCATGGCTGATGGGCCATGAAATATACATATGCCTTATAATTATAATTTAATTATAAATTAAACTTTAGCCCTCATCTTCTGTACTGGCCTACCAAATCTACCATGTGCTGCATATATTTCATGTCAGAAACAGAGGCCTTACGTCTTGCTGTTCTTTCCTTTGATTTTGGTGGCTGGCCCACAAAAAAAGGCATTGAAGTCATGGGATACAAAGCATTTAGTACTTCTAATTTACTTCTTATTACCTTCTGTCCCTTCCTTGTTCCCCATAGTTACAATTTCAGTTCTGTTAGCCCTTTACCTATTCCTCTCTACCTACAGACATATGTATCCATTATGGTCATTGGATTCGTTCTGCTTAATTTTTGTCAGTCTCTGGTCCATAAACCTTTAATTAATTAATAATATATAATGTTAAATTATTCGGGGAAAAAATTCTGATAAATAAATTGTGTGTGTGTAATAGGGACTACCTTGTCCATACTGTATTAGAAAGTGCTAATTACATTTCATTCCTTTTTGGCCTTTCACTTTTCTTCTTCTACTATGGACAAGTATAGAAATGCAGTTCCTGATACATGGTCAGGTGTAATCCCCTGATGAAATACCTGATCATTTATCAATATTTATTTCTGCTGATACCTATATTAGACCTTTTACTAAAAATGTCCCCCCCCCCCTGTATCTGATGACAGCTATACCATTTTCATTTTTATTTGCATTTTACTAATATTTTGCTGTACTAATTTTACTTTACAGTTCCCCCACTTTATATTGGCTTGGCAGTTTATCCCATAATTTACTTAATTCATCATAACCTCTAGGATATTAATATTCTTTCACTAATCTACTACTCTTCTTTTTCTACTTTCCTCACCCTTATAGTTACTAGCACCTTGTGTAACTTTCACATCCATTTATAGTTACCTAATTTAATTTAATATTAATACAAATTACATATACGCTTGAATCCTATTTTAATGCTGCTTTGCACTTTTAGGTCCATCTGTCATACCTAATTTATTAATCTTGCTTTCACCGAAACCATTTCATCTACTGTTTACCTCTTTTCTGTGTGACTCTTTAAACTTTTTTCTTTTAAAGAGTTGCATTGAAAACCCATTTATTTATATATATATATATATAGAATATCATTAGAAAAAGTAAATCAATCCAATAATAATAATATATATATATATATATATATATATATATATATATATATATATATTATGTAAGGTAAAAGTTAGGCAAAAGTAATAAAAATAAATAAATATGGCTATGTAGCTATCATTAGAGGCAGCAAATGCACATCCTCCACATGCCTAATTATATCTGATAATTAAAATAAATATGATATTTAAAATAAAAACATCAGCCAGTAGTACGGCAATAATGCAGAGCGAAACGAAACGCAAAAAATATATAAAATAAACAAACAGGGAAGGTAAAGTAAAGATAATAGAACAAAAAGGTAGTCGATAATCCCTGTATAATTTAGTCAATTAAGTCATTAAACCCAATTAATACAATGATGTAAATTTAAAATAATGCCAATTATAAATAATTTAGCGGTACCCCCCTCGAAGGTACCAGTTCCAAAAGACGTGAAATATCACCCAAAAAAGGGTTAAAGAAACTACCAAAAACTAAAATATCAAAATGATAGACTGACCATCATGCCCCATATCGACAGAGGACCACGAGGCCAATAATGGTCATGGAATCGCTGCATTTCAATCGTCATACAAATCATCGCAAAGGCAGAAATATCGAAGGACCAAACCACCCCTCCATTCCCCGATAGATCAACCAATGCAGAGGATTTGCATGGCGGTGGTCCTTATGCAGCGAGAAATAATCTATAGAACAGACAGCGCTCTTGATCAGAGCCACACCACTGACATAATGCAAGCTTAACCAGCTTATATAATAGAAAGGAAAAGAATAGATGGCGGCACAGGCGCTGCTTATTTAGCATATCAACCCACTACTACCATTAATTTATATTATGTAAGGTAAAAGTTAGGCAAAAGTAATAAAAATAAATAAATATGGCTATGTAAATATGGCTATCATTTTGATATTTTAGTTTTTGGTAGTTTCTTTAACCCTTTTTTGGAACTGGTACCTTCGAGGGGGGTACCGCTAAATTATTTATAATTGGCATTATTTTAAATTTACATCATTGTATTAATTGGGTTTAATGACTTAATTGACTAAATTATACAGGGATTATCGACTACCTTTTTGTTCTATTATCTTTACTTTCCCTTCCCTGTTTGTTTATTTTATATATTTTTTGCGTTTCGTTTCGCTCTGCATTATTTCGCTCTGCATAAAAACATCAGCCAGTACTACTGGCTGATGTTTTTATTTTAAATATCATATTTATTTTAATTATCAGATATAATTAGGCATCATGTGGAGGATGTGCATTTGCTGCCTCTAATGATAGCTACATAGCCATATTTATTTATTTTTATTACTTTTGCCTAACTTTTACCTTACATAATATAAATTAATGGTAGTAGTGGGTTGATATGCTAAATAAGCAGCGCCTGTGCCGCCATCTATTCTTTTCCTTTCTATTATATAAGCTGGTTAAGCTTGCATTATGTCAGTGGTGTGGCTCTGATCAAGAGTGCTGTCTGTTCTATAGATTATTTCTCGCTGCATAAGGACCACCGCCATGCAAATCCTCTGCATTGGTTGATCTATCGGGGAATGGAGGGGTGGTTTGGTCCTTCGATATTTCTGCCTTTGCGATGATTTGTGTGACGATTGAAATGCAGCGATTCCATGACCATTATTGGCCTCGTGGTCCTCTGTCGATATGGGGCATGATGGTCAGTCTATCATTTTGATATTTTAGTTTTTGGTAGTTTCTTTAACCCTTTTTTGGGTGATATTTCACGTCTTTTGGAACTGGTACCTTCGAGGGGGGTACCGCTAAATTATTTATAATTGGCATTATTTTAAATTTACATCATTGTATTAATTGGGTTTAATGACTTAATTGACTAAATTATACAGGGATTATCGACTACTTTTTTGTTCTATTATTTTTACTTTCCCTTCCCTGTTTGTTTATTTTATATTTTTTGCGTTTCGTTTCGCTCTGCATTATTGCCGTACTACTGGCTGATGTTTTTATTTTAAATATCATATTTATTTTAATTATCAGATATATGCCAATAAGTTTATGTTCTTATATATTATGTGTATTACACTATACTGATCTTTTTGTAAAGTTATAAATTAGTTATAGCCTTATTAGATGATAAAATTTCTTGGCTAAAGACAACAAAAAAAATCAGTGCCAACCTACATGATTAGAACCGTTGAGCCGACCGGGCTAGCCAGGTGGGTAAAGTGCCTACCTGGCAACCCAAAGGTCGCGGGTTCGAATCCCGCCTCGGGCTTGGATCAAAGTACTGCAAAAACCTTGGGAGGTGCACTATGGCCACAGAAGCCGATGCGCCAACAACTACCAAAAAAAAAAAAAAAAAAAAAGAACCGTTGAGCTACTTATTTATCACAATTAAATTACTACAATTCCATTACCATGCATTTTTGACTTGGCACATTGTGGCCTTAGTTGCTAATGCACCAACTGACCAATTACCATGCACTGTACTGCAAATTGCTATATTTGTGCATAATCACTGATACGAAGGCTCTATGAATAAGTCATAAATTACTATCAGAGAATGCCTGAGTGTTCCATTTACAGAAGTGCATGTTAATGGGAGGATTTTTGAAAATATTTTTATTTTTTATTTTTGTTTTAGTTTAGGAGAAAGTGCAGTCTTTTTTTTTATAGGCATATTTCTTTGTGCACAATGTACCTATTGTCCTCACCATGTCTGTTCATCCATCCATCTGCATGTAATAACCCAGCTCCTAGTGAACTGATTTTTATATTTGGATCTTTTTAAAGGATTTGAGTCATCCCAAATTTCATTAAAATTAGATTGGACTATAAAAATCCAGCAGTTATTTCTTTATCTGTCCACATATAATAACTCGACTCCCAATGGGTAGATTTTCATGAAATTTTATATTTTTCTCTGTTAGAACAATTTGTCAAGACTTCACAGATATAATTAAAATCAAACCAATAGAAATCCACAATTATGTATTTTATTTTCATACATATGATGTAGGCTATCCATATTGTATATTTTAGCTGAAGCACTGGATATTATGTTTGTTACTATTACTGTTTGAAGGAATGAATGGGCAGTTTAGCAGATGCACAGATGCGAAATGTTCTGTTTGCAGAAGGTTTTTTTTTTTAAGTCATGAATTATTATTGTTTGCCAATGCACTTGAAACGTAATACAGTCAGCCCTCTTATAACACGATAGTTGTGTTCCTAGAAACCCTCGTGCAATGCAAAATCGTGCAATATACACAATAGGCCATATGGGAAAAATAGGGTTAGGTGCCGACCACCCAAGATTGAACACACATTTGTAACCAAAACATTACCAAACACAATAAATAATTGTAATAAAATATGTAAGTATTTTATTACGACTATTATGTAATAAAATATTGCTAATGCTTTTGCTTCTATCGTAAGCAAATTTGTTCTTTGTTTGATTTTCTATACAAACAGATGCCAGCTGTTCCATCTTTTCCTATTCTTTGTGTCTTGATCTAATAGATTTTAATTACACTTTGAGTTGTTCCTGCTATGAAAGTTGTTTTTATTTTCTTTGCATTTTTTCTAATTATTGGCTTTGCCTCATTTAAGCCTGTAGCACATGCAATATCACATGGTCTTTCATTTCGCTGAAAGTGTCTCACAATTTCATATTTCTCCGGTGGGCTGGAGGCCAGTGTGATTTTGGCCATAAACGCTAGTGTGAGGCCGCTAAAAATTTTCCCGGGTAAGAATTTTTGACCCAGTCCGCCTCTGTGTATCGATATTGCTTTTCTTTTTCTCTCTGAATCTGTAGTGTCTTCACCAGGACGCTTTCTGTTCACACCTTTTAAGAATTTTGCTCATTTTTAGGGAATAAAGCACAATTACAAAATGAGGAGGCACGCTTAATATACATAAACAAAGCTGTGTGCGTGTAGCAACTGAATAAACAACACTGCAAAGGCAGAGACACACTATTAACACCTCACTAGCTCACATTTCTAGGGGTTACTACCATAAAACAAAAACAAAATCCAGTTGCGTTTCTGCTAGTCGAATCTTTTGTTATAAACTGGTAGTAAACTCTATCTAATTGCATTTGCGATAATACTGATAGCTGGAATTGTGTGGGTTTTGACGTTATTATGGTGAAATGTGTTTCCCCTTCACTGATACTGTATAAAAACAAATACTGTACATTTTCAGAATCTTCTCTTCATTCCTATGTTGCGTTCAGTTGGGGTGATTCCGCATTCGACTGCCATTTCTTGTAAACACAAAGGCGAATCTTGCATAAGCGAATTCGGTTCGTGTTATATACGATATCATTCCCCTATTTATAAATCGTGTATGATCGAATTCGTGTATTATAAACACGTGTTATACAAGGACTGACTGTACATTGCTTACATTAACTTGTTTGAATGAGAATTTCTGTTTTCTTTCCTGCATTTATAAATATCAGTATTAGTACTGGCAGTATGATTTAAAGAAGTGAGGCTTATACAGCACCAGCCAAAAAAAAAGGAAACCTTTCATTTGCCCATTCCTTCAAATAATTTGTCCAAGCTTTCCTTAAAATTATTCAAACTTTAAGGAAGGAAATGCACATCTTAAACATCCATGACCTAGTCATGGATGTTTAAGATCAGAACAGTGGTGTAGCAACAGGGATTATAATGTCACTGCTTAGACAGTCTGTGGCCCATATTAGAGATGGAATGGTATCCTTGAATGGGAAAAAATAAACGTAGACTAATTTCATATTAGGTGAAACATAATCTCAAATTTCTACTTTAAATGTACATTAGAATATAAGAATCAAAATTGCATCCACTCATATAGTCTTCAGTGTATATGTATTTCATAGTATAGGTGTGCTACATATAAGTGAAGCTTGGCTTAAAAATGATTGAGAAACGCTGCTACATTGTTTGTCACTATGCAGAACTATGGAAAATTATATCATTACTAAAAATGGGCATTTCAATTGAGTGAGTCTTGTTTTCATTCAGTGCTCTTTCATTATTATATTATGAACTTGATTATGTAAATATTTATTAATGTGATTGTTTCCTTTCTTTTTCAGATTTTTATCTTTTTCATGATGAAAATTCATTTAATCACTACACCTAAAGTCATTTTATGTACTGTTATCATTAACCATTTCTAAGAAGAATAGTATAACCCATGATGACTGTTTGAAGGAGTGTCCCTTTTATCAGGGACTCCTTCAATAGAAAGGAGAGAAGTCATGATGTTACCTGTTGACCGTGGACCACAGTGATTTGATACCCTCACTGCTGAAAAGGCCAGCAAGGCTTTGATTAGGTGCTTGCCATTACTTTGCAGCTAGACACCACTGTGGTTATAGGAGTCTGTACAGTATATATATATACACACATATATATTTACTTATGTCTGTATAAATGGACTCAGAGTTTAACAAAAACATCTTGGGTAAGTTTTTTTTTTTTATTATTATTATTATAATGTATTTTTGATGTAATAAACTAATTTTCAGACCACTGTATAAGGAATACTGTTATATTTTGAAAGAAAACAATGCTTCATTAGACTCATAATTGACAATGCTTTTATATTATTATTGAGAAGTTGCTAGATTTAAAAAAAAAAAATTGATTGAGCCATGGTGTTCAAGTTTCTTAACATTAGAAATGTGCCAGATGACTATTTGACCATCAAATGCTTTTAGATATTGTAACTTATAATATATATATATACAAAGGGTACTAGGAAAGTTTTGCAATATGACACAACAATGAATCACAGGAAGCTGCTTGTTGCTGCATGTTGAGACATGTTCATATGTGCATAGTAGCCGCCGCGCCAAGTCGATGGGCTCAGTTATTCATTAGTAGTGAGAGTGTAAAGTGCTTGCGATGGCATCGTGGTCACGAAATGAGATAAGGACAGTTTTGCTGTATAATTTCTTGCGTGGTTTAACCATAGACCAGTGCTTAGAAGAAATGACTCTTGCACTAGATGATGATTGTCTACTTCGTACAACGATATTCAGGTGGTATAGAGAATTCCAAAGGGGAAATTTCACTCTGGAGGATTCTGAGAGGCCGGGAAGGCCACGAACGTCAGTTACGGAGGAAAACGTTACTGCTGTGAGTTAAATGCTTGACGAAAACAGGCGAGTGACCTACCAACAGATAGAGGATACTTTGGGCCTAAATGCACCAGCAATTCGTTCGATTCTGCAAGATCATTTGCACGTGAAGAAACTTTGTTCTCTCTGGGTGCCGCATCAACTGACTGAAGAGCAGATGACACAACGTGTGACTTGGTGGCGGGAGATGTTAAAAAAGTTTGATAAGGGACAATCTCGGTATGTGAACAACATCGTGACAGGTGACAAGAATTGGCTGTACTATTACGATCTGCTGACCAAGGCTCAAAACAAAGTTCGGGTCTTTGATGATGACGACACACCCGTAATTGTCAGAAAATCCCGATCTGTAAAGAAGAAAATGATAGCTGTATTTTTCAAATCAAGTGGAATTGTGGAACGTGTCGTTTTGGACACGCAGAAGACAGTCAGAGCTAAGTGGTATACTGAACAATGCCTGCCTAAAGTCATTGGATCTATGAAGAACCTGCGGCCAAAGTCAAGAATGGACACCTGGTACCTCCATCACGATAATGCTGCAGCTCACCGCGCCAAAGCCTGCACCGAATATTTGACCACGACAGGACTGAAACTTCTCGAGCACCCTCCCTACAGTTCAGACCTTGCTCCCTACGACTTTGCACTGTTCCCGCATGTGAAAATGAAGCTAAAAGGGAGGCGGTTTTCCAGTGATGAGGACCTTCTACGGGCTTGGGACAGCGAGTGTGCTTTACTCCCTAGTGAAACTTGGCAGAACTGGTTTAAAGATTGGTTTCGGAGGATGGAGAGGTGTATTGAATGTAGAGGAAATTACTTTGAAAAAATTAAATAAACAAAGCTGTATTGCAAAACTTTCCTAGTACCCTTTGTATATACTGTGACTGGCCATATCTTATCACTGGTTATTGTTATCAGCTTCTTATTATAATGTATATAAGTTATCCTGCTTTGTACAATTGCATCACCATTTGGTTGTTAGCATTTCTTTTTAAAATAGAACACCTATGCCTTCCTGGACACCTGAAATTACATATTAAGTTAAACATATCTGTTTATTATTTACAACCCTGACCGTGCTAAACAATGTTTACAACCTTATTCCTTGCCACGTGAAAGCATGTTCTTTAAACTCCTAATCTGTGCTCCATGTCTTCACAAAAAGCAAACAGTACATGTAAACAAAAGTAGGTAAACAGTAAAGAAAATATGCTATTGCTATTGCATTTTATGGTTGGTAGTAGAGGAGCGAAGCAATTCAACCCTGCGAGATAACCTTAAATGTTATGTGGTATTCGGGGCATTTATTTCCACTGTTCTAAAGTGTTATGGTCTCCAAGTTAGGTCCTGTTATTGATGTTAATTAGTGTCTAAACATTTTACATTTTAATAAATGAAAAAGGACCTGTTGTACTGGAGTCCATGACTAAAAGAAAATAACAATACAGTATACATCCAGTGACAAATTTTCATGACTAAAAAATGGAGCTATCAGGGTAAATGGACCCTTTCTTCAGCATTATAGTGCGTACAGATTCTAATAGAATATGGACGATAGAGATAAAATTTAACAGATAACAAGAGGTGTGTGTGTGCGTGCACTGGTGTGTACATGGCCACGTGATTGAGCATTTATATACTTGAACGGCGTTCATTGTTGGTACATGGACGTGTGTGGGTTTGTTGAGCATTTGTTGAGCTTCAAGACAGTTGATTCCAAGATAGAATGTAGTCTAGTAGCTCCATTTTTAGTCATTAAAATTTGTCACTGGATGTATACTGTGCTGTTACTTTCTTCTTCTCTTTTACATTCTCTTGCAAGTGATCACATGATACTTCTGTACTGTGTCCATTGTTTACTTTCTGTGAATAGACTAGAGTTTTGTTTACAGGCCCCCCCCCCCCAATCCCACAACTCAAAGTGACTGAATGAAAATCTAGATAGGAAAGTAAAAAGATATAGAAAGATTAAATTTGTGGAAGATGCATTTCTGAGATAGTTAGCAAATGCAAGATTAAAAAATACTCTTATTATTAGAAATATCCTGTGTGGAAGAGTGAAGAGATTTGCTAAATTGGTATAAAAGATTTTGTCTATAGACAGCTGGCTAATCAGGTGGAAGGAGAAACATAACATTGTGTGAAAAATAATTTCAGAAAAAAATCGCACTGTGATATCCAGTGCTTTTCTTTTGTAAAAAAAATAGGTGCCAGTACTCATTCTTTGCCATCAGGAAAAATTGAAAATTAAAAGGATATGAAAAGTACTCAATTTTTTTTTTCTGATATTGTTACTTCAGTAATAATGTTTTTAGAATAAGAACAACAAATTAAGTATATTAACACAGTTTATTAAGCAAAAATTTATTATTCAGGTATGTAAAAAATAATAACGTAAGTAAAAATAATTTCATAATAAAGTTTTTGTAGAATATTCCAAATTTTATTAAGTTCTCATCCGACACCCTATGCTAGGAGTCGGCAACCTTTTTTGAGTGAAGAGCCATATTTGATCTAATTAAAAAAAGAGAGAGAGAGAGAGAGAGAGAGAGAGAGAGAGAATCTGAAGAGCTGCACCTCATCTCAAGCTGTGAGGAGGCGATTTATTAATACTGAAAAAAACATAGCAAACATCCAATTAGGTACAAATTTAATGTGACTTTTGCTGATGAACTTCTTGAGCGAGTCTCTCAACATCATGCGAGTATGTCGTAATTAAACATGCTAAGCTTTAAACGTGCTCACATTGTTCATATGACAGTTTCTTGATTTATTTTTAATATAGTTCATGTTCAAAAATATATGCTCTCAGAAATACGTCGAACCAAAAACTTGAGAGAAGTCCAAATGCAAATATTTTCAAATTTGTATATGGGCCCGGTAAGCTACTCCATGCATCGAGCACAAGTTGGTCTGCATTTTAAACTCGTATATCGCCATCCATTTGTGTAGAATTGCAATAGCAGCTTTTGCCTCTCCAAATCCTCAATTTCAGTTTTAAGGCATTTTAGTCTTGCACTCCACATGCCCTTGATTTTTAAGACCTCTTAACTCCATTTCAAATTGTGCTTTATGTGAGCTGTAAAGTTAAAGAACCGCAATTATGTGTTAAAAAAGCTGCATGCGGCTTGCAAACCACAGGCTGCCAACTTCTTTTCTTTCTCTTTATGTGTGTCGGTTGCTGAATGACGTTTCCGAAGCAACCATGAATCGACATATTTGCTGGATCGAAGCGGGTCAGCGGTGGCTCTGCAATTTTAAGAAACAGTAGCGAAGAAACTGTTTTTGTTATCAACGAAACACTGGTTGGGCTGGCGATCAGATTCATTTGTGAAAATCCTTGTTCACATTCACTCGATGAAATTGGTATCATACTCAGAGCATTCTTCAATTCTTCCGAAACTTCTTATCAATTAAGTATCCACGAATTGCATCTCTTTCATTTAACTGTAACCTAATTGACAATTTTCTAACTTCGCTTTCACCAAATGCCAACAATTCGCGTTTAGAAGGATTAATACCTTTATTGTCCTCATTTTCCGTCTTTCATCATCAGTATTGTCACTAGTCCTTAAATTTGAATTTTTTCTTTCTTTTCTTTTTTTTTTTTTTTGAAGCTGTCCAAAATGTCAGTGTCATTCGGATATTCAGGTACTGTGACCATGTAAACAGAGATAGGGAAAATTTACTGAAAAATGTGGATAATGCACTTCCGCGAAACAACAGATTATTTGTCAGAGTAAAAGAAAATCACTTTTCTAATTCTTGAACAGGGTGCTTACATTTGATTCGCAGAGGTGTCCAACCCACGGCCTGTGAGGAAAGTGAACTAAAACAGCATTTTAAATTTTGTTTATTATCTCATTAAATGTTTTGTTCAGTAAATGTAATTGTGTATTGTACAGTACTTAATAAAATTTCCGAATATTTTCAATTTTACTTTTACATGCAAAAAGATATGGAAAATATAACACACTAAAGAAATCTAACTTTGAATTTTTTTGAATATGGCCACTGTATGGGAAAAGGTTGGACACCATTGCAGTAGGTGGGCCAGTGCCCATTGGGAATACACCTTGATCTGCTCACTCTTGACTAGCACGACTCCTCTGTATGTAGTGCATTATAGCCACAGTTGCTGATGCACCAACAAACCTAACAACAACCTCCGCATGTGGGACAGATGGTCGGATAGGTTTTAACAGGTACCACTAAGTTGTAGAATGCATTAGTTCTCTTAATTCGTGCAGCAGGACTAATTACCTAAATTGCCTGAAGGCCAGAAATGTGAACAGTGCATACTGAGTTAATTCTCTCTTAATCCGTTTGCTATATGATAATTTTATTCGCGCAACGGAAAGTATTTTAAATGTAACTTCCAAGGGGAAGTCAAAATAATTCGCTATAAAAGGAGTTTGTTAAACAGAGGTCCGACTGAGTAATTTAGAATTATAAAAATGGTTATACAGTTTTATATAGAAATATCTTAACAATAGACAGTAAAAAATGCAAATTTGGTTAAATGATTTTAAGCTTACAGTCAGTCCTCGTATAGCACGATAGTTGTGTTCCTAGAAATCCTTGTGCAAATCAAAATCGTGCAATATAAACAACAGGCCCTGTGGGAAAAGTAGGGTTAGGTGCCGACCACCCAAGATTGAACACATATTTGTAATTAAAACATTACCAAACACAATAAATAATCGTAATAAAATTCTTACGTATTTTATTACGACTATTATGTAATAAAATATTGCTAATGCTTTTGCTTCTGTCATAAGCAAACTTGTTTTTTGTTTGATTTTCTATCCAAACAGATGACAGCCGTTCCATCTCTTCCAGTTCTTTGTGTCTTAATCTAACGGATTTTAATTACACTTTGAGTTGTTCCTGCCATGAAAGTTGTTTTTATTTTCTCTGCATTCTTTGTAATTCTCGGCGTTGCCTCATTTAGGTCTGTAGCACGTGCAGTATCACATGATCTTTCATTTCGCTCCAAGTGTTTCCCAATTTCATATTTTTTTTCTATCAACAGAGGTGGACTGGCCATAAGCCTTACCAGGGAAACCCCAGTGGGCTGGAGGCCGGTGTGATTTTGGCCATAAACCATAGTATGAGGCCACTATAAATTTTCCCGGTTAAGAATTTTTGACCCAGTCCGCCTCTGTTTATCGATATTGCTTTTCATTCTCTCTCTGAATCTGCAGTGTCTTCACCAGGATTCTTCCTTTTCACACCTTTTAAGCATTTTACTCATTTTTAGGGAATAAAGCACAATTACAAAACGAGGAGGCATGCTTGATAGACATAAACAAAGCTGCGCGTGTGTAGCAACTGAATAAACAACATCGTAAAGGCAGAGATTAACAACTCACATTTTACTAAAGCACATTTCTGGGGGTTACTACCATAAAACAATTTACATTTGCGTTCCTGCTAGTGGAATCTGTTATAAACTGGTAGTAAACTCAATCTAATTGCATTTACGATTATACCGATAGCTGGAATTGTGTTGGTTTTTACGTTATTATGGTCAAATGTGTTTCCCCTTCACTGATATAAAAAACAAATACATTTTCAGAATCTTCTCTTCGTTCCTATCGTGTTGCGTTCGGTTGGGGTGATTCTGTGTTCGATTGCCATTTCTTGTAAACACCAAGGCAAATCGTGCATAAGCAAATTCGGTTCGTGTTATATAAGATATCGTTCCCGTATTTATAAATCGTCTATGATCAATTTCGTGTAGTATAAACACGTGTTATACGAGGACTGACTGTATTTGAATAGTAGGTAAACGTGAAAATAATTTATGTAATATTACAAATTTCAAAGTGCACTGCATCCAAATGGCACACGTCACTGTTAATAAAGGTGCCGGTATGCCGTACTGTTGCATACCGTCCCAGAAAAAGCACTGGTGATATCAGTTCAGCAAAAAATTAGGTGGAAAATGTCTTGTTTAATTTATTGGTACAGTTTATTTTACTTATCAACTTAACAACTGTGTGGTACTACACTCAGGGTAGTGGAGAATGAAAGAGATCTAGGGGTAATTGTGCAATCAGACATGAAATTCTCTGAGTAATGCAGGCATGCTGCGAGGACAGCTCATGGAGTTTTGTCAGTGTGTTATACAGAAACTTTGCTAGCAGGGATAAGGAGTTCATTATTCCTTTCTATAGGGCCATGTTTTGGCCATATCTTGAGTACTTTATACAGGTCCTGGAGGTCTCATTTTATCATCTAGAAAGGCTTCAGTTCTGCAGTTGCAGTGTCTCGAAACCAGGCACCTGCAGGGAGATCTGATTGAGGTGTTTAGAGCCTTGAATGGATTGTGAAAGCCAAAATGTTAATGGTATTCTTCCACTTTTTGAATTTGCTGTGTAACCAACAGCAAATTTAAAATGGGAAGCATTCAAAGAATTAATCTTGGTAGCTACTAGGCTTTACATACCATCTAAGAAATATTTTTTAAGGTTTAGCCCTAAATGGATGTCAGATGAACTAATGAGACATGTGGCAGAGAAGAAAAATGCATGGGATACATATAAATTAACTGGCGACATGGAAGCCTATGATAGATATAAGCCGGTCTGTAACCAAGTCACAAAGGAGATTAGGCAGAAAAAGGCAGCTTATGAGAAATCTTTGGCAAAGGATGCAAAGAAAAACAGTACTTAAAGACTTTGAAACTCTAGAAGGGGATGAACCAGATTGGTCCACTGGATAGCGATGGTTCAACATTTGAGGATCCTGCTCAGGTGGCTAACAAACTAAATGAGTATTTTGCATCTACATTCACACATGAGGAGTTACTCAAGAAGGGGAATGCCAAATGTGAAGTAAACTCTGGCAGTAAGCTAGATAATCTTGTAACAACTGAGAGTAAAGTGGAGAAGAAATTGTTGAAGATAAACACAAGAAAAGCACCTGGGGTGGATGGGATCTATCCAGTTATATTAAAGGAGGCAGCAAAGGAAGTAAGCAAACCCTCAGCTATAATTACGAGAGCTCCTTGGACTCAGGGGAGGTACCCATAGACTGGAGATGTGCAAATGTGACCCCAATTCACAAAGGAGGATCAAAGGCTGACACAAGTAATTATAGACCTGTGAGTTTAACTTCTGTTCCTGGAAAATTAATGGAGGCACTAGTTAAAGAAGCACTGCAGGATCATCTAGACAAGACTTCAGTTATAGCTCTGACACAGCATGGTTTTGTTAAGGGAAAGTCTTGCCTGACCAATTTGATTGGATACTATGATGCAGTCACAAAAGAACTGGATACAGGAAATAACCTTGATATTATATATTTGGATCTTAGAAAGGCTTTTGATACTGTTGCACATAGAAGACTGCTGCACAAATTAGAGCAGTGTGGCATTTGGAGGCAAATTGCTGCTATGGATAAAGGGATGGTTGAGTGGGAGAAGACAGAGTGGTAATCAATGGACATTGCTCTTCGTGGACTAATGTTATTAGTGGAGTCCCTTAGGGTTTAGTGTTGGGTCCATTGTTGTTTTCTGTATTTATAAATGATACTGATGATGGTATATCAGGCTTAATGTCCAAATTTGCAGACAATACGAAGGTTGGCAGGGATGTTAAGAACACTAATGACAGTACGCTGCTGCAACAGGATCTAGAAAAGTTGAGCAGATGGGCTGAGAGGTGGCAAATGAAGTTTAACATTGACAAATGTAAAGTACTACATATGGGAAGCAGTAACTCCAGAATAACGTGTCAACTCTGTGGTACTACACTGATAGTGGTAGAGAATGAAAAGGACCTGGGGGTAATTGTGCAGGCAGATCAATACTACTACTATTGTTGTTGTTGTTTGGTTTTTAGGAGCATTAGCAACTAAAACCATATTGCATCCAGGGATATGCGATGGTCATTACCTGACCTTTCTGCATCCTCCATATTTGGTGGTCACAGGCTCGAACCCCGGTCTAATCAAGAAGCGTGTGCTACGCACTGCTGCTCCTGCCCACCTGGCTATGGAAGCGCCACTACTACTGTAGTACAACGTTTACAGTTACCTATAATTTATGTACTGTGCTGGGTGAGGAATGACGATTGATAAAATGAACAACTGCTTATATTTCATCAAAAAAAAAAAATTCTCCAATTAATACTATCAGCTATCTAACATTTCCAAATTTTGTAGTTCAGTATGACCACAATAAGCAGCATCCGCTGTATTATTATTTTCCTTGGATTCCTAACTTGCTAAAATATGCTATTCCATGCGCATTTTAATTTTTATATTTTTAAAAAATATATATACAGTGTCAGTCTTATGATATCTGTAAGCCATCATCAACCATTTTCAATCCACTGCAGGATGAAGGCCTTTCCAGCAACTTTCCAGTTTTTTTCTGTTTTGTGAATTGGCCATTCAATTACTATCCATGTATTTTTTTTTTTTTTTTCTTTTCATGAATTTCATCTGTCTATCTCTGTTGTTGTCCTCCAAGTTTTCTGTTAGTGCCTCTCGGGCACCATTCTGTTAATTTCTTAGTCCATATGTCATCGTGTCTTCGAGCTATATATCCTGCCCAAATCCATTTCATTTATTTAGTTTTGAAGAATGCCCTTTATTTGTGTTTGCAGTCTAATCCATGTGTTTCTCTTCTTATCTAACAGTCTGATTCCTAATATGATTCGTTGTGTAGTTTTCAACTTCTCTTCCATTTTTTTTGGTGAGTGCCCAAGTTTTACTTCCATAAGTTATGGTGGGGTGTATACGCTGACTCATTATTTTACGTTTCAGACAACGGCTCCTCAGTTCCTGAATGCTATCCATCCAAAATTTATTCTTCTCTTGACTTGCAGCCATTTATTATTATTACAGCTAAATGACTTGTCCCAGATAAGTATATGAATTGAACTTTTCAATTACTGCTCCTTTATATCTCATTATATGGCATACTTGTTCATCATTACTTTTATTTTAGCCATATTCATCTTTAGTTCAAAATCCTTACCAACTCTGTATAACTGATTAAGATTTTCCCTTAATTCTTTGGAATCATGGCTTATGATCACAATGTCATCTGCAAATCGTAAATGGTTTAGATACTCTCCGTTCACATTGATCCCTTTCTTCGACCAGTCTAATCTTCTGAAAGCTTCCTCAAGGGCAGCAGTAAACAACTTCAGAGATGTTGTCCCTTTGTCAAACTCCTTTCTCAATTTTATATTTGCTGCTGTCTTTGTCTAGTCTAATGAAGGAGGTAGATTTCTCATATATTTTCTTCAAAATCATAATGTATGGGATATTTATGCCTTGTCTTTCCAGTGCCCGAAACATTGCCTGATGCTGTGTGGGGTTAAATGCCTTTTCATTATCCACAAGTGCCAGGCATAATGGCGTTTTATATTCATTTGCTTTCTCCATTAGCTGTGATATTTACATGAAGGTGATCCATAGTTAAAAATCCTGTCCTAAAGCCAGCTTGCTCTTTTGGTTAATTCTCAAGTATTTGTAATCTGTTAGTGATGACCCTTGTGAACAACTTGTAGATGTGGGACAACAAACTTAATTGATCTATAATTTCCAATTTCTGATTTATCTCCTTTCTTATGCAGCAAAATTATGGTTGCATTATTCCACTCTTTAGTTGTCACACCTTTCCTAATGTATTTTGTGGAGAGTCTTACCAGTTTCTGTGTCGTGTCTCTTCCTCCCAATTGTAACAACTCTACAGTAACTTAATCTTCACCTGGGGCTTTCTGATTCCTCATTTTTTTTCAGTGCATGTTCTACCTCATCAGGAAGGATATTGGGTATGTCGTATGTGTTGCTGATTTGTGATCCATCTTCTCTACTGCTGGTATTATTCCCTCGCTCCTTATATAGTTCTTTATAGTAGTCTTCTGCTATTTATAAGTACACCACCATTATTCTTCAGTTTCAGTATCATTTGTCCTTCTGTATTACTGTTCATGTCTGTTAGCATTAGCATTAGTAGAGGCATTTGATACAAGAAAGCAAGCTTATGCAGCATCAGCCAAAAAAAAAAAAAAAACCACTTCCACTTCACCCCTCTGTTCGTTCAAAATACCTGTCCAGCTGAGCCTTAAACTTATTTAGGCTATCAACCTCCACCACAAGGAATGGAAGTCTGTTCCACCAACCAACCACCCGCTGGCTAAAGGCAAATTTCCGCACGTCTATCCTACATCTGTCTTTCCTCAATTTGAATTTATGCCCTCTCAGGTGATTTTTCTGAGCTAGAGGAAGAATCCCATCAGCATTGAGCATGCTTAAACCATTCAAGGCTTTATACACCTCTATCAGATCACCTCGCTGGTGCCTAGTCTCCAGACACTGTAATTTGCAAAACTTAAGCCTTTCTTCGTAAGAGCACCCCTTTGTTCCATTCACTAATCTTGTTGCCCTTCTCTGTACTCGTTCCAGCAGCTCTACATCCTCCTTGAAATGAGGCCTCCAGACCTGTATACAGTACTCTAGGTGTGGCCTGACCATTGCCTTATACAATGGAATAATCACCTCCTTATCCCTGCTGGAAAAATTCCTGTATATCATTGACAATACTCCATGAGCTACTCTTGCAGCCCGTCTGCACTGTTCAGAGAACTTCATATCTGCCTGCACAACCACCCCCAAGTCCCTTTCATTCTCTACCACTGTCAGTGTAGTACCACAGAGTTGATACGTTGCTCTGGGGTTGCTGTTTCCCATGTGTAGTACTTTACATTTGTCAATGTTAAAGTTTGATTTTATTTCTTTTTTTTGCTTAATACTTGTTCTACTTTTCTTATGTTAAATCTTCTTATGTCCTCTCTGTCTCTTTCTAATGACTGCATAACTTAATTTTCTCCTTGCGAGTGTTTATTTTGCTCTTCATTTGTTGTCTTCGGTTCATTATGACAAGTGTTTCTTGACAAGTTCACTTCATCATGACAAGTGTTTTTTTCTTCTTTGGATTTCTTTTTACTTATAGGTTTCTTGGGCTTTATCACTTTCAGAAAGTTGTATTCCTCGTCAATATCTTGGTCCCGAAAGGTCTGTAGAAGCTCAAACTTGTTCTTAAGTCCCAGTACATACTCTTCTTTTTTTTTTTTTTTTCTTCTCTTTGTTATCTCAAAGACCTTCATATTATTTACTCAAGCCAGGTTTTTCCTTTCTTTTCTTACATCTATATCAAGTGTGCATCTTGCCATTCTGTGATCACTTCCAACATTTACCTTGTTCAGGATGGTAACATCATTAACAATATATCTTCTGTTAGTGAGGATGAAGTCCATTTCATTAGTTGTTAATCCATTTGGGCCCTTCCGTGTCCTCTTTCTGTTCACCCTTTTCTTGAAAAAATGTTGCCCTTTTCTGTAAGCCATACCTACTTATAAATGCAGCTGCTGTCAGTTTAAGAGTAGCATATGAGAGCACTTTCAATAAGTTATCTACCTTGACTATAAATATAAAAAAAACTGCAGTTTTTTCATATTTTCACAAATGTCAATCTTATTTGCAAACTCCAGCTTAATATGATGAAATACAAAAGAATGAAAGAGATTTAAAGTAATTTTTAATTGCCATAATTTTAAAAAAATTGGAGCATCGGGCCAATTCCTGAGAGATTTACGTATTGAAATTGACAATAAGTGAACTAATAATCAGAACTGATACTACAAAACATCTGCTGATTCTGCTGTTTGTTTTTTGTGGGAACATGTAGTAACATGCAACAATGAAGTACTTCCTCACTTAACAAAAGCACATAATCTTCTCTTGTTTTAGACTCCATGACCTCGGCAGCAGAGCTGATGATGATTAAATCAGAACCATCTCGATTTAGCCTGCTATGGTAATCACCTTCCAAAAGGAAAGAGGCAGATGAACTAACAGTTCGTCTAACAAATTTACATATATTCTTCATAACAAGGAGTAATGACCTCAGTATATGGATGTGGGTTATGTTTGATCAAACATATAGTTTTATATTTTCACATAATGACATAACATTTAAAAAGTACAATCAAAATGCTTTATTCAAGCTGGAATAATGGAGCATTGAATATCCTTTCTACATATGTGAAAGTATTCTGCCCAACATATTTCTTGGAGTGTTTTTGATTGCTTGTCCCAGAAGTTTGATTCAGAAATTCCTTCCTTGAGGAATTCCTTAACTCCCCCCCCCCCACCCTTTTTTTTGGATCAAATCTTTCATCAGTGAGGGCTGTAATTGGGCTATAGTTAGTTGATCTCAGGCAGAGGGAATATAGCTTTTCCCAAGTTTTTTAGTCTGCCTAACATATCTTCCTGTGAACACAAACTTGTGCAGCCAGTACATGCACAATATGGCTGAAGGCACTAATTCACCATTGAACTAACAACAAACAATGACTCCACTCTGCATAGTTTCATCAAAATGGAAGAATTTAGCATTTGTTAATATTTTAATATTAGTATTAAAATGGCATAATGAAGCGAAGAAATGAACTTATTTCTCATCTTCCAAAAAAGAAAAGAAAATCAGAAATTGTCATCACAGAGAAGTGCCTATCCAATTCCTCTGAACATCACTAGCAATTTCTGAATTGTGAGGATGTGCAAAATTTAGCTCCTGCATTTATGTTCATAATTTCAAATAAATGATTTGAACTTTGAAAAATCAGATATCATTGGAAAGAGAAAGAATTGTTGAGCAAGTCTGTGAAATTTAATTTCAATTGCTCTAAGGGTGGTGGAGATGTTAGAAAATATAGATTGGTGTTTTTTTATGGGCTTCACTAGCATAAGCTACACTTACAAAGTATTGTTGTGGAGACCATAGACTTTAGAGGTTTGCTAATACAAGCCACTTCCAGTCTAGTTTCTTCATTCATTACCATGTTTATTTTTTCTTTGTGACAACTGCCTATATTTACTTATTTCAAGAGATGATTACAGTTATACAAACTGCCAATCTGCTAATTGGTTGATTCTTATTACCACTACATCTGTAGCTGACAATGCTAAAAAAATCAAAATGTACAAACCCCCAATGCATCTCACAACTTGGTAATTTTTAGCTAGCTCGCTAGAAGCATGGCTATCAAAGAAGGGGGTCCAAAGTGCTATAACCACAACTAAGAAGGATCATAGTTTACAACAGGAGTACAGTTAACAAGAAAGGTGTTTCATAGAGGCGGACCAGGTCAGACAGGGATCAATTGCCACTGAGAAGCTAAATGAAAATGGCATCACTATTGAATATATGATTATATAAGAGCCTTAGGAATTTAAACTGAAATTCCTATGGTTCTTACATTTGACACACAAAAATTTATCAAGAGAGAGGGAGAGAGATAGGAGACCTATTCCAGAAGCATTTCTCCATTCAGGCTATCAACAGAGATGACATCAATTCTGAAGTCCAGCTCAAATTGACTTAAAGTTCAAGTTTAACACTACTGTTAACTGAATTCTTGAGTTTTGCCTTAGTGTTAAAACATGGTAGTTGCAAGGGACAGATTCTTTCTGTAATTGTATGATGGGAGCGAATGAGCAATACTGTGGTATTGTTCATTTTAAAATGAACAATACCATAGTATTGTCCCATTTTAAAATGCTTCAAATGAGTAGTATATAGCCACTCCTAAGGCATGCACCAATCCCGCCTGGTCTGCAGCCACTGTGCAGGCGAAAGACATTTTCAGAATGGCCAAACAAGCAGAATCCTCCTCTTTGTGCCAACTGTAAAGGAAGGTAGAAACTGAATTGTCGCACCATCAGGGATGCAAATTGTCCAGAAATAAAAGAGCAGTTGAGTTTGTAAACTTGCAAATCAGTCATGGATAACTCCTCCACTCAGACATCTGTATGTATGTATGCACAACCAAATTCACTAATGCAACATTGTGGGCTGCCTTTATACTTCCTTAAATAATGCAAATTAATGCCTGAAAATTTATAGGCATTGTAAATCAGCAGTTGATGAGAAAGCTGATATTCTCTGCTTCCAAAAGCCATTCTGTTTCAACTATAAGGATTGTCCAAGTTGATGTAGAAGAGTGCTTCGCAGAAATATTCCTTAAATATCTTAAATTGTCACAAGGATAGACCGTACCCTTCAAGATTTTTTGGAGGTATAAGAAATCTTGAAAGGTGCAGATAGATATACAGCAGGCCCCTGTTATAACGTGGTTCGCTTTATGCTGATTTGCTATAACGCTGTTCTTATATTATAACCCGTATCTGGCTATAATGCTGTCACTGATCACTATAACGCTCTTTTACAGATTGCATTTTTGGCATATTTAACGAAATCGTTTCATTTGATGGAGTCGATAGCTTGAAAATGAATAGCAAAACAGCATTAAAACATTTTCCATGCCGACTTGAGAAATTTTCCCAAGCTCAGTGAAATTTTCTAGCATGCTAATTTAATTGCAGTACAGTGACTTGTTACGTAGTTCCAAGATCAACATTTTAAAAAATTATCTAGTATATTGCTTGTAATATTTGCATCATATGCATTTATCCAAAGTCTAGTCATCACTCAGTACAGTATTAGACATCGTGCGTAACAGACAGTTTACTCGAACATTGAATCGTAATTGATGCAACCAAAGCAGTTACATTTTCGAAGAGTTAATAATGGTCGATAAGAATGAAAAAGCAACAACATCTGGGTGCAGTACGAAGACTAAATGTAAGAAAAAGACTGAATTTGAAAATTAAATTAGATGTTTTGAAGAGAATCGATTCCGGTCATCGACAAGCGGATGTGTGCCATAATTTAGGACTTGCAAGTTTAACTGTAAGAACAATTATAAAAAAAAAAAAAGAATTCATTTTAGCAGCGGAAAAGATAGCTGTTCCACTGCAAGCAACTAGGGCTAGGCTGGCTATTAGGATTGAAATGGAAAGACTTTAATTTTATTGAAGATAATATCCAATGCAGAATTCAGTTAAGTTAAATTTAAAAAAAAAAAAAAAAAAGAAAAAAGAGAGAGAGAGAGAGAGAGAGAGAGATTAGCCAATATGATGATCTGAAGAAAACTCACCTGAAAAAAAGGAGCCGAAACTTTCAAAAAAGAACTTAAAATTATTGAAGAGGGATATTATGTGTTATACTTCTCAACAAGTTTTTAACATAGATGAAGCAGGACTTTTATGGAAAACCGAATGCCTAAAAGAAGTTTCATATTGAAAGAAGAAAAAAACATGCCAGGTTTTAAAGCGGCGAAGGATTGGTTGACTTTGTTAGGTGGTAACACTGCGGGCATTTAAAATTAATACCCCTTTTAGTTTATTTGTAAGAGGGCCAAAGTTCAACTCAAAATCGACACATTTTTCATGATTAAATTCATCAATTAAAATCAAATTAAATCAATTAAATTCATGATTTTATTTGAATTTTAAGTTTAATTTTGATACGTAAGTAGTTACCACATAATTATATACGTATGTAATGCAGAATATTTTATATGTACAAATATTTGAATATTAAATATTTTGACCGGCATTTGTGCATCTTTTCACTAACGTTTATTATTGATTAGGAAATATCATATAGCACCGACCGCAACTCACAAATACATATGTTACCTTATGGGAATGCGGCGCTCGCTTAGTGCAGATTCACTTAGCGCTCGTTTTTCTGGAACGAATTATCAGCGTTAAGCGGGGGTCACCTGTAGTTGTATATCCATCAATCTACAGCCTGAGGATTTTTATAACTTTCAGGGTGCATTTGATACCATCTGGTGTGCTAAGGAAATTCAAGGCTTCCAAACCGTGTGAACAAATATACATCATAAAAATATGTTTTTTCAATAGACTCATCCAAACACTACCACAAAATCTCTCAGATTTCTGAAGGCTGCCCGACCTATGAACTAGGATGTTACAGACTATGTTACAGCCATTACTGTTAAATATACAGTTTGAATGAAAAGGAAAAGTTCTTGTCCAATCTGGACAGTGCCCTTCATGAACCTTTTATTGCATTGCAATGGATATACTATGACCTCTTCAAACTGGCAATAAATAGATATTGATGCTTGCGGATTTGTACTCTAGAGGGACAGAACTTTTTTTTTTTTTTTACCAATCAAAAAACTGGAACCATTGCCTCCATACTGATAAATGAGATTATTTGCTGCATCTTTGCCCACAATCAATCTGTAGTTTAGAGGCAAAGCACCTCCAACCGTAAAGTTGGAGGTGCTTTTGACCCAGATTATTTGCTGCATCTTTGCCCACAATCAATCTGTAGTTTAGAGGCAAAGCACCTCCAACCGTAAAGTGCCCTTTCCAAAACGTTTAGTGCGTTGCCCTCAACATAGAGTGGGACTTCTTCCAGCATCTCAAACTGGCAATAAATGTACCTTGGTGATGGTTGATTTGTTTCCTGGATGGGCAGAACTAGTTCCTCGTCTTGGTCAAAAAAACCCGAAACCATTGCCCCATACTGGTAGATGGGACTTGCCACTTTGCTGCCTCACAATAAATCCTAAGTGACCAAGCACTAAATTTTACTTTGGAGCTTGTTTTGCAGTCCACAGGTTAGTAGATAAGGACATGTGGATTGCAGAATGGTTAATTTTTTCTTCCCCAGCTTAGTAACCTAAGCATGCTTTTTGAACTTTTAATTTCCTGGCAGATAGTATTTGTTCTGACATGATAATTCATTAACACTTTTGCTGCGGGTGTTTCCAGTGACCTTTTTGACCCAGGATTGAGTCAATCTGGATTGGAAAGAGCAAAAATATTTTCTGGCTTTCTTCTCACTATGACTAAATTAATCAGCCTTCAGTGAAGGTTGCTTGAAAAAAATGTTTCTTATGTAAAATTGGAAGAAAAGTTGGATAAAAGTATGATGGTTTTCCCCTCCAAGTGGATTAAAATCCGAAGCCACATATTTGTGTTCAGGAAACAGTGAATGTTTTAATGTTATGTAGGAACAGGTAATATGGGTATCATTCTTGATTTGCTTTCTTAAATCTAATCAAAGCAAAGCGAATCTTGTCTTTGATGAGTTGCTTTGCTCAACCGTGGACATTGTCTATAAAATTGCCTGTGCAAATGACCTTTTTGATTCTTGTGGAAGTTTTCCAGATGGGAATTTGTGTATAGGACAGATCACATTCTTTGGAACTTGTATTGGTAGAGTTCTCTGTACAAAGTTGTCTCCATTATGGTCGTGCACCAAAAATTTTGTTTGGTTGGGGAGAGATCATAAAATTCTGCATTTGGTAGCTTTTACAAGTGTCAGCTGAAACATACAACTTGGCATTCTCAACAGTTAATAAGAAGATCTAAATTAAAGGGAGATCAAAGAGTGACACGAGTACCATATTTCCCCATGTATAAGACGCACCTTAATTTTGGGGCCCGAAATTTGAAAAAAAAAATGTATTACATAAAGTTATTGAACTCAAGTTTTATTCATCATAAAATTCATACAACTTATCACCGTCAAAACTCCCATCCATTAGCTTGTCCTCATCTGTGTCCGATGACGAATCACTGTCTTCATATATTGCCTCGTCCTCAGTTTCATCTATGGCATTTGAAATGCCACACTTCTTAAATGACTTGACAACGATCTCAATCTTGATATTATCCCAGGATCTTTTCACCCAGGTACAAACTTCTCCTATAGTTGGTTTCTTCACTCTTCCTGCTGGTGTCAAATTGTCCCTAGAAGACTTCATCCATTGGTTCCATTCGTCTCTCATGGCAGCTTTGAAGGGTTTGTTAATGCTGACATCAAATGGTTGGAGCTGGAATGTCAAGGCTTCAGGTATGACTGCAAGTTTTGTTTTTTGCTCTGCAGCAATCTTTGTATTTTTTTGTTATGTGTGCCCTGAACTGATCAAGCACCAATAGGGCAGGTTTGCATAAGAGCCCCCCTGGTCTCCTGCTCCAAACTTTCTCAAACCAGATCTTCATCCCATCCTGATCCATCCAACCCTTGTCATGAACGTGGACAATCACTCCTCGAGGAATGTCTTCTTTTGGCATTGTTTTGCGTTTGAAAATCAGCATAGGAGGCAGCTTGGTTCCGTCGACACAACAAGCTAGAACAACTGTATAATGGCTCTTTTCATGTCCACTTGTCTTCACGGTTAGTTTTCACCCCCTTCTTATCAACAGTTCTGTTACTTGGAACATCAAATTGAAGGGGTCTTTGTCCATATTTGCAATCTGTCCCAACTCAAACTGATGGCTTCCGACATTGAATGACAAAACGATAAAATTCAAGGATCTTCTGCTCATAACTTTCAGGCATCTTTTGGGCAAGTTTGGTGCGTGGACGCATGCTTAGTCCATTCTGTTTCATGAACCTGAAGCACCAATTGTGTCCTCCTTTTAAATCAGTAACTTCTTTTTCATCGGCAATTCTTCTTGCCTCATGCTGAACCATCTTTGTGGACACAGGAATTCCAATTGCTCTTTGCTCCTCAATCCGTATCTTCAATTCCCTCTCTAAATCAGGCCATTTTGCTGACTTGCCTCTAATGGCCTTCTTCTGCCGTGGCGTTTTCAGTAGGGTTTCTTCTTCCCGTAGCCAGTCTCGGATTGTTTTCTCAGTTGGAGGAGCACCAAACTTACATTCAGCAGTACGATTTCCATTCACTTTTGCAAACTGGATCACTTTTAACTTGAATTCAGCACTGTACGAAATCTTTTCTGAGCCATTTCTGGGCAGAACGTGGCAAAACGTAACCTAATATGCCGGTAACAAGTGCGAAACAATGAGCGCAAAGACAACAATCGCAAAAAGGCGGGAAATGCAAGTAAAAAAAAAAATCTACAACCACTGTATAAGACGCACCCAGTTTTTAGGTCCCAAATTTTTCGAAAAAAGGTGCGTCTTATACATGGGGAAATACGGTAATTGCAGACCTGTTATCCTAACTTCTGTTCCAGGTAAAATAATGCAGTCACTAGTTAAAGAAATAATGCAGGAGTTTGTTAAGGGGAGATCTTTGTGACCAATTTGGTTGGATACTTTGATGCAATTACAAAGGAACTGGATGCAAAAAATAATTTTAATATCATATACAGGCACTCCCCAACTTAAGTAATAAATTTTAATTGTAATACTTGACTTACGTAAATTTTTGCTGGCCAGTACCTCCACAGTGTTTTCAATGCAACTGTCCACTCACAATGAAGCACATTCTTGTTGAATGCACTCTGTACAAACATACTCAGCAATGCTCATTCAGCTTCCTTCCAAATCTGAAAGAACCTTTAAAACTCTCTCATATCATAGGCAACGATGCTAATCCCTTAGTTATTCTGCTTTTTTAAACGAATAAAATTATATGATCATCTCTGAATGTTTCCATAATAGTCACCATTGATAACTTTCATATCACTGATAGGTGCAATATGGCCTAAGTAGCTCTTGCACCAAAAATAATAACAACAACAATAGCTGCCCAGTGCAGACTTAAAAAATTGTGGAAATGTATTTTGCATCTGTAGGAAATAAATGGAGGACCTGACTAGGACGGCAAAAATATGTATATGTCATAACTCTATAAGCCAAGTTCCTTAAAAAAAAGTACATACAACATTCATTGTATGTATATTGTAATTCATCTCTGTTTTAAATGAAATGCTGAATATGCTCCATGCTGACGTTATGCCCATCCTCTCTCCTTCATCCGGTGTGTGAGTCAACCAGACACCTGCTAGTCGAGTGAAATGCTTTAGGCAACATAAGTGTATTTTTCTCTCTAAGAGTGATTATTTTATAATTTCTAATAAAATTAGATAGCAGGAGATGTTTAATTTTATTTTCTTTTGAAATTAATGAGGTATCTTGACTTCTAATGTTGCCAATACCGCTAATACTTGGTGGTCAGCACTGCCAGTTGCTATAGTTCCATGCCCCTAAGGCTTTGATCAGCATTCTGCCATTATGCCATCTATCTTGCGCTTTCTATATAATGTGTTTGTACTGGCACTTGCACACTTTGTAATTTTTCCTATGCATGAGATAAAAAAAATTGAATAAATAATTCTATTTACATGTCTGTTGAACATTTCTTTTTTGCTTCAATCAAATTTAGCTTGCATAGTTGCGAGTTCTGCATAAGCATTTATGGAAATTCCAACTTATGTAAAATTTGACTTGCATAAAGTTCCACAGAACGCAACCCTACATGTTTGTTTATTGTTTGGTTTTTAGGAGCATTAGCAACTAAGGCCATATTGCTCTGGGAATATGCGGTGGTCATTCCCTGACCTTTCCGCATCCTCCGTATTTGGTGGTGATGGGCTCGAACCCTGGTCTAATCAAGAAGCGTGTGCTACGCACTGTTGCTCCTTCCCACCTGGCTATGGAGGCGCCTACCCTACATGTAAGTTGGGGAGTGGCAGTACTTGGATTTCAAGAAAGCTTAATACTGTTGCACACAATAAATAAAAAAACCTTCTCCTATGGATAAAGGGATGGTTGAGTGGGAAAAGAGAGTGGTTATCAATGGCATTGCTCTTTGTGGACTAAAGTTTTTAGTAGAGGTTCACAGGGTTTGGTGCTGGACCCGTTGTTTTTTGTGTTTATTAATGATATTGATGAGGCTATATCAACTTAATGACTAAGTTTGCAGATGATAAAAAGGTTGGTAGGGTGGTTTATGAGAGTAATGAAGGTTTCCTGCTGTAACAAGGTCTAGGAAAATTAGGCAGATGGGCTGAGAAATAGCAAATGAAGTTTAACATTGATGAATGCAAGGTTACTGTATATGGGTACTATAATCCCAGAGTTGTATATGTTGGCACTAATGACATTAAAAATAAGAAATTATGCAGATTTACTTTATTCCTTACAAGTATAGTGTAACATTGAGAAAAAGTTGAGTTAGAATTAAATTTAAAAGTTTCTGCAATTTTGCCCACACACTATAGGAGGAAGTATATGATGAAAGCCTTGTCAGTCATTTCAGCCATAGAGAGACTGTGGGATAGAATTTTTTATTCAGTGTGGTCTGTGCTTATTATCTAGAGAGACTTTTTATGGGAATGGCATATAAAGGGCCTCCGTAGCTGAGTGGTCAGGAGCGGGAGTGCAGAAGCACACACTCTTTGAGTAGACCATGGTTCAAGCCCCTGACTGCTAAATACGGTCAATCTGCCAACCCACACTGGACCAGCGTGGCAGATTATGGTCCATTTCCCTCATCATGTGAATTGTTGAGGAGGCTTCCATCCTGCAGTGGGTTGATAATGGCTGCAGTTTTTTTTTACATGTTGCTGAGTGGTCAGGATCGAAAGTGCAGTATTGTGGACTTGTGGCTCAAGCTCTGTGTGACTGCTAAATACAATTAACTGTTATATTCATGATTTATTGTAAACTCCTGTAATCTAGTGGTTATGCGGGAGTATAAAGAGCTTATTTTATTATTTATTTTTTTTTTTTTAAATAGGATTGCAAGAATATTTGTTTATACTATTTAAGAAATTGTTAGATTGGTCAAATTTCTAGTTTGGAGGATGCACAGATTAAAAGTGGCAGAGGTGAAACTGACTTATGCATTTCTTCTGTTTTGATATGCAGTAGCCTGAAAAGCAGAAGGGAAGCATTACATGGGCTGCATAAGGGTTACTGAAAACACAAACAGACATGTTTACTTGCTTGTACAGTCACTAGGAGAATAATGAATAAATTTTGTGAGTTTTGAAGTATTGGTTAAGTCATTGAATGTTGATATTATAGGTATAACAAAAACATGGTGTCTCACTGATATTAGGGATGCAGAATTTAAACATTGGGATTATAATGTCTGCAGAAAGGATAGACAACATGACAGGAAGGGGGGGAAGTAATGTTTTATGAAGAACATAGACTCTAAAACAGTACAACCGGTAGACACAGATTGCTAATGGTGTAATATTAGGTCAGTTTGATTAACATAAACACTGGGAAACCAAAAGTGAGAGTTGGGGTCTGTTACATGCCAAATGACTGTAATGAGTATAATAAATAGTTATGCAGACAAATAGAGTGGGACAAACAGATTATGTCGTCTAATAATTGGATATTTTAACTTTCCAGATATTGGCTGGAACTTGCGGGTTGGCTCACTTAATAGAAAAACATTTCATGATTTCCTAAGTGACTTTTTTTTTTTTTTTTTTTTTTTTGTAACATCAACATGTTAAAGCGGCAACAAGATAAACCAATATTCTTAATATATATATATATATATATATATTTTTTTTTAATAATAAGGTACACAAGTAACCAATAACTGTATCTGAGAGCAGAACATAGCAGAGTTGGTAAAAATAATAAGAAATCCAAAAGTAAGATAAAACATTGACATAGGTTCAAATATTAAAACTTATGTACAAAAGAAGTATGCATTAAGGTAAGTTACTAGAAAAACAAATTAATTAATTAAAGGAAAAAAAGTAAACTGCACTAATTAAATGAGAGGGAATCACTTTGCAGTTCAAGAGAATGGGCATACTTGTGGATGGAATTCATCAGTGATTGGGAATTGTCAAAAAAGTCAGTGTGCAAGTCATTTGCTGATTCTGTTTAGTGGACTGAACTTCATAAATTCTGTGGTGGCAGAACAGTAAGGTTCCTGACTTGTCTACAAGGAGCATGGAAATTGATTTTACTAAGGTTATCAGATAGTTCATAGGTTCCAGTGATCGCTTTCTCTAGAAGGATGATGTCAGCAATAATTCTCCTAGTGCTTAGAGGCATCAGCTGAAGGCAAACTTGCACACACATCTATCCTACAACCGTCTTTCCTCAATTTGAATTTATGCCCTCTCAGGACATTATTCTGAGGAAGAGGAATCCCATCAGCATTGAGCATGCTCAAACCATTCAAGGCTTTATACACCTCAATCAGATCACCCCGCAGGTGACTAGTCTCCAGACACTGTAATTTGCAAAACTTAAGCCTTTCTTCGTAAGAGCAACGCTTTGTTATATTCGCTAATCTTGTTGCCGTTCTCTGTACTCGTTCAAACAGCTCTACATCCTTCTTAAAATGAGGCCTCCAGAATTGTATACAATACTCAAGGTGTGGCCTGACCATTTCCTTATACAAGGGGATAATCACCTCCTTATCCCTGCTAGAAAAATTCCTGTATATCATTGACAAGAC
This sequence comes from Mastigoproctus giganteus, assembly GCF_048544385.1. Classification (NCBI taxonomy): domain Eukaryota; kingdom Metazoa; phylum Arthropoda; class Arachnida; order Uropygi; family Thelyphonidae; genus Mastigoproctus; species Mastigoproctus giganteus. The sequence goes on along the minus strand of NC_143585.1, from coordinate 132,685,773 downwards.
ACCATGAGCTACTCTTGCAGACTGTCCGCACTGCTCAGAAAACTTCATATCTGCCTGCACAATTACCCCCCAGGGGGTGCCTCCGTAGCCAGGTGAGCAGGAGCAGCAGTGCGTGGCACACGCTTCTTGATTAGACCGGGGTTCGAGCCCGTGACCACCAAATACGGAGGATGCGGAAAGGTCAACCACCGCATAACCCCGGAACAATATGGCCTTAGTTGCTAATGCTCCAAATAACCAACGAACAAACAAACCCCCCAGGTCCTTTTCATTCTCTACCACTGTCAGTGTGGTACCACAGAGTTGATACGTTACTCTGGGATTACTGCTTCCCATATGTAGTACTTTACATTAGTCAATGTTAAACTTCATTTGCCACCTCTCAGCCCATCTGCTCAACTTTTCTAGATCCTGTTGCAGCAGTGTACTGTCATTAGTGTCATTAACAACCCTGCCAACCATCATATCATCTGCAAACTTGGACATTAAGCCTGATATACCATCATCAATATCATTTATAAATACAGAAAACAACAATGGACCCAACACTGAGGGACTCCACTTATAACATTAGTCCACGAAGAGCAGTGTCCATTGATTACCACTCTCTCTTCTCCCACTCAACCATCCCTTTATCCATAGCAGCAATTTGCCTCCAATGCCACACTGCTTCAATTTGTGCAGCAGTCTTCCATGTGCAAAAGTATCAAAGGCTTTTCTAAGATCCAAATATATGATATCAAAGTTATTCTTTGCATCCAGTTCCATTGTGACTACATCATGGTATCCAATCAAATTAGTCAGACAAGGCTTCCTCTTGACAAACCCATGCTGTGTCTGAGCTATAACTGAAGTCTTGTCTAGATGATCCTGCAATGCTTTTTTAACCAGTGCCTCCATTAATTTCCCTGAAACAGAAGTTAAACTAACAGGTCTATAATTACCTGTGACTCCCATTGATCCTCCTTTGTGGATTGGGGTCACATTTGCACATCTCCAGTCCATGAGTACCTCCCCTGAGTCCAGGGAAGCTCTCATAATTATGGCTAAGGGTTTGCTTACTTCCTTTGCTGCCTCCTTTAATATAACTGGATAGATTCCATCCACCCCAGGTGCCTTTTTTTGTTTATCTTCAACAATTTCTCCTCCACTTCACTCTCAGTTATTACAAAATTATATAGCTTACTGCCAGAGTTGAATACACCTCTGGCATTCCCCTCCCTGAATAACTCCTCATGTGTGAATGTCAATGCAAAATATTCATTTAGTTTGTTAGCTACCTGAGCAGGATCATCAACAATTGAACCATCGATATCAAGTGGACCAATCTGATTCATCCCCTTCCTTCTAGAGTTTACTAAGTCCATAACAATGCCGAGTTGGGGCCTGATTTCCTTGCACTCCTTACATTGCGCGCACACAAAGACATTTCCCCTGGCAATATGTCCCATTCCTGATTTTTCCACAAACATCAAACAAGCAGTGCATTTCAATAGACTGATTCAGAGGACAACCCCCCCCCCCCCCAGTTCTCCCCTGAGCCACAGCACTTCCACTAGTTTGAGCCTTTTGCTTTGCTGCTCTGGTCTGAGTCATGATTTCTATTCAAGTTCAATAAAATTCCAATACAAAATATAACCCCAAACCTATATCCCAATGCAGTTATAACATTATATATATGTATTTTGGTATCGAATGTTAACAGCATATCTGAAGTTTTTAACTTGTAGGTGTTCCGTTTTATAAATCCCAGTGTTTTGAATGCTTTTCTAGTGCTTTTAAGGACATGGGCATCAAATTTAGCACTGCCAGAGAAGTGAACCCCGAAGTCATTGACTTGGTCACACCGTTCGATGACCACAAAATTAATAGTGTACTATGTATTTATGAGTTGTGGTGATCTGCAGGATGAGAAATAGATTACTTTACACTTCGAGGGGTTAGCAGACAAGCCATTCAGACATAGCCACAGAGAGAATTTATTGGGGACACATTGAAGCGGTTGAGAATCAGGTATCTCTTTCACTGCTGAGTAGATCTTAAGGTCATCTGCATAGAGAGCAACTTGAACGTCAGAAGGGCAGATGAAAGAAGCAAGATCATTGATGAAAACAATGAAAAGCAGAGGACCTGGGGAAACCTTGAGGTACTTGGTTTAGTGGTGTACAAGGGCCCGAGTTCACTTGGTTAATGATAATGCCCAAGGAATGATGCTTAATATAACTCCATAGCCATGGGAGCAAAGGATCATGAACATTGTTATTAGTTCTTGAAGATGATTATTCAAGAGCTTCAAAGGTATATTGCCAGAAAGGAAGCAAATATGTGACCACAGATTTTCCACAGCAGAAGTCATGTTGATTCTGATCAATGAGTGGCCTGAAGAAGTCAAAGTTTAGCAAGGTTGTTTTGCAAGGATATGGATCTATAATCAGATACAGCATATTTATCACCTTTTTTGAAAACCGGAAGTATATTGACCTGCTTAAAAGTGATTGAATACTTACCCAGCATGAGAAATAAGTTGAAAATATGAAGTATGATAATAGTGATAGTCTTTCCAAAATTAGGAAGGTATGTTATTGGGACCACTAGTGTAGTCATTTTTCATGCTTTTTAATGCTGAGTTTAAATCATCATCTGTGATAAAGTGGCTGATGAGGATATCATCTTTAACTGGTGTGAAGTCAAGAAATGAGGCAGAACTCAATGTACCATTAGTTTGAATTCTGGAAAAATGTTTGGCAAACTCTTGAACAGTACTGAATTTGTCAGATAAGAGAATTCCATCTGGGTTATAAGAGTTACCCAGGTGGAATTCTCAAGGAATTATAAGAGCTACCGGTTTTATTCTTGTGCTTCGTGAAATTCTGGAATGGCTTAATATATCTGTGAATAAGTAGACTATCCTGAACTGACTCTGTATACATATTGTAAGATTTTTATATGAGCATTTTTATTTCTTTGTGGAGTTGACTGAATATTTCATAGTATCGAATGTCACCTGATTGCTTATACTTGTTCTCATAAAATTCTTTAGATTTCATTTTATGTATTAGCTCACTGGTATACTAGTGCAGCAGGTAGGTAGAGCACACCATCATATGGGATTGAGGAACAATGTCGGATATAGCTGAGTGGACACAGTTAGATCAGGTTATTAGTGAGCACATTGATGTCATCAACAGCATCAAAGAGCTGATGGTCCATATTGCTGAGAGAGCTAGGTTGAGTAGAGGCCAATCAGTCATTCTGAAATTGAACCGTGGAAAAGGTCAGCTGCATTTGAAGTTACAAGAAGTCACGGTGATGTCAAAAGTGATTGGCAAGTGATCTGACTGGTATATAGGATTGTCTTTGCAAACCACTATCTGAGTAGAGGAGAATATAAAGTCATGGTAGGCATTTTCTCTGGTTGTAAATTTGCAAACTTGTTCAAGACCTTAACTGTGAAGTAAGAAAGTCCTTGTCTGCAGTAATGGAGAAGATCCTAAATTGCCGGACGCCTCCATAGCCAGGTGGGAAGGAGCAGCAGTGCGTAGCACACGCTTCTTGATAAGACCGGGGTTCGAGCCAGTCACCACCAAATACGGAGGATGTGGAAAGGTCAGGGAATGACCACTGCATATCCCGGAGCAATATGGCCTTAGTTGCTAATGCTCCTAAAAACCAAATAACAAACAAACAAACCTAAATTGCCAAGTTGGCAATGGCTCATTTATAACCACCCAAAATCATTGTCAGCAGATTGAATAAATGGGAGGATAGATTCCAGCAAGTTTTCTAAATACTGAAGGTCACTATTAGTTAAAGGAGAAGGAAATAAAGTAATACTAATAAAACTTAAGTTGCTAATTTGGAGGAGACAGTATAGTGATTCAGTATTTGTGAAATTTTATGCAATTTCATAGAGTATGTGGTTTGAATGTCTAAATGAAAACAATAGTTTGAATGTATGGTTATCAGCAGTTGATTCATCATGTATTAAGAATCTTCATTAACACTTCTTTGCTTGTGTAAACTCTAGAAGGAATGGGATGAATCAGATTGGTCCACTTAATATCAGTGGTTCGATTGTTAGTGATTCTGTTCAGGTAGCTGGCAAATTGAATGAGTATTTTGCATCTCCATATGCATGTGAGGAATTCTGTATGGAAGTGGAAGCCAGAAGCTTATCAAATTCTAAAAGGGAGGTAAATGATTTTGTAATAACTGAGAGCAAATTGGAGCAGAAATTTTGAAGTAAACATAAGAAAGGCACCTAGGGTAAATGGGATCAATCCAGTTATAGGAGGCAGCAAAGGAAGTAAGCTGGCCCTTAGCCATAATTATGTCTCCGGTCTGCGGGGACTCAGGGGAGGTCCCCACAGACTGGAGATGTGCAAGTGTATCCCAATTCACAAAGGGGGGGGGGGGGTCAAAAGGTGACATGGCTAATTACACCCTCATATAAAACACCTCATACAGGGACACCCTCATAATCATGACTAAAGGTTTGCTTACCTCTTTTGCTGCCTCCTTTAATGTAACTGAATTGCTCCCATCCATCCCAGTTGTCTTTTTTACATTTAGCTTCAACAATTTCTCTTTTACTTTCTTCTCAGTTATCACAAAATCATTCAACTCCTTGTTAGATTCTGGTACACTTCTGCCATCCCCATTCCTAAAGAATTCCTCATGTGAATGTAGATGCAAAAATACCTATTCAGTTTGTCAGCAACTTGAGCAGGATCATCAACAATTAAAATATCCATTTCTAGTGGACCAATATGATTTAATCTCCTTCCTATTGTTTACATAAGTAAAGAAATCTTGTTGCCTGATAATTTATATGCATCCATGCATTTTTCTCTTGCATAAGTTTCATCAGTTCATCAATCGTCCATTAAGGTCTAAGTCTCAAACAGTATCTCTTAGTTGGTATGAAAAGCTTAATAGTGATTGTGTACTTATATCCTTCTCATTTAGAATTTGCTGTTGGTATTTTAAATTCTATGCAGTAGGAGAGTGTCCCACTGCACAGAATTTAAAAACTGTCTGAAACCATTGTAGTCACCTTTACCAAAGCAAAAACCTTTCCCTTTGCAATAGTTTAATCTCTAAGTAGATCCCACTTATATTAATAATAAATAGTAAAAAAAAAATTAGGCTTAATAAATAATGGGATAAATTTTTCATAGAGCTTGGTTTTGGTTTCATTTTTACCTGCTCAACCAAAAGTTGATTTTAAGACATTGGGGAAAATTTTCTTTTTTTTTTTTTTTTTTTTTAATATGACAAAACTTATTTTAAAAGAATTTTTGATTTCATTATCCTCTAAAGTTATCATAAATAAGAATAAATTAATAGTTTCCCATTTTCAACTAAACCTTGTTTACCTCAGAAACCTGACAGGTAAATATGCTTGCTATGACTTTTATGTACCTGCAAAAAGATTAAATGCCATGAAATTAAATCAGTCTGGTTTCATCATGAGTGAGATTAGATTATTAAATTCGACTGGCAGAGACTTCAAGATAAGCATGGCATTTCTGTGAATATCTTAAAAATTTGAATTTCAATGCTAAACCATTGAATGCTATTAATATTTGATAGGTACTGTATTATTACATAGGGAGATTGTGCTTCGGAGTTCACCAGAGGCAATACTTATGATATTCAGTTAGTTCTTTAGATTATTCTTTATGGGGGGGGTACCTCTCATGCTTAGTATACAGAATTAATTGGCATTCTTTATCACAAGGCCAGTTAAGAATGCAGGGGGGGGCAGAAAATTCTTGTTTGTAACCTACATTTTCTTTCAGGTTTTCTGGAACTTGAACAATGAAATATCCGCAACTGGTGTCCAGCACAACTCCCGCATCTCTCCAGGACTGGCTGGAAGAAGAACTAGAAAATTTAGGCATTGATGGAGTATATACACGATATATTTTGAGTTTGTTACAACAGGATCCTGTCGACCTGGAGCCTTCAGAGTGTGAGCATATTTCTTTAAAACCCAATCATCAAAAATATGCACAACAGGTAAATGCATTAAATCTTCCTCTTTCTCTCCCCCCCCCTCGCTCTCCTCTCAAGGTAGTCACAATATGTGTAATTTTCTGGTCAGCCTTGGCATCACACTTGATAGAAATGGTTGGGTGGTATGCTATAGATACTGAGCCAGTATTACAAAATCATGACTAACTTGACTTGTTCTGAGGTTCTCTATAAATTTTACCAGTATCACATATGATGTATCAAGATTAAATAATAATAATAACAACACTGGTCAACAAGGTTATGCTAACATGGGTGAAAGCAAGCATTTCTTGTTAATTTGTATGTGCTGATTAAGAATATGACAGTAAAAAGTTTCTATCACTATGCATTTTTTAAAAAAATGCAAAAACAGTTTGAAAAAAATATAAAAAATAGCTTCAAAGTCGACCAACATCACACTCTGTACCTTTCCTGGTTGAATTTATTGTAACAAAGGAGACATCTGTGTTGTTTAATGGTATACTAATACCTCTTTTTAGTTTTATGGCCCCGAGGAGTGGCCGCTCTGAGTTATATTGCTATAATCCTTATTATGCAGTAGTATGTTTGGACCCTGCTATATTTCCAGCATCCAGGTGCCTTTGTTAAAAACAACTTGTTTACAAGCGGTCCTTAAATGTACCTTTTTGGGGTTAGTTTTGATTTGTGAGATGTGGTGGTAGGTTGTATTGTTTTAAAGTTCTGTTTTGGGTCTTGTGCAAACTTGTGAAATGGAGCAAACATGCCGTGTGTGCATTAATTTGCCAAACAGTTTTTGCTATGTTTGTGAATAATTTACAGTGAAGTTGCAATGTCAGTCAATCACAGACAAGGTGAAACAAACTTATTTTTATTTTGGTTGCCACGTGGGTGTTCAGGATAAAAGGTGGGCACCGCACATGTGCTGTATAACGTGCTATGTAAATCTGACTGAATGGATGTAAATGGGGACTGAAGGGGAAGAATTCTAAAATGCCTTTTCCTGTTCTGATGATCTGGTGAGAGCCAACAAGCCACCTCGAAGATTGTTACTTCTTCCTCCAAATACTAAGGGGTTTTTAAGGAAAAATAGTGCCCTAACCTTCCATCTGCAATAGTAGTAGTAATAGTGGCATGTGATGCAAGAAAGAAAGCTTATGCAGCATGGGCTAAAAAAAACCAAAAAAAAAAAAACAATTTCACACATCCATTCCCTCTAAAAGTTTGTTCCAGCAATTAACCACCCGCTGGCTAAATGCAAATTTCTGCACATCTATTCTACAATTGCTTTCCTCAATTTGAATTTATACCCCCTCAGGTTCTTAATCTGAGCAAGCAGAAGAATCCCATAAGAATTCAGTGTACTCAACCCATTCAAGGCCTTATACATATCACTCAGATCACCTCGCAGGTGCCTAGTCTCCAACCACTACAATTTGCAGTACTTAGGCCTTTCTTAGTAAGAGGACCCCTTCGCTCCTCTCACCAATCTTGCTTTGCATGCTCAAGCAACTCTATATCCTTCCTAAAATTAGGCCTCCAGACCTGTACGCAGTACTCAAGGCATGGCCTGACCATTGCCTTATACAAAGGGATAGTTACCTCCTTTTCCCTGCTAGAAAAATTCCTCTATATCATTGACAATACCCTATAACCTGCTCTGGCAGCCTCTGCATTGCTCAGAAAACTTCATGTCTGACTGCACAATCACTGCCAGGTTTTTTTCATTTTCTACCACCCTAAAAGTGTAGTATCACACAGTTGGTATGTTTTTCTGGGGTTACTTCTACCCATATGCAGTACTTTGCATTTGTCAATGTTAAACTTCAGTTTCCACTTCTCAGCCCATCTGCCTAAATTTTCTAGATCCTGTTGCAGTAGCATACTGTCATTAACAACCTTGCCAACCTTTGTATCATCTGAAAACTTCAACATTAAGTCTGATATACCATCGTCAATATCATTGATAAATATACTATAAGACCAGTGCCACACACACTGGAACTCCCTATTCCTATTTCTCCGTCTAGTTGTGAAAAAAATCACTATTCCAGAAGAAGAGCAAGAGTCACTAGAGCCCATACCTGCCCCCTCAATGTCTGCAGATCTCTTTGTTACAATCCTGAAAATGACAAAACCCCACACTTAATTGAGCAAAGTGAACTTAATGATTTGGTTAGGGATTTAAATCTTTCAAAGCAACAGGCTGAGCTATTAGGATCTAGGTTGCGACAGTGGAACTTGCTGGCATAAATCACCAGGATTTCTGTGTTTAGAAACCGAAATTAAAAGTTTGTGGGTTGCTATCAAATGGAAAGTTCTCTTTGTGTCTCTAAATGGATTGATGGATGAACTAGAGTTTGAACACAGTCTTGAAGAATGGAAATTATTTATCGATTCTTCTAAACTCAGTTTAAAAGCAGTTTTGATACACAATAGTAATATCAAACCGTCAGCCCCAGTGGCTATGAAAGAAACCTATGATAGCTTGTCATTGCTATTAAACGCCTTAAACTATAAGAAATATTGTTGGAAAATCTGTGGGATTTAAAAGTAATCCCTTTGTTGCTTGTACTACAGGGTGGTTTTACTAAGTATTGTTGTTTCCTGTGTTTATGGGATAATTGAGAAGTAGAATATCATATTGTGAAGAAATGGCCCATCAGAGAAGAATACATTTCCGGGATACTCAACATCAAATGCATGCCTTTAGTGAAACCTGAAATGGTGCTTCTCCTGCCCTCCCGGCTTTGCACATTAAGTTGGGTCTCATGAAAAATTTTGTAAAAGTTCTGGAGAAAAGTAGTGAAGGTTTCAAGTACTTAAAAAGCCACTTTCCAAAAATTAGTGATGCAGAGTTGGAGAGTATATTCGTAGGTCCACAAATTAGATGGCTTTTAAAGGGGGGAAAAAAAAAAAATCTTTGAAACTAAACTTAATGCCACTGCATTAGCTGCATGGAAATCCTTCAGAGCTATTGTTAGTGGGTTTTTAGGGAATAAAAAGGTAGAGAACTGTAAAGAGTAGATAGAATTGTTGCATAACTATCAAAAGTTCGGATGCCAAATATCGCTGAAGATAACTTCCTACATTTGGACAACTTGGGATCTGTCAGTGACGAGCAGGGGGGGGGATGATTTTACCAAGATATCGACACTGTGGGGCAGAGGTACCAAGGATGATGGGATCAAGCAGTGATGGGTGACTATTGCTAGTTTTGGGTAAGGGAGGACCATTCTGCTCATACGAGGAAAAATAACTAAGTAGTACAATTTCCTATTTTTGCCTCCACTTTTGTGGGTAAATTGCTTACTTAAATCCAAATAGGTGTTTATAAAGTTTAAATATGTTATTTATTTATTTTTTTTTTTTTTTTCAATTTTGGATGTTTGCTGGTCATCATTTCTATTTCAAGCAATTAATTTACAAAAAAAGTAGTCAAGTACCTTTAGTTAAGTAAAATTTCACAATTTTTGGAAAAAAGGAGCACGATGCCATTGTTGGCTAATGTAATTGGTATATGATGCATTAAGAAGATTCTCGATGAATAAATATTTCATTGATAATCTATATATAAATAAAACAAAACACATTTGTTGCTAGGAGCACACCATTGGCTAAAAATGTAATATGGCTAGTGGCTACTAATTAAAAAAATTTATTTCCTTAGCAGACATTAGCAGATTACTAATTTCTTTTTGAGGCTTAGGCTTGGTGAGATGCAATTCTGCTGCATTTGTGCTTTGTGTTATTTGTACCAAGCTAACAGAAAAAAAAAAAAACAACCTACAGTCACTTCTGTCAGCAATGCACACCTGCCAAAGAATTAGCCCCAATTTTAGTAAATGTATAGAAAGAATGAGAACTCATGACTAATACTTTTTTATGGAAATATCCATGCCTGCAAATTTTAAAAAAGTATATTTCAATCATTGACTGCTGTCCAACAGAGCCAGCGGATATCCTTATATACTGTCTGAATACTAGATGAATAACAACAGTCTGAATAACAAATAGAATGCAAATGTAAGAAATAAAAGATGTCATGTCCATTGCCCTCTGTAAATTAAATTATGAAACTTAACAAACCAGAATGCATAGAACTCTGAATGCATAAAACTCTGAACCAAATGCAGATTTGCACATTAACATTGAATTAAATCATAATATGCATCAAATGTAGTGAATAAAACCAACTGGTGGCTATAAACATTTAAATTGAATGAAAGTTTGGGACAGATGAAAACCTAAATTTCAAAGAAAGAAGAGGAAAGAACTAATATAGCAGACCATCTTATGTTCTGTAATCTGTAACTAAGATCTCTGTGCTTTACAATTTGAGATATTACTAGGATATTATATTAGGACTGATATTACTAAGACTTCTAAACAAAGAAAATGCTAAACCATATAGCAAATAGAGCAATTTCCTGCCAGCTATCTTTTTATCTGTATTGTTGTATTTATAATATAATATGGCTTAGTGTTTTCTTTTGTTTTAATTGTTATCAAATTGCTGTGAGAAAAGTGTCCTGTGTGCTAGAAGATTTTTTGACTTAAGTCTAGAACCAAGGAGTTCTGCAGATTCCTTTGATTAATTTAAATATAGAGTTCATTCTGTGAAAATAGTTGAAGGCTGGACTCAGTGTCTCCATGTATGTAGACTTCAATTTCATTTTCAGAAACTTCACTTTCAGCACTCTGCTGATGGTGGTTTAATGGCAGATAGAATATTAGGATGCACAATACCCTTCTAACTCTTTGTATTGTATCCCTCTACATTAACTAAGCAAAAGTAACAGTCATCACAGTGGTTTGTAGGTTACCACCAAATCATAGGAATTACAAATGGCATAATCTTCTTTTTCCCATTTTTTCCACAATGTCAGTGCTTCAACACAGGTTTGGCATACTTTATGTGGAGCCCATTGTTTATCTTGGTCAGAGAGTTTCACTCCAAAACAACCACAATCCACATTTTTTACAAATTCTGTAATATCTTGTCTCTACTTGAGGGCTACAGAACTTCCACAAATATAACAAAATAAGTTTGGATGTTCAAGCACTTGCGTGAAGACATTTTACTCACTTTTCAGCCCAAGTTTGACGTGATAACTTAAAAAATAAAGAGTGCATACTTATAAACACTGCTGCATGGAGCTCTCAAGATAAAGAAACAAACAGCGGAAGGCTGTGTTGACAGCATGTGAAGATTTAGTTTACAAATTCCCAGCATTTACTCCTAACTTAATAACATTCAATAATACAACTCATGACATCAACTTAAGTGATTTGTGGAAAAACGTACATGATAGGAAAAAAAAAAACAAGTAATATTTCTTAAATCAGCATGAGAAAACCGAAATAAAAATAGGTATTAATTTCCAAACATCGAAAACCATGGCGAGGGTGTTATTATTATGTTAATGGCCCAGAGACATAGCTTACATCTGTGTAAGTTTATTATATCTGTGATAGTGTGTTCACAGGCTGGTTTGCATATTGTGTAGGCCGAAAAACCTGAAATAACTCACAGAGGAATCCTATTCCTTCATCTGAGATCAGCCAATTTCAGCTTAAGAGGTCTGTAGAAATTCATCCAGTTATGAACTGGAATTAAACCCAAAGGAAATAGCAAAACTTTATGTAGCATTTTAAACAATGACAGTTTAAGATACTGCATAGCTTGTATCAACTGGGAAGATAGTAGGGAAAGGGTGAATGGGATATCTTTAAAGCAGTATTCACAGCAACGATGAATGTATATATACCATTAAGAAAATATAGCACAAGGAAGAGGCCAAGATACCATGGTGTATGAATACAGTTAGCCAGTCTAATAGACCAGAAAAAGGTGCATGTGAAAGTTGCAAAACTTGTAGCTGTTATAGTATTGAAGCCTATAACAGCAACAAGGCATTAGTCTTGTCTGACAAATTTGATAGGATATTATGATGTGGTTACAAAGGAACTGGATGCAAAAAATAATTTTGATATCATATATTTGGATTTCAGGAAAGCTTTTGACACTGTTGTGCATGGAAGACTATTGTACAAATTGGAGCAGAATGGTATTAAGGGTAAGTTGCTACAATGGTTGAGTGGAAAAAGACAGAGGGTGGTAATCAATAGGTGCTGCTCTTCGTGGACTAATGTTATTAGTGGAGTCCCACAGGGTTCGGTGTTGGGTCCTTTGTTGTTTTGTATATTTATCAATGATATTGATGAAGGTATATCAGGCTTAGTGTCGAAGTTTGCAAATGATACAAAGGTTGCCAGGGTTGTTAATGACAGTAATGGCAGTGTGCTACTGCAACAGGATCTAGATAATTTGGGCAGATGGGCTAAGAAGTGGCAACTGAAGTTTAACCTTGACAAATGCAAAGTACTGCATATGGGTAGAAGTAACCCCAGAGAAACATACCAACTGTGTGGTACTACACTTAAGGTGGTAGAAAATGAAAAAGATCTGGGAGTAATTGTGCAGTCAGATATGAAGTTTTCTGAGCAATGCAGACAGGCTGCCAGGGCAGATCATGGGGTTTTGTCAATGATATATAGGAATTTTGCTAGCAGGGAAAAGGAGGTGATTGTCCCTCTGTATAAGACAATGGTCAGGCCACACCTTGAGTACTGCTTACAGGTCTGGAGGCCTCATTTTAGGAAGGATATTGTGTAGTACTCTAGAACCAATTGTAGATTTGCTTGAGCATGTATACAGAAGGGCAACAAGATTGGTGAGGGGAATGAAGGGATCCTCTTACCAAGAGAGGCTTAAGTTCTGCAAATTGCAGTGGCTGGAGACTAGGCACCTGCACGGTGATCTGATTGAGGTGTATAAGGCTTTGAATGGGTTGAGCACGCTGAATTCTGATGGAATTCTTCCACTTGTTCAGATTACGAACCTAAGGGGGCATAAATTCAAATTAAGAAAAGACAGATGTAGAATAGATGTGTGGAAATTTGCCTTTAGCCAGCGGATGGTTAATTGCTGGAACAAACTTCCATCTGTTGTTGTGGAAGTTGATAGGTTAAATAAATTTAGGGAGGAATTGAACAGGCATTTGGAGGGAATGGTGTGGGGGTTTTTTTTTTTTTTTTGCTGCTGCTGCATAAGCTCATACACTTGCTTTCTTGCATCACATGCCACTACTACAAGTTGATAATAGTATCCACAGAAAAGTTTATTTTGGCATTATAAGAAATTATTTGCTAAGGCAGTAAAGAATGGGCAAAAGGAATTTTTCACATGTGTGGATATAAACAAAATGGCATAAATCTGATCACACCCTCACATAATGGGTGTTAGAGAATCTTGGGGAACCCAACTCATTTTGTGGGTGAATTGAATCAGTACAGCACATCGGTATTTGCAGATGAAAGATCCTATGTAGTGAAGAGAAATTGGGTGACTGAAACTGGGAAGCATGAAATGAGTGATATTGAAATTGCAGAAAACTGTTTATTAGAAAAACTTTCAAGCTTAAAGGCAAGCAAGGCTACTGGATTTGATAGAATATACTCCATAATTTTGAGGGAGGTGGAAAGTGAGTGCATTGAACTAATTTGAATTAATTAAGAATAATTGTGAGGTCATCATTGGACTCAGGTGAAGTTCCTTTGAATTAGAAAACTGCCAGTGTAATTGCCAATACATAAAGGCAGTTCTAAGAGCAAAATAGGTATCTGCAGATCGGTCGATCTGACTTGCAATGGTATGGAAAATCATAGAGGAAATTAAAAGGGTGCAATAGAGGGGCATTTAGATAGAAATAGAACTCTGAAAGCTATGGTTTATTAAGGGGAAAATCATTTAATTTTTTTTTTTAATGAAAATCCCAAACACAAACTGTATTGAAACTTATAGTACTGTGCATGGGATGAAGGAGATAGAGGGGACTTGGAGGATGCCAAAAACTTTGCTCTGGAGACTAAACACAGGTTTCACTACTTCAAGCCTCCAATAAGCAAAGTGGTGGTATTGCACTGGTTGATGAGAGTCATCTTTGCTATTTTGACATAGTTATTCCTGACTAGATATAAGAAATATCTAGTCAGGAATTGTTGTTAATGGATCCTCCAGGATCAGAATGAACCGTGAGCTTGACAATCTTATTCAGGGTGTGGACATTGTCAGATTTGTGAAGAGCCAGGGACTTGCCTGTTTGGGACATGTTATGAGAATGTATGACAGCAGAACAACTAAGAGGATAATGAAATGGAAACCTACCAGTAGGAGGGCGAGAGGAAGACTGGAAAAGATGAATGGATGACATAGAAGAGGACTTAAAGATCATGAGAATAAGAAGTTGGAGAAGTTTGACTTCTGGGAGGGCTTACCGGTGGAACATTGTTGAGAAGGCTAGGACCCACCCTGGGTTATAACGCTAGAAGAAGAAGATATAAGAAATAATTTCGACTTTGCTTAATTGGATTTTAGCAAAGCATTTGACTCCCTTCTCTCCTGAGAGGTTACTGTGGAATGTGTTGGGATCACAGGTAAGATTCTTAAGGTGAATTGCAGGGCAGAAGGTTGTAATTATGGTTACTCTTCAGTGGGATTTCAGGAATCAGTTCTGTGAATGCTTGTTTCTGATTTTAATGAATACCATCAGTGGAACAGCACAGTTGGAATAATGTGTCCAAGTATGGAGACCTAGAAAATTACATTGAGCTTCTTGAAAGGGTTCTAAGATAACTGGCTACTTGGTGAGACTGCAAGAAGGCTCCCATATGAGGAAAGATGGTTTCTAATCTGTGGACTATACATCTTGGCAACCAGGCACCTTATAGGTTATAGATTAAGGTCTGCGTGGCTCATAGGAGACAGTAAAACGAATGAAGGAAAAATTTTTCGCTGTTAAATTGTTTCCTTAGCAATAAATTCAAATTACAGAGGAAGAGGTTTAGAATGGATTGCAGGCTGTGAGCAGCTAGTGAGTTTATGGAATGAGAATAAGTTACCTCTGCAGGTGGTCAAGGCCAGCAGCTTGAATAAATGTGTTAGCTGGATGGTTACTATGTAAAGAAAGGTAACACGTTGGTTTTTAATTTTTGTTTATTTTTATTTTTTTTATTATTTTTTTATTTTTATGGAAACCCCAAACACGAAAGGTATCAAAACCTATAGTACTTAGTACCGTGCATGGGTTGAAGGAGAAGTATGGGGAGAGGGGATGCCGGAAACTTTGCTCTAGAGACTAAACATGGGTTTCACCACTTCAAGCCTCCAATAAGCAAAGTGGTGGTATTTCACCGGTTGATGAAAGTCATCTACCACCTCTGATTTTTATTTTTTTCATAACACTGGGAAGGGGGGGAAGAAACATAACTCCAGAGCAGATTCTAAAGGAAATTGATGTACTGATTCCAAAAATAACAAAATTATGTCTCTGTCATGTCTTAAATGAAGGTACATTGAAAATTTACTAGCTTAACAAATGACCACTTTCAAGTATAATACAGTAATATATATGCTACCATAATAATGAGGCTTACTCATTTTAAAATACTTCGATCAAACATACAATGTGTTATATACAATGTTTTCTTAGAAATGTTTGCCACTCAGAATTTTTGTTATAGTCCATTTTGCTTTCCTTCTTAATCATGGTAGTAACCCAGGAACCTAGATATCACTTTTCCATCGTGGGTATGTCTTAATGAAAGCATTCCTCTTGCTCTTCGCTTACATCTCCCAAATTTCAAGGGAAAAACCAAGATGGGAATGAAGAATATGAATTTAAGGGTATTCAGCAGATGTATCTTTAATGTTGCAGTAAAGGTGGCACCAGAGAACCATAATCTTCTTTCCTTTTTCCAAGAAATCCATACACAACTGCTAGGCTGCTAGTATTTTGCAGCTTTGTTTCAAATCATCCTTGAGATTTTTTATTTGAGCCCACTGAAAATTCCTTGTTTCAATTTTGTATCCCATGAGATTTCAGGACCCTAGAAACCTGATGTGAAAGGTTTGGGTAGTATGGGATAAAGGCGCTCGTGGCGGAGTTATTACCTTGAACGGTCCTGTTGGTCGCTGCGTGGTTACGAGCCTGTAAGTCGCACCTATCCAGGATACTGGAATCCTGTTATTGAAGCAACCATTCTCGTGACTGACAAACGGTGACAACGTTACCATACTTCACAACCACAGACTTTTCAACTTCCAACAGTTGTTGCATCACGCAGTTCACTATACATGACTGCCATCACACGCTCTTAAGTTCTACGTTCCCATAACTTTCAAACCAACGGTTAACTGATGAAGTGCAACATAAAGCCTAAAAGTTTTTGAATATACATACCACTGTTGTACAAATGGAACTTTAATAAATATATATGTGTAGTGTTCTTACTAAGTGGAACCGATTCTGATTTTTGTCTTGCCTGTCGTTGAATACTTCTAATTATGCCTAGTGTATATCCCCTGTTTAAAAATCTTTTTGACAGTTCCCCGAGTTCGTCCTTCAGATATAACTCAGGGAACTGTCAACAAGATTTTTAAACATGATATACGCTGGGCATAATTAAGGAGTATTCAATGACAGGCGAAACAAAAATCAGAATTGGTTCCACTTAGTAAGAACACTACACATAAATATTTTATTAAAGTTCCATTTGTACAACAGTGGTATGAATGGTTTATTAAAATTTTTAAAAACACAGAATTTAAAATAGTTGCACAACCGATAAATAAACTCCAGGCAATATTGAGGGTGAGGAAGACAACCTCAGTCTCTAACATGGAGCGAACCAATATAGTCTATAACATTGCTTGCGGGGAATGCAACTCCTTTTACATTGGTTCTATCCAAAATTATCTTTCAATGCGATTACAACAACGCCAGGCATCTGTGAGAGCAAAAAGGACGGGTGCTTCTGAACTTTCCTTTCATACTATACAGGAAAACCATGTTTTTCTTTTTAATGAGGCTAAAGTAATTAGTATAAAGAATGAATACACAACTCTTAATAGCCGAAACACTGGAAATGAAGTTAAACTCCAATTCTATAAATGTACAGAGACCATATGCCATTTCGGACTCGTGGACCTTTACGTGTATCTATGAATAGCAGTATTCACATTGGTTAACAAAAATAATCATGTGACGGTACACTAATTTTAAATTCAATTTGATTTATGAGAGAGAGAGAGAGACGGGGGGGGGGGGTATTGTTAAATAAGTCACTTTACTTCTTGTGAACATGGTTCATAACCAAAATAATCTAGTCACTTGTATAAAGAAGTATAGTCTAGATTATTTTAACATAGTTTGACAATTGCCTTCTATTTCTAGCCTGTTATTGCTGGTGGGTTTAGTTTTGGGTGGTTTGATGTACATCAGCTATGCTTTGCTCTTCCTTGATGGCAGCAAGTACACATTGGGAATTGAACGAAAGATTAGTTTCATAAAACCCATATAAATTAACTATCTTTTAGTATGGATAATATCACTTTATAAACTTAGATTTTTTATACTATGTATTAACCAGATAAATTTGATGTGAGCGTCATGTGAAGAATTTTCTTATAAAAAGGTATGAGAAGTTATCTTAAATTTAAACAATGAAATAATACAGTCGATTCCGGTTATTTGGGACACATCGGGACTGTGCATTTTGGCCCGATTAAGCGGCTGCCCCAATTATCCGAAGTTTCACGTAAATAGTTAAAAATACAATTTAACTCCCCCCCCCTTTACAATTAGTTCACTGTACAATCAAATCACGTTACGACGAACTCAAAATAGTAAAGTACCGTTCACCATACGATGTGCAGTAAGCGCCGGTCATTATGATCACGTTTGTGAATTGAATTTTAATTCTATTAAACAGTGATTCTAATTAGCGAAAATAGGAGGAATATTATCCACAGGCTATAAAAGTAAAGATATATTAAGCACAAACTTACCCTTTATTACCTTACCAATTAAAAAATTAAATGATACGTGAAAATCGGAAGAATATACGTGATAATCGGAATAATTAATACGTACTGTAATATGTACATACTAACTAAACTAGTTGACATTTCTGTTCACTGACATTTGTTGGTGGGGACTGAAATTTAAAACAGTAAAAAGATAAGCAATCAATAACAAAGAACAGGGCACACAAATTGCAAGTAACACAACACGCGCAAGTGAGAACGGAGTAACAAATTAGGAAGCTTTAAAAATAGGAATGAAGAGAAGATCTGAAAATTAATTTTTTTTATTTGATTGAAGATTTCATGGAAGTGTAAACACATTTTACCATAATAACCCACAGAATTCCAACTGCCGGTATTATCGCAAATTCAAGAAGATCGAGTTTACTGTCCGTTTATGATAGATTGCACTAACAGAAAAGCCCAATAAACAGGTGACTGCTAATTGTTTTTATTGTTTTATGGTTGTGACCTCCAAAAATCCGACCGAACTACGTGTTACGGTCGGAGATAATCGTAGGGTAATCTCCAGTGCTGAGGTCTCCTGCCCCGATTAAACGGCATTTTGTCCCAATTAAGCGAAGTAAACCCTGGCTATTTTCTCGATTGGTTTTTGTTTTTTAAGATTTGCCCCAAATAAACGGCTGCCCCGATTAACCGGTGGCCCAAATAACCGGAATCCACTGTATATTATTTTATGTATATATTATATTATTTTATATATAATATAAAATATACTTTCAGAGCATAAACACTTTTTAATAAATAAATAAATGCCTTTTTGTATTAAGTAAAAATTAATGTAACTTTTTTATTTATTACTATTTATTATTATTATTATTATTTATTTATTTTTTTTTTTTTGGGTGAAGTAAAAGCCTGTAACTTTCTTGCACTACTCTTAGTATTAGCCATATGAAGCAAGGAAGTCCAAGTATAAGGTTAAATGAATTACAACTAACAGCATGGAAAAATAAAGAGTACATAAATAAATAAATGATCATAAAACAAGGTGTACACACACATCTTATCAAGAAGCCACACCATGACCATCGTTTATAGCCCAAAGTATATCGATTAGCCAGACAGTTTAGTGCAAGGTGAGCAGAATTTTTTGCAGAATTATTTTATTTTTTTTAAAGCAAAATCAAATAATTCTGTAAAAACATTTTGCTGAACTTGCACTAAACTATCTGGCTAATCAAAATACTCTGTGCTTCCATAAACCATGGTCATGTTGTGGCTCCTTGATAAGTTAATATGTACTTTGATGTATGATAATTTATTTATTTATATTTTGTCTTTTCTATGCTATTAGTTGTAATTCATCTAACCTTATACTATTACATAATGCTACAGTAGACTGTCGAAATAACAGCACATTGAGATCGGATATATACATACAGCGCAGATGTCTTGCAGTGCCGTAAAAAGAAAATGGCAAGTCACATGAGTACTGTATTTGTTTACTTTCACCATTTTGAAAGTGAATTCTGTACTGATATCACGGATTATACTGCTGTTTTACAATTATTTTAAAATAAAACCCCCTCACTATGGCTCCTAAAGTTAATAAACCTCATACAGAGAAGAAAGAAGAACAACGTTAAAGCCTAGTGACAAACTTGATATAATCAAAACTATTACATTAGGGTCACCTGGAACGTTAATTCATATACCCATGTGTATTGTGTGTGTTCTCTGGTCGATTTGCTTGTTTTGCTGGACGAAAAACCCCAGTTTCTAGGTGAAAAACCTTTCTATCCATTCCTGAGATGTATTATTTTAGATTAGTAAATGTTTTAATTTGTGTTTTATAAATAGAATAAATAGGCTTAGTAGCATTTGTTAGTATATTTTTTAAATTTAGCTAGTGACTTTGTAAGTTACAACTAGCTACTTCTACCGGTGTTTTGGCTGGAATATCATGGCTAACCAGTAGCACAGAAGAATAGTAGGGTTTTAATTGTAATAAATAAGTATTCATCACTTTTTTGGGCATATCTTTTGTATTTAGCTAAGGATATAACTAATTTAATATTATGATCGTTATGGTATGTCATATATCTCTCAAACTTTGATAGCTAAGGTATAAATTAAAACTATATAGCAGAAAACGTATTACTGCTTTAGCTTAGTATAGTTAAGTATTATAGTAGATTAATCAATTAAATTTATTAACCTTATTAATTTACATTGTTAATTTCATCTTATTTAAGTGGAAATCATACTCCAGACTACAGTAGCAAAGCAACTTGCACAAGGAGTGCTGTGGTTTGGGGGAGAACTGAATGGGACGATTCTCCAATGTATCACAGCCTAAAAAAATATGCAACTTTTGAAATGTTTGTGGACTTTCTGTAACAAATCATGATCTAGCCGAGGAGGATGTCTTTGTGTGTGCTAAGTGCACGGAGTATCAAGAAATTAGGTGCTAACTCAGCTGATTTGCATCCATGACAATTCAAAGAGTGAGGTAGATACCCTCGAAGGAATTGAAATGGGGTGTCTATCAAAGGGTGACATGAGTAATTACAGACCTGTTAGTTTAACTTCTGTTCCGGAGAAAATAATGGAGTCACTGGTTAAAGAAGCACTGCAGGATCATCAAGACAAGACGAGACTGCAGTTATAGTTCGTACACAGCATGGGTTTGTTAAGGGAAAGTCTTATCTGACCAGTTTGACTGGATATTATGATGTGGTCACAAAGGAACTGGATGCAAAAAAAATAATTTTCATATCATATACTTTGATTTTAGTAAAACTTTTGATACTGTGGCACGTG
Source organism: Mastigoproctus giganteus (assembly GCF_048544385.1). Classification (NCBI taxonomy): domain Eukaryota; kingdom Metazoa; phylum Arthropoda; class Arachnida; order Uropygi; family Thelyphonidae; genus Mastigoproctus; species Mastigoproctus giganteus. The sequence goes on along the minus strand of NC_143585.1, from coordinate 132,665,057 downwards.
GAAGACTACTGTTCAGTAAGGGCAAGTTGCTGCAATGGATAAAAGGATGATTGAGTGGGAAAAGACAGAGTGGTAATCAATGGACACTGCTCTTCGTGGACTAATGTTGTTAGTGAAGTTCCCCAGGGTTTGGTGTTGGGCCCATTGTTGTTTTCTGTATTTGTCAATGATATTGATGAAGGTATATCAGGCTTAATGTCTAAGTTTGCAAATGATACGAAGGTTGGCATGGTTGTTAATGATAGTATGCTACCACAACAGGATCTGGAAAAGTTGAGCAGATGGACTGAGAGATGGCAACTGAAGTTTAATATTGACAGACATAAAGTGCTGCTTATGGGTAGCAGTAACCCCAGATTAGCTTATCAACTGGGTGGTAATGCACTCGGGTAGTAGAGAATGAAAAGGACCTGGTGGTAATTGTAATTGTGCAGTCAGATATGAAATTTTCTGAACAGTGCAGACAGGCTGCAAGAGTAACCCATGGGGTTTTGTCAATAATATACAAGAATTTTGCTAGCAGAGAGGAGGAGGTGATTGTCCCCTTGTATAAGGCAGTTGTCAGGCCATACCTTGAGTACTGTATACAGGTCTGGAGGCTTCATTTTCGGAAAAATGTAGAGCTGCTGGAATGAACTCAGAGGAGGGCAATGAGATTGATGAGTGGAACAAAGGTTTGCTGTTACCAAGAAAGGCGTAAGTTCTGCAAATTGCGGCTTTGGGAGACTAAGCACCTTCAAGGTGATCTAACTGTGGTGTATAAGGCCTTGAATGGTTTGAGCAAGCTCAGTGCTGATGAGATTCTTCCTCTTGCTTGGATTACTCACCTTAGGGGACATAAATTCAAATTTAGTAAAGACAGTTGTAGAATAGATGTGCGGAATAGATTTGCCTTTAGCCAGTGGGTGGTTGATAATTTGAACAAACTTCCATCTGTTGTAGTGGAGGTCAACAACTTAAATAATTTCAAGACAAAACTAGACAAACATTTGGAGTGAATGGGTGGGTGAAATGTGGGTTTTTTTTTTTTTTTTTTTTTTGCTGATGCTATATAAGTTTGCTTTCTTGCATCATATGCCTCTACTAATGCTTATGCTAATTATTTTTATTAATTATACATCCATTATGTTATATATCAGGGGTAGCCAAAGAGTTGATTGCGATCTACCAGTCGATCGCAGATTTAATTTTAGTCGATCGCAGATTTAATTTTAAATATAGAGTCATCGCTAGATTTGTGCAATGAAATTTTTGAGATGGCAGAGCACGGCACGTTTTGAAGGAAAAAAGTAGATTGCATCACAAATTAAGTTGGCCACTCCTGTTATACATAATACCCTATTCACTGATATTAAGGCTGTCGCTGCTTCAGAGTACTGGCAAAAGGTACTACATTTAGACAGAAAAACCAAAAATTGCACTATGGAATTATCCTTTTGAAAATTCTTTCTAATACTTACATGATGTGTGAATTCTTCTCTTTGTGGCCATTTATTTACTATAAAGATGTGTTTATTTTCAAGATTATTGTAAGAAAAAAGGAACACTAATACCACAAAACTAATGTGGAATATTAAAACTACAGTCAGGGTTATGGTAGCAAGTGAATCCTTTGGGACTTCAAAGTGCCGGCTTTGTCTGTTTTTATGCTATCACTTTTATTTTGAATATTAGGGTACTCAGTTACCAGAACTGTACTGTGCTAAGTATAACCTTAATTGTAGCATTAATTTGCTGTATTGGTTTTATGGTATGTGAGCATTCATTTCTCTTTAAACCATTTCTTAACTGATTACTTAGTAATTAATATACCATTGTATTATGTATTTAGTGGAATAATAATTAAATGATTTTACTTGATGCAAAAGTTAAAGAATATTAAAAAGCTTTGTATTAAGGGCTCAAAATTGATGTATTAATTTAGTATTTTTATTAAATTTATTGAGAACCTTATACTGCACCAGCTTACTTGCTACCCTTTTCTGACACCTGAATACTTAAATTTAAAAGTATACATTTAATACTATATGGAGAGAGCCTAAAATACTCATGTCGTATGGCACAAGTGCCTACCATTCTTGCATTTACAGTAGAAAGTTTAAAAGTTATTCCACTATTAATAAATTAATTTTATAGCCATAATGCAAAGCATTATCCCTACAAAAAAAAAAAAAAAAAAAATAGTCAGCTAGATGAAGATATCTTCCATTTACCATTTTTGAAGTTGTCATTTCTGTTTTCAGTTAGAAAGCAAGGAGTATCCTTTGTCAAACTCAGGAAGGCCAAAACACCAGAGATGGAAAAGTTGGGAGCGGGAAAAGTTACATAGTACAGCAAATTATTCGTGCAATTGTGATTTGAGGTTGAATTCAGAGGAAAGAAAGAAGACTGCTGCAGTGGAATGTTTGAAATCTGCATCTGAACAGGTAATCTAAAAATTATGAAATTTAGTTATTATATAATTTCAGCTAGAAAGTGAGGAGTGTCCTTTTTCAAACTCTAATAGGCCATGTTGCTGTCTTGTGTCCCCCTCCCCCAACTAAATGGTTAAATCATAAATTATAGGTAATTTTTTTTTTTTTTTTTTTTTTTTTGTTGACAGACTAAATCCATTTTGAACATTTTTAGGCCAGCATATTTTGTATCTGTATCCCTCACAAGCAGCATCTGCTATCAGTATCTTTCACTTTGAATCATTCATTTCAACTTACTGCCAATAGTCACCTTGGCAGACTGCTGCCTATCATTCAAAATGCACCATGGCTGTTATAGCATAAATCCATCATGTGTTTGTGTGGTTAATTTATGTTTATCTTATTTACGTTTGTTCGGGGGTTTTAAGTCTGAGTTCTTAGAGTGCTATTGATGTTACAAAGAGAAAGGCAGTTTCTGAATAATTTAGGGTGGAAAAGTTTGTGATCCAGAAAAGGGAATCATGAATATGATAATTTCTAGTAGTTAGGACTTTTCTGGTGGGACATATTTTTATTAGAGGTCATAATGTAATTCAAACATTACTGTTCTTTATTTATGGTATGCCTCTGTCAAAAATACTCTTTCTATAAAAATGAATTGTGAGTAAATTGAATCTGCCTTGAGCAGGTGAGTCCAGAATATTCTGAACTCATTTGCTCAAGGCAGTCTTTAGGCCAGCATATTTTGTCTGTATCCCTCACAAACAGCATCTGCTATCAGTATCTTTCACTTTGAATCATTCATTTCAACCTACTGCCAATAGTCATTTTTTGATCCATATTAGCATCAAAGAACTAGCTGCAGAGCTCCAAATTAATCTAGGGTCTGTAGAGAACATCATCCATCAACAATTGCATATGAAGTGTCTGCTAGATGGGTTCCCGAACTTTTGACCCCTTACCAAAAGAATGGAAGGGCACAATGGGCACATGAAATGTTGTTGATATGCTAGGAAAAGCAAGGAGTTTTTTCATGGCTACTCACCTTGGATAAAACTTGGATCCATCACTATGGTCCCGAAACAAACAAATGTGAGAACAATGGAAGCATGCAGAAACATTCTTCCCCCCCCCCCCTCAAAAAGACAAAGTTGCAACCAAATGCTGGCAAGGTGATGCTGTAAGTTTTTTGGGATAAAACTAATGGATTATCTTCAAAAGGGCTGCACTATGATGCCAAAGTATTATTCCAACCTCCTTATAATGCTACATGCTGCTATAAAAGAAAAAAGATGGGGGAAGCTGTCAAAAAGTGTGTGCCTTTCCACAATAATGCCCTGCATATTCCTCGCATGCTGCAGTGAGGTGTGAGCACAAATGTGGGTTTGAAATATTGCCTCATCCTGCTTATTTACCCAATCTTGCACCCTCGGATTTCTTCCTCTTTTCTGCCCTAAAGTCCTTTCTTTGTAGAAAACATAAGAAGTACTGTTACTTGTAATGTCAACACTAAACTTTTTAAACTAAGAAGTGTAGTGATAGTTACCTGTCTTATTGCTTTATGAGTAGAATTGAAAGTAGTGGGGAACATCTACATAGCATTGTTTACTTAAGAATTATTACTTGGGATAGCATTAAATCTAATAAATTGAAATGAATTGCTGCCAACTCAACTGCTCACAATCTCAACATAGCTTTTTTCCACCTCTTTCACAAAAACTCAGTAAAAGTACAGCTTTGCTGTTAAATTCACAATTTTAAGAGCAAAACTGTTGAAACAGTTCAAACAACTCCAAATTTTGCTTAATTTTGTTCTTCATCTAGTTAACAGAATTAGCTTAAAATGTACTGGTATGTGTTGCATAAAATATGGGTTTATGTGATGCATACCTCATGAAACAACATATTGCATACAGTACCAGACTTCTTATCCAGAAAGCCTGAGACCAAAGGCTTTATGGATTTTGGGTCTTTAGTGAGAGAACTTAGAACTCGTGCAGAATAAATAAAGTAAATTTTAATAATATTATAATCATATCAACCAAGTAAACAGCAGAATATTAAAAAAACTAAAATGAGTTTATTTACGAAACAAGAATAAATACAGTACATATAAAATCCTAAAAATAAATGTAGATAAGTATTATAAAGTGTATAATAAAAGGCACTAGAACCCATATAAGAAAAGTATGGGGTGTTAAAAATTCTGCCTATTGAATATCTGTTTGACAGGGCTAAGTTACTTTTTACAATATATTTGATTATGTATTAATACATGCAGTGCAACCTTGATATAATGCAGGTGTTGGAGACATCTTTTAATACCCACTTTATAGCCTGAAGTAAAATGTCTCTAGTCTATATATAAAAGAATATTTTGGAAGATAGTGCTTTTTCACCTGCACACTTTTTGCTTTCCGCAAGGCGGGGCTAACTGCTAATGCATCATACTCCAACAAAGTCTGTCTCAAAGATGCTTTTATATATAGACAGTGCAATAAGAAGGATAGATACATTAATTTTTACGAACTCTTAATTTTTTATAGTCTTTAAATTTTTCTATATACAGTAAACCTCCACTATTTGCGGTACAGTCAGTCCTCGTATAACACGTGTTTACACTACACGAATTCGATCATACATGATTTATAAATAGGGGAACGATATCTTATATAACACGAACCGAATTCGCTTATGCAAGATTCGCCTTGGTGTTTACAAGAAATGGCAGTCGAACGCAAAATCACCCCAACCGAACAACACGATAGGAATGAAGAGAAGATTCTGAAGATGTATTTATGTGTTTTATATCAGTGAAGGGGAAACACATTTCACCATAATAACGTAAAAACCAACACAATTCCAGCTATCGGTATAATCGCAAATGCAATTAGATTGCGTTTACTACCAGTTTATAACAGATTCCACTAGCAGAAATGCAACTGGAAATTGTTTTTATTGTTTTATGGTAGTAACCCCTAGAAATGTGCTTTAGTAAAATGTGAGGTGCTAATAGTGTATTTAGTGCCTTTATAATTTATTAAGTGCCTTCTAATAGTGCCTTTATGGTGTTGTTTATTCAGTTGCTACACCCGCGCAGCTTTGTTTATGTGTATCAAGGGTGCCTCCTCGTTTCGTAATTGTGCTTTATTCCCTAAAAATTAGTAAAATTTTTAATTAAAAGGTATGAAAAGGAAGCGTCCTGGTGAAGACACTGCAGATTCAGAGAGAAAAAGAAAAGCAATATCGATAAACAGAGGCGGATTGGGTCAAAAATTCTCACCCAGGAAAATTTGTAGTGGCCTCATACTATGGTTTATGGCCAAAATCACACCTGCCTCCAGCCCACCGGGGTTTCCCCCGGTAAGGCTTATGGCCAGTCCACCTCTGTCGATAGAGAAAAAATATGAAATTGTGAAACGCTTTGAGTGAAATGAAAGACCACGTGATATTGCACGTGCTACAGACCTAAATGAGGCAACGCCGAGAATTACAAAGAATGCAGAGAAAATAAAAACAACTTTCATAGCAGGAACAACTCAAAGTGTAATTAAAATCCATTAGATTAAGACATAAAGAATTGGAAGAGATGGAACGCCTGTCATCTGTTTGGATAGAAAACCAAACAAAAAAAAGTTTGCTTAAGACAGAAGCAAAAGCATTAGCAATATTTTATTATGTAATAGTCGTAATAAAATACGTATTTTATTCGTAAAAAATACTTACATATTTTTTATTATATTATAATAAAACATAATATAATAATAATAATAAATATTATAAAAAATTATTATTTTTTATTACGTATTTTAATTAAATTACCCGATTATTTATTGTATTTGGTAATGTTTTGGTTACAAATGTGTGTGTTCAATCTTGGGTGGTCGGCACCTAACCCTACTTTTCCCATAGGGCCTTTGTTTATATTGCACGATTTTGCATTGCACGAGGGTTTCTAGGAACACAACTATCGTGCTATACGAGGACTGACTGTATCTGTATTCGCAGTTGCTGATTTAATATAAAATGAAACCTAAAAAAATGTTAATTTTAAATCACTGTGAACATTTTCCACCATAAAAAAACATGGGCATGGCTAAAATCATCTTTCCCAGTCAAAACAGTGCTCAGTGGATGGGGGGAGAGGGGTGACAAAATCGCGAGTGTAGATATTTCTCGCTAATCCTTGTTCAGTATGTGTTATGCGCTTCATGGAAGGTTTCATCGTTTGCTTTTAATTTATATGCTTATAAATCGAATAAATTTATAAATTGATATGCTTACAAAAGTGATAAATCTACCGTTTTGCAGTGTAAAACAGACTTTTTCGAGTGTGCTAATGGAAAAAAGTGACTTTGTTGTGGAAAAATTCTTTTCTAACCCCTACAAAAATATGGCTACGAATAACAAGGGAAATGTGAAAATATCAAAGAAGGTGATGACATTAGTGAATAAAATTGAATTATTAGACAATTTCTAATGGTAAAAGTGTCTCCTCAGTGGCAAAACATTATAAAATCAATGAGTCAATGGTACGATCAATCAAAAAATCTGCCGTGCTGTTCGTGAAAACGTGCTAATTGTGTCAAAAATTTGCTCTGTAACTCGTGATGTTAAATTTAAAAAAATGGAAAAGGCTTTAAATCTGTGGATAGAAGACCGAACTCAAAATAAAATTCCCTCGAGTTCACTCATCATTCGTGAAAAGGCAAAACATCTTTATCAACACTTTAGCGAAACTTGTGATAGCACTGGCGGGATAAGTGTTTTAGCTAGCAAAGGCGCTGGTTTGAAACATTTGTTTGAAATTTCTAACTTCTTGAAATGAGGCCTCCAGACCTGTATACAGTATTCAAAGTGTGGCCTGACCATTTCCTTATACAAGGGAATAATCACCTCCTTATCCCTGCTAGAAAAATTCCTGTATATCATTGATAAGACACCATGTGCTACTCTTGCAGCCTGTCTGCGCTGCTCAAAGAACTTCATATCTACCTGCACAATTACCCCCAGGTCCTTTTCATTCTCTACCACTGTCAGTGTAGTACCACAGAGTTGATATGTTGCTCTGGGGTTGCTGTTTCCCATATGTACTACTTTACATTTGTCAATGTGAAACTTCATTTGCCACCTGTCAGCCCATCTGCTCAACATTTCCAGATCCTGCAGTAGCATAGCGTCAGTAGTGTCCTTAACAACCCTGCCAACCTTTGTATTGTCTGCAAACTTGGACATTAAGCTTGATATACCATCATCAGTATTATTTATAAATACAGAAAACAATAATGGACCCAACACTGAACCCTGAGGGACTCCACTAATAACATGAAAATATCAAAGGTGATTTTTTTTTTTTAGGATTGTAAAATTTAAAACAGTAAAAAATAAAAAAGCTATCAATAACGGCATGTACAAGTGAGATACGGAATAAAAAGTTTACGAAGCTTGTAAAATAGGAATGCAGAGAAGGTTCTCAAAATTTGTTTTTTAAGACACATTTCACCATAATTATGTAAAAACCCACAGAATTCTAGTCATTGGTATTATTGCAAATGCAATAAGATAGAGTAATCTCATCTCCCTCAAGGTCCATTTACTACCCATTTATAACAGATTGCACTAACAGAAAAGCTTAATAAACCAGAAACTGCAAATTGTTTTTATTGTTTTATGGTAGTTACCTCCAGAAATGTGTCTTAGTAAGATGTGAGGTGATAATAGTGTGTTTTGCCTTAACCCTATGAAAATTTCATTTCTAATGGTAGAAAATTTGATTTCCACCATTAAAAATTAAATTTTCTACCGTTAGAAACGAAATCATCATCAGACCAAGGCTACGAAATACATATCAGTTTTGACAGTTCAATAGCCTGTGTTTTTTCTTCTTTTTGTTTTCTTTTCTTATGTTCCACTCCGGCTTCTTCATCGCTGTTGCCAGATAAAGTTTTTAATTGAACTAATTAAAAATTCATTAGGCCCTCGATTTAACTGACTAATTGGGGGAAGGGGCGTCTGCTATTGCCGATAGTCCATTAAATCAAATGTATTTTAAAATGTTATGTATAAGTACGAATAAAATATTATAATGTACATTGATTAATTTATACTAAAAACATTGTTAAAAATATAAAAATAAATTTACTACTTTATTTTAATTAAACGCATCAAAAGCTATACAATGTAGCTAATGGAGTGCTTCCACCACTTTGTTATTTTTTCCCTTAAAGCTCACACAAAGTTGTTTTCAATGTGAACATTAGTTTATTCATTTAAATCCATTTTAGAGGGAAAAATTAATTTAAAATTCTTAAATTCCATTGAATAAAAAACATACAAAAAAGATACATAATCAATATTAATATTAACTTAATTGAAAGAATCACAATTTTCAGAGCCAGAAACACCTGTCATATGGAGGGAGAGGTGTTAATTCCTTGCCGGTAGAGGGTTCTGGTGAAATACGTCCAGTTGATGAAGTGGTCTTGAAGAAATCATCAAGCTTCAGTTGCCTTACACCTTGGTTCTGCTTCCTTATTACTGTAGATTGAAATTCTCTAAAATGTTCATAATACGGAAGCACATCAGGGTCTGATGATGATTCAGTATAATATATGCTGTCGTTCATATATATTGTCTTATAACAGACAATTTAGGATGAGGTGCAACTAATTCTTTGTCATCATCATCGTCCTCTTGTTTTCCGTGAAGAACATTTTCCGCAATCTCTTTCCCAGAAAAAAATTGATAGCCTGGATCACCTTCGCCATTTTCGAGCCACTGTTCCACATCATTCTCAGTTGCATTTTTGTTGTCAGCCCTCAGAAGAGTGTCCCGAAAATTAGACTCCTCATCTCCCTCAAGGTCCATTTCAGGTTCTACGTTGCACAACAACTTCTTCCAAGCATTGACCAACGTAGTAATCTTCATATCTTTCCACGCAGCTGCTAAGTTGAAGATAGCAGATCTGATGTTGTATGCATGTTAATTTTGCAGTGTCCTGGTGCCTCTTGTATTATCTTCTGCATCTTCTGTTTCTTCCAAAACAACCATCACCTCTTCCAAAAACTTCTATACAAACTCTTACATGCAACGATTACACCCTGATCTGTTGGCTGTATCAGCGAAGTAGTGTTTGGAGGCAGAAAAACACACTTAATTCTCGCATCCCTGCTAACTAATCTCTCAGCATTAGGGTGAGCAGGTGCATTATCTAGCAGTAAAACAGCCTTTATTTCATGAGAAGGAATTTTCAGCACATCTGTCTGATAGCGTCGCACATCAGACAGATGTGCAATGCTATCAGATATAAATAGGTTCTAAATTTTTCCTTTAGGATAGAAATTTTTTGTCCGTTAAATCAAGGGCCTACCGTATAACTAATTATATATATATATATATATATATATAACTAATTTATTGAAAAATATATAACTATTTTTCTTCATTCTTTTGAGGATATTGTGTGGTTTTTGTAATTTTGGCGTATTACATATGTAGTAGCAATATTTTATTGGTCATTCCCGAGTTACTTAAAAGTCCACTTACGTAAGAAGTCCTGGAACGTATCTCTTACGTAACTTAGGGATTTACTGTACTGTAGGTTGGAAGACTTTATAATTGGATGAATTTATTACAGGAGTTGTTATTGTGATTGATACCAGAACTTTCTGTAAAAATATGAGGTTGTTTGAGCCATGAGTGAAAATGGAAGCTATAAAAGTGGTTAATTACCCCAACATCATCATTATTATGGGGTGGGGGGGTTGAGCTTGTAATACGTGTCATTTCCGTAATGCTTAGCAAAAGAACGAGCAAAATCGACAGTTCTTAGAACCTCCTTATACTCAGTTATGTAGTCTTCCAGTCTGTCAAACTCACTACATAACATATTCCATAATCCTGCTGCTTTTTATGATAGATAAAACTACTCAGCATAAGGAATAGGAGTTGTACAGAGCTAATACAGTAACTCCATAAAACTGGCAAGTTGCTTAGAAACCCCAGGAAGTGAGGAATGTAAGCAGTTGATAAAAACTCAGTCACACGAAGGAGGAGATGGGATGTTGCTATAAAGCAGCATTGTGAGCTTGCGGCTCAAGCTTATTGCTAGTGTGGTAAGGATATCCCCACCTCATTAAATTTTTTTCTGTACTTTAACAGCTCAGTATCTCTGCATAGCACAGAACTAGAACATGACCATGCCTGACTTAACTGTGTAGGAATTGCTCTGCAAGTCTCCAGGAGCGAGTACAGTCCCATAATTAGTGAATTGGCATGCACACATAGGCTTCCTGAAAACCAGAGGTTTCCGGTGCAAAGGTAAAGAATAACCACAACACCTAAGAAAGGAAAGAAGGACATTTTATCTGCCTCCAGTTCTATAGTAAATTATATGGGAAGAGAAAGAATAAAGATAACAAAGGAGCAGGGATCCCGATCACTTTAGAATTACCTGAATACATCATATAATAAATCACAAAGTCACCACAGCCGGAATGGAACTAGCAGATTCAAAAATATATTAATTTTTAATTCCACCATAGCATCATTGGCTATGGGGAGAATCATTGGCTACACGTGTCTCCCGGGTGGTGCTAAGTGAGCAACTGCGTTGGCTGCTGGACCTAGAGCTCTGCTTTTGGATATCCCAGCAATTAGAGGATACATTATATTAATACTTAGAACATGGAACATTATCCTAATCTAAATGGCTCCTTTCAGAACCAAACAACAACAAAGAACATAGGACACCCTCTGAATATTCTTCAACTTAATATTGAGGGTATAAGCCGATCAAAAAGTGACTACCTTTTAAAAGTGCTTAACGACTACCATGTAGATGTTGTGCTGCTACAAGAAACACATTGTGAAGATCAAAACCAACTTTACTCTAGATGTAAATTACCAGGATACAGCCTTGTCGCGGCTACTTTCCATAAAAGCTATGGTACCACTACGCATATCCAAAATAAAATTGACCAAATAGAAATTTTGGACATAAGCACTAATGACATTTTCACTACCAGGGTTGGGGTGATGGGCCTGGAAATACTAAATATCTATAAACCACCATCTCGACCTTGGTGTAAAGAAGCTATCCAGAATGTGCATCACCCATCAATTATTATGGGAGATTTCAACAGTAGGAGTACTCTTTGGGGCTATGCTGACACTAATGCAGATGGCCTTGGTGTGATGGCCTGGTCTGAAGTCGAGGATGTTTCCTTAATGTATGATGCAAAAGAGAAAGGTTCCTTTCACTCAGGCAGATGGAACAAAGACACCAACCCAGACCTCTGTTTTGTCTCAAGAGATGAGTGCGGAAGACCTTTGCAGTGTAGCAGGAAAGTTTTGAATAATTTTCCTCGTAGTCAGCATAGACCAATTCTTGTAAAAATTTGCACCGAAGTTCCAATAGTAAGATCAAAGCCTGTACCTTGCTGGAACTTTGGAAAAGCTCACTGGGAAGCCTTCACTAATGAAGTGGATCACAATATTCAATGGATCCCATCAAAAACCGACAATTATAAGCGATTTGTTGGTTTAATATGCTCCATAGCAAAGAAACATATCCCCAGAGGATATAGGAAAGAATACATTCCTGGCTGGAACAGAAGATGTGATGAGCTATATGAAGAATACCAACTTAGCAATAGTACAGAAATTGCTGATGAACTATTGCAATGCTTAGACTCTGCTAGGAAAGAAAAATGGAACATAATGACAGCAGGTATGAATTTCCAACACTCAAGCAGAAAAGCTTGGACACTTCTGAGGAAACTCGGAAGTAGTACTCCCAAATATATTAATAAGAGCTCAGAAGTATCCCCAGGAAAAGTAGCCAAGAGAATTGTCAACATTTCCAAGAGACCAACCGATAATAACAAAGTTGAAGTCAAAAAACTTAAAAAGGAATTAAGAACTAGACTGTCCTTGGCTGAACCAACCTCCCAATTCTCAGGAGAATTCACAATTGCAGAGATTTCAACAGCTCTGAAGGAAATAAAACCAGGCAAAGTGGACGGAATATATCCAGAGTTCCTGAAACATTGTGGTTCAAGAGCTCTGAATTGGCTAGTTAAATTTTTTAATGACATCTTGCAGAATGGTAGGTTCCCGTCTTTGTTTAAGAGAACTAAAATAGTTGCCATCCTAAAGCCTGGGAAAAGTGGATCTTGCCCTGAAGATTATCGCCCAATTGCACTTTTAAATATATGTTATAAATTAATTGAAAGAATGGTTTACAATAGAATTTCATCCACAACCTTCCAACACATACCAATTGAACAAGCCGGATTCCGACCAGGCCGAAGCTGCTGCGATCAGGTACTGGCACTTACCAGCCATATCGAGAACGGATTCCAAGATAAGAAGAAGACCATTGCAGTCTTTGTGGACTTGACATCAGCTTATGACACAGTATGGCGACAAGGAATGATTCTGAAATTTTTGAAGATTATTCCTTGTAAGCCCCTCGCAATCCTACTTAACAATATGTTATGCAACAGAGTGTTTGAAGTACACTTAAACGGCAGAGTGAGCAAGCCCTATATATTAAACGATGGTTTACCACAAGGATCAGTTCTAGCCCCATTATTATTTAATATTTATACTGCAGATCTTCCAACAACTGCTTCTAGGAAATTCATGTACGCAGATGACATAGCCCTGACTGCCCAGTCTACTGACTTCAATGCAGCCGAAATTGTACTTACAAAGGATCTTCATAACCTGAATAAATATTTTCACACATGGCGACTTAAACCTAATTTAAATAAAACCGAAGTTAGCTGTTTTCATCTGGATAATCATAGGGCTAACTATATGCCACAAGTGGAATATAAAGGTCAACGATTGAAACACAACCCTTTCCCAAAATATCTGGGAATTATAATGGACCGAACACTGACGTATAAACAACACCTTTGTAATATTGCAGCAAAGATAAAAACTAGGAATAACATCTTGCATAAACTCAGTGGAACAGGCTGGGGAGCAAACGCAACGGTGCTACGAACATCAGCCCTTGCCCTAGTCTACTCAGTTGCAGAATATTGTTGCCCCGTATGGCTTAATAGTGCACATTCTGTAAAAGTTGATATCCAACTGAATGACACAATGAGGACAATATCAGGTACCATTAAATCGACACCTTTAAAATGGCTACCAGTGTTATCTAACATCTATCCCCCTCATATAAGAAGAGAAATAGCCTTGCTGAAAGAATGACAGAAATGTCAAAGAAATCCTCACTTGCCCATACATCAGGATTGCAACCCCCAGAAGCCGGAGAGATTGAAGTCTAGGAACCCCTCATGGAAGCTAGGCGAGAAACTTATCAAGTCACATTTTAATGCTGACCAGACCTGGCGCGAAGACTGGACTACTTCAAATCCCGACCACCTGGGCTTAGTCAGTGATCCATGCAGAGCTGTTCCAGGTTTCAACTTACCAAGAAAGGAATGGACATCCCTGAACAGAATCTGAACAAATCACGGAAGATGCAAGTTTTGGCTGCATAAGTGGGGAAAAACTGAAAACCCATTCTGCGACTGTGACAACGTGCCCCAGACCATCCAGCATGTCATCTCGGAGTGCCCAAAGAGATTTGAAGGCTCTATCCAAGATCTACATAGTGTTACTGATGATGCTATTAAGTGGCTGAATAAACTGGACATTACATTTTAATTCATCAAATGTTACTTATAATTTTTTTTTCTGTAAATATTGTTTTTAGGCTTATTGTAATTTATTTATTTATTTTTTGACATTGTTACAAATGTATCCTCATTTTTTGCCATACGAAATAATAATAATCATTGGCTATGGCAGAATAATAGAGACAACCACAGTTGTACCCTAAATCTGCTGGTATAAAGAGGAATCGAACATCATCATAGCCTTTGCTAGTCACACATTAAATGCAGAACAGATATTCTCTACAGAAAGTGAGGTCCTGCATTTCAGTGCAGAATCCTTGGTTAAAAATCATGTAGAACACTTGATGGCTTGCGTAATGAGAATAAAAGTAAATAGGGAGGAATGAGAAAATCACCCTGCCAGTGGAAATATTTAAATCTCTAATCTGGATGAAATGGGTGCTACTATTAATAGTGTAGCAAATTTTGAAGTTTTTCCCACAAGAAGAGTTAATAACTTGACAATAAATTTTGAAAGTTGATGCATTGGGACGTTGCAGTTTAAGAATTACTTGAAACAACCGATTAAAGTTTATTAGAATAAAGATGCACAAAGATAAGATAAAAGCAGTGATAAAACAATATGCTAAAAGTGATAAAAATATACAGAATAAAATGAACTAAAATCACAGGTAAGAAGCTGTGATTTTATCATTTGATGCAAAGCACCTCTTTATCAATAATGAATGGCATAATATAGTATAAATAGAAAGCTGTCATGTAATACAGAGAAAGCCAGAACAGTACAATGCTTTAAAAGAGAGAGAGAGAGAGAGAGAGAGAAAGAGAGAGTGATTAGTTGGGACTGTGTTATGAGTTGCAGCAGGCCAGCATGCAAACTCTAGTTTTATTGTCTAGCCTGTTCCCTTGAGTGTTTTTAGATGGCTTGTAGAAAGGGATTCTGAATAGAAAGAAAGGATCGTGCTTTCTGTAGAGGATATTTATTATGCGTTGACTGTCTAGCTGGGGTTACTATAATGTCTGTCACTCTTTATATCAGCAAATCAAGGATACAGCTATGGATGCCCATAGCTGTAAGTTCCATATTGGCTCATTCTCCAGGAGTCAGGACTCCTGCTCCTCTGTTATCTTAACTCTCTCTCTCTCTCTCTCTCTCTCTCTCTCTCTCTCTCTCTCTCTCCACATATAGTTTACAATGGAACTGGAGGCAGATAATGCATTTCCTGTTCTAGTTTAGATAATGCCCTTCCTTTTCTAGTTTTTCAACTATAAAAGGTTGTGTGGGCTCATGGCTCAGTCTGTTCTCAGGAAGCTAATTTACTAACTGTGGGTTTATATACCCTCCTGTACACTTTCAGAGTAGTGCTTGAGCTTTGTTTAGTCAGGTGTGGTCAGATTCTAGTTCTGTTCTATGTAGAGATACAGAGATTTCTAAGATGAGCATTTAATGGGGTGTGGATATCCTTGATAAGCTTGAGCTAGTGCTTGACAGCATCCCCCCCCCCCAAACTTTTCAGAGTTGCTGTATTAGATCTGTACAGCTCCTTGGCAGGAAAATTCTCTTATTACAAATGTTAAAGCTGCTATCCCTTATGCTCATGAATAGTGGTTTTGTTTATCACAAAAACTGCACGGATTCTGGTGTTATCATATTGGTGAATACTGCAAGAGATCGAAGGAATGCATTTAGAAGTATAACAAAGATTTTGGCAGTACCAATTTTCGTCATTCTATCCTTGCTAAGCATTGCTGGAATAAGCAGCACCACAAGCTGAACCCTCATAGTAATTCTTCAAATAGGTCTCAGGCATTGTGAAAATATAACCACTCATGAATCAATATTCTGCAATGAATATACAGTAAGACCCCCCCATATACACGGGGGATATGTTCCAAGACCTACTCTGGATGACTGAAACCATGGATATAAGTAAACACCTGCTGACCCCATATACAACATGATTTTCTTGTACATGCATACGTATAATAAAGTTTAATTGATAAATTAAACACAGTAAGACATTACCAACATTAAATATGGTAATAATAAAGTACCGCAGACTGTCGATTTACCGGGACATTTCAATACTCCAAATTTAAAAAAAACAAAAAAAAAACCAGAAATTGTAAAATTCAAGTAATAACTAGAATAGGTATAAACAGATATTTTGCAAGTCATAAATAAGCGACAAGAAACGGGTGTTATAAGTCATCATTGGGAGATTAGTGTACATATTATCTTGCAACCCCTGCTGTCTTCACACCTACCGCTCAAAACAAAAAAAAAAAAAAAAAAAAAAATGACCAAACGTTTAGTTTGATTTAGTGCATCGCGTTGATTGTTGTGGTCCGTTGCACCGCAAAAGGACAAATTTTGTTTTGTCATTTATGTCAGGGATGTCATTTTTTTTTTTTTTTGTTTAGAAATCGCAAAAATGATAGGCAAATGCAAGAGTTGTGCTTTCAAATTAAACAAAAACTTGAAATTATTCAAAAGTTTGTAAATGGTGCATCTGTTAAATCTCTATAGAACCATTATAATGTTGATGACCAAACCATACGTGACATTGTAAAAAATAAAAGGCAGCTATTCGAATTAAAAGGAAATGGAAGCATCATATTGGATACGCAAGTAGTAGGTGTTTAGTTTTTTCGTTTTTTTTTTCCATGGTTAACCGCAGGTAACTGAATCGGGATACGGGGGCACAAATGTATATGGAAAAATCTTTAGTAAAATAGAATAAAAATAAGAATCAAACATGACAAAGTTGAAAGCAATAAAATAACACCAAAGCTTTTGAAGGTGATGATACATCCTTAAATAACACTGCAGGATCACAGTTTAGTACATGTTACTGAAGGAACAAGAGAATTATCCTCCACTGGAAAGGGCCCCAGAGCATGCCAGGAAAAACAAAAAACTATTCATCCCATCCAAGGATCACAGCCTTGAACATTGGATGAATATGGAGCTCCCATTGGCTATTAATGGTGTTAGCTCTAAAGAACAAATCGGTAAGTTGTTGCACCATTTCTGGTGTGAATACTTTGTGAACGATCAATAATAGTTGCATTGCCTGGAGAAATTTGATGTTCTTCCCAAATATGCTCAGCCATAGCATATTTTCTATAATTAGTTGGGACAAAATTTCCAAACTTTAGTGTAAAATTTTTTTTTTATAAAAACCCAAACATGAGAGGTATTGGAACCTATAGTACTTAGTACCGTGATTGGGTTGGTGGTTGAGAAGACGAAAGAAGATATTTGTTGACATTAGACTTGAACTTCTGTAGACTGTAATTTTCATGAAATACATATGAAGGAAGGTTGTTCCAGAAAACGGCAGTTGAATGAATAAACGAGGAAGATGAAATGTTGGTTCTGTGAGTTTGAAGTTGGACAGTAAATGGATGTTGGCTGGTGGCGGCACGTGTTCGAACTGTTTTGAAGGAGAGAGCAGGAATTATAGAAGCCAATTCAGAAGAACAGTGCCCATGGAAGTATCTGTAGAAAAGGCATGCAGCAGAAACAGTACGTCTATGAGACAGCGAGTGGAGAGACTCCTTTAGAGATGAATCATTAATTAACCTAACTGCCCTCTTCTGAATGGAATCTAGGAGCCTGAGAGAGGTTTTGGGGGGCACCGCCCAGATGTGGGAACAATATTCCATGGTAGGGCGGATTTGCGATTTGTACAGAGTGAACAGCTGTTTAGAAGAAAAGTAGCAGCGAGAGCGAAAGAGAAAACCAAGTTTTTTAGATGCAGAGGAAGCAATATTTGTAATGTACTTGTGCCAAGAGAGATTAGAAGTGAGGGTAATCCCCAAAAGAAATATATATCATTTTGCCTAGAAATCAGAGTGTCACCAAAGATAAGCAGAGGAGTAGAAGAATCCTTTTTGCAAGATATAAGACAAGACTGAGTTTTAGAAGGATTCAAATCAACTAAATTGTCTTTGCCCCACTGGAGAATTACCTGGAGATCGGCATTTAAGGAATTGGTAGCGGATATTCGAGAAGTTGAAGCTGATTGAGCAGGGCAAGATTTCTCAAAATGGAAAGTGGAATGCAATGTGCTATCATCGGCAAAACTATGGATAGGATTTCCAGTCAATGGAAAAAGGTCATTAATATACAAGAGGAAAAAAGTGGGGGAAAGAACTGAACCTTGGGGGACACCGGCATTAGTGGAGAAGTTAGAAGACAGAGAGCCATATACCCTTATCCTCAAAATCCTTCTAACATTCTTTTGACAGAAGACCACAGGTGGCATTGAATGGAGCGTGCTAGGAATGGTGGGAGGTGTTTTTTAACAAGATCATTAATACACGAGTTGAAAGAAAAATGGGATGCTAGCAAGTCAGCTTTACCCTTGGCCCAAGTGACAACAGAACCATCTGGTTTTGACAGAGGTGGGAGCAGAGATGGGCAAAAGTTGCCACCAATAGCTTTGGCAAGAGACCAGAATGCTCGGCTACCATTAGGGCAAGCAGCAAGTTTTCTACTCTTAGTCTGTCAAAATCTAGTTTGGACTGATTAATAACTGCTTTACAATTGTTGCGAGTTTTGGTGTAGGCAGAAAATGAAACTGAAGAACTGGAAACAAGCCAATTACAATATGCAACGTTCTTCTCTTGAACAGCCTTAGCACATTTATTGGTAATCTTGTCCTTTATCTAAACCAAGATTTAGATAAAGAACGAGATTTTAAAGTGGAGTGTGGAATAAAGGATTCCATTCCTACAAGAATAATTTCACTGATATAATCCAAACAAACGTTGACATCAGAAGTTTTGAAACAGTAATCCAACCAAGGAAAAGAAGAAAATAAATCTCGCAGGTCATCCCATTTTGCATTCTTGTAATGCCAAACAATACGAGTTTCGGAATAGCCATGAGATAAAGACTCCATTGGAGAAGAGACAATCGGCAAGTTGTGATCTGTGGAGTCTAAAGGACTGCTCGCTTCGACCGTGTACTTAGAAGGATTTTTTGTGAGAAACAGATCAAGCGTATTAGCTGTATGGTTAGGATTGTCCGCTATTCTTGTAGGTAAATGAACAATCTGTGCAATTTAATTAGAAATTGCAAAAGCCTCAGCATCTCAACCAGCTGGGTCTGTATGACTAGTAAACGGAAGCCAGCTGGAGTTTTGAACATTAAAATCACCAAGGAAAATTACTTCACTGTTAGGAAAGTTGGACTGTAGAAAGTCAAGTTGCAAAGAGAGGAAGTCAAAAGCTCCAAGTGTTCTGTGGAGTTGGGAGAACGGTAGAGACAAGATGAATTTGACACAATGAGGAGGCGCCTCTGTAGCCAGGTGGGAAGGAGCAGCAGTGCGAAGCACACGCTTCTTGATTAGACCGGCGTTCGAGCCCGTCACCACCAAATACGGAGGATGCGGGAAGGTCAGGGAATGACCACCGCATATCCCGGAGCAATATGGCCTTAGTTGCTAATGCTCCTAAAAACCAAATAACAAACAAACAAAGACAATGAGGTAGAGAAATTTTAAGCCAGAGAAGATCGAAAAGAGGAGATTCCAAATTACCAAGTCTCTGACAGGGAATATCAGAACGGACATATGCACAAGTACCACCTCTCATTACCACCTTTGAGGCAAAGGGATTCATACAGCGAATAATTCGGACTATTGAGATGAGCAGTAGTTGAATCAACTGATAACTGAGATTCTGTCAGAAAAAGTACATGGGGTTTGGCAGACTGCAAGTGGAAATGGACATTGTTGAGATTAGAATTGAGATCATGTATATTTGTGAAATTAACTAGGAAGTGTTTGGAAGGTTTAGATCTCTTTGCAGATAAGCTTACTCTATTAGTTTGACAATTCATGGTGTATTCAATAGTAAGGAAAAGTGGGGGGATGTGCTGTATGAAGAAATGCGATTTTTTGATATGGCGTACGCATGGTAAGAATATTCCCAGATCCTTGTCATAATGTGGCCTCAACAATGCCCCCGCATACACACTACTCAGACTCCCTCCAGTCACTATCTGGCAGAGTAGTGGTAGCAAGATTATACACTAGCTGATTTGGAAGCCTCCTAGAGAGTTACCAACAGGTTCGGTCCAATGTACTAACTAGCGGCCGGCCTGCGAACTGCGTTTTAGAGCTGTACCCTCGAAATGTAAGGAATATTTGATCTCGCCACGATGTTCATCATAACCTCAAAAGTCATCAATCATACTGCATGATGGACGAGATGAGGAAGGGTTGAACAGAACTTAGCTCTAGAGACTAAACATGGGGGCGCCTCCGTAGCCAGGTGGACAGGAGCAGCAATGCGTAGCACACGCTTCTTGATTAGACCGGGGTTCGAACCGTGAACACCAAATACGGAGGATGCGGAAAGGTCAGGGAATGACCACCGCATATCCCCGGAGCAATATGGCCTTAGTTGCTAATGCTCCTAAAAACCAAACCAAAAAAAAAAAACTAAACATGGGTTCCACCACTTCAGGCCTCCAATAAGCAAAGTGGTGGTATTGCACCGGTTGATGAGCGTCATCTACCACCTAGTACAGCCTGGTAACATAGAAGGTCGGCATTCCTCCATGTGGTGTCGGCGCCACACCTCAACCCCTGCTTAAGTTGGTTCACCCCTGGATGGTCACCTACAGTGTACTTGTGCATGGAGGTTATACCCAGGATTACTAACAGTCCCACCATCGTGAAGGTGCAAGCAGAGGATTTGGCTGGCACAGACTGTCCTACGCCGCAATTGGGTTCACTTGACTTGAATGTCACCCGAATATCAGTTCCATCAGCGTTTTAAACTCCCAGGTAACAAGTACAGCTTGTCTGGCATATCTGAGAGAATGTCTCTGACAACCTCAAGGACCATGCAAATTTAAAAGAAATAAGCAAATTATTTTATTCAATCCCTTCTGTCTGTCCTGTCCTTCCTAAATACCGTAAAACGTCAGTTATCCAGGGCTCAATTATCCATAGGGTTCGATTAACCGTGGTCCTCTGTATGTAGTTTTATTTTTAACAAACATTTAAAGAATATTATTTATCTGTGCGAGTACATACAGGAAATTACTGTCATGTCTGTTTTGCCACCTGGTAAATCACGTCAGATGTTTAACCCACAGATGCGAAGTCAAGTGTCTCGAAACACTAGCTGCATTTCTAATGCCAAATAACATACAGATGTAAACTATTTGCATTTATCTACTATACATCGCGAAAGCTTGTTCGTGTGCTTTGGTGTGTTGTACATAATATTTATCTCACATTTCAACCCCTAAAAATGTGAGATAAATGAAAACAAGTGTTTTTACGGTGGAAAAGAAACTGGAAATTTAAAGAAGTGAAAAAAGGTGGAAGTGTTTGAAAGCTTGCAGGTGAATTTGGAATTGGATAGCAAACTATACGGGATATCTTTAAAAACCAGCCCAATATAGATTTTTTTTTTTTTAAAATGTGACACATTGGCTTGTACTTCACAAAGAAAATCTCTCAAAGGTGCTACAAATGAACAACTTGAAAGTCTAATGATAAATTGGTTTTACAACAAAGAGCTGAAGGAAATCTGGACCAATGATTTTAAGCAAGGCAAAATATTTTTTGAAAAATTAGAAATGCGTGAAACACCTACATTTTCATCTGGTTGGTTTAAACAGTTTAAAGACAGGCATTATATAAGAGAGTTAGAGATACAGGGTGAAAAGCTCAGTGCAGATAACATGGGAGCAACTTTATTCTGTGATGAATTAGCTATAATTATTTAAGAAAAGGGTCTTGTTCTATTGCAAATTTACAACACAGACGAGACAGGACTTTATTGGCAAGCAATACCCAGTCGCACGTTGGCATCTGTACAAGAAAGAAATGCACTAGGATATAAAATTAGCAAACATAGGATAACAATTTTATGCTGTGCAAATACTTCAGGGGATGACAAATTAAAATTAACCTTAGTGGGAAAATCAATCTCCTGAAAGTTTAAAGGACACTATCAATATTCCAACAGGTTATTATAATCACTGATCTGCATGGATGATTAGGGGCGTATTCGGAAAGTGGTGGACAGATAAATTCGTTCCTCACGTTAAAAAATTTGTCTCCTAAAGTTCTCTCCCACAAAGCAATTTTATTATTATCTAATGCTCCATTCCATTGTCCATTGGAAAAACTGTGCAGAAAATGGCAGTATTGTTGCCATTTATCTTCCACCAAACATAACACCACTGGTACAACCTATGGACCAGGGGGTGATTGAGAGCGTGAAATGATTGTATAGAAAGGCCTTGATGATGGACTTTATCACGGAAGAAAAGATGCTATCTATAACATTTCTACCGCATGGGTGGAAGTTAAAAGCAAAACAATTATAAAATCATTCAAAAAATATTGCCCAATGACTTTGTAATCGCCGAAAATATCTAGGAAGTGGAAGACTCAAATAACGCTGTAGAAATCGTTTCTGATATTTTTAAACGTTCAGAATATTGAAGAATGCAAAAACTTAGATGAGGCAATTGTTAATCAGTGGTTAAATATACACAAAAATGAACCCGGCCACAAAAAAATGACTGACGATGATTTAATCCAAATCGTGCAAGAACCTGTGGCAGGACCTGACAAGGACAATGGTGATGAACTGCAGCCAGCTTTTAAAGTAAGTTGTAATGAATCCCTAACAACTGCAGAGACATTACTTAAATTCGTGTAAAGTCAAGATGATGTAGATTATATTGAAATTTTACAAATTTCAATTCTTGGACACATAAGAAAAATAAAAGAAAAAAATAATGCTACAAAATACAATCAAAAATCACAGACTTTTTATCAAAATGAACAAAATATTTTTGTTGTTGTTATATACATGTAATATCTTATGATTTCATGTGTTTTGGAAGTTATTTAAACAAATAAAAATGTAATTTTGATTTACTGTGTTTTTTCAATTATCCGGGTTCTTATGCCCCCGAATTACCATGTTTAATTAACGTTTTACTGTACATACCATACTGAAACTCATCATCCCGAATTTCCATAAGTCCTATTAATTCACTCACTTTGGACATTACTGTATAGACAATTAAGACTTAGTGTTCTTGTATAGTTAAATACCCTGACACACCTCTTGAAATTATTTAAGCTTACTTCCCTAGCATTAGCTACCCACTCATTTGAAACGTTGCTTTTTTTTTTTTTTTTTTTTTTTTTTTTAGTCATTGGCGCATCTGCTTCTGTGGCCATAATGCACACCTCCCAAGGTTTTTTGACTACTCTGATCCAAGCCCAAGGCGGGATTCGAACCTGTGACCTTTGGGTTTCCAGGCAGGCACTTTACCCACCCGGCTAGCCCAGTCGGCAAAACTTTTCTGCCCTCAGAACATCTTGCTAACGTGATCAGTTGTGGTAACAAACAAAAACTCTTGAAGTATGTGCAAGCATTACTTTGACTAATATTATCAGATAAACACATATCTATATTACCCTTTCCCCCCCCCCCCCCACAAACTGGCAGTATCCCTTAACTTTTAAGGTATCCTCAATGATACTGGCAAAAACTCTTGCACCACCTTTTTTTAAACAAATCCCATCTTTACTAAACAGATTCCTTCTACCTACAAGTGTGGGATAAACTGATAAAAAAAATCCCCCCCCCCCCAAAGACTTGCAGAGTCCTTCAAGTCTTGACACCACCAAATACGGAGGATGCGGAAAGGTCAGGGAATGACCACCGCATATTCCCGGAGCAATATGGCCTTAGTTGCTAATGCTCCTAAAAACCAAACAACAACGAACCTTCAAGTCTTGAGTTAATCCACAAGGCTTTCAGCATATAATCCCTCCTATCGGGTGCTTAGCAGAATTGCAGACACAGACATTCTGACCTAACTTGTCACATTTCTTCATCATGGTCCTTTTTTTGTGCTAACAAATCATCAGCTCCTGTGTGTTTAATATCATTAGTCCCCACATGAATAATAAAATTCTTATTATCCCCTTAAAATCTGACAATCTTTTGGTGACATCATTAATTGTTGCTCCTGGCAGGCTTACCATGGTTCTAGTTCACTTATCTTTATTACAAAAAATATTTCCCATTTCCCTGACAATGGTGTCTCCCAATAGAACTAAGTTCTTTTGAACCAGAGCAGTTTACATTTGGTTATTCTGTTCTGTGGCCCTAATCAGAAGTGTATCACTTAGCAGGTTACTAGAATCTTGATCCGTGACAAGCTACCAGTTACATTATTCTCTAGGGCAAGCACCCGTTATTTCAGTGATTCAAATTCTAGCAGTGCACCAAATTTTAACTTTAGATTGTTACACTCTGTACAGTGGTAATAAAGAAAATAATTGCCAGGTGAGCAATGATTATCCACTAGGTCAATTTTGGAATACAAGCTACAGGTTCTGCAAACGATGAAATCATGGTTCCCCTGGAAATCTCCATCGGCTATTTCTGTATGAGCCATGATGCCTGCTGACGAAGTGTTCAAGGTGGGTCTTGTCACAACTATTGTTAAATTTACTAAATATCACAGAAAGTAGCTTCTAAAAAATCATATTTATAATATTATAAAAAATTAAATTTGCAAATGATTACAGGGGAAAAAAACATCAAAATTTTTTATAATATATTAAAGACATTAATTAAAAGCAATTATCTAACCTCTACTAATCCCAGTGCTCTCCCTGCACTTTAGACCAAAGAGCACTATGTCAACCGTATGTGAATTAAGACATGGTTTATTATTGTCATCTAATAGAATAGCCATTTGGATTAATAGAAAATTACTTTCTAGAAGTTAAAAAAAAAAAAAAAATAAAATAATCTATATATTTAATACGGATGGCGTTTTCTTTCTTCAGTCAGTATGAACGTTAGGCTTAACCGTTCGGGCTGGAAGTGGTCTCAAATTGAAGCCATTTCTTCCTATATGTGTACCAAGTTATTAAAATTTAAAAATTACGAATAGTTTTATTCTGCAGAATGGGCCAGTTTTGTAGTACAAACAAGAATATTTCAACATTCACTTCATAGATGGAGCAACAGGAATGATGTTAACTGTTAAACAAATAATTGTCTAAGTTGATAAGGCATTTTTTTTTCTTATTAACAATTTGCATATTTGCACAATTGCGTCCTGTTCTGAAAAAAAAAAAAATAAATAAAATAAATAAATAAATAATAATAATAATAAAACTCTGCTACCAATTGCAAAATTTTTGCAATGGTACAGCTAGCTATAGCCATTGCGTACAATAGGCCTAACTGATTTGATCTCATATTGAAGATATTTCTTCCTAGGTGTGCAGAAACGTGGGAAAATATAAAAATTCCGAATAGTTTTATTTTACAGAACTGGAAAATTTTCTCTACTAGCACTGCCTATCTTAAAAGAAAGAATAGTTTTATTTTACAGAAATAAGAAAGGATTTGACGTGTACTGGCTTACCTGCTCATAACCAAACACTGACTAAATTTATTTAGGACAGCTGGAGAAAAACTTTGCTACCAAAAATTTTCAGGAGGGGGTACTGCTAGTAATCTTTAAAAACAAACCATATGAGTTTAACAAATGTTTTGCAGGTATTACCTTTAGTATTATTTTTATTGATAATTTTTGACATTTGCTTTCAGAAAACAGGTCTTGAAAAGCTTATTGATGAAGTTTGTGCCAAGCTGAAGAAGATAAAGTTGGCTACTGGTAATTTGACATTTTGTGTATCTTGTTAATTTGTTTGATTAAGCAAGCTTTGGTAAATCCTAATATTTAGCATGACATTAATTTCTAGATGATTTAAGTGAAGTACTTAAATCATCTAGAAATTAAAGTGAAGCACTTCACTTATAAAGTGAAGTGCCTCACTTTTCCACCCCCAGTACTTATAAAGTACTGGGGGTGGAAAAGTGAGTTGCTGTTTTTAAACTGCTGATATAATTTTATATTGGTCTAAGTGAAACCAGAAAAAAAAAAAAAAAAAGAAGCAAATTTTTGGAAGCCACCACATTATATAGGACTGTTCAAAAAGTTGTAAACATGACAAACAACACAGCAGAAGATAATTGGTGCACCACAAATCTGAGGATGTGGCTAAATGGGAAAATTAAGTGTTCCCAAATGATGTGGTGAGAACCATGCAACTACATTGCTGATTGCTATTTCTGCATGATGGATATGTCGGTGATATCCAGCAAAAGTAAGCACAGCATTAAATATTTTAACATATTATCTGTAATAAGGTTAGTTCCACATAATGTGAAGTCCTTTTTACCTGATTCCCCAAAATCATGTAACAAAGAAAGCAGCAATTGAATATAGCTAAGGTTCTTTGTGTTGCAGGCTTTACTGGCCATCCACTTCAACAGATTTGGATTTCCAAACCAAAAAATAAAAAATAAATAATAATAATAATAATAATGTGCTACACTTAATTAAGCCAGAAGAGTTTAACAACTTAATTAGTGATTGAAACTTCTCTAAAGAGCAAGCAGAACTCCTTGATTCTGGGTTTAAAAAGTAGAAGTTACAGGAAGCAGAAACTGAAATTATAGTATATTGTAATTGTTATAGAAGACTGGTGTGATTTGTAAAGATATTATTGGTCTTCTGAATGAACTGAATATTGGACACAATCCTGATGAACAGCTTATTTATTGATGCCTCAAAATTGTGTTTAAAAGCAGTTTTGCTTTGTAGTGGAAATGCATTCTCATCAGTTCCTGTACTGCACGCTGTTGGCTTAAAAGAAACAAAGTACAGCAGGCCCCCATTATAACGCGGTTCGCTTTACGTTGATTCGCTATAATGCTGTTCTTATATTATAATCCGTATCTGACTATAACGCTGTCACAGATCACTATAACGCTCTTTTACAGATTGCATTTTTGGCATATTTAATGAAATCGTTTCATTTGATGGAGTCGATAGTTTGAAAATGAATAGCAAAACAGCATTAAAACGTTTCCCACGCTGACTTGAGAAATTTTCCCACGCTCAGTGAAATTTTCTCGCACTCTAATTTAATGCAGTACAGTGACTTGTTAAGTACAGCAAACCCCCGCTATTCGCGGGGGTTACGTTCCTGAGAAATGTCGCGAATACCGAAAACGCGAATACTGAGTTATGGCTCCCATAGTAATAAAGGGGTTCCGTTCCAAAGTATGAAATATATAAGAAAAACTAGTCTAAAATTGTTTCTATGTATGTATTATATGTACCTTCATAATATGACTATGTACATAGACAGTACATAGTGAAATGCAAGCATATGGCATCGAAATGAAAATAAGATACAATTTAATATTAAATGTAATATGCCTTTGCTAGCAAAAAAACTTATCCCGCCAGTGCTATCACCAGTTTCGCTAAAGTGTTGATAAAGGAGTTTTGCCTTTTCACGAATGATGAGTGAACTTAACGGAATTTTATTTTGAGTTCGGTCTTCTATCCACATGTTTAAAGCTTTTTCTATTTTTTCTAATTTAACATCACGAGTTACAGAGCAAATTTTTGAAGCAATTAGCGCCTTTTTCACGGACACTACGGCGGATTTTTTCTTCCGATTTCTTGATTGATCGTACCGTTGACTCATTGATTTTATAATGTTTTGCCACTGAGGAGACACTTTTACCATTAGAAATTTTATCTAATAACTCAATTTTATTCGCTAATGTCATCACCTTTGATATTTTCACATTTCTCTTGTTATTCGTAGCCATATTTTTGTAGGGGTTAGAAAGAATTTGTCCACAATAAAGTCACTTTCTTCCGTTAACACACTCGAAAAAGTCCGTTTTACACTGCAAAACAGTAGATTTATCATTTTTGTAAGCAAATCAATTTATAAATTGATAAATTTATTCAATTTATAAGCATATAAATTAAAAGCAAACGACGAAACCTTCCATGACAAGCAAAT
The DNA here is from genome assembly GCF_048544385.1 of Mastigoproctus giganteus. Taxonomy (NCBI): domain Eukaryota; kingdom Metazoa; phylum Arthropoda; class Arachnida; order Uropygi; family Thelyphonidae; genus Mastigoproctus; species Mastigoproctus giganteus. Next base: position 132,637,070 of record NC_143585.1, on the reverse strand, counting down.
AACACATACTGAACAAGGATTAGCGAGAAACATCCACGCTCGCGATTTTGTCACTCCTCTCCCCCCACCCACTGAGCGCTGTTTTTACCGGGAAAGATAATTTTAGCCACGTCCATGTTTTTTTATGGGGGAAAATATTCACGGCGCTTTAAAATTCACATTTTTTAGGTTTCATTTTATATTAAATCGGCGATCGCGAATAGCGAAACCGCGAATACAGATACCGCGAATAGCGGGGGTTTACTGTAGTTCTGAGGCCACCATTTTAAAAAAATGTCAAGTATATTGCTTGTAATATTTGCATTTATCCGAAGTCTAGTCATCACTCAGTACAGTATTAGGCATCGTGTGTAATGGACAGTTTACTCAAACATTGTATTGTAATTAATGCAACCAACGCAGTTACATTTTCGAAGAGCTAATAATGGCCGATAAGAATGAAAAAGCAACAACGTCTTGGCACAGTATGAAGACTATAAATGTAAGAAAAAGACAATTTGAAAATTAAATTAGATGTTTTGAAGCGAATCGATTCCGGTCAACAACAAGCGATGTGCCATAATTTAGGCCTTGCAAGTTTAACTGTAAGAACAATTATAAAAAAATAAAGAATTAATTTTAGCAGCGGGAAAGATAGCTGTTCCACTGCAAGCAACTAGGGCTAGGCCGACTATTAGGATTGAAATGGAAAGACTTTAACTAATTTTATTAAAGATAAATATCCAATGCAGAATTCAGTTAAGTTAAATATTATAAAAAAAAAAAAAAGAGAGAGAGAAAGAGATTAGCCAATATGATGATCTGAAGAAAACTCACAAAAAAAAAAAAAAAAAAAAAAAAAAAAGTGGAACCATTTAAAACTTGTAAGGGCTGGTTGAATAGATTTAAAATCCATGGAGAAGCTGCTAGTGCAGATCAAGGAGCCGAAACTTTCAAAAAAGAACTTGTTAAAATTATTGAAGAGCGGTATTATGTGTTATACTTCTCAACAAGTTTTTAACATAGATGAAGCAGGACTTTTATGGAAACGAATGCCTAAAATAAGTTTCGTATTGAAAGAAGAAAAAAAAAAACATGCCAGGTTTCAAAGCGGCGAAGGATCAGTTGACTTTATTGTTAGGTGGTAACACTGCGGGGATTTAAAATTAATACCCCTTTTATTTGTAAGAGGGCCAAAGTTCAACTCAAAATTGACACATTTTTCATGATTAAATTCATCAATTAAATTAAATCAATTAAAATCAAATTAGATCAATTAAATTCATGATTTTATTTTTGGAATTTTAAGTTTAATTTTGATACGTAAGTAGTTACCACATAATTATATACATATGTAGTGCAGAATATTTTATATGTACAAATATTTGAATATTAAATATTTTGACTGACATTTGTGCATCTCTTCCCTACCATTTATTATTGATTAGGAAATATCCTATGCCATCGACCGCAACTCACAAATACATATGTTACCTTATGGGAATGCGGCACTCGCTTAGCGCGGATTCACTTATCACTCTTTTTCCGGAACAAATTATCAGCATTAAGTGGGGGGGTCACCTGTATGTTGAAGAAAGTACCATAACTTTGCTTGAAATGTTTGTGGGTGATGGTGACTTTAATGTAATTAGGTTATTTGCTGCTTTATAGGGAGGTCGACAAAATATCATTGTTTTCTGCATTTTTGAGACATTTATGCAACTGAAAATCATATTGCACAGCAGTGGGAGGAACATTTACCAGGGCAAAGTGATATAAAATATCTTCCATTGGCTGAACCAAAAAAAAACAGGTTCTTCTTCCCCTTTTGCTTGTAAAGTTTGGATTAATGAAGAATTTTGTTAAAGCTCTAGATAAAGAAGGAAGTTGATTTTTCTACTCAGGAAAGTGCTTCCCACTTAAACAGATGCAGAACTGAAAGGAAAAGAGATTTTCATTTCACTTCAAATAAAAAGTCCTCAAAGAGGTTGTAGTTGAAACAAAGCTGCGGGATATTAGCAGCATGACAATTTTTTCCATGAGAAAAAATCATAACTTTAAAATTCACGATTCCTGGGAAAAGCAAAAATATTTCCTGAGAAATTGATATTGATTAGCACAATGACAACAGTAGTAGTATACTTTGATCAGGACAAAAACAAAATAGATACTGTAATATACATACTGCTAGGTAGCAGTATGTATATTACAGACTGCTACCTAGTTTATTTTAAAATGCTTAATTTTTATTTAAATATAGTTGCAAGTAGCCATTTCATTTTCTTTATCTTGTTTTACGATCTATATTCTAGTTCAATCAGAAAAATACTGCACTTTCGCCACAAGAATAGCAATAGTCATAATTCCAGTTCCTTTTCTGTGGGTCAGTGCATGTGCTGTATAAGGCAGTCTTACAAATACAATAAGTCCCTGATATATGTAAGAGATACCTTCCAGGACTTCTTACATAAGTCGAGTTTTGCGTAACTCTGGAATGACTAATAAAATACTGCTACTATATCCCTGATATACCAAAATTACAAAAACCTGATAATATCCTCAGAAGAATAGAGAAAATAGTTATATATTTTTCAATTAAATAGTTATTTATTTTTAATTAGTTCAGTTAAAAACTTTATCTGGGGATGGGGACAGCGGTAAAGTAGCCAGAGTGGCACTTGCATTATTGTACTATAAAAACTGATATGTATTTCGTTGCCTTGGTTATTATAGTTGACTTCACTGGTTCCGATCCCTTCACCGCTTCTCATATTCTCTTTGTCCTTTATTATTGTGTTCACTGTTGACACTAACAAATCTAAATTTTGCATGACTTGTTAATGTTTAACCATTTTCATACATTCTTATTATTTTAATTTTCTGATCCAAATCGATTTCTTTCCTTTTCTTGGTAGATTTACTAATACTGCTGTCACTTATTCTCTTAGTCGGCATCATGATAACGATCAAAATGATATTTTCTGTAAATAATTTCACAGGATTAAGGCAAAACACACTATTATCATCTCACATGAGCTCATATTTTACTAAAGCACATTTCTGGAGATCACTGCCATAAAACAAAAACATTTTGCAGTTTCCGGTTTATTGGGCTTTTCTGTTAGTGAAATCTATTATAAATGGGTAGTAAACTCATTCTTATTGCATTTGTGATAATACTGATGGCTACAATTCTGTGAGTTTTTACATTATTATGGTGAATGAAATGTGTGTCCTATTCACTGAAATATTCAGTCATAAAAAAACAGATTTTCAGAATCTTCTCTTCATTCCTGTTTTTTAAGCTTCATAAACTTGTTATCCCGTATCTCATTTGCGCATGCCATGTTCTTTGTTATTGATGGCTTATTTTTATTTATTTTTTTAATTTATTTTATTTTATTTTTTTTTACTGTTTTAAATTTTACAATCCTGAAAAAAAAAAATAATAATGAGTAAAAAGATTTACGTAAGTCTGAAGTTATGTAAGTCGGGGGCTTACTGTACTTATTTCTCTGAATAAGGATAGTGAACGGAAATAAAGCAGTTTACTAACAAGGAAAACAACAATTCAGAAATATTTTAGCTACAAGGAGTGGGCATGTCTGACCAACAACAAGGCGCCTCCATAGCCAGGTGGGAAGGAGCAGCAATACGTAGCACACGCTTCTTGATTAGACCGGGGTTCGAACCCGTTACCACCAAACACGGAGGATGCGGAAAGGTCAGGGAATGGCCTTAGTTGCTAATGCTCCTAAAAAAAAAAAAAAAAAAAAAGTATGAACAAAAGGCAAAGCAAAGTAGTAAAGTAGAAAGACTAGATTTAAAGGGTGCTCAGAGAGATAGTCAACATTAATTTAATCCCTTTATCATTCTGCCAATTGAGGGTTCACTTAGTCATTTTTGGGAAGGGTTTGGCTCAGTGTGGTTCTAAATTATAGTCAGTGGGGGGGGGTCTTGCAGTAGAAGATGAAATGGTTCCGTGGTAAGGGAAAACAAAGTTGAGTTAGTAACGTATGAGAAAAATAACTTTAAGAAATAACAGTGATTGGGTGAAGTTTGAATTAATAGGTGGAGATAGGGAAATAAGGTTTCCGTGTGCAAAGAAGGGGGTGTAAAAGAAGAAATGTAGTTGAGAAAGTGGGATAGATGTTGGAGAGAGAAAAAAGTGGAGAGAGAGAAAATTGGGTGGAGGGTGCAGAATTTGGTGTGTTACAGGAGCAATGTGAGAGTGCTAGCTAGTAAAGAAGTATATCATATGTGTGGCTTTTCTGTCTTCCATATCATATATGGAAGACAGAAAAGTGTAACTGAAAGGTGTGGAATTCTGTCAGGAAGAGAAAGCAGAAAGTCTTAGTTCAGCTGGAACTTAGATCACAGAATAGCTGATGAGTTCCAGGAAAGGCTCCGAAAGATATAACTGTAAGTCCTCAGATCAGAGATCTTCAGAACTTTATTAAATTTTGGAACAGAACTGACCAGACCTGTGTGTAATAGTGTTAATATAATGTGAATAATATAATGATTACTAGAGTGATGAAATGTATATAAATGAAATAATATTGAGCAGAAATGATCTATAAAAATTATGAATAATAAGACGAAAAAAGAGTACATGTGAACAGGCAAAGTTTTTACGGCTCCAGCAAATAGAGAAGTTTTTACTTTTATATTGACTTAAATTGGCATATTAATTTATTTTTTAGAATTGCTTTATATTCCTAGTAACAATACGTTAGTTTAAATTGAATTTAGATAGCTGTAGTTTATTACTTAGTATCGGTAAGAGTATCAAATCCACGTGTGGACAGGTTTTGCAGCTCCCACGAACGAAACGTTTTTAATTATACTTAGTCGCTTTATTGACTTGTTAGATTAAATTATTTTCTATAAGTAGCTTATAGACCTAGTCCAGCTCCATGGTTTATTTTGATTTTAAATAGCGCCATTTGGAAAGTAAAGAATACCTCCTGTCCATAGATTAACCGTTCGTAACTTGCCGCCATTGTTATACGATACAACTTATGCTAGTGTAAGGTTTAACGGAAAACTAGATAGCGGGTATAGTAGTATCAATTAATCAGTAAAATTTATTAATCTTATTAAATTTCATTGTCAATTGGATTGTACTTTTTTAACTAAATAAATATAGTGGCCTAGTTATTACAAACGTAACACCATAAATTAATACATTGACATAAAATAATACAAGTTGACAGGGGATAAGAAAGTCATATAACGTAACTCGGAGATAATATTCGATACCGAAATACATATATATAGTGTTATAACTGCATTGGGATATAGGTTTAGCGTTATATTTTGTATTGGAATTTAATTGAACTTGAATAGAAATCATGACTCAGACCAGAGCAGCAAAGCAAAAGGCTTAAACTAGTGGAAGTTCTATGGCTCAGGGTAGAAGTGAGTGGGGGGGGGGGCGGTTGTCCTCTGAATCACAGTCTATTGAAATTCATTGCTTGTTTGATGTCTGTGGAGCAATCAGGAACGGGACATGATATTGCCAAGGGGAATGTCTTTGTGTGTGTGTACGATGTAAGGAGTGCGAGGAAATCAGGCTCCAACTCGGCATTGTTACAGGCTTATATGAGAACTTGAAGGACAGGGTGGATGCCCTCGAAGGCAGAATGTGCTGGTCCCAAAGGAACTAGTTGTTGTAGGTGACTCTATTGTCAGGGAAACGGGGAACATATTGTGCAAAAAGGATAGATGGAACAGGACCAGGGTATGTCTGCCAGGGACAAAGGTTGATGATGTTGTAGGGCAGATATCATCCTTTAAGGGCACAAAGGGTGATATTGTTGTACCGGCAGAATTACTTAACAAGTACAAGACAATGCTGAAAAAAAAGCCGTGAGTTAGGGTTCCATTTGAAAGTGTCTGCAATTCTGCCCAGACACAATAGGAGGCAGTATATGAGAGCCTTGTCAATCAATTTTGTCCTGGAGAGATTGTGCAAGGCTCATGAAGTCTCAGCCTGGTCTACAGGGATGGGATACACTTAAATAGAAAGGGTCAAGAATATTTGCTGACGCTATCAAGGCAGAGTTAGGTGGGTCGGAAAACTGTTAGCTTGGGGGGATACACGGACTAATAGATTAACAGTAGCCGCTGGCAGAGGTAAAAGTGATTCTTGCACTACTTCTATTGAAATGCAATTGAGCAGTAGTCTGGAAAACAAGGCAATTGGAATTTCCAGGACTGTTGGGAGTCATAGTGGAACAAATAAATACATGTACTGTGTTAGGGTAACTAAGAGTAGAAACAGGTGCATGTATACTTGCATGTACACCAATGCTAAGAGTATAGTTGATAAATTCGATGAGCTTGAAGTGCTAGTCTAGGCATCAAAGGCAGATATTGTTGGGGTATCAGAGACATGGTGTCACACAGACATAAGCAGTGCAAAATTGGAATTTGGGGAGTACAAAGTGTACAGAAAGGATAGACAGGACAGGAAAGGAGGAGGGGTTATGCTGTTAGTTAAGAAACACATAAATCTAAGGAAGTGCATCCAATTGATGTGGGTGGACAATGCAATGTTAAGTCTGTTTGGTGTGACATAAGCACTAGGAAAGGAAAAAATGAGAGTAGGTGTGTGTTATAGGCCTAATGAATCTGATAAGTATAATGAGCAATTGTGCAGAGAAATAGTGGGCCAGTAAATTAGAGTCTTATAATGGGGGATTTTAATTTCCCGGATATTGACTGGAATTTGTGGGTTGGTTACTCACACACTAGCAAGGCTTTTGTGGATTTATTGGATGATTGTTTTCTACAGCAGCGTGTTCGGGTGCAACTAGAGGGAGTAATACTCTTGATCTGATTATCAGTAGTGATTCTTCATGCATCAAGAATCTGGAGATAAAGGAACCACTGGTGGCAGTGATTACAGTGTGCTGAAGTGGGATTTACTCAGAGGTAACTACCATCAAAGGTAAAGGGAAGGGGATTTTGCTTTCGCAAAGGTGACTATGGTGGTCTGAGACAGTATTTAAATTCTATACGGTGGAACCAACCAACAGCAGATTCAAAATGGGAAGCATTCAAAGAATTAATCTTGGCAGCTACTAGGCTTTTCATACTAACAAAGAAATATCGTTCAAGATTTAGGCCTAAATGGATGTCAGATGAACTAATTAGACATGTGACAGAGAAGAAAAATAATACATGGGATACATATAAATTAACATGTGACACAGAAGCCTATGATAGATATAAGCTGGTCTGTAACCAAGTTACAAAGGAGGTTAGGCAGGCAAAGGCAGATTACAAGATATCTTTGGCAAAGGATGCAAATAAAAACAGCAAAGAGTTCTTTACTTATGTAAACTCTAGAAAGAAGGGGATGAATCAGATTGGTCCACTTGATATCGATGTTTCAACTGTTGATGATCCTGCTCAGGTAGCTAACAAACTAAATGAATATTTTGCATTGACATTCACACATGAGGAGTTATTCAGGGAGGGGAATGCCAGAGGTTATTCAACTCTGGCAGTAAGCTAGATAATCTTGTAATAACTGAGAGTAAAGTGAAGGAGAAATTGTTGAAGATAAACTTAAGAAAGGCACCTGGGGTGGATGGAATCTATCCAGTTATATTAAAGGAGGCAGCAAAGGAAGTAAGCAAATCCTTAGCCATAACTATGAGAGCTTTCCTGGACTCGGGGGAGGTACTGGACTGGAGATGTGCAAATGTGACCCTAATCCACAAAGGATGATCAAAGTGAGACACAGGTAATTACAGACCTGTTAGTTTAACTTCTGTTCCAGGGAAATTAATGGAGACACTGGTTAAAGAAGCATTGCAGGATCATCTAGACAAGACTTCAGTTATAGCTTAGACACAGCATGGGTTTGTTAAGGGGAAGTCTTGTCTGACTAATCTGGTTGGATACTATGATGTAATCACAAAGGAACTGGATGCAAAGAATAACTTTGATATCATATTTGGATCTTAGAAAAGCCTTTGATACCTATGGAAGACTGCTGCACAAATTGGAGCATTGTGGCATTGGAGGCAAATTGCTGCTATGGATAAAGGGATGGTTGAGTGGGAGAAGACAGAGTAATAATCAATGGACACTACTCTTCGTGGACTGTTATTAGTGGAGTCCCTCAGGGTTCAGTGTTGGGTCCATTGTTGTTTTCTGTATTTATAAATGATATTTATGATGGTATATCAGGCTTAATGTCCAAGTTTCCAACGATACGAAGGTTGGCAGGGTTGTTAATGACACTAATGAGTACACTGCTGCAACAGGATCTAAAAAAGTTGAGCAGATGGGGTGAGAGGTGGCAAATGAAGTTTAACATTGACAAATGTAAAGTACTACAGCAACCCCAGAGCAACTATCAACTCTGTGGTACTACACTGACAGAGGTAGATGAAAAGGACCTGGGGTTAATTGTGCAGGCAGATATGAAGTTTTCTGAGCAGTACAGACAGTCTGCAAGAGTAGCTCATGGTGTCTGGTCAATGATATATAGGAATTTTTCTAGCAGGGATAAGGAGGTGGCTATCCCCTAGTTTAAGGCAATGGTCAGGCCACACCTTGAGTACTGGATACAGGTCTGGAGGCCTCATTTTAAAGAAGGATGTAGAGCTGTTGGAATGAGTACAGAGAAGGGCAACAAGATTAGTGAATGGAACAAAGGGTTGCTCTTACGAAGAAAGGCTTAAGTTTTGCAAATTACTAGACTAGGCACCTGCGAGGTCATCTGATTGACGTGTATAAAGCCTTGAATGGTTTGAGCAAGTTCAATGCAGATGGGATTCTTCGTCTTGCTCAGAATAATTGCCTGAGAGGGCATAAAACAAACTTCCAACTGTCTGTCGTTGTAGTTGATAGTTTAAATAGATTCAAGGAAGAACTTGACAAACATTTGGAGCTAGTGGATGGTTGAAATCAGGGTGGTCCCCCCCCCCCCCCCCGGCTGATGCTATATAAGCTTGTTTTCTTGCATCATGTGTCTTTGCTAATGTACCTGGTAAAAATTTTTTTTTTTTTTTTTTTAAGTCAAGGTATAATGTCAATGGGAATTTATTTGTTAGTAATAGATAGTACTTTAAAGAAAAAAGAAAAAAACCCCTCCCAAAGCAGCATGAAGTCAGAGTTGTGTTAACAAGATTGAGTTGTGACTGTGGATGATGTAATGAGACTTGAATTAAGTAAATTAATGTTCGTATATTAAAAAGTATACTAATGTGATGAATTTGAACTTTGCTTTAATATTAATATTTTAATATTTAATTTTGGGAAACAACAGCTGATAGAAATAAGTTTCTGTACCTGTGCATATAAGTATTATTTAGTATTTTTTCAAAATACTCTCATCTGAATCAGATGGGGTGGTGCAGTAAATAAGACAGTAGTTATTCCAACTTATGTTATGTAGGAACAGGTATGTGGATATTATTCTTGTTTCATTTTTCATAAATTTTGTCAAAAACTAAGGGATGTGTGAAGAAACAAAAACAATAGTACTGTCTTCCTATCATTATTTGTCTTAACCATGTCATGTGATTTTTATTTTCTCAAAAATGAAACAACAGCATCACTTCTGCAGAAAAAAAAAGGTGATTGATGCAACTCAAAATGTTCTCTGTGCTCTCCATTCAGAACTGCTACCAGCAATTATAACACCATAGTAAAAGTAAGTGCATTACTGCTCGAGTTGAATACTTCGAGAGTGGCTGTGTCTAATTTTAGATGTTTTTGTGAGTCCAGGACTTTTTGACTGTTCTATACGCTTTGACCCTTCCATCACTTTTCCATTACCTTAACATCATCTTATATTATTTAGGAATTTTTATTTGTTCTTTTACATTTATTCATAATCAATTCACCCCTCTTTTTCTTTCACATTGTAGGAAAAACCCAAGGTGATGATGATGACGACGACAATGATGATGACGATGACGACGATGATGATGAAAGACAGATTTCATTCTGTGAGCTGCCTGAATTGCCTCTTTCCTCACCTCAAGAACAAGCTGAAAAGTAAGATTTGCTTATAAATCTACATTATGATCAAAAGATAGAAATGTTACTTAAGTTTTCTCATACTTCTTTGCTAGAACCAGTATGATTAATAAAGACAACATGATGCAAAGGAGGTAATACTTATTTAGCACCAGCCTTAAAAAAAAATTGAGTTATTACCCTTAACATGATTTCATCCAGATGTGTGTCCAGCCATTCCCGAAATTAACATGAGCTCTTTACTTGTACAGAATTAGGTTGCGAGTGGTTTCAACAGTTAATGAACCTTTGTATAAATAGAAGTTTTCCTATATATATCCACTCTACATCCTTCTTGAATTTAAGTATATTCCCTCTAGTTTCTACAGTCTGTGAAACAAAAATGATATTCTCATTTTTTAAATTTACACTTGTACCTCTAAAAGCCAAAATACCTTAAGTTCTTAAGTTCCCATGCAGATGTGTGGTCTTCAGACTTTGTAACCCATAGAACTGAAGTCTTTTTTTTTTTTTTGTAGTTGTAGTACTTTATACCTGTTGCTCTTGCTGTAACAGGTTCATACCCTTCCTCAATTACAATCTCTAAACCTCTATAAGCAGTTTATGGCTTAACCAAGGTTTTATACACTCCTTGATCACTGAATTATGACCACCTACCTAATACCACGTTGGGCAGCCATTCACACAGATAACAGCTGCTATTTACCTAGGCATTGACATCCACTAGATGTCTGAAGATGTCCTTTGGGATCTACAACCATTCTATGCTGCCTGCAAGACTTTCCACAGTATTGGAATAGGTTACAGTTGCATGTCCCTTCGCCTCCCTTCCCATTCCAAAATATCCAAAAGGTGTTCAATTGAATGGAATTCAAGCAAATTTGGAGGCCAATCAAGATGGGTGATATTTTCACTCAGTTCCTCAAACCACTCATGCACAGTGTGGGTGATGTCACAGCACATTATCATTTTGGAAGATCCCATTTCCGTGTTGGAAAAATGCAACATGTTAGGATGCACACAGTCTCTTAAGACCTGCTAGTACATCTTACCGGTGAAACGTTGGTCCATACACACCAGGGGTCCTAGTTCTTGCCAGTAAAACATGCACCATATTAAGCAACCACTGCCACTACCTGGATTGTGGGCACTGTGCATGATGGGTCCATGGACTAGTGTTGCTTGTGCCACACACAAACTAAATACTTGGTACATGAATGTCTGCATTTAGACTCATTCAACCAACACATTTGTTTATGGTCCTCCATTGTCCAACCAGCCTGTTGTCGACATCACAGCATTTGCCATCCCAGATGATCAGTGGTGAAGAGAGGGTGTCTCTTGGGTCATATGCTGTGGAACCCTATAAGTATGAGGTGCAGCTGATCATCATTTGGGATATTGTTCTTGCATTCCCCATATTGTATTGCAATGCCAACTGTTGCACAATGACCTGTCGTTGAGCCTGTACAACATGCGGCACCCTTCACTCACCTTGCCTAATCCTTGCTTAAAAATTCTTTCTTATTTAATCTTTCTTAAAAATTCTTTCTTGCAGTTCATCTTGCTTAAAAATTCATTCTTTATATTCAGTACAGAATAGGGTGGTGAGCTGCATATTCATATTTATTCTTTTTGTTGTAATGGTTATTTTTTAATTTAATTTAACTGTTCTGTAATGAAGGCCTGCAATTTATTAGTATATCAGATAGGATGAATTATTTTAATTATTATAAAATTCTTACAAATGTCAATTTTATTTAAATATTCCTACATTTGGTAATAGTTATTTCTTTTATTTCCTTATTATCTACAGTTATTCATATTTCTTTATTATTGTAATCCTGTTTTTGTCCATTAAATACAATTCTTTAACCCTTTGTAGTTATACCAGAATCCTTTTTAAAGGGTCGGGCAGTTACGCTCCTGGTATATCCCAAGTACCGTTATAAAAAAGCTATTTTCTTTGCTTTTCACTTTTTACTTTCTAACTCTAAAATTTCATACCTCAAGCTCTATTTGAGCAATTCAAGGGAAATTGAGGTACTATTACTATACTTATTCTTACCTCTTTTCTCCTTATGTCAGCATGTCTTCTTTTGCACATGTATAAAATAAATTAAAAACACCACATCTGATGTGAAAATTATGGTTGGCACTCTTTATATTCGTTTCAGAACTGTCTGTCGGGCTAACTGTTATCTTACATGTTTGCTGTTAAATTTAAAGTTTAGCATAGATTGCCTTCATGTTTAATTATTTGGACCTAGTTAAACAGGCAGATAATCAGAAACAGTTAGCCTTTCTAATTATTGTTGGGATATATTGAATGGTGTTTGCCCTCGAAAATGTGCCATTCAATGTATCCAATTATCAATAATTAACTGCATTATCATTATATTTTTATTTTATTTTATTGCTAATTATATGTTTATTTCTAGGGTATAGCAATGTAAACCAATGCGGGCTGGGCTGTCTTAGTCTTTAGCATTAGTAGAGGAAGCATTAGTAGAAGAAAGCAAGCTTATGCAGCATCAGCCAAAAAAAAAAACACTTCCATTTCACCCCTTCGTTCGTTCGAAATACCTGTCCAGCTGAGCCTTAAATTTATTTAGGCTATCAACTTCCACAACAAGGGATGGAAGTCTGTTCCACCAACCAACTACCTGCTGGCTAAAGGCAAATTTCTGCACATCTATCCTAAATCTGTCTTTCCTCAATCTGAATTTATGCCCGCTCAGGTGATTATTCTGAGCAAGAGGAAGAATCCCATCGGCATTGAGCATGCTCAAACCATTCAAAGCTTTATACACCTCGCAGATCACCTATCAAATCACCTCGCAGGTGCCTATTCTCCAGACTCTAATTTGCAAAACTTAAGCCTTTCTTCGTAAGAGCAACCCTTTGTTTCATTCACTAATCTTGTTGCCCTTCTCTGTACTCGTTCCAGCAGCTCTACATCCTTCTTGAAATGAGGCCTCCAGACCGGTATGCAGTACTCAAGGTGTGCCCTGACCATTACCTTATATAAGGGGAAGAATCACCTCCTTATCCCTGCTAAAAAAATTCCTGTATATCATTGACAAGTCACCATGAGCTGTTTCAGCCCTTCTGCACTGCTCAGAGAACTTCATATCTGCCTGCACAATTACCCCCCAGGTCTTTTTCATTCTCAACCACTGTCAGTGTAGTACCATAGAGTTGATACGTTGCTCTGGGGTTGTTGTTTCCCATATGTAGTACTTTACATTTGTCAATGTTAAACTTCATTTGCCACCTCTCAGCCCATCTGCTCAAACTTTCCAGATCCTGTTGCAGCAACATGGCGTTAGTAGTGTCCTTAACAACCCTGCCAACTTTTGTATCGTCTGCAAACTTGGACATTAAGCTTGATATACCATCATCAATATCAGTTATAAATACAGAAAACAGTGGACCCAATACTTCACTGTTTTCTGTATGTTATTAATGGAGTCCCTGAGGGACTCCACTAATAACATTAGCCCACGATGGGCAGTGTCCATTGATTACCACTCTGTCTTCTCCCCCTCAACAATCCCTTTATCCATAGCAGTAATTTGCCTCCAATGCCACACTGCTCCAATTTGTGCAGCAGTCTTCCATGTGCAACAGTATCAAAAGCTTTTCTAAGATCCAAATATATAATATCAGAGTTATTCCGTGCATCCAGTTCTTTTGTGACTGCATCATAGTATCCAATCAAATTGGTCAGGCAAGACTTTCCCTTAACAAAACCATAGCTATAACTGAAGTCTTGTCTAGATGATCTTGCAGTGCTTCTTTAACCAGTGCCTCCATTAATTTTCCTGGAACAGAAGTTAAACTCACAGGTCTATAATTACTTGTCAGCCTTTGATCCTCCTTTGTGAATTGGGGTCACATTTGCACATCTCCAGTCTATGGGTACTTCCCCTGAGTCCAAAGAAGCTCTCATAATTATGGCTAAGAGTTTGCTTACTTTCTTTGCTGCCTCCTTTAATATAACTGGGTAGATCCCATACACACGAGACGCCTTTTTTATGTTTATCCTCAACAATTTCTCCTCCACTTTCCTCTCAGTTATTACAAAATCATCTAGCTCACTGCCAGAGTTTACTTCACATTTGGTATTCCCCTTCTTGAGTAACTCCTCATGTGTCAATGTAGATGCAAAATACTCATTTAGTTTGTTAGCCACCTGAGCAGGATCCTCAAATGTTAAACTATCAGTATCCAATGGACCAATCTGATTCATCCCTTTCCTTTCTAGGGTAAAGAACTCTTTTCTGTTTTTCTTTGTATCCTTTGCCAAGGATTTCTCATAATCTGCCTTTGCCTGCCTAATCTCCTTTGTGACTTGGTTACAGACCAGCTTATATCTATCATAGGCTTCCATGTCACCCATTAATTTATATGTATCCCATGCATTTTTCTTCTCTGCCATATGTCTCATTAGTTCATCTGACATTCATTTAGGCATAAACCTTGAACAATATTTCTTAGTTGGTATGTAAAGCTTAGTAGCTTCCAAGATAAGTTCTTTGAATGCTTCCCATTTCGAATTTGCTGTTGGTAACATCATTAGTTGGTCCCACTGTATAGAATTTAAATACTGTCTCAGACCATCGTAGTCGTCTTTACAAAAGCAAAAACCCTTCCCTTTACCCCTGATGGTAGTTACCTCTTTGAGTAAATCCCACTTCAGCACACTGTGATCACTGCCACCTAGTGGTTCCTTTATCTGCAGGTTCTTAATGCACGAAGAATCACTACTGATAATTAGATCAAGAGTATGACTCCCTCTAGTTGCGGTGCCTCCGTAGCCAGGTGGGAAGGAGCAACAGTGCGTAGTACACACTTCTTGATTAGACCGGGGTTCGAGCCCATCACTACCAAATACGGAGGATGCGGAAAGGTCAAGAAATGACCACTGCATATCCTGGAGCAATATGGCTTTAGTTGCTAATGCTCCTAAACACCAAATAACAAACAAACAAACCCTCTAGTTGACTCCCGAACATGCTGATGTAGAAAACAATCATCCAATAAGCCCACAAAAGCCTTGCTAGTGTGTGAGTAACCAACCCACAAATTCCAGTCAATATCCGGGAAATTAAAATCCCCCATTATAAGACTGTCTGATTTACTGACCCACTCTATTTCCCTGTACAGTTTCTTATTATGCTCATCAGAGTCATTAGTCCTATAGCAAACTCCTACTCTCAATTTTGATCTCCAATTGCTTATATCACACCAAACTGACTCGACACTGCACTGTCCAGCGATGTCGACTGGCTTCACATCCTTGGATTTTATGTGTTTCTTAAATAACCCCTCCTCCCTTCCTTTCCTGTCTATCCTTTCTGTACACATTGTACTCCCCAAATTCCAGTTCTGCATTCCTTATATCTGTGTGACACCACGTCTCTGATATGCCAACAATATTTGCCTTTGATGTTTTGAGCAAATCCTCAAGTTGATCAAATTTATTTACCAAACTCCTAGCATGGTCTACACGCAAGTATACATGCACCTGTTCCTTTTCTTAGCTACCCTAACACAACCCATGTGTTTACTTGTACCGCAATGACTCACAGCAGTCTCTGAAATATCCTGCATTTTGTTTTACAGGCTGCTGCTCATTCCAATAGAAGCAGTGCAAGAATCACTTTCACCTCTGCCAGTGACTACTGTTAATCTATTAGTCCTTGTATCCACCCCCCTCCAAGCTAGTAGTTTTCCGACCTGCCTAACTCTGCCTCGATAGCATCAGCAGATATTCTTGCACCCTTTCTATTTAAGTGTATCCCATCCCTGTAGAAGCAGTCTCTCCTGTTAACAAGTACAGACCAGGCTAAAAAAATTCTACCCCTTGAGCCTTGAGTACTTTTATGCCAATGTTTTAATGAACTTTGAATACCTATATAATACCAATTACACACACACACACCAATTGTCCTCACCTACTTCCATATATCGCAGAGTCATGATATTTTGTGTGTAGCATCATACGTATCTCTGTACTAAAGTTGTAAAATTTCAGCCCTGTGTCTTAATTTGTTTTTCTCTTACAGATCTCAATGTGTGAAGTAGCATCATGGAGAAAGTTGAAGCCAGAGCTGTAATCCAGTATCTGTTCTTGAAGGGCAAATCTCCTAAAGAAATCCACGAGGAGATGGCTGCTGTATATAAGGATGAAGCCTCATCCTATGGCATTGTGAAGCACTTGCATAGACAGTTTAGGTGTGATCGGACATCGGTAGAATCTGAGCCCATTCTATGTCATCCCCATTCAGCCATTGATGACAGCACAATCAGAGAAGTGGAGTCGTTAATCGTGGAAGATGGCGGGATATCTGTGCATGAATTGTCCCAGGAATGTGGGCTCTGTTGAAACAGTCCTTCATGACTAACTCCATTTATGGAAATTGAGTGCAAGATGGATTCCCTGATTATTGACTGGTTTCCAGAAGACTGATCGACAACAGAAATCACAAGAGTTGTTAGCCCTGTGCCAAAAAAATGAGGAAGACTTTTTCTCTCATCTAATCACTCAGGATGAAAGTTGGATACACCATTTCAACCCTGAAAATAAAAAGCAGTCCATGGAATGGCGACATCATGGTTCCCCACCCCCAAGAAGGCAAGGGTCCAATCATCAGCAGGAAAGGTCTTGCTGACAGTGTTTTGGGATGAAAAAGGCGTAATAATGACTGATTACCTGCCGAAAGGTAGAACAATTACAGGTGCCTATTATGCCAACTTAATCACCAAATTACGGGAGAAAATCAAAACATGTAGGCGTGGCATGCTGTCCAAAGGTGTGAGAATGCTTCAAGACAATGCTGAGTTCACATTTCTGAAATTGCAACAACACAAGCGGCCACTTGTGGATATGAAATACTGCCCCATCCAGCCTATTCACCTGATCTTGCACCATTGGAATTCTTGTTTCCTTCCCTGAAATCATTTCTTTGGGGACCCACTTCCCTGACATCAAGACACTCATTTCTGCAACAGTGTCATGGTTCAAAGACCAACCTCACCACTTCTACAAAAACGGTATCCATAGCCTCGTCCATCGATGGGAAAAATGTGTAAATCTGCACGGTGGCTGTGTAGATTCTTGGCACAAGAATCTGTGTAGATTAAAACTAAAACCTGTGCCAAGAATCAACAGGCTAGCACCTCTGCAGCTAGGTCAGGCCGATTCTTTATTGAACCACCCTCGTATATATATATATTTTTTTCATTTATTATTTTATTTATTTTTTTTTTTTAAGGAGTTTGATATTTTATTTTATAAGTTTAGTTCAAAGAAGTCAATGTATTTAATTTGTATTTTGTATGTTAATATTTTTGATATATAAAAAAAAATTAAAAAAAGTGTATATTGTTTCTAGGAGGGGTTGAAAAAATCCCCCCCCCCCCATGGATGTCCTCCATTGGAATGCTACGGATCTAGTCACTTTAGTTTAAGCATTTCATAAGCCTCCTAAGCTGTTCTCCCAAGTTTATGACAAAATTTGATGCAAATTCACTGTTCCTTAACAACCACCATCTTACTTGGCTGAATAAATTAGACACTCAAAGAAACACACTTAAACACCAATTGCATAAAAGCAATGTCATATTGGTGCAAAACTTACAATGAATTGGTTATGGTTTAATAACTGATTCACTGTTACTTCACAGCTATATGTTTAGTCATCTGCAAGGCCAAAGCCATCTTGTATTGGGCTAATATGTTAAACTTTTTCTCTTGGTCCTCTTTAGCATTAGCATTAGCATTAGTAGAGGCATATGATGCAAGAAAGCAAGCTTATTCAGCATCAGCCAAAAAAAAAAAAAAAACCCCACTCCCATTTCACCCATCTGTTCGTTTCAAATACCTGTCCAGTTGAGCTTTAAATTTGTTTAGGCTATCAACTTCTACAAGTGATGGAAGTCTGTTCCACCAACCAACCACCCGCTGGCCAAAGGCAAATTTCCGCACATCTATCCGACATCTGTCCTTCCTCAATTTGAATTTATGCCCTCTGAGGTGATTATTCTGAGCAAGATGAAGAATCCCATTGGCATTGAGCATGCTCAAACCATTCAAAGCCTTATACACCTCTATCAGATCACCTTGCCGGTGCCTAGTCTCCAGACTCTGTAATTTGCAAAACTTAAGCCTTTCTTCGTAAGAGCAACCCTTTGTTCCATTCACTAATCTTGTTGCCCTTCTCTGTACCCGTTCCAGCAGTTCTACATCCTTCTTGAAATGAGGCCTCCAGACCTGTATACAGTACTCAAGATGTGGCCTAACCATTGCCTTATACAAGGGAATAATCACCTCCTTATCCCTGCTAGAAAAATTCCTGTATATCATTGACAACACACAATGAGCTACTCTTGCAGCTCGTCTGCACTGCTCAGAGAACTTCATATCTGCCTGCACAATTACCCCCAGGTCCTTTTCATTCTCCACCACTGTCAGTGTAGTACCGCAGAGTTGATACGTTGCTCTGGGGTTACTGTTTCCCATATGTTGTACTTTACATTTGTCAATGTTAAACTTCATTTGCCACCTCTCAGCCCATCTGTTCAACCTTTCCAGATCCTGTTGCAGCAGCATAGCGTCAGTAGTGTCCTTAACGACCCTGCCAACCTTTGTATCATCTGCAAACTTGGACATTAAACTTGATATCCCATCATCAATATCATTCATAAACACCAAAAACAACAACGGACCCAACACTGAACCTTGAGGAACTCCACTAATAACATTAGTCCACGTTGAGCAGTGTCCATTGATTACCACTCTCTGTCTTCTGCCACTCAACCAACCCCTTATCCATAGCAGCAATTTTCCTCCAATGCCACACTGCTCCAATTTGTGCAGCAGTCTTCCATGTGCAACAGTATCAAAAGCCTTTCTAAGATCCAAATATATAATATCAAAGTTATTCCCTGCATCCAGTTCTTTTGTGACTACATCATAGTATCCAATCAAATTGGTCAGGCAAGACCTGCCCTTAACAAAACCATGCTGCGTCTGAGCTATAACTGAATTCTTGTTTAGATGTTCCTGCAGTGCTTCTTTAACCAGTGCCTCCATTAATTTACCTGGAACAGAAGTTAAACTAACAGGTCTATAATTACTTGTGTCAGCCTTTGATCCTCCTTTGTGAATTGGGGTTACATTTGCACATCTCCAGTCTATGGGTACCTCCCCTGAGTCCAAAGAAGCTCTCATAATTATGGCTAGGGGTTTGCATACTTCCTTTGCTGCCTCCTTTAATATAACTGGATAGATCCCATCCACCCCAGGTGCCTTGTTTATGTTTATCCTCAACAATCTCTCCTCCACTTTCCTCTCAGTTATTACAAAATCATCCAGCTCACTGTCAATGTTTACTTTACCTACATCATTCTCCTTCCTGAATAACTCCTCATGCTTGAATGTAGATGCAAAATACTCGTTTAGATTGTTAGCCACCTGAGCAGGATCCTCAACTGTTGAACCATCAATATCCAGTGGACCAATCTGATTCATCCCTTTCCTTCTCGAGTTCAAATATGTAAAGAACTCTTTTCTGTTTTTCTTTGCATCCTTTGCCAAGGATTTTTCGTAGTCTGCCTTTGCCTGCCTAATCTCCTTTGTGACTTGGTTACAGACCAACTTATATCTATCATAGGCTTCCATGTCACCCATTAATTTGTACGTATCCCATGCATTTTTCTTCTCTGCCACATGTCTCATTAATTCATCTGACAACCATTTAGGCCTAAACCTTGAACAATATTTCTTAGTTGGTATGTAAAGCCTGGTAGCCTCCAAGATTAGTTCCTTGAATGCTTCCCATTTTGAGTTTGCTGTTGGTAACATTATCAGTTGGTCCCGCTGTATAGAATTTAAATACTGTCTCAGACCATCATAGTCGCCTTTACGAAAACAAAAACCCTTCCCTTTACCTCTGATGATAGTTACCTCCTTGAGTAAATCCCACTTCAACACACTGTGATCACTGCCACCTAGTGGTTCATTTATCTGCAGATTCTTAATGCATGAAGAATCACTACTGATAATCAGATCAAGAGTATTGCTCCCTCTTGTTGCCTCACGAACATGCTGATGTAGAAAACAATCATCCAATAAATCCACAAAAGCCTTGCTAGTGTGCGAGTGACCAATCCACAAATTCCAGTCAATATCTGGGAAATTAAAATCCCCCATTATAAGACTCTCTGATTTACTGGCCCACTCTATTTCCCTGTACAATATCTTATTATACTCATCAGAGTCATTAGGCCTATAGCACACTCCTACTCTCAATTTTGATTTTCCTATACTTATGTCACACCAGACTGACTCGACACCGCCCTGTCCATTGATGTCGACTGGCTTCACTTCCTTGGACTTTATGTGTTTCTTAATTAATAGCATAACCCCTCCTCCCCTCCTGTCCTGTCTATCCTTTCTATACACATTGTATTCCCCAAATTCCAGTTCCGCATTACTTATATCTGTGTGACACCACGTCTCTGATATCCCAATAATATCTGCCTTTGATGTTTTGAGCAATACCTCAAATTCATCAAATTTATTTACCAAACTTCTAGCATTGGTGTACACGCAGGTATACATGCACCTGTTTCTATTCTTAGCTACCCAAAAACTTTTACTAAAAACTTTTCCTTGTATGCCATTGTTTGTTCTCTTTGTTATCCTACAGTAATATGTATTTCTCAACTCACCAGTCTTGATAATACCACATTTCCTCTCGTATTGTTTTAACCCCCCCCCCCCACATTCTAAAGTAAAAACATGAAACTACCATGATCCTAGCAATAGGACTTCTGTTCTCACTCTCTGTTTAAATAAATGTTTCTTTTCAGCCAATTTTAATGTATTCCCATCTCTGCAGCTGCTTACAAGTCTGGTGCTTGCTTTAAATCTTGTCCAGGGAGGAATATTTGAAGTCATTGGTAAATTGAACTGTTAAAATTGATTTTATTTGTTGGTTTGTGGTACATCTTTGTAAATTCAGTGGATTCTAGTTATTTGGTCACTGATTAATTGGGGCAGCCATTTATTTGGGACAAATCTTAAAGAACAGAACTTAATCGAGAAAATTACCAGGTTTTTGTTTGCTTAATTGGGACAAAATATAATTTAATCAGGGCAGGAGACTGCAGCACTCGAGATTACCTCCCAATCATAAGCTCATCATAAAGTGAAATAAGTAGGTGCCGGTTAACATGATCACTGGTAAGTAGAATCAGTAGAAATAAATTTCAAAAAACCAGTTCAAATCATTAAAATGCACTACACTTTCATCGTTATGTTTGGTTATAAGAATCAGTTTTAAATGCCTTTGTGATATTTTTCTAAAGCACATTTCTGGAGGGCACAACTATAAAACAATAAAAACAATTTGCATTTTCCAGTTTATTTAGCGCAATCTATTATAAACAGTTAGTAAACGTGATCTCGTTGCATTTGCGATAATACCGATAGCTGGAATTCTGTGGGTTATGTTATCATGGTGAATGTGTTTCCCCTCTGAAATCTTCGATCATATAAAAAACAAATTTTCAGAATCTTATCTTCATTTCTTGTGTTCCATAAACTTGTTTCTCCATATCTCACTTGCGCATATTATGTTAGTTGTAATTTATGCATGCCATGTTCTTTGTTACTGATTGCTTATCTTTGTTTGTTTTAAATTTTACAACCAAAAAAAAAAAAAAAAAAAGCCAGTGAACAGAAATATCAATTAGTTAGTATGTACATATTACAGTATTATGTACATAAGCGTAAATTCATTTTTATTTTGACAAGCTGCAAAAAATATTCTTCTTCTGATTTTCACGTATCATTTAATTTTGTTAATTGGTAAGGTAATAAAGTCTAAATTTTGCTTAATATATCTTTCATTTTATAGCCTGTAGATAATATTCTTCCTATTTTAGCTTATTAGAATCACCATTTAATAGAATTAAAATTCAATTCATAAACATGATCACAATGGCCGGCACTTACTACATATCGTATAGTGAATGATTTTTTATTATGGAGAGTCCATTGTAACATGATTTTATCATGCAGTGGGGTCCACTGTAACTATTTTTAACTATTTATGTTGAAGCTTTGCATAATAATATTGGGACAGCCGCTTAATTAGGCCAAAATTGCACTACTCCCAATGTATTCCAAATAACCCAAATCCTCTGTATTTCCTATTCTTACCTTTTTTTAACATTAGATTTAAAAACTTTGGACTTTGATCATGATCAGTGTGGTTTAGTTCATTGATATTTTCATTTATTTTATATCAGGTTTTCCACTTGTCAATTTACCTGCGATAAAGTTTTAGTTGTGTGGGAGAATTTGAAATATTTTATTTTCAATTTTGATTAGATAAAACTCCACTAAGTGTCTATTTGCAGCTTCTTCCATTGGGGGTGCCTCCGTGGGCAGGAGCAGCAGTGCATAGCACACATGTTTCTTGATTAGACCGGGGTTCGAGCCCGTGAGCCACCAAATACGGAGGATGCGGAAAGGTCAGGGAATGACCATCGCATATCCCCGGAGTAATATGGCCTTTTAGTTGCTAATGCTCCTAAAAAAACACAAAATCTTCCATTGGGAATATATAGCCCCCCCCCCCCCCCCAATATTTGCTGGAAAAAAACATAATCTTAGGTGAAGAAGTAATTTGCAGCTAGTACGATAGCTAATTATTTTAGCCAGCATATTATAAATTACTGGAATAAGTTACCTACATGGGTGGTGGAAGTTGACAGTTTGGGGGAAATTCAAAGGTTAGCTTTATAGTTACCTGCGGGAGG
The DNA here is from genome assembly GCF_048544385.1 of Mastigoproctus giganteus. Classification (NCBI taxonomy): domain Eukaryota; kingdom Metazoa; phylum Arthropoda; class Arachnida; order Uropygi; family Thelyphonidae; genus Mastigoproctus; species Mastigoproctus giganteus. The sequence continues at coordinate 132,614,243 of NC_143585.1, read as the reverse complement.
AGGAAATTGCATATGTTTTGTATTTCCTTTTCTTATATTATTCTATTTAATTTTTTTATCATTATTATTATTATATTACTTTACTTTCTCTCTCTCTCTCTCTCTCTCTCTCTCTCTCTCTTTTTTTTTGGCTGATGCAGTGTTAGCCTTAGGCTTCCATGCACCATATGGCCATTATTAATACTAATAATTTAATATCATTAGCTATTAATTTAATCCTTTAAGTTTGTCTTCATTAAGAAGGTTAGCTGTTGCTATTAAAGTTTTTGTGGATGCACATTAGTATAGAAAGGTTTTATATGAAACAAATAGAGAAAACATTATCTCCCCGCATTATTTAATTTAATTTTGCTTATAAGAAGTTGGAAATGTTTTCTGTTTCTTATATGATACTTAAATTCATTAAAGGCTTAAGAATATTAACAACACATTTCGTTAAATTAACTGTTGCAGTGTTCATAAAACTTGCTGTAGGCCTAACAGGCCTATCCTGTGTAACTTAACCTAAGAGGCCTGTCCTGTGTAATGCCAAAAATGTATGGAGATCATATTGTATGTTCCAGCAAATCAGTATCTGGGTTTCCATCAGTATTTCGTTGCAATCTTAACCTTTTAAATTCATTCTCTATACATGTTCTAATTTTTGGCGCTGGATTTTTATCCAATAGTCAATAAGTATTTTTATCATGTAACATATTTGTTAATTTGAGATTGCAATCAGACTCATTCAAAAGTATTAAATATCCTTAATCCTAATGTGGTCCTCAAGCCACATTAGGATTAAGGGTAACAAACTGGCTGACACTGCAGTGAGGTTACAACCCAAGATCAAACCTAACCTTCTAGCCCACTATACATACTACAATCAAGAAATATGCAATACATAACTCTTCCAGTAGCAGCAATCTTGGCATGGGCAGATTACAAAGAAGCTGTTAGCATTAGCAAGGGCATGTGATGCAAGAAAGCAAGCTTATACAAATTTGTATAGCATCAGCCAAAAAAAAAGAGAAAAAAAAAAAAAAAAAAAAACACACACACACACACACCCTTCTAGTTGTATCAGGTGAAGCCTGTAATCCAACACTAGCAGCCAGGCCTGCTAGGAACTGTATAGAAGTTGTTTTAGCTCGCCTCCACATACGACATAGTCATCTTATGCATGACTATGTCCTATGTGGAGCACTATAGCACTTTGTTAACCATACGACATATTTTATTTGAGTGTCCATGTTATAGACACCAACATGTTTTTTATTTTATTGCTTTTAGCCATCTGACTGAGCCAAATACTCATTCAGATTTTTCCAGTGGCGACCATGTGTTAGCCATTTTTAGTTTTCTAAAATCGTTAAAAACATGTTTAATTTTATTTAAAATTTATCGTTTTGAGCCTATTTACATATGTTCACACTTATACGTTTTAACTTAATTCATTAGGTCACTAAATTCTTAACTGTTATCTTTTATATTACCTGGATTTGGAGCATTATAGCCTCTGTTTACTAGTGCGTAAGAAAAAAAAAAAAAAAAACTCTAAAACCAAACAAACCAAGTCATACTGAAGGAATGCTGTTCGGCACTGATCATAACCACTCTCCTAATCTTCACACTGTTTGCAAATTTTGATATCACGTCCTCTGTCACTTCTTTTATATAATTTATGAAAAATTAAAGCAACAATAATTCTACGGCTGATCCATTGGGAATCCCACTTCTAACATTAAACCAAACTGAACAGTAACCATTAAACACAACTCTCTGCTTCTTACAATGCAGCCACCCTACAATCCAACTTAGATTATTTACTGTGACTGATTTCGACGTTTAGCAGAAATCCAAATAAATACTACCAGAATTATTATCTACATTGTCTTCTTCAGTAACTGTGACAAAATAGCTAAACACTAACAAGACTTTTGTGGATTTATTGGATGACTGTTTTCTATGGCAGCATGTTAGAGAGGCAACAAGAGCAGTACTCTTGATCTGATTATCAGCAGTGATTCTTCATGTATTAAGAATCTGCAGATAAAAGAGCCACTAGGTGACAGTGATCACAGTGTATTGATTTACTTAAATATATTACTACCATCAAAGGTAAAGGGAAGGGATTTTGCTTTCTTAAAGAGACTACAGTGGTCTCAGAGTTTTTAAATTCTATACAGCAGGACCAACTATGTTATTAGCAACAACAAATTCTAAATGGGAAGCATTCAGGGAAATAATCATAAAAGCGACTAGGGTTTTCATACCAACTAAGGAATACAGTTCAAAACTTAGACCAAAGTGGATGTCAGATGAACTATTGAGACACATAGCAGAGAATAAAAATGCACATATAAGTGCATATATAGATGCATATAAATTATCAGTTGACACAGAAGCTTATGGTGTTGATATAAACTAGTCTTGCAGTCAAGTTACAAAGGATGTTAGGCAAGACAAGGCAGATTGCAAGACATCTCAGGCAAAGAATGCCAAGGACAGCAGAAAAGACTATTTTACTTATGTTAACAGTAGAAGGAAAGGCCTAATTCACATTGGTCCACTTGATGTTTTTACTGTTGATGATCCTGCTAAGGTTGCTGACAAACTGAATGAGTAATTTGCATCTATAATCACATATGAGAATTCTTTAGGGCAGTGGTGAAGAAATTTATTAAACTCTAACAGTGAGCTAAATGATTTTGTAATAACTGAGGGAAAAGTGAAAGAGAAATTGTTGAAGCTTAAACATAAAAAAGGCGCCTGGTGTGGAGGGGAATCTCTCCAGTTATATTAACAGAGGCAGCATAAGAGATAAGCAAACTGTTATCCATAATTATGAGAGCATACTTTGATTCAGGGGAAGTTCTGGTGGACTGGAAATGTGCTAATGTATCCTCAATTTACAGAGGAAAATCAAAGGATGGCATGAGTAATTACAGACCTGTTACCTTAACTTCTGTTCCAGGGGAAAAAAATGGAGTCGCTACTTAAAGAAGTAGTGCAGGAGCATCTAGTTGGAAGCGCTGTTATACTTCAGTCACAGCATGGGTCTGTTAATGAGAGATCTAATATGGCCAATTTGATTGTATACCATGATGCTGTTACAATGGAACTGGATGCAAAAATTAATTTTGATATCATTTACTTGGATTTGAGGAAAGCTTTTTATACTGTTGAATAAGACTACTGCACACATTGGAGCAGTGTGGCATTATGGGTAAGATACTGCTGTGGAAAGAAGCAATGCTTGAATGGAAGAAGAGTGATTATCAATGGACAACGCTCTTTGTAGACTGATATTATTAGTGGAGTCCCATTGGGTTTGGTGCTTGGCCCGTTGTTTTCTGTATTTATTAATGATATTGATCAGGATATATCATGCGTAATATATCGTACTCAGGATATATAATGTCTAAGTTTGCAGATACAAGAGTTGGCAGGGTGTTTAATGATAGTAATAAAGGCATGCTGCTGCAACAATATCTAGAAAAATTAGGCAGATGAGCTGAGAAAAGGCAATTGAAGTTTAACATTGACAAATACAAGGTATTTCGTATGGGTAGCAATAATCCTAGTGTAACGTATCAACTGTGTGGTACTACATTTAGGCTAGTGTAGCCTGAGTTTAGTTTTGATTTTCTTAAATGGCATCAATGAAGGGATAGAGGGCTTAATGTCTAAATTTGCAGATGATGTATAGATTGGTAGAGTAGTTAATGATCACTGCCAAGCAGAGCTTCTTCAGAGCGACCCAGATTGACTTCACGGATGATCAGAAAAGTGGCAGCTATGCTTTAATTCAGCAAAATGCATGGTCTTGCACCTGGCAAACAGCAACCCCAAAATAACTTATACACTTGGTGGAATGGAACTAAAGTCGGTAGTGGAAGAAAAAGACTTCGGAGTTATGATATGGTCGGATATGAAGTTATCCGAGCATTGTAGACAGGTTGCAAGGAAGGCCCATGATGTGCTATCGATGATTTGAGCATTTTCTAGTAGAGATACAGATGTCATAATCCCATTATATAAGGCTATTGTTAGCCCATACTTGGAATACTGTGTTCAAGTGTGGAGACCGCACCTAAAAAAAGATATTCAGCTTCTTAAAAGGGTCCAAAGTCTAGCAACTTGCCTGGTGAGATTTGCAAAAGGGCTTCCATATGAGGAAAGTCAAAGTATGTGGGTTGCACAGCTTGGAAATTAGGCACCTTGAACAGATTTGATTGAGGTGTTTAAGACTCTGAGAGGTAAAAGTAAAATGAATGAGGATGAAATTTTCATGGTTTAAATGATTCTAGAACTTAAGGGCTATAAATTTCAGTTACCGTGGGTGGGTGGGGGGGATGGTTAGACTGGATTAAAGGAAGTTTTATTTTAGCCAGTGAGTTATAAATTAGTGGAATAATAAGTTACCTACATGGGTGGTTGAAGCTTACAGTTTGGGGAAATTCTAAGGTCAGCTGGATAGTTACCTACAGGAGGAGGGAAATACATAAGTTGTCTGTTTCCTTTTCTTTTATTTATTAATAATTCATTTTGTTCATTTTTATTATTATTTTTGTTTTTATTTACTTATTATTATAATTATTTTATTTATTTATTTTATTATTTTATTTTTTTGGCTGGTGCAGCATAGGCTTCCTTGCACCATGTAGCCATTACTAATACCAATAGTGGAAAATGAAATGGACCTTGTGGTAATCATACAGTCTGATATGAAGTGCTCTTAGCAGTGCAGACAAGCTGCCAGGACAGCTCATTGAGTTTTGTCAGTGAGATACTGAAACTCTGCTAGCAAGGTTAAGGAGGTGATTATCCCTTTGTATAAGGCCATGGTTAGGCTGCATCTTGAGTACTGTATGCACTTCTGGAGGCCTCATTTTAGGAATGTTGTAGAGCTGCTGGAACGAGTACAGAAAATGAAACGAGATTGGTTAGAGAAACAAAGGAATGCTCCTACGGAGAAAGGTTTCACTTCTGCAAATGCAATTTGCAGAAGTGAAACCTTTAGTGAGACCTAGGCATGTGCGAGGTGGTCTGATTAAGGTGTTAAGGCTTTTGATGGCTTGAGAAACCCAGTGCTGATGGGAATCTTCCTTTTGTTCATACTATGCACATGAGGAGGGCATAAATTCAATTGAGGAAATATGGTTGTGCCAAAGTTTGCCTTCGGTCAATGGGTCTTTGATTGCTGGAACACGCTTCCATCCATTATGGAAGTTGATAGTTTGAACAAATTCAAGGAGAACTATATTAGACAAACTGTTAGAGAGGATCGATGAGTGACTCTTGAACTTCAACCTTATGTTCAACCCTTCACTCTTGAACAACCTTTAATGTGTTGATAATACATTGGCACTTCTCCAATTAAGGAATAAGATAATAAACAAATCAGATCAAACACTTGTGAAGGGTTTTTGTCTGTAAAGATCATTATGAAGTATTTGTTCATTTCAGCAGCAATGTCAAGTGAGTTATCTAAGACTTTTCCACACCCATTACAGAATTAATTTTTTTTCTCCTTTCCGTTCACTTATATGAAAAACTTCTTCTTGCCATTCTTTGCTCTCGTAGACAGTGATTTCTCATATTCAGCCTTTTCCAGTCTCATTTTCTTGAGTACTATTGCAGATAAACTTGTAACTGTCGTAACCTTTAATACTTTTCATCATTCTTTGTCTGTCCCATGCTATCTTTTTCTGCTCTGTTAGACGGTCCAACTCTGCTTTTATCCATCATGGCATCCTTCTTGCAGTATGTTTTCTTAATGATATATACATATGTGGCTTCTGCGACTCTTGCTTTAATGATATTCCATAATTCTAATTTAATTGACCAACTCATCTACAACTTTACCAGTTATAGAGATCTTGTATCATCTTAAACTCATAGTCCCCTCATTTCCTGTTAATGGTTTCTGTACTATGATCCTTATAATGTCATCTTAGTTTTCTATTATTTCACCTGGAATACAAAATTATTCACTGTAATACGTGGGAAAAGTTGTTAGTTTTCATCCAAATGATTCTTCACCATGTAATGTAACTTGTTTATTGTCTTTTATCTTCCTTAGCAGTACTGTGTGTGTGTGTAGTTATGCTGAAGTATAGGCCATGTGGAAGGTTTCAGAATTAAACTTGCCTTTAGTGACCATGGTTCAAGACAGTGACTATTACATATGGTAATGTTCTTGTATATATCTATCTTGTGAACTCCTCTGACCTTATGCAGTCATCTGAAGTATGAACAGAATATTTGTTTATTTATTTAATGTGGAAAAGTTACTTCAAATATGGTGTCAGTTGAGAAAAACAATATTATTTTCAAAAATATTTATGAATATTATACACATGCATTCCCCTGTATTTTAAAATTAGAAAAAGAAATTAGGTTTGCATTTTGCTCCAATGTGGTATTAAATATCACATATTGGGAAATGTGACATTGCTTTTCAAATTAAGAATATAAAAGACATGATAATATCAGCCTAGAAGAAAACAAAAATACTTTTTTTTTTTTTTTTTTTTGCACCCTGGATAATGGGCATACTAGCTTATTTTTAAATAAAGATTAGCTTTTAATATCTAATTTCAATGGTTTTTTTTTTTTTTTTGTAAGTGACTAACTGGTTATCAGGTGGTTTGTTCTGTGTTATGCAATGTAATTGTTTGTTGGTAAATGAAAGTTAGATTACTTTGAATTTGTTAAGTGGTGAGAGTGCATTATAGTCAGCTTCAACCAGTTCATGAAACTGATTATTAATTTCCAATGTTATTTAATTAAACAGAACTGGAAGGAGTTAAAAAATAATAATAAAGCAGAGAACTTAGAAATGCACTTATTACATTTCATTGTGACATGCACAGTTTATCTGCTGTAGTGGCATAGTGTTTTACCTGCTGTAGTTTTGTGTCTAATGGCCCCAGAGGTTTTCCCCCATCTCCACTTTGCTTTCATTGTAGGTGTATGGATAATGTATATGTGTAATGTTGTGTACCGTTGTTCTTCTGGTCATTTAGCCGCTGGGCCCCTGATGGGACCCAGCGTTACCCACTCTGCCTCGTGGAGGCAGACCAGGTACCCAGTAGCTCTCTATTTTACTCTGGCAGGCCCTGCCACTTAGTTTCCTGAGATTTCAGTGGTTAGGACCTACATAAAAAAGGGGGGGGGGAACGCTAGAATTGGAAAGCCAAATATCATTGATCACTGTTCAGTTTCGCGTGATTAAATTTAGGTGTGTGTGTGTGTGTGTGTGTGTGTGTGTGTGTGTGTGTGTGTGTGGGGGCATATGCTGGTGTATAGATAGAGTAGAGGGAGGAGACAGAAGTATGGGGACGACAAAGAGGATGCTCCCAGGTGGTCATGGTCAGTGAAGCATGCCCATGCATCACCAGGAGAAGAGAGGAGCAGCAGGGAGGGAGAGACAGACAGTTGTCTCCCTCCTGCCAGGGAGTGTGAATTAAAGCAAGCCAGACTAGGGACCGGTTTGGATCGCCCATTGGCACGTTGTCAACAAGGTTCATTGTCCTACATTGATAGTTGGTCTGAATCTTGTGGTTGTCACGTCAGGTCGAATGTCGTACTTCAGGCAATGGTCTCGTTCTTGTGCTTGGTCTCATCCGTGTTGTGGTATGAGATGTATTAATTATTTGCAATTAATTTGGAAGAAAAGTCTAGGAATGCTGTTTGAACAGTATATGGCACAATGTGGATAAAGCTGGATCATTTTAAAGTTTTCAGATTTTTGATTTCTGAAAGTTGACAGTTATGCATTATGTTGATGTTGTTTGCTAATCTCATATTTTGTAAATTGTTGCAATTTTTGTTTCTCACTAAAATAAAAAAAATTGCAATAGTTTTTATTTCATTTGGTAAGTTAAGGTTTTGATATTATACAGGTAATTAACTGAAATATTTAATATTATCCCTTCACACTTGAAATTTTAATTTCACACCTGTCCATCTAAGTACTAGACTATCAGTGATTTTACAGAAGTAAAATAAAATAAAAATTAGATAATGAATGCATATGAAAAAATGCCTGTAAAAGGATTTTATATTAGATCTTATTTTAATCATTTTTGAATATTCTTTCACTTCGATGGAATCTCTCAACATGGTTTGAGCGAGAGGTTTTTTTTTTTTTTTTAAGAAAATATTGGTTAATTCTCTCTCTCGGTTTGGTTTTAATGTTTTTATTTAATATGATTTTTGCTATCTTTATTTTTCATTTCAGATATTATGCAGCCTTTCCTGCTCTCAGTGGCAAGCCTGAATCAATGGCCAAGCTGTGCCATCAGCAAGAGAGGGAAAACATACTGAAGACTGTTTGGGATGGGAAGAGAATTTTTGAACATGTTTCAGACAGAAATGATGAAATTACTGTAAATGAAATTGAAGATTTCATTAGAAATATAGAGGATGATAGTTCTGATGGAGAAAGTGACACCTCCGAGAAAGAAAATTCTATTGTTAGGTGTACAGAGGACAAGGAGGATCTTAAAACAAAAACATGTAAATTTCTGGAAGCACCAAAGAAAGAGCGGCATGAACATGAGAATAAGCCTCTGTTTATAGTTCCAAAAATGAAAACATCTTCACAACGAATACCATTTTCTGTAAAATATTTACCATTTAATCAGTTCAGAAATAAAAAAATCTATGATATCATCCCATCTAAGGAGAAAGTAAATGGCAACTTTTGTATAGAAAATAATTGTGAAGAAGTTGCAGCAAACTTCACAGTAAACTATAAAGAAAATAATTTCTCTACATCCAAAGCAAATTCTTCAGATGTTCAGAAATGGACTAACACAGATTATCCTGATTTGAAACCATTGGAAAAAAAATGTAGAGTTGATGGTCTAGATACATTATTTGAAAATATATGTGGGAATTGTGAAAAGGTTGACATGATGATGTGTGCTGCAATTTCAGATGTATTAGTAGAAAAAGATATTTGTAAAACTGAAGATAAGCTGCTTATAGATTTGACCAGTAAGTTTAATGAGAAATTAGCTGATATATGGAGCTGTACGCACAAAGGACTTGAATCAAAAGCATGCTCTTCGTTGAAAAATTCTTTTGGCATTTTACAATCTGATATGCATAATAATGAAAATGAAGATGCAGTTTTAAAGAGTACGTCTGTCTGGGCTTTTAATACAGATGACTTTAAAATATTAAAAGAAAATCCTTCTTCCCCTGAGTTAACTTCTGTTAGTTATGCACCATCAGTATCACTTGATTCATACACAGATAATCTTACACAGGTATTAGAAGAAGTCTGGTTTTCTTCCAAAAGTCATAATTGTTCCTTTCAAGATGATAATGATTCATTGCTTTCCAATAATACTTTAGAGTACAGTGACAATGAATGCAATATGGAATTGAATATTACACCGGGGAACATAAAAGATCTTCAGAATGAAATTTGTGATAAGTGTGAAGATAATGACTTAGAAAACATCTTACCTGTACGTCCAGACTCATTATCTAATATTCAAAATGAAATTGCAGAAATTTCTTCATTAGATGGATCTAGTAGGGAGAGTACAACCCCTGATTCTGTAACAGGAGCTGTAAAAGGATTGTATTCATTATGGAAATCTGAATCATCAGATTCTTCACTAGTATTTGGTATGGATTTGGAAAAGATTTGGGAGCCTTCTCCTTTAGATGAGAAATCCAGCTGGATAGGTATTTCGCTTTGTGATGATAAGAATTCAAACAACATAAGTTCTAAGTTTCCAAGAGAGAAATTAAAAACATCTTCAGAAGACAGTCAGGATATCGATTCTTCTGTTTTAAAAACAAAATGCACGCTTACTTACCATAAAGGAGAAAGTAGATTTGTTGAAGTTATTCCTTCAAAATCTAAATTAGTTGTTGAAAATTCAGTTTATTCAGATGAAAATTATGCATTAAATGATCAGCTTTCTTTAGGGACTGAGTGCCTATCCATGGAAAATGAAGAAAATTTGCTGACATCTCCCAAAACCCACTTTCAGCCAATAAGACAAGATTCGTTGGATACTGAAAACAGTGATGATGCAGAAGTTCTGATGTTAACTGTGAAAAATGGCGACTCTCCAGTTACCAAAGAAGACAATAGAGACTTAAAACTACCTGTAACTGATCATCCTTTATCAGATTCTTTTAATACTCTGGATAATAAAAATACCCATTGTAATGGCAAAGACCATGAAAATTCAGAATTAGACTTCTCTCATCAGCCTTTAATGAGTACCGAATCTACAAAATCTCCAGTAAATGAAACAAAACATATACGGGCAATTTCTTCTTCCTTTGATGAACTAACAGCACTTACTGGTCAATTTTCATTTGATGAAACTGAAATACAGAATAATCAGGATTTAGACAACTTTGATCCTTTGAACTTTATACCTTTATATACCTGGAAGACAAACCTCTATAAAGATAAGGGAACAAATACAGATTCACGCACCCCTTTCTATGATAGCCAACAAAATTTAGTAGAGACGTTTTCAAATGATTATAATTTCCATTCTTTTTTACCACTAAAATCTAATAATTGGCCTTTGAGTTCTGGAAACAAAATTCAGGGATCAGGACGGAAGAAGATAGAATGGAAATGGAGCACAAACGATGATGACAATTATTGGAACAACAATAACAATACAACAAATGTGTGGAGTGATGTCACGCTTGAAAGCTTTAATTCTAATGATAGCTTAAAGAGTGGTGGATTTAGATGTGGTAACTTAAATGCACTACGTAAAGAAATTAAAGAAGAAGAAGATCAACTGTTTAGAGACATAAGTTATTTAAATGAGGAGAAAGAGCATTGTGTCATAGGTAACAGAAATGTTGCATCTACAGAACATTTCCATAATAAAACTAGTAAACCTTTTGATAATCTGGATATAACACTTGGTTGCTTAGATATTGCTCATAAGAAACATCTTGAAAAAACAGAACTTGACTGGAGTGATATCTCCAGTAATTTTCTTGAAGATGTTATTGGAGACCTCTGCGATAGTTTTGCTCTGGAGGAGTGTGTAAGTAACTGAATTTATAGTTAGTTAAGCTTAGTTTATTTAATTATATCAGTTAAGTATGTTTTTTCCCATGTAATAATGACCCTGCCCATCATGATTTTGACCTCCACTAATATATGAACTATTTGCAGTCATTTTTTCTGTTCAGATTTTGAAAATAATACTTAAAATTTTGCATCACATCGCAATTTCTACTTATACAGGTTCTTGCATTTACCAATAACTTTTATCTTGCTACAATATGTGGAAGTCGATATGACACTAATTAGTTGTATTAACTGTAAATAATGTTTGCATGCGTTCATAGATGGCAGTAATGTTAGGAGGATTAACACAATCAACCTCTGCCTCTTCCTAATTATTTACCAATATTTTTTCTTTAATTATAATGTGGGATCCATAAACGAAAATACAACCATTAAATGTGGATATCAAGAAAATTACTTATGGAATTCCAAAAATTCTCTTGTGGAAGCATTATTTTAACACCCGATTCTATTAGATTTGAAAACCATAAAATCAGTTTGAGCTTTTTTTTTTTTTTTAAGGACCAATATTGAAAAATTCAAGTTTTTAACAAGGAGTGTGGTTTCCCACCCACTTCAACAGTCTCATTATCATAGTGAAGAATAAGCATAATGAATCCTTTATTAAAATTTTTTTTTAAACAAAATTTCTTTTCTGCTTTTATACCTAATTGTTTTGCTTTGGGGATGCACTGAAAAGTTATGTCTGACAACTTAATATACATATGTGGTTCTTGTTTTTTTTTTTTTTTTTTTTTTTCCTTTATTTATTTAGCTTTTTAATTTTAAGATGGATATTATCTATTTGCTGCTTCTGGATACTCCTTTCTGTTGTCTTTTTGACTTCTGAGAGACTTTTTTATCATAGTGCATATAAGCACCATCATCACCACACCAGGTAGAAAAGGCCTGCATCGAATCCTCTTATGGCAGGGGTGGTGAACTTAGGCCACGCATGCCCAAAGTGGCATGCATACAAATTTTTTGGGCACTCGGAATTCAGAATGTCCCAAAAAATTTTCAAACTTCGAAACATTCCTCGAGGAAACCCCCTTGAGTTGTGATCTGTGCACAACTGTTCTCTCTGCGAGGAATGTAGTGACATGCCACCATTCAGCATGTCAGATGTACTGACGAAATTGCATGATTAAATGTCTTCAATATTGCCTTCCGAGGGGCATGCGAAAAATTCTTAGGGGCACGTGAGGGTAGTTTTTAAAAGATTTTGGCACGCACCCTTAAAATGTTTTGCCACCCCTGCCTTATTGGATTTTTTCACAACATGGCTGAGTTGGGTTGTCTCAGGTGAGAGTTACATGGTTTTTCCCTCCATGAAATTTGGAAGGAAAAAAAGAGAGAAAACAGGCAAATTGATCACAGAACACATGCAATTTACAGACATGATATATACAAAGTGGTAATCATTTAAATTGTGGATTGGGACAAGGTGTTATCTTAATTGTCATCATCTGAATCTTCTGTGGATTTCTACTTCTCAAAATACTCTTCCTTGAACTTTACACACTTTTGTCCATCATCATACCCACACATTAAATGCTTCTTGTAAGCCATTTTTTGAAAGACTGCGAAGTGCTTCCATTGTGGCTCTGTGAGCATCATTGTCAAACGCGAAACACTTGCCTTTCAGAACTTTCTTCAGACTTCGAAACAGGAAGAAATCACATGGGGCTAAGTCCAGTGAATAAGAAGGATGTGGCAGAACCTTGGCACCTGTGGCAGTGATCACTGGCTGCACAATATTGCCGTGTGGTGCCTGGCATTGTCTTGATGGAGAAATCACTTCACATCGTAAAGTTCTTGACATTTCTCACAAATGGTGCAGTGAAGTTTGACTCTGAGAATCTCAGAGTATGCTTCCTTATTCATAGTTGTAACAAGAATGCCTTTTATGTCAAAAAACACAAAAACCATTTGTTTGTTAGCCAAACAAGAAGCTCAAAATTTCTTAAGTCTTGGTGAATCAGGATGCTTCCACTCACTCGACTGTTGTTTTGTCTCTGGATCATAGTGAAAAATCCAAGTTTCACCACAAGTGACTATTCGATTTAAGGAGTTCTGACCCTGTGTTTTAAAACACTCAAGCATTTCTTTGCACGAGTCTACTCTATGCTGTTTTTGTCAAATTGTTTTGAATCCAGTGGGCACAGATTCGCAACATTTTCAGGTGATCTTTCACAATATTGTGAGCACTATGAAATGGACATTCTAACAGCTATTTCGTGAAGTGTAATTCACCTGACTTCATCCAAGATTTCATCCAGGTTTTGGGTCATCTGAAACAGACTCACAGCCTTCACTGAATTGCTTGTGCTATTTAAATATGGCTGTCCTACCAAGATGCTCAATACCATAAGCTTCATTCATCTCTTTAACTGTTTCGGATGCAGTTAAGCCCAGTTTGACACAATAACAAATTACATATTGCTGTTCAATCTACGTCAGCATGATACTTGCATAAAAATGATTGTCAGTAACACACAGCTAAAAAAAACTCTTCACACAACACTAGTTCCACAAGTACTGGCATGTGCACAGAATCTGCTCAGTAGCTATCAGGGAGAGCATCTCTAGCGGTAGTTATGGAAAGTCTGTGCGGTAAACATAAAATTTTGCACCAGTCTGCGAATTAAATAATCACTCCTTGTAATGTACAGTGCAGTATGGCTAAGCCACTAATTCATCTAAAACACGACGACCCCTTAGATGTTAGAAATATTGCTGAAAACTGCTCCTTATTGCTGTGGGAATTGTCTACTACAACTGTTTTGCTCCTAACTACTATATTTTCCTTTCTCTGCTTTCTTGCTCTAGAGTTACATCTACATCTGATGAAATGCACTGCAGGCATTAGGAGCTTGTGGTAGCCATCAGTGCAGGATTTTCCTTTTTTTTTTTAATGACTTCCTTCCCTTTCTTTTCTTGGGGATAGCCTTTTATTTCTTTCCACTTTGTACTTTCCCTCTACACATTCAGTGCTCTCCCTCAACCATCACCTCCTTTCCTATCAAATTCACATAGGATAACCTGGCCCTCAGACTAAGGGCAGTCCTTCCAGCAATGCAATAGAAATGCCCCTTCTCCTCCACGTGCTGTGGACGGATGCCATGAAGATGCACATTTTAAAATTAATGTTGCATTGTTATGAGCTATTATTTCTAAAAGTAAGCAAGACATTTTCTGTAACTGTTGTGACTGTGTACATTAATTCTGCTTCAAGATGCCAGTGTAAATATTAATACCCAAATTCATTATGTGTAAAGATCTTTATCTCCTCTCTTCAGATTTTTAGTTTTCCCTTGTCAGAAATTCTCTCGCTCTCGCTCTCTCGCTCTCTCTCTCTCTCTCTCTCTCTGTGTGTGTGAATTTTAACACCAAAGTTTTGCAATTTCTCAACTGTATTTATTTATATCAGTATCGGAGATTCTAAAGGCTAGGGTTTTTGGTGCCCTTGAAGATTGCAATGAATACTACAATTTTTAATAAATAGAAATGAAATTACATTTTTTATTATTTTTATTTACATCAATTACATTCTCACTTTACATGCTTTATTATTGACAAAATCATGCACAACTCCAAATGCATTTAATTGTTCACAAATATTGTGTTCTATAGATATCATTGCAAATTTACAAGCCTATCTTGTGACATACCTGATCTTAAATAGTATTCAATAAGTTTTAATCTGGAAAATGATCTCTCCCTGCTGGTGACATTTGCTGGAATTGTTAATAAATCCTTAGGGCTATTGTCAAATTTGCAAAAGGCAATTTATTTGTGTTTCATGGGGATTTTTAAATTTATCTAAATCCAATTTGAAAAGATCCCTGGATGCACGTTTCATCGAATAACTCAGTTCCATTTATGTCTTTTATCTCCGTCTGTTAATGTATTTGCAAATCGTTACAATTCTGCTGAAGTTTTTCGTGATCAGAATCGTTGAATCTATGTAAATCATACAAAAACTCAAATTCCTCATTGTGTAGTTTTAGTTGAAGAAATCCACTCTATTTACCTTCCGGCAATTGCAACAATTCGTCCTCATGCTCGTAGTCAAAATGCTTACTTTTTTCCTTCAACAAACTTGTTCTACAGTTTGGAAGTTTGGTATAGCATCAAGATCTTTACAAAGTTGTTTTGCTCCTTGTTGAAGTTTTTTGTAGCTGGCATCAGAACAATAATTCAAAATAAAAGTTCGTAAATTTTTTATAGAAGTCAAAGATACAGCTATGTTTGCACTAATATTTTGAAGCATTTCACTTACGGGATTGATATGTTATAAAACATTATGCCATCAACGTGAACACAAAAACTTGAAATTCTTTAGCTTAGTGCATAATTTTCTTTTGCATCACCTCGCGTTTCTTTAGACATAATTTCATTATGATAAATTCCATATAGGGAACCATATATTTCTCCAGTTTGATGCCTTAGTAGTTTCAGAGAGTCGGTGCGGCTTTCCTATCGGGTATCCGCAATGTGTTTCAATGTCAACAAAGAAATTTCTTGAGTACTTTGCTGCTTGCTGATCCAGTGAAAAGTTTGTATATTTCTTGTACAGTTCCAAAGAAACATTGTTTCGGTATTTACTTTAGCTGCATCACTGATGACTAAATTGAGGCTGTGGGCAGCACACGATACAAAGAAGGCGCAAGAGTTTTTGTTTAAAATAATTTTCTGTAGTCCATGTTCTTCATCCTTCATATTCGTGCTGTTATCATACCCTTGTCTTCTTATGTCACCAAAATCCAGATTCCAAGCGCATAATTTGTTTACAGTAGTGCTACATAAACCTTTGCAGGTTGAACTGGATATTGGCAAAAACCCTTCAAAGTGCTTTTCAATTAATACCGTATCGTCTGAACATGAAATATAACGTATAATAACTGACATTTGTTCGATATGACTGACATCCTGGCTACACCAATATGATAGAATAATATTTTGCTTTTTTTTATTACAGTCAAAATCTTCTCAGTGATAGCAGTGCCTAACAAATTAATAATTCATTTTGAATATCTTTGTTCAAGTAATGGCATTTAGGCTCAGATCGTAAGATTCTTTCGATATGTGTTCTACATAACAGGATTGAATTTACCAAACAATTCTATTAATTTTAAAAAGTTGCTATTGTTTCTCTCAAAGTTTATCATCAAACCCCATAATGATAGGCATTGAGGGGCGCCTCCGTAGCCAGGTGGGAAGGAGCAGCAGTGTGTAACACATGTTTCTTAATTAGACCAGGGTTCGATCCTGTCACCACCAAATACGGAGGATGTGGAAAGGTCAGGGAATGACCCCTGCATATTCCCGGAGCAATATGGCCTTAGTTGCTAATGCTCCTAAAAACCAAATAACAAACAACAACAACAATATAGGCATTAAGGTCCAAGATATTTTACAATTTCAATAATCCTTGAAATGACATCTGTCCACAGTTGTGTCCAGTGTTTCTGCTCCAGTTCACATGATCTTTCATTTTGTGCATCAGTTTTATTCATAAGGATCTTCCTAAAGTCGCACCATTGTTTCAGACGTTTCATGTGACCAATGCTTGTAGTAGTAATGGAGGCATTTGATGCAAGAAAGCAAGCACGTGAACTTATGTAGCATCAGCCAAAAAAAAAAAAAAAAAACCAATTTCATACATCCATTCCCTCTAAAAGTTTGTCCAGTCCCTCATTTATTTAAACTTCCACAGCGACAGATGGAAATTTGTTCCAGCAATTTACCGCCCGCTGGCTAAAGGCAAATTTCCACACATCTATTCAACAACTATTTGGTGTGTGTAAAGAGCATTGGATAGATTTCTCCAATTACTGAAACCGGTCAACACAAAACTACTTCCCAATTCACATAAATCTGTTTTGAAAATAACTTGCAACAGAAACTAAACACGAGTCTTTGTAAGATGAATATACCAGCCAGGTTCTCAGAACAGTTTCTCCAATATCCATTTTTTGGTTATAATATGCATTACTTAACTTACGTCCAATTGAATTTCTAGGATACAAAATATCTTTCTTTTGAACAGATCTCTATTGTGTTAAAATAATGTGTAATTTATCGGTGAGTTTGACCATTTTGCAGGATCTTCTGATTGAATTGTTTGCAGCTGTTCCTCCAGAAATATGCCCAAATTAAATGGCAATTCATATTGTTCTTCCAAGCTGATTGTCGTTTCTGCCAAGAAATCATTACAGTTGATATGTCGACATGATACTTTTTTTTTCCCCCACCAGAACCACTGACGATTTGATTTTTTTTTTTTTTTTTTTATGTTAAGGTTGAGAAATTTTAGACATAAGAGAGACACTGGTTTGTTCCTGAATTATATGATAGATTTTCAGTCATTTAAATGATCGAAAAGTCATCATTATTAGACAGATAATCACTTTAGTCACAGGGGTTCAGTTGAGCGACAGAAACTTCATTTTGAGCATGAACTGTTGTTTCTAAAGGCTTAGGATTTTCATTTGCAAATTTTGAATTTTTTAATATAATGATCAAGTGATTCGTTATACTGATAGGAATTTCAGTGTAGCGAATTTTTTTTTTACTGTCCCAGAATAAATCGATAAGAAATAATATTAAACAGATCTCAATGAAACGAAAAAACTGTCACAACACAGCATATTTGGCCGTAATTATTTTATGGTGGAATCTGCTGTTCTCTTAATTTTTTATAACGAACTGAAAATTATTGATGCAATAAAATATCAGAGTTATAAAATGTTTTTCAGTTCATTAAAAAAACTTATATGGATCTTAAATCAGGGTGCTAAAAACCAATAAAGAAATTTCGCGCAGCAATTCACGCCTACCTTATTGACAATTCTGGAAGATGGAAAGATTTCAGGTATAATGAGCAATTTACTGATTTGAAATAAACAAATTTTTATTTTTCTTACATGTATAATCAAAATCTGCATTCATTATTATATGTTTAATAAAATTAACAATTTTATTTCTAATTTCAAAGTAACAAAATTTCAGTATTACAAAAAAAAAATTCCTGGTCCCTTTGATACTTTAATTCATTATAAATCAAACCAAATTCACTTTGAGTTTTAATCCAGAAAATTTCAAGAAGAAAATCCCTCTGTAAAATTTTTAATGTACATTGTATAGTCTAAGGAGAGATCACTTGTTCATATGTTGAAAATTGACAAATAAGTTTGTATTTTTGAGTGCAAAAGAAGTAATTTAGCAAACATAAAAAAATTGATTTTTGAGTTTATTTCACTTTATCGTCCTTAATAAAACAACAGAGATAGACAAACGGTTTTCTACATTTTGTATTCTCTATCTGATCACTCGGTGACTTTTTTGTTGTGTTCTAAAGCAAATTTTAATTACAAGACAGCATTGATAGTAACCAAAATAATTGAAACGATTATTATATTATTTAATAAAAGGAGGTACTTACCAAGAACAAAAGAATTCACTTTGTCAACACCACACATATTGAAAAACACAGACACAGTTACAGTTATTATCAGGATTGAGGTAGTGTAGAGCATATACATATCAACATAAGTTACAATTTGCTTTAACACCTTCCCGATACATTCTTGAAGAATCTTCATTAATTTCAACTGTACTTCAGCCAAGATCAACTAACGTTCGGAAAGTGCAGAAATTAATCAAGCACATAATAAAAGCTTTGGAAAATTTAAAGGCTGGTATTGGAACATGAATCTCAAGTTGAAGATTTGATTAAATCAGATAAGTTTAAAGATATTCCATTTAATAAAATGATGAATTCAGTGCTGTTCCTAGGAATACATTACTAGAAAATATAATTCAACACATGAATTTATCTTTTATCAGAAAGAAATAAAGATGAAAACATTTTAAATTATTTCAATTTATTAGAACCATGCGCTTGGCCTTATAAAAAACTAACTTCACCATGGATAGCTTGTTCTATAAAATTGTTCCATTTAAGCGAAATTTTAAACTATGAAATTGATTTGAACAATTTTCGAGATTTTGTAGATAATAATGTAGAATAAAAAAATGTTTCAAACCCTACACGTATTCAAAAAGCTAAAAAAATAGCACTATTGCAATCAGTAGTGCTGAAGCTGCAAGAGGTTTCAGTTTAATGAACATAATTTGTATAAGGGTGAGAAAAAACAATAGATCACATGGAATTAATGATGATAAATTCATTGGGAAAAGGGTTAGCGGATTGGGATGCACCGGCATTTATCAAATCATGGTCGAATTGCATTGTTTGTGTACGGATACAAGAGCTCAGCAAAAGTCAACGAAAACTTTTTTTCAGAATCAATTGGCTATATGGAAATTACAATAAAAAAAATGAATATTTTAATATTGTTTGAAGTTTTTGTATTGGAAATTGTTGTAAATTAGTAAATATATACACACATTTCCTTGGTTTTGTTTTTATTTATTTATATATTTTTTTTGCAAACCAATTGTTAAAGATTTACCAGCACAACCCTGGTTATAGCCTGATGACTCTGATGAGTACAGCAAACAGCTATAAATAGATATAGAGTGGACCAGTAAATCAGAATGTCTTTTAATGAGAGATTTTAACTTCGCTGATATTGACTGGAACTTGTGAGTTGGTCACTTGCAAACTGGCAAGACTTTTGTGGATTTATTGGATGATTGTTTTCTACAACAGAATGTTTGAGAGGAAACTAGAGAGAGTAATACACTTGATCTGATTATCAGCAGTGATTATTCATGCATTAAGAATCTGCAAATAAAGGATACCGCTAGTTAGCAGTGATCACAAGGTACTGATGTGAGATTTACTTAAAGATGTAACTACCATTGGGTAAAGGGAAATATTTTTGCTTTCATAATGGTGACTATAGCGGTCTCATACAGTTTTTAAATTCTGTACAGTGGAACCAACTGATGTTATCAGTAGCAAATTCTAAATGAGAAGCATTCGAGGAATTAATCTTGGAAGCTACTACGCTTTTCATGCCAACTAAGAAATATTGTTCAGGGTTTAGGCTTAAATTGACGTCAGATGAACTAATGAGTCTCGTGGCAGAGAAGAAAATTGCATGGGATGCAAATATATTATCAGTGACACAGAAGGCTATGGTAGATATAAGCTGGTCTGTAATTAAGTCACAAAGAGATTCGGCAAGCGAAGACAGATTACAAGAAATCTTTGGCAAAGGATGCAAAGAAAAACAGTACTTAAAGATTGGTTGACTTATGTAAACTCTAGAAGGAAGGGGATGAATCAGATTGGTCTACTTGATGTCGATGGTTCAGCTGTTGATGATCCTGCTCAGTTAGCTAACAAACCGAATTAGTATTTCGCATCTATATTCACACACGAAGAATTCTGTGGGAATTTGGAGGCCAGAAGTTCATCAAACTCTAATAACAGGGAGCTAAATGATTTTGTAATAACTGAGAGCAAAGTGGAGGAGAAATTGTTGAAGTTACACATAAGAAAGGTACTTGGGGTGGATGGGATCTATGCAATTAGCTTTAGTTGAGGCATATGATGCAAGAAAGCAAGGCAAGCTTATACAGCATCAGCCAAAAAAAAAAAAAAAAACCTTCCCATCCAGTCACTCCAATGTTTATTTAGTTCAGCCTTAAATTTATTTAAACTATCAACTTTCACAACAACAGATGGAAGTCTGTTCCAGCAATCAACTACCCGCTGGCTAAAGGCAAACTTTCGCACATCTATTCTACAACTGTCTTTCCTCGATTTGAATCTATGCCCCTCAAGTTCTTAGTCTGAGCAAATGGAAATATCCCATCAGCATTGAGCATTCTCAAACCATTCAAGACCTTATACACCTCAATCAAATCACCTCACAGGTGCCTAGCCTCCAGATGCTGCAACTTGTAGAAGTTAAACCTTTCTTTGTAAGTACATCCCTTTGTTCCTCTCACCAATCTTGTTACCCCTCTCTGTACTTGTTCTAGCAACTCTACATCCTTCCTAAAATGAGCCCTTCAGACATGTATGAGGTATTCAAGGTGTGGCCTGACCATTGCCTTATACAAAGGGATAATCACCTCCTTGTCTCTGCTAACAAAATTCCTATATACTTCATCTGTAATGTTACTAAAAAACACTGACTTGACTCTATAAAATGCCTTTATTATAATAATATAAAATAAAGTAAAATAAAATGAAATATGTGTACTGATTGTATAAACTGTATATTAAAATAAAATAAATGGTGTACAACAAGAATAAAATGCAATAAAATATATAAAATTAAAAGTGCTAAAAAATGTTTAAAACCACTAACACAGGAGCTTTCGGCAGCAAGGGCTGCCTTCATCAGCAATAATGTTTACAGGTTCGCCGACAATCTTTATATTTCATTTTTAGTTCTTTTAATTTTATATATTTTATTGCATTTTATTCTTGTTATACACCATTTATTTTATTTTCATATTTGAATATACAGTTTATATGATCAGTATGCATATATTTTATTTTATTTTACTTCATTTTATATTATTATAATAAAGGCATTTTATAGATTCGAGTCAGTTTTTTAGTAGCATTACAGGTGAATTACAGAATTCCTGACTCCAGAGGCCTCTTCAATGAAAATTCCTATATATCATTAACAAAACTCCATGACCTACTCTGGCAGCCCATCTGCACTGATCAGAGAACTTCATATCTAATAGCACAATTACCCCCATATCTTTTTCATTCGCTGACTGGGCTAGCCGGGTGGGTAAAGTGCCCACCCAGGGCACATGTTTGTGTCATGTCGAGTCCCACTTGACAATGGAGTACAAAAGGTTACCCATAACAGTAATACTTTATGCAATGAAACATCTTTTATAATGTGAGGTGTTTTTTTTTTTTTTTTATGTATTTTAGAATTGTAAATAGAATGATCAGCTGACATATGTAAATACTTTCATTGTGGGTTATGGAACACATTAATAAGGATGTGCCTTTTTATGAAATAAATATATAAATTAAAAAATAAATAAATTTAAGTAACTTAAACCCAAATTACCTGGCATCCGTAGAATATTTTTGCAGCACCCTGGTTGAAAACCACTGATCTAGATGCATGAGGAAGGATTTGCAAGCTTGCCATACAACAACGTTGAGTACAGGCTCAAGGATGGGGAGTAGGGATACAGGTACTTTTTTGATGTTACTTAGAAAAAAATTCTTTACAGCGGTTTAAGAGGTGTCTTTTTGATTGGTGAAGGTTTCGAGGTGCGCAGAAGCAAATTTGATGGTATTGCTGTTTATATAAAAATATTTCGAATATGGCAGCAAACAGTAGGCAGTGTTTACAGGGTAGCCATAACTCAGTCAGTACAAGTCCAATTAACAGAATCACATCATTAAAAAGATCAAAAAATATATAAAGAAATAACCAAACAGGAGCAGTCCCCTATCCAGTCAACAGTATGGAAAGCAAAGAAATAGCAGGTTGCCTCTAATGTTTTGTCTGTGGTAACTAACAAGCCTGACCCCTGTGGGTCAGGCTTGTTAATTGCCACAGACAAAACATCAGAGCATTAAATAATGATGGCAAAATCACAAGCATTAAATCATGATGGCAATATCTCTGTAACTCAGCCATAGAAAAGAATAAAAATGTTACCACAGGTGCTCCTTTAGAAGATATTTCTAATAATACCATTGATTCCTTCCAACTACAGTGATAATCTGAGATGCAAGGCAAAATAGTCTGGTCTCAAAAGTATTCTGCCATTGTGTGCTACTCGCAATTTCTCAAAAGATGAAATATTGACATGGTTTAAACAGAATTCAAAAAAATCCAAAACATGTTCAAAAGAATTCCTAAAATTTGGGTGCCACAACAGCTGGCTTAACTAGGAGAGACCTACTGTGAAAAATCCCCCCCCCCCAAAGGCTTTTATCGTGTGTTACCTCCTGTCACGTCTCAGCTGAATTGTATACATGAAAGCATTCTGTTCCTTCTTGCAACATTTTTTTCAACATGACCACATGGATCACTGTAATCCTTTACTACTCTTAACCCGGCCGTGACTGATGGCAGGTCGCCTGATGGGCACTTCTCAGAAATAATAGGCTGCAGTATCCCTTAATTAATGATTAAAAATCCAAAGTTTTTTGCTTTCTAAATACGGTAGAGTCCTGATTATCCGAGCTAATGTGGACCAAGAGCCGCTCAGATACGGTCAAAATTTACCCCAGTTGCTCACATCTGGTGAGTATGGGCTTGGCAAACCCATGGTTCTAAGCTGGTTACCATCATTCTTCTCTGTCTTGGTGATACCCTTCTACTTCTGACTCTCTCTCTCTCTTTGCACACTATAGCCTTAGATGCTGATGCGCCATAAAAATCCTAATAACCAACCAACCAACCTCTCTCTCTCAGGGTAATGCGGTATTTTTTTTTTTTTTTTGGATGGTGCAGCATAATCCTCAGGCTTCCTTGCACCATATGGCTAATAATAATAACCTGGTTAACACAGAAAATTTTCTTATACTGACCTTGCAACAATGTTCCCCTTCCCTCTAGGATCTCCCTCATTCCTGCCATTAAGGAAGACATGTATGTAATTACATACTGTAATTGTGTTTATGGTGAAAGTAAAGAAAGCTCACAAGCACGGCAAATTTTGGAGTGGTTTTCCGGTGGTGGAACTAGTTTGCCATGATGGAATTTGTATTGTTGCTCACTTGGTAAATAGACTGTGGGTGTTATCGATCAGGAGTAGAAATTGAATCCCATGGGAACTTGAACCCCTCCCAAAGTGGAGGGTTATTATTACTGTATTTTTATTTTGTAATTTTTATTTATTTTTTTATTATTTTTAAAGACACTTGCGCGTGCAGAACATATTTTACAATGCCAGAACTTTCCACTTGACTTCGTTCGTGATTCAATTAGTTTAAAATAATTATTGCACTTAAAACAGTACAGTTTCAGTTTTATTGATTTAGATTTCATCAAAAAATCAAGGAAGTTGAAGCAACGTTTCATTTTTCCCCACAAATTTCTTCCAACTTTAAAAGGTTCATCGCTAATATTATCTATATGCCATCCATTCCGAAACGAATTATGCACTGTTCTTTATTCATTAATACATGTCATAATGCCAACCAGTGACTAACTCGATGTAATCATCTGTTCTGTTCATGCACCAATCAGTACATGGTTTGTCACACCTACCTGTCAATCAATACATCTTTCTCGACTTCTACTATAGACCGATAACATCCACTGTCTGTTTACCAAGCAAAGTAGTACGGCAAAGTACAGTATGCTGTACTTTCACAGATAAACTTTGCCGAAATTTTTCGTATTTCTCGTGTGAGCTTACTTTACCTTAGCTTGTGTTTATTTACTTACATAGTATTGTATACTGTACATGCATCATCATGATTACAGCATCAGGCTTTAGAAAAAAAGTCGAAGTCTTCTGTTTTAAAGAAGCTCCTAGCTTTTTTGCTGCAATGTTTCTCAGGCATCTCAACAACAGTAGATTGACAGGCATGCTCTCATTCTGCTGTTTGATGTATCGCAGTGTGGTCT
Source organism: Mastigoproctus giganteus (assembly GCF_048544385.1). Lineage (NCBI taxonomy): Eukaryota > Metazoa > Arthropoda > Arachnida > Uropygi > Thelyphonidae > Mastigoproctus > Mastigoproctus giganteus. The sequence continues at coordinate 132,589,625 of NC_143585.1, read as the reverse complement.
CAATCGCATTTAGGCCTTCCATATGTGAAATTTTTGAGCCTTCTCCTGAACACACATCTTCATCTTTACTCTCTTGTTTTCCCTCACTCACTAAATTTATAATCATGTCATCGGTCATCTGTTGCTCAGCCTCATTCATCCGATCTTGAATGTCTTCTGCTGTAATAGGTTCTGAATTTGTAAGATTTTTTACTAGCTCTATAAGCAGAAGGTTATCTTCATAATCATCTTCCTCGGTTTCACTGAGAATTTTTTCTCAGGACCTCACGAGAGTTGATGTTTTTACTTTTTCCCATGATTCTGTCAGCGAGTAAATGACATGTTTCACGTTTGTTTTTCAAGCTTTCAGCAACAGTTCCACCATTTTCAGATCTTCCAGGAGCTGTTTTAAAAGTCATCATCTGTAGTTCCATTTCAAAGTCTCCAGGACACTTTGATCTAGTGGCTGGATTAGAGACATTACATTAGGAGGCAAAAAAAGAGTTTTAATGAGATGAGATGGTGCATTGTCCAGAAGCAACAATGCTTTTCTGGGATTTTCTTTTCTGCCAAAAATTTCTTTGTTGCAGGAACAAAGTCTTCATGGAACCATTTTTTCAACAAAAATCAATCAATCCACCCATTAGATTTGTTAGCATACTTACAAGGAAGACTTTCCATGTGTACGTGTTTGAAGGCTCTTGGTTTCTTAGCTTTTCCAGTAAGTAACAACTTATGCCTGTGATTTCCTGAAGCATTTGAACATGCCAACACTGTCAGTCTCTTCTCACTACGTTTATATCCAGGTGCTGCTTTTTCTTCTTGTGACCTGAGTGTTTTGGTCAGAAGCATTTGATAATTTAAACCTGTTTCGTCACAGTTGTAAACTTGATCCAAACTTACGCATTCCTCCTCTATGACTTCTGCCAACTTTTTGGTAAAAGACTGCACTTCTTCCTGACAAGCAGATAATTTTTCCCCAGCGATGTTTAGCTGTCTTACTCTGTACATCTTTTTCCACCTATCTAACCATCCCACGCTAGCCGTAAATTCTTCATCACCATCATAAAAATTTTTCTGAAATTGTAGAGCCTTTGCTTGTAGAATCGGGCTTCCTTTCTATCTCATTTGCGTGAACCACAAAAAAAAGTGCTTCAGATGTTTGTTCAAACTCTCCCTTTTTCATTGTTTTTCTTCTCATGTGCTTATCACTTTTCTCAGATGATCTTTGTGAACACCATTTTTCAATGTTTTGTTGATTTCTCACCCAATCTCCTACAGTCACTTCACCTACACCTAGCTCTCTAGTGAGATTTTTAAATGTTTCGCCCTTGTCTACTCATTTGATGGCATCAAACTGTCTATAATGAAACCACAACACATTCCCGTTTTACACTCATCGTACATAAAATAAAGAAGCCATGCGGAGTCACTAAACTAGTGGTAGGCCTGACGTGGTCAGGAGCGAGAGTGCATAGCACGCATTCCTTGAGTGAGCCGGAGTTCAAGGCCGTGACAACTAAATATGATAAATATTTGTATTGACGATTTATTGTAAACTGTACTGACCTGGTTGTGTGCCGGAGTATAAACAGAAAATTTATTTATTTTTTTAGTCAGAAGCAAAATCGCCCAAATGAGATGTTAAACTGAACCCGGCAGATGAAACTGTTGAAGTTTCATGGCGAGTGGGTGGAGGAGTGCAGAGGAAGATGAGTCATTGAAATTCCGTGAATCTGAACAGCACAGTCTGTTCTCATCAAACATACAAACACAAACAAGTCTTTAAGGCATCACTTAGCCTTTATGCAAAATTTGAGTTAAGAGTTAGCTCGGATAACAAGGAACCTCGGAAAATCAGGTCTTGGATAATTGGGACGCTACAGTATTTACAAATTTTTTATTCTGATATTTTAAGTTTTCAAACTGTTAAAAATTGCAAGAACCTGTCAGGTGACCCACCACAGTATTTGCAACTATTTGGTGGTTTTCTTGATAAGTGACTTTGGACTGGATAGATGCCAGTACTGTTACCAAAATTTTGAATTATCAGGATTACTTACTTTCCCTCTTCCACTAGTTTTATAAACATTAACAGTCTTACACAAGTTGTTTTGGATGGAAATATTTATTATTCTTTTCACTTAGAGACGAAACCGAAATGCAGTACTCTAATTCTATAAATATCTAGTCTTGTAGGAGTTGTTTTTGGAATAATTATGATTGTTTTGTCATGAAAAGATGAGAAACTGAAATGCAATATTCACTTGACTAGTTGACATCTCAAAATGTAAACTACTTGGAAGGTAGCAACCTGCATAATTTAAATTTCACACATGTCAATATGCTGTATTTGAAATATATTTTGAAAAGAAACCTTTAAATGGAAGTGACTAATGGAGGGGCTGTATGTGTGGTTATATAAGTAATAAGCAGAAATATGTGTGCATGCACATATTTGAAATATCACATACTTAATGGTCTCTTAAACTTGCAGGATGATGAAAGAAGCCTATCGATTTATATTTTATGTCTAAAACATATTTTTATAATTTTTTAAAAGAATTAATATATTTCTTATTTTTTTTAAAATAAAAGGTGCAAAAACTGCATTTTTAAAATATTTAATTTTTTTATGAAAGATTCTCCCATGAGCAGTTTCTGTTATTTTTTCTAATCAGATGGCCCATATTTTCCTTTGCTTCAATGTGTTTAGAAGTATACATTTAGTGTCCACATTTTTAAAACACTGATTTTATTTTCAGTATTTTTGTTTAGGATCCCTGTTTCTGTACTCTATGAGATGCAGACCACACAAAGCATTTATTAATTCTAAGCCTTGTTTTGATATACAAGTCTCAGGATGCTAACAGTTTTCCATGTTAAAAAATGCCTGTTTTGCCATAGCAGTTCTGTTCATTTCCTCTTTCTTTCGTCTATCACTCGTTATTGTTTTTTCCAAGGCAGACAAATTTGTCTACTTGTTCTATTCTTTCTCCATTTATTTCTATTCTTACTTGAGCAGACATATATATTGGATCAAAAAAGGGATCAGAGAGCAAACAATTAAATTAACTGACTGGGTGAGTAGCGGTTGAAATAACTAATAATTGGGCTTCTATTAGAAAATGTAAGTGGGGGCTTGGCAGATTGTAGATGAAATGGATATCCTTGAGATTGGAACTGAGACCATGGTTTGTGAAATAAATAGTTTTTAGAAAGTTGGATGATCTTTTTCCTGATAAGTTTGTTCTGTTACTTTTGTTCTGACTTTTTCATGATGTGTTCTTGGCGGGTGGGGGGGGGGAGTTGAAATAATTTTTGGACATATTGCATGTGTGCACACACACACACGAACGCAGCACGAATATACCCAACTCCTTTGTTTAACATAGCTTTGACAGTGCCTCCAATGCACATACAATAATTGTCTTGATGCCAACGGCTCTACTCTTTGGTGAGAGCAGAAGAATCTTTCTGTGATTAAAAGTCAAGATTTTGATTTAAAGGTTGAAATTCTTGTGTAATATTATAGTATTGTACTGCTTAGTCCAAAAGTGGTCCAATTTTATGGATTAATTATCGCCTCTCTAACAAATACTTTAAAAATGTACCAAGTACAATACAAGGGAGTTTCAAGTACTTGACTTCCAAGACAGTATGTACTAAAAATATTCTTTTCTTCCTCCTAGAATAAAGCTAAACCTTTAAAAAAATGTAAGACATGTGATGTAAAAATGTAATTTTTCTGAAATGAACAGTAATTTTAGTGTAAAATTATTACTGACTGTGCCATTATACCCTTTTATCATTAATTAAATGTCACAGCTGTTCATAAGTGGCTGTGTGGGTTCCCCTATATTTAGGGTTTATTTATTTAAAGTTCATTTAGTTCTCCTAAAAGAGATATAAAAAGCATTAAATTTATTCTCTTAAATACATTTTTCAACTTTTATGGCTTATAATAACAAATGGATAAAGTGCATTGAGCAACAAATGATCTGAACTAATTGTTACCAAGGGGATGTGAACGGAAATTCAGTGGTGCAGTGGCATTTATGAAAATTTCTTAGCAGTACCCCTCCCCTTCTCTGGTGTTAGTAATATTATCTAATTCAAAAATCCAATTTTTTTTTATATATCCCATTAATTTGATTTTTTCCTTTTTATAACAAAGCCTCCAATAAAAATTTTCTTTGAATTGTTAAGTCAAATGTATATGAAAGTTTTATAACCATATACATTTTTAAAAAAAATTCAGTTTCAAATTTTTGTGTGCAAGGTGAGGTGAATGCTCAAGTTTTCAGTTGAACATCAAGTTCAAATTGCTGCCTACCCAGTGTTCTACCAAGGACCTATCAAATGGGTGCACCGCCCGGTGAATTTAACTGATTGCCCAGCTAAAATTTAAACGATTCTCTCTCTCTTGGTACCATATGGTGCTGATCTTGATCAATATTAATTTGAACATACTGTGCGAAGTATTACACTTCCCCACCTGGCTACTTCATAATGGCTACTGGCTGGAAAAATTTTCTGGTGAGAACACTGCTACCAATAGGCAAATTTCTTTCAACTTTTGTTAGTAGATGCAGTAGCTATCAAAGAAAGAATATATAAAAAAATTTTAAACAGTTTGCCGTAAGCAGCAACCACTTCCTTTCTCTGTGTGCAAATTGAAACCTTTGCAGTGAAAGTGGTGAAGGGTTCAGTTTGACAAAAGTTCTTGGAAGTTTATGAAACAGTATTCATTAGAGATTTTCTGAATCAGTATTGTTATTGAAAAACAATTCAGTGTGAATAATGCAAATTCCGTTTTTTTTTCTCTCCATTATTTTCACTGAATGTTCACTGAACATTAGCATTAGTACAGGCATATGATGCAAGAAAGCAAGCTTATGCAGCATCAGCCAAAAAAAAAAAAAAAAAAACCTTCCACTTCACCTCTGTGTTTGTTCGAAATACCTGTCCAACTGAGCCTTAAATTTATTTAGGCTATCAACTTCCACAACAAGGGATGGAAGTCTGTTCAACCAACCAACTACCCGCTGGCTAAAGGCAAATTTCCGCACATCTATCCTACATCTGTCTTTCCTCAATTTGAATTTATGCCCTCTCAGGTGATTATTCTGAGCAAGAGGCAGTATCCCATCAGCATTGAGCATGCTCAAACCATTCAAGGCTTTGTACACCTCTATCAGATCACCTCGCCGATGCCTAGTCTCCAGACACTGTAATTTGCAAAACTTAAGCCTTTCTTCATAAGAGCAACCCTTCGTTCCTTTCACTAATCTTGTTGCCCTTCTCTGTACTCGTTGTTCCAGCAGCTCTACATCCTTCTTGAAATGAGGCCTCCAGACCTGTATACAGTACTCAAGGTGCGGCCTGACCATTGCCTTATACAAGGGAATAATCACCTCCTTATCCCTGCTAGAAAAATTCCTGTATATCATTGATAAGACACCATGAGCTACTCTTGCAGCACGTCTGCACTGCTCAGAGAACTTCATATCTGCCTGCACAATTACCCCCAGGTCCTTTTCATTCTCTACCACTGTCAGTGTAGTACCACAGAGTTGATATGTTGCTCTGGGGTTGCTGTTTCCCATATGTATTACTTTACATTTGTCAATGTTAAACTTCATTTGCCACCTCTCAGCCCATCTGCTCAACCTTTCCAGATCCTGTTGCAGCAGCATAGTGTCAGTAGCGTCCTTAACAACCCTACCAACCTTTGTATCGTCTGCAAACTTGGACATTAAGCTTGGTATACCATCATCAATATTATTTATAAATACAGAAAACAACAATGGACCCAATACTGAACCCTGAGGGATTCCACTAATAACATTAGTCCACGATGAGCAGTGTCCATTAATTGCCACTCTCTGTCTTCTGCCACTCAACCATCCCTTTATCCATAGCAACAATTTGCCACCAATGCCACACTGCTCCAATTTGTGCAGCAGTCTTCCATGTGCAACAGTATCAAAAGCTTTTCTAAGATCCAAATATATAATATCAGAGTTATTTCCTGCATCCAATTCTTTTGTGACTACATCATAGTGTCCAATCAAATTGGTCAGGCAAGGCCTTCCCTTAACAAAACGATGCTGTGTCTGAGCTATAACTGAATTCTTGTCAAGATGATCCTGCGGTGCTTCCATTAATTTTCCTGGAACAGAAGTTAAACTCGCAGGTCTATAATTACTTGTGTCAGCCTTTGATCCTCCTTTGTGAATTGGGGTCCCATTTGCACATCTCCAGTCTGTGGGTACCTCCCCTGAGTCCAAGGAAGCTCTCATAATTATGGTAAAGGTTTGCTTACTTCCTTTGCTGCTTCCTTTAATATAATTGGATAGATCCCATCCACCCCAGGTGCCTTTCTTGTATTTATCTTCAACAATTTCTCCTCCACTTTACTCTCAATTATTACAAGATCATCTAGCTCACTGCCAGTGTTTACTTCATCTATGGCATTTCCCTTCCTGAATAACTCCTCATGTGTGAATGTAGATGCAAAATATTGATTTAGTTTGTTAGCTACCTGAGCAGGATCATGAACAGTTAAACCATCGATATCAAGTGGATCAATCTGATTCATCCCTTTTCTTCTAGAGTTTACATAAGTAAAGAACTCCTTGCTGTTTTTCTTTGCATCCCTTGCCAAAGATTTCTCCTAATCGCCTTCGCCTGCCTAACCTCCTTTATAACTTGGTTACAGTTCAACTTATATCTATCATAGGCTTCTGTGTCACATATTAATTTATATGTATCCCATGCATTTTTCTTCTCTGCCATATGTCTTATTAGTTCATCTGACATCCATTTAGGCCTGAACCTTGAACAATATTTCTTAGTTGGTATGTAAAGCCTAGTAGCTTCCAAGATAAGTTCTTTGAATGCTTCCCATTTTGAGTTTGCTGTTGGTAACATCATCAGTTGGTCCCACTGTATAGAATTTAAATACTGTCTCAGACCATCGTAGTCGCCTTTACGAAAGCAAAACCCTTCGCTTTACCTCTGATGTTAGTTACCTCCTTGAGTAAATCCCACTTCAGCACACTGTGATCACTGCCACCTAGTGGTTAATTTACCTGCAGAATCTTAATGCATGAATAATCAAATCAATAGTATTGCTCCCTCTAGTTGCCTCCCGAACATGCTGATTTCGAAAACAATCATCCAGTAAATCCACAAAAGCCTTGCTAGTGTGTGAGTGACCAACCCACGAATTCCAGTCAGTATCTGGGAAATTAAAATCCCCCATTATAAGACTCTCTGATTTACTGGCCCACTCTATTTCCCTGTACAGTTTCTTATTATACTCATCAGAGTCATTAGTTCTATAGCACACTCCTACTCTCAATTTTGATCTCCCAATGCTTATGTCACACCAAACTGACTCGACACTGCACTGTCCAGCAATGTCGACTGGCTTCACTTCCTTGGATTTTATGTGTTTCTTAACTAATAGCCTAACCCCTCCTCCCTTCCTATCCTGTCTATCCTTTCTGTAGACGTTGTACTCCCCAAATTCCAGTTCTGCATTACGTATTTCTGTATGACACCACGTCTCTGATATCCCGACAATATCCGCCTTTGATGCTTTGAGCAATACCTCAGATTTATTTACCAAACTCCTAGCATTGGTGTACACGCAAGTATACATGCACCTGTTCTTTTTCTTAGCTACCCTAACACAACCCATGTGTTTACTTGTACCGCAATGACTCCCAGCAGTCTCTGAAATATCATCTTATTTTCCAGGCTGCTGCTCATTCCAATAGAAGCAGTGCCAGAATCACGTTCACCTCTGCCAGTGGCTACTGCTAATCTATTAGTCCTTGTATTCCCCCCAATCTAGCAGTTTTCTGACCCACCTAACACTGCCTTGATAGCATCAGCAAACATTCTTGCACCGTTTCTATTTAAGTGTATCCCATCCCTGTAGAAGCAGTCTCTCCTGTTAACAAGTACAGACCAGGCTGAAAAAAATTCTACCCCTTGAGCCTTGCACACTCTTTCCAGGGCTAAATTGATCGACAGGGCTCTCATCATATACTCCCTCCTATTGTGCCTGGGCAGAATTGCAGACACTTTCAAATTCAACCCTAATTCACAGCTTTTTTTTCAACAGTGACCTGTACTTGTTAAGTAATTCCGCAGGTCTCCTACTCTTAATATAATTAGTGCCAATGTGTACAACTATAATATCACCTTTTGTGCGCTTAAAAGATGATATCCACTCTTCGATGTCATCAACCTTTGCCCCTGGCAGACATACCCTGGTTCTGTTCCACCTATCCTTTTTACAAAACATGTTTCCCGTTTCCTTGACAATAGAGTCACCAACAACTACTAGTTCCTTTGGGACCAGCGCATTCTGCCTTGGGGGCTGCCGCTGTGTTACTTGATGCCCAAATGCAAGCTCTGTCGTTGGTGTGGGCAGCTGAGAGCTTGATGGGCCCCTCACTTTTAATCCTTTGAGGTAATCCACCCTGTCCTTCAAGCTCTCATATAGGCCCATAACAATGCTGAGTTGTCACCTGATTTCCTTACTCTCCTTGCATCAATTTCCTTACACTCCTTGATATAAAAAAATAATTTTATGAATCATAAAATTCAAGATCTCCTCTCCTACATTAACGGTAATGTAGGAGAGGAGAAGAGAATGTTTCTGCTTCTATAGGTGGAAGGTACCTTGAAATATTCCCAAAGGGATCATCTGAAGGCAGTGCACCTTAAGATGATACTAAAAGAGCTGATATGGAAGAATCATCTAGACAGAATTTATTGCGTGAAACAGCAATCCATTCCCATCCTGTAGTTGCCACAGTGAAGGGGAAAGTATATCTTTTGTTTTTTAATAGATTATCTTTTTGTGCAGCCCAGAAGAGAAATTTCAGACAAATACATATCAAAGAAATATTCAAAAAAATTAATTATTAGTAGCACTTTTTTTTTTAACACAAAGTAGCAATTATGCGAAATTTGTTTAACACAGCTATCTATAAGAACAGTTTTTTTTAAAATTACATCCAGGAAAGGTGCTGTATACCGATATTGTTTCCAAAAATATATATAGCAGACTCTCGATTTACTGGGATCGGATTAACAGGGACACTTAGACTCCAAATTAAAAAAAAAAAAAAAAAATCAACCAGAAATCATAAAATTCAAGTTACTACTTGAATTTTATGATTAGTGCATCGGGTCAATTGTTGTTCCGTCGTACCGCAAAAAGACAAATTTTGTTTCGTTATTTGTCAGGGATGTCAATTTTTTTTTTTATAGTAAATATATATATATATATATATATTTTAGAAATCGCAAAAATGATGGGTAAATGCAAAAGAGTTGCACTTTCAGTTAAACAAAAGCTTTAAATTATTCAAAAGTTTGAAAACGGTGCATCAGTTAAATATCTAATGAACCATTATAATGTTTGGTGACCAAACCATATACGACATTGTAAAAAATAAAGGGAAGCATCGTATTGTACACACGAGTTGTACGTAATAAGTTGTTTTTTATCTATCGCCATATTTTTTATGTAAGTTGCTGAAACTTTTTCGATACAGTATGTCCCCAACTTACACAACTATGGATTTATGTAAATTTGTTTTCACTCAATTTTTTTTATTTTTAGGATTGTAAAATATAAAACAACAAAAAAATAATAATAATTAGCAATCAATAATGACGATCATGGCATTCACAAATTGCACAAGTGAGATCGGAGTAACAAGCAAAAGAATAGGGAAAAAAAAAGATTCTTACAATTATTTATGGGTTTTTTTTTTATATATGACTGAAGATTTTTTTCATTTTTTTTTTTTTTTTTTTTTTTTTTTTTTTTGTTGTTGGCACATCGGCTTCTGTGGCCATATTGCACCTCCCAGAGGTTTTGCATTTTCTACTCTGATCCAAGCCAGAGGCAGGATTCGAACCCGCGACCTTAGAGTTGCCAGGCAGGCACTTTACTCACCCGGCTAGGCCGGTTGGCCATGAAGATTTCAGTGTAGGGGACACACACACTTCACCATAATGGAAAAACCCACAGAATTCCAGCTATTGGTATTATCACAAATGCAATTAGATTGAGTTTACTACCCTTTTATAATAGATTGCGCTAACAGAAACACCCAATAAAACAAAGTGCAAATTGTTTTTTGTTGACCTCCAGAAATGTGCTTTAGTAAAATGTGAGCTTGCGCGTGGTTGATAATAGTGAGTTTTTGCCTTTGGAAAGCAAAATTTCATTTTGACCGTTATCATGGTGCCGACTAAGAGAATAAGTGACAGCGGTACTAGTACATCTACCAACAAAAGGAAAGCGATCGATTTGGATCAGAAAATTACTAATAAGAATGCATGAAAATGGTTAAACATTAACAGGTATCGCACTGAATTCAGATTTGTCAATAATAATATAGTAGCAATATGTTACTAGTCTTTCCTGAGTTACTTAAAACTTGAAGTAAGAAGTCCTGGAACGTATCTCTTATGTATGTTGGGGACTTCTGTATTTTTGGATTAACCGGGAAATCGATTATCCGGGATTTGTTTCTTACCATCTATCCTGGAAAATCGAGAGTCTACTGTAACATAATATTATTCACTGTACTGTAGGGTGTTATCAATTTGACACCAGCTTTTCCAGTTTCCACAATCGCTTCTAATAGATGAATTTGAAAAGAATGGATGAATTTGTATGCAGCAGTTACAATTTTTCTTTTTCCCCCAAATAATATGTAGATGCATACAGATACTATAGCAACAACCACTGCACACTGCCATTTGCTGATGAAGTTACATGGAATGCAACTTCAGGAAAAATCAAATGCACAACTCTTTCATTAACAAGGGTAATGCTCACTGTTTCCCTCTGGAACAATTAAAAAAGGTTTTTTAGCATTTCATATTTGATCTTATGTTTAATGCTGTATAAATACCTGATAGATTTGAATTTTTAAATTGGGGAATTGATTTAAAATATTGACAGCTATTAAGAGTTTAGCTGTATGGACAGAGTAGATGAATAGCATGAAATGGTTAAAATTTGTTCTGGGTCAGTTGCACCCCAGAAAAACTGAGTACAAGTTAGGCATGTATGGCAAAGTTGTATTTTAGTTTTAAAATAAACCTTTAAGAATAAAACTTTAAAATAAGTCTGATAACAAGTTTTTCAATATATGCTTTGTTTTAAAAATATTTTTAAAAATTTAAAGAAATAGAGAGCCAGCCAGGTTAGCTTCTGCTACTTCCCCTTAATTTAATTTCCACAGTAAAGCTCATATGTGATTCAGATTAAAAATTAAAGTTGACAATAAACCTGCAAATGAAATTTATAATATTCTATGCTGATGTAATTACAAAGGTTTACGATTTTATTTTTACTATTCTGGACACTAATGATGTCTGCATGCAGAATTGAAGTGCAGATGCATTTGGAAATTTTGTCACATCAGCTGAACACTAGTACTAAAAAAATGGCAAGAAGACTTAAATTAAAATAAGATAAGATAAATAAGAATAGCTTAAAATAAAAATTCCACTTACACTATCTGTTCAGCTACAGTGTCCACTAACAACAGTTGACCGACCACCATTGACCAAAAACTTGTAATTCATTTGTTATCCGTCAGAAAATTAACCCAGCAAACACAGTCATACTGAAACAGTAACATATAAAATATAAAATTGAAACAAAAAATAGATTAATATTGGACATCTGTGTCCCTCAGAAGTAATTTTTCTGACCCATGATGTTGACTTTGTTTTTGTTGATTCTGTTTTTACTACAAACGTGTTCTCAACAAATGCTTAGGTCTGTTGTTTATATGAAATGGCGCACAGGCATAAATAGAATGCCAAAACGCAGATCTGATATTTTCCAAGACTTCTCAAATTCCAACAAAATTAGGGGTGCTGATCAAAATTCAAAAATATACTGAACTTGTGTACTTATATTTATATTACCCTGGTAGCTATAATTAATTTTAATTATAATTTTATTTATTTTTTTTGGCACATTCTATATGCCAAAAAAACTGGGTTAAATTCCAATTTAAAATACCACACTAAATTAAGATGTGTAAGTGCAATGATGACACTTCCTAGGTCGTACAACAGTAGCACACAACATAAAGTATGTTATGTAATATGTGTTATACAGTTACATTATGAAAACATGCCCATATTGTTATAAAATATATTTTATAGACTTAATAATGCTTTCTAATATTAACTATACTCCTACAGAATTAAATTATTAACCCTTTACCGGGCATGTTTGATGACTAATATCCACCAAAACGACTTAAATTTTAAAATAAAAATATATAAAGTTAAATCAATTTTAACTTTTCTTTTTCATTACTTGTTTGGCTTTTGATCTGTATCATTGTTTTCTTATTGAAAAGTTTAGTCATAAAAAAAATACAAGAGAATGGTTTTTAGGATTTAAGCATCTTCTAAAATGAACTTAAGAATAATGTATTTTAATATATGAATTTAAGAATACAGGTAGTTCTCGACTTTACGAGTTAATTCGTTCCTAGCGCACGCTCGTAAAGCGGAAATTTATTTCACATAGACAATGTTAAAAATAGGGGTTACGTTCTCAACAATGAAATTAGTTAGCTATTTAGTTTATCTTTAAACAATGATTGATTTATCCAAAGAAATGAAAACGTAGCCTGTAAAATCAAGCAAATAATAATAACAGAGAAATTATTTACGACTTACAAATGTTAAAGAATGGTTATTCTTCATCATCATCGACTAAATGCACACTCTTTGATCACTCATTATTGGCTCATAACTCATTGGTTTGTTACACAAGGAGTTGTCTTCTTCAGAAATGTTTCAAGAGGCATTTGTTTCCAAGATAATCTTCTCTTTTAATTATAAATTTCACGATTCCATGCATATGCATTTTTTAAAGGTACACACAAATTGCAACTAACACAATTTGTGTGGAGTAACGAGTTTACGAAGCTTTAAAAAAAGGAATGAAGAGAAGATTCTGAAATTTTATTTTGTTTTTAATACAATAGAAGATTTCAGTAAAGGGGAAACACATTTCACCATAATAACATAAAAAAACCACACAATTCCAGCTATTGGTATTTTCGTAAATGCAAAAAGATCGAGTTTACTACCCATTTATAATTGCTTCCACTAACAGAAAAACCGGAAAGTGCAAATTGTTATTATTGTTTTATGGTCATGACCTCCAGAAATGTGCTTTAGAAAAATATCACAAAGGCGTTTAAAATTGATTCTTATAATAGAACATATGATAACGATGTAAGTGTAGTGCATTTTAATGATTTGAATTGGTAACTAATACAATTTACAAACCATGCTCATGACCCTTTATATGGCCATAAGGTCACACTCATGACCTTAAAAATGACATTTTAGAGAGATAAATAGCTTAGTTATACAGCAAAAATTTCAAGTTCCGAGATCTTGAAACGTATTACAAAAAAAAAAACAATGTGTTTTTGGTTCACATTGCGATATTTTAACGATACGATGGTGTTTCTGGGATGGATTAATATTGTAAATCTGGGTACACTGTATTGTATAGCTATGCACGGGTTTGAAATGCGGTATTTATGAATGTTTAACATTCATTTTTTGCAATTAATGTTCATATTTTCGATTTTGTTGATACTTGGGGGGAAAAAACTCGTAAAGCGAAAACTGCCTGTAATGGATCCTTTGATCAAATGACACCTCACGTGTCAGTGTTTATATTTATGCTATTATTCAACAGCTGAAGAATGTGCAGGTTTTTCAATTCTTGTTTAAAGTTTCACTCACTGGCAGTGAAGATGATGCCCACATGTATGTGTGCATTAAAAGAACAAGTTATAAAAACATGTTCGAAACTAAACTATACAAGTTATAAGTCAATTATATAATTGACTACTTTTTTAGGGACATTTTTTTTTTTTTATCAAATGAATTGGGAATAAAATAAGTTTTCTTGAAATATCAGATACAAGGTCTACACTAGATTGTTAGCTATGATGTTTTAGGATTCATTGAATCCTGTCTTCAGATAAAGTGGGCTCTAGGATCTTTTTGCCAAAGGGCTGCTCTCACTACTTCTTTAATTTCAGTGTGACCACCGTAGAAGAGTTGGGATGAAATTATTATATACAGTAAGTGCCGGTTGTAATGATCACGTTTGCAAATTGAATTTTGATTCTAATAAACGGTGATTCTAAAAATCGAAAAACATTATCCAGAGGCTATAAAAATAAAGATATAAAGCTCAAATTTGCACTTTATTACCAATTAAATATGTGAAAATTGGAAGAATATTATCCACAGGTTAGCAAAAAAAAAAAGAAAAATTATACTTATATACATAGCTTAATTAATATACACATTAAACATAACACTTTATAATATGATTATAATTTAAAATAATCACTTATTTTAGATTGCTTTAAATTATCACTACAAAGTCTAGATTTTTAATATTGTATAACAGTCTATATTCATGATCAATTGCACCAGTTTCTTCCAACGCTCTCCTCAGGACGGCTATAGCTTCAAAGATTTGCTGTTTTGTAATAGTTTGGAATTAGTTTGGGTTCATATTCATTTTGCTCCTCCTCCTCCTTGGTGAAATTATCAGTAACAGACTGGGCAATTTCTTCATCTGTTGAAGGTGTGGTAACTTGTAGATCACCATCTATGTCCACCCAGTCATTAAACTCCTGTTCGCCCATGTCTTCAGGCTTTTCAACATGATCAGTATCATGACTTAGTTCCCCATTGTGAATAATTAATCCACATTTTTTGAAACAGTTGCTAATGCAGGTTTCAGAAACTTCATTTCAGGCACTCATTGTCATATTAAGTGCATCTAGAATGGTTATCTGATTTGTGATATCGGATGATGTTCCCAAATTTTCATCTATAGACTGGATGATTCTTCGCTTCATATCTGAACTATAAAAGGTTTTAAAGGTTTTTATTATTCCCTGGTTGAGCGGTTGAATCAGTGGTGTATTCAGATATAGAAAACCTAATTCAATCTTTTTGAAAGTAAACTTTAGATGAGCTGGGCAGTCCAAAACCAATGCAAGTTTTTTGTTTTTCTTATCCAATTGCAAATCCCATTGACAAAGATAATCTTCAAATAAAGAAGCTGTCATCCAAGTGTTGGCATTATTGGCATATTTAACAAACAGCTGTTTTACTCCTTAAAAACATCTCGGTGATTTACTCTTACCTATAACTAATGGCTTCATCTTGATTGTGCCCATCATGTTGCATGTTAAAAAAAAAACTGTAATCCTGTCCTTGTCTTTCCTGCAGACACAGAGGAATTTTTAAAAATCATGCAATGGTGTGAGGTAGCCCTGTAGTACAACCCTATTTCATCTGTATTAAAAATATCTTCAGGATTATAAGTGCTTAGCACAGTTTGCCAATAGGTTTTCAACCAGTTCTCCACTGGAGAACCATTGGAATCTTGTTTTTCTTCATGAAGTTTTTTGTAAACAATATCATGCCTCTCCTTGTCAGCCATCAGTCCGACACCTTAAACTCCTAATTTTTCAACAAAATCATTAGCTTTTTGAAGAAGACTGCTACGATAGATTGGTGCATTAAATGAACTGGCCTATTTGAACCAAATGAACATAGCTTCATCTACTGTTAGGCATATCCCTTCATGCTTCCTTTTTCTGGTTTCACTAATCATTAGCATTAGCATTAGCAGAGGCATATGATGCAAGAAAGCAAGCTTATTCAGCATCAGCCAAAAAAAAAAAAAAAAAAAAACCCACTCCCATTTCACCCCTCCGTTCGTTCGAAATACCTGTCCAGTTGAGCTTTAAATTTGTTTAGGCTATCAACTTCAACAACAAGTGATGGAAGTCGGTTCCACCAACCAACCACCCGCTGGCCAAAGGCAAATTTCCGCACATCTATCCGACATCCGTCCTTCCTCAATTTGAATTTATGCCCTCTGAGGTGATTATTCTGAGAAAGATGAAGAATCCCATTGGCATTGAGCATGCTCAAACCATTCAAAGCCTTATACACCTCTATCAGATCACCTCGCCGGTGCCTAGTCTCCAAACTCTGTAATTTGCAAAACTTAAGCCTTTCTTCGTAAGAGCAACCCTTTGTTCCATTTACTAATCTTGTTGCCCTTCTCTGTACCCGTTCCAGCAGCTCTACATCCTTCTTGAAATGAGGCCTCCAGACCTGTATACAGTACTCAAGATGTGGCCTTACCATTGCCTTATACAAGGGAATAATCACCTCCTTATCCCTGCTAGAAAAATTCCTGTATATCATTGACAAGACACCATGAGCTACTCTTGCAGCTCGTCTGCACTGCTCAGAGAACTTCATATCTGCCTGCACAATTACCCCCAGGTCCTTTTCATTCTCCACCACTGTCAGTGTAGTACCGCAGAGTTGATATGTTGCTCTGGGGTTACTGTTTCCCATATGCAGCACTTTACATTTGTCGATGTTAAACCTCATTTGCCACCTCTCAGCCCATCTGTTCAACCTTTCCAGATCCTGTTGCAGCAGCATAGCGTCAGTATTGTCCTTAACGACCCTGCCAACCTTTGTATCATCTGCAAACTTGGACATTAAACTTGATATCCCATCATCAATATCATTCATAAACACCGAAAACAACAACGGACCCAACACTGAACCTTGAGGAACTCCACTAATAACATTAGTCCACGTTGAGCAGTGTCCATTGATTACCACTCTCTGTCTTCTGCCACTCAACCATCCCCTTATCCATAGCAGCAATTTGCCTCCAATGCTACACTGTTCCAATTTGTGCAGCAGTCTTCCATGTGCAACAGTATCAAAAGCCTTTCTAAGATCCAAATATATAATATCAAAGTTATTCCCTGCATCCAGTTCTTTTGTGACTACATCATAGTATCCAATCAAATTGGTCAGGCAAGACCTGCCCTTAACAAAACCATGCTGCGTCTGAGCTATAACTGAATTCTTGTCTAGATGATCCTGCAGTGCTTCTTTAACCAGTGCCTCCATTAATTTACCTGGAACAGAAGTTAAACTAACAGGTCTATAATTACTTGTGTCAGCCTTTGATCCTCCTTTGTGAATTGGGGTTACATTTGCACATCTCCAGTCTATGGGTACCTCCCCTGAGTCCAAAGAAGCTCTCATAATTATGGCTAGGGGTTTGCATACTTCCTTTGCTGCCTCCTTTAATATAACTGGATAGATCCCATCCACCCCAGGTGCCTTTTTTATGTTTATCCTCAACAATCTCTCCTCCACTTTCCTCTCAGTTATTACAAAATCATCCAGCTCACTGCCAATGTTTACTTTACCTGCATCATTCTCCTTCCTGAATAACTCCTCATGCGTGAATGTAGATGCAAAATACTCGTTTAGATTGTTAGCCACCTGAGCAGGATCCTCAACTGTTGAACCATCAATATCCAACCATCATATTAGTGTTTAATGACATGATTTTAATAATTTTGATAAAGATTGCTGAGGCACTCCTAATTTTACTGCCACTTCCCTTTGAGACATATTGCTTAAGTTTAATTTATTGTATGTTTGTATAATTTGTAACTTCTATTTTACACTCAAATTCACTATCTGTTCACTAACATCTTCGGAGCAATATGGCCTTAGTTGCTAATGCTCCTAAAAACCAAATAACAAACAACAACTAACATCTTTTTTATTATTATTATTATTATTATTATTTATTTATTTGGGGGGGTAGTAAAATTTAAAACACGGTAAAAAAGATAAGTGCAATCAATAACAAAGCACACGACACACACAAATTGGAATTATCATGACACATGCAAGTGAGAAGAAGTTTAGATATAGAAATGAAGAACCGATTTCAGTGAAGGGGAAGCAAGCACATTTCACTATGATAATGGGAAAACACAGAATTCCAGCTATCGGTATTATCGCTAATGCAATTAGATCTGGTTTACTACCGTTTATTGCACTAACAGAAAAGCTCAATAAACTGGGAACTGCAAATTATTTTTATTGTTTTATGGTTGTGACCTCCAGAAATGTGCTTTAGGAAAATATCACAGGCATTCAAAATTGATTCTTATAGCCGAAGGTGTAATTCTAATAAATGATGAAAGTGTAATGCATTTTATTGTTTTGAATTGGTTCTTTTAAATTTGATTCTATAAAGCAACTGATTCTAATAACAGTGATCACTATAACTGGCTT
Source organism: Mastigoproctus giganteus (assembly GCF_048544385.1). Lineage (NCBI taxonomy): Eukaryota > Metazoa > Arthropoda > Arachnida > Uropygi > Thelyphonidae > Mastigoproctus > Mastigoproctus giganteus. Next base: position 132,571,388 of record NC_143585.1, on the reverse strand, counting down.
ACTGTATTTACTTATATATAACATATATAGTTTGTTATAGGTAGAAAACCAAGGTTGGGAAATGTTACGTGATAATGACATTTCCCAACCTTGTTTAGCCTTAGCATTAGTAGAGGGCATATGATGCAAGAAAGCAAGCTTATGCAGCATCAGCCAAAAAAAAAAAAAAAAAATTCCACTTCACCCCTCTATTCGTTCGAAATACCTGTCTAGCTGAGCCTTAAATTTATTTAGGCTATCAACTCCACAGCAAGGGATGGAAGTCTGTTCCACCAACCAACTACCTGCTGGCTAAAGGCAAATTTCTGCACATCTATCCTACATCTGTCTTTCCTCAATTTGAATTTATGCACTCTCAGGTGATTATTCTGAGCAAGAGGAAGAATCCCATCAGCATTGAGCATGCTTAAACCATTCAAGGCTTTATACACCTCTATCAGATCACCTCGCAGGTGCCTAGTCTCCAGACACTAATTTGCAAAACTTGAGCCTTTCTTCGTAAGAGCAACCCTTTGTTCCATTCACAAATCTTGTTGCCCTTCTCTGTACTCGTTCCAGCAGCTCTACATCCTTCTTGAAATGAGGCTGTATACAGCTCTATCACTGCCAGTGTAGTACCACTGAGTTGATACGTTGCTCTGGGGGTACTGTTTCCCATATGTAGTACTTTACATTTGTCAATGTTAAACTTCATTTGCCACCTCTCAGCTCATCTGCTCAACCTTTCCAGATCCTGTTGCAGCAGCATACTGTCAGTAGTGTCCTTAACAACCCTGCCAACCTTTGTATCGTCTGCAAACTTGGACATTAAGCTTGATATGCCATCATCAATATCATTTATAAATACAGAAAACAACAATGGACCCAACACTGAACCCTTTAACACATCTAAGAGAGGGGGGGGGGTGTTTGTTTTAAAATATTGAAAAATAACAATTTTCCTTATAAAAAATTGGTTTTTCTCACTTGTCTTTGTAATAGATAGAAAATAAAGATGACTTCAAAAATTGAACAGTGTCAAACTGTTTCATGGTTTTATTACAAGTATAATAATGTAGAAAGTCCACCGTTATGCCTACTAATGTTATTTTTTTTATCGAAAGCAGAATTCTCTTCTACCTCAGCTGTTGTTACTGAGCAGTTTCCAAGGCCAAATAAGTCGTTTCATTTTTCTTTCTTTATCACATAAATACAAATAACTGCACTATAAATTGTCAGCAAGGAGATAACAGAAACCGATTATTTTTAAGTAGTATTGTGTGCTTTGTGACTTTTTTTTTTTTTTTTAACACTTGCTTTTTGAGTTTGTGCTTTGATGAAATTTCTTTACAAAAGATCACCAAATCCCAAGGTAGCTCCTGAATATTGCAAAATATAAGACTGCTATTGTTATTCATATGCAGTGAAACTCAGTTATAGCAAGATAAAAGGAACTGATGAATTATGCTCATTGTAACTGATATGCAGTGGCATACGTTATGGTATACACATGACCATTGCCTTATACAAGGCCTGACCATTTATTAAATGCACCTTTATTAAAAAAAAAAAAAAAAAAACCTTTTGATTACATAATTAATGATTTATTTGATGCTAATTATATATTTAAAAGTATTTTAAAATTCACTAAAAGAAAATGAAATGAGAATAAAATATGGTGTGATCAAACAGTGATTTCTAAAACTATACCACGTTAAAGAGATAGTTGCAAACTCCAACCGGTAATGCTGAAGAGGAGCTGACAGCCAACTGCATATGTTACAAAAGTAAAAAAAAAAAAACTATCAAGTAAAAGGAACAATTAAAAATTTTCTGAAATATGGGAGCACAGTAGCACAATCTCCTGCTTAAAGCATGGCACTTTGCTACCCGAAAGAAGCTAGGAAACCCTCACTACACTTAACCTAAAAGGAAAATGAAGACACCCACTAAAGAAGAGAAACCTAGAAGAAAGATAATTTAGTGGAGCCACAGTGACCTCTTCTTCAAAGAGACATCAGTCTTGTGTAAATTCCCAAAACATTAAATGCTGTCATGGCTTGATGATAGCAAATAAACAATGGATGCCCTAATGCAAGCAGTCAAGACAGGCGTGACAAAAGCATAACTGTCATGTGACACTTGTGCATGCATGATCTTTGTCTCTACAAATGCCAACCTGTCGTCGACAACAACAGCATTGGCTTCTTGCTACTAGTCCAGTTTCGTGTGTGACCGACTGTCAAGCTATCCATACCGCTGGCGAGTTCTCTGCCCTCTTCACCAAGAGATGAGGATAATCTGTTGTTACTCCAGGAAAGGACTTAGCAATGCATTGCCACATTGTGGGTGTGGAGAGCAGTATGGAGTTTGGGAAACCTATCCTGAACCATATTGTAGCGTCTAACCACATTATCACAGCCAAGTGGATGGGTTCCTTTTTGATTTACCCCATAAATAAATAACATACAGCATTCGTGCTTTGTGCCTATAGATTGGATAGCAGTGACCAACGAGCATCTGCATCTCCTGCAAAGCTCACCTGGCAGCTGTACCATGTGTCTGGATATGCATGTAGGTTTGATAAGCACTTAGAAGAACCTCATATTGTAAATGTAATCAGGTTGATATACAGTAAAATCTTGTTCATACAAATTTGGTTTATACAAAGTACTCGTTTATATGAAGCACATATTCCCTGCAAAAGGAGAGGCTTTTCTATGTAAATATATTTGTTTATTACAAAATTTGGTTAATTTGTATTACAAAGTACATTTAATTCTGTCAGAAATAAATATTGTTATTTTGTGTGTTTAATACAAATCTTGGCACAGTTGTCCAATTATTGCCTCTGGCCACAAAGTTCCCTGCTTTCTGAAGGATGGCACTAACTTGTTAGAATTTACTGTTGTGTTAACTAAACCAGTTTATGGTAGCTACAGCATAAGTGCACTCAGAAAAACATTATTGTGAAGGATCAGCTGTTAAATTACAAAAGAATAAAAAACAGTTTTTCTGAGTTGTTTACATACCTCCCTCACTCTCCACAGTACTAAGGTCGGGTGCAAACGCCAGGAAATTAAGCCTGAAAATTATACAAGAGCCTGATAGGATGGAACAAAGTAAAACAGACACTGCAAAGGAATACAACATCCCCTTACCTACTTTATCTACAATACTGAAAAACCGAAAAAAAAAACTTTGAATTGCGTGACACTGGAGCAGCGATATAAAACAGGAAACACATTTGTGTTTCAAAACACGAGGAGCTTGGAACAAAACATTTCAAGTGGTACCAACAAATGCTTGCACCTGAAATTGCCAATATCAGGGCCAATTTTGCAAGAAAAGTATCTAGTTCAGCATCATAGAATTAGTGACTTCAATGCAGCAGTGGCTGGCTCTAAACATTTAAACACAGGAATAACTGTTTCACAAAATGTTTGTGGCAAGTTTAGATTAGTCAACAAAGAAAAGGCTACAGAATGGTTGTGTTCTGTACAGTCCATTCTTGAAAAATATGAGGCAAAGGATATTTTTAATCTTGACGACAGGTTTATTTTATAATTTGCTGCTAGGCATTTACTGTTCGAGGCGAGTCCTGTCATGGTGGAAAATTAAGTAAACAAAGTTTCGCTGTTCTGTTATGCTGCATTTCAAATGGCAATACAAAACTACACCCACTTGTGATTGGTAAGTTTTCAAAGCCAAGATGTTTTAAAGAAGTTAACCAACTTCCCTGTGATTATGAGGCCAATAGAAGTGCTTGGTTTACAGTCAAAACTTTTTAGTCTTAGTTATCAAAAGTGGACTGAAAAAATAGCTTCAGAAAAAAGGAACATTTTGATGATTCTAAATCGTTCTGCCAGAACATTCTGTCGAGACACTTCAGTTGACAGATATACAGCTGTTGTTTTTACCTCTCAATACCACCAGTTTTATGTAGCCCAATTAATCAAGGCATTATTTATAAACTCAAGAGAGCATATAGAGCCCCCCTGATAAGATACTTAATCTGCAACATAGGAGGAACAATTTGCAGCCAAATTGGAATGTCTTGGATGCTATCAATAATCTTGTTATTGCTTGGGACAGTAATGCATCAAATGTAATAGTCAACTGAAAGAGTGGCTTTGGAGAGAATATCATCGAAATACATGGTCCAGCAGATGAATGTGATAGCAACATTGAGGAATGGGGGAATTTGAAGGAGCATATGGATTGTGTTTGCAAATATAAAGAGTGTGAAGGTGGATGATGAAGTTGCTACCGCAGCAATCCAACACCAGAAGAGCTGCCGAGCACCAAGCAGAAGATTGTTTTTGTTACCAGCGAAAATGAAGCAGCACACACACACTACCATCTAAAAAAGATTCCCAAATTGCATTGAGCATAATAGAGAATGTGTTGGCCTACAGTAATGTTGATGAAGAAACAACCATTGCAGTGTCTGTGCTGTATTTAAAAATGCATATAGGACAAAATGGTGTAAACAACATTCAGTTCTTTTTTTTAAATTAGATCAATTTATTGAAAAGTTAATTGTTTGTATGTCTCCTTTTATATTAAGATTGTAATTCTTTATACTGTGGGACTAAAATATTATACAGGGTGTCTCAAAAATATTGGTACAAACGTTTAGGGGAGATAGATAACATCTAAAGGAATGTGAATCGCATAGGAACCTATGAGCAGAAACGTCACCATAAGTTGGTACATGGCGCTGTTCATCAGTTCGCAAGAGGGAAAATTTCTGGTTTACTCATTCAAGCAGTAGTCGCCGCACGAAGAGCATGCATCGATATAAGAACTGTGAGCTGGCAGACATGCACCTAGTGTATGGATTAGCAGAGGGCCCACATGGTGGGCGCCCCCATGCGGCACAACATCGCTTTGCAATAAATGTGTGGGTAGGTATGGTCGGTGACTGCTTAGTCGGCCCATACCTGTTACCATCCCGTATGAACTCCGCTAAATATCGGATCTTTCTTGAACAAGTTCTACCAGGGTTACTTGATGTTCCAGCAAATGTGAGACGCAACATTTGGTTTCATCATGACGGGGTGCCTGCCCATTATGGAAGGTGTGTTCATGACCATTTGAACAGGTGTTTTGGACGTCGATGGATTGGCCGTGGTGGACCTGTTGCCTGGCCCCCACGCTCACCTGATTTATCGAGCCTTGATTTCTTTCTGTGGGGGGACCCTCAAATCTATTGTGTATGAATCGCCTGTGGAGACGGAAACGGATCTCATGGCGAGACTTATCTGCACTGCTACCTACTGTCAAAGAAACTCCAGGTGTGTTCAACCGTGTCTGCCAATCCATGCTGCGTCGGTGTCACGCATGCATTGTGTCTCATGGTGGAACCTTCGAGCATCAGTTGTAACACCATGAAATGCATCCATCTTGTACGCCGTTGTTAATATTATGTCAAATAAATGTTTGCCACTAATTATTGTCTTGTGTCATTTCTGCTTCTTGTGCCTCTGCTACTACTTTCCCATGACGTTTCCGGTTATGGGTTCCTATGCGATTGACATTCCTTTAGATGTTACTTACCTCCTCTAAACGTTTGTACCAATATTTTTGAGACGCCCTGTATATATTAAAGTATATACGGTACAGTATTTTCATTTCCATTAATTACTTTTCTCTTAGTTTATCTTACAAATAAAATAAAAGCTTTAAAAAATATGTTATTTCTATTACTGTATTGTTAGACAAGGCTTTTTTATTATTATTATTATTTTATTAATTTAAATCGATTTATTTTTGATATTATTTATTATTATTCTTAGATATAAAGTGTAATAAAATTTTGCCACTTTTGAGAGAACCTTGTTACTACAAACCTCGTCATTACAAAACATGAAAATTTAGTTCCCTTGAACTTTGTGTTGAGGAGATTCGGCTGTAGTGAGATGAGTAGAAAACCTTGGACACACACTTAATTTGTTATAGCCTTTGCCTCTGTAATAAGTAGAGTAGGACCATACTCTTCAATTTCAGCAGAAGGGCCTTCGTGTAATGCAGTGAAGTTGGACACACACACACCAATAATGGCTTATTTTAATTTCTTCATTGTGAACTGGTGTACATTTCTTTGTTTTTTATATGCACGTCTTGCAATTCCTCTGTTACTGACAGTATTTTGACCTTCCAGAGAAACTGTCGATACTAATGTAACAGGGAGAGAAAGAAGGGTAGAGAATTTGAAACTTTCTATATCCTAGAAAAAAATCATTTTCTATGCAAATCTCGTTGAAGAAATTCTCTCTCTCAAGAATCAATGAACAAGCCAAGTTACTTGAAGTTATTAATTTATTCAAAGGACCTTAAATTTGTTTATTAGTGGGTGTGATTGTTAGCTTCTATTCCATCAGTATTTTAAAATTTACTACCTAAAAAGTTTAAATAAAAAGGGTAAAGGGAATTGAAATTGGTTTAAAAGATGGATATGAGAAAATGATTTTATTATTTAAGATATCATTGAAATGTATTAAGTTAGTGAAATGTATTTTATTTAGTTAGCTGAACTTAACTAAATAAAAAAGTATATTTTTAGGTTTAAAGAATTTTCTTCAGCTTTTGATATTTTAATAATCTACCACAGTAAAGTGATATGATTAAAAAAAAAACATCTGCAGCTAAAAAGACCCATAGAAAAAAACAGGTAATAATTTTCTTACTAGACTTGGTTTAGATGGGCAGATGGTATTTGAATAGTTTTGGGTTCATTTTCCACCTGAGGGTTTTTATATTTCATATATAAAATTTAGAGATATTTCTGCTGTTGATAATCCTTCCAAAAATTTATAAAATGTATTTAGCATGTTATCATCAGCCATTTTCAGTCCACTGCAGAATGATGGCCTCTCCAGCAACTTTCCAGTTCCTTCTGTTTTGTGCAATGGCCATCCATTTACTGCCCACGACCTCTTGAATTTCATCTGTCCATCTCCATTGTTGTCTTCCAGGTTTTCTTTTAGCTCCTTTTGGGTACCATTCTGTTATTTTCTTAGTTCATCTGTCATCATGTCTTCAAGCAATGTGTCCTACACAGGTCCATTTCAGTTCTTTAGTTTTGATAAGAATGTCCTTTACTTGAGTGCTGCCTAATCCATGTGTTCCTCTTCCATAAATAATGGTTGGGGGGGGGATATATATTGGTTCATTATTTTGCGTTTTATACAAATTGGGATATTGCTCCTCAGTATGTGACTATATTTCCTGAATGCTATCCATCCGAAATTTATTCTTCTCTAAACTTCCAGCCATTTATCATTATTGCAGCTAATGACTTGTCCAAGATAAGTATATGAATCCACTTTTTCAATATCTGCTCCTTCAATGATTATATCCTTTTTTGTGGCATACTTGTTCATCATAACTTTTGTTTTGAACATTTTCATCTTTAGTCAGAAATCCTTACTAACTCAGCATAACTGATTAAGATTTTCCTCTAATTCTTTGCGATCATGGCTTATGATTACAATGTCATCTGCAAATCGTAATTGGTTTGTGTTCTCCATTCACATTGACTTCTTTCTGTGACCAGTCAATCTTCTGAAAGCTTCTTCAAGGGTAGCAGTAAACAACTTTGGAGATATTGTCTCCCCTTGTTGAACTCTTTCACAATTTTAAATTTGTTACTGTCTTTGTCTAGTCTAATAGAGGAGGTAGTGTTCTCATGTATTTTCTTCAAAATCATAATGTATGATATATCTTGTCTTGTCTTGTCTTTTCAGTGCCTGAAACATTGCATTATGTTGTATGGAATCAAATGCCTTTTCGTAATCCAAAAATGCCATAATGGTGTTTTATATTCATTTGCTTTCTCCATTAGCAGTAATACTATGTGAAGATGATCCATAGTTGAGAATCCTGTCCTAAAGCCAACTTACCCTTTCAGTTGATTCTTATCAAGTATTCTTTCTGTCTTTTAGTAATGACCCTTGTGAACAACTTGTAGATGTGGGACAAGAAGCTAATTAGTCTATAATTTACAATTTCTGATTTATCTCCTTTCTTATGCAGCAAAATTATGATTGCATTATTCCACTCCTTAGGCATCATGCCTTTCCTAATGTATTTTGTGAAGAGTCTTGCCAGTTTGTGTCATGTTTCTTCCTCCTAATTTTCACAACTCTACAGTAACTTCATCTTTACCTGGGCTGTTTGATTCTTCATTTTCTTCAGTGCATTTTCTACCTCATCAGGAAGGATATCAGGTATGTGTTTATAATTTTTGATCCATCTTCCCCACTGCTGGCATCATTGGGCGCCTCCGTAGCCAGGTGGGCAGGAGCAGCAGTGCGTAGCACACGCTTCTTGATCTGAGCGGGGTTCGAGCCCGTGACCACCAAATACGGAGGATGCAGAAAGGTCAGGGAATGACCACCGCATATCCCCGGAGCAATATGGCCTTAGTTGCTAATGCTCCTAAAAACCAAATAACAATAACAAACTGGCATCATTATTCCCTTGCTCCTTTTATAATACTTTATATTAGTCTTCTTCCATTTAAATTATGCATTCTCTGATATTTATAAGTACACCATCACTATTCTTCAGATTCAGTATCCTTTGTCTTTCTGTATTTCTGCTCATGACTGCTGATTTAAGTCCCTTAATGCTTGTTCTACTTTTCTTGTGTTAGATCTCCTTGTATCCTCTCTAATGGCTTTGCATAACTCAATATACTCAATTTTGTCCTTGTCATTGTTTATTTTGCTCTTCATTTGTAGTCTTCAATTCATCATGAAAAGTGTTTCTTGACTATTTTTTTCTTTTTTGGATTTCTTTTTACCTGTAGGTTTCTCGGGCTTTATCACTCTCAGAAAGTTGTTGTATTTCTCATCAGTATCTTGGTCCTCAATGGTCTGCAGAGTTCAAACTTGTTCCTAAGTTCCAGTACCTGCATTTTCTCCTCTTCTGTTATCTCAAAGACCTTTGTATTATTTATTCTAGTCAGTTTTTTCATTTCTTTTCTTACATCTATATCAAGCATTCATGTTACCATTCCGTGATCACTTCCAACATTTATCTTGTCTAGGCAGTAACATCTTTCACAGTATATCTTCTGTTAGCGAGGGTGAAATCAATTTCATTAGTTGAGTGCAGTGTTATTTCATCTCTTTAATATTAGTTCTCATGTGTCTTTCTCCCAAGAAGTTATCCGTGCCTTAGAACAAGATGGAAAGTTTGGAACATCAATATTTTTGGAGACCCAAGTGAATACTTTTAAGGTGAGCTGTCGAAAAGGTCAAATAAGTGATATAAAAAACAAAAATAAATATATTTACGCATTTTTACAACCTAGTTGTTAAAATGAGGCCTCTTCCATGTCCACTTTCTGTTCTCCGTTTTCTTTAAAAAAATTGACATTCCTTGGGATTCTGCAAATTCCAAAATTTCCTATAGTTTTCATTTCTGTGCTGTTTTGTCTCTTTCAAACCGTAGCATTGAACTCTCCCAACCCCTTCATCACCATGACTCGATGTTGGTGCATATATCATTATAACCTTTAGTTTTTACCTCTTAGAAATCCTGAGTATTAGTCTTGACACACCCTTGGTGATGTACTTTTGAATTCCAAAATGTTGTTTTTAATATCTTTATCGACCAGAAAGCCAACTCCACCTTCACTCTTTTCATTGGTGTACAGCAGATTTCCACTTTATAAACATGTGATTCATTTCATTTCTCTTTCTTGTTTCAGCCAAGCAGATGATATTACAATTCACATTTTCTAATTCCTTTTCCAGCTCTAATATCATGTCTTCACCAGTGAGTGATCTTACATTGAAACAGGCCAGTTTCAGTTTTCGTGCATGGCAGCCTGGTTGCACCTTCTGCTTTCACCCCAATCCTCTCACTGCCATAAGAGGGAGAGTCAAAGCCACTGAGGACTGAGGCCCATTTGTGTCATATTATTGTCATTTTTAATGAAATGCTCGGAGGGTTTGGTCTTTTCCTCTTCACATTGAAGAGAACCACTCTGTGTTCGTTGCCACCAAAGTGATGTAACAGGGCTTACCAATGAGAAGGTGTGCATGAGTGGATTTTAGGGAGGCAGGCCAACTGGACTTCTCCTAAACCTATAATAGAAAGATATTGGACCCATTAGTGTTTTAGACTGGATGTCTGATAACACACAGAATATTCATTCCTCCTAAGCCCCTTGGCATATTATATTGGTGTTGTGTAGTGCTATTGTTAACCAATTAGCTGTTATACGCACATGTAACATTATAATGCATACTCTAATATGGATGGGTATATATTTTGGGAATCTGTCTGATTTAGTATAAGATAAAAAGGATTGTGTTGCATTTCAGGCAGATTTGTGCTAACTAATGACATTAGTAACTATTTATGGGGGTGCAGATTTCTTAGGTAATCTAATATATGTGTGTATATATATATATATACACCTAATTCTGTTTTTACACGATAGATACGTTCCTGAAAAATACGTGTAAAAAAAATTCGTGTAAAAAAAGACATTGTATTTATGGAAGGAAAGACGATTGGTTCCGGATCTAAAAAATCAGTAAAAATAATTAAAAAAAAAAACATAAAAATATTCTTTTTAAGCTTATTATTTTATTTCAACAAAATACACATGTAATAATATGTAATGAAAATGTATTAAAGTAAATTTGTATGCATATGAAATGAAAAAAATTCTTCATGAACAAAAAAAATCTGTTTTACACATAACAAGATTTTATTCATTTTCACTTTCTGATAATAAACGGCGCATACGTTTGCATACGACTGGAATATCACTAGAAATGTTGTGGACATGGTCTTCTTCCTCTATTATGAAATTCTATCTGTGATCTCTTGAGAAAAATCAGCACGAGTCTCCTCTGGTGCTGATGTTTCACCGGTTTTTACGAACGAATTCAGTTATTAATCGTTGTGTTCGTGTTTTGGTTAGGCCGTTATATAATTCTCTGTAAGAGGCTGTCAACAACTTCAGTTCACGTTGAAACTTCCCAGCGCGTTCTTCATTAGGGTCATGTTTGACAAAATGATTACCTAATTTTCTGGCCAGTTCCAGACCTTCTTTTATTAAATCTGCATTTAGAACAGAATCATTTTCTTCATTATCACTACGTTCTGTGGGATAAGGAGTCCCAAGGACAACCTCTAATATTTCATCTTCGCTTAGGGCTTTGTCGGTTAACAATTCATCAATATCTTCAAACGATAGATCATCGAATCCTTCTCCACCAATTTTGTGTGCCATTGTAATGATGTTGGGAAATTCGGTCGTATTAGGGATGATGGGATCTTTGCTTTTTACACATTGTGGCCAAACCGCTTTCCAACACGCATTTAAAGTTGCTGGTTTTAATTCAGTTAGCGCTAATCCAGCTTGATTGATACAATCCATAATTGAGAATTTCTTCCACACATTAATGACTGTTAGTGTTTCATCATTCAGTTTGTCCAAAACGTGTTGGAATGTTCGTTTTACGTAGTATGTTTTAATTGTCGCAATTATACCTTAGTCTAGCGGTTGTATCAAAGATGTAGTATTAGGTGGCAGAAATAAAATTTGTATGTTTGGGTGTTCCAAGACAGGATGGCCGGGTGCATTGTCAAGAAATCAGAAGAACTTTAAATTCGAGACCTTTCAAATTCATATAACATCTGACTTCTGGGGTGAAACATTTGTTGAACCATTCTGTAAAGATAGCAGTTGTCACCCAGGCCTTCTTGTTTGACATCCAGTGAACAGGCAGTTTATTGATATCTACACCTTTCATTGAACGTGGGTTTAGGGCTCGATTTACCAGCAGTGGTTTCAACATACGATCTCCTGAAGCGTTGGAGGAAAATAACAAGGTCACACGATCCTTAGCTACCTTAAAACCACCAGCAGTTTTCTGCGATTTGGCTACATACGTTCTGTTCGACATTCGTTTCCAGAAGAAACCAGTTTCATCTGCATTCCACACTTGATCAGGAGTGTATCCTCCGTCTTCAATAATTTTTGCAAGTTCCTGCGGGAATACTTTAGTGGCCGGTTCATCTGCAGATGCAGTTTCACCTTTAATTTTTATATTGGGAAGAGCATTCCTTTTAAGAAACCCTGTCATCCAACCTGTACTCGCAGAAAATTCATACTTTCTGTTTAACTTTCTGTTTTTTGTTTGAGATGAAGTGCTTGGCTTCTTTTCTTTAATCTGTCTGTAAATTCTTAGTGCTGTTTGCTTGATGGCATTTCCATCTACTGGTACTCTTTTTTGTGACTGATCTTCTATCCATATTACCAGAGCCTTTTCCATTTTTTCCTTGACAATATCTCTTGTATATGATGATGAATTAACACTTACTTTTGTTCCAGAACATACCGACTTCCTAATTGCAGCTTCATTTTTCTTAATAGTTCTTACGGTAGCTTCATGTACACCAAAATGCTTTCCTACAGACGTAGCCCCTTGTCCAGTTGCAAGACGATCTAAAATTTGAATTTTAAGTTCCAAAGAACTCGCTTTCCTTTTCATTTTGGTAATAGGCGAATTATTCGACATTATATAAGGGCTACCGAAAAATATCTCAGTTATAGTTAATAAAAAAAGTATGAAAAATTTGTAAACTTACAATTTATTGACTATAGGCAAAATTAATAAATGTATATGTGCACAAATTTCACTAAAGATTCTTTCACTTTGAAATAGAGCTTATTACTAAATATCTTTCGAAGATACAATGCACGAATACCGTAGATGTGCACCAAATTCAATAAAAACGTTGATGATTCATAGATACCTAGACGTACACATTGGTAACCAAAAGCACGCATTTCAAAACGCACACACTAGCTAATCCATCACACTAATAAATAGCTGATAATCACACTAATCTATTGGTGCGTGTAATATAGAAATGATACTAATATGCCACAAATAAAAAAAAAATTCTTAGAATTTAGGCAAAAAAAATGCATAGAAATCGTGTTAAATCAAAATGACTCGTGTAAAAAGAGATTGAAATATTTATTTTGAATTCATGTTAAATCAAATTCGTGTAAAAAAAGTTTGTGCAAAAACAGAATTAGGTGTATATATATTATTATTATTTTTTCTCTTCTTGGGATTTTGGGAAATTGGATAACTCACCTCTTCATCTAATTCTTGTTATATCATATTTTCTTAAGTATTTTCCTTATATGATGCTTTATGATTCTGTTTCATTTTATTATTTATTTTACTGTATCTTTTACTTGGTGAACATGATTGACTACATACAAGTCCTCTACTAGTTCGGGAGAGTAGGATGCATGGCTGATTTGTGCAGTGCTGTATTTCATGAGAAAAGTCTTCACAACAAGAGTGAAATTGGGGGTGGCATTGCTGTGCAATAAGAACCAGCTGCCTTTCCCTCGAAATTGTGGCCTCACCCAGGAAAAGTTCTTCAGTAGTCTTTTTAAAAAAACCTGTATGTAGAATGCCGTATTGATCCTGTCTGTCAAAAAACATGATCAGCATCATGTTGACCATGGACTTCTGTTAAAGAAACTTTTTGGGCCTTGGTGGTGATTTTTGAAGTCATTTCCATGCTTTGATGCTTTGTTTCTAGGTTGTAATGAAACACCCACCACTCGTCTCCAGTGACAGTACAGTTGAAAAAAATTAGGACTGTCTTGACAAGCGTGGATGAAGTCTGTGTGATGACAGTTTTTTTATGCTTCTGCTCATCCTTAAGGGTGTGCACATGTAACAGTATAACTCTGTTGTCATTTTGAGTCGTTAACTGACACCCACTTCTTAGGTGAGTGTCATCCTGAACATCCTTGTCTTTGAACCGCTTACACCATTCATACATCCTGGTATGACTTAACATTTCATCACCATAAACAGTTTTTAATATGTTCCTTTTGCAAAATTTGATATTCATTTGTTGCTCCCTTGCAAAGTCATGACACTGAATGTTAACACTACTAATGAAACTGGTTGTTTCTTGCAACCTGTCATCCTACTGGATAATTTCTGTACCACCATCTGTTGGAGGAAGTTTGAACTACAACATAACACTTCTGTTTATTTTCAGACTCATCAAACATGGCTGCAACAGAACCAGTCCAGTTGCTTTATTGCCACACCTCATATAATTTTTAATGAAATAATGTACAGAATTGATTCTGATTTCATTTCAAGCTTGATCTATAATATAAATATCTGTATTCATCCTCTTTTTGCTAGTTCACTAATCTCTACACCTCTTTAATACACTATGTATTGTGGCAACCTTAAGTGTATTCTCTTTGTGGTAGGACTATTGATCCATCCATATATTTTAATCTCTCACAAAACCTGTGATTGATTTCATTTATATATTCATGCTCACTATAAATGAGTTCTGCACCACACACACACACATAGTGCTGTTATTGCTATAATTTGGGAAAAATGAACAACATGTGAATCACTAGCCACATGTGTTTTACTCTAGCTGCAAATCTTCAGATTTAAAAACCAGAATTTCCTTATCACTTGATTTGATCCCTTTTCTGTTTCACTGTCATACTGTAGTTGGTAACAGTTTTCTTTTCCTTTTTCTTTTCATAAAAAATGGTAAAACTAAATTGAAATTTTTTATAAATATTCGGCAAATTTCTACTTGTTTATATTAATGAATTGGTCATCAGGTGTACCAGATATTGCAAAATAGACATTTGAGATAATAGCCGTATTGCCTGCGATGTGAGGACAATTTCATTATACCCATGTGCAAAGATAATTAATGGCTTCTAGTATTAATGACAAATTATGCAAGGAAGCAAACATATACAGCATCAGACAAAAAAAAAAAAAAAAAATTTGTAAACTTAATAGATCTTTGGATGAGATTCTAAATCTTTTCCAATTTTCCTCTAGTTTTTGTGACACAGCTGACTACATGAACCTGATGACTGATTATACTACTCTTGTTAAGCCAACCCAGAAGAATATAATAATTTATTTTTATTTTTTATACATTTATATTAATGAGGGACATTTGAAAAGTTCATGGCCTGAGTATGAAGGATTTGTTTGAGGAGTCTGGTAATGTGTTACTTTTCAACATATAGTCCCTATTGGAGTCAATGCATTATTGCTACTGATACTGCAATGCTTTGATTCCAGCTGCTTAGAAAGTTTTCTCTTTGACCTCCAGGAATGCAGCAGCAACGTCACTGTCACTGGGAAATTTCATAGGTGGAAGTCTGATAGGGCTAGATCTGGTGAAAATGGGGATAGCCCAAGATTTCATACTCACGCAGCGCAGCCATAGCAGTGACAGACTTATGAGCAGGTGTGTTGTCCTGGTGGAACAAAACTCCATTACTGAGTTTTCCTAGACATTTGTTTTTGTTATTTTCATGCAAGCACCTCACAAGGTCTGTTTAATATGCTCCTATTACTGTCTGGCATTTCTGAAGCTAATCCACTAGCAATATTCCATCAGCATTCCAAAAAACCGATGCCAGCACCTTGCCAGTAGAAGGAATCGACTTGGCTTTCTTTATAGAGGTAGAAGAGCTCTGTTTCACAGCTCTTCAACCTCTCATCCATGTTCACAAGAAAATTTTCTGGATCTGCTTGAAAACAATGTAAAGAAGATGTCAGTATGACAGGTCCCAAATTTGTTGGCAGGAGATCAAAAATGCACAAGAGTTGTCAAATAAAGTTCACAAGAATTGTGAACTTTACTTGACGTGCACTCTTGTGCATTTTTGATCTGCCAACAAATTTGGGACCTGTCATACTGATATCTTTTTACACACATTCAAATGGGATTCCCAAGATGCTAGTAATGTCCGAACTATCACTTGTCAATTACTCATAATCAGATCATTCAAACTGTCAACAACTTCCAAAGTGATGTATATTGCTAGACTCCCACTGTGTGGGGCATCCTCTCCCAGTATTGTAACTATTTCCTTTTTCTCAAATGTTGGATCATTGCACAGTAACTGATTTTGTCTGTCTTTTCTCATTCATACACCTTTTGTTGACTTCAGCACCTATAATTAAAAGATACATTGTAAGTACAGAAATTAACACCCTACCCTTTCATACTCAGGCCACAAACCTTTCAAATGCCCCTTGTATGTAATTGTGTGAATATACTATATCCTTGTTTTTTCATAATTTAATCATTCCCTGCCCATTTCTTAACCTTTTTGAGTGCTGTTTAGTGTAAAGAATGTCAATAAAAGAGTTTTGTTGATATTTTTTTATAGTAAACAACACTCAAATCAGGAATTACTAAAACACATTTGTTTTCTTGCTTTGAAAGTTTAAAAATCATCCCAACAAATTCAGTAATATGATTAAACCCTTACAATAACAGTATGCCAGTTCTGATACCACCACAGCATAGACTAGATTATTTAGGAACAAAATGGAGTGTGAACAAGGTGCAATTGAGAAGTTCAGCTGATCCTGAGTACACACTCGACTAAAAGACATCTGAGCCAGAGCTGATTATTCAAGGTGAGCCGAATGACCTCATTAGAAATCTAGCTCTCGCCAAAGATAAAGTAGAGCTTCTTGCCTTGGGACTAAATCAGAAACACTTGGTTAAGAAGAATGTCAAAGTGTTTCACTATTGAAAAAAAAGTTTTGTTGACATTCTTTGTAGTAGACAGCATGCTCTGGTACTGCCACAATATTAGTAAAGTTTTTAGGGAATTATCCCAATTACACATTATATCTGAATAGTGCCGTTTCATTGACTCCTCACGGTGAACGTTGAAAGCCTCTCTTGCATAATAGAAATTTAAATCCACTCTGTTCATCTAATAGATACATAAAATAACATGAAGATGCTACTCAAGGCTATTCAGTACAGCATTCATCAGAGGAATATTTGCAGAGACCTCATAGTCAGTGGTATGTTATGCTCACAAAATATTGTTTTCCATGCCTATGGAACAGCTGCCCTACCACAGACCATTACCTCAGATATGATTGGCCTTGGAGAAGCATATATGAGATAAGAATAAGTGTTGTATGTTCCATTAGTGGATTCAGGAAAGATTATCCTCTCATCAAATTTGGCCTAATGAAGAGTTTCACAAAAGCAAAGAGGAATCAAAGAGGTTCTATTACCAAGTGAGATATTTCCAAAGGTCAGTGAAGTAAAAGAAGGAAGGATTCTGTGTAGAGACTCAAATCAGGGAGCTTCTTCAAGATGAAAGCTTTGAAAAATATCAGTGTCTTAAGTGTAAGGGTTACCATTAGTAGGGGCATATAATGCAAGAAATCAAGCTTATTTAGCATCAGCCAAAAATAAACCATTCCCGTTTCACCCAACCATTCACTACAAAAGTTTGTCTAGATCAGCCTTGAATTTATTTGAGATGTCAACTTCCATGACAGATAGAAGTTTGTTCCAGCAATTGGCTAAAGGCAAATTTCCACACATCTATTCTACAACTGTCTTTCCTCAATTTGAATTTATCACCCCTCAAATGCAGAATCTGAGCAAGAGGGAGAATCAGATCAGCATTGAGCATGCTCAAACCTTTCAAGGCCTTATACGCCTCAATCAGATCACCTCGCAGGTGCCTAGTCTTCAGATGCTGCAATTTGCAGAAGTTAAGCATATCTTCATAACAGCAAAACTTTGTTCCACTCGCTAATCTTGTTGCCCTTCTCTGTACTCGTTCTACCAACTCTATATCCTTCCTAAAGTGAGGCTTCCAAACCTGTACACAGTACTCAAGGTGTGGCCCGACCATTGCCTTAAATAAGGGGATAATCACCTCCTAATCCCTGCTAGAAAAGTTACTATATATTGTTGACAAGACCCCATGAACTACTCTTGCAGTCTGTCTGCACTGCTCAGAAAACTTCATATCTGACTGCACAATTACCCCAAGGTCTTTTTCATTCTCCACTATGCTGAGTGTAGTACCGCACAGTTGGTATGTTACTCTGTGGTTACTGCTGCCTATATGCAGTACTTTGCATTTGTCAGTGTTAAAACTTCAGTTGCCACCTCTCAGCCCATCTGCTCAACTTTTCTAGGTCCTGTTGCAGCAGCATACTGTCATTACTATCATTAATAACCTGCCAACCTTCGTATTGTCTGCCAACTTGGATATTAAGCCTGATATACCATCATCAATATCATTAATAAATACAGAAAACAACAGTGGATCCAACACTGAATCCTGAGGGACTCCACAAAGAGCAGTGTCCATTGATTACCACTCTGTCTTCTCCCACTCAACCATCGCATATCCATAGCAGCAATTTGCCTTCAGTGCCACATAGCTCCAATTTGTGCAGCAGTCTTTCATCTGCTACAACATCAAAAGCCTTTCTAAGATCCAAATATATGATATCAAAGTTGTTCCCTGCATCCAGTTCCTTTGTGACCACATCATAGTATCCAATCGAATTGGTCAGACAAGACATCCCCTTAACAAAACCATCCTGTGTCTGAGCTATAACCAAAGTCTTGTTTAGGTAATCCTCCAGTGCTTCTTTAACCAGTGCCTCCAGTAATTTCCCTGGAACAGAAGTTAAACTCACAGGTCTATAATTACTTGTGTCAGCCTTTGATCCTCCTTTGTGAATTGGGGTCACATTTGCACATCTCCAGTCCATGCGTACCTCCCCTGAGTCCAAGGAAGCTCTCCTAATTATGGCTAATTGTTTGCTTACTTCCTTTGCTGCCTCCTTTAATATAACTGGATAGATCCCATCCACCCCAGGTGTCTTTGTTATGTTTATCTTCAACAATTTCTCTTCCACTTGGCTCTCAGTTATTACAAAATCTAGCCCACTGCCAGAGTTTAATTCACCTCTGGCATTCCCCTTCGTAGCCAGGTAGGAAGGAGCAGCAGTGCATAGCACACGCTTCTTGATTAGACTGGGGTTCGAGGCAGTCACCACCAAATACTGAGGATGCGCAAAATTCAGGGAATGACCACCGCATATCCCGGAGCAATATGGCCTTAGTTGCTAATGCTCCAAATAACAAACAAACAAGTATTCCCCTCCCTGAATAACTCCTCATATTTGAATGTAGATGCAAAATACTCATTTAGTTTATTAGCCACCTGAGCAGGATCATCAACAGTTTGAACCATCGCTGTCCAGTGGACCAATCTGATTCATCCCCTTCTAGAGTTTACATAAGTAAACAAAGTCTTTAAGTACTGTTTTTCTTTGCATCCTTTGCCAAAGGTTTCTCATAAGTTGCCTTTTTCTGCCTAACCCCCTTTGTTACTTGGTTAAAGCCCAGCTTATATCTATCATAGGCTTCCGTGTCACCCATTAATTTATATGTATCCCATGATTTTTTTCTTCTCTGCCACATATGTACCCCAGGGGTTCACATCTGGTGATATGGGCTTGGCAAACCCTGAGCTAGATATCATCATTCTTCTCTTTCTTGGTGATTCCCTTCTACTTCTCTCTCTCTCTCTCTCTCTCTCTCTCTTGCTCGCTCGCTCGCTCGCTCGCTCACTCACTCACTCGCTCACTCACTCACTCACTCACTCACTCACTCTCGGTAATGTGGAATTTTTTTTTTTGGCCGGTGCAGCATAAACGTCAGGCTTCCTTGCACCATATGGTAATAATAGTAATAATAATGTCTCATTAGTTCATCTGACATCCATTTAAGCCTAAACCTTGAACGATATTTCTTAGTTGGTATGAAAAGCCTAGTAGCTTCCAATATTAATTCTTTGAATGCTTTCCATTTTGAATTTGCTGTTGGTAACATCATCAGTTGGTCCCACCGTATAGAATTTAAATACTGTCTCAGACTACCACCATAGTTACTTCCTTGAGTACATCCCACTTCAGCACACTGTGATCACTGCCACCTAGTGGTTCCTTTATATGAAAAATCACTACTGATAATCAGATCAAGAGTATTACTCCCTCTAGTTGCCTCCTGAACATGCTGCTGTAGAAAACAATCATCCAATAAATCCACAAAAGCCTTGCTAGTGTGTGAGTAACCAACCCACAAATTCCAGTTAATATCTGGGAAATTAAAATTTCCCATTATAAGACTCTGATTTATTGACCCACTCTATTTCCCTGTACAGTTGTTTATTGTACTCATCAGAATTATTAGGCCTATAACACACTCCTACTCTCAATTTTGATTTCCCATTGCTTATGTCACACCAAACTGACTCGACACTGTACTGTCCAGCCATGTCGACTGACTGTTACTTTCTTGGATTTTGTGTTTCTTAACTAATAGCATAACCCCTCCTCCCTTCCTATCCTGTCTATCCTTCCTGTACACATTGTACTCCCCAAATTCCATTTCTGCATTCCTTCTGGGTGACACCACGTCTCTGATACCCCAACAATATCTGCCTTTGATGTTTTGACCAATTCATCAAATTTATTTACAAAACTTCTAGCATTGGTGTACACACAAGTATACATGCACCAGTTCCTGTTCTTAGTTACCCTAATAGCCCATGTGTTTACTTGTAACGCAATGACTCCCAGCAGTCTGAAATCCAGTGGAAGCAGTGCAAGAATCACTTTCACCTCTGCCAAAGGAGAGTCAGATGTGAGGTGCCATGCACCTGAGAAATCTGAAAGATGGGTAAGGAGGGGTTGCTGCATCTCTCTGGTTCTTTCATGTGATTATTATGTTAATATAGTAAAATGTAGCTTCAAAAACAACTTGTATAAAATTATCTATATTTGTGAATGCAGAAAAAATTTCAGTTATCTTCAAGCAAAAAAAAAAAAGTACAAAACTTTTTGTTGTATTTCACACAAGACATATCCTTCACGACTAGTGCATGATTAAAGAAAACAGATATTATGGCACATCGTGCTTGGCATTTTAACAATTTGGATAGTAATGCTGAGTGAGAGAGTATTTCAGCCAGGTGAGAAAAACAAAAAGTTTAGATTTTCTGTTTCTGGTGAAGCTTTGGAAATGCCTTGACAGTCAAGTCTACTCTCGAAGTTGAAAACTGTTGCTATTCGCTTTTATAGACAATAGACAGTAGGACTATTGCTGTGAGCAAAATCTTGATGTCACAGTTCTAAAGAGGACAAAATCTACAACCGTATCCTTCTTGAAACAGTCAGAATTAGTTGATGTTTAAAGTACAAGGAGTGGGGGAATGATACCAGCAGTGGGGAAGATGGATTGCAAAGTAGCAACACATACGACATACCCAATATTCTTCCTGATGAGGTAGAACATGCATTGAAGAAAATGAAGAATCGGAAAGCCCCCGGTGGAAGATGAAGTTACTGTAGAGTTGTTAAAATTGGGAGGAAGAGACATAACACAAAAACTGGCAAGGCTCTTCACAAAGTGCATTAGAAAAGGTGTGACGCCTAAGCAGTGGAATAATGCAATCATAGTTTTGCTGCATAAGAAAGGAGATAAATCAGAAATTGGAAATTATAGACCAATTAGCTTGTTATCCCACATCTACAAGTTGTTCACAAGGGTCATTACTAACAGATTAGAAAGAATACTTGATGAGAATCAACCGAAAGAGCAAGCGGCCTTTAGGACAGGATTCTCAACTATGGATCACCATCACGTAATATCACAGCTAATGGAGAAAGCAAATGAATATAAAACACCATTATGCCTGGCATTTGTGGATTATGAAAAGGCATTTGACTCCATACAGCATAAGGCAATGTTTTGGGCACTGGAAAGACAAGGCATAGATACCCCATATATTACAATTTTGAAGAAAATATATGAGAGTGCTACCTCCTATATTAGACTAGACAAAGACAGTAGCAAATTTAAAATCGAGAAAGGAGTTCGACAAGGAGACACAATATCTCCAAAGCTGTTTACTGCTGCCCTTGAGGAAGCTTTCAGAAGATTAGACTGGTCGCAGAAAGGAGTCAATGTGAACGGAGAGTACCTAAACCATTTACGATTTGCAGATGACATTGTGGTCATAAGCCACGATCCCAAAGAATTAGAGGAAAATCTTAATCAGTTATGCACAGTTAGTAAGGATTTTGGACTAAAGATGAATATGGCTAAAACAAAAGTAATGATGAACAAGTATGCCATGGAAAGGAAAATAATGATTGAAGGAGCAGTAATTGAAAAGGTGGAGTCATATACTTATCTGGGACAAGTTATTAGCTGCAATAATGATAAATGGCTGGAAGTCAAGAGAAGAATAAATTTTGGATGGATAGCATTCAGGAAATATAGTCTGAAGAGCAATATCCCAGTTTGTCTGAAACGTAAAGTAATGAATCAATGTGTACTCCCCACCATGACTTATGGAAGTGAAACTTGGGCACTCACCAAAAGAATGGAAGAGAAGCTGAGAACTACACAACGAAGAATGGAACTAATTATATTCTGAATCAGATAGATAAGAAGAGAAACACATGGGTTAGGCAGCAAACTCAAGTAAAGGACATTCTTATCAAAACTAAAGAACTAAAACGGTCTTGGGCAGGACACATAGCTCGAAGACATGATGACAGATGGACTAAGAAAATAACAGAATGGTACCTAAGAGGAGCTAGAAGATAACCTGGAAGACAAAGGTGGAGATGGATAGATGAAATTCATGAGTTTTTGTGTAGTGAATGGATGGCCAGTGCTCAAAACAGAAGGAACTGGAAAGTTGCTGGAGAGGCCTTCATCCTGCAGTGGATTGAAAATGGCTGATGATGATTATAAAGTAAAGAAAATCCAAACAGAGAACCATGGGCAGAAAAATCTTGGATAAACTAATTTTTGAATACATATCCTATGTCTACATTTTGTTATGAAACGCATATTGTCTGAAATTTAGCATCTAGTGCAGTGTGGACTTCAAAAACCTCCTGCTTTTTATGGGAAATCTTGGGGTTTTTTTTTTTTTTTTTTGTTTTTGGCCAAAAATGTTTTCCTTCTTGCTTACAATTAGCTGTGTTTTAGCCTTTCAGAAGTCAAAAGCTGATAGCTGTGGTAATAGCTATCTGCATTCACAGGCATCTGCATGACATAGACATCTGCATTCACAGGGAGTAAGGAGATAAATGTAATACCTTACTGGCTCAAGGTTTTCAGCTTAATGACTTCCAGTGGAAATTATTAAGCTGAACTAATATGGTTTGTTAGTAAGTTTCAGTGCTAATATGGAATTAAATAGACTTTAAAATAGATAACAAGAGTATTAAAAGAGGAGAGTGAGCACTTGTTAGTAATAAGCCCTTGCCATCTTATTAATTTGTATGCTGTAAAGGAAAGTGATATGCACCAATTGAAATTTTACTTCAGTGGTATGCATCAATTTCAATTGATGCATACCACTGAAGTAAAAAAAAGTTTTGAAGCATGCTTCTACACAGTGGCTATCTTTGGTTCAATGTCTAACTAGACTTGTAGAACAGTGGCAACCTCTGAGAAGCCTATTTAAAGAAGTACCAGGGGTCTCTGGTATCATAGTATTCATTATCCAAGTCCTTGCAGTCAAGAGAATTTGAAATTAAAGAATTAAAGCTTGAAAAAATTGGCCAAGCACGTGAATATTTTTTGTGAGAACAATCTTCTTCATGATCATGCAACAAAAGTTAAGTGCGAAGTTAAAGACATAACTAAATGCTACAACACAATTTTATCTAAAAAAATATGGCAATAAAAAAAAAAAAGCACGAACAACTGGATTCATTCTTTATTTGTACAACAAAAAAATAGTGCAACTTCAATAAACTTTACTTAACCTCACATTGTGCAACATATTATAATAAAAAATGTCTAATAAAATAATTTTATCATTTTCAGTTCCTTCATCATTTTTGATTATGTACAAGTACATAATAAACATTACTATATAATATTGGTGTAGATTAAAGTACTCAGACATCCCGGATTTCACTCGTTTTCCCCGCATTGCAAACTGTCCCGGATTGGACATGTAGCCTCTGTACTTAATGACAAACATAATGTAAATCATCTCCATTATGTTTTCCATGAACAAGTGGTACGACGGAAAGTTTTTTTTAGTAGTAAATAAGCTGTGGACTTAATTTTAGGAAGAAAAAGCAAATAATGAATTATTAAGAAAAATTCACTCAGCAGAAAATATATTTAATTTCTCTTGTTTTTATTGTTAAAAGAAGTATCTATTAATATTATTATTTCACAAAAAAAGTAAACTTTTTTTCACTAAACAAAAATGAACATGTCCCCCACTAATAAGTGGTTTTTTTTTTCTGCCAATTACAACTTTTTCTCAGTTCACGTCTTTCACGCAACCTTCTGTTCATTACGAATCGTAACCCGAGGCTACCATATACTGAATTTCAGCCTTTCTATGAAAAAAAAAAAATATATATATTGTGTGTGTGTGTGTGTGTGTGTATATATTTTTTTTTTTTTTTTTTTTTAAGTGTGATATTTTATTTTATAAGTTTAGTTGAAAGAAGAGTATATATTTAATTTATATTTGTGACATTTTTTATATAAAAAAATGTGTATATTGTTTCTAGGGGGGTTGAAAAATTCCCCCTTGATGTCCCACATTGGAATACTAGGGAATTGGTCACTTTAGTGTAGATACACCATAGATAACTCTTAAAGAAACACTATGGTAGTAGTGTGAAAGGCATCATTTCATCTGTATCTCATATTGTGCTCATCCTTCACAACAAATTGCCCATGTATTGCACTACCTCGAATAAGTAACGCTTTACTAATAGAGAAGACTATTGTTACTTATTCACGGTAGTGCAATACATGGGAAATTCGTTGTGAAGGAAGAGCACAATATGAGATACAGATGAAATGATACCTTTCATACTACTGTTGTCTATGGTGTATCTACACCGATATTCTATAGATATAGAATCTTGAACTCTTAAAATATTATTTTAAGAGTTCATCTAGTTGCATTTAGTTTTATTTAAATAATGAACAAATTATCATCGGATAGCAAGGAACCCATGTAGTTAGGAGTGGTCAGAAAACCCATATCCGCACTTTTCAGATTTACACAAATTTAAAAGAACAACAAGCAGTTATTAGTCAGTGCCACTGATTCATATCCAGATCCAGATAGGTCACTATCCAAAAGAAGTTTTGAAAGAACAAGGATTAATGAACTTTTCCAAAAATAAGAACTTCTGAATCATAAACTTCTATTGAAATAATTGCTAGACAGGCCAAGCAAGCTGATAATTCTAGGAATGATATCCTCACTTATGCAGAAAGTCTGTTCTGGCTTGATTGAAGAGCTATGCTTGGATTTATAAATGTTATGCTAACATTTATAAATCCAAACATAACTCTTCAATCTAGTGTAACTCACATCTGCATATTGAGTCATTACTCCTAGATATGTTAAAGAACATTGTGTACAATTTTATTTCAGTAACAGTTTTCAAATTTTTCACTTACACTTTGGAAACTGATTACCATTAGCAAACTAAGCAGAAAAATGATTGAAACTTAGTCATTGGCATTTCTACTGCCAAGCTTCTGGAGAGTCTAAAACACAAAAGAACAGAATATTCTGTTCTTTTGCTCAATTAAAAAAGTGTGGCTACATGGTGCACTAGTTCCCATTTAAAAATGTTCTTATAAATGCTGAGGTAGTATTAATTTCATTAGTTGGCAGTGCTTCTTTTTCAAATTTGAAATTTTTTGCTGGCAAGTTTCCACTGTTTCATGATATTACAGAAAAGGATGGTGATCAAGAAATAGATGAAAGCAATAGATGTTTTGCAGCATCACTTCTGTCTGTTGCATTCCGAAAACCTACTAGAATTGATTTACTGTATTATGAAAGAATAAAGAATTGATTTACTGTAGTCCTTTATGGGGGAGGACTGACAGATGCACAGGACAGCTTGAAATATAACAGATTATCCCACATCATGCTTGGCATTTTAACAATTCCTCATAGCAGCGTTGAGTGTGAGAAAACATTCAGTCAGATGACGAAAAACAAAAACTGAAGTCGGATCTCTTTTTGTTGATCCTTGGAAATAATCCTGACCATTAAGTCGGAGCGGTTCCAAAGCAGGGGCATTGTTATGAACATACTTTGACTCAGCGTTTCTGAAGAGGAAAAAGTGTGCAATAGTATCTTTCTTGAAGCAGTCAAAATCAGTTAATGTATAATAGAATATTATAATGACATTTGGAGGCTTCCTGTCATTGACATTGTTCAGGATTCTTATCCATCTAACAATGATATCAAGAAGTATAGTACTATGAACAGACTTTCAGTTTAGATATACTTCGATAACTCACAGAATATTTTCAGTATCCTTCCACCTCTCTTTGGTACAATAAATGATGTAGTCAAATAAAGAATGTCACAATATAAATAATTAGACATTCTTTATGTTGTTATTCCAGTCAGTTCCTAATGTGTTATTATTATATTCATTACTGTTTTTATACTGTTATTACATAATTATACTGTTATTTTATAATTATGTTCATTCTGTTACACGTGCACTGTAGTTGGGTGCTCCATAATACATGTTCTGTTTTAATAAAATAAATAAATACACCTCGTGGACCCATATCCCATATCCGCACTTTTCAGATTTACACAAATTTAAAAGAACAACAAGCAATTATTAGTCAGTGCCACTGAGTAATTAGGGTACTATGATGGCAAGAGCTTTAGCTTCTGGTATGGCTGCCCTAGCCAAGCAGGTCAAAGGATAAGGATGAGGTGAAATGTAGTCTACCATCAAAGAAAACATAGCAATCCACCCTTTAGATGTAAAATTAAAATGCTTAAAGAAAGTTAAATGTTAGAAACAAGACTGAATACCCAACAAGCTGCGTGCTTAATGGAAAATGAAGAAGAGAAGAAATAAAGTTAAAAATAAATCCACAGACAGAAAAATGTTATCTAAGCTAATGTTTAAAGTGTACAGTACTGGTAAACAATCATATGGCTGTAATTTAATAATAAAATGTGTATTTTGGTGGTGAAATTTAATTTCTAGTGCAATTTGAACTTTAATTACACCTAATGTTTTTTTATAAAAAAAAGTCTCCTGTTTTCCTCCTGCATACAAATATGTCCGACTCCAGCTTTTTGAAAGTCAAAAGTTGTCAGCTGTGGAAAAGCTGCAAGAACTGATATTAGTACCAGTATAATACAAGACTATTTCAGCATGACAATGCACCACATCTTACTACAGAGCTTGTTGACTGTATCATCTTTGTTTGAAGACATTAGTGTGTGAAAGCTTTGTTGACCCACACCTGCCCCATGATACTCTGATAATAACCCCACTTCTTGGGATGAGGTATGGGGCTGTATAATGGTGGAATTTATGGAATAGCAGCAGCACATGCTTGAAGGCAGTCATTTGTCCGTAAGGGCACCTCCGTAGCTAGGTGGGAAGGAGCAGCAGTGCATAGCACACGCTTCTTGATTAGACCGGGTTTCGAGCCCGTCACCACCAAATACGGAGGATGCAGAAAGGTCGGGGAATGACCACCGTTTAATCACGGAGCAGTATGGCCTTAGTTGCTAATGCTCCTAAAAACCAAATAACAGCAACAACAACATTTGTCCGTAATGTCATTGCAACAAAACTGCATCACTCTAGATCAATGGCAGCTGATGTAATCACCAAAGGGAAACATGATGCTACAATGGCCAGAAAACATTTGTGTAGGCTGCAGAAATTGACTGAAAGAGACACTAACTAGATGCTCAGAAGAGTGCTATAGGTGGCCAGAAATGTTTGGGAGACAGGAATTGATATTAGTACAAGTATAATACACAGAGTGGAGCTGAAAAATATATTTTTGGGAAGAGGTACAGCATGCAGTACACAGCATCAGTTTGCCTAGTGTGCTACTACCCATCACAAGTAGTCTCAAAGTCAAGTTTATCAAAGCTGTGTTATGGAGTGGTGATGTGTAGTAATGGTATTTTACACTGTAATGGCCATGTTTGGGTTTGAGTGAATCCTGGAAAATGTTATTTACCAAAGCATGTCATTCCAACTGTAAAGTATGGGAGAGCTGCTATCACTGTCTGTGGTTGTTTCTGGTGCATTAGGGAGACCATCAGTTGTTATTCCTGGAACATTGATTGACATTCTCTACAATTCTACTCTTCTTGCAGTGTTGAGGAGGACTTTTTTCTCTTTCAGGCAATGTACCATGTCATATTGAACAACTTATTGGCCTGCCTATAACCTTATCTCAACCCCACTGAACATGTTCACAATGAACTGAAATGTGTGCTTCTGGTCAGGCTGACCTACAATCAATAACTAAATTGACTGCCGTGTTGAAGGAGGATTTGACCCAAATACTGTCTTTTATCAAAAATTAGTTCAGAATCTGTGATTAAGGATATGGTATGTAATTAAGGTTACACTTTTGCTGGCACATTATTAAATATTTTAGTAAAAAATTCTTTAAACAGGAAGGTATTTTCAGTCAGTTTTGACATTGTTGTGTTGTGTGATATTATGATTTGTGTGGGTGGGACAAATTTTTCACAATGATGAAAAATTTGTATAATGTCTCCCATTATTTTATTTAATCTGACATATATTTCTGATTCCTTTTTGGTTATCCTTATGAAACACTCAGGGATGAAAAACATGCCAGCATGGCTGATATCATACTGCACCCCACTCACCAGATTGGTAACAAATCTGCTATGAAGGTGGCAATTTAATGAAGCTATACATTTCTGCAACCCTTTCCTCCATGTTGCATTAGTCTTGCAGGCTGACGTGTGAAGATTTAATGCACCATATAAGATTTTTTTTTTTTGGTAGTTGTTGGCGCATTGGCTTCTGTGGCCATATTGCAC
This sequence comes from Mastigoproctus giganteus, assembly GCF_048544385.1. Classification (NCBI taxonomy): domain Eukaryota; kingdom Metazoa; phylum Arthropoda; class Arachnida; order Uropygi; family Thelyphonidae; genus Mastigoproctus; species Mastigoproctus giganteus. The sequence goes on along the minus strand of NC_143585.1, from coordinate 132,542,614 downwards.
CTCCCAAGGTTTTTGCAGTACTTTGATCCAAGCCCGAGGTGGGAATCGAACCCGCGACCTTTGGGTTGCCGGGCAGGTACTTTACCCACTCGGCTAGCCCGGTCGGCGCACCGTATCAGAAATCACGAGTTTAAATTGCTGTTGCACAGTGGTCATGAATGGCAGCAGTGGTGCACACATGAAGAAATCTGCACAAAATTATAAGGTGCTGAAATGTCTAGTGGTTTTTTTTTTTTTTTTTTCACTTGCATATTTGTTTGCTCCTCTGCCGAAGTATGGTGTGTAGGTTTATTTTTTAAGTCATGTATGATCTCTTTTCCTGTTTTGATGCCCTCCATGGCAGTATTATGATTTTGACTCTTGACACTCATTTAGAGAAGACTGGCTTCAAATCCAGCCTGAGACTAGGAAATTCTTTAAGGACTCTTAATTGTGGCTATAGTTAGATTATCTTATTTTTATTTATTTTATTTTTGAATGATGCATATTGCATTATTACTATAAGAATATCATTGATATATCACCATATTTTTCTGTAGTAGAAAAAACTACAGAAGTAGTGTAAATGGCATCAATTTAATTGTATCTCATATGGTGACTACCTTCACAAGTTACCATATATTGCACTACCTCGAATAAGTAACGCTTCACCAACGGAGAAGACTATTGTTACTTATTCTCGGGGGATACCACCACCCAGACAGCACCATTTCGAGGCTAGTTGGCCTGTCACTGGTGGGTGGGTGGGTGGGTGGGTGGGTGGGTAGGTAGGTAGGTAGGTAGGTAGGTAAGTACCCCGGTGCTGTAATCATGCCAATCCAGTTGTGAAGTGTAACTCCACAATATGTTGTTGGTGGTGGTTTTTAGGAGCATTAGCAACTAAGGCCATGTTGCTCCGGTATATGCAGTGGTCATTCCCTGACTTTTCCGCATCCTCCGTATTTGGTGGTGACGGGCTCGAACCCCGGCCTAATCAAGAAGCATGTGCTACGCACAATCCACAATATGAGATGGCAGTTGGTGTGCATAGTAATAATACTAAAAAGAATAAATGCAGAAGACTTAATAGGCTACGGATTAGTAATTCAGTTTAAGAATATCAGTAACATATCACCATATTTTTCTGTAGTAGTAAAAAACTACAGAAGTAGTGTAAATTGGCATTGATTTAATTTTATTTCATATTGTGACTACCTTCATGAGTTACCATGTATTGCATTATCTCGAATAAGTGATGCTTCACCAATGGAGAAGACTATTGTTACTTATTCTCAGGGGATACTACCACCCAGACCGCACCATTTCAAGGCTAGTTGGCCCAAGGTAGTCACAATATGAGATACAATTAAATTGATGCCATTTACACTACTTCTGTAGTTTTTTACTACTACAGAAAAATAGTGATTCATTACTGATATTCTTATAATGAATTACCAATCTGTAGCCTATTACACCTTGTGCATTTATTCTTTTTAGTATTGCATTATTAGCAAAACTGATGAAAAACAACAGTTTCTGGCGGGAAAAGCAGTGCCATTCTTGCGTGAGACAGACTAGCTCAGTCAGAACGAGATAGAAAAAATAATAATAATAATATATATATATATATATATATATATACACAGCAATACCCTGCATAGCATTGATAATTGGTACCAAAACTGTTCCATGCTATGTGAAACCGTGCTGATTGATGTATAATTATAATGGGTTTTAATTGAATGCGTACCAAAGAAACAGTCTATAAACAAATTTTATAAATCTATAAACAATTTGTGCTTGATAGCCAATTAAAAGGATTTGAAATAAAAAAAAAATATTGAAAAATTTTTTAATGAAAAGGTAACATCATGAGAGATCAGAAAAAAAGTTTTAAAAAAGGTGGTTGTTTATTTAGGTATTTCAATAATGAAGTCTGGTGAAGTCTTTTCTTTTTCTTGGCACATGTCTTGGTAGCATCGAATCCCATCTTGTAAAATTTGCCGTATCTTGATACTAAGTTCAACATTCGGGTCTCCATTCATGATCATCTCGCAGGCCATGTCATCCTCCCGAAACACTTTCTCCAATCTTCTGTCGAAAATACTTTTGGTGCCACTTCAGAATTGTTTTTCTCTTCTTCATATGCAGTTTGCTCATCAATTTCAAGGAGAGTTGCATGCGAATCGATGCAGTCATATATTGACAGTGTTCAAAGTTTCGAATCCCAAGTATTTTCTGATCTTCACAATATCTTCAGCAGTTGTCTGAACTTGCGATTCAAAACCAGTGAAATCATTTACCAAATGGGGCAAAACATGCTGCCAAAAGAATGCATGTTGTTGGCAGTGATTTCTAGCCAAGATGCAGATATATATTCGATCGTATTTAAAGGGATAAAAAAATGTGAAATGAAAAGTTTGAAAAGCTCTCATGTCATCTCAAAAACAAGATGAAATTAAGAATACTGAACACTTGCATGTTGCAGCTGACTGCCTGAGGGGAGCTATTGTCACATGCGCATGTGAGACAATAGAGTTGGCACCACAGCATATTGTACCGTACCTAGGCTATTCAATGAGTTTTAATGTGTACAGTAAATTTGACTTAAACTTAATTGAAAACCATGTTATAGTGAAACCTGTGCTATTTGAAGCCGTACTAAGCAAGGAATTGCTGTATAGCCATCAATTCCTCGAGAGATTAGAACCCAGCATTTCTGCATCACTCTCAAGGCACGATTGCAAGTCAGAGGAGGGATCATTATTATTATTAATATCCATATGATGCAAGGAAGCCGAGGCTTATGCTGCACCAGGGGGAAAAAAAAAAGTTCCCGAGTAACTCTTCGAGTGTGTGTGTGTGAGAGAGAGAGTCAAAAGTAGAAGGGAATCACCAAGAAAGAGAAGAATGATGATATCCAGCTCAGGATCCTCGGTGTGCCAAGCCCATACTTATGTGGATGTTAGCTGCAGTTATGTATTTTGTGTGTTATTTGGAAACAGTTCATGGTGCATAAATGGGCAACCGTAGTATTTCCTTAAGAAATACTATAGTTGCCCGTTGTATGCTTCTACAATACATATACAAAGTAGCAATTTTACTTTACTTGAAAGTATGCCAGATGTTGGGATGAATGCATCTGTTGATATTTTTTGATCCAAGTGGATCACAGAATGCCAGGCAAGATGGTTATAAAGGTTAAAAATAAGGTTTCAGTTTAACATTCAAGTGATTAGTTTATTTAATAAGCAAATTCCCTTCCCAGTGCTTCATTGTTTTAGATATATCACTTCATTCAATTTTTCTGTCAAAAGAATCAAAAGTGGTTGGGGAGCCTACATCTGGATTTGAGAAGTATGCCCACATTAATAAACACACACACACAAAACTTTCATCCAGTACACTACTGGTTTAAGGTGCCTCCGTAGCCAGGTGAGAAGGAGCAGCAGTGCGTAGCACACGCTTCTTGATTCGAGCCCGTCACCACCAAATACGGAGGATGCGGAAAGGTCAGGGAATGACCACCGCATGTTCCCGGAGCAATATGGCCTTAGTTGCTAATGCTCCTAAAAACCAAACAACAACAACTACTGGTTTAACTGTTGTGCTTATGATATCATGATTTACAGTCTCAGTCAGTCATTTTAGCAGACACATCAGTTATCTAATTTCATATTTAAAAATGCACTCATTAAATTGTGGTTATCATAAACTATTCCTGGTTGAAAGTTTTCAAATGATATATAAATAATCTTTGTAAATGCAGAGCTAGAGGCCATTGTTGTGAACATATGTTCAACAATGGTCTTGATAACATATAATAACAAACAGAAATGTGCTGAAGTTGAATGTACAGAGTGCAACGTGTATAGGAAAGGCAAGTATGACTTGGTGGAGGGGGGTATACTTTTGTTAAAGGAGAGTGTAGATTCTGAAACAATACAACCAGTAGGTACAGGTTGCCAGTATAATGAGTTAGTTTTGTGTGGCATAGTGTATAATACTAGATTGACTCAATCTGTTACTGGGAAAACATAAATGAAAGTGGAATGTGTTATAAGTCAAATGACTGTAATGATTATGATGAACAGTTATACAGATAATAGATTGAGAATCAGAATGTCTTATTGTGGGAGATTTTAATTTTCCATACTTATTGAAACTAATGGTTTGGCAGCTCACTGAGTAGTCAGACATTTCTGGATTTGCAAATTAACTGATTCCTATACCAAAACCTTAGAGAGGCTAGAAGAGAGTGCAGTGTTCTTGATCTTTTTATCAGCAGTGACTCATCCTGTATTAAGAATTTTTAAGTAAAGGAATCACTTTATGGCAATAACTGTAGTGTATTGATATGGGATTTATTAACTCTGCCAGACTTTTTTTTTTTTTAGAGGTGATTATAATGCACTCAGTCGTTAACTCTTTTCACTGGAACAAACTCATGCTAAAAAAAATATGCAGTGCCAAGTAAGGAATATACAAGGAGACAGTCATAAGCTTTTTGTATGAGAAAACATTGTTAAATTGTCAAGGGATATTGAATCATGTTAAGGCAGATAATTAGAAGTCTGATGAAGAAAAGTAGCAAGGAATTCTTTGCATATATTAACATAAATTGGAAAGGGATGAGTTAGTGGTCCATTTGAAGTGCATACTTTTGATTAGTTTGTATAGGTATTGTAGCTGATGACAAACAATAAATATTTTGCATTAACATTTGAACATGAATTTTAAGAGATTAGGGACAGCAGATTTTTCTGTAATACTGATTTGAAGCAAAATCATTGTTGTGAATCAGAGACAGAGTCAAAAAACACCCATAGACTTGCAGGTCATTTGGTAGTCAAACCATGCAGTACGTATTGTAAAGGAAACATTAAAAATTTAAGACAAATTCAAGTATTGCAATCTTGTAAAGTTAAATGATTTTATGATAATGAAAGAAGGAAGGTGGAAAAGAAATTACTGAAGCTTAAAGTGAAAAAAGTGCTTGGGGTCTGATGGAATCAATCTGTTCAATTTTATTAAGAGAAGCAGCAAAAGACAGAACATTTAGTTAATACTCTGAGCACCCTAGTATTCAGCGTATGCAGATTGGATATGTGCATGTGTTTCCTATTCACTATGGTGGTTCAAAGGGATTAATTGCCTACCTTCAATTTTCAGTTCTGCCTTCAAAAATAATGGAGTCAGTGATTAAAGAAGTAATGCAGTTATTGTGGCAATCACAGCTTGTATTCGTTAAAGGCAGATCATGCCTGACCATTATGATCAGCTACTATTGAGATTGTCACAATGGAACTGGTTGCAAAGAATAATTTTAACTTCATATTCTTATATTTTAGTAGAGTGTCTGGATACTGTCCAATATGAACAACTACAAGTATACAAATTAGGCATTGTGGCATTGGGGGAAGGAAGAAGAGCAATTATAAATAGTCACTGATTTTTATAGAATATCGTTAGGAGTGGAGTGCTACAGAGTTAATTGTTATGTCCCTTACTGTTTTAAATATTTATTGGTGATACTGAGTTATTTCAAGTTTGTTTAACTTTGCTGATGATACACAGGTGAGTAAAACATTAATGACATTAATCAGGGTGTGCTACTTAAAGAACAACTAGATAAACTAAGCAGATTGGTTGAAAATTGGCAGTGGTTTAACACATATGTGCATGGTAAGGTATTTGAGGAGCAGTAATCTCGAGATAACATACCATTTGTGTAGTTGAAGGCAACTGAAGATTGTCCTAAGGGAGACAGTGATGCTGGCAGAAATCATAGAAGAGAGAAGCTGAAGTAGTTGATAAGGAAAGACTAATCGATAACTGTAGAATGTTGAGGTGGCAGTGGAGACAAACTGCCAGAACAGCCAATGCAATTCTGTCAGTGATACATTGTACAAGACTGGTTAGGCTGCATCTTGAGTATTGCATACAGGTCTGGAGGCCTTACTTTAGGAAGGAGGATGTAAATCTTCTGGAATGAGTGCAGAGATGTGCATCCAGTTTGGTGAAAGGGAAAAAAGGGTGCTCTTAGCTAGAGGCTTCAGTTCTCAAATTGCAACTTCTGGAGACTAGACACCTGCAGGGTAATCTGATTGAGGTGTTTAAGGCCTTGAATGAATTGAGTAAGCTGAACATGAATGGCATTCTTCCTCTGGCTGAGACCACACACATGAGGGGGCATAAATTTAAGTTGAAGTAGGATAATTGTAGAATAGATGTATGGTAGTTTGCCTTTAGCCAGCAGGTGATTCATTGTTGAAACTGGCTTCCATCTGTTGCGGGAGTGCTTGGTTCTAATAAATTCAACGAAGAACTGTACAAATTCTTGCTGGGTATGTATAGGAGAGGTGTGTAGTGGTTTTTTTTCTTTTTTTTTGCTGATGTTATATAAGCTTTCTTTCTTGCATCATTTGCTACCTACTACTACATTAGAACTTAGAGCTAAAGTAATGGTTATGCCATTGTATAAATAACTGGCTAGACCACGTCAGGACAATTTCATAAATTTGAAACCGTATTTTGCTAAGTACATCTATTGGAAAGGGTTCAGAATAGAGACATTAGTTTGAGGATAAACAAAAGTTTTTCTTATCACAGAAAGATTGTATCTGTAAATTTCACTCTCTAGAAACAAAGCATCTGCATGGTGACCTAATCGAAGTGTAGATTACATGAACATAATGGTGTATAAATTTAAAGTGAAAAATTATTGATCTATCCTGGAGGGACAGTGCAAGGCTCATGGTGTAGAATTTTTCTCAATGTGATTTGTGCTTGTTGTCAGAGAAGACTGTTTTTACAGAGTTGGATACACTTAAATAGAGGGGCTGCAAGAATATTTGCTGATGCTATCGAGGCAGGGTTAGGTGGGTCAGAAAAACTGATAGCTTTGGAGGGTTACAAAGACTAATAGATTAACTAGAGCTACATGAGGGGGGGGGTGCCTCAGTAGCCAGGTGGGCAGGAGCAGCAGTGCGTAGCACATGCTTCTTGATCAGACCGGGGTTCGAACCCGTGACCACCAAATATGGAGGATGTAGAAAGTTCAGGGAATGACCGCTGCATATCCCCGGAGCAATATGGCCTTAGTTGCTAATGCTCCTAAAAACCAAATAACAACAAGCTACATGAGGCAGGTATGAAATTGATTCTTGCACTGCTAATATTCAACATGCAACAACCTGGAAAACAAGGTGTGAAGAAGAGGATTTCGAGCCCTGCTGTGGCTGATCAAGAAACAGTTAAATACATACATAAATAGTAAGGGTAACTAAGAGTAAGAGCAGGTGTGTGTATGCTTGCATATACACTATTGCTAGGAGCATAGTAAGTAAATTTGATAAATTTGAAGTACCGATTAAATCATCAGATGTAGACATTGTAGGGAGATCAGGGACATGGTCTCACTGATATTCCCACAATTATGCAGAATTTGAAGAATATGGGGAGTACAGTGTGTACAGACAGGAGAGGAAGGGGGACATATATGCTTAGTTAAGAAGCATATTAAATGTAAAGCAGTGCATCCAGTTGACACGTAAAGTTGACATGGGTGACCAGTGCAATGCTGAGTCAGTTTGGTGTGACATAAACACTGGTAAAACAAAAATGAGAGTAGGAGCTTGTTATAGGCCTAGTGACTTTGATGTATATAACAAAAAGCTATACAGAGAAATAGAATGCCAGTAAATCAGAATGTCTTATAATAGGGATTTTAACTTTCCAGATATAGACTGGAACTTGTGGTTTGGTGACTCACACACTTAGCAAGACTTTTTGGGTTTTTATTGGATGATGTTTCTTGATTGTTCAAGCAATAGTCTTGATCTGATTGTCAGTGGCAATTCTTCATACATTAAGAACCTGTAGGTAAATGGCCCTCTGCGTGGCAGTGATCACAGTGTGCTGATGTGGGATTTACTTAAAGACATAATTAGGGTAGGGAAGGGCTTTTGCTTCCTTAAAGGTGACTAGAGTAGGATCACAGATTTTAAAATCTGTACAATGGGACTGTCTGATATTTACAACAGAAAATTCTAAATGGTAAGCATTCGGGGAAATAATCATAGGAGCTACTAGATTTTTCATACCAACTAAGAAATACTGTTCAAGGCTTAGACGGATGTCAGATGAACTTATGAGACTTGTGGCAGAGAATAAGAATGCATATGAAGCATAGGGTAGATATAAACTAGTCTATAATCAAGTCAAAAGAAGGTTAGTCAAGCTGAGGCAACAGTATTTCGCATTTACATTTATACATGAGGAATTATTTAGATAAGGGACTGCCAGAAGTTTATCACACTAACAAGAAGCTAAATGATTTTGTGATAAGAGAGGAAAGTGGGAGAGTAGTTGATGCTAACCATGAAAAAAAAAGGTGCCTGGAGTGGTGGGATCTATCCAATTATATTAAGGGAGGCAGCAAAGGAGGTAAGCAAACTTAGCCATAATTATGAGAGCATCAGTGAATTCAGGGAAGGTCTCAATGGATTGCAAATGTATCCCTAGCCCACAAAGGTAGGAATCAAACGGAAACAGTGACTACATTATTTTCCAAGGGAAAATAAAGTAGTCACTGTTTAAAGAAGTGGTGGAGGATCATTTAGATAAGAATGCAATTATACTGCATTCACAACATAGCTTTGTGAAGGGTAAATGTTATCTGACTAGTCTGATTGATAATGTCAATCAGTCAACTAATCAACTGAATGCAAAAAAATAATTCTGATATATATTAAAGTTTGAGAAAAGCTTTTGATACTGTTACACATAAAGAACTACTGTATAAATTGAAGTAGTGTGTATTAAGGGCGAGTACCCCTGCTTTGAATAAAGGGATGGTTGAGTGGAAGTCAGAGTGGTTATTTTGAACACTGCTGTTCATGGACTAACGTTATTAGTGGAGTCCCATCCTCAGGTCCATTGCTGGGCCCATTGTTTTTTGTATTTATTAATGATAATTGATTTGTAAAATAATAAGGGAAGTTTACCTCAATAATGATATTGATGAAGCTATATCAACATTTAAGTTTGCAGATGGTACAAAGGTTTGAAGGGTTGTTAATGACAGTAATCAAAGGAAGCTATTGCAACATTTTTTAGAAAAATTAGGCAGATGGGCTGAGAAATTGCAGTTGAAGATTAACATTGACAAACGCAAGGTACTGCATGTGGGTGGCAGTAATCCCAGATTATCTATCAAATGTGTAGTACTAACCTATATAGCTTTTATGAGTGATATACAGGAACTTTTCCAGCAGGGAAGTGATTATCCCATTGAATATAGGCTTCATCTTGAGGTCTGCAGACTGGTCTGGAGGCTTCATTTTATGTGAGATATTGGTCTGCTATAATGATTGCAAAGAAGGGCAATGAAATGAGATTGAAGTAAATGAAAGGGTGGTCTTACCAAGACAGGCTTCAGGTCTCTAAATTGCAGTGTCTGGAGCTAGGCACTGCAAGGTAACATGATTAAGGTGTTTCAGGCTTTGAATTGATTTGGCATGCTAAATGCTGATGGCATCTTTCCTCTTGTTCAGAGTACACTCAATTATGAGGGTTCACAAATTCAAATTGAGGAAGGTTGGTTGTAGGATAGGTATGCAGAAGTTTGCATTCAGCCAGCAGTGATTGATTGTCGGAACAAACTTCCATCCAGTGGTATATTGAAGAAATTCAAGGAAGAAATAGACAGGTTATTGGAGGGGATGGGCAGGTGACCTGAAATTATGGGTTTTTTTTTTTTTTTTTTAACTGGAAACTGGTGAAGCAATGAGTACTTAAACTTGCATGGAGTGTAAAGAATTGCCGATGATTCTCAGACATTTTGTGGTACTTTCTGTACCCATTCTTTGGTGACTGTAATTTAGACTGCAGAACTGGTAAATTATGGTGATATGGTTACTCGTTAACTTGATTATATATTATTACTTTGTAATTTGATTACACTCTTTTTATTTGTTGAGGTCTAGTCTTGACTTAATTAACAGATAGTTGTTAGCAAACATCAGCCAAATAATTAAATTTTAAAAGTTTTGAATAATTTTACATTAGTGATTAATGGGATTAATAATGAATACTACACTCTTCTAATGCTGTCCTTACAAGTACAGCATTAGAGGCCTTGGTGCCAAGTGATCTGTGACTTCCTAGAGTGGTTTTACCCTTTCCTTATTTTATATCTCTTTATTAAGTCTTTCTGTTGATTAGCTCTACTTTTTAAAAGTATAAAAAGAGAGCCAGAAAAAGGAAAGTACATTTTTCTTTAATATTTATTAGTTTACTAACCGTATTAACTCCTATGCTTTGCCACAAGCAGCACTGCTCCTGCCTCTCCATTGTGGGACCAGTAACCTGGTTGGAAAAGCTAATCTCCCAGGGCAAAATGGAGCTGAAATGGATAAAGAATCATATCCAGCATTATGGCCTTTGAGCTCAAATACCACAGATTGTATAGCTCTGATTAAGATAATGCTCAACATAAGTTCTTGAAAAAATACAATCACCAACCAGAATATCTTACTTTCCTCGTTATACATTCCTTAACTAGTCAACTACTCTATTTTCAATAAGAATAAACAATACATCCTGATATTCCAAGCTGAGTAGAATTATATCACTATGCTGATGACCTCATGATCTCATGCCAAGCAAAAAATACGAATTCTATTTAGAGATAGCTTCAGATCTCAATTAACAAAATTGAGCAGTGGATGTCTTGCAATGGCCTATCGCTTATCAGCACAAAAATCTAACTGCTGTCATTTCTTTACCTCTTTCCAGTATTATCAGATTTATTGGCCTAATCCTGGACAAAAATGAAACTTCATACAACGTTATATAATTTAGTTTATTTAATTTTGTCTTATTCTATTTTAATTAAATTTTTTAGAAACATTGTTTTAAATATTTTTATACACTGTCTTACTGAAACATTAAAAACTATCCTATTTGTCAGACACATTTCAAACAAAATATACTCATACTGAGATCACATATCTGAGAACCATCTCTTTAAAAAATTTAAATATCTTCAAAGTACTATCTTCATCACCATATGGTGCTGACCAGTGGTGGGAATCAAAACTTTTTAAGAACCTGTTATCTTAAAAATAGATTAATATTTTATTTTTCCTTCAAGTACTTCCAAATTGCAAGTTTATTATTATCATACTGTTTATTTCCTCCATCTTTCACTCTTTTGTCATCGACTGTGTGGTTAACTCTTAGCCATGTTTGATTAGACAGAGTGGAGGTCCACGAATCCAGTTGAAGGCCAATCAGGTTAATCGTCATCAAATTTACAGCATTCTGGACTGTGAAGCAGGTTCTTTTATCTGAATATATAATATTCATCCTAGAAAAACTTCTTTCTGTCTCTGCAGAACTAATAGCAACTGTATTGATAATATTTTTTGCCTTTTGTATAGTACTTGGAATTTCATGGTTGTGGCAATTTTTTAGAAAACCTACCACGTAGTGTTGGAAATCATTGACGTTGATTTCATGATGGAAAAGTTTATGAAATTCACTAAGTTTTTCTTTGATAGATTTCCAAGGGACAACAAATTCAACAGTATTCCAACAGTCCAGTTCTAGTAATCTTACCACTTCATAAATTTTATTATCTCTATTCTCTGCATTATTTCTAGATTTTAAATTATCACAATCCATCAACTTGGCTTCCATATTTTTTATTATTGTTTCCAGTAGTTTTTGTCGAGGAAGGCTGACGTATTTTTGATTCTCAATGAAGCCAATACTAGTAAAAGAGTATTGATAGGACCAACTTTCTTCCCAAGGCTTCCAGTACTTTCGTTTTGCATTTCAAATGCTCTAATGGATCTTTTTGTTAATTTTTCGGCTCTTGTCAAACTTAAATTTCTGTTTCGAAGCCATTAGAATGTAAGGAAATTAATTCCAGTATATCTATCCTCAATGCTAAATCATCTATGAATAATTTATGTTGCAAAGTTGGGAGGCCATTCCTGAATATTGTTTATGTAAATAAAAATATTTGTACAAAGCTGGATAAGTGCACCATACAGCAAGTGTTGCTCTTAAGGTGCAAGCAGCCCATCTTGGTCCAAAAACTCCGCCAATCTTTGTAATTTCTATTAGAAAACAGGCCTTGTGTGTCGGATACTTCCAAGTTTCTTGTGACAACCGACTAACTGGTTAAAATAAATTTTTTAAATTAAAAATGATATATACATAAGATAAAACAGAAATAAAATAAGATAAAAGTGTTAAAATATAATATAATAAAAGCGTTAAAATAATATATATGTATATTTGTAATTTCTAGTCCAAGTTCTTCAGAAATTTTGAAAAGTTCCATTTGATTTTTGTTGGATTGGTGAAAAATTGTGTAGATTTTATCTATAAAGATTTTGAAGTGATTCACCTGTTTTATTTTGGTGATAGAATCATCTAAAACTAGTTGTAGGCATGATTTAAACAATCCAAATGATGACATCAGGAAAATCTTTTGTAAGTGTTGTGCTCACTCCTGATTTGCGACCAAGCATTAGACATGCACTACCACAACAGAATGCAATCAGGTTGTTTCTTAAATATCCAACATCATTCAAACTTTTTTAAAAAAATTTGGTATATAGTCTCAGCATCCTGTGCTTCCATCTCAACCAAATTGAGAAAAATTGTTGGTGACAGATTAGAATCTTCAACTTTGATAAAAGTTATGATCATTGGTTTATTGGATATGGTTAAAGCTTTGTGATGACACAAAGTTTTAAATTTTTTTTGATTATTTTAGTAAAAATATTTCCTTTTTAATTTCTCTTGCAATATGATCAACTATTTTAACAGCAGCTTTCCAAGAATGGAGTCCTAATCCCATATCCAACCCATTTTTTACTTGCAGTTCAGTCTCATCTTCTATACATCATTCTTTTCTTTCTTGGTGATTCCCTTCTCTCTCTCTCTCTCAGGGGTAACTCAATTTTTTTTTTTTTTTTTTTTGGCTGGTGCAGCAAAAGCCTCAGTCTTCTTTGCACCATAAGGCTAATAATATCAGAAAACGGTCTACTTCTTTTTGCTATGGAGTGAACTTTTGAAGACTCTACGTGTACTGATGATATATTTTTTGTTCATTTTATCTATGCATTTGCTAATTAAATCATCTGTACATCCTCCCAGTAGTTGTACACATACAGTGTGTCCTTGATGAAAAGTTTTTGTTCATCTTTTTTCTGAGAGATGCTTGCTGGATGGTTTAGTTTTTCCTGATGCCTCAATACTGCAACTTTTCCATTCCTTCAATACATGAATTCCCTTCATGTTTACGGAGTAAAATTTTGCGCACTGATCACAGTTTCTCGTTGCAAATGACCAAACCATTGTATTTCTTCTTAAATTCCTCAACTGCTTCTTATTCCAGTAATCAGGAAAACCTGGATCTTCATCTCTAACTTGTGCAATACTGGCTGACATTTCATTATGTGTTAGCAATAGATTTTTCTTGGAATATTCATTCAAAATTGCAGACCTTGGTTTTTTCTTGGAAAATTCCTCTGAAACTTGTTGCTTCATTTTGAGGCTGCAATATGTAAATTCTTTAGTTTTAATTATTTGATATAATAAATTCATAAACTATAAAATACAAAGGACTACATAAAACTTATTATATAAAATTTAATTTTAACTTCATAAACAATACAATTTAAATGAATGAACAAATATATTAGACTTGAGGATTCTGGCAGCATTAAAATAGCTGTCCTTCTTTAGAAAAGTGTTTTATTTATTTTTTCAATTTTAAGGAAAAATATATCGCTGTAACAAAGTTGGAAATGTTTGAATTTCGCATGAGGAATGTATCCCGCATAGGCACGTACTGACTCACAGCCATTTACTTTGCAGTAAAGATTGAATTAGAATTATCAGCAAAATCCTTTTGTCTTTCATATGTTGTTCATCAAACGCCAGGTGGTCAATTATTTAACTATCCATAAAATAGTCTGTCTAAACTTATCACTTTCGCTAATATCAGGTATTAAGTTCTGAAATTTGCCATATAACTGGCACTTTGAATTACATTTGTCAACCTATTTTCTTTATTTGCAGAAGGAAATATGTAAGTAGCAATAAATCTCCTTCATCACTGGAGCTATCGCACCATGGAACACCGCTCTCCATCACGACTAGAAATAGAATAGCTTAGGGCACAGAGTAGTGAGATATTACTACTCTGTGCCTCAGCCACAGAGTAGTAATACCTTACTACTCTGTGGCTGAGGGTATGTGTCCACCAGTGTGAAATAGGCAGAACATGGATGACAGCAACCAAACGTAGTGTAGTTCACATGGCATTTGGTGTGAAATAGCCTTCAGGGACCATTTCGGCAAACTCAGGAAATTCTAAGAACAGGTTTGTGTGAACCAGCTGAATCCCACCACTGGTGCTGACCAATATACTCTGCTTCATTTATATCGGATGTTAATCAGATCTCTCCTTATGGAGCTCCAGTCTATGATTCAGCTAGACACTACCCATCACAGTGCTCTAAGAATTGCCTTAGGGTAGGGTAACCACACGTCCTGTTTTTAACAGGATTTCCCCTTTTTCAGCCACTGATCCCATTCTCCTGAAAAAATGTAAACCAAATGTTCCGTTTTTTAAAAAATGCTTCCCATTTCTCTTTTCATAATCATCATCAGCCGTTTTCAATCCACTGCAGGATGAAGGCCTCTCCAGCAACTTTCCAGTTCCTTCTGTTTTATGCAGTGGCCATCCATTTACTACCCACAAACTCATGAATTTCATTTGTCTATCTCCATTGTTGTCTTCCAGGTTTTCTTCTAGCTTCTCTTATGTACCATTCTGTTATTTTCTTAGTCCATCTGTCATCATGTCTTTGAGCTATGTGTCCTGCCCAAGACCATTTTAGTTCTTTAGTTTTAAATAACAATGTCCTTTACTTGAGTTTGCTGCCTAATCCATGTGTTTCTCTTCTTATCTAACAGTGTGATTCCCAATATAATTCATTTCATTCTTCGCTGTGTAGTTCTCAGCTTCTCTTACATTCTTTTGGTGATTGCCCAAGTTTCACTTCCATGAGTCATGGGGGGCACCTTCATAGCCAGGTGGGCAGGAGCAGCAGTGCGTAGCGCACGCTTTTTGATTAGACAGGGGTTTGAGCCCATGACCACCAAATATGGAGGATGCGGAAAGGTCAGAGAATGACCACCGCATATCCCCAGAGCAATATGGCCTTAGTTGCTAATGCTCCTAAAAACCAAATAACAACAACAACAACATAAGTTATGGTGGGGAGTATACATTGGTTCATTGTTTTATGTTTCAGACAAATTGGGATATTACTCCTCAGTATGTGACTATATTTCCTGAATGCTATCCATCCAAAATTTATTCTTCTCTTGACTTTCAGCCATTTATCATTATTACAGCTAATGACTTGTCCCAGATAAGTATATGACTCCACCTTTTCAATTACTGCTCCTTCAATCATTATATCCCTTTCTGTGGCATACTTGTTCATCATTACTTTTGTTTTAGCCATATTCATCTTTAGTCCAAAATCCTTACTAACTCTGCATAACTGATTAAGATTTTCCTCTAATTCTTTGGGATCATTGCTTATTGACCACAATTTCATCCTCAAATCATAAATGGTTTAAGTATTCTCCATTCACATTGACTCATTTCTACGAATAGTCTAATCTTCTGAAAGCTTCCTCAAGAGAAGCAGTAAACAACTTCAGGGATATTATGTCTCCTTGTCGAACTCCTTTCTCAATTTTAAATTTACTACTGTCTTTGTATAGTCTAATAAAGCAGGTAGCATTCTCATATATTTTCTTCAAAATCGTAATACAGTAAACCCCCGCTATTCGCGGTTTCGCGTATTCGCGATCGCCGATTTAATATAAAATGAAACCTAAAAAAAATGTGAATTTTAAAGCGCCGTGAATATTTTCCGCCATAAAAAACATGGGCGTGGCTAAAATTATCTTGCCCGGTCAAAACAGCGCTCAGTGGGTGGGTGGGGGTAGAGGGGTGACAAAATCGCGAGCGTGGATGTTTCTCGCTAATCCTTGTTCAGAGTATGTATTATGCGTTTGTCATGGAAGGTTTCGTCGTTTGCTTTTAATTTATATGCTTATAAATTGAATAAATTTATCAATTTATAAATTGATATGCTTACAAAAATGATAAATCTACCGTTTTTTTTTGTTTTTTTTTTTTATGCCTTGTCTTTCCAGTGCTTGAAACATTGCCTTATATTGTATAGAGTCAAATGCCCTTTTATAATCCACAAATGCCAAGCATAATGGTGTTTTATATTCATTTGCTTTCTCCATTAGCTGCGATATTACGTGAAAGTGATCCATAGTTTAGAATCCTGTCCTGACCAACAGATGATGTTAACAACAGCAAATTCAAAATGGGAAGCTTTCAAAGAATTTATCTTGGAAGCTACTAGGCTTTACAAAATAACTAAGAAATATTGTTCAAGGTTTAGGTCTAAATGGAGGTCCCATGAACTAATGAGACATATGGCAGAGAAGAAAAATGCATGGGATACATATAAATTAATGGGTGAAATGGAAGCCTATGATACATATAAGCTGGTCTGTAACAAAGGAGATTAGGCTGGCAAAGACAGATTATGAGAAATCTTCGGCAAAGGATGCAAAGAAAAACAGCAAAGAGTTCTTTACCTGTGTAAACTCTAGAAGGATAGGGAATTTATTAGATTGGTTCACTCGATATTGATGGTTCAACTGTTGATGATCCTGCTCAGGTGGCTAACAAACTAAATGAGTATCTTGCATCTACATTCACATATGAGGAGTTATTCAGGGAGGGGAATGCCAGAGGTGAATTAAACTCTGGCACTGAGCTAGATGATTTTGTAATAACTGAGAGGAAAGTGGAAGAGAAATTGTTGAAGATAATATAAAAAAGGCACCTGGGGTGGATGGGATCTATCCAGTTATATTAAAGGAGGTAGCAAAGGAAGTAAGCAAACTCGTAGCCATAATTATGAGAGCTTCTTTGGACTCAGGGGAGGTCCATGGACTGGAGATGTGCAAATGTGACTCAATTCACAAAGGAGGATCAAAGTGCAACACAAGTAATTATAGACCTGTTAGCTTAACTTCTGTTCCAGGAAAATTAATGGAGGCACTGGTTAAAGAAGCACTGCAGGATCAAATTGGTCAGTCTTGGCTGACCAATTTGATTGGATACTATGATGTGGTCACAAAGGAACTGGATGCAAGGAATAACTTTGATATCATATATTTGAATCTTAGAAAGGCTTTTGATACTGTTGCACATGGAAGACTGCTGAACAAATTGGAGCAGTGTGGCATTGGAGTCAATTTTCTGCTTTGGATAAAGGGATGGTTGAGTGGGAGAAGACAGAGTGGTAATCAATGGACACTGCTCATCGTGGACTTATGTTATTAGTGGAGTCCCTCAGAGTTCAGTGTTGGGTCCACTGTTGTTTTCTGTATTTATTAATGATATTGATGATGGTATATTAAGCTTAATGTCCAAGTTTGCAGACGATACGAAGGTTGGCAGGGTTGTTAAGGACACTAATGGCAGTATGCTGCTCTAACAGGATCTAGAAAAGTTGAGCCCATCTCTTGCCACCTCTCAGCCCATCTGGGCTGAGAGGTGGCAAATGAAGTTTAACATTGATAAATGTAAAATCCGACATATGGGAAGCAATAACCCCAGAGTAACATATCAACTCTGGAGTACTACACTGACAGTGGTAGAGAACGAAAAGGACCTGGAGGTAATTGTGCAGGCAGATATGAAGTTTTCTGAGCAGTGCAGACGGTCTGCAAGAGTAGCTCATGGTGTCTTATCAATGATATACAGGAATTTTTCTAGCAGGGATAAGGAGGTGATTATTCCCTTGTATAAGGCAATGAGTCCTCATTTTAAGAAGGATATAGAGCTGCTGGAACGAGTACAGAGAAGTGCAGCAAGATTAGTGAATGAAACAAAGGGTTGCTCTTACGAAGAAAGGCTTAAGTTTTTCAAATTACAGTGTCTAGAGACTAGGCACCTGCGAGGTGATCTGATTGAGGTGTATAAATCCTTGAATGGTTTGAGCATGCTCAATGCTGATGGGATTTTCCCACTTGCTCAGAATAATCACCTGAGAGGGCATAAATTCAAATTGAGGAAAGATAGATGTAGGATAGATGTGTGGAAGTTTGCCTTTAGCCAGCGGGTAGTTGGTCAAACAGACTTCCATCCTTTGTTGTTGAAGTTGATAGCCTAAATAAATTTAAGGCTGAGCTGGATTTGGATTGAACGGAGGGGTAAAATGGAGCTTTTTTGTTTTTTTTTTGGCTGATACTGCATAAGCTTACTTTCTTGCATCATATGCCTCTGCTAATTCTATAGCCAGCGTGGTCTTTCGGTTGATTCTCGTCAAGTATTCTTTCTAATCTCTTAGTAATGACCCTTGTGAACAACTTGTAGATATGGGATAATAACCTAATTGGTCTATTACTTCCAATTTCTAATTTATCTCCTTTCTTATAGAACAAAATTATGATAGCATTATTCCACTTCTTAGATGTCACCCCTTTTCTAATGCACGTTTTGTAAAGAGGCTTGCCAGTTTTTGTGTCATGTGTCTTCCTTCCAATGTTAACAACTTTACAGGTTGGCTATTCCCAACCTCATATTGTTTGGCATTACAAGAATGCAAAATGGGATGACCTGCGAGATATCTTTTCTTCTTTTCCTTGGTCGGATTACTGTTTCGAAACTTCTGATGTCACTTTTTGCTCAGATCATGTCAGTGAAATTATTCTTGTAGGAATGAAATCCTTTATCCCACACTTCACTTTAAAATCTTGTCCTTTATCTAAACCTTGGTTTTCCAATAAATGTGCTGTTCAAGAGAAGAATATTGCATATAGTAATTGGCTTGTTTCTAATATTTTTAGATTCATTTTCTGCCCACACCAAAGCTTGCAACAATTGTAAAGCAGTCATTAATCAGGCCAAACTAGAGTTGAAAAGGTTAAGAGCAGAAAACTTGCTTCTTGCTCTAATGGTAGCCGAGCATTCTGGTCTCTTGCCAAAGCTATTGACCGCAACTTTTGCCCATCTCTGCTGCCACCTCTGTCCAAAACAGATGGTTCTGTTTTCACTTCAGCCAAGGATAAAGCTGACCTGATAGCATCCCATTTACCTTCCAACTCATGTATTAATTATCTTGGTAAAACACCTCCCACCATTCCCCACACACTCCATTCAGTGCCTCCTGTGGTCTTCCGTAAAAAGGATGTCAGAAGGATTTTGATGAATCTTGATGCTAAGAAAGCACCAGGTCACGAAGGTATTTCTCCACTTGTTCTCAGAACCTGTGCTCCTGAACTTACTCCTGTTCTTTGCCACCTTTTTTCACTTTCTTATTCCAAAGGTGTTTCTCCTTCTGGTTGGAAATGTGCTCATATCCAGCCAGTTCCTAAAAAGGGTGACAAATCCCTCCCATCCAGTTATCGTCCCATTGCACTTACTTCTACTCTTTCTAAAGTAATGGAGAAATCCATTAACCACCAACTCTTAAACTACCTAGAAACCTTCCATCTGATCAACGATCACCAGTATGGATTCCGTCAGTGTCGATCCACTGGTGATATTCTGGCTTATGTTACCCATTTATGGACTAATTCAATGGAAAAGTTCAGTGAAACACAAGCAGTTGCTCTTGACATCTCAAAGGCTTTCGATTGTGATTGCCATAAAGGTCTTCTAAAGAAGCTTCTATCTTAAGGTTTGCCAACTGTTTTTGTAATTGGTTATCCAGTTTTTTCTCAGATCGCTCACTGAATGTGATGGTAGATGGCTCTCTGTCTTCTAACTTCTCCACAAATGCCAGTGACCCCCAAGGTTTAGTTCTTTCCCCCCACTCTTTTCCTCTTGTATATTAATGACCTTCTTCCATTGACTGGAAATCATATCCATAGTTTTGCCGATGATAGCACATTGCATTCCACTTTCCATTTTGAGAAACCTTGTCCTGCTCAATCAGCTTCAACTTCTCGGAAATCTGTTACCAATTCCTTAAATACTGATCTCCAGGTAATTCTCCAGTGGGGCAAAGACAACTTAGCTGATTTTAATTCTTATATAACTCAGTCTTGTCTTATATCTCGCAAAAAGGATTGTTCTGCTCCTATGCTTACCTTTGGTGACCCTCCGATTTCTAGGAAAAATCATATATCTCTATTGGGGAAAACCCTGACTTCTAATCTCTCTTTGCACAAGCACATTACAAATGTTGCTTCCTCTGCATCTAAAAAACTTAGTTTTCCCTTTCGCTCTTGGTATTACAGTAAATCCCCCTGCTATTTGCGGGGGTTACGGTACTGAGAAATGCCTCAAATACTGAGTTATGGCTCCCATAGTAATAAAGGGGTTCCGTTCCAAAGTATGAAATATATAAGAAAAACTAGTCTAAAATTTTGTCTTTGTATGTGTTATATGTACCTTCATAATATGACTGTACATAGACAGTACATAGTAAAATGCAAGCATAAGGCATCGAAATGAAAATAAGAAACAATTTAATATTAAATGTAATATTTATTAGAAATTTTAAACAAATCTTTCAATCCAGCGCCTTTGCTATAGCTAAAAAACTTATCCCACCAGTTCTATCACCAGTTTCGCTAAAGTGTTGATAAAGGTGTTTTATCTCTAAATAGGCCTACAAGGCTGGGACAATTCATATTGAACAATTAGACTTTACACCAGCCAATATTCAAATAAACAAATTCCAATCCTGCCACTAAAACACTTTATTTACAATAAAATAAAACTGATGTGATTTAATTTACAATAAAATAGAAATATATAAAATATGATGATACAAACAATTAATAAAATACCATAACCGCTGTAGTGTATGCTTACATCCCCTCTTTGAAACCGTTGTTCTTGGGTGAGATGAACGGTTTCAGCTAGTGCGCTCCCGAGCCATTTCCGGTTCCGGTGCATAAATGGGAAATTCCAGCCATATTCCCGAGGAACCATGTGACGAGTGCCATGGATATTTAAGGATGTGCCACACAGCAGAAATATGCTGTTGAGAAAGGAGACCGCTGTCTCCGAAAGCTACAGTTGTTATGGTATTTTATTAACTGTTTTTATCACTTTTATCATCATATTTTATATTTTTTTATTTTATTGTAAATAAAGTGTTTTAGTTGCAGGATTGGAATTTGTTTATTTGATTTGAATACCGGCTGGTGTAAAGTCTAATTGTTCAATATAAAGGTGTTTTGCCTTTTCACGAGTGATGAGTGAACTTAAGGGAATTTTATTTTGAGTTCGGTCTTCTATCCACAGATTTAAAGCTTTTTCCATTTTTTCTAATTTAACACCACGAGTTGCAGAGCAAATTTTTGAAGCAATTAGCGCGTTTTCACGAACACTAAGGTGGATTTTTTTTTCCGATTTCTTGATTGATTGTACCATTGACTTATTGATTTTATAATGTTTTGCCACTGACGAGACACTTTCACCATTAGAAATTTTGTCTAATAACTGAATTTTACTCGCTAATGTCATCACCTTCTTTGATCTTTTCACAATTCCCTTGTTATTCGTAGCCATATTTTTGTAGGTTAGAAAAGAATTTGTCCACAATAAAGTCACTTTCTTCCGTTAACGCAGTCGAAAAAGCCTGTTTACACTAACACACTGCAAAACGGTAGATTTTTCACTTTTGTAAGCATATTAATTTATAAATTGATAAATTTATTCAATTTATAAGCATATAAATTAAAAGCAAACGACGAAACCTTCCATGACAAGCGCATACATAGCACATACTGAACAAGGATTAGCAAGAAACATCCACGCTCGCGATTTTGTCACCCCTCTCCCCCACCCACTGAGTGCTGTTTTGACCGGGAAAGATGATTTTAGCCATGCCCATGTTTTTTTATGGCGGAAAACGTTCACGGTGATTTAAAATTCACATTTTTTTAGGTTTCATTTTATATTAAATCAGCGACCGCGAATAGTGGGGGTTTACTGTACTTTTCTTCCAAACAGCTTCCAAACAAATCACAAATCCGCCCTACCATGGAATATTGTTCCCACATCTGGGGTTGTGCCCCCAAAACCTCTCTCAGGCTTCTTGATTCCGTTCAGAAGACGGCAGTTAGGTTAATTAATGATTCATCTCTAACAGAGTCTCTCCACTCGCTGTCTCATAGACGTACTGTTTCTGCTGCATGCCTCTTCTACAGATATTTCCATGGGCACTGTTCTTCTGAATTGGCTTCTATAATTCCCACTCTCTCTTTCAAAACAGTCCGAACACTTGCCACCACCAGCCAACATCCATTTACTGTCCAACTTCGAACTCACAGAACCAACTTTTCATCTTCCTCGTTTATTCATTCAACTGCCGTTTTTTGGAACAACCTTCCTTCATACGTATTTCCTGAAAATTGCAGTCTACAGAAGTTCAAGTCCAATGTCAACAAACATTTTCTGAACCTCCAACCCGAGCATGGTACTAAGTACTATAGGTTCTAATACTTCTCATGTTTGGGGTTTACATAATAAAAAAAAAAAAATAAAGTAACTTCATCTTTCCCCGGGGCTTCATTCCTCATCAGGACGGATATCAGGTATGTTGTATGTGTTACTTATTTGCGATCCATCTTCCCCACTGCTGGCATCATTCCCTCGCTCCTTGTATAATTCTCTATAGTAGTTTTCTGCTATTTGAATTATGCCATCTCTGCTATTTATATGTACACCATCGCTATTCATCAGTTTCAGTATCATTTGTCTTTCTCTATTACTGCTCATGGCTGCTGATTTAAATCCTTTGTTTTCCCTCAATGCTTATTCTACTTTTCTCATATTAAATCTTATATCCTCTCTGAGTCTCTTTCTAATGGCTTTGCATAACTCAGTATACTCAATTTTCTCCTTGTCAGTGTTTATCTTGCGCTTCATTTGTTGTCTTCGGTTTATCATGACAAGTGTTTCTTGACTAATTTTTTCTTCTTTGGATTTCTTTTTACCTATAGGTTTCTAGGGCTTTATCACTTTCAAAAAGTTGTAATATTCCTCGTTGATATCTTGGTCCTGAGCAGTCTGCAGAAGCGCAAACTAACTTGCTCTTAAGTTCCAGTACATACTGCTTTTTCTTCTCTTCTGTTATCTCAAAGACCTTTGTATTATTTACTCTAGTCAGTTTTTTCCTTTCTTTTCTTACATCTATATCAAGTGTGCATCTTACCATTCTGTGATCACTTCCAACATTTACCTTGTTCAGGGCAGTAATATCATTCATGATATATCTTCTGTTAGTGAGGATGAAGTTGATTTCATTAGTTGTTAATCCATTTGCACTCTTCCATGTCGACTTTCTGTTCACCCTTTTCTTGAAAAAAGTGTTCATTTCTTTCACCAATTCCAGAATTTCCTATAGTTCCCCTTTCTGTGCTGTTTTGTCTCTTTTTAATCTTAGCATTGAAGTCACCCATAATGATAGTGTAGTGAGTTTTCTGTTCATCTAGAAGACTCAATTTCAGTGTTCCTTTCTACAACCTCTTCATCATCATGGATCGATGTTGATGCATAAATCATTATAACCTTTAGCTTATACCTCTTAGAAATCCTGAGTAGTAGCCTTGACACCCTTGGTTGACATACTGTTGAATTCCAAAATGTTGTTTTTTATATCTTTATGGATCATTTTTTGTAAACTCTAATCTAACTGTACAATTGTTTGCAAATGAGTAAAGAGGCTTACCCTATTTTCAATAGATGGGTACTATAATCCAGTAAGATGTGATTCAGATGGCTTTCACATAGTTTCCACAAGTGGCATTATAATGCACAGTCAAGAATATGACAGTCGACTTTTGTTTGTAGCATGGCTGATGCGATAGACACATGCAAATGAATTCTAGTATTTTCTCTGGTGTTTTTCAAAGTATTGATCCGTTTGGTGGTGATGTAAACTCAGTAACATTACTTGAAGGGTCTAATAATTAATTATAAATTCAGTATTTTGACAATAGGTCGTGAGAAGCCCAAGCATAAGTGTAGTTTCACGGACACGTTGAAACAAGAATTCCCTTTCGTAACTGAAAGTCATAATGTTAACTGTAAAGTTTTATGCACTGTACAGCTGAATTTTCTGTTGAACATGGTGGTCGTTCAGATATTAAACAGCACACTGCTAAAAAGAAGCACAAATAAGCAGTTGCAGCAAAAATTGCAAGCCATAAACTAACCTCATTCATGACAAAACAAGATGTAAATGGTGAATGGAAACATCTTGCTGCACAGCACAAGAAGGATTTCTAGCTTTCCATAGTGTCAAGCATAAACATTCATTTAGATCAGTGGATTGCACATCTACCATCGTACAAAACTTATTCTCAAAACATTTCACATGTATGTGCAAGAACAAAATGTGAAAGTATAGTTGTGAATGTACCGGCTCCATTTGTATTTCGTGAAGCGATGAATGACTTACGTGAGGCAAAATATGTATCTGTTATGTTAGATTCATCAAATCACTCAAGACTGAAGTTGGTCCCAGTTTTTGGCAAGTTATTTTATACCTATTAAAGGAATACAAGTGAAATTGTTGGAATTACAAAATCTCGTAGGAGAAATGTCTGGGATATTAGTGGATTGCATTCTGTCCATATTGGAGAAATACAAGTTAACCAACAAGATAGCATTTTGTGGTGACATCTGCAACACCAACTTTGGAGGCATTGTGAAAGAGGCAAGAATAATGTCTTTCGTAAGATAAGCAAGAACATGAAAATGGACATCTTAGGAGTATGCTGTGCTGCACATATGCATAATGCTTTGCAAACAAGTGCTGATACTTTGCCAATTGATGTGGAATCAATTATTAACAAAGTAAAAGAGAATGGGCCCGAGGCACTGAAATCCTTTTGCAATTTTGTAGAAGGGGGATACAAGCAACTTTTAGGAAGTGTGAAGATGTAATGGCTTTCATTGCTACCTGCAGTGGAAAGAATAATCAAGATGTTTGATGGTCTCAAGTCATATTTCTATCACAAGATAAAAGCCCAAACTCTTGAGGGATTTTTTTAATAATCCACAGTCCCTTCTCTGGTCCAAGTTCATTCATAGCCAACTTAAAATGTGTAATAACACTATCAAAAAGATTGAACGAGAGGAAATTTGTGGCAGTGAGTGACACAAGAACTGATTGCCCTGACATAACAAATGCTCAATAGAAAGGAGCAACATTTTTTTTTTTTACATCTGCTTCCTGGACCTCAAAATCCAACTGGTAGATGATGGTCATCAGAGATGTTGAATTTGCTGAAACTGTTATCACTTTCTATAATACGTTCCTAGAATATGCGTAAAACTCGGCCAAGCCTTTTGCAGAGATATATGACTTTAAATGGGTTTTGTGTGATTTCCCTTAATCTTGGTGTGTCCAAAACATATCCAAAATTGACACCAAAATACTAAAAGTAATAGATGAAGACGAACTATTCAATGAAGTGAATCATGTGAATCTAAGGTTGATCATTGGAAGAAATGTGGTGTGACGACTAGCAATAGGTGGACTAAGACAGTTCAGACAATGAAAAATGAAGACATTAGATTTGGGAACATAATACGTATTGTGAGTTTTGTGTTAGGAATACCAGGCGCAAATGCATCATTAGAGAGAGTGTTTTCTTTAATGAATGCATTTTGGACTGATGAAAGGAACCAGCTGGCCATTGAAACTGTACAGGCAATATTAATAACAAATATTAATAACATTTTAAGGACATTTCTTGTATGGACTTTTAAAATTTCATAAAGGAACAATCAAACCTTTTGGAAGAAATTTAGTCATCGAAAAAATATGACAAAAATATTAATAGTGTATATCCTGGACCGTCTGCTTAGTAAAGATTTGTGTAATTTGACAATTTTAGTGTGAGACTATGACAGCAAGAAATGTGCAAGTAACCTATATTAATTTTAATCAAGCTAAACAGTTATGGCTAGTTGGCATGAAACGAGTACAAGAGGATCCTTTTAACTAATATGACACTCGAATCATGTCAGCTCGCCATGAGTGTCCCTTTTTTTTTTTTTTGTTTTTTTTTTTTATAAATCTGGTCACTGTGCATTAGGGGCATTCAAAACATTCCCTGTACACAGTCTATATATAGAAGTACATGAGTCTCCTCTCAATCTTTGGGAAATGTTGCTACTCAACTATGAAGGAATACAGTCTTCCTTCCTCTCTGGCCATACTTATTTCAGCCCCAGTGGATCATGTTTTTTAGCAACAATCCAATCGGAAAAAGGTTACTACAGTTAATGCAATGCTGGAATTTTCTATATGGATAATATCTCAGAAATCAAACACATATAAACCTCCATTGTCGGAGTATATGCCGTTCTTTGATTTCTCTTTCCAACAATGGGTAAAAAAGCAATCAGCAGATCTCACCATCAGGAAACTCCATGCTGCATATGTAGCTATAAATCCTCAGAATTGCCAATTATATATACAAATGGTTCAAAAACAAGTATGACAGTAGGTGCAGTTTCTTCCATCTTTTCTAGTTCTGTGTCCCTTATGAAGGAATATGTCTACTTCAGTCTGTCCAGTAAAAAAACAATGATCTATTCTGACTCTTTGAGTGCAATAACATCATTAAAAAATCCATCCAAGACAATCCACCTTGTCTTGAAGCAAATTAGATCGCAACTAATTGTGTTACATGCTGTTAACCAGTCAGTCACTTTCTGTTAGATACCAGGTCATACAGACATCAAAGGAAATGAATATGCAGATAAGCTGCTAAACATCCAACAACTGCATACTCTCCTTACTACCAAGTGCTGTATATAGACTACAAATCAGTTATAAAAAAACGTGTGTGAAGAGCAATGGTTGGAAATCTGGCGGTCTCGGGGTGGCAATAAGCTGCTGCAATTTAAAGGAACTCTGTTGTGGGTGCAAGGGATCAGATATGCAAGAGGAGGCAATCCTGACCAAGACATGTATTGGGCACACACACATTTTACCCTTATTTTCTGCTCATGGGGATGGATCTGCCTCTTTGTACATATTGTCAGTATTTATGCCTCTGCTACGGCAGCCATTCCTACTGGGTGGCAGTGATCACAGTATGCTAATGTGGAATTTAATAAAAGACTACTGTCAAGGTAAAGGGAAAGACTTTTGCTCTCATGAGGGTGACTACAGTGGTCCCGAACAGTTTTTAAATTCTGTGCAGTGGGGTCAACTTATGATGTTACCAACAGCCCCTTAGAATTTGCTGTTGGTAACATCATAAGTTGGTCCCACTGCACAGAATTTGGCAGCTAACTTCTCTGCAGTGGCAGAGAAGTTAGCCGTCAAACTGATGTCTAATTTGGAAACATCCAAACCCCTATTCTTCTTCTAAATATCCTTACCCTCAGTGACAAACAAACTGAGTGACTAACTTAAGATTGGTCCAGAAGACCTTAATTAGAGTTTTAATTCCATACTTTTTTAGTTTAAGAGTAGAGTACAGAACATGCAAATATAATGAATTGTAAACCACTGTTTTGGTATGTGATGGTATCATAAGGACAACATTACAGGAGTGTAAGTAGTCATCGTTTTTCAGTAGGAGGGGTTATTCTCTTAGTTAAGAAGCATATTAACTCTAAGACAGTACATCCAGTCAACATGGGTGACCATTGCAATGTTGAGTCATTTTGGTATGAGATAAGCACTTGGAAAACAAAACTAGTAGAAGTGTGTTATTCTGCCCTTCTAACATGTGGCAGAAATAAATCAGTCTTTAATCAAGTCACAAAGGAGGGACAGGTTAAGGCAGATTATGTGAAGTGTCTGGCAAAGAAAAGCAGCAAAGGCTTCTATTAAAAATAGAAGAAGGAATTAAATCATATTGGGCCACGATGTCAGTGGGCTATTGATGACTTTGCTCAGGTTCCTGACAAATTGAATCAGTATTTTGCCCCTACATTCACAAATGAGGAATTCTTTAGCTCCTGGGGGGCACCTCCATAGCCAGGTGGGAAGGAGCAACAGTGCGAAGCACATGCTTCTTGATTAGACCGGGGTTCGAGCCCGTCACCACCAAATACGGAGGAAGTGGAAAGATCAGGGAATGACCACCGCATATTCCCGGAGCAATATGACCTTAGTTGCTAATGCTCCTAAAAACCAAATAACAACAACAACAACCTGGGTGGGGAGCTAAATGACTTTGTGATAACTGAAAGGAAAATGGACAAGGAATGGATGAAGTTGAACATAAATAAAGCACCTGGGATGGATATGATATATTCAATCATATTAAGACAGGCTGCAAAGGGGGTAAGCAAGCCTTTAGCCATAATTATGAGAGCATGCATGGATTCAGAGGAGGTCCCTATGGACTGGAGATGTGCGAATGCATCCCCAATTCATAAAAGGAAGATAAAAAGGTGACGTGAGTAATTACAGATCTGCTAGCTGAATGTCTCTTCCAGGGAAAATAATGGAGTCACTGGTTAAAGAAATAGTACCATCTGGACAGAATGCAATCATAATGCAGTCACAGCATAGATTTGTTAAGGGGCAGTCCTGTCTAATCAATCTTGATGGGTCACTATGAGGCAGTGACCAAGGGACTGGATGCAAAAAAAATAATTTTGATATCATATACAGTGGATCCCCTCTGCCGATTTATAATATTAATCCGTTCCTGTGACAACATTGTATGTGAAAATATCGTAATGTGAACTCAATAATGCACTGTTTTTTGGTAATTCATTCCGAGACCTTGAAATTTTCGCTGTATAACTAAGCTGTTTATCTCTCTAAAAGATGATTTTTATAATGGAAATTGTACATATTGATTAAAACTTATATATTGATTAAAGTGTACTACACTTTCATCGTTATCATGTTCAGTTATAAGAATCAATTTTTAATGCCTGTGATATTTTTCTGGAGGTCACCACCATAAAACAATAAAAACAATTTTTCCAGTTTATTGGGCTTTTCCATTAGCCCAATCTGTTATAAATGGGTAGTAAACTTGAGATAATACCAATAGCTGGAATTCAGTGGGTTTTTACGTTATTATGGTGAAATGTGTTTCCCCTTCCACGAAATCTTCAATCATATAAAAAAACAAATAAGATTCTTCTCTTATTTAGTATGGGCTTGGCACACCCAGGGTCCTGAGCTGGATATCATCATTCTTCTCTTGGTGATTTCTCTCTCAGGGTAACTCAGATTTTTTTTTTTTTTTTGGTCTGGTGCAGCAAAAGCCACAGGCTTCCTTGCGCCATATGGCTAATAATGATAATGTTTTTCAGATTCTTCCCTTCATTCCTATTTTTTAAGCTTTGTAAACTTGTTATTCCGTATCTCACTTGCATGTATCGTGTTAGTCACAATTTATGTATGCCATGTTTGTTATTGATTGCATTTTTTATTATTATTATTGTTTTAAATTTTACATCCCCCCCCCCCAAAAAAGTTATTGAATAGAAATATCAATTAGTTAGCATGTATATATTACAGTATTATTAAGCTATTACATAAGCGTAAATTTATTTTGCTGACCTCTGGAAAATATTCTTCCAATTTTCCTGTACCGTGTAATTTTGTTAATTGGTAACATAATAAAGGATAAATTTGTGCTTTATATCTTTACTTTTATAGCCTATGGATAATATTCCTTCTATTTTTGCTTATTAGAACTGCCATTTATTATTATTAAAATTCAAATTGCAAATGTGATTACAATGACCAATGCTTACTACATATTGTAAAGTGATTTGATTGTACAATGAATCAATTGTAAGGCAAGGGTCCACTGTACTTGGATTTCAGGAAGGGTTTTGATACTGTTGCACATAAAAAAAAAAAAAAAGGGGGGGGAAAAGCTGTATAAACAGGAGCAATGTGGCATTGAGAGCTAATTACTGAAATTGATAAAGGGATGGTTAATTGGAAGAAGACAAAGAGTGGTTATCAATGGGCTCTTTGTGGGCAAATGTTATCAGTGGAATCCACCAGGCCATAAGACTTACTAGGGAAACCCTGGAGGCCAGTGTAATTTTCAGTTTTATACCCTGACCTCCAATACATTCTATTTGTTGACTAATATCTGAAAACTAAATGTACAAAAATCATAGTAAGAAACTAGATTATTAAAAAATCATAATAAGAGTGGATAATTACTCTAGCACACACTTCCTCACAATATGGCCATAAACACTAGTATGAGACCACTACAAGTTTTTTCCAGTAAGAATTTTTGACCCAGTCCACCTCTAGGCCCATATTTGATGCTATTGATGATATTAATAACATTAATGATATTGATGAAGGTATATCAGTTGCTGGAGAGGCCTTCATCGTGCAGTGGATTGAAAATGTCAATGTCAAAGTTTGCAGATGATACAAAGATTGGCAGGGTGGTTAACAACAGTAATCAGGGTGAGCTACTGCAACAGGATCTAGGAAATTTGTCAATGGCCTGAGAAATGGCAGTTGAAATTTAACATTGACAGATGCAGGGTATTGCATATGGGTAGCAGTTAATCCCAGAGTAACTTATCAGCTGTGTGGTACTACACCCAGGATAGTGGAAAATGAGAAATACCTGGGGTAATTGTGCAGTTAGATGCCCAGACAGCTCATGGGGTTTTGCTAATGATATAGAGAAACTTTGCTAGAACACGGCACACACAAATTGCAAGTAACACAATACGCGCAAGTGAGAACGGAGTAATGAGTTACAAAGCTTTAAAAATAGGAATGAAGAGAAGATCTGAAAATTAATTTTTTTATATGATTGAAGATTTCATGGAAGTGTAAACACATTTCATCATAATAACCCACAGAATTCCAGTCGGTATTATCGAAAATTCAATAAGATCGAGTTTACTGTCCGTTTATGATAGATTTCACTAACAGAAAAGCCCAATAAACAGGTGACTGCTAATTGTTTTTATTATTTTATGGTTGTGATCTCCAGAATTTCGACCGAACCACGTGGTGCCGTCGGAGACAATCGTAGGGTATTCTCCAGTGCTGCAGTCTCCTGCCCTGATTAAACGGCATGCTGTCCCAATTAAGCGAAGTAACCCTGGCTATTTTCTCGGTTGGTTTCTGTTTTTTAAGATTTTCCCCAAATAAACGGCTGCCCCGATTAATCGGTGGCCCAAATAACCGTAATCCACTGTATTATTATTATTAGCCATATGGTGCAAGGAAGCCTGAGAATTATGCTGCACCAGCCAAAAAAAATTTCTGAGTTTCCCTGAGAGAGAGAGAGAAGTAGAAGGAAATCATATTTAGCTTCAATGATTTATTTTCCACCTTCTTGGTTAATACAAAATCATATAGCTCTCTGGTAGAATTTGATGCACTTCTGGCATCCTCATTCCTAAAAAAATTACTCATGTGTGAATGTGGATACAAAATACTTATTCAGTTTGTCAGAAATCTGAGCAGAATCATGAAACAGTTAAACCATTCAAATCTAGTGGACCAATATGATTCATCCGTTCGTTCTAGTGTTTACTTAAGTAAAAATTACATCACCTATTAGGCAAACCTGTTATCTAATGAAAGCTGGAGGCACTTCTAAATCACTTCCCCATACCCCAAATGGCATATCCACCGAATTTCACAGGGCTATCTCTAACCGTTTTGACACTAGAGTCTCCCGGACAGGGAAACTTATTTTCTAACTGTCCAGTATATATTCCCCCCCTCCCCATACATATCACATGGGCTATCCATAAACCACATATTTTAGCTGAAGTACTGGATAGTGTTGCTTTTTAATTTTTTTATAAATCAAGAATTATTACTATGTGCTAACTTACATGAAATGTGAAACATGCTGCTTACATTAACCGACGTTTTAAATTTTTTTTTTTCTAAATTGGCTGTTTGTTCATTAATTTGCAGGAAGAAGATGCTGACTTGCCTACTTTTCCATTAGTTCCTGCTGACAAAGTATTATATTCTTCTGATTTAGAAGATGAATGGCGCAAGACAAGTCAGCCATTTGATGTGCAAGTTCCTAAGAAGAGCAGGATAAAATACAGTAAGTGATATCCATGTGTTTGTGTAAGGTCTTTCACATGCCTCTATTACTACTATTATTATAAATTTTTGGATGAATTCTAGGTCTCAAACTGAAGTAAAAAGTTCATATAAACAAAGGTAAAAAAATCCTTTGGATTTCAGTTAGAGGATTATTTAAAGAAAAAAGCAAGCAGTAAACATTATTACAAATGAATGACATATATGCGCCTAAAAGTCTTTCATCCTCCCTAGAATGTTTCCTCTAGCAAATGTTACATTCCATAAGAAATTTTGAACACTTACTGTAAACTTTGTATTCATGTATAATAAAATTCTTTATGTAATAACTTTTTTTTTTTTTCATATCGTTTTGACACATTTATATAAAAATTTCATGTTAGTTTTCTACCTGTCCATTTTAAAAAAATTTGACAACCCTTTGAGGTTCACAAAGTACTGCTATAAATTCTACAAAGGATTTTGTAATAATTAAAATAAATATAATAGAAAACTGTTGTTTATATAATTTATTCATTGATACTGAGCACTGCTATTCAGAATAGCTACCACTAGCCTTTAACTTCTGACACTAAGGTATGAACTGTGCAGAGGAAACATTTTGAGCTCCTTGGGAACAAATAAGTGTTTTGGACACTTTTGTCGTATTTTTACTTAATTGGCATATTAAACTGTGTTCACTAAATAGTTTGATAGTCTTAGTTGTGTTTATCAGCTTATTTTTAAATTTAGTTAAAATTTTTTTATGTTACGACTTAATATTCGTAGAGCTTTTGTGTCGGTAATTTGATGTGAATAACATAGCACGTAACTAGTAGTGTAAGATATATTGTTGTCATGCGGCACCAGGGGTTCACCCCATCTCCGTGTTGCTTTCTTTGTGGGGGTACCAGTTTGCTGGGAATGCCAGAGGTTTAAAAGTTTGTGGGTTTTGTACCTGTGTAATGTCATGCATCATTGTTCATCTGGTCATTTAGCCGCTGGAGCCCAGTGTTGCCCCACCTTCACCCCGTGGAGGCAGACCAGGAACCCAGTAGACTTAAGTTACTCTGGCAGCTGCCACGTAATTTCCTGAGATTTCAGTGGCTAGGACCTAAGAAAAAAAAAAAAAAAACCTATAATATATATGCATCTATGCAGTCGTAATTACTTTGGATGTTTGCATGCAGCACATGTGCATGCATTCATATGGCAGGAGCAGGGCAGTGCGTGGGATAATTAGGGCGAAAATTATTTATGGGCTAGATTAAATTTAGTGTGTAGGGCGTTCGCGTCGTGTATAGGTAGGGGCGCGTGTGTGTGTGTACTGTGTCGGGGTGGTTCCCAGGCATATGCCCTTCTCCACCTAAATCATTCAAGTAACAGAAAAACTGTAAAATGGGCCTGATATTTAGCTAAGAAATTGAAAATCCAAAACGAGAAAAATTTTGAGATGGTTACTAATTATAGGTAGGGGGAGACAGAAGAAATTCTCCCAGGTGGTCAGTGAGGCATGCCCGTGCCTCACTAGAAGGAAAGGTGGGGTAGCAGGGGGGGCGAGGTGACTGGTCGTCTCGTCCCCCTGCCAGGAAGGGGTATTAAAGGAGAGCCAGGCTAGTGCTTGGCTCAGGCTGCCAGAACGGCTGCTATTCATCCTTCATTCAGTTTTTTTGTGTATCTTCATGGTTGCTTGGTAGGTCATCTTTGGTGTTATGCACATTTTGGCTTCTAGCCATTATGTGGCTAGTGTGCATTCAGGTCCCGTCTTCTTCTTTTGTACAAGTCTTCAGCGAACTTTGAGAAGGCAATATATTCCTGTCTCCTGTTCAGGAAGTGTTGTTCTCTCTCTCTGGGCAAAAAGGTAATCCAGGTGAATGAGCTGGCAGCGGAGGTCATCATAAAGCTGGCATTCATGCATGAGGTGGTGCCAGCTCTCCAACTCTCCACAACATCAAGTAGGGTCATCTGTAATGCTCAGTGCTGTAAGCTTAGCCCTTAAAGACACCATGTCCTGTTAGCAGGAAGGTCTGCTTGGAGTCCCGGCGTGAACCATGCTGGAGCCATTGGGTAGAGTTTTCCAACATGGGGAAGAATCGTTTGGGGAATTCTCCTATCTGGTTTGCCAGGTCTGCATGATTTGTAAGTCTCTCTTTCTCAGTAAAACGGTTTGTGGTAGGATCTGCGTCAAAACCGGCAAAGGTACAGGCTCTTTCTTTGGAGAGTTCATATAATACTCCACATTTAGCTACTTTGAGGTTCAAAGGTAGGCTTCCCACCAGCACCTGCAGTGCATGGGTGCTAACTGTGCTGCAGGTCCGGGTTATAGCAAGCAGGATGGCTCTATGGATAGTCAAGGATTCTGCAATTTACAGCCATGGTAACTTTTGGGTACTATGCTCCGGAAGCATAGGTAGCTATCGGCAGGAAGGTGGCTTTGTAAAACAGCTTGAGGGTCTTCTTTTTCAATCCCCAGTCCCTTTTTGTGACTCTGGTAACAAGGGCTGTATAGCCCCTTGTTTCCAGAGATGTATTTCTTTCAGATGTATTTCAAGTGTGCCTGGAAGGAGAGAGTGGGGTCCAGTATTACTCCCAGGTATCTAAGTTCCTTGGAAAGTCGTAGTGTGATACCATCAATCTTAATCTGTGGGGGTCTCCTGTAATCTAGGGCACCCTTGAGGAGAATGGAGTCCGTTTTGGTTGCAGGGATTCTAAGGAAGTGGATGTTGGTCTACTCTTGTAGGATTTTAAGGGCATGATTTTTCCTTTCTTTCCAGCTGGATTTTGCAATTTGTCTTTATCATCAGGATGAGGTCGTCTGCAAAGGCTTGTGAAGATGCCTCTCCAGTATTGGTATTTAGGAATTCATCCAAGACTATGTTCCATAACGTGAATCCTAAAACAGAGCCTTGTGAACAGCCTCTGTTGATTTTTCTGGTGAGTATTTTATATGGAGTAGTCAACATGATGGGTCTACTGGAGAGGTAGCTTTGGATTACTCCATAGAGGTTGCCTGGCATCCCAGTCCCCCGGAGCCGGGCTAGGACTCTCAGCCACCAAAGGGTGTTGAACGCCCCAGCGAAGTCGATAGAGATAGCCAGGAAGTATTTGTTTTCTGTGGCAGCTGCACGTGCAAGGAGGTTCTTCAGGGCATCTACAGTCGACGTTCCCAGTCTAAAGCCATACTGTTTGGGGACATTAGGTTTGCCTGTAGGTAGTGAGCCTGTATTGTGATTAACAGGAGTCGTACCAAGAGTTTACTGCAGACTGTTTAATAGGGCTATTGGTCTGTAGGAAGTCGGTTTGTCTGGTGGTTTTGTCAAGTTTTTAATTATGAGTTTAATATTTGCTTTTTTCCAGTCCTTCAGATAGGTCCCAGTTTGGAGACATAGATTGAAGAGGTTCAGTAGCATATCGTAGGCTTCCTGATGATTTCCGGCTCCAAGAGGTCCGGACCCGGACATTTCTTACTTTTAATAAGGTGCGCAGCTGCGTGTAATTCCTCTATTGTGAAATCCGGTTCCGTCTTCTGTTCGGTAGTCATCATTCTCTGTGCACATCTTGATTTGTTGGGGTGTCTGCAGGTCTACATGAGGGTGGAAGGTTGCATCCAAAATATTGTTGACAGATGCCTCCCAAAAATTGGTAGCATCTCCCTGTGGTGTTATGGTGGTTGAAATTATCTCTCCCCTGGGGAGTTTATTAGACCACTCCCCAGGGGTCAGTGTTGCCAGTGTTTGCGACCAGATTTTCCCACAAGAGTTGTTTACTTCTGCGTATGAGCGAGGTGTACTGGTTTCTGGCCTCCTTGTAAATATTCTGCAGTGCAACCACTTCAGGGGCAGGCCAGGATCGGCTGATTCTCTGGAATGCTTTTCGTTTGTCCTGGACTTCTCTTCGGAGCCTCTGGAGCTCCGAACTCCCATGGTACAGCACCTGAGGCAGGTTTTCTTCGTTTTATGGCAGAATTCGCTGCTTTAGTGATGATTGCTGTGACATTTTGGTCAGGGTCTTGGTTTGTTTGAATTGCAGCTTGCTGTGTATCTTTTTCTGTAGAGTGTCTCTGAACTGGTTCCAGTTTGCAGTGTTCAGCACATATCTGTGCAGCATTTTTCTCTCAGGATATTGTCTTTGATGGTCTCTGTTGAGTTGGAAGGTCAGGACCCTGTGGTCGGACGTTGTCCAGGCATCCTGAACCGTCCAGTCTGTTATTATTGCCAGCAATATTCCTAGTGGCTAGGGAGACATCGATGGTTGATTCTCATCGTAGGTTGCAGTAAGTCGGTAGTTGATTAGGTTGGTTTAGCACTGTTATCGTTGATGTTGCTAGGAATTCCTCCAGGCACTGCCCATTCCTTGTCCCCTGCCTGTCCGGGGTATGGCTGTACCAAGCTGGTGACCTACGGTTCACGTCCGCTCTTATTATTAGTTTCTGGTTGGGGAGGTAACTGTTATATCTGGGTTTCTGACCACAATAGCAGCCCAGGGGATTTCATTTTCAGGCTGTATGATCTTGTATCGTAGGGAGTATCCCTTTACTTGATTGGCAGCTGTGTATGGTTCTTGGAGTATGATGATATCTATTATTTTCGTCGTTGACTTTCATCCTGACCTGGTCGGCCACTGCCCTGGTTCTATAAGTGTTTAGCTGGAAGAATTTGATTACTTTAGTGTTGAATTTTTTATGGTGTGGTGCCATAATCTGTTCTGGATTGGGTCAAGCTCTTGTATTTTTGGTATATGGGACACATGCTGTCTCCGAGGGAATGGGAGGCATCCATTTTCTGACTTCTGCAGTTCTGTAGTCTGTGCTCTTATTTGGGCAGTCGGTGAAGTTGTGGCCCTTGCCAACGCAGTGGCCACAGGTTCGCACAGCCTGGGAGCATGTGTGTGACATGTGTCCGAACTTGCAGTAGTTGTTGGCATTTGATGATACCCACATGTTCGCGGAATTGGTGGCTACCCCAATGTATATAAACTCTAGTCTGATTTATAAGTATTTGCCAAGCTACCGGGCTAAGTTCTACAGACCGGTTGACTGTGCTTGAGGACTTGGTCTTGATGGTGTGCTTGGGTGTCACATGATCATTTAGATTTTGATCTGGCAAATGTTTGGACAGATTTCTGTCAAACAATTCTCTTGCGACCTCCTCGGGTTTGATATCCTTATCTAGGTTGTATATAAGGATGGAGAGCCCCTTCCTTCTTGTGGGCTCAGCTCTGAGCCCCAAGGTTGCGATCTTGGGGGTTGGCTATTATTTCGTTTATTTCCTCTGTGTTCTCTGTTTCGATGACCACCCCTGGATTCCTTGTCTTTCGCACCGATTTTATTTTCGTGGTTCTTAGATCATCGGAGAGTTTATCAATTATTGCCTGCTTAATGCCTTCATTAGAATGTTTGTCCTCCTTATTAAGGGGTCTCAACACAA
Source organism: Mastigoproctus giganteus (assembly GCF_048544385.1). Lineage (NCBI taxonomy): Eukaryota > Metazoa > Arthropoda > Arachnida > Uropygi > Thelyphonidae > Mastigoproctus > Mastigoproctus giganteus. The sequence goes on along the minus strand of NC_143585.1, from coordinate 132,505,077 downwards.
CATGGTTAGGTGGCCGAGTGGTGGATTTCTCCTTGGCTTGTATTGGTTGGGTGGATGTGTGGTTACACTGAGCCAGTGTCCTCAGTGCATCTGCATAGGAGAGAGCACGCTGTGGCATATTTTTTGTTCCTCCTTCCGTATAAGCCTCCAGTTTAGCCGTGGCTATTTCGGATTCTAAGTGTGTTTGTTCCATAAAGTAACAATTTGGCCTCTGAGGCCTGCAGAGATTCTGTTGCTCTGGTCCCTAAATAGATCGTCTAGGGCTGTCTTGAGAGTGCGTGCTTGATCCAAAGGGGGGGGGGGGTCCCTCTAGGAGTGCAGAGTCCAAGGGGGAAATCCTTCGGCTTGGTTCCAACTTGTTTTCCTGGGAGCCAGGATCATCATGAACGTCCTTTGGTTGGCTCTGGCTTCTAGTTGCTCTGTCCGATTTAGGGACTATTTGATTTTTATTTTTTTCTTTTAGCCAGAGGTGTCGGTTTAACTTCTTGAGTATGGAATTGGTGTTCAGGGTTAACTTGTTCACAGTCAGAATCAAGTTGTAGCACCTCAAGCTGGTCACTTATCTTTTTCATGTGGTTCTCCCACCATGTTTGTATCCATTTCGGATTTTCAAAGTTATCCAGATTAGTGAGTTCTAGGTGCATTCTTTTGTTAGAGGGCTCTGAGAGCTGTTGGAGGATATAAACCACTAGTCCGTGGGTATATCTGTTGCCTTGCAATCTGCAGGCGAAGATTTGGGCTCTCCCCCACTCGGGGAACAGTCTAGTATATAAGTGGCCCTAGAAAAACAGGGTTACTTTCTCTGGGATTTTTGTTGGCGCTAATAACAGTGGTGACATCAGTTTTTGCACTAAATGTATATTTGCTAAGATCCATTCTGTCCACAGAATGTATATCCCCCTCCTGCCTGGGGAGTGGAGGCAAAGGGCCATGCAAGGGAGCGTGGCTAAGGGGGTAAAAAAAAAAAAACACTGCAGGGAAGGGAGAAAAAAAAAAAAGTCTCCTTCCTCTGCCAGGGGTTTGGTAATTAAAAGTGAATAGGGTTAGAGCACCCTATTCAGATCGCCCAATAGCATTTGGCAGCAGAGGTGCGATCTGTCCGGTTGTCCCAGTCTGATCCCAGCAGGGATCAGACCAATTATAAGGTCATTTGAGGGATAAATCCCATCCGTGCAGTTCGGTGTGTGGAGTCCATCTGTGGTTTGTCAGGTCCGTGGTATTAATCTTGAGTGGGTTCCTTCGCTACCTTGGGTTGGGTCCTGTAAGTCCTTTATTATGCTAGTTCAGTCCCAAAGGAAAGTCTTGTATCTGGGTGAGAGCCAGTTTAGTTGGGTCCAAAGATGGTTAGTTTTGTCGTGGTGCCTGTTCTTGATCCCTGTAGATAGCAATAAGTGTCCTCCTTTGGGTGAACAGTCCCTGGGCGAATTTTGTCAACTCCTTGCGAATCCAACAGGTTTGATTCCCTGTTGCGAGGGAAGTAAGTCAGTTTTGTCGTCAGGAGGCAGCGGAGATCCTCATAGTTTTCACAGTTGTACATTATGTGAGACCATATCTCCACTTCCCCACAGTCACAGCGGGATCATTTACTAATTTAAAACTGTTTAGTTTGGCATTCAGGGCCCCATGACCTGTTAAAAGATATGTAGTGTACAGTCCAGGGTGAAACCATGATTGTGCTTTTGCGTATAATCTTCCGACAGGTCAAATGTATTTTCAATGTATTGGAAGAATCAACAGCAACAATGAACATTGTTGTTGTTGATTTCAGTTTGCCAAATATTTGGAGGGGGGAGCCGAAAATTTAAATGTCCCGCATTGATAATTATTCACTTTTTTGAATTTTAAACAAGGTTATATGGAAGATACATATCTATCCAAAAAGGAGTTATTTCAACAGCAACTAGACAACCCACAACACCTATTGTCTAGTTGCTGTTGAGGTAAGGTTACATTGCTTTGAACCTGTCACTAGTTCAGCTGGCCACTGTTCTGCAGGAGGAATGGAAAGTGGAGGGTGTCACTGTTGTAATAAGTGGCAGTGACAGCAGTGTGATGAAGGTGGCATATACGGTATATATTATTAGTGAAATTTAATTTTATGCTCAAAATCAAAGGCTAAAAGCTATATGTGGGTTAAGAGCATAGTTAACTAGATACTTTAGAGGAGATCTGATTGAGGTTCATAAGGTGGGGGGTCAGTAAAATTTTCAATGTATTAAATGACACTAGAACTGACCTGCATAAATTCCAACTAATGGGGAAGAATTTTATAGTGCAGTTGTGATATATGTGGTCCTATTTTGCACAATTTTGAAATAAGTAATAATACTGAATAAATCTTATATGAATAAAAATTAAAATAATGTGCTGTACACGGAATCTCATTTTGACGAGTGGACCAACAGAGACCTGGTAGAACTGGAGAAGGCATCCAAAGGTACCTAGAGTCATCTGGACATCCCATTCGTAGTCTAAAGAACTTGTGCAAAATGAGGGATGCAGTTGCTGGTTATGAAGAACTTCAACAAAAATAGCAACACAAGATACAGAATATGCTGGATTCCTTCTTCATAATGCTGAAAGTGTCATCTTCTGTTGCTTTTTTGGGCTTCTTCAAAGAGGAAGCATAAAATCTTTCCAGCCACTGTTCAGTGTAGCTTCATTTGTGAAATAGTTATTCTAGCTTTAAAGTAAAGTTCAGTGTTTTACATCTTAATTTTTTTATTTGTTTTTTATGTTCATATATTTATTTCTTAATTTAGTTTTTTTTTTTTTTTTTACAGGTTGTTTTCAGTTGAATTTTTCATGACGATTTTTTCTCATACATTTAAATTTTTGTTAACAATTTGATTTAATTTTATCTTATGTTAATTAATTATAAAAAAAAAATTTCTTAATTTGAATTTATCTGCATAAAATAAGCCAAAAAAATTTTGCATTGGTTTATGTCCACAGACACATCCTCATGAATTTTGATGTATTTATATAGAATAATGGGTCTTAGTTTACACGCTTGTTCTAGGAATGCAATCCATGCAAAAATCACAATTTCCCTGTAGATTGTAGTTGTGGTAGTTGCCTCATTTGTTAGTTGAGTCTGATGATTTGTGGAAGCTTAAAAGGGAAGAGGGAAACACATATGTAGTGTTTTTTTTTTTTTTTTTTTTATCTCCTTGTGCAGCAAAGGTCTCTGGTTTCTTTGCACTACCAGGCCAATATGAATTAAATATACATTCTTAGAAAGCTGGTGGCTTTTCTAAGAATGTATATTAAATATACATTCTTAGAAAAATTAAATCAGGCGAAGTGAAATAAATTTCACTTCGCCTGATTTAATTACTTTGAATTGAACATGTAAAGTTCGATATTAAGATTAACCAAAATTTTAATGAATAAAGTTTGATTCCAAACAATTCTTTTATTTTTAGAATCACCTCCTCAGAAGCGACCTTGCAGCTTTTATCTTGAAGGAAATTGTCGTCGCAGTGACTGTAGATTTTCTCATGATTTGGCAACTATTACGTGCCGTTTTTGGGAAGAAGGTTCATGTTTTAAGGGCATTACTTGTCCATTTTTACATGGATATTTAAAGTAAGGAAATTTGTGAGAAAATTAATGAGAAATTGTTTTTCTTAGTTTTTCTTTAAAAAAAAAAAAAAAAAAGATTAATTTACTGCTAATTGAAATGCAGAAAAAAATAAACATAAATACAAGCTTTGGACATTTACTTATTGGTTCCTTGTTATATTGATTATTTTCTTTCAGGAGAAATTCCATTTTTGATGTGACTAGTCCTTGAGAGAAGGCAAAGTTATGAGATCTATACATGAATCTAACTCTGTTGAGCTGTATTCATTCATTCAAGCCCTAAGCCATTTTAAACGTGAAATGAACAGACCTGTGCCTGAATGACACTCCATATAAAAAGTGGGTAGTCAGTTTGACACTATAGATTCTGTCCAAAAGCAGAGATCTGCTGGAAGGCAAGCAAGTCAAATGAAATTATAAATGCTATTTGGGGGGGGGGGCATTTATTAACCCTGTTTAATCAATTTAAGAGCATCACTTGAAGTGAATATTCTAAAAACTATCCATCATATCCTCCATATAGAATTCATGGTTAAATGTTATAAAATCCAGAGTTTACCAACTTTTAGAAAATGATTATGAAACAAGAGTTGTTTGTTTGTTTGTTATTTGGTTTTTAGGAGCATTAGCAACTAAGGCCATATTACTTCGGGAAATATGCGGTGGTCATTCCCTGACCTTTCTGCATCCTCCGTATTTGGTGGTCACGGGCTCGAACCCTGGTCTAATCAAGAAGCGTGTGCTACGCACTGCTGCTCCTTCCCACCTAGCTACGGAGGCACCTAATGAAACAAGAGTAAATTCTTTCAATTCTTCCCATTGAAAGGATAGGATCAGAGTTTTAATTTTGTTTTTTTTAGATCTGCTGGAAGGCAAGAAAGTCAAATGAAATTATAAATGCTATTGGGGAGCATTTAATAACCCTGTTTAATCAATTTAAGAGCATCACTTGAAGTGAATATTCCAAAAACTATCCATCGTATCCTCCATATAGAATTCATGGTTAAATGTTATAAAATCCAGAGTTTACCAACTTTTAGAAAACGATTATGAAACAAGAGTAAATTCTTGCCAAGCATTAATTGAAAGGATAGGATCAGAGTTTTAATTTTGCGTTTTTTAAATACCAGAACCATAATTTTTATTGATGAGGCTCTATTCATATATCAGGAGATTAATCGTAAGTGTGTAGAATATGCAAAGAAATAACATCTTATTCTGAAATTCTAGAAAAATCCTGCCTTATTACAAAGGATTATCTTTCAGCATGAGAAATCAAATACCCCTCAGTTTATTTACTGTATTAAAAGTTTTTTGTTTTTTTTTTTTAAATTAAACTTTCCCAGAATTGTTGAATTGGTTGAAAAGGACCCGTGAAATGGTTGCTCCTGCTGAGGGTGGTGTAATTGTTTCTGTGGGTCCGGTATGTCTCCCTCAGAGCACTCTCATTTGCAGGCCCAGCTGTTCATGCCCTTTGAAAGTTTTTTCTTGCCTGGTGGACCCTTTTTCAGGTTTCCAGCTTGGGGCACCATAAGGGAACAGCAATTTTCTTGGTTTCTTCTTCTTACACTTGCAGGCATTACATGCATTGGTTATTATCTGCATGATTCTTTCAGAGTGGTTCTGAGGAGTCTGCTGATTTATGGAATCTAATTAGGTTCTCTGGAGTGCTAGTCTGAGAGTTTCATGGAAGGAATCAATTTGCAATCTTAATATTGAACTTTGTTATATCAGAAAATGGAGGAAGTCCCTCCATTTGACGTACTAGGTTGAAGGTTATTGTTCTATGGTCTCGGGTAGTCCATGCCTTGTAGACACACCAGTTTGTAAACTTTGAAACTGTGTAACAGTGATGGCTAAGGTAACCAGTATTACTTTCCTAAGGTCAAATTAAAAGTTAGGTAGTGCATAATTGTCCAGAACATACAAGTAGGTCTTGTATTGCCACCCAAAGACTAAACCTGAACTAGCTGAAATAGCACCATACTATCAGACTGCCTCTAATTACCCCATAGCACTACCCCATAATGCCTCTGATGCACCCCACAGGATAAATTAAAGGGGTCATAGGTTTTTAAATAAAATTAGTTTTTGTGTACATAAAAGCTAAAAAAGACTGTTGTTAAAATTACTTTTTCAGTACTGTAGGTGTAGAGAACGTACTACTCAAAATCTGATATACAAATGAGCCCTACTACCGCTCTTTATTTTTTAGGGTGGTTACACGTTGGACACAGGTGGCGTTCTTATTATCTATGTCAGGAATGCGCATTAATTTGCTCACTGGCTATGGACACACAGAAAGCGGCTTAGTGCGACTTCTTAGTATGTATTAATAATACTTCTCAATTGCTGAGTAGTAGAGATAGGTCCTGTTTTACGATGGTCCATTTTATGACTTTTCACATTAACGACTGTTTAAAAATATTACCTGAAAAAATTTAAAATAACAAAAAAATCGCAACTCAGTAATACATCGCAGCAACGCCTGTGTTTCTTTTGTTTTTCTTGGTGCATTGTGGGTGGAATGATAGTGACGCCAAGAGTTTACGTTCAGTGCGCTATGTTGATTTCGTTGTGAATTTTCCCTCAATTGTTAAAGGTTTACAGAGTGTTATTACAGTGTTATTTCTCATTAATAATAATTTTTGTGTAACCATGAGCTTTAAGCATAGGGCAGTGTCTGTGCCAGGGTGGGGCAAAGAAGAGTGCAAAACACTAACAATTAAGGAGAAAATGGATGTGATTCATTGCATGGAGTCTGGTGAACCTCGGTTGGATGTGTGTAAGGCATTGAGTTTAGTGCCTTCTATTGTATCAACGATTATGAACAATGTTGATAAAATAAAGTGAGCGCGCGCGTGCACACACACACACACACAGGGATAACAATGGAAAAAATGGAGAAATTGTTAGTGTTATGGGTTGACGATATGAACCAAAATAACGATCCTGTTACACAGGTGGTAATTCTGGACAAGGCAAAGTCATTATTTGGCCAAATATGTGAGGCGTCTGGTAGCACTGAAACATTTACGGCCAGCAAAGGATGGTGTCATCTGTTTAAAAACCATTCTGAAATTCAAAATGTGAAAGTGTTTGGTGAGGCTGCTAGATCTGACATTGCAGTGGCGGAAGAGTATCCTTCCGAATTTAAATGCTTAATAGACGAAGGCAACTACCACCCTGATTTAGTTTTTAATGTGGACGAAACCGGGCTTTATTGGAAAAAAATTGCCAAGTAGGATGTACATTGCCTGTGAGGAGAAGTCTTCTCCTGGTTTCAAAGTTGCAAAAGATTGGTTGACATTGCTTTTGGGTGGCAATGCACTGGGAACATTTAAACTCAAACTGATGTTGGTGTACCATTCAGAAATGCCTCTTGTAATGAAGGGCATGGTGAAGACACAACGACTTATGTTTTGGCGCTCTAACAAAAAGGCGTGGGTGACTCAGACAATTTTTAGCGAATGGTACGCCTTGTACTTTTGTCCAGAGGTTGCTCAGTTTTGTGCAGCAAATGGCTTGCCTCCCAAAGTCATGTTGGTGCTGGACAATGCCCCAGGACACCCAGCCAACCTCCAAGAAATCCACAATGACCATTTGGAAGTTGAGGTTGTGTATTTGCCTCCCAGCACAACTTCACTTTTGTAACCGATGGACCAGGGTGCAATTGCGACTTTTAAGGCATTATTTGCATACGGCTTTCAAAGGGATCATTGAGGCTGTGCAGTTTGATATAACTGTGAGGGACTACTGAAAGTCTTATAACATCTGAATGCCATCACAAACATTGATTCTGCCTGGGAGAAAGTGTCACAGTCCTGCATGAATGGCATCTGGCGTAAATTGTGACCCGAAGCAGTGATTGATTTTGTAAGGATTGAGCCAGTTTCGGAAGTGGCTAAGGATATTGGCATTGGCAACATTGATCCAGATGTTGACCAGTTGCTGGAGAGTCATGGTGAGCTACTTTCTAGGGGGGAATTGGAGGAACTGACTGTGCAACTTCAACAACATTAGGCTGACACACCAGATGGAGTGGAAGAGTTGGAGCCAATCAGAACATTAAAAACAAAACGTATTCAGAGTGCTCTTGCCAAAATTCATAGTGCAGTTGATGAACTTTATGATAATGATCCTGATTGGGAACATAGCTATGGCATCCAAAGAGGTGTCAACATGATGTTGAAGCCCTACTATAACATCTTGGAAGAAAGAAGTAGGAAGTCACGGCAGACATCGCTACAACAGTTCTTGACAAAGAAGGGAAAAGAATCCGATGACCCTCAACCAGGAACCTCCCATTAATGTCGGCCCATTACGCCATTGTCACAAAATATCAGTGAAGTAAGTACGTACTCAAGCGATGACTCCACAGGACCAAAGTAAATTAAAATTTTATTTTATTATTTTATGTATAAGTATAAATAAAACATGTGAATTAAATGTTTAAAATATTTAATTATTTATAGAGGCCCTGGGAGCCAAGCGTTTGTGACTGAGCAATTTCTCTATGACTTTCAGTGCAATTTCTTAAAAGTGATATACAGTTATTTAACATTCCTCTCGTTAAACAATCTATTTATTTAATAACAGCTCTTGTCAAAAAAGTTCTTGTACCGAGCAAGAAAGGGAAGCCACCTTTCTTTTTTCTCATAGATTTATTACTAACCCCATACTACTTTAAGCTTGGTCATACCAGGCACTGCTCCTGCCTCCTTGTGGCAGGGCAGAAAAGCTCATCTGCCAAGGGCGAAAAGGAACAAATATGGAGCAAAATATGTTTCCATCTCTAGAGCCGACAAGCTCTCGGCCAGAGAATGATTCTGATTTTGACATCATACAGCCAAAGAGGTTGAAAACTAATTCACCAACAACAGAGTTTCCTGCATTTCTAATTATGCACTCACTTTCAGACCAACCTGTCAGCAAGTTATCTTCTTTCCTCATCCAGAAAAACCTGGAGAGTATTGCTGGATCTCTTAAGACTGTTAAAAGGCTACAATCTGGAGACCTACTATTAGAAACAGCAAACCGTAGACTTTCAGACTGTCTACAACTGACAAATTTTGCAGGTATACCAGTGAGTGTATCTCCCCATAAAACACTAAATACATCTAAAGGTGTGATATCTAGCTGGGATCTGTTGAATGTGATGGAGGACGAAATAACTCAAGAACTTCATGATCAAAATTTTATTGCGGCTAAAAGAATCACGATTAAAAAAGACAATAACCCACTAGGAATATTATCCTTACATTTAATACCCCAAACCTACCATTATCAGTGAAAGCGGGTTATCTTCTTTGCTGTATTCGTCCATACATACCCAATCCTTTGAGATGTTACAAGTGCCAAAAGTATGGCCACTCTCAAACAACATTTAGAGGAACCCCAGTATGTCCCAACTGTGGATCTTCTGATCATACACAATCTGAATGTTTGGCGACAGAAAAGACTTGCCCCAACTGCAAAGGCAACCATCCTGCGTACTCAAAAACGTGTGACAGATGGAAGGCAGAGAAAAAAAATTGTTAAATATAAGGTTGAGAACAGAGTAACCTATCAAGACGCGAGAAAAATAATTGCTGCTACTATGCCCAAACATATCTATGCTAATGTTGCACAAAAACAACAAACAGTGTCCACTCAAACTGATGTTACAGTCTCCTTAAACATATCAATCTCCGACTGGGCTCGAGCTGTCCTCTCTCAGCAACGGTCCAGTGTTCCTAAGCAATCAGATCAGGCAAGTAACAAACCTCTCACCGTACCGGTGACATGTCCTTCCCCACCCGTGATTGCTACTGCATCATATAGTAAAAGTTGCATACAAAATGTTTCAAAAAAAAATATTCAAGACATCTCCATGGATACTAATTACTCATCCAATCAGGAAGATCCGATTTTAGAAATATATGTGGAGGAAGAAATGCACACTAGTCGGACTATATTTTCAAAAAAAGACAAACAGAAATCTGACCAACAAAAAACTACCATACTGAAAAAGCAGTCAGATACAGCTCCTTGTTCTCATCTCAAGTAATGCCTTATATTTTACAGTGGAATTGTAGAGGACTTCATAGCAGTATTGACGATATCCATTATCTTATTCTTTGCTACTCTCCAGTGAGTTTCTGCTTGCAAGAAACCTATTTAACTTCCCAAATTTCCACCTCCATAAAGAACTACTCTATATATCAAAAAGATTGCAATGCATCAAGTGCTGCCTGTGGTGGTGTGGCCATCTTGATCAACTCGCAGATCCCAGCAAAGCAAATTGTTCTTCAAACAGAAATTGAAGCTGTCGCTGTATGTTTCATTACTCAGATTGCTATAACACTAGTTTTAATCTATCTTCCACCAAACCATACTGTCTCTTACCAAGATCTGGAAAACCTTCTACTGCAGTTACCTTCCCCTATCTGTCTGTTGGGCGATTTCAATGGTCACCATCCTTTATGGGGATCTTCCAAATTAGATACACATGGCCGACTGATTGAAACCTTTCTAGATAGGCATAACCTTACCATTCTTAATACAGGTGAACCTACGTACATACAATTGCCAACTGGACAAACTTCTGCAATTGACCTCTCAATATGCTCCCCGGTACAGTTTTCAGTCATGGAATGGTCTGTTATGAATGATCCCATGGGCAGCAATCATTTCCCAATTATTTGTAATATGCTCACTCACTGCACAACCACCATTAGCCGAACCCTGCCGGAAATGGAAATTTTCTCGTGCCAACTGGGTGAAATTTTCAGTCAGCAATTAAACTGAATGAGGAAATTATCTGATTACAACCCATAGATGAAGTGACAGAATATATCACATCCCAATTGTTATCAGCCGCTAAAAACTCAATTCCATTGACGAATCCGATGGCCCAGCATCATTTTAACTACTGGTGGAATGATGAATGCACGAAAACAAATAGGGGAAAAAAATAAAGCTTGGAATTTATTCAGACGATCCCCAACCACAGCTAATCTCATCAACTATAAGTAACTAAGGGCAAGAGTGCGTCTCATTCAAAAACAAGCCAAGAAGGACTCCTGGACTTGGATTGCGTCCACTGTAAATAGAAACACTGACTGCAAATTAATATGGAAGAAAATTAGATAGCTTTCTGGAAAGTTTCTGACCATCCCTTCAACAATCCTTTCTTGGAATGGGCAAGAACTCTCTGCTCCTCTGACTATAGCAAATGCCTTGGGCAAAACCTTTGCTCAAGTCTCAGCGGCATCAAGCTATTCCCCGGAATTCCAGAAAATCAAGAACATCACTGAACAGTGACCCATCAACTTGCGCACCTCTGTTATCTTACCATATAACCAACCTCTTCAGTATTTGGAACTTCTACAAGCCGTTAGAACAGCACACAACAGTGCAGCAGGGCCTGATGGAATATATTACATCATTTTACAGCATCTTGATGACAAACAATTACAGCTGCTGCTGCTATTTTAAAATCGAATATTTCTGGAAAACATCTATCCTACGTCTTGGCATCATGCCACAGTTTTGGCCTTTTTGAAACCCGGTAATGATCCCTCTAGTCCTTTTAGTTACCGGCCAATTTCCCTTTCCAGTTGTCTCGTTAAAATCCTTGAGAAAATGATCCACAGATGACTCGTTTGGATAATTGAAGACCAAAATCTAATGAGTAATAGTCAACATGGTTTTCGCCAAAACAGGTCTGCCTTAGATATTATGATCAAGGCTGAGTCCGCAGTTCGCAATGCCTTTGTCAGAAATGAGAACCTTGTTATGGTCTCCATCGACATAGAGAAGGCATTTGATACCACCTGGCGTCACGGCATTCTTAGAGACCTTCATGCCCTTGGTCTACGAGGCAACCTGCCTATATTCATTAAGAACGTTTTATGGAGTCATTCTTATCAGGTACGATATTTTAACTCCCTTTCTACAAACATTCTTGCAGGAAGGAGTTCCACAAGGGGCTGTACTGAGTGCAACTCTTTTTGCCATTACTAAAGAACTTCCAAATACTGTTGAGGCTTACCTTTATGCTGACGATCTTTCTCTTTCTTGCCATTCTCAGAATGTGAGATCTATTGAATGTCAATTGCAGATATCACTAAATAAAATACAAAAGTGGGCAGTGCTCAATGGTTATCGTCTTTCACAACAGAAAACTGTCGCTATTCATTTTCGCAATCAACGCAAATTACAATCAGATCCCGAACTTCACACATCAGACTTTACCATTCCGATTGGTAACAGCATCAGATTCTTGGGGTTAACCCTTGACAAGAAGTTAAACTTCCTTGAACATATTAAATTCGTATGTAATACCTGTCTCAAAAAGCCCAACATACTAAGAGCTTTATCCACCCTGTCGTAGGGAGAAGATCGTACCTTGTTGCTTCGACTATATAGAGCATTGATTAGATCACGTTTGGATTATGGTGCTCCAGTCTACGATTCTGCCCGAAAGAGTGTACTATGCTGGATGGATCCTATACAACACAGTGCATTATGGATTGCACTTGGAGCCTTCAGGACATCTCCAACTCAGTCTATACATTGAAGCTCACAAACCCCCTTTGCACCTCCGCAGAAAAATGTTACTACTGAAGTATGCAACCAAAATAAAAAGTTGCTGTTTGCATCCTATTCACCCATACCTCTTCAATCCTCAACTAACTAATCTCTACAGAAATAAACCTAATAAAATAAGGCCAGCAGGCCTACAGCTTTTTGAAATATCACAGAGTTGGAAAGTTCCTCTTCACAATAGTCAACAGGTAATGAATTACTTTCATCCACCTTGGACTACCCCTCCTCAACTGAAATTTGATACTTATTTTCTTCGATGGGGTAAGAATCTTCTACCAACTCGCAACCTGAAACAACTCCATGCAAGTCATATTCAGAGCCATGTTGATTTCCTGCCAATATATACCGATGGGTCCAAATCTCAATCAGCCGTTGAAGCAGCAACAGTGTTTCCCTTCACTATTATTTCAGCTTCCCTTCCACCTGAGTATAGCAAGTTTTCTGCAGAACTACATGGAATAAAATTAGCTCTAGTGTAGATTAGTATAGATTCAAAAATTTGAATCTTTACCCATCTTCAAAATATTTAATTTACACACACTCTCTCAACTCAGTTAGAGCAATGCAAAATCCATTCCATACGAATCACCCTGTTTTAAACCAAATCAGGAAGTTGCTCTTGAAAATTGAACAACGTCAATGATTAGTGAACTTTTGTTGGATTCCAGCACATTCAGGGATAAAGGGAAATGAAGTTGCTCTCTGAATCACAGCCTTTTAAAATGCACTACTTGCGTGGTGTTTGTGGAGCAATCATGTACGGGACATGATATTGCCATGGGGAGATGTCTGTGTGTGTGCACGATGTAGGGAGTGTGAGAAAATGAGGCAACAACTCAGCGTTGTTATTGGCCTATATGAGAGCTTGAAGGACAGAGTGGATGCCCTCGAAGGATCTGAATTGAGGAGCCCTGAGAGGGCAGTTGCTCTCTGAATCACTGCCTTTTAAAATGCACTGCTAGCTTGGTGTTTGTGGAGCAATCATGTACGGGACATGATATTGCCACGGGGAGATGTCTGTGTGTGTGCACGATGTAGGGAGTGTGAGAAAATGAGGCAACAACTCAGCGTTGTTATTGGCCTATATGAGAGCTTGAAGGACAGAGTGGATGCCCTCGAAGGATCTAAATTGAGGAGCCCTGAGAGGGCAGTTGCTCTCTGAATGACTGCCTTTTAAAATGCACTGCTTGCCTGGTGTTTGTGGAGCAATCATGTACGGGACATGATATTGCCACGGGGAGATGTCTGTGTGTGTGCACAATGTAGGGAGTGTGAGAAAATGAGGCAACAACTCATCGTTGTTATTGGCCTATATGAGAGCTTGAAGGACAGAGTGGATGCCCTCGAAGGATCTAAATTGAGGAGCCCATCAAGCTCTCAACTGCCTACATCAACGCCAGAGCTTGCACTTGGTCATCACGCAACGCAGCGGCAATTCCCAAGGCAGAATACGCTGGTCCCACAGGAACTAGTAGTTGTTGGTGAGTCTATTGTCAGGGAAATGGGGAACATGCTATGTAAAAAGGAGAGGTGGAACAGGACCAGGGTATGTCTGCCAGGGGCAAAGGTTGATGACATTGAAGAGTGGATATCATCTTTTAAGGGCACAAAAGGTGATATAGTTGTACACGTTGGCACTAATGATATTAAGAGTAGGAGACCGGTGGAATTACTTGACAAGTACAGGTCACTGATGAAAAAAAGCCGTGAATTAGGGTTGAATTTGAAAGTGTCTGCAATTCTGCCCAGACACGATAGGAGGGGGTATATGATGAGAGCCCTGTCAATCAATTCGGCCCTGGAAAGATTGTGCAGGGCTCAAGGGGTAGAATTTTTTTCAGCCTGGTCTGTACTTGTTAACAGGAGACTTCTTCTACAGGGATGGGATACACTTAAATAGAAAGGGTGCAAGAATATTTGCTGATGCTATCAAGGCAGTGTTAGGTGGGTCGGAAAACTGCTAGATTGGGGGGTATACAAGGATTAATAGATTAACAGTAGCCACTGGCAGAGATGAAAGTGATCTTGCACTGCTTCTGTTGGAATGAGCAGCAGCCTGGAAAACAAGCTGGGTATTTCAGAGACTGCTGCGAGTCTTTACGGTACAAGTAAACACATGGGTTGTGTTAGAGTAGCTAAAAATAGGAACAGGTGCAAGCATACTTGCATGTACACCAATGCTAGGAGTTTGGTAAATAAATTTGATGAATTTGAGGTATTGCTCAGAACATCAAAGGCAGATATTGTTGGGATATCAGAGACGTGTTGTCAGATATATGGAATGCAGAACTGGAATTTTGGAAGTACAATGTGTACAGGAAGGATAGACAGGATAGGAAGGGAAGAGGGATTATGCTATTAGTTAAGAAACATATAAAATCCAAGGAAGTGAAGCCAGTCAACATCACTGGACAGTGCAGTGTCGAGTCAGTTTGGTGTGACTTAAGCATCGGGAGATCAAAATTGAGAGTAGGAGTGTTATTGGCCTAATGACTCTGATGAGTATAATAAGAAACTGTACAGGGAAATAGAGTGGGCCAGTAAATCAAAGAGTCTTATAATGTTGGATTTTAATTTCCAAGATATTGACTGAAATTTGTGGGTTGGTCACTCACCCTACGCAAGGCTTTTGTGGATTTATTGGATGATTGTTTTCTACAGCAGCATGTTCAGGAGACAACTAGAGGGAGTAATGCTCTTGATCTGATTATCAGTAGTGATTCTTCATGCATTAAGAATCTCTACAGATAAAGGAACCACTAGGTGGAAGTGATCAGTGTGCTGAAGTTGGATTTACTCAAAGAGGTAACTACCATCAGGGGTAAAGGGAAGGGTTTTTACTTTTGTAAAGGCGACTGCGGTGGTCTGAGACCGTATTTAAATTCTATACGGTAGGACCAACTGATGATGTTACCAACAGCAAATTCAAAATGGGAAGCATTGAAAGAATTTATCTTGGAAGCTACTAGGCTTTACATACCAACTAAGAAATATTGTTCAGGGTTTAGGCCTAAACGGATGTCAGATGAACTAATTAGACATGTGACAGACAAGAAAAATGAATCGGATACATAAAAATTAATGGGTGACATGGAAGCCTACGATAGATATAAGCTGGTCTGTAACCAAGTCACAAAGGAGATTAGGCAGGCAAAGGCAGATTATGAGAAATTCTAAATTCTTGGCAAAACATGCAAAGAAAAACAACAGAGTTATTTCCTTATGAACTCTAGAAGGAAAGGGATGAATCAGATTGGTCCACTGGATATTGATGGGTCAACTGTTGATGATCCTGTTCAGGTGGCTAACAAACTAAATGAGTATTTTGCATCTACATTCACCCATGAGTAGTTACTCAGGGGGGGGAATGCCAGAGGTGAGTTAAACTGGCAGTGAGCTAGATGATTTTGTAATAACTGAGAGGAAAGTGGAGGAGAAATTGTTAAAGATAAACAAAAAAGCACCCGGGGTGGACGGGATCTATCCAGTTATATTAAAGGAGGCAGCAAAGAAGTCAGCAAACCCTTAGCCATAATTATGAGAGCTTCTTTGGACTCAGGGGAAGTACCCATGGCCTGGAGATGTGCAAATGTGACCCCAATTCACAAAGTTGGATCAGAGGGTGGCACAAGTAATTATAGACCTGTTAGTTTAACTTCTGTTCCAGGAAAATTAATGGAGGCACTGGTTAAAGAAGCACTGCAGGATCATCCAGACACGACTTCAGTTATAGCTCGGACACAGCATGGTTTTGTTAAGGGAAAGTCTTCCCTGATCAATTTGATTGGATACTGTGACGTGGTCACAGAGGAACTGAATGCAGGGAATAACTTTGATATCATATATTTGCTTCTTAGAAAGGCTTTTGATACTGTTGCACATGGAAGACTGCTGCACAAATTGGATCAGTATGGCATTTGAGGCAGATTGCTGCTATGGATAAAGGATGGTTGAATAGTAGAAGAGAGAAAGTGCTAATCAGTGGACACTGCTCATCGTGGACTAATGTTATTAGTGGTGTCCCTCAGGGTTCAGTGTTGGATCCATTGTTGTTTTCTGTATTTATAAATGATATTGATGATGGTATTTCAAGCTTAATGTCCAAGTTTGCAGATGATACGAAGGTTGGTAGGGTTGTTAAGGACACTAATGACAGTACACTGCTGCAACAGGATCTAGAAAAGTTGAGCTGATAGGCTGAGAGGTGCCAAATGAAGTTTAATATTGACAAATGTAAAGTTAGTTAGTTATTTGGTTTTTAGGAGCATTAGCAACTGAGGCCATATTGCTCCGGGAATATGCGGTGGTCATTCCCTGACCTCTCTGCATCCTCCGTATTTGGTGGTGACGGGCTCGAACCCCGGTCTAATCAAGAAGCGTGTGCTATGCACTGCTGCTCCTTCCCACCTGGCTACGGAGGTGCCACAAATGTAAAGTACTGCATATGGGAAGCAGTAACCCCATAGTGACGTATCAACTCTGTGGTACTACACTGACAGTGGTAGAGAACGAAAAGGACCTGGGGGTAATTGTGTCTTGTCAACGATGTACAGGAATTTTTCTAGTAGGGATAAGGAGGTGATTATTCCCTTGTATAATCATTGGTTAGGCCACACCTTGAGTACTGTATACAGGTCTTGGAAGCCTCATTTTAAAAAGTATGTAGAGCTGTTGGAACGAGTACAGAGAAGGGCAACAATATTAGTGAATGGAACAAAGAGTTACTCTTACCAAGAAAACTTAAATTTTGCAAATTACAGTGTCTGGAGACTAGGCACCTGCGAGGTGATCTGATTAAGGTGTATAAACCCTTGAATGGTTTGAGCATGCTCATTGCTGATGGGATTCTTCATCTTGCTCAGAAAAATCGGGTGAGAGGGCATAAATTCAAATTGAGGAAAGACAGATGTAGGATAGACGTACAGAAGTTTGCCTTTAGCTATTGGGTAGTTGGTTGGTGGAACAGACTTCCATCCCTTGTTGTGAAAGTTGATAGCGTAAATAAATTTAAGGCTGAGCTGGACAGGTATTTGGAATGAACAGAGGGGTGAAATGAGAGCTGGTTTTTTTTTTTTTGCCTGATGCTGCATAAGCTTGCTTTCTCTGCTAATGCTAAGCACATTACAAATATTGCTTCCTCTGCATCTAAAAAACTTGGTTTTCTCTTTCGCTCTTGGCATAACTTTTCTTCCAAACAACTGTTCACACTGTACAAATTGCAAATCTGCCCTACCATGGAATATTGTTCCCACAACTGGGGGCTGTTCGCTAAAAACCTCTCTGTCTTGTAGATTCCATTCAGAAGAGGACAGTTAGGTTAATTGATGACTCATTTCTAACAAAGTCTCTCCACTCTCTGTCTCATAGACGTACTGTTTCTGTTGCATGCCTTTTTTACAGATATTTTCATGGGCACTGTTATTCTGAATTGGCTTCTTTATAGAATTATTTCCTATTCTCTCTTTCAAAATAGTCCGAACACGTGCCGCCACCAGCCAACATCCATTTATTGTCCAACTTCAAACTCACAGAACCAACTTTTCGTCTTCCTCGTTTATTCATTTAACTGCAGTTTTCCGGAACAACCTTCCTTCATACCTTTTTCCTGAAAATTACAGTCTACAGAAGTTCAAGTCTAATGTCAACAAATATCTCCTTTCATCTTCTCAACCTCCAACCCAAGCATGGTACTGAGTACTATAGGTTCTAATACCTCTCGTGTTTGGGGTTTTCCTAAAAAAAAAAAAAAGTTCCTTGTCAAGTTTTAAGAGCATTGTTGAAAGTTTCATATTTAATAGGAAAATTTTTGAAATCACATGGTATTGCTGAATCTGTTGTCCTTTCTGCTTCAATAAAAATTATTTCAATTATGCAATGAGAAAAGTTCCATTTTTCTATGTAACACAGTCTCACAGGGTATTATAGTTATGGTTGCCAATATAAAATTCAGTTTATTAAATTGTTTGAGAGAAAGTCCTCAATATTTGCAATACGGTTAGATTAAATCCACAGATATTTCAAATCTTGCTTAACTTGTATATGTCAGATACCGCTAAGAGGGAGATATTTTGGAGGATTTTCTGTTTTGCAAAGCTTTGGAAGGGAAAACGGCAGCCGGAAGACTTTTGATGTCATAATTTCTTTCAAACAAATAATCTAATGTTGAAGAACTGCTTTGCGATTTGTATTGATAGTGTGGCTACATTAACAGGATAAAAAAAAAAAAAGCCAAAGTAAAGAAATTTCTCTGAATATAGTTTTTAATCATTGTATTTACATAGGGAAGCATTAGTAGCTATAGAAATGAAAACTGATTTATACAAAGTTTGTAGGTGTGATTAACTTTATTAAAAGTAAAAGCTTAAATAACAGACTGTTCACTATACTTTTTAATGAAATGGATTCCATTTATGAAATGCATCTTTTTATATACAAAAGTGAGGTGGTTGTCCAGTGTTACGATATCTTTTTGACCTCAAACATGAAGTTTTATTCTAAAAGATATTTCTTGGCTATATAAATGCCTAAGAGTATGAAGGGGTTTAATTATGCATGGTTAATGCATGCACATCATTCTTCTACCAAGGTAGTTTTAATCCATCATTTTAATTATATCTCATATTGTGAATACCTTCACAAGGAGTTGCCATGGTATTGCACTACTATGCAATTCCATGGCCAATCATTGTGAAGGGCTTTTTTTTTTATGAAACCCCAAACACGAGAGGTATTAGAACCTATAGTACTTAGTACCGTGCATGGGTTAGAGGTTGAGAAGATGAAAGATGATATTTGCTGACATTTGACTTGAACTTCTGTAGACTGTAATTTTCTGGAAGGTATTCACAATACTTTTGGGCTCTAAATTAGATTATAGGTTCCCAGTGTATGCATCTGCTAGAAATATCGTGCTTTGATGATTTGATCCAGTTCACCCTCAGGCCATCCACATTGCCACTGGAGCATTTAAAACATCTCTTCAGAGTTTGTGTTGAATCAAATGAATTGTCTCTGTCACTTCAACAAAAACAATTGTCATTGAAATATACTTTTAAATTAAAATTCCTGCCACACCACCCTGCATGAACATCCATTTTCTAGCCATGATGGGAAAATCTCTATTGTAACCATCACCCATCCCTTTGGTATTCATGTTCAAGAGCTGCTTAGTAAGCTTAACATCAGGGTAGACAATGTTGCTGAGTCATCAAGGTTACCCCTTCGACCCTGGCATGCATATCCACCATCATACAACCTATCTATTAAAAATTGGGGAAAGGCCAATTCTCATCCTTCTCTCTCTACCTACAATTCTCTAGTGTCCACTGAGCTGCTTACTCTGATTTTATGTAGATCATTACCGATGGCTCAAATTAAGAATCATCTGTGAGATCTGCTGTCATAGTCCCAGATATCAGTCTCTGAGAAGAATGCCCATGCAGCATGAGTTAAATTCTATAGAGAGCCATCATCATCATCAGCCATTTTCAATCCACTGCAGGATGAAGGCCTCTCCAGCAACTTTCCAGTTCCTTCTGTTTTGAGCACTGGCCATCCATTTACTACCCAAAAACACATGAATTTCATCTAGCCATCTCCTCCTTTGTCTTCCAGGTTTTCTTCTAGCTCCTCTTGGGTACCATTCTGTTATTTTTTTTAGTCCATCTGTCATCATGTCTTCGAGCTATGTGTCCTGCCCAAGACCATTTTAGTTCTTTAGTTTTGATAAGAATGTCCTTTACTTGAGTTTGCTGCCTAATCCATGTGTTTCTCTTCTTATCTAACAGTCTAATTCCCAGTATAATTCATTCCATTCTTCGCTGTGTAGTTCTCAGCTTCTCTTCCATTCTTTTGGTGAGTGCCCAGGTTTCACTTCCATAAGTCATGGTGGGGAGTATACATTGATTCATTATTTTACGTTTCAGACAAACTGGGATATTGCTCTTCAGTATGTGACTATATTTCCTGAATGCTATCCATCCAAAATTTATTCTTCTCTTGACTTCCAGCCATTTATCATTATTGCAGCTAATAACTTGTCCCAGATAAGTATATGACTCCACCTTTTCAATTACTGCTCCTTCAATCATTATTTTCCTTTCCGTGGCATACTTGTTCATCATTACTTTTGTTTTAGCCATATTCATCTTTAGTCCAAAATCCTTACTAACTGTGCATAACTCATTAAGATTTTCCTCTAATTCTTTGGGATCGTGACTTATGACTACCATGTCATCTGCAAATCGTAAATGGTTTATGTACTCTCCGTTCACATTGACTCCTTTCTGCGACCATTCTAATCCTCTGAAAGCTTCCTCAAGGGCAGCAGTAAACAGCTTCGGAGATATTGTGTCTCCTTGTCGAACTCCTTTCTCGATTTTAAATTTGCTACTGTCTTTGTCTAGTCTAATAAAGGAGGTAGCACTCTCATATATTTTCTTCAAAATCATAATATATGGGGTATCTATGCCTCGTCTGTCCAGTGCCCGAAACATTGCCTTATGCTGTATGGAGTCAAATGCCTTTTCATAATCCACAAATGCCAGGCATAATGGTGTTTTATATTCATTTGCTTTCTCCATTAGCTGTGATATTACGTGATGGTGATCCATAGTTGAGAATCCTGTCCTAAAGCCCGCTTGCTCTTTCGGTTGATTCTCATCAAGTATTCTTTCTAATCTGTTAGTAATGACCCTTGTGAACAACTTGTAGATGTGGGATAACAAGCTAATTGGTCTATAATTTCCAATTTCTGATTTATCTCCTTTCTTATGCAGCAAAACTATGATTGCATTATTCCACTGTTTAGGCGTCATACCTTTTCTAATGCACTTTGTGAAGAGCCTTGCCAGTTTTTGTGTTATGTCTCTTCCTCCCAATTTTAACAACTCTACAGTAACTTCATCTACCCCTGGGGCTTTCTGATTCTTCATTTTCTTCAATGCATGTTCTACCTCATCAGGAAGAATATCGGGTATGTCGTATGTGTTGCTACTTTGCAATCCATCTTCCCCACTGCTGGTATCATTCCCTCGCTCCTTGTATAATTCTCTATAATAGTCTTCTGCTATTTGAATTATGCCCTCTCTGCTGTTTATAAGTACACCATCGCTATTCTTCAGTTTCAGTATCATTTGTCTTTCTGTATTACTGCTCATGGCTGCTGATTTAAATCCTTTGTTTTCCCTTAATGCTTGTTCTACTTTTCTTGTGTTAAATCTTCTTATGTCCTCTCTGAGTCTCTTTCTAATGGCTTTGCATAACTCAGTATACTCAATTTTCTCCCTGTCAGTGTTTTTCTTGCTCTTCATTTGTCGTCTTCGGTTCATCATGACAAGTGTTTCTTGACTAATTTTTTCTTCTTTGGATTTCTTTTTCCCTATAGGTTTCTTGGGCTTTATCACTTTCAGAAAGTTGTAATATTCCTGTAATATTCCTCGTCGATATCTTGGTCCTGAGCAGTCTGCAGAAGCTCAAACTTGTTCTTAAGTTCCAGTACATACTGCTTTTTCTCCTCCTCTGTTATCTCAAAGACCTTTGTATTATTTACTCGAGTCAGTTTTTTCCTTTCCTACATCTATATCAAGTGTACATCTTACCATTCTGTGATCACTTCCAACATTTACCTTATTCAGGACGGTAACATCATTCACAATATATCTTCTGTTAGTGAGGATGAAGTCGATTTCATTAGTTGTTAATCCATTTGCACTCTCTGTTCACCCTTTTCTTG
Organism: Mastigoproctus giganteus; assembly: GCF_048544385.1. Taxonomy (NCBI): domain Eukaryota; kingdom Metazoa; phylum Arthropoda; class Arachnida; order Uropygi; family Thelyphonidae; genus Mastigoproctus; species Mastigoproctus giganteus. The sequence goes on along the minus strand of NC_143585.1, from coordinate 132,483,164 downwards.
AAAAAAGTGTTCATTACTGACAGTCCTTGAGATTATGCAAATTCCACAAATCTTTTTATTTCTTTCACCAATTCCAAAATTTCCTATAGTTCCTCTTTCTGCGCTGTTTTGCCTTTTTCCAACCTTAGCATTGAAGTCCCCCATAATAATAGTGTAGTGGGTTTTCTGCTCATCTAAAAGACTCTCAATTTCGGTGTATATTTCTTCAACCTCTTCATCATCATGGCTCGATGTTGGTGCATAAATCATTATAATCTTTAGCTTGTACCTCTTAGAAATCTTGAGTATTAGTCTTGACACCCTTGGTGATGTACTTTTGAATTCCAAAATGTTGTCTTTAAAATCTTTATGGACCAGAAACCGAACTCCACCTTCACTCCTTTCACTGTTTCCATTGGTGTACAGCAGATTTCCACTTGATAAACTTATAAGTGATTCATTTCTTCTTCTTGTTTCAGCCAAACCAATGATATTCCAATTCACATTTTCTAATTCCTTTTCCAGCTCTTAATATCCTGTCTTCACCGATGAGTGATCGTACGTTATAACAGGCCAAGCTCAATTTCCGTGCATGGCAGCCTGGTCGTACCCAGAGATTCTTAGCACCCTCTGCTTCCACTCTGATCCTCTCGCTGCCATAAGAGGGAGAGTGAAAGCTGCTGGGGACTGAGGGCCATTTGTATTGTTGTGCTGTCATATGCTGGAGGGTTTGGTCTTTTCCTCTCCACGCTGACCAGGCGTCTTGAAGAGAGCCTTAGACCACATTAAAATGAGTAATTATTAAAAGTGTATGGTATAGACAAATTTCCTTTGAGTGCATTATACGCTTCATCGATGATGGGATATAATTCTTAACCAGTCCTATCTAAGATTCAGCAGATATGATTTTTTCTTAAAGAAAACATAACAGCTGACTGAGCTCTCTGCATTCAACATATGTTTCTGCTGGATCCCAAGCCACATTGGGATCAGAGGTAATAATCTAGGAGATGCTGCAGTCACATCGGAGCAATCCCAGCCTAGTAGTCACCTTGTCAAGAGTGCAGGCAGGTACCACATAAAATACTGCAGTCCCAGAGGCAACAAAAAAGGTGATCCCAATATGGCAGTCTAGTCTGCGCAGCAATTGTACAGAGGACTCGCCTCATTGGTCATCTTACACATTGTTCCCTGCTTTGGAGTGATGACTGTCCTATGTTTGAGAGCTGCAACACCTTTCTAATCAGTCAATGCTTTTCAGTTGAATGTCCACATTTTAGAAATTAGCTTCCTTTATCTTTTACCACTTTTAGTTATCTGTCTGAGCTCTCTACACTCAGTCAGATACCATCTGCCAACAACCATGTGTCATCTGTTTTTAACTACAGTCGAACTTGGTTATAACAAGCACAAAAATAATGAGATCACAGCTGTAACGAGAAAAAAGCCATAATGATTTTAATTTACATGGATATACCAAACAAATTTTGGTAACTATGCAAACATTCTTCATTGCTTGGGGTCAAAAAAACCCAATTCTTGGAATAGACAAAAATGGCGACTTAACTTTTATAACCATCCATATCACATCGAGATTAGCGGCCAGTTTATGACCCTGTCCTTTCTGGGATGGGGGCTATACAATAGTGCATTGGCGTTCTGCTTGTCACATTTCCCTATTTACATGGTCAAGGATTGACCATGTTTGGGCAGAAATCAGGAAAGATTTCAATGATGAAGACATCTACAACATCGATGAAACAGGACTTTTTATAATTTGACACCTGACATACATTTAAATTCAAAGGGGAAAATGTGTTGGTGGAAAAAAAATCAAAGGCTCGCTTGACTGTGCTTGTATGCACAAATATGATAGGAACTGATAAAAAAAAAAAAAAAAAAAAAGTTTGTTATCGGAAAATTGTTAAAACCTTAGTGTTTCAAAAATGTAAGGAAACTTCTTGTGGATTACACTGCAAACAAGAAGGCTTGGATGACTTCGGATATTTTTTGGCAATAAGTAAATGATTGGAATAAGGATTTATTCAAAAAGAAGAAAAATATCTTATTGTTAGTTGATAACTGTCCTGCACATCCTCAGATTCAAAATTTGTCCAACATTAAGCTAGTGTTTCTGCCTCCCAGTGCAACATCAATTTTACAACCAGTGGACATAGGTGTAATAAAGAGTTTGAAAGGATTTTATAAAAGTTCTAGATCTGATCAGTCAAAGAGAACAGAAACTTACCAAGTCTATATCGATATTGGATGCTATAAATTTATTGAATGATGCATGGAACAACGTTACTTCAACAACCATACGGAATTGCTTCAAGAAATCAAAATTAAATTCAAATGAAATTCAATTGTGGATGAAGAAGATGAAAACGAAGAAAACAACTTACCATTATCTGAATGGTTGCTACGTAGCGACAATATAGATTTTAATACAAATAACATCGATGAATTTGCGCAAGTCGATGACAACTTATTAACTAGTGGTCTTCCTACAGAGAGTGACATTGTAGATGCTTTGCCCAACAAAGACTATAACAGCGATGATTGTGATGATGATATGATGAAAATTGAAAGCAAATCAAAATCAGTGCTGATTATCTCACAAGCTCAAGGTTCAATGGACACATTAATCATTTTTTTGAAGGAACTGAAGCAATTAATGAGACTTAACGCATTGAGTGTTTTAAGGGGAAGCTTAAGAAATATTAAAGTGAAATCTTTAAAACAAACATCAATTTTAAGATACATAATTCTTCTTTATTAAGATAATTCTTTAAGATACATAGTTCTCTAATTGAAATCGTGTTTATTATTAAATAGTATTGTTTTTAATTACAGAGAAATAAATTGTGTTTAATATTAAGTGTATTGTAGTTTATACAAGCATATTAATACAAATAATATGTAGGTATAGACTTATATTTTATTTATTTTTTCTCTCTAATACAGTAGACTCTTGATTTACCGGGATCGGTTAACCAGGACACCTAAAGACTCCAAATTTAAAAAAATCAACCAGAAATCATAAAATTCAATTAATAACTAGAATAGATATAAACAGATGTTTTGCAAGTCATAAATAGGCGACAAGAAGTGGTGTTAAGTCATCATTGGGAGATTAGGGTGCCTATTATCTTGCATTGCAACCCCCACTGTCTTCACACCCGCCACTCAGAAAAAAAGAGGCTAACAGGTCTGTAATTACTTGTGTTGCCCCTTGATCGTCCTTTGTGAATTAGGGAATTATCTAGCGACACAGAAGACTAGTTTATAGTGGCTGTGAACTAGTCTGCAGTCAAGTCACAGAAGAGGTTAGTATCTGACGAGAAGGCTCTGACAAAGAATGCAAAGATAAGCAGGAATCACTTCTTTATATATTGTAAATGCTAGAAGGAAGGGGATGAATTTCATTGGTTCTCTATATATGAATGGTTTAACTGTTGATAATCTGCTCATGTCACTGACAAACTAAATAGGTATTTTGCATCTACATTCACACAAGGTGAATTTTTTTTTTTTTTTTTTTTTTATAAAAAAAAAAATTCCTCTTGATTTAAAGAGGAATTTAAAAATTCCTCATATTGTAATTTTTTGTCAACTGTCACACGGTGACCTGCCATTGAGCCCATACAATGAGCTGCACCCTTCACTCATCCAAACATCCACCTTGCATAATCCTTTACATTTCTATCACTGGGAGATGGTTTGACTTGCTTGACACCATTCTTTGTACACCTTAACCACAGGGGGTCATGAGCATCTGACAAGGCATGGCATTTCCAGTATGGAAGCACCTGATGCACGAGCTCCCACAATTACTCCGTAATATCTTTACTATGTCCCATAACTCCTACTTTATCACTTTGATTTGCACAACTAAGTGCAAATTGCCACTTCTCTGACATGCAAAGCTGTTCAGCTTTTTATGTTGCTAGCTATGCAGCACAGTCTATTACAGATGGAGTGGTCACAGTTCATTGATCACTGAATATATTTTATACAGCCATCATCTGAAGAGATGAATCTGATATATGCTTAAATTTGTCTTTGAGCTGTACATAAGTGGAACGTTTAGTCTTCAGTGTGGGAGCAGAAAGTCCATGTCTGAAATCAAAAGCAGGTAAAGTGTGAAAATTTTGATTTGATTTCAACTACTGTGTTGAATTACTCCTGCAGTTGTGAAGTAAATGTAACAGCTGCATCAACACAATTGCCCGTCTTGTACATATGGACAGAGAGCCCAACTTTGTAATAAAGTCTGAGCTGTAAACTATTGTTGTTATGTTCTTAATAATATTCTTTATTCTAGCAATGTAGTGTATTTAAGCATTTAATGTGTTTAAGTTGTATATACTGTCTTAAACAGCTGAATATCAGCTGCTTGTGATTAACTTCAGAGAATGATCTGTAATGTATCAACATTTTTAGTGAGTCAGATCTCTGCCAGGAAGAGGGTGATATTATCGAATGCAATTATACGCTAGAATCTGAAGCTGATTTTCCATCACTTTCAAAAGTAGCTAATGTTGTAAGTATATTTTTACATTAATAAACTTTTCTTTATACAGCCAGGCCTCGCATAATGAGAGTTCAATTAATGCATTTTTCAGTTACTGCTATTTGAAAAAATTATACCACTTTTTGATTTACATGATGCAGATTTCCAGTTAATGCGATCTTTTTTTTATGTAATAGTTGAAAAAGATTTGAATCATATGCTAAGCTTACCTCGCGTCGGACAGGTAATAAACAAATCTTTGCTCACTGCCCACCTCAGTGTGTTCCATCAATCATCGGAAGCAGACACATTACTTGTTTGTCTTCCACTAATAAAGTCGCATGCAGACGCATTTAAAAATTGGAATTTTTAAATGCAAGAAAAATTGGAATTTTTAAATGCAAGAAAAATTTTAATTTTTAAATGAGCCAGATGAAAATGTTACTGCAAAGGAGATACTGGTAAAAGAACTAATGAAATCTTTTGTATCTCAGAGGACCTCAAACCTTATCACATATCAAAATACCAAATCTAGGATACAAAATATCTGAATATTGTAGAGAACCTCAAACAAAAGGTTTGAGATTTTTCTCTGCAATATTTATTTTGCCAGGGTCTAGAGAAGATTGTTGTCAGCTATTGGAAATTGATTGATGAAAAAAAGAAAGCCAACACTGTTCAAATATTTCTGTAACAAATAGTTTCTTCATTGTGTATTTTATGCAATAAACATTTAATTCTATAATTATTTTCATTATCTTTTACATGGCATACAGTTAAAAAGTTGTTTAAAAGATATTTTTAAAATTCTTTATGGACATTCCTTGAAGGTCACAGACCAATTATAATTTTTCCTATTGGTTATCATATTTGATTAATGCATTTCTGTTTTGCACGATGCTTTCATGGGAAGAATTAATCGCATTAATCGAGGCCAGCCTGTACTTTGGAATGACTGCGGATTAGAATAGTGAAATCTATTATTTTATAGAGGTGGCATGTATAATCATATGCTGTTGTGTACATATAGATTCACTGATGCCAAACTGAAGGTTTGACACTTTCATTTTAGTTCCCCACTATCTGGACAAGAAAAGCTTCAGATGAAACTGAATAAAATTCATCTAGAATAGTTCGTGATTTGTAAAGTGTTAACTTGTAACCAGTCATATTTGTGTGTTTTTTTTTTTTTTTTTTTTTAGATTTACATGTGCACTGAAAAAAATTACCTCTTAAAAATGCAAATTTAAATAAAAGGTTCTTTAAATATGCAGGTGTCTGGTTACTTTTGGCTATATGCTTTGTATGTGTGTGCATAATCACAATTCTCATTTAACATATGAATTTTCTGTTTTGGTTTCATCATAAAGTTAATTTTTTTAACCAGTCATTAAATATTGCTTGTACCATCTATTTGCACTGGTTTTGTTGCACTATAGAATAAAAAATTATTGATGCTTTTTTAATGCAGCATATGATGGGTTTCCAATTTTTTTTTTTTTTTTTTTTTTTTTTTCAGTGAAATTAAACTTATGTTGAGAGTCGAAAGATGTAACAGTCATAAAATATAAACATGAAACTAATAGTCTCTTCCATTTTCCAGTTTGGAAAACCATTAAGAGCTACAAGAATTCAAACTAGTACATACTCATATATTAACACTGCTTTGGTGTGGTGTATTAAACTCCACTTCATATTTTAATTAAATCACTTTTAATACACAAATAATTAATTATATATATGCTATGTATATGCTAATTATATATTAATTATATATATATACACAAATAATTAATTATATATATGTTAATTATATATATGAACATTTAAAGCCATATATATATATATATATGGCTTTAAATGTTCTTTGTCTACCTTCATCTTCTTATTTGAAGTTTTCTTCTGTACCAGTTGAATGAGGACTTACTTCAACATTATTTTCACTTGAGCCACTGAATTTTATTATATTTTCATTTTATTCATATGTTGTTGCAACTTATTCAGCTTCAGTAAAGTTTTCTGAAAATTTCAATTTTTTGTAATTTATGATTAATTGGAAGAATGCAATTCATTATGCGCAGAACATAAACCTATTTAAGTAAAATAAATTACATTCCTAAATGTTTTTGAAGTATATTTGAAGTATAATAAACTTATACATCAAATTTACATGCTTTATGCAGCAGGGGACATGACACGCCCAAAGACTTATTTTATTATGCAAAATCACCACTAGCTAATGTACAACTGAAAAGCATTGTAAGACTCATATTGAGAAGGTACTCTCTTTCTCAGATTCTAAAATATTGTCATTTATTAGTAAAAGAATAAGAGAAGTTTACCTCAATATATGTAGAACACTTCCATATGATTCTCTCCAGAAATTAAAATGAATAAAACATTAACACCAAAATGATTACAGTAAATAAATAAATTGAAAACAATTAGAAAATAATTTTAAGAAGTTTAATGTAAAATTTAAAAAAACGATTTTCCTTCCTGAAGGTGACAGGCTTTTCATCCACATGTCGTGATCACAGGAATGAAAATTACCGAGTATGTGTGAGCATGAATCTTAAATAGAGGCCCCAAGTGCCAAACGATAGTGTCTAAGTGAATTTTCTTGAGCGATATATATATAGTGTGATTTTCCCAGTGATCACGTTCTGTTTTATTTCTAGTTCCTTTCGTACCCTCAGTTCATTAAATGGTTCTCTACTTAACAGACTTTGAACAAGAACTCGGAAAGGAAAATTACCTTTCTTTTCTTAGTATATTTATAAATCTATTCACTAACAAACTAACTGCTCCTGCCTCCATGTGGCAGGGCCAATAACCTGGAGGAAAAGTTATCCTCCAGGGCAAAAATGAGCAATGATGGATATAAATTACTGTCCACCTCTAGAGCCTTCAAGGCCAGAGACATCACCCGATAATGACCTGAACCAACCTAAAAGGCTTCAAAGAGAAGCACAGTGCCATGACTTGCCAAATTTTTTGATAATACGCTCCCTATCCACCCAGCCTGTGGCCAAGTTATCACCATTTCTAATTCAAAGATATCTGGAATCCATCGTCAGATTACCATAAATGGTGAAACAACTGCAATTGGGAGACCTCCTGATGGAAACAGCTTCCTCAACAAAGACTTTTGGTGGGCTGCCAGTATCTGTCACCCCCCACAACGCCTTAAATTTATCTAAAAGCGTTATCACAGAGTGGGGACCTACTTACAATCTCTGAGGAAGAATTAGTTCAAGAACTCCCAGGGGCTCACATCTGGTGAGTATGGGCTTGGCACACCCAGGGTCCTGAGCTGGGTATCATCATTCTCTTTCTTGATGATTCCCTTCTACTTCTCTCTCTCTCTCTCGGGGTAATTGAGAAATTTTTATTTATTATTTTTTTTTTGGCTGGTGCAGCATTAGCATCAGGCTTCCTTCCTTACAACATCAGAAAGCATTAATGATGAAATAATTAAAAATTTCCTCTAATTGTGCACTTTTCAAGTCCCATATAAAAGCATACACTGATTCTCACATTCGAGAAGTACCAAAACCAGGAAAAGATCCCACCCTGGTTCAAAATTATAGGCTCATATCTTTCATCAGCTGTGTGGGTAAAATTTTTGAAAGGATGATGTATTCAAGGCTCACTTACATCCTGGAGCCACAGAATCTCCTGCCAGATCATCAGTATGGCTTTCGAAAAAAACAGATCAACCCTAGATGTGCTCATCAAGGCCTAATCTCATATCCGCAATGCTTTTGTCAGGAAACAACATCTAGTCATGGTCAACTTAGATCTTGAAAGGGAAATTTGACACTATCTAACATCATGGTATTCTCGTGGATCTGTACCATCTGGGATTTATTATTATTATTATTAGCTATATGGTGCAAGGAAGCCTGGGGGTTATGCAAAAAGAAAAAAAAAAAAAAATTCTGAATTACCCTGAGAGAGAGAGAGAGAGAGAGTCAGAAGTAGAAGGGAATCACCAATAAAGAGAAGAATGATGATATCCAGCTGAGGACCCTGGGTGTGCAAAGCTCATACTCACCAGATGTGAGCTCTGCATTTAGGGGCCATTTGCCTGAAATAATTAAAAATTTCCTCTAATTGTGCACTTTTCAAGTCCCATATAAAAGCATACACTGATTCTCACATTCGAGAAGGAGTCCCGCAGGGTTCAATTCTTAGTTCAACACTTTTTCCAGTTAGAGTTAGCAGCATGACACATGATATCAAAGTATCAACACCATTGAACTTCAACTCCAACTTGCCATAACAAAAATTGAATTGTGGACTTTAAGGAATGGGAATGGTTATTGACTATCAGAAAAGAAATGCACTGCCACCTACTTTTGCAAGCGTTGGGCTATCCCACTTGCTACTTACGTCAGATTTCTTGGTCTGATATTAGACAGCAAGCTTAATTTCCAAACTCACATCACTCAATTAAGAAATGTTTGTCTAAAGCATATGAACATACTTCAGTCAGTCTCGTCCATGTCTTGAGGAGCTGATCGATATACTTTACTTCACCTTTACAGAACTTGAATCCGTTCATGCTTAGATTATGGTTGTCTAGTATATGACTCTGCCAGAACCACTACTTTGAAACATCTAAATATCATCCAGCACAGTGCTCTGAGGACTGCATTGGGTGCTTTCAGGACTTCCCCAATCCAAAGTCTTTATATCGAAGTGCATGATCCTCCATTACATCTTTGTAGGAAAACATTACTGCCCCAATACGCTGCTAAAATCCGGTCTTCCATTGCACCCAGTTGCAAGTATCTTTACAATACTCGGTGGATTTTGCTCTATGAGAGAAAACCAAATGAAAATAGACCTGCTTCACTCGGGATTAAAGAGCTTGTTCATAATTGGAATATTGATTTAAGCGATATTTTTCAGGACAACTGCTCCTGTTCCACCTTCGACATACATTTCTGCCTCTTACGATGTTCATTTTCTTAATTGGGGGAAAATGTCATACCACAATATCAGGCTCAATACCACCTTGCAATATCAGGCAGTTGTACTCTGAATTCCCGTGCCTGTAAAATCTATACTGACGGATCGAAAACTGCCAGTATGGTAGGTTCTTCTGCAGTTTTCCCTTCTGCTACAGCCTCACTACCATTAGCCTGCTGCATCTTCACTGCTGAATTATATGCTATCAAGTTAGCACTTGATAAAATTATTGAGCCATCCATCTCACCTGCCATAATATACAGAGACTAAACATCCTCAACCCTTTCTCTCAGAACATTCTTGGGTTCCTTACAGCGACTATAAGCCTATCATTCTCAAAGCATGCTACAAGAACTGGTCACAGGTCTGGAAAAGTAACACCAACAATAAACTTTACTAGATAAAACAAAATCCAAAGTTGTAGCTCTCTAGATTCCAGCTAAACAGAAGAGAGGAAAAGTATTGGCAAGGCTCAGAATTGGACACACTCATCATACACATCACTTCCTACTATTGGGAGAAAACCCACCTCAGTGTTCATCCTGCCAGATGCAACTTACGGTCCGTCATTTTCTGGTTGATTGTCCGTTACATTCAACCACCCGCTCTAACACTTTTCAGTCTGTCTCCACATTGAACATCTGTTATGATTTATCTCACTTCATAGGAAATGAAGCAAACATAGAAGAACTTTTTATGTACCTAAAACATATTGAACTGTACAGGAGCATATAATTTAACATCTGTAGATATATGTTGCCTGTAAATAAACAATTTACAAACACAATTTGGCCTCAGCAGCCTTTGTGTCGTTAAGCCCTATACCAACAAAAAAACTTAAAAATAGAGATTATTAGTCTTCGCACATGTGCATAAAAGACCATGAATCGGAGATTAGATATGGCCAGCGAATGTTAACATCTCTTGTAAAGAGCTATACATTTTATCAATTTTTAGCAGATAAATATAATTTTTCAGAATATTAATCTATTGTTATGATTGTTTTATTGTATTGTAACAAATTTATGATTTTATAAACTTTTTCTTGTAGGTAGAGATTGGTAATGGAATAATTAGGCTTGGAGAAAATTCAAAGCTGGTAGTAAGTAAGGTTATAATAATTTAATTCAAAAATTTTCATACATCCTGCATGAAAATTTTGATTGTGGGAGGGGAAGATAATGAGAAGTGCAGGTCAGCTTATTTCTACATTACATATTTTTTCTTGGATTTTAGTCTCTAAATAAAATTTTGTCAGTAAATTACAGACAGTATTAAAGTAGTTATATTAGAAAGCTGCCAATTTTTTCATGATTGTGAATTTAATTAAATTTGATGTTATCCATGACATTACTTCACACTTGCTAAATTTGAAAATGATGTGTGTGAGAGAAAGTGTATATTCTTTACACTTTGAAAATAATAGCTGGTCTTTAAAACACGATTCCAAAGATGGAGTTTTAAATGCCACACAACAGTGTGGTTTCTGTATGTCGGTCAGTGACCTCAGCTGGAGTTGAACAGTAATATAAACAAAAAAAGTGAATAGTTTAAAGCCAGACTTACGCTACATAAATATTCCATTGGTTTACCCATGGCGCCTCCGTAGCCAGGTGGGCAGGAGCAGCAGTGTGTAGCACATGCTTCTTGATTAGACCAGGGTTCAAGCCCGTGAGCCACCGAATATGGAGAATGCGGAAAGGTTAGGGAATGACCACCGCATATCCCCAGAGCAATATGGCCTTAGTTGCTAATGCTCCTAAAAACCAAATGACAACAACAACAGTTTACCCATATTCTGACAGGACATGCATGCTCACTAGAAGTCTATTTCATGAGTTTACATAAAAGATGTCTTTGCAAGCCTTGTCTATACTCTATCAGGAGGCACATACACACCAAGCATTTGTTTGCTGTAATTACAGGACACTGCCCTCATATATATTTCTAATGGTGAGTTTGTTTGTTTGTTTGTTTTTTTTTTTTTACCTTTTTTTTATAGCTAATATAACTGGCATAGCAGTTTTATTAGCTATAAAAAAAAAAGATAAGAAATTATAAATATGGATGATGCTGTGGAATCTATTTAAATTAAAAAAAAAAAACAAATAAAAGATTTTTATTGTTATTTAATAACAGGAAACTTACACCATTTTTCATATCAGTAAAAAAAAAAAAAAAAAAAAAATTGGCAGTTTGTAAATTGTATTGTAAAGAAGGATTTTATGTACCATTAGTACATTGTCTTCTGCTAAACAAAACCCTGCACTTCATATTCAGACACATTAGAAAAATTATAAAACTGATGCAGTGAAATTGATATGATATTGAATCATACAAAAAATGGTAGAGGATTATGGATTATGAAGGGACAATTCATGCAGGAGTTAATGTTATGTGTAATAGTAAGTATGACTTTCTTTTTGGGTCTCTGTAACTATGTGGGAGTCCAGAATCCTCTGTTGTCTTGTGCTGTCATTTTAGCTTTGAGAATAAATGATGATTTCATAAAATGCTGACTGTGTGATATCGAAGCTGGAAATTGAAACCAATACAGAGATACATTTGTATCTGTGAAACCAATCACAGATACAAATACAGGAAAAACAAGAGGATGAAATGGAAGATGATCATATAGAAAACAGAATTAACATGCCTACCTGTCAGGAAGCTTGGATGGCAGTAGATGTACTGCATAGATTTACCAGAGGACTTCCAAGTACAACGGAAAAAAATTTCTCTGCAATAGGGAGTCCGAGTAGTGTGTATGCGAGGAGCATTGTCGAGGCCACATTATGTCAAGGATCTGGATATATTCTTACCACATGTACGCCATATCCAAAAATTTCATTACTTCATACAGCATGTCCCACCCACTTTTTCTTACTATTGAATACACCATCAATTGTCAAAATAATAGAGCAAGTTTATCTGCGAAAAGATCTAAACCTCCCAAGGACTTCCTAATTCATTTCACAAATATACGTGGTCTCAATTCCAATCTCAACGATGTCCATTTCCACTTGCAGTCTTCCAAACCCCTTGTACTTTTTCTGACTAAATCTCAGTTATCAGTTGATTCAACTACTGCTCATCTCAGATGTCCAAATTATTTGCTGTATGATTCCTTTCGCCTCAAAGGTGGTACTTGTGCATATGTCCGTTCTGATATTCCCTGTCAGAGACTTGGCAATTTGGAATCTCCTCTCTTTGATCTTCTCTGGCTTAAAATCTCTCTACCTCATTGTGTCAAATTCATCTGTTGTCTCTACCGTTCTCCCAACTCCACTAATCACTTGGAGCTCTTTGATTTCCTCTCTTTGCAACTTGACTTTCTCCAGTCCAACTTTCCTAACAGTGAGGTAATTTTCCTTGGTGATTTTAACGTTCACAACTCCAGCTGGCTTCCGTTTTCTAGTTACACCGACCCAGCAGGTCGAGATGCTGAGGCTTTTGCAATTACTAATGACCTAGCACAGATTGTTCATTTACCTACAAGAATACCGGACAATCCTAATCATACAGCCAATACGCTTGATCTTTTTCTCACAAACAACCCTTCTAAGTACAAGGTCGAAGTGAGAGGTCCTTTAGGCACTTCAGATCACAACTTGGTGATTGTCTCTTCTCCAATGGAACCTTTATCTCATAGCTATTCCCAACCTCGTATTGTTTGGCATTACAAGAATGCAAAATGGGATGACCTGCGAGACTTTTCTTCTTTTCCTTGGTCTGATTACTGTTTCAAAACTTCTGATATCAACGTTTGCTCAGATCGTGTCAGTGAAATTATTCTTGCAGGAATGGAATCCTTTATCCCACACTCCACTTTAAAATCTCGTCCTTTATCTAAACCTTGGTTCTCCAACAAATGTGCTAAGGCTGTCCAAGAGAAGAATGTTGCATATCATAACTGGCTTGTTTCTAATTCTTCTGTTTCATTTTCTGCCTACACCAAAGCTCGCAACAATTGTAAAGCAGTTATTAATCAATCCAAACTAGATTTTGAACAGGCTAAGAGTAGAAAACTTGCTTCTTGCCCTAATGGTAGCCGAGCATTCTGGTCTCTTGCCAAAGCTATTGGCCGCAACTTTTGCCCATCTCTACTCCCACCTCTGTCCAAACCAGATGGTTCTGTTGTCACTTCAGCCAAGGATAAAGCTGACCTGCTAGCATCCCATTTTTCTTCCAGCTCATGTATTAATGATCTTGGTAAAACACCTCCCACCATTCCTAACACGCTCCATTCAATGCGTTATGTGGTCTTCCGTCAAAAGGATATCAGAAGGATTTTGATGAATCTTGATGCTAAGAAAGCTCCAGGTCCTGATGGTATTTCTCCACTTGTTCTCAAAACCTGTGCCCCCGAACTTACTCCTATTCTTTGCTGCCTTTTTTCACTTTCTTATTCCAAAGGTGTTTTTCCTTCTGCTTGGAAATTTGCTCATATCCAGCCAGTTCCTAAAAAGGGTGACAAATCCCTCCCATCCAATTATCATCCTATTGCAATTACTTCTACTCTTTCTAAAGTAATGGAGAAATCAATTAACCGGCAACTCTTAAACTACCTAGAAACCTTCCGTCTGATCAACGATCGCCAGTATGGATTCCGTCAGTGTCGATCCACTGGTGATATTCTGGCTTATGTTACCCATTTATGGACTAATTCAATGGAAAGGTTCGGTGAAACACAAGTAGTTGCTCTTGACATCTCAAAGGCTTTTGATCGTGTTTGGCATAAAGGTCTTCTAAACAAACTTCCATCTTATGGTTTGCCAACTGTTTTTAGTAATTGGTTATCCAGTTTTCTCTCTGATCGCTCACTGAGGGTGATGGTAGATGGCTCTCTGTCTTCTAACTTCTCCACTAATGCCGGTGTCCCCCAAGGTTCAGTTCTTTCCCCCACTCTTTTCCTTTTGTATATCAATGACCTTCTTCCATTGACTGGAAATCCTATACATAGTTTTGCCGATGATAGCACATTGCATTCAACTTTCCATTTTGAGAAACCTTGTCCTGCTCAATCAGCTTCAAGTTCTCGAAAATCTGCTGCCAATTCCTTAAATGCCGATCTTCAGGTAATTCTCCAGTGGGGCAAAGACAACTTAGTTGATTTCAACCCTTCTAAAACTTAGTCTTGTCTTATATCTCGCAAAAAGGATTCTTCTGCTCCTATGCTTATCTTTAATGACACTCCGATTTCTAGACAAAATGATATATCTCTTTTGGGGATTACCCTGACTTCTAATCTCTCTTGACACAAGCAGATTACAAATATTGCTTCCTGTGCATCTAAAGAACTTGGTTTTCTCTTTTGCTCTTGGCGTTACTTTTCTTCCAAACAGCTGCTCACTCTGTATAAATCGCAAATCCGCCCTGCCATGGAATATTGTTCCCACATCTGGGGTGGTGTCCCCAAAACCTCTCTCAGGCTTCTTGATTCCATTCAGAAGAGGGCAGTTAGGTTAATTAATGATTCATCTCTAACAGAGTCTCTCCACTCGCTTTCTCATAGACGTACTGTTTCTGCTGCATGCCTCTTCTACAGATACAGGCATACCTCGGTTAACGTTACCTCTGATAACGAAGCCTCGATATGACGAAGTCCGCAATTTCAAGCCCCATTTAACATAAAAAAAATATTCCAATTTAAGACCAACGCCCGACAATCATTCGATTGGTGACTGATGGCGACTCGTTACGTATTCCCGAGTGCTCCCGAGCTGCGGGCGTGTCTGTTATAACAGTTTTGCGCGTCAATCGCATAATTTAGTTGTTGTTTACATGATTGACGTTGTTTCAGTGTGGCGCATTGCAATAATCGACGTAGGTTCTTTGTAGCATTACATAACGTAGATTTTGTAAATTTTAATAGAAATATTTTTGTTTTAGTTAATTAAAATGTCAGAATCAAAGAAAAGAAAAGCAATTTCTTTGGAAACTAAACTAAATATCGTATGACGTGTTGAAAGCGGCGAAAGAAAATCCGATGTGGCACATTCTTTAGGATTAGCGCAATCAACTTTAACAACCATACTAAGTCAATCAGAAAAAATAAAACAGTCTGCTCAGAATTGTACAGATGTTACAGCGGCAAAATTAACTCGCTTAAGGAATCCAATTTTAGAAAAAATGGAGAAAATGTTAAGTTTGTGGATAGATGATATGTCACAACGTCATATGCCTTTAAGTCAAATGGTGATTCAAGAAAAAGCATTATTTTTGTTTAATCACCTGAAATCTAAACAAACTGAAGAAATTACGGAAACCTTTAGGGCTTCTCGTGGTTGGTTCGAGAAATTTAAAAAAACGGGCCAGGATTCATAGTGTAAAATTAACAGGAGAAGCTGCAAATAAGTTTCCAGAAAAACTAAAGGAAATAATTGAACGTGAAAATTTTCCACCAAATTTGGTGTTCAATGTTGACGAAAGCGGTTTGTTCTGGAAACGGCTACCAACAAAAAGCTTCATTTCTATTGAAGAAAAATCAGCTGCTGGGTTCAAAGCAGCCAAAGACCGTTTAACGTTACTCTTTGGATCAAATGCCTCTGGCGATTATAAATTAAAATTGTTATTAGTTTACCATTCAGAAAATCCGAGGGCGTTAAAAGGTAACATAAAAATGAATTTACCTGTAATATGGAAAGCAAATAGAAAAGCGTGGGTTACCAAGGAGTTATTTACTGATTGGTTTGTTAACCACTTTTGTCCTGGAGTAAAACGGTATTGTCAAAAAAAAACAACTTTGAAGAAAAAGCTCTTTTGTTGTTAGACAATGCTCCGGGACATCCTACTGATCTTAACACGTTGGACACATGCATTCCTGTCAAAGTTGTGTTTCTTCCAGCAAACACAACTTTCCTGATTCAACCATTGGATCAGGGAGTAATAGCATCATTTAAAGCTTATTATCTGCGTCGAATTTTAAGCAATTTACCTGAACTAGAGGATAAAGAGGAAATGACAGTTAAAACTTTTTGGAAAAACTACACCATTAAAAACGCAATTGAAAACATTGATAGTTCTTGGAAAGAAGTCACTAAGAAATGCTTAAATGGAGTTTGGCGCAAAATATGGCCAGAAGTTGTACTAGAAAAAGAAAATAACATCCAAGAAATTAGAAATGAAGTTATCCAGATGGCTCAATCAATAGGTTTCGAAAATGTCGATGAAGAGGATGTTAGAAATTTATTGAATGCAGAAGATGATGGTTTTTCAGTGGAAGATTTAGAAAACCTTGTTAGCAACGAAGACAAAGATAATGAAGACGAAGTTAAAGAAGTTCCTGCCGAAAAAGTGTTAACAACCAAAGATTTAAAAAGGTGCTTAAATGACATTGAAAACGTTTTAAATTTTTTTAGTGAAAATGATCCTGATTTAGGAAGAAGTGTTATAGTTAAGCGATCAGTGTTAAATGCAATAACTCTGTATAGGCAATTGTTAAATGAAAGAGAAAAAAAGCAGAAACAATCAACTTTAACCTCATATTTTAAAATGTGATTTCACTTTGTATGTAAGTTGACTGTTTATTTAATAAAACTTTTCTTTGTTCGAACAAAAGCTTTTCATTTTCTTTACGTAGGAACGTATCCCTATTCTGGCCATAGTATTTTTACCTCTGAAAACGAAGTTTCGCTTAACGAAGTAATTTCGTGGAACGCATCCTATTCGTTAATCGAGGTATGCCTGTACTTCCATGGGCACTGTTCTTCTGAATTGGTTTCTATGATTCCCGCTCTCTCTTTCAAAACAGTCCGAACACGTGCCGCTACCAGCCAACATCCATTTACTGTCCAGCTTCAAACCCACAGAACCAACTTTTCATCTTCCTCATTTATTCATTCAACTGCCGTTTTCTGGAACAACCTTCCTTCATACGTATTTCCTGAAAATTACAATCTACTGAAGTTCAAGTCCAATGTCAACAAATATCTTCTTTCGTCTTTTCAACCTCCAACCCAAGCACGGTACTAAGTACTATAGGTTCCAATACCTCTCGTGTTTGGGGTTCTCATAAAAAAAAAAAAAAAAAAAAAAAATTGTTCATTTGTGGTTCCATAAAATTTGAGCATTAGGTGTGAGCAACAGATATGCACCAGTTCAGAAATGAGATAATAGCTGCAGGGTCTTTTTGGAATGTTGTTGTTGTTGAAACCCACTGAAGTATGAGATTGTTTTGTGGAAGATTTTATATCAGTTCACCCACAAAATAAACATTTAGAAGAATTCCACAACTGGTGGAATCAATACAAATAAAAGCCCTTCCAAGATGTGGACATCCTAGCCATTAATGACAGGAACAACAAATGCTCACAAGCATTTTCATATCAGCTTCCCCATACATAATATTTATGTGCAATATTTCAGTTCGTTTGAGATTCTAAAAAATTTTCAGGTTGACACCAAAAGTTTGTATACCAAAATTTACCCAACATGTTGATACCAATGCTGAATGCTGAAGTATTTTCAAAAACTGAAACAATCATTGCACCAACTAACTAGCACCCATACTTATCTGCTAATTTAACACTAAAAGGTGGTAAATATGAACCTTATGTTCTAATCAGATTGAAACTTGGGTCAATTTATGGCAGCAAATTTGGAATTTAAATTGACTATATATATTTTCTTGACATACCATAAGTGGCACACATGCCATGGTTGGCCATCCAGTCTAGTATCTTCTTCTTCCAGGCTTGGTCTTTTTGTTGCTGGTTTTGTTCCAACAACTAGAAGAAGATACTTTGTGACGAGGACTGCAGAGGTCTAGCCCACCATACAAAAATCCACTGCCACCAGCACAGCATGTGTGGAGTCAAAGCAATAGGTTTCTGCAGCTGTAGAAGCTCCTTTTTGTGTGTAAAGAATCTATTTGAACACCATTCCCAATACCACTGATTTTTTTAGTGGTATTGGGAATGGTGGCAATGCTTTTGGAAATGTGATGTGGTCAGGCAAATCATGGCACACATTTTTTTTAGAACTGACCAACATATGAGGTTAGAAACTGTATCCCAAATCCATCCTGCACTCTCTCATGGAAGCATTCTCATGTATGGACTGCTTTTGCAGTACAGAATGGATATCACCTTGTTATTTTGGAGAGTTATGATTGGTCTGAATGTACTTGCAAACTAGTTTCATCCCATAAGGCTGACACACCTAAATGGGTATATTAGCTTTATGGGATGATGCACATTGCTGTCTGTTCCACAGTGACAATGGGCAATATACAGTGCTTGCCATGGACCGCATGGTCAGTGTTAATCTCACTGGGAATCTGGTACTTGTATTGCATCTATTCTACCTCAGTCATCTAGATTGGTATGTTTTGAGATGGCCCTTAGTAACTAATGAATCTGCTTGAACTAGAAGTTATTCTCAAGCAGAAGTGAAATAACATGACTATGGAATATCTGTATATGCACATAATAAAATTTCATTCCATGCAGAAATAGGGTTTCATTGCCACCAAAGATGAATCTACCTGTTATTGTATGTTATTCTCTAATATAACAGTGCGTGCACCGTGTACACACTTTGTAGCCTGACCCATGCTGCCAGTTTGGTTAGGAATCTTACAGTATACCAAAATCCCGACAGGTTAGTATATTAAGATATTGCAGCATAGCCTGTCAAGTGTTAGTTAAAACAATTTCACGGTAGAAGAAAGGTTACCAAGTCAACAGGGCAAGCAATTACTTTATGCAGCTAGATCCAGTGAATACATAACAGTATAGCATTAGTAGAGGCGTATGATGCATGAAAGCAAGCTTATGCAGCATCAACCAAGAAAAAACTCCCATTTCAATCCTCCATTTGTTCCAAATGCCTGTCCATCTCAGCCTTAAATTCATTTAGGCTATCAACTTCCACAACAAAAGATGGAAGTTTGTTCCACCAATCAACTATCCGCTGGCTAAATTTAGGCAAATTTCCGCACATCTATTCTACAGCTGTCTTTCCTCAATTTGAAACTGTGCCCTTTAGGTTCTTAATCTGAGCAAGAGGAAGAATTCCATCAGCATTCAGCTTGCTCAACCCATTCAAGGCCTTATACACCTGAATCAGATCACCTAGCAGGTGCCTACTCTCCAGGCACTGCAATTTGCAGGACTTAAGCTTTCTTCATAAGAGCACCCCTTTGTTCACCTCACCAATCTTGTTGCCCTTCTTTGTACCCATTCTAAACTCTACATCCTTCCTAAAATGAGGCCTCCAGACCTGTACACAGTACTCTAGGTGTGGTCTGAGCATTGCCTTGTATAACAGGATAATCACCTCCCTGTTCCTGCTAGCAAAATTCCTGTATATCATTGACTCCATGACCTGCCCTGGCAGCCTGTCTGCACTGCTCAACGAACTTCATATTTGACTGCACAATTACCCCCCAGGTCTTTTTCACTTTCCCCTTCCCTGAGTGTAGTACCACACAGTTGGTATGTTTCTCTTCGGTTATTGCTACCCATATGCAGTACTTTGCATTTGTCAATGTTAAACTTCAGTTGCCACTTCTCAGCCCATTTTCCCATCTTATCTAGATCCAGTTGGAGTAGCATGCTGTCTTTACTGTCGTTAACAACCCTGCCAACCTTTGTATCATCTGCAAACTTGGACATTAAACCTGATATACTTTCATCAGTATCATTGATAAATATACAAAACAACAATGGGTCCAACACTGAACCCTGGGGAACTCCACTAGTAACATTTGTTCACAAAGAGCTGTGTCCATTGATTACCACTCTCTGTCATCTCCCAGTGTGTGTGTGTGCGTGTGTGTGTGCGTGCGTGTGCGTGCGTGCACCGTATACACACTTTGTAGCATGACCCATGCTGCCAGTTTGGTAAAATAACTAAAATTCTCTATACTCGGAGAAAAACATTAGTGATCAAACGTACCTAGAATCTTTGGTTCAAGAACTCTAAACCTGACACCAAAATACATCAGATCACCTAAAAATGTCTACAAGCAGAAGACATTGTGACTATAATTAGTAAATGAAAGAGCAATAAGGTTCAATATTTTCTACATTATAAATCGATTTACAAACGAATGAGAGGAATTACCTCAATATATCGAGGCAATTCCTCTCATTAGTTTGTAAATTTGTCTCAAACAAAAGTTTTTAATAAAAAAAAATTGATTACACAACCTATCCACCCCAAACTAGTTGGCTTGAATAGCTACAGGGTACTATGTGCACTGCAATGCCTCCAAGCATCCTGCTGGGGTTGGTATGTGTGCACACGTGCGCTCAGTCAATTGGAAATGAACTCCTTTGCATGGATTTTTTTCATTAGAAACAGTTAAACCAATATTATGTTTTCTGGGTACAGACTCCAACCTTTCACCTACAACTCCAGTCTCTCTCTCTCTCAATTTTGTTTTGGATGTACTATTGCTGATTCATTGTTTGGCTTAATTTGACCATCTTCTCTGTCTCATTTCCATAACACAGTTCATAAAATTTCTCTGCATTTTTTCAGGACTTAGTTCTCTTTTTCTTTTCACACAAAAAGCAGTAAAACTCAGTTAAAATCTGAATTTTTAAAAATTCGGTGAATTTCTTATTTTCCTTAATGAATATACCTGAAAATAGTTTACAATAGTAAATACCTGAGCATAGTTTGCTATAATTCTGGCAGGTTTTCCATTTTCGTCAAATGCATATGGTACGAACCAGGATGATATCCTTTCTGAATTTAGAAAGTTATAAAGGTTAATAAAAGAACTTACTAAAAACTAACGTCGTTAAAGATTTATTTATTTTTGAAGAAAGTATGTATAGTTTGGTAACTTCTGTAACTCATGTTGTTTTTAAAATCGAGAGCCAGAACACCACCCTCCCCTGACACTAAATTTGTAAAGGCTGTCTTCCCAGTCACAACTGGAAAAGACCAAATGAGGGAGAAGCACAAAGATAATATGTGATGTATGTCAGTAGTCACAACATTTTTTACAAACTTTACTGTAAGTGTATATTTATGGTAAAAAGTGCCTATCCCAAATATGTACTTTTTTACTATGGGATATTTGCATTTTACCAAAAAAAAAAAAAAAAAAAAAAAAAAACAAATATCCCAAATGCAGTTTTGTCAGTGTTGTGCCCTTGAGGTGATTTGTGTGTTAGTATGTGTCAGTGAAATATTAAGAGTTTAAATATTTAATACACTCATAGCAGAAACTGTATGACTTTATTTGTAAATTGTGGATGTTTAAATTTCCATCCCTAATTCCTAAGATAAGCACATTTCTTATGGCAGTTTATGGCAGTTGAAACTACTGGCTCCAAACATAATTCATAGCTAGAAAGTTGCCACCTGAGTTTTCAGAAGTGTTAAGTTTAATATTGAATTTTAATATAATTGTCTTTTAAGAAGTAATTCATCACCTAATACAGTAAAATCTCATTAATACAAACTCGGTTTATACAAAGTACTCGTTTATATTAGCATTGGTAGAGGCATATGATGCAAGAAAGCAAGCTTATGCAGTATCAGCCAGAAAAAAAAAAAAAAAAAGAAAGAAAGAAATAAAAACACTTCCACTTTACCCCTTCGTTCGTTCGAAATACCTGTCCAGCTGAGCCTTAAATTTATTTAGGTTATCAACTTCCACAACAACGGATGGAAGTCTGTTCCACCAACCAACTACCCGCTGGCTAAAGACAAATTTCTGGACATCTATCCTACATCTGTCTTTCCTCAATTTGAATTTATGCCCTCTCAGGTGATTATTCTGGGCAAGAGGCAGAATCCCATCAGCATTGAGCATGCTCAAACCATTCATGGTTTTATACACCTCTATCAGATCACCTCGCCGGTGCCTAGTCTCCACACATTGTAATTTGCAAAACTCAAGCTCTTTCTTCGTAAGAGCAGCCCTTTGTTCCATTCACTAACCTTGTTGCCCTTCTCTGTACTCATTCCAGCAGCTCTACATCCTTCTTGAAATGAGGCCTCCAGACCTGTATACAGTACTCAAGGTATGGCCTGACCATTGACTTATACAAGGGAATAATCACCTCCTTATCCCTGCTAGAAAAATGCCTGTATATCATTGATAAGACACCATGAGCTATTCTTGCAGCCCGTCTGTACTGCTCAGAGAACTTCGTATCCGCCTGCACAATTATCCCCAGGTCCTTTTCATTCTCTACCACTGTCAGTGTAGTACCACAGAGTTGATAAGTTGCTCTAGGGGATGCTGTTTCCCATATGTAGTACTTTACATTTGTCACAGTTTAACTTCATTTGCCACCTCTCAGCCCATCTGCTCAACCTTTCCAGATCCTGTTGCAGCAGCATAGCGTCAGTAGTGTCCTTAACAACCCTGCCAACTTTTGTATCTTCTGCAAACTTGGACATTAAGCTTTATATACCATCATCAGTATTATTTATAAATACAGAAAACAATAATGGACCCAACACTGAACCCTGAGGGACTCCACTAATAACATTAGTCCACGATGAACAGTGTCCATTGATTACCACTCTCTGTTTTCTCCCCCTCAACCACCCCTTTATCCATAGCAGCAATTTGCCTCCAATGCCACACTGCTCCAATTTGTGCAGCAGTCTTCCATGTGCACCAGTATCAAAAGCCTTTCTAAGATCCAAGTAGAATACAGAGTTGCCAGAGTTGAATACACGTCTGGCATTCCCCTCGCTGAATAACTCCTCATGTGTGAATGTCAATGCAAAATATTCATTTAGTTTGTTAGCTACCTGAGCAGGATCATCAACAGTTGAACCATCGATATCAAGTGGACCAATCTGATTCATCCCCTTCCTTCTAGAGTTTACATAAGAAAAGAACTCTTTACTGTTTTTCTTTGCATCCTTTGCCAAAGATTTCTCGTAATCCGCCTTCGCCTGCCTAACCTCCTTTGTAACTTGGTTACAGATCAACTTATATCTATCGTAGGCTTCTGTGTCACGTGTTAATTTATATGTATCCAATGCATTTTTCTTCTCTGCCATATGTCTCATTAGTTCATTTGACATCCATTTAGGCCTAAACCTTGAACAATATTTCTTAGTTGGTATGTAAAGCCTAGTAGCTTCCAAGATAAGTTCTTTGAATGCTTCCCATTTTGAATTTGCTGTTGGTAACATCATCAGTTGGTCCCACTGTATAGAATTTAAATACTGTCTCAGACCATTGTAGTCGCCTTTACGAAAGCAATAACCCTTCCCTTTACCCCTGATGGTAGTTACCTCTTTGAGTAAATCCCACTTCCGAACACTGTGATCACTGCCACCTAGTGGTTCCTTTATATGAAGAATCACCACTGATAATCAGATCAAGAATATTACTCCCTCTAGTTGCCTCCCAAACATGCTGATGTAGAAAACAATCATCCAATAAATCCACAAAAGCCTTGCTAGTGTGTGAGTGACCAACCCACAAATTCCAGTCAATATCTGGGAAATTAAAATCCCCCATTATAAGACTCTGATTTACTGGCCCACTCTATTTCCCTGTACAGTTTCTTATTATACTCATCAGAGTCATTAGGCCTATAGCACACTCCTACTCTCAATTTTGATCTCCCAGTGCTTATGTCACACCACACTGACTCGACACTGCACTGTCCAGCGATGTCGACTGGCTTCACTTCTTTGGATTTTATGTGTTTCTTAACTAATAGCATAACCCCGCCTCCCTTCCTATCCTGTCTGTCCTTTCTGTAGACATTGTACTCCCCAAATTCCAGTTCTGCATTCCTTATATCTATGTGACACCACACAGATATATATGAAGCACATACCATTCCCCTGCAAAAGGATAGGCTTTTCTATGTAAATATATTCATTTATTACAAAATTGGTTAATATGTATTACAAAATTCAATTTCACCGCGTGAAAAGTAAATATTGTTACTTTGTATGTTTAATACAAATCTTGGCACAATCATCCAATTATTGCTTCTAGCCACCCGGTTTCCTGCTTCCCGAAGGATGGCATTGACTTGTTAGAATTTACTTTTGTGTAAGCAAAACCAGTTTATGGTAGCTGCAACTTAAGTGCACTCTGAAAAACATCATTGTGAAGGATCAGATATTAAATTAACAAAAGAATAAAAACAGTTTTTCTAAGTTGTTTGCATACATTCCCTCGTTCTCCACAGGATTAACCTCAGTTGCAATTGTTACACCAGTTCAAATAGTCTTTTGCTACGGTAATCTATTTTTTGTGCCATTTTATTTGAGCTTGATGTCTTTTTTTGAAACTTGTCTTTAAATTAATTTAAAGTTTGTTTTTATTAAATCTCATCTAACCATGTTATGGCCACAAAACGTAAATGGACAGCATTAAACCTGGAAATTAAATTAAAAATTATACAAGAGGGCGATAGGATAGAATAAAGCAAAATGGACATTGCAAAGGAATAGACATCCCTTTACTGACTTTATCTACAATCCAGGTGACCCCCGCTTAACGCTGATAATTTGTTCTGTAAAAACAGAGCACTAAGTGAATCCGCGCTAAGCGAGTGCGGATTCACTAAAAAAATATTTAATATTCAAATATTTGTACATATAAAATATTCTGCATTATATACGTATATAATTATGTGGTAACTACTTACGTATCAAAATTAAACTTATAATTCCAATTAAAATCATGAATTTAATTGATCTAAATTGATTTAATTTAATTGATGAATTTAATCATGAAAAATGTGTCGATTTTGGGTTGAACTTTGACCCTCTTCCAAATAAACTAAAAGGGATATTGATTTTAAATCCCCCACAGCATACCACCCAACAATAAAGTCAACCGATCCTTCGCCGCTTTGAAACCTGGCATGCTTTTTTCTTCTTTCAATATGAAACTTCTTTTAGGCATTAGTTTCCACAAAAGTCTTGCTTCACCTATGTTAAAAACTTGTTGAGAAGTATAACACATAATACCCCTCTTCAATAATTTTAACAAGTTATTTTTTGAAAGTTTCGGCTCCTTCTGCACTTGTGGCTTCTCCCTGGATTTTAAATCTATTCAACCAGCTCTTACTAGTTTTAAATGGTTCCACATTTTTTTTTTTTTTAGGTGAGTTTTCTTCAGATCATGATATTGGCTAATCTCTCTCTCTCTTTTTTTTTTTTTTTTTGATAATATTTAACTGAATTCTGCATTGGATATTATCTTCAATAAAATTAGTTAATCTTTCCATTTCAATCCTAATAGCCAGTCTAGCCCTAGTTGCTTGCAGTGGAACAGCTATCTTTCCCGCTGCTAAAATTAATTCTTTATTTTTTTTTATAATTGTTCTTACAGTTAAACTTAAAAGTCCTAAATTATGGCACACATCCGCTTGTCTTTGACTGGAATCAATTCGCTTCAAAACGTCTAATTTAATTTTCAAATTGTCTTTTTCTTACATTTAGAGTCTTCGTACTGCGCCCAGGCGTTGTTGCTTTTTCATTCTTATCGGCCATTATTAACTCTTCGAAAATGTAACT
Source organism: Mastigoproctus giganteus (assembly GCF_048544385.1). NCBI lineage: Eukaryota > Metazoa > Arthropoda > Arachnida > Uropygi > Thelyphonidae > Mastigoproctus > Mastigoproctus giganteus. The sequence continues at coordinate 132,457,216 of NC_143585.1, read as the reverse complement.
GCATTGGTTGCATTAATTGTGATACAATGTTCAAGTAAACTGTCCGTTTCACACGATGTCTAATACGGTACTGAGTGATGACTAGACTTCGGATAAATGCATATAACGCAAATATTACAAGCAATATACTTGATCATTTTTTAAAATGTTGATCTCGGAACTACATAATAAGTCACTGTACTGCAATTAAATTAGCATGCGAGAAAATTTCACCGAGCGTGGGAAAATTTCTCAAGTCAGCATGGGAAACATTTTAATGCTGTTTTGCTATTAATTTTCAAGTTATCGACTCCATCAAATGAAACGATTTTGTTAAATATGCCAAAAATTCAATCTGTAAAAGAGCATTATAGTGATCTGTGACAGCGTTATAGTCAGATACGGGTTATAATATAAGAACAGCATTATAGCAAATCAGCGTAAAGCGAACCGTGTTATGACGGGGGCCTGCTGTACTGAAAATGGGAAAAATACTTGCAAACTTGCAAAAAAGCTTGCAAGAAACCTGCAAGATTCAAAGACTGGAGCAGCGATAAAAAACAGGAAACGAATTCGTAGTTCAAAACACGAGTGTGAAACAAAACTTTTCAAGTAGTACCAACAAATACATTGAATTTGCCAACATCAGGCATCATTTTGCAAGACAAGGCAAATTATCCAGCTCAGCAACACAGCGTTATAGCGAATCAGCATAAAGCGAACCGCGTTATAACAGGGGCCTGCTGTACTGAAAAACTGGGGAAAAAAACTTGCAAACTTGCGAAAAAGCTTGCAAGAAACCTGCAAGATTCAAAGACTGGAGCAGCGATAAAAAACAGGAAACGAATTCATAGTTCAAAACACGAGCGTGAAACAAAAGTAGTACCAACAAATACATCGAATTTGCCAATATCAGGCATCATTTTGTAAGACAAGGCAAATTATCCAGTTCAGCAACACGGAATTAGCAATTTCAAATGCAGCCGTGACTGGCTCCAAAGATTTAAAGACAGAATAACTTGATTTTGCGAAATATTTATGGCCAGTCTGGATTAGTCAACAAAGAAAAAGCTACAGACTGGTTGCGTTCTGTATGGTCCATTCTCAAAAAATATTAGCAAAGGATATTTTTGATCTTGATGAGACACGTTTTTTTTAATTTGCTGCCAAACAAAACATTTGCCGGTTTTTTTTTTTTTTTTTTTTTTTTTTTATGAAAACCCCAAACACGAAAGGTATCAAAACCTATAGTACCATGCATGGGTTGAAGGAGAAGTATGGGGGGAGGGGGATGCCAGAAACTTTGCTCTAGAGACTAAACATGGGTTTCACCACTTCAAGCCTCCAATAAGCAAAGTGGTGGTATTTCACCAGTTGATGAAAGTCATCTACCACCTTGAGGAGTGTCTTATCGTGGTGGAAAATTAAGTTAAAGACTCGCTGTTCTGTTATGCTACGATCTGTTATCTATCATATGCTATCATCTGTTATCATGCTCTTTCTTCTGGATGAATTTCTGGCCTTGGATCTAGGCCCCGTGGAAAGACTAGCCTTTGCAGATGACATGATTTTCCTTGTAAAAGGTAACACACAAGTGATTGCAGAGCAAAGATCAAATGCCGCCCTCTTGCAGCTGCAGGAGTGGACACAAATGCACATGCTCAAAATATCACCTGAAAAAACCAAACAAATTCTTCTAAAAGGCAATTTGGACATGATATCCACAAATCAAAATTAACACAATAACTATGAAAATGGTAACAGAACTAAAATATCTTGGAGTAGTCTGGTCTTTGATTCAAAATTAACTTTTTATCCCCATTTGACTTACTTGGTGAAGAAAGTGAGAAATTATGCAGGTATGATTGCCAGGATCAGTCGAGCAGACTGGGGGGGGCTCAAAAGAAAGACCTTGGCAATCATATACCGTGCAATGTTCCTACCTGTTATCTCCTATGGAGCTGGTGCATGGTTCTCCCGCTCGGCCATAGTAAGAAATGGGAATAAATTTGAATCGATACAAAGGACAATACTTCTCACTATTAGCAGAACATGTCGCACAGTAAGCACACCTGCGCAACAGTTGCTGGCCGGAGCTCTACCACTTTATCTGGAAGTAGCCAAAAGAGACTTATATTATAGACTTAAAATGGACATATCCACAAAATTTCTGGGGATAGCCCTTGATACAGCCAGCACCTTCAATGTTGAAAGAAAAAGAATGGCCACAAAATTCCATGAGCTATAGCAAACAAAGTGGGAGCAGGAAACCAGAGGTCTGGTTACCAAACGATTTCTCCCACAGGTGTCAGTGGTTAGCCCAAAGCCACCTAAACCCCTAGACTTTTTACAACATTTATATTGACAGGTCACAGCTCCCTAAAGGCAAAACTAACCTCCTTAGGGCTGACTGATGACCCAAACTACACGTGTAGTGAGAGTGAAGACTGGGCGCACATTCTATATGAATGTATAATTTATGACACCCCAGAACAGAGCTAATAGCACAAATTGACCCCCCTTCCCAGGAGAGGAAGAGGAAAACTATAAAGCCTTTATAACCTTCACACAGAAAGCATTCGAAATGTGTAGAATTATCCAAATAAGGGCAATTCAGCCCCCCCCGGCAATCGAACAATAATCCATAGTAAAAATTGCCCGCATTTCCCACCACGCCCAGGCGATGACTTAAAAACTGTTGGGATAGCAGCGTTCTGCACCCTGGCAGAAACCTGATTGACATGGGTACTCCCCAGGACGTGCCACTGGGGTACACCAAATAAGCAACCATGTAGGGGTGGGGGATGTACAGGCAATCAGGGAAGCAGATTAGCTGAAAAATATGAGTAAGCTAGTAGCAAGGGGACGTAATGTAGAATGAATGAGAAGGAGACAGAGTGAATAGGCTGGGCACAGAGTGAATTGGGAGTTTTGGTGAAAGAAAGAGTGACCCTCGGGAAAGAGAATGAGAGTGTTATGGTGAATGGGAATGAGTGGAAGAGCAAATGTAATTGGCCGAAACAATACAAAGTTAATAATAACTTACCTTACTTTATATATTAACGACACAAACACTATCACTGCATTCTCCCCTGGCCTGCAAAAACCTTGCAGCTAGGCCTGCACAGCAACTGAAGAAGCATAACGTGTAGTTGAGGTGCCCAGAGAGTGCAGTGTAGAAAGCAAGAGTTGAACAAATTAAATGAAAGCCAGAAGAATGAATGAGAATATAAGTGTGTGAGAAAAAGAACACAAACCATAAATATTGCTAACCCTAGTTTTAATATTTTATAGTCTTGCTTATTAAGCTTAACTATTATGCATTAGTATTTAAATTTATATTACACACCATTGCATCTCCACCTAGTGTGTACGAAAAAGATGAATGAGTGAGTGAAGGGGGGGGAATATATATATATATATAACCTAACAAAAAAAAAATTATAAAATATAAGAAAAAAGTATAAAAATAGAATGCAATTAGAGTGAGAATGCAGATTATGAATGAAGTAAATGTGTTTCTCCCCCACCCTCCGGCTATGATTTATACATTTCGCACGTACAGCAGACTCAATTTACTGGGATCGGATTAACCGGGACACTTCAAAACTCCGAATTAAAAAAATCAACCAGAAATCATAAAATTCAAGTAATAACTAGAATAGGTATAAACAGATATTTTGCAAGTCGTAAATAAACTATAAGTCATCAGCAGGAGATTAGTATACCTATTATCTTGAAACGCCCGCTGTCTTCACACCTGCTGTTCAAAAAAAAAAAAAAAAGAGAGAGAGAGAGAGAGTGAAGAAATGTTTAGTTTGTTTTAGTGCATTGCGTCGATTTTTGTGTTCTGTCGCACCGCAAAAAGACAAATTTTGTTTCATTATTATGTCAGGGGTGTCAATTTTTTTTATTATAAATCGCAAAAATGATAGGTAAACGCAAAAGAGTTGCGCTTTAGTTAAACAAAGACTTGAAATTATTCAAAAGTTTGAAGACGATGCATCCGTTAAATCTCTAAAGAACCATTATAATGTTGGTGACCAAAACCATACACGACATTGCAAAAAATAAAGGAAGCATCGTATTGGACTCACGAGTAGTACGTGTTAAGTTTTATATCTATCGCCATATTTTTTACATAGGTTGCTGAGCATTTTTCGATACAGTAAGTCCCCGACTTACGCAACTATGGATTTATGTAAATTTGTTTTCACTCAAATTTTTTTTTTTTTTTTATAGGATTGTAAAATTTAAAACAACAAAAAAAAATAATAGTAATCAATCAATAACGACGATCATGGCACGCACAAATTGCACAAGTGAGATAGGAGTAACAAGCAAAAAAAATTGGAAAAAGAAAAGATTCTTACAATTATTTATGGGTTTTTTTTTATATGACTGAAGATTTCAGTGAAGGGGACACACATTTCGCCATAATAACGTAAAAACCCACAAAATTCCAGCTATTGCTATTATCGCAAATGCAATTAGATTGAGTTTACTATCCGTTTATAATAGATAGAAAGTGCAAATTGTTTTTATTGTTTTTTGTTGACTTCCAGAAATGTGCTTTAATAAAATATGAACTTGCTCAGGATGATAATAGTGAGTTTTCGCCTTAACCCTGTAAAGTTCTTTACAGAAAATTTCATTTTGACCATTATCGTTTGTTTGTTTATTTGGTTTTTAGGAGCATTAGCAACTAAGGCCATATTGCTCCAGAGATATGTGGTGGTCATTCCCTGACCTTTCCGCATCCTCCGTATTTGGTGGTCACAGGCTCGAACCCCGGTCTAATCAAGAAGTGTGTGCTACGCACTGCTGCTCCTGCCCACCTGGCTATGGAGGTGCCTTGACCATTATCATGGTGTTGACTAAGAGAATAAATGACAGCAGTACTAGTACATCTACCAACAAAAGGAAAGTGATCGATTTGGATCAGAAAATTAAACTAATAAGAATATATGAAAATGGTCAAACATTAATAAGTATCGCGCTGAATTCAGATTTGTCAATAATAATATAGTAGCAATATGTTACTAGTCTTTCCCGAGTTTCGTAAAACTCGACGAAGTAAGAAGTCCTGGAACGTATCTCTCACGTATGTCGGGGCATTCTGTATTTTTGGATTATCCAGGATTTGTTTTTTACTCTCTATCCCAGAAAATCGAGCGTCTACTGTATACATTATAACAGAAACAGACCCTGCTTATTGTGGTGGCTCCTGCAGTTTCGGCTGCCATCCCTTTGAAGTAGTTAAAGCCCTAGGACCCACTACTTTAGGTAACACCATTATTTTTGTTATTATTTTTATGTTAATCAATTTAATTTCAGGTTATCTCCTTCACCTTACAGGCCTTCTCAATTTTTCCATGGTAATTACAATTGACAGGTCAGCATCCCTACCCTATACAACTGAATATAAACATTTGTCTATATTTCATTATGGTTGCCAGGTTTCTCTACTGTAACTAGTAGTATCCCAGATCCATAACAGTTTAATAATTTTGATTTAATACTTTGCTTGCTTACTTTGTCATTCAGTAACGTGATTATTTTTATCAGTATTATATATATATATATATATATATATATATATATATATATATATATAAGGTAAAGGAAGGCAAATAAAGCTATTTTATTATTGGCAAATGGTACAAATATCATTATCAAGTACTAAAACGTGACATAGGAGCAAGAGTGCAATAGCATGCGTTCTTTGAGTGGACCTGGGTTCAACCCAATGACTGCTAAATATGATTAACGTTTGTATTGATGATTTATTGTAAAACTCTACTGACCTGGTGGTTGTGCCAAAGTATAAACAAGAACTTTTTTTTTTTAATCAAGTGATTTCGGATGGTTCTGTTTTGTTATAATCAGCAGCTTCTAATTTTATAAGCAGTACATTAGAACCCAGAAAAGGGGGAGGGGGGTCGATCTCTCTCTCTCTCAATAAACACTAACTCTGCTAACTTGGTCACTAGACTACTACTGGCAACCACTCCTCCCTCTACATGGTGGAACAAGAAATCTGGGAAAGAGCCAATCCTGAGGCTAAAGGTAAAAAATAGAAACAGGAATATCAACGACTAGAGCTGAAGAGCCCTCATCATAATGGTATAAAACTGACTGTGATCTTTCTTTCTCAAAGGGAATTTAAAACTGACTTAAACAAACAGGGCCTTTAACTTCCCTCTGACTACACTGTCAAATCATCCAGTGGGGGAACTCCTTTTATTATGCAGAGACATTTAGAAACTGCAGCAGGATCACCAAAAATGGTCAAAGGGCTGCAGTCTGATAGGCCGCCTGAACAAACTCAGTGCAAATGGGATTCTTCCTCCTGCTCAGACTATGCACATGATGGAGCATATATTCAATTGAGGAAGGATGGTTGCTGGTTAGATTATGTGAAATTGGCATATTTTGGTAAAATGTAACTCCCTCTATATTTAATAACTGTGACATGATGTGAAACTATCATGATGATTTTCAAAATCTATGCATAGAAATTGGTTAAAAACAACATTTAAGTTGTTGGAGGTAAAAATTGTGTTGGCTAGTGTAATACAAGGAAAGGGACAAACTGCATAGGTCCACTTTATGTGAATGAAATACTTGTTGTTATCCTGTTAAGGTTGCTGACAAATGGAATAAATATTTTGCAGTAACATTCATATGCCAAAAAGTTTTTCAAGATAAATATTTTGCAGTAACATTCATATGCCAAAAAGTTTTTCAAGATGGAGATACAGATGCATATCAAATTCTACCTGTGAGCTAAATGATTCTATGATAACTGAGAAGAAAGTAAAGATAAAATTATTGAAACCAAAATTAAATAAGCGGCTGGTAGAATCTATCTAATTATATAAAAACAAACAGCAAACGAAGAAAGCAAGCATACATCTTTGTATTTGGGGATGTGAACCAATCTGATTACTATGACTAGGCACAGAGGAATTGGATACAAAAAATAATTTTGACATCACATACTTAGCTTTCAGATAATTTTTGGTGCTGTTTCACATGCCATTGGAGCAGTGTGGCATAATGGACACATTACTGTCATGGATAAAAGGATGGTTCAGTTGCAGGAGAGAGAGTGTGGTTAGTAATGGAGACATTAGTGGAGTCTCTCAGGGTTCAGTGCCAGGCCTCCCTGCTGTTTTCCTTTATTAAAAACATTAATGAAGGTATGTCAAGTTTAGTGTCTAAGTTCTTTGATCATACAAAGGTTGGTAGGACAATTTAGGACAGGAATCAGAATGTACCATTATAGCAAGACCTAGAGAAAGTAGACAGTCTGACTGAGAAATGACAGTTTAGGTTTAATTCAAATGCAAAGTGTTGCATTTGGGTAGAGTAACCCCCAGAATAACATACCAATTGGGTGCCACCACATCCAAAGTAATGTAGAGTGAAAAAGACTTAGGAGTAATTATATAGTTCAACGTGAAGTTCTCTGAGCAGTGCAGACTGACTGTTAACACAGTCACTGATATACAGGAACTTTGCCATCAGAGTGAAAGAGCTGTTTCATTGTATAATGAAATGATTTGGGTGTGTCTTGCATACAGGTCTTCATTTTAGGAAGGATTTGGATCTGTTAGAAGGGGTGTAGAGAAGGACAACATGATGACTCAGAAGCAATAGGGTACTCTTACCCTGAAAGACTGGCCCCGGGTGCCAAGCGTTCCATGGCCAAGCGATTCTAGTGCGTTTTCCAAAGCGTTTTCTACAGAGAACATTTAAGCGAACAGTTTCTATTTTTTAGTTTTAAACACCGTTTTCTTGATTTCTATAGCATAGTAGCTCTCTCGCACTACAAGAAGTAGGCAGAAGCCCAGAAAGGAAAACCACCTTTCTGTTTTTTTCCATTAGTACTAACTTACTAACTCAGCTGCTTGATCACCTTGTGGCACTGCTCCTGCCTCCCCGTGGCGGGGCCGGTAACCTGGGTGGTAAAGATAAATCCCTAGGGCCAAAAGGAGCTATCATGGATTCAAACAATTTTCCACCCTTAGAGCCTTAAAGCTCAAGACAAGAATCCTGTCATGAAAATACTAATCAACCAAAAAGGCTTCGAACTGAAGCACAGCGTCCAGACATCCCTAATTTTCTGGCGATACACTCTCTTTCTACGTAGCCCGTGGGCAAGTTATCACCATTTATTATTCAAAGATATCTAGAATCTTTTGCAGGATCACCAAAAATGGTGAAGCGACTACAATCAGGAGATCTCCTGGTTGAAACAGCCACATCCAAACATTCTGAGTGGCTATTAAAGACTACTACATTTGGTGGATTGCCAGTGTCTGTTACTCCTCACAATACTTTAAATTCATCTAAAGGAGTCATCACAGAATGGGACTTAATTACAGTGTCTGAGGAGGAATTAGTCCAAGAACTTAGCCATCAAAAGGTAATCGCTGCTAAAAGAATTATGACAAAAAAAGATGGAAATCTCATTCCAACTCATTCCATCATTTTAACTTTTAGTACTCCTGATTTGCCATCCTCAGTAAAAGCTGGATATTTAAACTGCCGAATTCGTCCATACATCCCGAATCCTCTTCGCTGTTTTAAATACCAGAAATATGGCCATTCACAGCAGGCATGCAGAGGTGACGCCATCTGTCCTATTTGTGGAGCAAAAGATCATACATAGGCAGATTGTCCAGCCGCAATTCCCATTTGCCCCAACTGCAAAGGCAATCTCCCCGCCTTTTCTAAATCATGTGAGATGTGGAAAACAGGTAGGACAATCCAAAAATACAAAGTAGAACATAAAGTCACATATCCTGAGGCACATAGACAAATAATGTTGACCATGCCAAGTCCATCATATGCCTCTCGAACCAGAAGTTTTCATACAACTGCAATTCAAACAGATGTGTCAATACCGCCCAATGTCTCGATAATTAATTGGGTTAAAGCAACCTTATCAACCACTGGAAAAGAAAATTCTAAAATTAAAACCAGCAATGCCACCAACACCCCAATTAGTATCCCAACTGATACTGTGACAGTCTCAAATGACACAGAAAGATTGAAACCTAATAAAGACTGTAAGGAAACTGATCTACCAACCAACACTATGGAAGTGGATATACACCAAAATTATGAAGAACCTATCCTAGAATTCCTTGCCGATGACACTATGGATACTGGACGCCCCTTATTCCCAAAAAAAAGGACCGAAAAAAATGCCCTGCATACAAAAAACAGTCAGATGAATCATCTTCAGCCAAACCAAAATAATGCCTAACATCATACAGTGGAATTGTAGAGGACTAAGCAGCCACTCTGATGACTTAAGAGATTTAATCTCTCAGTTTAATCCCATAGGTATATGCCTACAGGAAACATTCTTGCACCCCAAGTTTCGCCGAAATTCTCAAATTTTATGATATACAGACGAGATAGAAGCCCAGAGTCTCCTGCCCGTGGAGGAGCCATTCTTGTAAATACTAACATACCATCCAGACCGATCCAATTAAGAACCACCCTAGAAGCTGTGGCAGCTCGGATTGCAGTTGGTATTTCAGTTACCATTGTTTCGATTTATATTCCACCATCTTTATCACTTGCCTTATCAGAACTTCACAACCTCATTGCACAACTTCCAACTCCAATTTGTCTTTTCGGTGACTTTAATGGGCACCATACATTGTGGGGATCAGCTACAATGGACAGAAGAGGCAAGTTGATTGAGGAATTTATAAATAATAATGACCTAAATTAATTAAGCTCTGGATCTCCTACCTACAGGATCTACTTCTCAAATTGACTTGTCAGTTTGCTCACCTTCCATCTCTCCAATCATGACATGGTCTGTGTTAACCGATCCTTTTAACAGTGATCACTTTCCGATCATTTGCTCCTTACAAACAGGAGTAACACCAAATCCTGATCAACGATCCTCTTGAAAGTTTAAAAAAGGCGAACTGGAATGGCTATTCTGCTCAAATACTTCTAGACAGATTTTATGTTAAAAAAGAACTTATTGATGATGTAAATACTTACATCACCAATCAGATTCTGACTGCAGCAAATACCTACATTCCAAAATCCAAGACATATCGCAATCACCAAAATCACTGGTGGAATGCAGATTGCTTCACTGCCAAACAGGGAAAAAACCGAGCTTGGAATAATTTCTGTAAGAATCCCACCACTAATAACCTCATTGCTTATAAAAGGCTTAAAGCAAAAGTAAGACAAATTAGATGTAAAGCGAAACGAGACTCGTGGATCACTTTTGCCTCAACAATCACAAAAGACACCAACACACGCCTCATCTGGAAAAGAATACAGTCACTAAATGGGAAATTCACTCGTATGCCCTCTCCAATTCTTCATTGGAAAGGGAAAGACCTATCTACAGCTGAAGAAGTTGTACTTGCTGAATCATTTGCTACAATCTCTGCTTCTGCCTCCTATGGGTCCACATTTCAGAACATCAAAGCTAGTGCAGAACGATATAAAATCAACTTTTTCACGCACCGCTCTTTCCCGTACAACCAGCCCTTTACATTCATAGAACTTCAAGAATCATTAAACAGATCTTCAAACAGTGCTGCAGGCCCAGATGGAGTTCATTACATTATGCTGAAGCATTTAATTGAAGAAGATTTGAGTACCGTGTTAATCTGTTATAATTGGATATTCTCCAAAAATGCCTATCCTTCTTCCTGGCGTCATTCTTTCATTATTGCCTTACCAAAACCAGGAAAAGATCATTCCTGTGTTGAAAACTATAGGCCAATATCTCTTACGAGCTGCCTGGGTAAAATTTTCGAAAGAATGGTTCACACTAGGCTTACTTACATCCTGGAGTCACAAAATCTCCTTCCAGATCATCACTATGGCTTTCAGAATAGATCAATGCTGACGTGCTTATCAAAGTCGAATCTCATATCCGCAATGCCTTTGTCATGAAACAACATCTAGTCATGGTCAACCTAGATCTTGAAAAGGCATTTGACACTACATGGCATCATGGGATTATTATGGACCTTTACCACTTGGGGTTTAGGGGCCATTTGCCGAAAATAATTTAAAATTTTCTGCAATTGCGTTCTTTTCAGGTCCGATATAAAAATGTACTCTCTGCATCTCACATTCAGGAAGAAGGAGTCCCGCAGGGATCGATACTTAGCCCAACACTATTTTCAATCCGAGTTAGCAGCATAAAACGAGATATCCCAAAAACTGTTGAAACTTACACGTACGCAGATGACCTTACAATTTCTTGTCAGTCTCAAAGTATGAACACCATCGAACGACAGCTCCAACTTGCCATTACCAAAATACAATCGTGGACTTCACGGAATGGCTACAGACTATCAGAAAAGAAATGCACTCTCACCCACTTTTGCAAGAAATGAGCTCTCCATCCCGATCCGGAAGTACAAATAAACAATATTCCAATCTCGCTTGTAAGTACCGTTAAATTCCTTGGAGTGATATTAGATAGCAAGCTGAACTTCCAAGCTCACATCTCTCATTTAAGAAATACATGTCTGAAGCATCTGAATATACTGCGATCAGTCTTGGCTATGTCATGGGGCGCTGATCGGTATACTCTACTGCATCTTTATAGAACTTTAATCCGTTCACGGCTAGATTATTGTTGTCCAGTCTATGACTCTGCCAGGAGCTGTTGTTGTTTGTTTTGTTTTTTTTAGGAGCATTAGCAACCAAGGCCATATTGCTCCGGGATATGCGGTGGTCATTTCCTGACCTTTCCGCATCTTCCGTATTTGGTGGTGACGGGCTCGAACCCCGGTCTAATCAAGAAGCATGTGCTACGCACTTCTGCTCCTTCCCACCTAGCTACCGAGGTGCCTCTGCCAGGAGCACTACTTTACAACGTCTGAATATTGTCCAGCACAATGCTCTCAGGACTGCGTTGGGCACTTTTAGGACTTCTCCAATCCAGAGTCTTTATATCGAAGCACATGATCCTCCATTACATCTTCGTAGGAAATCATTACTGCCCCACTACACTGCTAAGATCCAGAGTCTTCCATCTCACCCCAGTTGGGAATATCTTTATAATGCTCAGTAGGATTTGTTATATGACAGCAAGCCAAATGAAAACAGACCCGCTTCACTCAGGATTAAAGAGCTTTCTCAGAGTTGGCATATCAATTTAAGCGATATTTTTCAGGACACAACTGCACCTGTTCCACCTTGGACACACGTTTCTCCCTCCCATGATACATTTTTTCTGGAGTGGAGAAAGAATACTGTACCTTCGTTTAATATCAGGCAGTTGCACTTAGCTCACACTACTCTGAACTCACATGCCTGTAAAGTCTATACTGACGGATCCAAAACACCCAGTACGGTTGGTGCTGCTGCAGTTTTTCCTTCTCTAACGGTTACTGCCTCACTACCTGCAGCATCTTCACAGCCGAATTATATGCCATCAAATTAGCACTTAGTAAAATTTTTGAACTTTCCATCTCACCTACCATAATTTATACTGACTCGCTCAGTGCTGTTTCTGCCATAAGGACGAATTTCTCATCTTCTCATCCTACCTTGAAACACATTCATTCTCAGCTATTTTCCTGCAGTGTGTCCAATCAATCAATCAGTTTTTGCTGGATCCCGGCCATTCTGGTATTCCGGGAAATGAAAGTGCGGACCTCGTAGCTAAACATCCTCAACCAGCTGTCCTAGAACATCCTCAGGTTCCTTACACTGATTATAAACCTGTTATTTGCAAAGCAAGTTACGACAACTGGTCACAGATCTGGAAAAGTAACACCAACAATAAACTTTACTAGATAAAGCAAGAACCAAAGCTGTGGCTCTCAAGATTTCTACAAAACAGACGAGAAGAAGTGGTACTGGCAAGACTGAGAATTGGACACACTCATCATACCTATCTGTTCCTGCTACTGGGAGAAGATTCACCCCAGTGTTCATCCTGTGATAGTCAACTTACTGTTAGGTATTTCCTCTTTGATTGTCCCTTATATTCAACCATACGGTCAAACACTTTTCAGTCGGTCTCTAGGTTGAACCTCTCACATGATTTAACTCATCCTGGGAAATGAAGCAAACATATAAGAACTTGTAATCTATTTAAAATGTATTGGCCTATATAGGAGTATTTAATTTAACATCTACAGCGGTATATTTCGACTAAAACTATGAGCAGACACAATTTGGCCTCAGTAGCCCTTGTGTCGTTAAGCTAAACAACAACAACCCTTAAAGACTACTTCTGCAAATTGTAGCACTTGGAAACAAGGAGACCTAATTGAAGTCTTTAAGACAATGGATTGGGTAAACTGGTGGCATCCTTACCCTTTATCACTGCACATAAGGGAACATGAATTTAAATCAAAATGGATGGTTGCAAGATAAAAGGTAAAAGTAAACTGCAGCCATTATCAACCCACTGCAGGATGGAAGCCTCCTGCTTCCATCCATATGGTCCATGTTGAGGGAAATGGACCATAATCTGCCACACTGGTCCAGTGTTGGTTGGAAGATCGACCACATTTAGCAATCAGGGGCTTGAACCCCGGTCTACTCAAGGAGCGTCTGCTACTGCACTCCCGCTCCTGACCACTCGACTACAGAGGCCTATAGATGTGCAAAACTTTGATTTTAATGAAAGAGTTATTGATCATTGTAGTAGTTTGAATGATTAAGAAAGATAAGCTAAATTATCAGAAAGGATGGGAAAAATGTGCTGCTGTTTTTTTTTTTTTTTTTTTTTTTTAAAGCTGATGCCACATCTAACTACCTTACATTATATGCCACTACTAGTTGGTTTATTTTAGTAGTGCATAAGGTACAAAGGCTATAACATGCCACCCCCTTCCCTTGCACGCTAATACTAACTAACGTAGTTATTTTCAGGTGGCACGAGTGAACCATATTCTTAATAACATTCTCTCTCACACACATTTTGGCCTGAAAAAAGGAAGTTGCACTTACCATCCACTTATGGGAGGAAATGGGTGTTGAGTTATTTTTGGACTCATGGCATGTACAGATTGATTTCTAATATGGTACTATGATGACTTCCCATTGGAAGTCACTGAGCTATATGTCTCGACTCCATCTCCGGTATAGCTTAGCAGATGATGGGTATGGTTTATTTTTCTCAAACTGTCTAGATACTGTTTTTTTTTTCAGTGTTGTGTACTGTATATGCAAATAACAGTAATACGAGTAATTTGCTTTAATATACATCTGCTAAACAAATTTTATAATTGATGAACAACTTGTCAATTCAAAGGAATAATCTAAGCATGTGATTTGATTATAATAATTCCATTTATGATACATTTTGTTTTTAGGCAATTTATATATATTACATAGTAACATATGTGGGTTTTTTATTTATTTATTTTTTACTATCTCTATATACATAGGAAGTGGAACCTAAAGCAAGTCCCAGACCCACTGTTATAGGAAAACCCCTTCGGCCAAAGAGAAGAAAGGGAAAGTCAATGTCAGGTCGCAGTTCAGAAAAGATAAATTTGCCAGCCATGTCTGTTAGTTGGTCAGAATGTGACATGATGCAGGAATTACTAGATGACTCTTAGGAAAGCTGTTAAGCCTCACATACATACACATCATTACTAACATTAAATGATTTGTCATCTAGAATTTTAGGCTATATTTGAACATCCCTGTTTTGTTCATTGAGCTGCACAGTTTCTCACTATTACCTCTTTTCTATTCCTAGTCATCGATTTTTCTGTTTGTAGTGCAAGTGTGTATTGTCTTAAAATCAGTGGTAGCTTATGTTATGTTATTATAAAAGTGAGATTGCCACTTGTTTTTCTTATGAAAATGCATTGCCCTCATGTTACTGTTGAATTCCTTTCTAATCATAATTTAAATTTTTTGAACAGTCCTTAGTAACTGGAGTACAACTTTTATTTTTTAAATATGAAGTTGATAGTGGATATGATGTTTTCCTTGAATCACAACTAGCTAGTCTCAAAATCTGACCAGATGCCATTCTTTTGATTTACACATTTCGGTGAGTGCTTCTAAGCACATGAATATGTGAAACAAGACAGCGACAGGTTTTTGCCTGAGATAGGTTAGTGCACTGAAAAGTACTAGCGGCAGAGCGACCAAGGGTAACCTTTTGTGGGATCGTGTTTGAGTTACCTTTGATGAAAGTCTAGATATGCAAACTTTCCATAGTTCATCATGTGCTACAGCAAAATGATAGAGCCCTAAAAGCCAATGTAATTTAAAAAAAAAAAAAAAAGCACTCTACTATGGAAAAACATTCTAGGCACAAAACAACAAAACATGATCCCAGAGTTCTCTCATATGAAAGGGGGAGCTATACAGCAGATATTTGTGAGATTTTTTAGATTTCCCTCCACCTTTTAAGTGCTATTCTAGTCAAAAGAAAGGCATTAGCGTTCATTTAGTAGAAGTAGGAAATAACAATTTAGTTCTTTTAAATTTGTTTAGCTTTGTAAGGCAAAATTTAACACATTAAAAATTTCTACAGTCTTGCAGAATACAGTCATACTAAAGTACGATTCAACTGATTCAAGGCTTGCATAGCACAAATTGAAAAAATCTGAGCCATTTTGCTATATGAAAAATCCTTTTCTTATATGTTTTGTGTATTCTGTAGAAATTTATCTATTTTTAAATATAATTTATTAACATTGAACTTATTATGAAATAAATTATATTGATTTCTAAGTTAATTATAGATAGTTTCTCACAGTATCTACTATGTACAGCATGGTCAATGAATGGAGTTTGCTTCCCCCTACAAAGAAGATGAATAAAGAGAGAGCTTTATTTATTTCAAGCCTTTTTATTTAAACAGTAGTGACACTATAAACAGCAGAAGAAATCTTTGTCTGATAGAGATTTAAACTGAACATAATACCTCCTGGTGCATAACTTCTGAAATAAATTCACAGTTCAAAATTTCTATCATTTGTTTACACTAATCTTCAAAATAGTCTCTGCAATACTGAAATCCAGTCTGATAAAGTTCAAGAGACTTAGTTTTTGTAAGTTTAAATGCATTAAGTTAAAATACACCATTTTGACATGACATCCACTTTGTCACCAAATCACTGCTGTATCTTATTGAACTAAACAAATGACAAGGTATAACAAAAGATGGGGACAACAGATTCTATCTTTTTTTGTTGCTTCTTTTAGATGGCTTTTGTTTGGCCACACTCCAAGGTGCGTTCAAATCATCGCAAGTTGGACTTCTAAGATCACTGTCAAAGAAAAGCACTCTTCAGTATTCAAATCTTGCTTAATCAGTGCACATCTCCATAGTATTTTATAATGTTGTTTGCACAGCATTATGTTCACATTGCACGCTTTACTCAACAAGCACTTGTCTCTCGAGATCTTGCTCTTCACCTGTTTTTGTTTTTCATCTGTTACTGCACACACACACTGCTGTGGAAGACTTTCCAGGGTCACTGTTTCTCTGTGCTATATCTATCTTCAAACATGTTACTTCATGCAGTGCATAGAAAGAAATCAAATTCATGCTGCATTTTGTAGTGATCATAATGTTATGTGCCAAAAGCTTATTAGCAAAATTTTTCCATAGAACATAATTTTCCTGTGAAGCTGATTGCAGACACATTCAGAGATGTTTTCCCCAATAACGAAAAAAAAAAAAAAAGAGGAAAACCAGAATGCAGTTCAACAAGAACAAAAACAAGCATTTTTAGAGATTGCACAAATAGGGAAAGGAGAGGCAGTCATTCATCCACTGCAGGATGAAGGCCTCTCCAGCAACTTTGCAGTTCCTTTTGTTTTTGTGCAATGGTTATCCTTTTACTACCTGCAAACTCATAAATTTCATCTGTCCATCCCCATTGTTGTCTTCCAGGTTTTCTTCTAGCTCCTCTTGGGTACCATTCTGTTATTTTCTTAGTCCATCTGTCATCATTGTGTTTCTCTTCTTATCTAACAGTCTGATTCCCAATATAATTTATTCCATTCTTCACTGTAGTTCTCAGCTTCCTCTTCCATTCTTTTGGGGAATGCCCAAGTTTCACTTCCATAAGTCATGGTGGGGAGTATACATTGGTTCATTATTTTACATTTCAGACAAATTGGGATATTACTCCTCAGTATGTGACTATATTTCCTGAATGCTATCCATCCAAAATTTATTCTTCTCGACTTCCAGCCATTTATCATTATTATAGCTAATGACTTGTCCCAGATAAGCATATGAATCCACCTTTTAAATTACTGCTCCTTCAATCTTTATATCCCTTTCTGTGGCATACTTTTTCATCATTATTTTTGTTTTAGCCACATTCATCTTTAGTCAAAAATCCTTACTAACTCTGCATAACTGATTAAGATTTTCCTCTAATTCTTTGGGATTGTCGCTTATGATCACAATGTCATCTGCAACTTGTAAATGGTTTAGGTACTCTCCGTTCACATTGACTCCTTTCTGCGACCAGTCTAATCTTCTGAAAGCTTCCTCAAGGGCAGCAGTAAACAACTTCGGAGATATTGTGTCTCCTTGTCGAACTCCTTTCTCAATTTTAAATTAGCTACTGTCTTTGTCTAGTCTAATAAAGGAGGTAGCATTCTCATATATTTTCTTCAAAATCATAATATCTATGCCTTGCCTTTCCAGTGCTCAAAACATTTGCCTTATGCTGTATGGAATCAAATGTCTTTTCATAATCCACAAATGCCAGGCATAATGGTGTTTTATATTCATTTGCTTTCTCCATTAGCTGTGACTATGGATAAGGTGATCCATAGTTGAGAATCCTGTCCTAAAGCCAGCTTGCTCTTTTGGTTGATTCTCAAGTATTCTTTCTAATTTGTTAGTAATGACCCTTGTGAACGATTTGTAGATGTGGGATAACAAGCTAATTGGTCTATAATTTCCAGTTTCTGATATGTCTCCTTATGCAGAAAAACTGATTGCAGTATTCCACTCCTTAGGAATCACACCATTTCTGTCATTTTATGAAGAGCCTTGACAGTTTTTGTGTCATGTCTCTTTCTCCCAATTTTAACAACTCTACAGTAACTTCATCTTCCCCCAGGGCTTTCTGATTCTTCATTTTCTTCAACGCATGTTCTACCTCATCTGGAAGGATATCGGGTATGTCGTATGTGTTACTGATTTGCACTCCATCTTTCCCACTGCTGCCATTAGCATTAGTAGAGGCATTTTATGCAAGAAAGCAAGCTTATGCGCCATCATCCAAAAAAAATAATAAATAAATAAATAAAAAATAACCACTTCCACTTCACCCCTCTGTTCGTTCGAAATACCTGTCCAGCTGAGCCTTAAACTTATTTAGGCTATCAACTTCCACGACAAGGGATGGAAGTCTATTCCACCAACCAACCACCCGCTGGCTAAAGGCAAATTTCCTCACGTCTATCCTACATTTGTCTTTTCTCAATTTGAATTTATGCCCTCTCAGGTGATTATTCTGAGGAAGAATCCCATCAGCATTGAGCATGCTCAAACCATTCAAGGCTTTATACACCTCTATCAGATCACCTCGCCGGTGCCTAGTCTCCAGACACTGTAATTTGCAAAACTTAAGCTCTTTCTTCGTAAGAGCACCCCTTTGTTCCATTCACTAATCTTGTTGCCCTTCTCTGTACTCGTTCCAGCATCTGTACATCCTTCTTGAAATGAGGCCTCCAGACTTGTATACAATGGAATAATCACCTCCTTATCCCTGCTAGAAAAATTCCTATATATCATCGACAATACACCATGAGCTACTCTACTCTTGCAGCCCGTCTGCACTGTCAGAAAACTTCATATCAACACATGCACAACCACCCCCAGGTCCCTTTCATTCTCTACCACTGTCAGTGTAGTACCACAGAGTTGATATGTTGCTCTGGGGTTGCTGTTTCCCATATGTAGTACTTTACATTTGTCAATGTTAAACTTCATTTGCCACCTCTCAGCCCATCTGCTCAACCTTTCCAGATCCTGTTGCAGTAGCATAGTGTCAGTAGTGTCCTTGACAACCCTGCCAACCTTCGTATCGTCTGCAAACTTGGACATTAAGCTTGATATACCATCATCAATATCATTCCCTTGCTCCTTGTATAATTCTCTATAGTAGTCTTCTGCTATTTGAATTATGCCTTCTCTGCCATTTATAAGTACAAATAATAATGGCTGCGCATAACTCAGTATACTCAATTTTCTCCTTGTCAGTGTTTATCTTACTCTTCATTTGTTGTCTTCGGTTCATCATGACAAGTGTTACTTGACTAATTTTTTCTTCTTTGGGTGGCGCCTCCATAGCCAGGTGGGAAGGAGCACACGCTTCTTGATTAGACTGGGGTTCGAGCCCGTCACCACCAAATACGGAGGATGCGGAAAGGTCAGGGAATGACCACCGCATATCCCGGAGCAATATGGCCTTAGTTGCTAATGCTCCTAAAAACCCAAATAACTAACAAACATAACTAATTTTTTCTTCTTTGGATTTCTTTTTACCTTTAGGTTTCTTGGGCTTTATCACTTTCAGGAAGTTGTAATATTCCTCGTCGATATCTTGGTCCTGAGCAGACTGCAAAAGCTCAAACTTGTTCTTAAGTTCCAGTACATACTGCTTTTCTCCTCTTCTGTTATCTCAGAGACCTTTGTACTATTTACTCAAGTCAGTTTTTTCCTTTCTTTTCTTACATCTATATCAAGTGTGCATCTTACCTTTCTATGATCCCGTCCAATGTTTACCTTGTTCAGTACAGTAACATCATTCGCGATATACTTCTGTTAGTGAGGATGAAGTCAATTTCATTAGATCCATTTGGGCTCTTCCATGTCCACTTTCGGTTCACCCTTTTCTTGAAAAAAATGTTCATTACTGACATTCCTTGAGATTCTGCAAATTCCACAGTCTTTCACCACTTTCATTTCTTTCTCCAGTTCCAAATTTCCTATAGTTCCCCTTTCTGCACTGTTTTGTCTCTTTCCAACCATAGCATTGAAGTCCCCAATAATGATAGTGTATTGGGTTTTCTGCTCATTTAGAAGGCTCAATTTCGGTGTACATTTTTTCAACCTCTTCATCATCGTGACTCAATGTTGATGCATAAATCATTATAACCTTTAGCTTGTACCTCTTAGAAATCCTGAATAGTAGTCTTGACACCCTTGATGTAGTTTTGAATTCCAAAATGTTGCTTTTTATATTTTTATGGACCAGAAAGCCAACGCCACCAGCAGATTTTCACTTAATAAACTTATAAGCCATTCATTTCTTCTTTTTGTTTCAGCCAAACCAATATTCCAATTCTCTGTTCTAATTCCTTTTCCAGCTCTAATGTCCTGTTTTCACCAATGAGCAATCTTACGTTGTAACAGGCCAAGTTCAGTTTCCGTGCATGGCAGCCTGGTCGTACCCAGAGATTTTTAGCACCCTCTGCTTCCACTCTGATCCTCTCACTGTAAGAGGGAGAGTGGAAGCCACCGGGGACTGTGGGCCATTTGTTTCGTCTTGCTGGAGGTTTTGGTGTTTTCCTCTTCATGCTGACCAGGCATCTTGAAGAGAACCACTCTACATGTTTGTTGCCACCTAAATGACGTAATAGGGCTTACCATCAAGAAGGTGTGCATAAGTGGACTTCTCCTAAATCATCTGAAATAGAAAGATATTGGATCCATCAGTGTTTTAGACTTAGTGTCTGATAACACACAGAATGCCTGTTCCCCCTCTAAGCCCCTTAGAGGCAGTGATGGCTCTTAAAAATTAACTTGAAAAATCAAAATGATTCTCAAATATATCCCGTTATGATGATTATTTGAAATGAAAATCATAAGCAACTTGCCCTCGTTGCCAGCACTGGTAGGTGACTGCAGGGAACAGCATTGTACATCATCTTCTTAACAACTTGAAAATGTAGGATTCCTTCAAAAAACTATCTGCAGTTAGTATTGATAATGCACCTGTTATGGCAAGCCCAAAAAGTGGATTAGCATGGGTATATTAAAAGAGGAACTGAGCAGCTAATGGTAATAGGCTGTCCTTGTCATCTTATTGTGTGCTGAAAAGGGGGCTGCATTCCTTCCTGTGAAAGTTGAGGAATAAATAGTAAACATTTTCTACTTACCCCTACAGAGAAAAGTGCTAAAAAAACCTAGATTTAAACAGTTTCTACTGATGCATACCACCGAAGTAAAAAAGATTTTACTTCGGTGAATTGAATCATTTTACTTCGGTTTTGAATCATGTGTAAGCACATTGGCTCTTTGATAAAGTGTGTAACTAGACTGGTAAAACAGTGGCAGCCGTAAACAAACCTGTTGCAAGAATAGGGCAGAAATGGACAAAAACAATGAGCACTTTTCAGAGTTTCCAATTTGAAAAGTATAACAAGCAATCACTGGTGACATTTTTGGATCATGACCTGGATACAAAAATGAGTTGGTGTCACTTGAGACTGACTAATATTCATATCCAGGTCATGATCGAAAAGTTTTGAAAGACAAATTGATTAACTTACCAAGAAAAAGAACTGTGGAATTATAAGCCTCTAGTGAAATCAGTCCAAAAAAGGCCAAACAAACTGATAATTCTAGGCATGTTTTCCTAACTTGTGCACAAAATCAGTTTGTCTATTTGTATTCTCTCTTTGTATGGTTGTATTTTCTCTTCTGGCTTGGATAAAATAGTTTGCTTGTTTCTTTCAAATGTTATGCCAGTATTTGAAAATCTGAATGTAGTTCGTCAATCTAGCATACTTCACCTCCATGTACTTAGGTCATTACTCCTAAATATGTTGAAGAATGTTATATACAAATTTATTATACCAACAATTTTCAGATCTTCCACTTCCATTTTGAAAATTATCATAGCGGTTAAAACCAAAAGGAAAATGCCCATGATTAAGTCAGAACCATCCTTTTGGATTATTCTGACTTAACGTAGGCATTTCTGCTGCCAAGTTTTGAAGTACTTTATGGCTGCATGTGACTGTATGGTGCAAAAGTTACCATTCAAAAATTATGTTCATATAAATGCTGAGGTAACACAAATTTCATGAATTGGTAGTGCATCATTTTTAAATTTTTTGTGGATAAGTTTCCAATACTTTTTTATGTTGATAAAGATATAGATGAAGCTATATATTTTTTGCAGTATTGGTTCTTTCTGTCAGTTTCAGTGTAAGAAGCCATCAGAGGCTATTATGAAAGAAAAAAAGAACTGATGCCCAGTAGTCCTTTGTTAGGAAATTCAAAAATGCACACGGAAGCTTGAAATGATAGATTATCCCAAATCATGCTTGGCATTTTAACAATTCGTCATAGCCATGCCGAGCGTGAGTGAATCAAGTTATAAAGTTCAGTCAAGTTATAAAAAACCAAAACTGAGTTCAGATCATTTGTGGTGAATGTTTGGAAATGATCTTGGCATCTAGACAGCAGGGCCATTGTTATGAATAAAACTTTGACGGCGTTTCTGAAGAAGGCAGCAGTCTAGTTCAATTGATCTAATAGATTATCCAGACATAAAGATGTTAGGTAAGCTAATATTTATGAGCAATACTGTACTGGTAAACAATCATGTGGCTGTATTTTAATATAAAATGTATATTATGCCAGAAGTGTGGTATCTTTTGCAATGACTAGAAATTCCATAGTGAACAATTCCTGTTCACAGATTCTGTGCTCATAAGCACAGAATCTTCAAATTTATTGCTGCGTAGCAAATAAGCAGGTCATGATTGATATTACTAGTGATGGAGTAAAACTTATACTTGCATGGGGGGAAAAAAACTGTACATCCTCTCTAATAATTTATCTAGATCTTAAATTTATTCAGACTACACACTTCCACGACACCAAATAGAAGCTTTGTTCCAGCAGTCAGTTTCTGCCTAAAAGCAAATTTTCTTGTCTATCCTGCAGTCATTCTTAGAAAGAAGCCATTCTAATATAGTGTACATGGACTTGAATTCTTGAATTTCATTGGATCCACAGATCAGACAGATTTCTATACATTTGGTAACACAAATGGAAGACCTAGGCAACCTTTGCTCACAGCTGCAGTTTTGATAAACATCACAAAAATGAAGTTGAGCAATCAATAGTGGTGGAGGCTTTTCAAGCTTGAATCCCCAAACCAGAGAAAAGAAACCATAGTACAGGGTGATCCAAAAGTCAGTAAACAATTAAATAATTGGTATTTTAGTGAATTTTTGTCGTATGGTAACGAGATTAGCACTGAAATGCCTAGAATTATGTGGGTTTTTTCCCAAAAGAATGTCAAAATCAGTTCCCAATGTGTTCACCAGGTGGCGCTGTGCCGTGAATGACATCACGCAAGTGTCTGCTATAAAGGCACTGCAAAAACAACAGCTAAGCAGTTTAGTGAAGGTTTGGGAAAGAAAAGAAGCTAAGCAGTTGTGTTATCATTACCGGATAAAGCACTGTTGGTGAAATGTTAATGCTGAATCTGCAGCTTTGCAATCTTTACGTCAGCTGTAGGGCATGCAATGGGGTAAAGGATCAATGACTGTTGCAGGACTAAAGATGATGATTAAGAAATTTGAGACAACTGGTGCGTTACACAAGATCGTCCACGAAGTGGAAGACCATCATCATGTGCTGCAACTGCGGCTGCAGTAGTGGAAGACGTGGATACTCTAATGGCATCATCATCACGTGGAGAAGCAAGCTCTTGTGAAGTTTCATGTCGAACTGGCATTCCATATGGGAGTGTGTGGAGAGCACTAAGAGTAGTCCTCCATAGATATCTACAAAATTCAAGAACTTAGGTGTCCCGATTTTGAAAAGCAGGAAACATGCATTATGGTTCGTCCGGTGAATTGAACATACCATAATGCTGTCAAGTGTTTTGTGGACGGATGAAGCCCATTGCACTCTCAATGGCACTCTGTAAACACACCCAATTCCAGAATTTGGGCGACGGAAAACCCTCGAGCTTACACGGAAACTTCATTGCATCAGTCAAAAGTAACGGTGTGAAGATTCACCTCTTCTTTTGTTATAGGTACATTTTTCTTTCAGGAATTCGGTGGCTCTGGTTTTGAAACTGTCACTGTCATAGGTCAGTGTTATGCTGACCTGTTACGAAACTGCGTTAAACTTAGCCTGGGGGAAAGGCAAGCTTTGGATGTTGTGACATTCGTGCAGTATGAAGCATCATCTCA
Organism: Mastigoproctus giganteus; assembly: GCF_048544385.1. Taxonomy (NCBI): domain Eukaryota; kingdom Metazoa; phylum Arthropoda; class Arachnida; order Uropygi; family Thelyphonidae; genus Mastigoproctus; species Mastigoproctus giganteus. Next base: position 132,433,048 of record NC_143585.1, on the reverse strand, counting down.
TCCTGTGAAACAACTGTTACTCTCAGCATTTGGAGAGAATTGAGTGATAACCATCACTTTCAGCATGAATGGCCACCAAGGTTTCTAGACCTGACTGCAATTTTTGGTTATGGGGCTACCTGAAATCACGGGTTTACAGAGACCACTCAACATCATTGGCAATGCTAAAAGACTATGCAACGGCAAGTATCAGTGATACCTCCATAAATGCTGTCCATAACGTTACTCGTCTTCAGGCAGTGCTTGACAACGAAGGCCACCACATTGAACATTTACTATAATGAGGTGCTTTATGGTGTTACAGATCAAGTGCCACCTGGTGGACATACTTGGAAATAACTGACATTCTTTCGGAAAAACCTCACGTAATTCTATGCATTTCTGCACTATTCTCGTTACCATACGTCAAAAATTCACTGAAATACCGATTCTTTAATTGTTTACTGACTTTTGGATCACCCTGTACATCTGGTGGGGGGACACAGGCTCCCATGTACTACAGAACTTTCACGTGGAACTTTGCAAATGCTTCAACCATTAGTGGAATGAAGAAACATTGTTATCATTCATATCATTGGAATTCTCTTCTACAGCTAAACTGTTTCCATGTCCAATAAGTCTTGACTCAAAAATAGCAAAACTGATGCTTGAACAGTTAACTTGGACTTAATGGAAAAATAGTATATCAACAGATCTGCAAGGTTGCCTGACAGACTTAGCATTAATAGTAGTGGCAAATAATCTAAGGAAACAAGTCTATATAGCATATGCCAAAAAAAAACCACCTGGCCGTCCCCTCAAATATTTTGTTTGAGATTTGCTGCTAGAATGAACAACTAACAACAGCAAAGAGCTCAATTTCTGTTTCTATTTTTAATTTATATATGATATGTATTTTTTTAATTACATAGTATTATGTACAAAGTATGATCAAATAGTACGACTAAATTTTTATCTTGAAGTTCTGACTTATCTAATCATAGTAATAGTGATTCCAAATTAGCATATGCTGAATAGGTGTTTTATGAGCTGCAAATTTTGGGTCAAATTAAGGAAAAGTTCAACAAACGCACAATGTTTAAAACAGCTTTCAGAGAAGCTGCTATTCAAAGACAATATTTTAAGAAGGCTAGTTGTTTCTTCAGAATGATCCTAAATCTCACCACCTTCAGATTCAAAAACCAACAAATCCATAGCTTATTTTCGTGATCTGATCAGAGTCCATAGATTCTACTGAAATTGGTATTTCTTAAGAGGACAATTTTAACACAAAATTTGAGAATGTGACTTGTTCCAGCCAAGCTTTTGCATATCAGGATCTTTGTCAATGCTGTTGACCCCAACTTTGTTTATTCCATCAATGCTTGTGAGGAATTGTGAATGTATGGTATGACCCAGAAACTGGCAGTCCTCACTGGAAAACTCCTCTCCAAGGCTCAAAAAAAGCAAGAATCTCAATCACTTGTTTTGATCTTGTTTTTTGATTCATAGACCATTATTCTTTATAAATTTGCCTTGCATGGTTAAACAGGAAACCAGAAATATTAATAAAATAGACCTTTGGCAATTTCACAGTGCTGTTTAAATACAAGTGGAAGATCTTCTAGGGAACTGGTGCTTGCATGATAAGCTCATGCCTGCTCACTGTCAGGTGCCTTTTTTTCTGTCTGACTTCAACAATTTCTCCTTGACTTTCCTTTCAGTAATCATATTCATTTAGCTACTCATCAGAGTTTGATAAACTTCTGGCATCCTCTCCCAAAGAATTCCTCAGGTGTGAAGATACAAAATACCTATTCAATTTTTCTGCAGCCTGAGGAGGGTCATCAACAGTTAACCCATAGATATCAAGCTGCTCAATGTGATTCAACCCCTTCTACTGTTATTATAAGCATAGAAGTCTTTGCTGTTTTTATTTGCCAGAGATTTCTCATAATCTGCTTACCTTGCCTAGCCTCCTTTCTGACTTAATTACAGACTGATTTATATCTACTCTATCAGCTGATAACTTATATGCATTTCAGGCACTTTTTTTCTCTGCCATGTGTCTGAATATTTCATCTGGCATCGATTTAGGGCTAAGCTTTTCACAGTATTTCTTCATTAGTATGAAAAGCCTCGTAGCTTCTTTGATTACTTCCCATATAGAATTTGCTGTTGGTAAAATCAACTGCATAGAGTAGTCAGCCATAAGAAAGCAAAAGCCTTTACACTTGACCATTAGTTGTCTAAATTCCAAATTAGTGCACTGATCGCTACCACCCAGTGGGACTTTTACCTGCAGATTCTTAAAGCATGTAGATAACCAGATTAAGAGTATTGCTGCCTTTCTAACATGCTGCTGTATTTTTGAGCTTTTGTGTGGGGGAAAAACCGTACTATTACGTTGGGTGTAATTTTTCAACATTTCGATTCTTTTTGTGAATCCCTGCTGTTGACTCGCTTGTAGTTGTGCAAAAAAAAAAAAAAAAAAAAAAAAATGGGAAATCCCCGTGTTAGGTCCAGTGTTATTGAACTTGTGCTTGTTTGAGACCATAAAAGTTTGTGTATTTTACGGTTTTTGTAAGGCTTATAGGTTAGTGCTATAGCGTCATGTTTATACGTAGCCGACTATCAACTACTCACGAGTTACCATGAAATTGCACTAACCCCGAATAAGTAACGCTCCTCTAACAGAGAAAATATGAGAGAGATAATCTATCATATTGTGGAGTTATACTTCGCAACTGGGTTGTCATTACAATAGCAGGGTGCCTGCCCACTCACCAATGAAGAGCCAATAAGCTCTGAAACAGTGCTGTCTGGGTGGTGGTATCTGCAGAGAAAAAGTAACTGTATTCCCTATTAGAGAAGCATTACTAGGTAGTGTTATACCATGGCAACTCGCGAAAGAATTCACAATATGAGATATACTTAAATGTAGCCAACTTTGTAGCTACTTAATAGTTGGCTACATATAAACACGATGCTATAGCACTAACCCATACATTGGTTAACTTCTTAACCTGAGGCTATTGCCATAAACAAATTACGTATGGTTTTTGTAAGGTTATTTTGATTTTTATTTGATCGTTTATAAATTTTTTCGGGTATATATTATTAAAATTTGTTTGTATTGGAATAATTTCTTTGTTGTGAATAAATTTCCAGCCATAAATTATGCCTACGGATAGTAAAAAAAAGCACTGCTCTTTTTTTACTATCCGTAGCGATAATGCTCTTATCTCTAGAATCAAAGATAAGTTTTGGAATGTCTTAAAAAAGGGGAAAGGTATCTATCATACGTTGCAAGAAGTTTAAATTTAAATGAAGCAACAATCCGACCATAAAGAAAAATGAACAAAATTAGAACTACACTTGCTGCAGGGGGTTTGATTTCTGAAAATATGACAGCTCGTCCCTGAGCACTAATTGAGAAAACGGAAAAAGCACTCAGTATTTAGATTGATGGATTTGGATATTACTATTTTTAATAAAAGTTAACTTTCTGATAGTTATTAAAAATAAAAAAGTATTTTTGTTAGCTTTTGGAATGTAACCCTTTTTGTACTGATTCTTAGTCCCATATAATGTGGTTTCACACTGCACGAGATTTTATAGGACCCTAACTACCATATTATATGAAGGTTATGTACTCATCATAGTCATTTTGCGTACAATGCACACCTCAATTTTTTTTTTTTCCCCAGTGCTTATCTCACTAAACTCATTCTCATTTTTCTAGTGCTTATGTCACACCCAACGTAATGTATTAGTCATCCATGTGGAGATGATACAAAGGTTAACAGGGTTATTAATAGCAGTATGCTACTACAACAGGATCTAGAAAAGTTGGGCAGATGGGCTGAGAAATGGCAGTGGCAGTGGAAGCTTAACATTAACAAATGCCAAGTACTCCATATGGGTGGCAGTAACCCCATAGAAAAATAACTGGTACTACACTGGGTGGACAGAAATTATGGGATACCTACCTAGTAATGGGTAGGCACATCTTTCGCCCAGATATGGGCAGTCACATGACGAGACATTAAACCCACTTGTTCACAAAAGCATTCCACAGGTATTTCCATCCATGCTGCACTGCTGTCCATTATTCTGTTGCATTCCTGGGTGGAGGATCCAAATCTCAAACGGACCTTTCCACAGTATCCCAAAGATGGTCCACAGGAATCATGTCCTGTGAATGGGGAGGTCGTTCCATCATGAAATCGGCGGAATGCTCTTTGAACCATGTTCTAGTCACAATGGCTCTGTGAGGAGGTGTATTGCCCTGTGGGTTGGGTGTGCAATGATCATGGAGGGATGCATATTGTCTGCAAGGATGGACATGTGTCCTGGACCATTTAGAGATGCATCTAAATTTGCCAGAGGTCCCAACGTTGCCAGTTGAACATGCCCCAGACCATTACCATGTTCATCTGCCTGAATAGTTTCTTGTTGACATTATGGGTGCATAGCTTTGGGCAGTTTCTGGCAGATACAAGAAATAACTGGAAACGACTCATTGGACCAGGAGAACCATCTCCAAGGTCCAGTGTCAGTGTTCTTTCACTCAGTTGAGGTGTAGAGTCCTGTGTTGCTTTAAATATATCTGTGTTAGGTGTTAGCAATGGAACTCGGATGGGTTTGTGGTTCCTATAACCTATTGAGGCTGATTGTCTTGGTGTCTTCGTTTCTGGCACCTCCCTCGTTGAAGTTGGCAGTGATTTGTGCCACTGTCTCCGGTTGGCTGAAACAATGCAAGACAGACATCAATGGCCACGTTCATCCGCCACTCGATACTGTCAAGCTGGGATAGTGAAATTTCTGTACCACTTCCGTGATAGAGTGACCCACTATTATACCTCTTTCAGATTCAGTTAGCTCATTACATTTATCCTTCTGATATCGAATTGCCGTCTATGTCAATGCAGTGTACCTATATACCTGCCAAGCCGTGGGTTCGTCCACTAGCAAGAGGACAGCATCGCATTGCCCAGGAACCAGGTGTTCTTTTACTGTATTCTCATGGTGGTAGAGAATGAAAAAGACCTGGGGGTAATTTTTCAGTCAGTTATTAAGTTTTCTGACCAGTACAGAGAGGCTGCCAGAGCAGCTCATGGGGTTTTGTCAATGATATTCAGGAATTTTGATAGTAGGTGATTATCCTTTTGTATAAGGCAATGGTCAGGTCACAACCTTGAGTACTGCATACAGGTCTGGAAGCTCATTTTAGGAAAGATGTAGAGCTGCTAGAACAAGTACAGAAGGGCAAGGTTAGTGAGGAGAACAAAGGCTCTTACCAAGAAAGGCTTAAGTTCTGCAAATGGCAGCATTTGGAGACTAGGCACTTGCAAAGTGATCTGATTGAGGAATCTAAGGCCTTCAATGGTTTGAGCAGGCTCAATACTGATAAGATTCTTCCCCTTGCTTAGATTATAAACTGAAATCGAGGAGAGAGTTGTCGAATAGATGTGCTGAAATTTTCCTTTAGCCAGCGGGAAACAAACTTCCATCTGTTGTGGAAGTTGATAGCTGAAATAAATTCAAGGAAGAACTGGGAAAACTTAGGGCAAGTGGATGGGAAGTTTTTTTTTTTTTTTTGGTGATGCTGTATAACCTTACTTTCGTGTATCATATGTGTCTACTAATGTTAATAACTCTATAATATTGGTGTAGATACACCATAGATAACTATTAAGAAACTACGATGGTAGTTTCTTAATAGTTATCTATGGGGCAGCATCATTTTCTCTGTATCTCATATTGTTCTTTTCCTTCAGGAATTGTCATGGTATTGCACTACCGTGAGTAAGTAACGCTTCACTAATAGAGAAGACTATTATTATTCTCAATGAGTTTGAAATATGGTATGGGATAAAGATCTCGGTTATCCTCATATTATCCGCTATTAGACGTAGGAAGGTGATAGTAGGTAGTGGAAATAATGCCGTAGAAGAAGAAAGAGAAGAATTGTTTTACCTATTCTCGGAAACTCTGTGAATATCAGGCTCCCTGTGGTGACCATTTCAAGGCTATTGGCCTATCATCAGTGGGAGGGAAGATACCCTGGTTATGACAACTCAGTTGTGAAGATAATCACAATATGAGAGATGCCAAAAGGTTTATATGATAATATTTAAAAAGAACTAAACGCACGAAGCATAATATTGGTGTAGATACACCATAGATATCTATTAAGAAACTACGATGGTAGTATCGGAGGCATCAGTTGCTCTGTATCTCATATTGTGCTCTTCCTTCGCAACGAGTTTCCATGGTATTGCACTACCTCGAATAAGTAACGCTTCAATAATAGAGAAGACTATTGGTACTTATTCTCAGTGAGTACTACCACCCAGACGGCACCGTTTCAAAACTATTGGCCTATCATCGGTTGGTGAGCAGGAACCCACTCACCAATGATTTTTGATTTTTTTTTGATTTGGTAGTTGTTGGCGCATCGGCTTCTGTGGCCATATTGCACCTCCCAAGGTTTTTGCAGTACTTTGATCCAAGCCCAAGGCGGGAATCGAACCCGCGACCTTTGGGTTGCCGGGCAGGTACTTTACCCACTCGGCTAGCCCGGTCGGCCTCACCAATGATATTGGCCTATCATTACCGCAGGTTCAAAGCTATTGGTCTATCATTACCGCAGGTAATGATAGACCAATAGCTTTGAAACAATGCTGTCTGGGTGGGGGTACTCACTGAGAATAAGTACCAATAGTCTTCTCTATTAGAGAAGCGTTACTTATTCGAGGTAGTGCAATATGGCAACTCGTGAAGGAAGAGCACAATACGAGATACAAAGCAAATGATGCCTCCCCCACTACCATCGTAGTTTGTTAAGAGTGATCTATTCTGTATCTGCACCAGTATATAGATATTGAACTCTTACTCTTAGTAAGTATTATGCCTTATGCATTTAGTTATTTTTTAAAGAAACTAATGCTAATATCGACTGGATGCACTGCCTTCGATTTAATATATTCCTTTTAACTAAGAGGAATCCCTCCACCTATCATTCCTGTATTCTTTTACTCGTATTCTATTCGTAGTCAGCATCACTTATGTCTGAGTGACACCATGTTTCCACTGATTCTACAATGTTTGCATTTGATGACTTAATTAGCACTTCGCATTTATTTGCAATGCTTCTCCACCTGGTATGTAGCATTAGAATACAACACAAGTTACTGTAACAAGAATAACTGTTTTGATTACTCTAACACGGTCCATGCATTTATTTGTTCCATGATGATCCACAGAGGTTTGTTATTTGGTTTTTAGGAGCATTAGCAACTAAGGCCATATTGCTCCGGGGATATGCGGTGGTCATTCCCTGATCTTTTCGTATCCTCCGTATTTGCTGGTCACGGGCTCGAACCCCAGTCTAATCAAGAAGTGTGTGCTACGCACTGCTGCTCCCGTCCACAGAGGTCATGAAGACATAAATACCTTGCTTTCCTGGCTGCAGCATGTACTAATAGCAGTGCAAAAATCACCTTCACATCCGCATGAAAATCTATTTAATCTGTTAGTCGGTGTATCCCACCCAACTAACAATTTTCTGACCCACCTATCCCTATAAAAAGTTTCCTTTTACCAGCACAGAGCATCTGAAATTTTCAACCCCGTGTGTATTGCACATTTTCCGCCATGGATGAATTGATTGACAAGGCTCACCAACATGTATTCCCTCCTATTGTATTTGCACAAATTGGAGACGATTTCAACTTCAATCCTAACTCGCAACTTTTTGCCAACATTGCCCTGTACTTGTAAAATTCTCAGATCTCTTACTCTTAAATATATCATTAGTGCCAAGTGCAATGTGTACAACAAAATCACCTTTTGTGCCCTTAAAACATATCTGCTCTATGGCCTGAGTGAGAGTTTTTTTTTTTTTTTTTTAGGAGCATTAGCAACTAAGGCCATATTGCTCCGGGATATGCGGTGGTCATTCTCTGACCTTTCCGCATCCTCCATAGTTGGTGGCGACGGGCTCGATCCCCGGTCTAATCAAGAAGCGTGTGCTACGCACTGTTGCTCCTTCCCACCTGGCTATGGAGACGCCCTGAGTGAGAGTCAAAAGGGAATCACCAAGAAAGAGAAGAATGATGATATCCTGAGCTGGATATCATTATTCTTCCCTTGGTGATTCCCTTTTGACTCTCTCTCTCAGTGTAACTCGGGAATTTTTTTTTTAATTATTTTATTTTATTATTATTATTTTTTGGCTGGTGCAAGGAAGCCTCAGGCTTCCTTGCACCATATAGCTAATAATAATAATAAATCAGCCACGTGAAAATGTATAAAAAAAGTTCTTCACGTCATTGAGGAGTTTCGAACTCAAGTCTTTTCCACTTGGTGTGGAGATGATAGGGGCTCACCTCTCGTGAGTATGGGCTTGGCACACCCAGGGTTTTGAGCTGGATTCCTTTTGATTCTTCTCTTTCAGGGTAATTCAGATTTTTTTTTTTTTTAGCTGGTACAGCATTAAGTTTAATGCTGCATCAGCCGAAAAAAAAAAAAAAATTCCCGAGTTATCCTGAAAGAGAAGTGGAAAGGAATTACCAAGAAAGAGAAGAATTATGATATCCAGCTTAAGACCCTGGGGTTGTAGGAAGAGAATGCACGTTTAATGTCACATTGGTAGCAGATCAATGAGACTGATGTTGGCATTATCCCACATTTCCAGGAGTAGGAGAATTCCTTTTGTAACATACACCATAGAAGTTCGTGCAGTTTAATGAGACGTTCATATAGTATCTTGACAGAAGTTTGCAGTGTCCTGTGCGATCATGCGGCGCTTCTTAAAAAAGTGCCACGCCAAAGAAATACCAAGTGTGTCCAGGCTGCACGTCACGTCTTGAAACCTGTGGTCTAGGAAAGTTGCCAGAGGGATGCAAGTAAAGTTCGGTGGTAGCTTGAGGAGTCCTCTAGATAGAGTTGACTAGCCTGTCAGTCAGTGAAACAAGAGTTTTAAAAGGGGGTTTTGTTAATTGTTTGTGGGGAAAGGTCCTTGGAGAGCTAAAGTTTCTTTTTAGGAAGGAAGGGACAGCAGGTGTCTGTCCCACTTCCTGTGAATGGTACAGGAAAAGGTGGAATGGGAGATCACAATCACTAAGCTACAGCTCCTTAGATTCTGGAGAATTCTGTGAAAACTTTATAACCACATGTTTAATACTCAGCAGATAGTTGAAGACTAGGGCAACGCAGCATTTCTCAGATTTGGATAGTGGTTTATGTTATGCATGAAACACATTTGCAGTAGGGAATGTTGATACTGATGTTAAAGAACCTTCGATTTATTAACCGATGAGCGGTAATTAAGAAATTACCCTGTAAGTTTGGAGAGAACCAGATGATCGCATTTTTGCATTACTTACATTGGAAAAGAATTTTCTTGTGACGATGTCTTCACAGTGTGTTATGCCAGCTGTTTACCACTTGGTTCGAAGTTTTCTTCTCTGAAAGGTTTGAATTAGGTACTTATTTTACTAGACAGAAATTTTTTTTTTTTTTGGCTGGTGCAGCACAACCCTCAGTCTTCCTTGCACCACATAGCTAATAATAATAATAATTTCATAATGGGGATGAGGGTAGCCTTGTAAATGGTTTGAAGGATGCTATCAGTCGCTAGTATATGCCGGTAACTGGAGACCTCAGAAATTAATTTTTCTATTTATGTGGTCGAAGAAAGATCATTAGATTCAGGGTTATTTATTCCCTTGACGTGGAAAAGTCTGTTTCCCCAATTCATTAAGAGAGAAGCTAAAACCAGTATTTGAGTTGTCTTTAGTAAGATGATGTAATGGAAAAGAGAGTATAAGACGATCTCGACAAGAATGATAACTAAATGAATTTAAGCATGGTTTTGTGAACACTAGATCTTGCCTGACGTGGCAAGTTATGATATAAAACAGCTGGATGCAAGAAAACTATGTTATATATGGATGTAAAAAAATGTTTTTAATACAGAATGCTCATATATTGGTAATAAACAGAGTAGGGTGGAGTAGCAGCCGGTTCAGGAATCACTGCTTAATCTTGTTTCTTAACTTCCTAAATGATAAGAGAATACAGAGGAATCCTAAATAAGAGAAAGTTTGCTGACGACGTAATATTGGGAGGGTGGTTAAAAATCAGAACAATCGGTAAAAGTCGGTACGCCGCTTCTAAAGTTTCAGGCAGACTGCAAGTATAGTCTGAAATGGCAGCTAAAATGTAATGCTACCAAATTCAAAGGCATGAGCAGTTTTATTACAATAAAGATGCAGAGTAAGCAGGCACGTGGTCTGATTTACCGGAATTTTTTTATGTAAAAAGTCAAGCGTGACAAGATTCGCAAAAAAAGCGATGTGTTATCCTGCTTATCTGCAGAACTTAGCACATAGTTGGGGAGATTGAGGTTTGGAGCACCACAGAGGGGAAATTGACACTGATGAAAGAAATCGTTTTTTTTTTTTTTTTTTTTTTTTTTTTTTGGCAGATTCAGAATAAGTTTATTTGCTTAATAACATTATCCATATTAATACAAAACAAAAATCTAATTCATGAGTAGGGTAGATTGGAAAGCTTCATTATTCGTTATTGATCTATTGCTTAATAGTAGTGGTAGCATGTGATGCAAGAAAGCAGTGTATGAGCTTATGCAGCATCAGCCAAAAAAAATTCACACAACCATTCCCTCTAAATGTTTGTCCAGTTGTTCTTTAAATTTATTTAACCTACCAACTTCCACAACGACAGATGGAAGCTTGTTCCAGCAATTAACCACCCGCTGGCTAAAGGCAAATTTCTGCACATCTATTCTGCATCTGTCTTTCCTTAATTTGAATTTATGCCCCCATCAGTTGTCTTATACACCTCAATCAGATCACCGTCCAGGTGCCTAGTTTTTGCAGCCATTGCAATTTGCAGAACTTAAGCCTCTCTTGGTAAGAGGATTCCTTCATTCCCCTCACCAATCTTGTTGCCCTTCTCTGTACACACTCAAGCAAATCTACATCCTTCCCAAAATGAGGCCTTCAGACCTGTACGCAGTACCCAAGGCGTGTTAATCTCACTGGGTGAGATTAACACGTCTTGTATAAGGCAATGGCCTGACCATTGCCTTATACAGAGAGAAATCACCTCCTTTTTCCCTGCTAGCAAAATTCCTATATATCATTGACAAAACCCCATGACCTGCCCTGGCAGCCTGTCTGCATTGCTCAGAAAACTTCATATCTGACTGCACAATTACTCCCAGGTCTTTTTCATTTTCTACCACCTTAAGTGTAGTACCACACAGTGAGTACGTTTCTCTGGGGTTACTTCTACCCATATGCAGTACTTCACATTTGTCAATGTTAAACTTCAGTTGCCACCTCTCATCCCATCTACTGAACTTCTCTAGATCCTGTTGTAGTAGTACACTGACATTACTGTCATTAACAACCCTGCCAACCATTGTTTCATCTGCAAATTTCGACACAAAGCCTGATATATCTTCATCAATATCATTGATAAATATACAAAACAGCAGTGGACCCAACACCGAACTCTGTGGGACTCCACTAATAACATTAGTGCACGAAAGCAGCACCCATTGATTACCACCCTCTGTCTTCTCCCACTCAACCATCCTTTTATCCATTGTAGCAATAGATAAAAGATAGACACAATGTCAATCTTCGATTTATTGTGTCTAGGATGCTTATGTTAAGTAGAATGTCTCCTAAGACATGCTACTTAACTTAAGTAACACGTTTTAGGGGACTGGGGGTAGGGCATGCCGATTAGAGAGGTACTTATATATTTATAATATCTTTCAATCACATTTTCTTATTTTGAGTTTATTTTTCATCCTTTTGAGTTTGTGAATGCATCATGTCGGTGGATTTTATGAAATCAGGAAAAGGAAAACCGAAATTGTGCTTTAGTGGACATTTGTTTTATAAAGACAGGCAAAATGAAACAAAAATTCATTGGAAGTGTCAAAATTACCGAAACTACCAAATGTGCCGCTCGAGTTACTACGGTAGATAACACCATCGTTAAAACATGGAAGGAGCACAATCATTGTGGAGACGCAGCAGGAGTTGAGGCAGCACAACTTCTTGATACCATTCGAACTTATGCAGAAACAACAAATAATACGCCTCATAGTATTATTTCAAATGTTTCGAGAATCTGTAGCCAAGCAGCAGGCCCTAAGCTTCCAAGTGTAGGTATAATGAAACGAACGATCCGAAATATAAGAAATAGAAATTTTGATGGCCCAGTTCTTCCAACGCAACGTAGAGACATAGTTTTTACAGAAGAATATAAAACATCGTGCAATGGAGAATTGTTTCTACAATTTGATTCTGGACCCGAGGACAATCGTATGTTAATTTTCATTCTTCGTGCTAACAACTGCAAATTTCTTTTCAGTACGAAAAGAAATTTGCAGTTGTTAGCACGAAGTGAACACTGGTATGCCGATGGGACTTTCAGAACTGTTCCCTTACTTTTTTTATCAGCTGTATACGATACATGCATTCAAGGACAAAATATCGCTTCCATTAGTTTATGCATTATTGCCTAACAAGTCTGAGGTAGTCGAGTATGTATCTCTACTACAGCGGCTGAAAGTATTGGAACCGGCTATTTCCCCGCAATCAATAACTATAGATTTTGAGACGGCGATGATGAACGCTTGCTGAAGAGTTTTTCCTGACGCTTCGCAACGGTGTTGCTTTTTTCCACTTTTCACAATGTATTTTTCGTTCCATTCAGAATAATGAATTGAAACGTTATGAAACTGATGCTAATTTTGCTTTAAATATGCGAATTTTGGCAGCAGTTGCATTTGTGCTCCCTCCAATTGTGACGGTCGTTTTGGAACATCTGTGTGAAAATTGTGTTTTTCCTCCAGAATCGCAAAAGTTGTTGATTATTTTGAGGATACATGGATTGGACGCCCAACCAGACATCTTCGTCGACCACCAAAGTATTCCCATGAAATGTGGAACATATGCCAGCTTGTTCTTGAAGAACCAAGAACGAATAATGCTGTTGAAGGGTGGCATAGAGGAACAAGTCGCTGCTTATCATCCCAACATTTGAAAATTTTTCGATTGCATTAAAAAAGAACAAAGTATTAACGAAATGCGCATTGAACAATGTTTAAGTGGAAGTGATCCGGGCAACAAAAAAAAAAAAGAAAAAGTAGTATCGCGATTGTGTTGATTATCTAAGAGGTATAGCGCATAATATTTCTTATTAATAATGTACATACTGTGTTGTAAATATTACAGTTTCTTTGTAATTAATTATCCCAACGTGACTGATTCTGAAAATTGCATAAACATTCATTTTGAATTTTTGCAGTGTACTGCAAAATTCAAAATGAATGTTTATGAATGCAGTGTTTTGCAGACATACATAATGTTATAATTAGTTTAGTTTAAAATTAACCAATTGTTATATCAAATAATGGATTTTTTACAATTGTTGTGATACATGTAACTATTAAAATACATAATTTACCTATTAAATTACATATTTCCATATATGTTTTTTTTTTTTTTTTTTTTTTTTATTTCCGTACTATTCCCTCACAGTTCATAGAATTACAAAAATATGCTAATCATAGCTTAAGGTAGAAACTTAAATAAAAAATAACTTTTTATGATTTGACCAAACACATCGCATTGCTTCTAGACCGTAAAATGCGATAAACTGACGCGGCGGTAAATTGCTGGCGATAAACTTTGATAGACTCGCTTGATGGAATGGATGAAAACACCGAATGGTTCTTGAAAATAGAAAGAAAAGTTCAAGATTGCTTATCGCAAAATTTATGAAGAGAAAAAAAAAAAAAGCACACGAAACAGATGAAGATCGATGAGTTCATATCAAGTATTACCTGCCGACCTCTAGTCAGCCTACACCATGATTAAGGTGTCTTATTAATGCTTCAGGTTCACCTTCAGTTCATCACACTCGAAGTGTATAAACTTTGATTCATTGTGTGGTATACACCAATTTTCTTAAATATGCACACCGGTTTTGATTCCCTTAGTAGGCCTTATAAAGCCTATGGAACACATATCAGTTTTTACAGTACAGTAACATGCGTTTTTTCTTCCTTTTGTTTTCTTAAGCGAATTTGGTTAATTCACCGCTGTCCCCAGATAAAGTTTTTAATTGTTATGGTATATAACTATTTTTCTTCATTCTTCTGAGTATATTATGTGTTTTTTGTAATTTTTACATATAGTTTAATAGTAATATTTTATTAGTCATTCCCAAGTTACGTAAAAGTCGACATTTCCTAAGAAGTCCTGGAACGTATCTCTTACATATGTTGGGGCCAGATTACTGACATTTCACAGTAAATGCTTAAAAAATTTATAAAAAGAAATTAGGTGTCTGCCTGATAATAACATTATAAATGGCTATTCTGTTGTTGACCCCTTTTTGAGAATTTCAAAGTTAATCGGGAAGGAAAAAACTGGTCTTGGAAGAGGCTGTCAGGCTGTGGCCTCTTCACACATGGCTAGCACTACACTGAAATACGTATTCAAATACTTAACAGTTTGTTCACAAAAGGAAGCTTTTTTTTTTTTTTGAAAAAACACTTCCAGTGTTAAATCTTTTGTATAATCTTGTATCTTTAATTGTTTAAGGTCCCTTGTTATAAATATATTTTTATACTTTGTATTAGTATTGCCACTTAGTGGAATGAAGCTAACAGCTTTTACTGCACAGACCACAAAAAAATAAATAAAACAAAAATAAATCAATCTATAAAAATACAATGAAAATAAACAACCCATATGCGTCTATTGTCATGTAGTTAACTATCAAACTTCTCCAAATTGTCAGCTTCAACTACCCCTGGAGGTAATTTAGACCAGTAATTAACAATGCACTGGTTAAACAAAAGTGCCAGCAATCCAGATTAAATCTTTCTGTTTAGTTTGAATTTATGGCCTTCTGGAACATTTATAACACTGAAAATTTTTCCCTCATTCATTTTATGACCCCCTCTCAAAATCTTATAGACCTCAATCAGGTCCCCTCTAAGATGCTTAGTTGCCAGGCACTGGAGGCTACAAATGAAGTCTTGTAAGGTTGCCCCACTTCAGGTCTCACTAAACAACTGCCTATATTTGGACCCTTTCAAGAACATGTCTTGGAAGAAGCTGGCAGGTTGTGGCTTCTTCACAAATGGCTAGCATTACATTGAAATATTCAAATACTTAACACTTTGTTTACAAAAGGAAGGCCAGCTGGGCTAGCCAGGTGGATAAAGTGCCTGCCTGACAACCGAAAGGTCGCGGGTTCGAATCCCACCTCGGGCTTGGATCACAGTAAAATACAAAAACTTTGGGAGGTGCAATATAGCCACAGAAGCTGATGCGCCAACAACTAACAAAACAAAAAAAAAAACTTCCATTATTGAAGCCTATCCAAGCCATTATGAAGGAGCACTGCTTGGACTGATCATTAATTACTCTCTTGATCTTTACACCTGCAAATTTTGACATCATGCATCCTATCCCTTTATCAATGTCATTTGAAAAACAACAGTGGTCCCAGAACTGATCCTTGGTGAAACCCCACTTCTAATACTAGACCAATCTGAAGTGTAACCATTAATCGCAAACCTCTGTCAACACCTGCAATCCATTTTAGAATCTTACTTTGTTAAAATCTAAATATGCAATATTGAAATTATTTTCCTACATCCAGGTCAAGATAACTGATAAAATAGCTACCTAGATTAAACACTATTTTTTGTTGGGTAGATTTCGTAATTAAATTTATATACAAGAAGGAAGCCTGTATCTTTATATATCTGGAAGCCTGTACTGTATACAGTACTGAAGGTGTGGCCTGACCATTGCTTTACACAAGTGGATAATCACCTCCTTATCCCTGCTAGAAAAATTCCTGTATACCAATGACAAAACACCATGAGCTACTCTTGCACACCTTTTGCACTGCTCAGAAAATTTCATATCTGCCTGCTCAATTATGCCCAGGTCCTTTTCACTCTCTGTCAGTGTAGTACCACACAGTTGATACGTTACTCTGGGGTTACTGCTTCCCATATGCAGTACTTTACATTTGTCAATGTTAAACTTCAGTTGCCACCTCTCAGCCACCTTCTCAACTTTTCTAGATCCTGTTGCAGCAGCGTACTGACATTAGTATCATTAACAATCCTGCTGACCTTCATATTGTCTGCAAACTTGGACATTAAGCCTGATATACCATCATCAGTATCACTGATAAATACAGAAAACAATAATGGACCCAACACTGAACCCTGAGGGCTCCACTAATAACATTAGTCCACGAACAGCAGTGTTCACTGATTAACACACTCTCTCTCTCTCTCTCTCTCTCTCTCTCTCTCTCTCTCTCTCTCTCTCTCTCTCTCTCTTCTATCACTCAACCATCCTTTATCCATAGCAGCAAGCTGCCTCCAATGACACATGCTTCAACTTGTGCAGCAGCCTTCCATGTGCAACGGTATCAAAAGCCTTTCTAAGATCCAAATATATGATATCAAAATTATTCTTTGCATCCAGTTCCTTTGTGACCACATCATAGTAATCAATCAAATTAGTCAGACAAGACGTACCCTTAACAAACCCATGCTGTGTCCAAGCTATAAGTGAAGTCTTGTCTAGATGATCCTGGAATGCTTCTTTAACCAGTGCCTCCATTAATTTCCCTGGAACAGAAGTTAAACTAACAAGTCTGTAATTACCTGTCTCCCCCTTTGATCCTCCTTTGTGGATTGGGGTCACATTTGCACATCTCCAGTCCATGGGTACCTACCCTGAGTCCGAGGAAGCTCTCATAATTATGGCTAAGGGTTTGCTTACTTCCTTTACGGCATCCTTTAATATAACTGGATAGATTCCATCCACCCCAGGTGCCTTTCTTATGTTTATCTTCAACAATTTCTCCTCCACTCAGTTATTACAAGATTATCTAACTTACTGCCAGAGTTGAATACACCTTTGGCATTCCCCTCCCTGAATAACTCCTCATGTGTGAATGTAGATGCAAAATATTCATTTAGTTTGTTAGCTACCTGAGCAGGATCACAAACAGTTGAACTATCGATATCAAGTGGACCAATCTGATTCTTCCCCTTCCTTCTAGAGTTTACATAAATAAAGAACTCTTTGATGTTTTTCTTTGCATACTTTGTCAAAGATTTGTCGTAATCTGCCTTTGCCTGCCTAACCTCCTTTGTGACTTGGTTACAGATCAGCTAATATCTATCATAGGCTTCTTTGTCACCTGTTAATTTATACGTATCCAATGCATTTTTCTTCTATGTCACATGTCTAATTAGTTTATCTCACATCCATTCAGGCCTAAATTTTGCACAATATTTTTCAGTTTGTACGAAAAGCCTAGTAGCTTCCAAGATTAATTCTTTGAATGCTTCCCATTTTGAATTTGCTGTTGGTACCATCATCAGTTTGTCCCATCGTATAGAATTTAAATACTTTCTCAGACCTCCGTAATCACCTTTATGAAAGCAAAAACCCTTCCCTTCCCCCCTGATGGTAGTTACCTCTTTGAGTAAATCCCACTTCAGCAGACTGTGATCACTGCCACCTAGTGGTTCCTTTATATGAAGAATCACTACTGTTAATCAGATCAAGAGTATTACTCCCTCTAGTTGTCTCCCTAACATGCTGCTGTAGAAAACAATCATCCAATAAATCCACAAAAGCCTTGCTAGTGTGCAAGTGACCAACCCACAAATTCCAGTCAATATCTGGGAAATTAAAATCCTTTATTATAAGATACTATGATTTACTGGCCCACTCTATTTCTCTGTACAGTTATTTATTATGCTCATCTGAATCATTAGGCCTATAACACACCAAACTAACTCGACACTGCACTGTCCAGCCACATTGACTGGCTGTACTTACTTGGATTTTATGTGTTTCTTAACTAATAGCATAACCCTACTCCCTTCCTATCCTGTCTATCCTTCCTGTACACATTGTACTCCCCAAATTCCATTTCTGCATTCCTTTTATCTATGTTATCCCAACAATATCTGCCTTCGAAATTTTGACCAACACCTCAAATTCATCAAATTTATTTACAAAACTCCTAGCATTGGTGTATACACAAGTATACATACACCTGTTCTTATTCTTAGCTACCCTAATGCAGCCCATGTATTTACTTGTTCTACAATGACTCCCAGCAGTCTCTAGAATCCCCTGCATCTTGTTTTCCAGGCTGCTGCTCAATTCAATAGAAGCAGTGCAAGAATCACTTTCACCTCTGCCAGCGGCTACTGTTAATCTATTGGTCCGTGTATCCCCCCCCCCCATGCTAGCAGTTTTCCGACCCATCTAACTCTGCCTCGATAGCATCAGCAAATATTCTTGCACCCTTTCTATTTAAGCATATCCCATCTCTGTAGAAGCAGTCCTCCTGTTAACAAGCACAGACCAGGCTGAGAAAAATTCTACCACTTTGTGCCTTGCACAATCTCTCTAGAGCTGAATTGATCGACAAGGCTATCATCATATACTCTTTCCTATCGTATCTGGGCAGAATTTCAGACACTCTCAAATTCAACCCTAACTTGCGGCTTTTTTTTTCAACCCTGGCCAGTACTTGTGTAATTCCGCCAGTCTCCTACTCTTAATATCATTAGTGCCAACGTGTACGACAATATCACCGTTTGTGCCCTTAAAAGATGATATCTGCTCAACGTCGTCATCAACCTTTGCCCCTGGCAGACATACTCTGGTCCTGTTCCACCTATTCTTTTTGCACATGTTCCCCGTTTCCCTGACAATAGAGTCATCAACAACAACTAGTTCCTGTGGGATCAGCACATTCTGCCTTGGGGGTTGCCACTGTGTTGCGTGATGTTCAAGTGCAAGCTCTGGCATTGATGTGGGCAGCTGAGAGTTTGATGGGCCTCTCAATTTAAATCCTTCAAGGGCATCCACCCTGTCTTTCAAGCTCTCATATAGGCCCATAATCATGATGAGCTGGGGCCTGATTTCCTCACATTCCTTATGTCGTGCACACACAATGACAATAACATGTATTATCCCCCTTGGGAATATCGTGCCCTGTTTCTGATTGCTCCACAAACATCAAATGAGCAGTACATTTCAAAAGCTGTGATTCAGAGGACATCCGCCCCCTCAATTCTCTCCTGAGCCACAGCACTCCCATTAGTTTGAGCCTTTTTGCTTTGCTGCTCTGAGTCATGATTTCTATTCAATTTCAAATAAAGTTCCAATACAAAATGCAACCCTAAACTTATATCCCAATGCAGTTATAACGCTATATATACTTTAAGTATCGAATATTATCTCTGAGTTATGTTATATGTATTTAGTTAAAGTACAATTTAATTAGATTAGTAAATTTTACTATTGATACTACTATCCTCCTATCTAGTTTTACGTTAATCCTTATGCTATCTATTTGCGGTATATGTTGTATGGTATAAAATTGGCGGCAAGTTACGAATGGTAAATTTATGGACACTATGTACTAATTACTTTCAAAATCATGCTATCTAAATTCAAAATAAACCACAGAGCTTGATTAAGTCTATCAGCTACTTATAGAAAATAATTTAATATAACAATTAAGTCAATAAAATGGCTAAATATAATTAAAATCTTAGCTTTCACGGGAGCTGCAAAACTTGTCCAACATGTGGATCAGATACCCTTACCGATACTCAGTAATAACCTACAAAATCTCTATCCAAGTTCAATTTAAACAAAGTATTGTTATTAGGAATATAAAGCACTTCTAGAAAATAAATTAATATGCCAATTTAAGTCAATAAAAAAGCAAAAATTTGCCAGAGTTCTTGCTGCATATCTGTTATACTTAAAAATAATTAATAAATGAGGTTTTGCTTTCAATTCTTGTTTGGAGTTATTTCTCTACAGAAACTAAATAATGAGAAAAGAACCAACCAATCAGTTCCTTATGGTAACAAGGTTTGAATGTTGTGTAGTTATGAAATAGGTTTTATGCTAATCTTATGAGTTCACACTCCATTATATGTGATTATCATATTGTATTAGGCAACAACTTGAGGAATAACTATACTGCATACAGGTTTGGAAACCCATTTTAGGAAAAATATGGGTCTATGGAACAGATACAGAGAAAAGCAACACGATTAGCAGGGGCAAAAAAAAGGGGGAAAATTAACCATCTACAAGTATGGGCATCTGCAAACTGGGCATCTTTGAAAAGACTTGAACTGAAGTGTTTAAGGCTTTAAAAAGAATATACAAAGTAAACTAAATGCTGGCAACATCCTCATTCTTTCTCGGACAACACACACACATGCACAAATTCAAATTGGGAAAGGATGGTTGGAGAATAGCTGTGCTGAAATTTGCTTAAAACTTCTGCATGGCCCGGTTTTGTGCAAGTGTTGCTTGCTTTGAATCATTTTGCCACTACTAATACTATTTCTCGGATAACTATAGCCATAACTATAGCCCAGCAGTCTGCATGTCAGTTCAGGGTTACTTGCTTGTGTGTGTAGCAAAATATGACAATTAGTTTTGTGATCTCTATGGCAAACTCCATATTACCTCCATATTAAATTTATGATAATGCACTCACTATCAACACAGATTGCACTTCATGCCCCCACCCCAAACATTACTGGCATCGTGCCAAAAACATTCATTAAAAAATGTTATGCTTACAGTGGGATACCAGAATAGTTGAACAAGCCATTAACTAATTCTGATATCCCACAGTTTAAACAGACTGCTTTTAACTTGTCAGTTTTTATCAATTAATTAATTATTAAATCCAATTAATTTGGCTTTTGGTTTATTTCTATTCTGTCTCACAAAACATTTGATAATGTTATTCACAATGAATGCAAAATTTCTGATATTTTTTTCTTCATATAAATTATAATTCCATCAAAAATGTTACCTAAAAATGATATTGCTTCTTCTAGCTTGCTGCTGCAGGTGTGAATTTATTCCAACTACATTATCTAACAATGGTATGCCTAATTTCACCTTTCACAAATATAATATTTACACAAAATATAAAAACTGACAGAAACTTTTCAATTAAAATAAGGTAAAAGTTGAATAAAACAAGTTAAGAGATTAAAAAAAAAGTAGCTTTTAACACCCTAGGATGTCTTTGTCAACCATGAATGTATTATAGCAAAAGACTGCTGAAGTGATACCAGCACAGAATGGGAGGATCATGTAACCAGCAATTTTTTGCACAATGTCCTATGACAGAGCATATTTCACAGTTTCTGATATGCAAGTCCTTCAGGTTTGTCTTGCTGGTACTGCAGTGTTCGAGGATCACATGTTTTGTCAAATTAAGGTTACTGATATGGGATCACTCATTCCATTCTGTATTACTTCATTTGATTCATATTCAAGAGGATGTGTAAGACTCTCCTCTGTCTGAACATGTTTGGAATAAGCGACATGCACTTGATCCTAATCAAGTTTATGTGATAGATCATACCTGCTCCATCACCATTGGTTGGAGTCGCTATTCATTTCCACCACCCTCACTTGCTTTAACTGTAACCTATGCATAAGCCTGCACATTAATTCTATTTTCAAACATGTCATAACTGCTTTCTTGTATCATATGCCTTTACTAATGCTAAATCAGAGGGATAATAGATGGTGTCATAAGACATTACTCAAAAACTGATGACTATACAATCCTCCCATCCTGCACTGGTACCACTTCAACAGTCTATTCAAACCAAACACATGGTTTGAGAATGTCATGGTTAAAAAAGACATTTTGGGATGTTGAAAGCTACATTTTTTTGTAAACCACTTTAGCTTGTTTTATTCTACTTTTACCTTATTTTAATCAAACATTTTTTATATTTTATGTTTAAGTATTATACAGTCGAACTTCCCTATAACGAATTCGTTACAAAGAAATTTCGTTATACAGAGAATATCTTTTTTATTAGAAATTGTTATCTAATTAAATTAAAATGAATCTACATTTATTTTTAATGTATTTTATTTCAAAAACATACTTATTTAAATCACGTTTACACAATTTTCACTGGTAAGTATCACAAATTTAAAAAAAATCTGTAATTTTCGTTTGCACAGTACAATTAAAAAATTGTCTGATTCTCAAAAAAAACCTCACATTTGTTCAGAGCATTAAAAACATTATCAGGAACATTTTCACAAAACTGTAGACCCATACGAACCATTTTAAAAGCGTTAATCATTTCTTTGTGAGTTGGCTTTTCTATGGGTGTTCTGATGCGTCTTCAGCATCATCGTTAATTTCTTCATGATCACGGTCGTGTCTAACACTGTTTAGCAGTATTTCATCTTCATTTGGATGTTCTGCTGTGATCTACATAAACATAACTATTCAGTGTTATTTCATTTTCGATGTTTCTGGACAATTCTAATAATGTCCAATAGTTTTTCAGTTGTGAAAGGGGGGGCAGTTCACCTTGTTCGTCCAGTCGTTGTTTGACTTCTGTATTCAATGCAAATCCCGCTTTCGAAAAACAATTTTGAATAGTGTATTCAGCGACATCATTTGTCCAAAATTTTGCCAGTTCAGAGATGCAATCTCTAAATTTAATTGTAACCTCTAAGTTTCTATTTTCTGATAACGCATTGACAATCTTCATTATTATTCTCTTTCGATAATGAAATTTAAAATTTTTAATAATGCCTTGGTCCATTGGCGGAGTTTTGACGTTATGTTTGGTGGTAAAAACAACAACTTCGCACTTTTAAGTTAGGTAGGATGTGCCGGCCAGTTGTCAGTTACCAACACAATTTTCCTTTTTTTTTTATACGCTTTATAGTTTTAATATCCATTCTTCAAAAATATCACTTGTCATCCATGCTTTTTTATTAAAGGTGTAGTCAAACTTCCAAAGATTTTGTGCCTTTAAAACATCTTCAGTTTTTTGATATTCCGATTACAAAAAGTCTTAATTTTTCGCTTCCTGTCATATTTGCTCCAACTAGCACGGTGATTCTTTCTTTGCTTTGTTTTCCGCCAAAACATTTATCATCCTTAAAAGCAAGTGTTCTATTCGGTAAACCTTTAAAAGAATAAACTCATTTTGTCAGCATTAAAAACATCCTTACGCTCATATGCTTCCAAAATCTTCTTTAAGATACTGTTCCTCCAACTGTTGCAATCTTCTTCACTTACATTAACACTTTCTCCACAAATAACCTTTTCCACAATTCTGTGGTGCTTCTTAAATTTATCTAGCCACCCAGTGCTCACATTAAATTCCATATTTGCACAGTCCCTTGGAATGAAATCCCAAGAGACTGTGCAAATTTCAGAGCTTGTTGCTTAATTATTAAGCCCGATATTGGTATATTCTTTTCACGTATCATTTGCACCCATTTTAGAACAGCTTTATCAACATCTTTGAATATACACAACTTAATTCATTTCTTGTCTGCTCCTCCTTCAATTGCATTTAAAATAGATTCTCGATTTTTTAAAATCGTAGATAAACTGCTTGCAGGTATGCCATATTTCTCTGCAACATCTTTTTTTCGTAAAACCCTGGTCAATATCATAACAATCTTTGCTTTATCATTAATACTTAAACACTTTCTCTTTGACATTGGACATTGTTTCCACAATTGTAAAAATTACTCGACTGCAGCACTTGCCGATACATACACCGCAAACTTCGCTGCGCTGGCCATATAGTGAATTGTTAGTACCGCCTACTCAATGACATTCGCTTGCCAATTCAACAGTATAATGTGGCCTTTCCTATCAATCAATCTGAAGAAATATACGACTTTGTGAATTTCTTTTATTCTGCTTTCATTCATATATACACAAAAGAAAATTTATGGTTAATGTATGCTGTATGTTACTTTTCAGAAAAAAAAAAAAAAATCATAAAAACCATCTATTGGGAGTCCAGTTAGATGAGAACAGACATATCATATAATGATTGACAGGAAGGT
Source organism: Mastigoproctus giganteus (assembly GCF_048544385.1). Lineage (NCBI taxonomy): Eukaryota > Metazoa > Arthropoda > Arachnida > Uropygi > Thelyphonidae > Mastigoproctus > Mastigoproctus giganteus. The sequence continues at coordinate 132,409,052 of NC_143585.1, read as the reverse complement.
CATGTGGCACAGTTGAGGTGAGAAGCGAATGTCACTCAGTAGGCGTTGCTAAAAACCAACTATGGTAGCATTCTATGTATTGCCACCACAGCATGCTCAAGTTTACCGCAGCGAATTTCATTTTCCCCTGAGCCAACATCAATTTACAAATCTACCCTATTCATTGTAAAGTTTACAACCACTTTTAAGAAAACCCATTTGGTTTAATGACTGTAACAGAAATGAAATAAAGACCCTCCTACGGGCGTCAATGGCCATAAGTGTTCACTAAAAGGATGATTATTTAATTCCAGATGCTAATGCGCAATTTCGGAAGGAAGGAGGCAGTATAGAATGATGATATCCAACTCAGGACCCTGGCTTGGCACACACAGGGTCCTGAGCTGGATATCATCATTCTTCTCTTTCTTGGTGATTCTCTTCTACTTCTCTCTCTCTCTCTCTCTCTCAGGGTAACTCGGGAACTTTTTTTTTTCCTGGTGCAGCATAAGCCTCAGGTTTCCTTGCACCATATGGCTATTAATAATAATAATATTATTTAAGTGGCTGTTTAGCAGTACATGCTTGAAAATCTTAAAATGCTTTTACTAATTTTTTTTTAAAAATTCGTTAGAGAGACTAACACTTCGCTATATGGGGTTAATTTTACATGTAATTTCGTTTCAAGGCGCAATGTTTTGCGAAAAAATTCATAATATAGAGAAATTCGTTAAATAGAAGTTCGTAATAGAGTTCCACTGTATTTGTTAAAATACACATTTTATTTTATTTAAATTCTGTATACTTAGTTGGCTGGAGTTTTGATGAATATTTCAATGTCATTCACTCCCAACCCAAAATACACCAGTTATTATTATTATTATCATTAGCCAATATGGTGCAAGGAAGCCTGAGGCTTTTGCTACACCAGCCAAAAAAAAAAAAAAAATTCTGAGTTACCTTGATAGAGGGAAGGGAATCACCAAAAAAGAGAAGAATGATGATATCCAGCTCAGTTATGATTTAAATGAGTCTGGAGTATTCAATTAAGATAAAACACATCAGTATTAATCAAAAGATAAACTTTTTAAAGTAAGATACGGTATTAATTAATACTATAGAGAAGGGACAGCAGACTTCCCTGCTATATGAGCTACTTTAAATATAAACGAGGTCTGAAGATTGATTTTTTTTTTTTTTTTTGGAAAGTGTATATTTCAGAGGAGGGGACATGATTGTAGAATTATTATTGTGTGAGTTGACCAGATTCAAACCCACATGACTGCTAAATAATGTTCTTTTATCTTGTGCACTTCTCTGATACTATTGTGGAAATAATATTTTTATTTTCTTGATTGAAAATAAGTCTTGTGATGAACCAATTGCCAGCTCCTCCTTTAGAGAGTTTCCACAATATTTTCATTTAAACTGTTAAGTTGCATTAGCTGTTTTGGTATGTGTGCAAATTTAAACAATTTTCACACATCATAATCACCACGATCCCCAAGTTTCATTTTTGTCACCATTATAACTATAGCAATGCAGTTCAGTGTATATAAACTGTACATTAAAATAAGTGCTATCCTGTTTATTACGTATAGCGGTACATGTCACTAAAGAGAAATTATACATATCTTGAGATATTATTTGCTATTTAATACTTGCAATCTGTGGGGGGGGAGTTCTTACTAATTAAAGCTACCTAAAGTGGTCAAAATATCATGTATGTGAGCTGGTTAGTTGTTTTTAGTTTTCATGGCAAATAAACAACTATGGCTAGACTGCACAGGATTCATGATTGGATTTAGGTATTTTGGAAAGCATGAACTAATTTTTTTTTCTGTCACCCCACTGATGTATGTTTATATGCAGCAAACAAGGAGTGAGGTACAAGTTTATTTTCCGCAGGAAAGTGAAAATGAAGGTTTAAATATGTGAACTGGTGACAATTTGACAACAATGGATAATTTGTCTCAGCTATTGTCCCCAATTTGACAGACAATTCACTATTTCAAGGGATGGAACAGACTTCCATCCCTTGTGGTGGAGGTTGATAGCCTAAATAAGTTTAAGGCTCAGCTGGACAGGTATTTTGAACGAACAGAGGGGTGAAGTGGAAGTGGGTTTTTTTTTTTTTTTTTTTTGGCTGATGCTGCATAAGCTTGCTTTCTTGCATCAAATGCCTCTACTAATGCTAATGCTAATTTATAGAAGAGATTAACCATGAAAGATTTTAAACACCTTAAATTGCTCTTAAGAGTAATTTAAGATGCAGATTTAACAGAAGGTTAGATTTAAAATGCGAATTTAACATTACTAAAAATAGTAAAAATTTTCATTCTGATAAAAAGTATGAAGTATATTACACTGATTAACTAACAATATTGGAAATTTCCTTAATAAGAACAACAGTATTAATGACACCCATTTTTAAGTTTATCTGAAAATTTACTTCCTAGAAAAGTTTTGAACCTTAAACCTGTGTTCAGATGTAGTTAAATGATGCATTAATTAAGCAAGAGGAAGCTAATGTCAAACATTCAATTTACTTTACAATAAAAGATAAAATACTACATTCTGTTTTATGACCGCTTTCTTCTTTCAGCTTTTAATTTCATTTTCTTTCCTTTGGAAGCACCTCTTTTTGATGAGCTGACAATTCCTTTAAATTTTCCTAAAATCTTTTTCCTGTGATATAAAAAAAAAAAAAAAAAAAGAAAGTAAGAGAGAAAAGAAGACTAATTACAAAAAAAAAAAAAATGTACAAAATTTATTTATAGTGTATCATTTATATGAAATTATAAACAAAAAATAAATAACAAACTGGCTTTTATAGCTTTCAGTAGTGCAAAAAAAATTTGTACCTGAATAAACATTTGCTCATGAATAGCTGGCCCAACGTATGATTTTTCAAAAGAAATGAAAAAGAAAAAGATTTGATAATGTATCTTATGGTACCATTAAACACAGGCAGTTTTTAATAATTTTGAAAATCAACGTTCTGCTACTTCAACTGAAACTGGCAATGTTAAGATATGTCAGATGCGGAAATACATGTACTAAATCATTTGTACAATAAATGAATGATACTTCATATATATTGTTCAATTTTTTTTTATTAGCAGTTGGAATTTTATTAGCTTTCTACATAGGCCAGCTTTAGCTGAATGATCGCCATGTGTTAATATTTCTTGCAACTAGTTAAAAGTTGTTCTTTACTTTTTGCATGAGGAAAATATAATTTATATAAATAAATCGGTCAACTACTAAGTGCAGGGCACTCAGGATGAAGGGTCCATATGGTGGTTAGTGTAGTACAGTGCTTTTCAACCTTTTTTTTTTTTTAATAACGGCACCCCTAAGTAATTTAATTTTTTTTTGCGGCACCCCTACTCAATTTTCTGCCTGTTAGATCTGATTATATCTGTAACTGGCTCTAAATTTTAAGATTGATTTATTATTTTTAATTGGATTTTATAAATTATTTGGAGATTTTTTGCTATAATTTTTAGTCTTGTTACCTTTTCTTCTCCCTCCCTGTTGATTAATCATTATATTTAATTTATTATTTTCACTCAACAGTTTTGCCATGCTACTGGCATTAGTTTTGATATAATATTTAATATCAGTTATATTAAATAATATATATGGTATATGATATTTATTACAATAATATAATTATAAAAATTACATTTCATAATACAAATTATATATATACAGTTTATAATAATTTTATTCATTATATAGAGGTACTAAGTAAACATCAATTATAGATCACCACAAAATTTAAAAGATACTTAAAATAAAATTTAAGGTAACTGAAAAAAGTTTCTAGTACCCCGGCTTGGCCTAAAACTGAGGAACTAATGAAAACATCATCTATTTAAGTCTTTCCAGTTGTGAATGACAAGGGTGGGAGAAGTGATTAAAGTCTTGGGAGAGAAGCGACACTGGCAGGTGAGGGCTGTGCGCAAGACTCCGCGCAGGCACCTCCCCACCACCGTTGCCTCAACACTGGCTCTCTGAGTACCTCCTTGCCGGGACAACTCCAGCTTTGAAACTATTTAGCAACCCTTTTGTCACCAAAAGGAGTGTTTACTTGGTACAAAGAAGTGCAATAAAAATTTTTCTTTAATTTTAACACAAAGTAAATGATAGATTTCAATCGGAATAGTTTTCCCTTGATAAGCATCGAATAACGCATAGCTGATGTGATTTTTAAATTTTTAGCTCCATTAGTAACGGAAATAGAGGGGGGAAGGGACACAAATTACATTTTCTTGTCTGGCACCGCCATTTTTTAAAAAAATATTTAAAAATTATATTTTAAACCTACTCATTGGGCTCTTTCCAATGGTGTATAGTAAGCTATAGGTTGTCAACAAAATTTCTGTATCTCCACATTATACCCCCCATTTCTCAGACAAATTTTTGTCAACAACAATCAATATGGCTTTATGCTGGCCCACATGATGTACAAACCCATGCAAAATTTCAAGTCAGTTGAGTGGTTCCAGAGATACAATGCTGTGACAGACGGACAACCAAGTGACATTATAAGGGTCCTTCATTAGACTACTGACCCTAATAAAAAAGCAAAGGAAATATAATGCTGCTCAAGTAATGCAAATCTTTTACTGACAAAATAGTTTGTCAGTAAAAGAGAGGGGGGGGGAAATTAATTTTAAAAGAAGCTTTTAGACTTTTTATACTTTCACCCTCACATTCATACTGGAATTGCTTCCTCCTCCAATGTTAGAAATTTAGGATCTATTTCAAGTATTTGGGTAGTTCATCTAGCAAACTACTGAAATTTGTATCATGATAGTCTGTTTAAAAATTATATAACCCTTTTAATATATGTAAAGAAAATTGCAGGTTCTGAATTAGATTACTAAAATTGTCAGCCAAACATTTTGCCTGATACCTGGAATGTTCATCAAACTTGTCCCCCTGTCCCTTTAAGCTTTTTTTTATATCCAAACCACATTTTTCTAATTGATTGATAACAAATGACATTGAAACACACTGCTAGCACCTTGCAAGAGGACAAAATACTTTCAAATGTATGTAGTTTTTCCTACTATAATTAAAGAAATGATTACTGTTCTCTATGAGTTATATCTGAGTGCAATCTAAAATTTTAGATAGGTATTTACTTTGTTTACACAAATCTAAGATGTTATTTTTAATTATGTCAAGCAAGTAAGTTTCTTTTAGTAAAGAAACTATGTCATTTTGAATTTTGCCACCATGTTAAAAAGGCATATTTTTGAATTCATCACATGCTATGTGTTCAGTTTATCACAATAAAGTTTGCTTAACATTTTGAGGCAATTTAAAAAATATTGCTATTATCATCTTCATAAAGTTTAACTAATGCCACTAAGGCCAAATTTTCCTACTTTCCGTTTCCATACTGCATTATTGCAACTAGTCTCCTGTGATTTAATTTTTCAGACTGACACAATTCAGTCCATTTTTGTAATTTTTTAAATGACACTTTTATTCTGTTCACAAACAGTGCAAATTGTAACCAACTGCCAAAGCCCTTTGCAATCTATTACTATTGACATGACCAAAATTTCAAAATTTTTCAACCAAAACAAAATACTGTTTTTGGAAACTGAATAAAGAAACCAGTTTCTATTAATTTTTCCCCCCATTGTTTTAGAACCTATTATAGTAATAATCCAAAAACTTTCTACCAGACTCAACAGGAGGAATTTGATATGCTCCAGTTTCAATTAATATTTGAACAAATCCATTTGAATTTTTTCGGGCCATAAGCTTAAGTTGTTGATTGTAGATGGACTGGATGATTTCATTTGTTTCATTTGTGTTTGCTACTTCAACAAAAAGAATGAACTACAGCATAGCTAAGTAAGAATATTACCCTTCACAAAAGATTTATGTATTTTGGTCACTGCTACTTCCCCATCCACCCAATAAACATAAAAATGAGTCAGGGAACAAGTGCACCTAATGTAGAACAGTCACTGTCAACAGTTATGGTGTTACACTGCAATTACTCCCCACCTTCACAAAGGGAACAATTTGGAACAACTATGTCAAAACTTAGAAGAACAACTATGTCATCATGTGCAAACAGATATTTTGTTTCGAATGGCTGAAAATGAAACTTAGTTCAAATAACCTGTTTTACTGTGAGATCCCCTGGACTGCTGGCAAATGCTGTGAGGACTGCTGGCAAATTGCCATGAATAAAGATAATAATAAAATTTATTACCTTCGTTTCACAAATATAAAAAAGAAATTTATCTTTTGCTTTTGGTGGTGAAAACAAGCGACAAATACAAATCTATTCTTTCCATAGTGAAAGCAAACAATTTACACATTTCCTGGCAATGAGAATGTTGAAATATGAAAATTAATTGACTCACACATTGAAATGACACTGCTTACATTAAAAATGCTTGTTTAGGTCATCACATATTCATATTAAAAATTAGAAAAAACTAAGTAAATTTTAATTCCAACTATAACAGCTGTTAAATTGTATCAATAGCACCCGTGTTCTATTGAGCATTTCAATGTATTAATATATATTGAAATGCCCAATGTTCATTGTTAAAAATACTAATATCTGAGTGGGAAAACACTTTGAATTCCCCATACTGAAGTTCTAAGTTTTATTATATACTCTTTAACTCATACTTAATCCATACTCAATTTTTACAATTCTATATATACTGTACTTATTTTTGTTTTGTAAATAAACTACTTTGATTTTTATATTCTGCTGTTTACTTGGTTAATCTGTTATAATGATATTAAAATTTGTATTTACTTACTTTTTAGATAAAGTAAATCTTAAGATTTTTTATTTGTTTTTTTTTTAACATGTGTTCTAATTTCTTGATATGAACCCGAAATCCAGAAACACCCAAATTCAGAAAGCCTCTGGTTTCCCTTTCTGAAATAACTCCTGTTTATGTATTTAAAGCTGTATGTGGAGTTGCCACTACAGATATTCCTCCTAGGCTTATAGCATTTAATAGCAGTTCTGAATATTTGAGGGTTTCTACTATTGCCAGGTCTTTTTACTGTCACTGAGGATTTTGCTAATCTTTCCAGTCTTTTCTGTATGAAGAAGATGACATTCTTCCAACTGCCTGTTGTCCTGTTGAATGGATTATAAGGCAGAGTAGTACTCCATGTAGACAGCTTTCTGCACATTATCTTTTTGGTGAGCTGGGTTGTCTTTGTAAAAAAACCTAAGAGAGCAGGATTTGAGTTGATTACCTTGCTCTTTTCATCCCAGAATCTCCCAGGATGAAAAGAGCAAGGTAACCAACTCAAATCTCCTCTTTTCTCAGGGTATTTACAAAGACAGAACCCAACTCCCCAAAAAGTGAAAAATAAAAATCCTTCAGAAAGGTTGTTTTGATAACTAAAAAATCCACTTGGGACCAAAAGATGAAATACAACCATGCAATTTAATTTACTAAACCATATACAGCATTAAATAATATCCTGTCCAAATCCTCGCAGAGATGTTTCAGTTTCAAAACCTGACAAACCCCTTTGCAATTTAGTTTTTCTTCCCTGCACATTTCCAAGCAGATCCAAATAATTCTGAAACAGGATAGTTTTCAAAACTGAATACATTTGTATAACAAAACTATTATAAGGTCTAAAAAATTCATACACAATGAAAAGAAAACACTATGTATTTTGTGGCAGCTCTTGAGAAAAATTCAGAACAGATAGTACAATCATTCCTTCCTTAAATTTTTTGCTTGGGATCTCAGTAAATCAAATAAGATAATCTAAGATTATTACTATGACACAAATATGGAACCTCTGGGTTGCACATTTAGTAATTTACCAATATTGTAATTTAATTTCACTTTTTCAAACTGATTAAATTTATCTAGGTCTTGCTGAAGTAGCATATTTCTTGGATATTACTGTTTATTACCTTCCTGACACTTGCATCGTAGGAAAAAAATGGCAAATTTCAAGAATTAAAAGACAATACACAGATATTAAAATATCTTTTCAATTTGTCTAAAAAGAGGTAGACCACATGAATAAAAATCAAGACAATTGCACCTAAGTTTTGATATTCATTTAAAAGTATTGAACGTGCAAAGAAATACATTTGGTTTTCATAAAGCCCCTTGAAGGTCAAAAGGTATCACCAACAAAAATATATTTTAAAAAAAAAATAATAAAAAAAACTAATTAAAAAAAAGTACCTTTTATTTAAAGACTGCCTATTAAGCATGATATATGCATAGGGATCTGGCTTTCCTTTTTTCTTTATATCACCTCCAGCTTTCTGTAAATGCAAAAAAAAAAAAAAAAAAAAAATCATACATGGGAATCTTTATTAAAGCACAAACCCTACCACAAAGTTACAATCACTACAAAAGATATTAACTATGGCTAGTAAACTCTGTAGGTGTGGAATATCAAGCATACAACTTTACTTCAAAAACAAATGCTCCTTCACTGCAGGTTAAAGGGTATATACCGTTAGGAACTTGATATCAATGCATCTGCTCTGAACAGAGCACCTCTACTGCAAAGTCTTCATAATAAAGGAATAAAAAAATTTCCCTCACTGTGAAATTAATTCACCAAGATTCACATCATGGACAATGACTAGTATTTGTATAAATTGATACAAATTAAAAATCTAAGAGCAGATGACATATTAATATTTTCAGATGAAATATTAGTTTGCAAAGTCTACAAAGCTCAAAAAAGATGATTAAAGGACATAATTGTGGCAGCCCATGTGTTATCTGCTTCCATATTGGAAATGCCACATCTTGCCAGTTGCTCACAGCCCACTGAGGCTAAGGTGTACAAAGAATGGTGTTGAATGGATCAAACCACCTCCCACCGACAGAGTTTGTTTGTTATTTGGTTTTTAGGAGCATTAGCACATCATTAGCATTTCCACATCCTCCGTATTTGGTGGTCACGGGCTCGAACCCCGGTCTAATCAAGAAGTGTGTGCTTCGCACTGCTGCTCCTGTCCACCTGGCTATGGAGGTGGCTCCACCGACAGAACTGTAAAGGATTACGCAAGGTGGATGTATGCGAAGAGTGCAGCACGTTATACAGGCTCAATGACAGGTCACAGTAAAGTAAAGGCTAAGGGTGCTTGTAGTCTGTTCTTTTCGCAGCATAAAGCTTGCTGCATGCAGGCATCCTCCTCCTCAATGTTAATATCATGAGGGGGTCCATTAATTCATTCAAAGACAGCCATTGGTGCATAAATAAATGTTTATTGCCTTTAACTGGTTCGAGCCAGAGAGAAGAGCCAGAGGGGGGGGGGGGGTGTTGATGATTGGACCAGTCTCCTCAAAATATGGATGGGTGCTGACTTTGAACCGAGTTAATCTGCATTGTATCATGTTAAGTGAATGTAACGTACCATATATTAATTGTTTGTATTTAATTATTACTTGGCCTGCAATTGCAGAGCAATATAGAAATGCAACAACAATATCCCAAATTATCACTTTTCACTGATCATCATCATCGATGGTGAATGCTATGGTGTCAACAACACACTGGGAAACTGGAAGTGAGTGTGCTAGTCAGATGAGTCCGAATACCTGGTACAACATGCCAACAGACACCATGTGTGGCCCAAGTAACACGAGTCAGTGGACCCATTGTGCATTGTCCACTATCAGGGCAGATGCCAGTGGATGCTTAATATGGGATATGTTTTGTTGGCAAGAACTAGGACCCCAGGTGCACATATGGACCAACGTTTCATTGGTGAGATCTACAGTTTAAAGTGTTGGAGGTCAAGTGGCACCTGGGGGTTCCTCCGACTCCATGTTGTATACTTTGGGATGCAATACAAACTCTGTAAAGGCCAGAGAGTGTACGTAATTGTGGTTTGCATCGTGTAGTGTTAAGTTATGTTGGTCTGTTGTTCATCTAGTCTAAGGCCCAGGGAACACCACAGTACACTAGTTGATGTCCAAGACCATGGGGAGATGGTCCAAGAAGCAGGGCTATAAGGTCTCTGGCCGGGAAAATCTTGGCATTGCCTGAGCTGGCCAGGAAGAGCACATATATATAAAAAAAAAAAAAATAAATAAAAAAAAATAAAGGGGGAAGGGAGCATGGCAGTGGCATTACAAGCCTGGAGGATAAGTGAAGTCAAGGAAGATGGACTGATAGGAAGACATCCACCAGAAATCAGAAGAAACAGGCAGACATAGGGGTAACCCTGTAGATGACATGAATCATTCCAAGCTGGCTGGTGATTTGTACACATGCAGTAATACTGGGTGTACGCAGTGTGCTGATCATGGTTACAGTTAGTGCTGCATCCCAAATAATTGCTGGTGCCCAGGTCTCAGAAGAGGCTTCTCTCACATTGTAGGACAGGGTGATAGTACCTTCTGACCCCCCCCCCCCCCACACACACACAGCATAGGATTCCCGGACAGCAAGAACACCAATATGCTCTTCCTCCATTTTAAGTTTAACTTGCACTACCATAGTATGTGCTATTTGGGTATTCAACTGGAACAATCTCAAAGCCACACTGTAATCAGTTCTGGTTTGAAAATTAACCATAATTTATTTTAAGCTTATACTGCCATACAGCACATAAGTAAACTGGGAGTCTGGGATCAATAACTGAGTGGGAATGATCAAGCATGCCACCTTACAGTTTCACAGTTATACTGAATGTTTCTAATCTGTCATTGGTTAAGTGTGTGCCCCCTTTATAGTGGTCTTGGCGCATTATAGCCTTAGTAGCTAGTGCGCCAATAAAATCAAAACCAACCAACCAACCCCCTTTATAGCAAAGTAACAGCAGGTGCAGTGCAAATTGGAACATATACGGGATGTATGCCCTAATTTGTGGCATTTAAAACACTTTGAGTGAGAGATATTCCTTGAATTTGTGACTGGTCCAGCCAATGTAAATTCTAACTTGCTTCCTAAGGATTCCTCAGACTGGAGGAGGGGCAAGTTAGAATGTAAATTCAAACTTACTTCTTAAGGATGCCCCTCCGACAGTCTGGGGAACCCTTAGGAAGCAGGTTAGAATTTACAGCAGTTAGACTTAAGATAGTCACAGACGGAAGAAATGCAAATAATGAAGACCAAGTTTAAGGCATTATGCCTTGAAATTAATGCATCAACTCTTCTGATGTCAGATATTGCTGAAAGTTTTTTGTATACATACTGTCCATAAGGTCTCCAGCAGGCATGGCTTACTCCATGTCAAAAAATCATAATGGAAGGGACCTTGTTGGGGGAGGGGTCAGCCCCAAGTCAGCAGTAGCATGGTGCACTATACAGTAGTTTTAGCAACCCAAGGTGTGACAGCTTCAATAAGTACCCTAGTAGTTCTAGTTTTTCATAGGGACTTTACCTTTATAGCAACCACATGGGGCTACAATTTTGCAGCCTCACTTGAATTAAGATTGGTCTCAGGTTTTGGCCTGAGTATGACCAAATTATCCATTTGTTGATTTTGTCTATCAAAGTCAGCGGCCCCAGGGGTTATTCTGGGGTAATACTGTGTATACAGGAGTGCTAGTATGATTGCTACTTAGCTAGTTTAATTGTTAGATTCAATTTTTCTATTCCTTTACCCATTGTTTGACTGCCCTACTTCCTCGTAGTCTGGGGTGGGTGAGCGGGGTGAATCCCTGCTCGGCTAAACAGACAATTGAGTTGTAGATTTTTTGGGTTTTTGGGAAAATCGTTAAAAAGCATTTCTGTGCCCTTGGGTAAATTATCCCTGGGACTACTACCTGTTTAACTTGGGAGCGGACGATTTTAACTGATTTTAAAGTCCATTCGAGACTGAATCGAGAGTTAACGGATTCCTGCTCCTTGATTTGTAAATAGCTGTAAATAGTTCTCTGTTGTCACTGTTAACCTCAGAGTTTTAGTTGTAAATATTGAGTTTTATATTTTTTACAAATGTCGTGTTCAAGTGATTTAGATCCTATGGGAGAAGAGGTGATGTCAGCTGCCTCTGAGTTAACAGAAGAAGAAAGAGAAGAAGTAAATCAAGAAGTGTTAACTCAAGTCCAGGAAATAACAGAGATTGAAGTGTTTTCTGGAAGAGCTCTGGCTAGAACACCAGTGAAGTGTAGATCGTCGTCACTCCCAGGGACTTCACAAACAACACCGAATCCTGATGAGCAACAAAGTCAGGCCACTAATCAAAAGAAAAAGAAAAGATCTAAAGGTGGTGAATCTGATGTCAGCATAACCTTCAAAGATTGTACAAATAAAAATAAACAGCCAAGTTGTTGCAATTGTAGTAGAAAACGATTGTAGGCGGGCCATGTGGTTGTGAATAAGATATGTCCAGAATATAAGAAAGCTCTCGAAATATATAAAAGTAAAGTTAATTATGGGTAAGAACTTAAGCAGCAATAGCAGTGAGAGCACCGGACATAGTAGTGACAAAGATTTTGACACTATGTAACAAAAATGCCGTGTGCTGTGAACTACTAGGCGAATTCGGAAGAATTTACCTAGTGACTCTGTATTGTCAACACTCAGAGAACATTGAATACTTAGAAAAGGTGACTAGGCTAATAGGTTCACAGGAAGTAATAGTTGCACTAGACTCTAACTCCAACTCTTCACTTTGGGGAAGAGAGAATTCAGATGATAGAGAAATGCTTTTAGAAGAATTTATAGTCTCTTCTGGAATGAAAGTACTAAATATTCTGGGACATTGTCCAACTTATAGCACAGTGCATGGCTGTTCCTAAATTGATTTTACACTTGCAACAGGAGCAGTAAGAAACAAGATAATGATTGGAAGGTTGTGGAAAATTATACCACAAGTAATCACAATGCTATCCTTTTTTCTGTAAAATGCCAAGACCAAGTAAGAACTTGGAATGATTTAGATCGATATTGTGTTAAGAATGCTGCATGGCCTAGATTTAGTACCAAATATATGGAAATGGTATCGGGTGTGAACTGGGAAGAACTACATGTAGAAGAACATGTTGAAGCACTAACTAAAATTATAAATATGGCTTGTAAAAACAGTATGAAGAAGAAATGTATACCAAGTAGACCTGTCTTTTGGTGGACTTTAGAATTGTCAAATTTAAGAAAGGATGTTAATAAATTAAGGAGGCAATGTCAAAGGCACTGTTAGAAGGGGTAATATTGATATAGTTATTAATTATATAATTATATATCAAGAAAAAAGCCGTGAGTACATCAATACCATAAATAGTTCAAAAAATAATCACTGGAAAAAGTATGTTAAAGAGCAGAGATCCAGAGACCCATGGGGAACAATTTATAAAATTTTAAAGGATAAGAATTTTAATATAACTACTACGGTAGGAGTTGAGGCCAACCAAACTCTAAATTGGAAAGAAACTGTAGGAAGGATACTCAGTGACCTCTTTCCGAGGTTGGAACAGGATGAAAGTACAAACTCTGTAAATAATATATTAGTAGAAAATGAAGAGTGTTTATCAGAAAGTGAAGAAATTGATTTTACAACTCTAGAAGTGGAGTCTGCTGTGAACCAGGCAAAGGATGGTGTAAAAGTAGTTGTGTTGAAGAAAGCATTTATGCTGACTCCACAAATTTATACAGATTTGTATAATAAATGTCTGAAAGAAGGTATTTTCCCTGAAAGTTGGAAGATTGCACATGTGAAGTTACTGATTAAAGGCACAGATCGACTATTGAATGAAACCAGCGCATACCGACCGATTGCTCTGCTCTCGGTAACGGGAAAGGTGTGTGTGAATAGACTAACAGCAATATATGAAAAAAGTCTATGTCCTCAGATAACCAATTTGGTTACAAAAAAAGGAAAAAGTACCGAGGATGCAGTACACAGACTAACTAGAACTGTGGAGCAGAGTGAAGCGAGGTATGTTTTGGCAATATTTGTGGACTTCTGTGGTGTATTTGACAGGCTTTGGTGGGAAAGCATCCTATCTAGAATAAGAAGAACAGGCTGTACAAAAATCTTATATAAAGTAATGCAAAACTACTTTAACAATAGATACATTCTTGTTAGAACTATATATATGAACAAATTGAACAAGAAATGTATCGAGGATGCCCACAAGGCTCGGTGATGGGCCCCTTTGTCTGGAACATAGTGTTTTATACCTTTCTAGAGAAAGAGATGGACAGCATTCACTATGTAGCATATGCAGATGACCTGGCAATTTTAGTTCACGGAGGATCACGTTCACAGATAGAAGCCAGAGCAAATGCTACTCTGTGCTCTCTGAGTGAGTGGAGCATTGAGAACAAACTGGAAATATCTCTTGGAAAAACTGTACAGATGCTTTTAAAAGGTAGGCTGAGCATGAACCGACCTCCCACCTTGCGGCTGAATGGAGATTCTGTTCGATATGTTAAAGTAACAAAGTATCTGGGCCTCCAGTTAGAAGAAAGATTATTCTACACTGAACATGTGAAGTATCTGAAAAATAAAGTAAGACTTTTGTACGCCAAGCTCCGAAGAGTAGTAAGGGCAGATCATTGAATTTATTATATAATTGCTTATTTGTCCCAATCGTGACCTATGCTGCTGGAGCTTGGGTACATAGAGTAGAAACTGTGATGGTCCAGAAATACCTTACCAAGGCACAAAGGTTTGCATTGCTGGGAGTTACTAGAGCATGTCGTACGGTTTCCTCTGACACCTTGCAGGAAGGAAGGAAGAAGGAAGGATGCTGGCCTACTATGAGGTTCTGTTAAAAGGATTATTGTATTACACAAAAAATAATATAAGAAAAGTTATCATGAATATAAGAACATGTCCGAATGATGACTGTGTATATAAGGAACGATATAAGAACAGAAAAAGCAAGAATCTTAAGAGATATTTACAACCAATGGCAAGAACTTATGACAAAGTTCAGAAAAAGGGAGACAAACTTATCAATTTCTACCGAGTGTAGAAATAGTAGACACAAGAAGGAAGCCTTGGTTGCAGTTTGGACTTAATGCTACATTCCTAATAACAGGCCATGGACTAAAGTTTAAACTTTCAGAGCTAGGTTTACAAGAATCTGGGCTGTGCACATGTGGGAGTGCTGAAACATCTAAGCACATAATGCTTGAATGTGTCCAATATACAGACACCAGATCATATCTGGAAAGACAGATAGGAAGTTTGGAGGAGGAAACACCGAGTATCTTGTTTGAAAGTAAAGTGTATTTTAGCTATTTTAATGACTATGTAAAAGAAGTTTTTAAAAGAAGAAACAGGTTGTTGGATAGTAGAGGCTCGCCTCCTCGAGGCAGGGATGGAAACTGCATTGATTAGAACAGGCAGTTCGTACAATGCAGGCTAAGTAGCTTAACTTGTCTCGAGTTAAATGTTTATATTTTTAAATTGAGTTTAAAATGTTTTTAATAAAATTCCCTAGATAAGATTCTGATACCAATTAAAATTTTAAGACCCTAGCCACGGATATTCTATGACACAGGTAGTGGTAGATTCTGGTGTCTTGAATGGAATATTCAAGTCAGCAAACTTATTTAAAATGATTTTATGCAAGTTGCTGCATAAAGAGTTTTAGATTTTATGACCTGTTTTATCGTTCTAACTTTTATTTGATTGTTCGTGCTTATAGTTTCAGCATGTAAATTATAAAAGTTGTCGTGGCTATTTAGTAATTTGCCATCAGTACTGGTTGAGGATTCTCAACATTAGTGTTTTCTTCTTGTTTTGTTTGGATGTCTCTGTCATGACAGCCTGTATTTATGTGTTTACTGGCTTGATCCTGATCCCAGTTTTCAGGTGTCGGGCTTGTGTTCAGACTATCACTTGTTAAAATGTAATATATTGATTATTGTTAAGTTAAATTTTAAGTTGCCTATTTGGACTTGCCTGATTGTGTCTTAGGTTTTGGAAGTGGTATTAGATTAATTACCTGGTTATGTGTTGTTATCTTGCATTAATCGTGTTGTTGGGAGTTTTGCAGATTAATTGGCTGTTTTAGTTGTAAGTTTTTCAAGGTTATGTAATCTTACTGATTTGCAGTCTTTCGATTGCTTATTGGTATGATTCTTGTTTTTGGAGTTTTAAATTTTAATTTTAAGTTATTATCTGCCCTAATGGTTGATTTATGACTGGGTTTATGTGATTACTGGGTAAAATTGGTTGTATAATTAGCGTTGATAATTAGTTTTTAATTGAATATTCCTTGTAGTCTTTTTATTTTTCTCTTTTATATTGTTCTGTTTATATTTCTAGAGGATATCTCTATTTATCTTCTCTTCTGTTCCTTTTTCTTCATTCTCTCCCCCCCCTTCCCTTTCTAAATTATTTTGAGGTTCTTCTTGCGACAACCTCAGTACATGTCTCTTAATAGTAGAACCTGGCTGCCTCCTCGTGGCTTGGGAGGGAGTCAGGGGGGAGCCTTTGCTCTCCTGCCCCCTGACTGCTAAATGCCAGGTGCTGGCTTACAACATACAACAAAACACACATTAATATACACATAAAGATACAAACATTTCATTTGATCTCTTTCTCTCTCTTTTTTTTTAATGCCGGGCTTGGCACTTTGTCATTAGATGACTCAGCGGCATATAGGGGAAACCCTGGTTACTGCCTTTACATACAAGAATACTTTAAGATTAAGTTTACTACCCATTTATAATAGATTACGCTAACGGAAAAGCCCAATAAACTGGAAACTGCAAATCTGGAGGCTGCAAATCTTAAAGAACAGAATCTAATTGAGAAAATAGCCATGGTTTTCTTTGCTTAATTGGGACGTGTCATTTAATTGGGGCAGTAGACTGCAGCGCTTGAGATTAACTCCCGCCGACCAACTGTCTCTTTAAGATGGGCTTGATGGTCCAATTGTAAAGTGAAATAATTGGGGCAGTAGACTGCAGCGCTTGAGATTAACCCCCGCCGACCAACTGTCTCTTTAAGATGGGCTTGATGGTCCAATTGTAAAGTGAAATAAGTAGGCACTGGTTAATGCAATCACTGGTTAGTAGAATCAGCCGCCTTGTATAGTAGAATCAAATTTCAAAAAACCAATTCAAATCATTAAAATGAACTACACTTGCATCATTATCATATGTTTGGTTATAAGAATCGATTTTGAATGCCTTTGTGATATTTTTCTAAAGCATATTTCTGGAGGCCACAACCATAAAAACAATTTGCAGTTTCCAGTTTATTGGGCTTTTCCGTTAGCGTAATCTATTATAATGGGTAGTAAACTTAATCTTATTGCATTTGTAATAATAATGATAAGCTGGAATTCTGTGGGTTATGGTGAAATGTGTTTCTCCTTCAATAAAATCTTCAATCATACATAAAAAATATAAATTCATTTTCAGAATATTCTCTTCATTCCTATTTTTAAGCTTCGTAAACTATATATCACCGAACAGAAATACAATTAGTTAGTATGCCCATATTACAATATAAATTAAGCTAAGTAAGTGTAAATTTATTTTTATTTTGCTAACCCGTGGAAAATATTCCTCTGATTTTCATGTATCATTTAATTCTGTTAATTGGTAAGATAATAAACCATAAATTTAAAAATATATCTTTACTTTATTTATAGTCTGTGGATAATATTCCTCCTATTTTTGCTTATTAGAATCGCCATTTAATAGAATTAAAATTCAATTCACAAATGTGATCACAATGACCGGTGCTTACTACATATCGTATAGTGAACGGTATTTTACTACAGTCCATCGTAATGTGATTTGATCCTACAAGTGTAAAGTGTGTTTAGGGTCAAACAGCACCAGGGGTTCTCCCCCATCTCCAAGTGGTATACATTGTCTTATTTTTTATTTTTATTAAAACTAAAGGCAGCACCCAGAACATAAGTTCAAATCCGCCTAACAACTCTCAACTGAGTATCTTACATCTTTCATAAAATAAATAAATAAATACAACATTGTAAAAACAAAATATATTAATTAAAAAAAAACAACAACAACGCATAAAATTTACACTAGCAACTCATCCATATCTTAAACAATTGTGGCCAACATCAAAAACAGACAAAATCTAAGTATTGTCCAGGTCTTCTTGGTGAAACAAATCTTATACATTGTCTTGTGATACAGAACACTGTAAAGGCCAGAGATTTAAAAGTATATGGGTATTGTTTACGTGTAGTGTTGTGTATTGTTGTTCCTCTGGCCATTTAGCCGCCAGATCCCTGCTGAGGCCCGACACTGCCCGCACTTCACCCCATGGAGGCAGACCAGGTACACCAGTACTTTAAGATTACTCCGGCAGGTTCTGTCACCTGATTTCCTGAGATTTCAGTGAACCAATTGTAAAGCAGGAGTCCACTGTATTTTTAACTATTTACATGAAACTTTGCATAATTCGAGCAGCTGCTTAATCAGGCCAAAGTGCACTAGTCCCAAATAACCGGAATCCAATGTATTTGCGACTTCACAGCAGCTGTGACTCTACCAGTTTGGGCAGTCATGATACCAGCAAGTTTGTTCCTAGTAACAGTGAAATGCTTATAGGGTGGCTCTGCTGTTGTCTCAGAGCTTGCGGTTTCCATTTGTGATAGCTCTTGAGGGTACTATAACCTCCTCAGGATTGATTCCCCTTCTTCCTGAGGAGGAGGGAAGATCAGTAGTTTCATTAGTTTATCAAGGTTTCTGCTTGCTAGCTGGGTCTCACTTGCAGTCTACTAAATTTATAGAAGGGACAGCACTCTCTATGATCTGCTGTTCATTTCTAGTGGAGCATTTTAAGGGAATCACAGGTTGCTTGATCACATTTTTATCCTCCATATCCAACAACATGGGAAATGAAATGAAGGGAAGGTAAGTGTTAGAAAGGTGATCACTTAGTGTATGTTGCATGTTATTAAAATAAGGACAATTAAAACTTGTTGGATGGTAACAGCAGTGTCACAGTACTTGTACATAGAAGGGATCATTGGCCAGGGGAAAAAAAAGAATGTATAAGATAACTGTGTCCTAAGTGGCACAGAGCAAGCAAAACTTTACATGGTTCTTGTGCAGAGTGCTGCCATAATTTCCCTTCAGGTTAAATCTAATATAATTTATTTCTAGTCTGCTCATACCACAAATCTTGCCATTCAGAATATACCTTATTACATAATATACACATAGGCCAAAATAAATACAAACCTTCGTATTAAGACAGTAAGTAATACACAGAAGAAATACAAATAGATGAAAGAATACCATAACGTGGAGTGATGATGTGTTGCCTCAATAAGTAAAAAGACCGCACAGGTTGTTCAACTGCAGTAATCTGAAGCCAGACATCTATCAGACTTTGAAAGGTCTTCATTTTAAATGGAAAACAAAATGTAAAGTTCATCAGGTGCAAACTAATATTTAGTTGAACTGCCTCCGGCCCTGATGACAGCAGCACACTGTCGAGGCATAGACAAGATGAATTTCTGAAGATGATCAACTGATAGTTCGTGGTTCCAAACACGAATTATAGCTTCCTGAAGTTCATGAAGGGTCTTTGGTTTCTTTCTGGCAACTATAGATTCTACACGATGCCAACAGTTCTTTATAGGATTCAGGTCAGGGCTGTTTCCTGGCCAGCTAAGATTTGCAATGGATCATTCTTCTGACCATTTTTTCACCTGTAACAAATGTAAACACATTACTGTCGAATCTCTAATGCAGAAATGAAGCTAAAGTAACTACAGAAGTGCCTACTTACACTTTTCGTCCCCCGATGACAAGCAGCAGAGTTGTCCTGAAGGATGCAGTTACTTGGCAGGTTGAAATGGTCTCTAATGGTTGGCAGCAATTTGCTTTCCAATATAGCCAGGTATCGATTGGGATTTACGGAACCTTTTATAATGCGGGTGACCTACTCTGTTATATGAAATGTACCCCCATATCATTTGGCTGGTAGGGAATTTCACTGTAGACACCATACAGTCTGGATGGTATTCTTCACCACATATATGGCGAATCATTGACTCCCATCAGAGCCATGCAGGTCGAATTTCTTCTCAATTGAGAAAATAACTGACTTCCGCTGCTCGCGGTTCCATTTGACATGCTCCTTACACCAAATGAATCGGATCTTTTTCTTTTTTTTTTTTTTTTTCTTTTTTTTCCTTTTTTTTCTTTCTTTTTTTTGTGTGAGGAGGGGCATTCTTAGGACTATGGGCTATAAGCCCATTTTTGAAGAGGCGACTTCTGACCATTACTGCACTTGCTACCACTCCTATATGTTCTTCCCATTCTCTTTTCAACTCAGTCAAAGGAGCTTTAGGTTTTTAAGGCACAAGCACTTCAAAATGCGGTCCTGTTTTGGCACAGAGACTCGTTTGCATCCAGTTCCTTTTTTCCTATCAGCAGAACCAGTATTCTTGAGTTTGGAAAGAAATCTACTCACTGTCAACTGATTACAAGACACTCTATAAGCAATATGATGGGAAGAACATCCTTCCTCACATAAAGCAACAAAAGCACTCTTTCTTTGTGGTGTCAACTGCATGTAACTTGCTATCCTAACACAAGCAAGGAATGACTAATTCTTGCAGAGCATGCTTATATAGCTGAAACTAACAGCTGATGTAATATTATGTCATCACCTACACGTGTCAATCTTATCTGATGCAATCTGTAAGAAATATTGCCATATACTTACGTTATTCGGATGACAATTTATAATTTTAAGGGGATGATGCGCTTTCTTTGAACATCAGTGTATGTCTTCTAAAATTTTACATTGTATTTCATTGAAAAAAAATTCTCCAGTCATATATTACTATGAATAATACTGTTTCCTGCATTCACACTTCTAAATATGTTATGCAATACAGACTATAGCTAGGATTAAAAATAGGTGCCTCGTCACTCACTTGGCTTTTTTTCCATAGAATTGGTATGGAGCAGGAAGCCAAGTGAGTGACTTTGAGGCACCCGTTTCTTTGTTCCCCCTGCCATAGCACACCTGATGGCCAATTCTTTAAAGTAATAATCATAAATTTTCAGAACTTTTTAAAAATTTACAAATTATGTAGGTTTTTTTTTTTAAATGAAAAAGACAGGGAAAAGCTCTTTATGATGGTAAGATTGAAGAAGATACAAAAAGATGGATTCGCTGTTATAAATCTGGAGAGTTGGCAATTATGTTATTTCACATGTGATGTATTTATTTAGTTTCAATTGAAGATTGAAGAGGACGAATCTGACTGCTTCCTGCTTACAGCGTTCAATTTTTGCCTTTTCTTTACTGCATTGTTAAGATTGGATGTTCACTATCTATACCACATCTTTTGCATGTAATTCTAATAATTATAGATTCATCTTGGTTGGAGATGACATCAATAACCATCTGTGAGCATCAGATTGAATTGCCAAAACAAAATCTGTCTTTCAATTTTACTACTTCTAATGGAATGTATAGAATGATTTGACATCCATCGTTTTTTGGTCTGTTCAATTATTTGTTGTTTTTAAAACTGTTGAATAATATAAAGTTTGCAGCCATTCACTCAGCAAATGGGCCCCCAAATATGTTCAAATGAGATATTCTCTCTCTCTCTCTCTCTCTCTGAGTTTAACTTGGCAAATGTAAGTTTCAGTGTTCTTACTGGTGTGCTTATTTCCATGCTTCTTGATACATTATTTAGTTTTTCATTTTGTTTGCATTCCTCCCCCCTTTCTTCCAATGTTTATAAGCCTTGGAGTAGGCTGGATTGTTGGCAGTGCATTTATATATGGTCTCTGAATCCAAAGTTAGAAAAAACATCTTTCCTAGATATGTGGTTTAACAGCTGCCAAATATTTAGTGCTTGGAACTTGCTTTCAAACATGTGGTTAGCATTGATAAGTCAGTGTCATAAGGTAGCTTTTGCAGACGATTTGGTTTTGTTTATGGAGGCAAATCTAGACAGCAAATTGAACATAAAACTGGGATAGTGGTGAACAGTCTTGTTCATTGGGCTTTGAATAGCAAACTCAAGATTTCTCCTTCTAAAACAGTGATGATGCTTATGAAAGGTAAGCTTGATTACAATCATCCACCAAAGGTAGTTATTGATAATAAACAGATACCTCTTGTTCCTCAGGTTAAATATCTTGGTGTTGTTTTGGATGATAGATTTACATTTACTGCTCATTTCGAATACTTAGCTAGTAAGGTTAAAAATTTTACAGCCTGTATTGTCAAAATTACAAGAAAAGAATGGGGGTTGAATAGAAGAGTTCTTTCCTTGTACTACAAGGCTATATTTTTGCCTATTGCATCATATGCTTCATCTGTTTGGTTTTTGCAAGTGAGTACTGTTAAATTTAGGGATAAGTTAAATTCACAAGAAAGATCTATGTTATTAACTACATTACAGATGTGTAAAACGGTATCTACAAATGGTATACAGGTTAGTGAGGGTGCTCTTCCTTTGGATTTGTTTATAATTTTTAGGGCATTTTCTTATTTTACCAGGAAGTGTAGGCCAGTTACTATTATTGGTATTACTAATGATATTCAGGTTGATCAAAAGATGTCTAATAGGAATATTATGTCAAAACTAATAGAAATTTGGCAGGAAAGATGGAATTCCAGTGTGACTGGAGCTGTGACCAGGAGGTTTATTCCTGATGTAACTTTTAATATAGATTATAAGAAGAACAAGTGGCTTAATTTGAGAATGGAGACTTCTTACTTATTAACTGGTCATGGATCTTTGAAGGGCAAATTGTGTGAGTTAGGGATAAAGCCTGACCCATATTGTGTTTGTCAGGCTTTAGAGGCTTGGGACCTTGTGTTATTTGATTGTTCGGTTCACAATCAGATCAGAATTAATCTTGAAAATGTGGTGGTTGATTTATGCAGCAGTAATGAACATAATTTATCTAGTTTTAAGTATTTTCACATATTTCAGGAGTTTGCCAGAAGAGGAGGCAGCTTAATGTACTGATTGACAGTGGTGAAGTGTAGCACTTTTCTGTACACTTTTTTTTTTTTTTTTTGCTGGCATCTTATAATGGTAAGATGCAGGATTATTGCTGAGTCAGCCTAGAGTTTGTTTTCTGTTTGCTGGCATCATGAATTGATGATGCGGGACAGGATTTACTACTGACTGCTTGCAGGGGAGATGACACCTATTGGTATTTCACTTCATCCAATGGGTGTGGAGTTCATGCATTGTGCACAGACAGGAAAAGTTGACCAAGCCTGGTTCTGGGAATGGGCAACCAGGAAACAATCACCAATCTGGTGTTTACTCCCTGGTAGTAGAGTCCCCCCCCCCTTTTTTTTAATAGTAGATGTTCTACTTGATACTGATCATACGGTGGAGATGGACTTTAGGTCTAGGATGTACGGTCTATGTCACAGCTTGAATACCCAACCTTGGCAGCATTTGTTGGAATTGGTGCAAAATGCAAGAACAATAACAGGTGAGAGTTCACCTTCTTTTCTGATCATTTCTTATTTCACTTGTATAATTTTTTTGCTTCTGTAGTTCCTGAACAATTTCTTCCTATGGTACACTCATGTCCCATTCAGATACCATTTCTTCAAATGCATAAAATAAAGCATGGAAAGTAGTTTGATAGGTATTCTGGTACAAGTTGTGAGCTTCAGTAGTGACTCTGAGTGTTTGCAACTTGTGGTTCTATGAGAAGATCCCATGATTGCTGTTTTTTTTTTTTTTTTTTTGTCCTCTCCTTTTTTCCCATTATGTATATATGGGATCAGCGTTTTGATTGCTGTCTTTTGCTGTTTTTGATTTCTGTCTTTTAACTATTTCAAATAACAAGCAACATTCTCCAAGCATTTTTGGAAAAGAAATGAGGAGAATTAAAATAGAATGTATGTCCACAGACTGATTTTTTAGACTGGAAACTGATTTGCCAAAGAATCAATTAAAAGAAAGGTAGGAATTCCTGATAATCATCCTTTCTTAATCTTTTAAAGCTAAATGACAGGTTTAATATCTATGTATGCCAGAGAATAAAAGTGGATTTTGTAGCCCATGTCTGCTCCTTTTTAACCCTTTGGGGCTGTCTTCATCTCCCATTACTTGGAGGCAGGAACAGTTCCCCCATGTAGTTAGGAGCAGAAACTCAGGAGAATCCTGGTCATTATCTAGTTCATAACCAATTGGTGGTAAGGTCAGTGAAATTACTAATAATAAATAAATAGAAAAACGAAAAAGAGAAAATTAGTTTTTCTTTCTAGGCTTTGATTTACCGTTTTGAAAGTCAAAGCGACTTAAATGAAATATACTACTATCATCAATTTAATGGATTAGAAGTTCAATAAATTATTAGAAATGCTTGATAAAAAAAATGATTTAGCACACTGGGCCCAAGCTATGAAATGGTGTGCAGTCTGAAAAATCACTGATCTATAAATATCTATTCCTGGATGGAATAAAAAACATCTGATCCTTCAGGAAGCAACTTTTCACTTACTTTTGCTTTATATTCTTCTCCTGGTAACCCTTTCTTTTCCTCACAAATCACAGACCTATGAATTCCTTTATCTTTAGCTGAAATAAAATAAGTTATGTCAGCTTCAGTTTTTCAATATCTTAAAAACTTAAATAGGATAAATTTTATAAAGCTTTATATATTAAGCTTAGATATTACCTTAAAAGATAGAACATGATAACCTGAATATTAACAAGTTTTTACAATTTTTTGTTGTTTATGGAAAATGTTATTTACTTCTTTGATAAAAATAACAGGATATTGTACAATTTGTAACAAAAGAAACATCTTTTCACAATGATATCCACTATCAATTTCCGAAGCTGTAATAACAAGTTTAAACAGCTATGCATTACAAATAAACAGCATTTCTGATATAAGTTTCAATGGAGTAACAAATGTCAGATGACTATTTCAATTGTTACTGGCCTCTCTTCAGTGGAAGGCCATGCACCTAATCGGTATAGCACCTGACAACTTAGTGATGATTATTCTTACCAGATATCCCTGGATTTGACCATCTGTCCTGAAAAAATTAATCTTAAGAATGCCAAATTACATAACAAGCTCATCATTAACCAAATGGTTAATGATGATTAGCTTAACACCACTATGACTGCATTAGTGTGAACATGAGTGGCATAGGTAGGATGTGGCCCTGAACCACAGAACAACCTTTGCCTTCACAATGAGTTGCCTCAACTACTGCACTGTTTTTAAAATTAGTTGGCAGATTAAGAATAACCTTTTAGAGAGATAATTACATGGCCAAAAGGTTAATCTACTATAGCCATGTCTCATCTTTTAAATAAATGGAGGATTAACCTTCTTGTCAGGTCAAAAAGTTTGTTCTGCTGTCGGCATTAAGATTGGTGCTAACTAAGCGGATTAAATCATGCTGGCTGGGTGATAAAAAAAAAAAAAAAAAAAAGGACAGGGTGGTCCTCTCAGGTTCAGGATAAAGATTATGCTTGTGATAAAAATGCACACAAACTCTTTTGCAAGAGTTAAAGGGATTGATAGCATGCTGCAGGACTGGAAAAATATATTAAAATTATCAACATTGAGGACACTGTTCGAGGAAGTTGTTCTATAATAGAATCACGTTGGTGGCAACAAATCATAACACTTAAAAACTGATTCTAGGGGTACTCCCTAGAATCTTGTTGGTGTAGATCCTTTTCCCAAGTTTTATTCTGTAGGAGATTCTGTGTTTTTTTTCTGCGTATACGTAGGAAACGTGCGATGTTTTTTATAGAACTGGTAGTGAGCTAGATCTAATGTCCTTTGCCATTTCTGGTATAGTTTCTATTTCACAATTAACGCAGGTTTTGTGTCACTTGTGAACCAGTTCTTCATCCTGGAAGACAGGTGGACAGATTTGGAAGCCCATTTACTGGTGATGTCTTTTAACAAGTCTGCTAAATTGGCAAGCATTTGATCAGGCTGGCTAGCAACAATTTGATTCCAGTCCGTAGCTCTTAATCTTTGTAGGATGATTTTTAGGTTGTAGATCTTTTAATGAGAAGGTCTTGAGTGAGATTCTTTATGGTTATACTGACCAAGCTGTTGGGGATAGCAAAGGTTTTCATAATCAAAAACAATTGGGAGATGATCTGATGGGAACCTAAAAATCAACTTTGTGAGAGTGAGATTGTCAAGCTTATGGAATAAGAGGTCAAGGTTCTGTTGTCATCTTGTAGGTCGCATATGGGTTAGTGAAAGACTTAGAGATGAAAGGAGCGAATGAGGTCATTCAAAGCTACTTGTCTTGAGGAGGGCATGTTGAAATCTAAAACGAAGGTGAACGTATGACACTTGAGGTTGGTTATAATCCAGGTAGTTAGCTCATCCTTAGTGTCAGGATTATGATCTGGAGGTAAATAAACAGCAGCAGCAACCTGAATCCTTACTTCTTGGACTTCAAAAATTGATGAAATGGCTTCAAATTTCAGCAAGTCACTGAGTTGTGCACCAAAAAGGTGGTGAATGACTTTGAACAAGATGCAGACACCACCATGTCTGTGGTCCCTGCCATTACAAATATTTCTGTAACACGGGGGAGCAGGGGCTTGATTTCAAGTGACTTGGTCCACTTGAGGAAGATGTCAGTTGTCATGGGAAACTGTTGGTTCTTGTTGGTTTAGATTCTTTTCCCAAGTTTTATTCTATAGGAGATAGTCATTCTGTGCTTTTCTGCGGGGAGTGGCCATGCGGGTAAGTTGTCTTCCATAGTTAAGCCAAGTTTCCTGGATATAAATGATATCATATTCATCGAGCAGGAGGAGGAACCACAAAGGAGCCAACTTGTTGACAATAGTGCACACATTTTGCATGAGAAACCTGAATGTGGAGCATGGACAGTGATTTTTTTTTTTTTTTGGAATCAGTGAATGCTATCATAGAGGATGAGTTGGTGGGGGTTGCTGGCAGGATGATCTTTTTGGTACACAGAGGGTGAACATGGAACGAGGCATGGCCTGTTTGCCGAGTTTTTGTCTGTTTCACTTCAACGTGGATATTGTGTTAGCATTAGCATTAGCATTAGCAGAGGCATATGATGCAAGAAAGCAAGCTTATTCAGCATCAGCCAAAAAAAACAAAAAAAAAAAAAAAAACCCACTCCCATTTCACCCCTCCGTTCGTTCGAAATACCTGTCCAGTTGAGCTTTAAATTTGTTTAGGCTATCAACTTCAACAACCAGTGATGGAAGTCGGTTCCACCAACCAACCACCCGCTGGCCAAAGGCAAATTTCCGCACATCTATCCGACATCCGTCCTTCCTCAATTTGAATTTATGCCCTCTGAGGTGATTATTCTGAGAAAGATGAAGAATCCCATTGGCATTGAGCATGCTCAAACCATTCAAAGCCTTATACACCTCTATCAGATCACCTCGCCGGTGCCTAGTCTCCAGACTCTGTAATTTGCAAAACTTAAGCCTTTCTTCGTAAGAGCAACCCTTTGTTCCATTTACTAATCTTGTTGCCCTTTGTACCCGTTCCAGCAGCTCTACATCCTTCTTGAAATGAGGCCTCCAGACCTGTATACAGTACTCAAGATGTGGCCTTACCATTGCCTTATACAAGGGAATAATCACCTCCTTATCCCTGCTAGAAAAATTCCTGTATATCATTGACAAGACACCATGAGCTACTCTTGCAGCTCGTCTGCACTGCTCAGAGAACTTCATATCTGCCTGCACAATTACCCCCAGGTCCTTTTCATTCTCCACCACTGTCAGTGTAGTACCGCAGAGTTGATACGTTGCTCTGGGGTTACTGTTTCCCATATGCAGCACTTTACATTTGTCGATGTTAAACCTCATTTGCCACCTCTCAGCCCATCTGTTCAACCTGTCCAGATCCTGTTGCAGCAGCATAGCGTCAGTATTGTCCTTAACGACCCTGCCAACCTTTGTATCATCTGCAAACTTGGACATTAAACTTGATATCCCATCATCAATATCATTCATAAACACCGAAAACAACAACGGACCCAACACTGAACCTTGAGGAACTCCACTAATAACATTAGTCCACGTTGAGCAGTGTCCATTGATTACCACTCTCTGTCTTCTGCCACTCAACCATCCCCTTATCCATAGCAGCAATTTGCCTCCAATGCCACACTGCTCCAATTTGTGCAGCAGTCTTCCATGTGCAACAGTATCAAAAGCCTTTCTAAGATCCAAATATATAATATCAAAGTTATTCCCTGCATCCAGTTCTTTTGTGACTACATCATAGTATCCAATCAAATTGGTCAGGCAAGACCTGCCCTTAACAAAACCATGCTGCGTCTGAGCTATAACTGAATTCTTGTCTAGATGATCCTGCAGTGCTTCTTTAACCAGTGCCTCCATTAATTTACCTGGAACAGAAGTTAAACTAACAGGTCTATAATTACTTGTGTCAGCCTTTGAACCTCCTTTGTGAATTGGGGTCACATTTGCACATCTCCAGTCCATAGGTACCTCCCCTGAGTCCAAGGAAGCTCTCATAATTATGGCTAAGGGTTTGCTTACTTCCTTTGCTGCCTCCTTTAATATAACTGGATAGATCCCATCCACCCCAGGTGCCTTTTTTATGTTTATCCCCAACAATCTCTCCTCCACTTTCCTCTCAGTTCACAAGAAACATCTCTTAATGGATTCAGGACACGTTGAAGGTCCAAACTGGGAAGCAAAAATCTTGGCTCTTGTAAGAGGTACATAGATGTCATATTTCTTGGCAAGCGTCTGTTTACTGCAGTGATTAGTCTTTAATAAGGGTTTTTAGTGGATGTCAGTTTCCCATAAAGAAATGGAAAAGGTATGTTGATGATACCTTTACCGTGGTCCAGAAGGGGAGAGAGAGAGGATGATGCACTCCATTGGCTTAATAGCTTCTCCCAATTTATACAATTTACCTCAGAGGTGGAAACAGGAGGTACCCTTCCTTTCTTGGATGTACTGGTCTCTAGGGTAGGCCCTAGGCTAAAAACTTCTGTGTTTAAAAAACCTATGTGCAGAGGCCAGTACACCCATTATAGTTCAGCACAAGCTGGGCAGCATAAGAATAGTGTAGTGAAAGCTCTACTAGATAGAGCAGGGTCACACTGCACCACCTCTGAGGACAAAGAATGTGAAATTAGACGGGTCACAGCAGACCTTAGAAAATGCGGATACCCCCAGAGGATCATAGACAGATTTAGTAGAGGAATAGAGTCTAACCATCAGGAACCGTTTGTTCCTGTCGCTACCGCATACATTCCTTACTATCCGGGCGTTACTGAGCATCTCGCCAGAATTTTGCGGGGCTATAAAACACGCTGTGTGCAGCTTCCCGGGCGGAGGTTGCACACAGTGTTGTCTCAGGTAAAAGACCCAATAGCAAAGGACCTGAGTAGTGGAGTAGTATACAGGATAAAAAGCCCGGATTGTGGGGAGTGTTATGTGGGCGAGACAAAACGACGGCTCAAGGATCGTCTGGGGGAGCATGCAAATGCTATAAAAACCGCTGATTACAATAAGTCTGCTGTGGCCGAACATTTTTGGGAGAAGCAGCATCAAATTTCCCCAGAGGATGCGGTTATCATGGATCGAGCGCATGGGTTCTGGAACCGTAAATGGCTCGAGAGCCTACGAATCTGTTCATCCGACCACAATATTATGAATAGGGACAGAGGTATGCGTATGCATCCTCTGTTTGAAACTATTATCCTAAGTACGGATGAACGGTTGCTTAACACGTTCCCGAACTATTTCCGCTTCCAGTTCAGACCATGCGCCGACTGCACCATGTGTATAGGTACCTTGAGCCTGTTATATATATGGACGTGCTGCAGGAAGTTTTGTTACTGCTGAGGAAGGGAGCGCAAGCTTCCGAAAGCTCCAGAGATTTTTATTGTTTTTAATCCGGTTTATTTTAGTGTATTTTATCTCAAGGATTTTATCACAGTTTTAATGTTTTTACATGTATATTTAATATAATAGCAGTTTTTGTAAATATTTATTTTATTTTAATATGTAAATAAATATTTTAGTTACAGTAAATACTTATTCTTATGGTTGGTGTGAGCTGATTTAATACTAAAATAGAAAGAAGTACTCGAAAGATAGTTTTCAAGCGATAGTAAACGAAATTTATGTTCCTCTTCAACAAGATATCTCATATAGCTTCTATAGGCAGCCACAAAGCTGGGAAGTTTTCAGTGTAAGGATTACTGTCTCACAGGTTAACCAAGGTCAGTCACTTGACTGTTTTTGTCTGATTATAGCCCGCAAGGTCACCAGTCATTGTTCCTACAAAGAAAACCATGCCTTTCAAAAGACTACTGATTAATCTAGTGGTGTGACCTTAAATACTGCATGTAGTTCAAATTATCTCAGGAATCGCACTTAACCCTTTGAATGTATTTTAAAGAATTATAAAGTATTTCAACTAATTCTCTGATAAGTATTCTCTGTAAAATTAGTTCAGATAGCAATAATATTGCATATTTTATATTTTGCATTTAATTTTTCATTTTAACTTGCATATTAAATTTTCATTTTAATATAAAAAGAAATTTATTGTTTTTACTGTTAATTACAATGGCTCCGCAAATGCAAATTATTTGCCATATGTGTAAAAAGAAATGCAAAGACTTCCTCCAATGCAATGCAGAATGCGGTCTTGTGTACTGTATAAAATGCATAGATTTGTCAACCGTAAACTGAAAAAATATGTTTCAGGCAGCTATCGACTCGTGGAAAGGTCCCTGTTGCATAAATTACAGGCAGATGAAGAAAAAACAGATGAAAAATGAAAATAACTCGGGATTAACCCCCAACGGATCTTTTAAGTCTTTCTGACGGTGAATCTCAGTGTTTCACCTCATCATCAAATGGCACTCAACAGAGTGGGCCATCCGAGTACATACCTCATGACGTGGTATCAGAGCAAAAAAATTGCTCCTTCTCTCACCTTCTTAACCACGAAGTCTCACAAGTTGAAAAGCCAAATGAGATGACCACAAAATTGATTTTTCAAATCCTGGACACTCAAAAATCCATGATGGCCTCTCTTCTTGACGAAACTAAAAAAATCAGGTCAGAAAACTCCCAACTTCGTGAAATAAATTATATCTTACTACAAAAAAATTTTGGATTTAACAAATCTTATTCAAAACTCCAATAGATCCTTCAGTCCTACAAGTAACTTGGCGAAATCTATGGAAAATCCCACATTTCAACCGACTCCTATAGCAAAAGGCACTTACGCATCTGTTGTAAAGGAACCTCCACATCCTCCAGATATGCTCCAGTTACTAGTCAATTTCACAAAGCACGTAAATATGGCAATAGATCTGTCAATCCACTCCTAGACGATGTCATTTTCTCCAGGAAGCAGGCAGATCACATCAGAGGACAATGGAATCAATCTGCCTCTAATCAGACATCGACACACCCCTGCTGTTGTGGGAACAGCTACCAACTCTTCAATCAGAGCAGTCCCTAGAACTAAAATTTCAACCAAGGGTATTTTTGTCTCGCGACTCGAACCCCAACTGTGCGGTACAGAAGTAGATCAGCATATCAGAACTCAACTGCAGATAGAAGTAAACGCAATAAAAATGAATTCCAAACATGATTCGTACAACTATTTCTATATTCAGTGTCAACAAACGGATTTTGATCTATTACTAAAGGATCACTGTTGGCCTGAGGGAGCCATTATTCAGCCTTTCTACGGACGCCCCCCCTCTTCCTGGTACTAGGTCATCA
The DNA here is from genome assembly GCF_048544385.1 of Mastigoproctus giganteus. Taxonomy (NCBI): domain Eukaryota; kingdom Metazoa; phylum Arthropoda; class Arachnida; order Uropygi; family Thelyphonidae; genus Mastigoproctus; species Mastigoproctus giganteus. Next base: position 132,377,397 of record NC_143585.1, on the reverse strand, counting down.
GCCAGTGACTTAGCTATCGAAACTAGTCAACGGGAATGACAATTCGAGCATTTTTCAGATATTCTGGAATCTCAACTGGGAAGAACCTCTATAAATGATTCCTCTATTTCTTCATCCTACCAGAATTTGAATGACTAACTCTTCTGAAAATACTTTTCTGCCATGTCACTTGCCAACAATTAAACCAAACAACTTATGCCTTACTACAGCATCAAAAGATGCAATTACTGTATTCTATATGAATGCACACAGTATTGTAAAACATAATGATGAAATCCTCACTCAAGTGACATCATGGAATCTCCATCCAGACCTGATGGTTTTTACTGAGACCTGGTTCTCTCCTGAAGTTTCAATCCGATTTCAAGACTATGCTCTTTCACAGTTGCAGATGTGATTCTAAAGGGTGTGGAGTTGCTATTTACGTTCACAATCATCTGCGATGCTCTACCTTTCCTATCACAAATCTTCCTGATCAAGCTTGTGAAATCACCTTTATCCGCATTGCCTCTCTGGTGATTGGGTGTCTATACCGACCTCCCTCAGCTTCAGTCAACAGTTTCTTTGTAACTCTTGACAATATTCTATCTCACTTCACAAGCAAATCCCTTAGTCTTCTGCTGATGGGAGACTTCAATATTAACATACTTCAAAGCTCTTCCTCTCAAGTGCAAGACCTCCTGGATGTCATTTCTTCCAATGGTTTTTCTCTTCTGACTGATGGAATTATCCCGACTAGAATGTCCCACAATTCCCTTCTTGACTTCACAATTGGGGAATGCTCACTAACCTATGCGGTACTGGATGCAACCATTTCTGATCATCGTCCCATCTTAATGGTAACTGAAAATGTTGTGGAAGAGATCATGCACACTTACAGATCTGTCACTCCAGGCTCTCTCAATCAGCTCTGTTATGACCTCCAGCAGTCTTCATGGGATGGGGTGATTGCTACAGATGATTCTGAAATTGCGACAAACTTTTTCTTTGAGCAAATTTTAAATAGTTACGAAAAATGCGCGTCATACATCAGGATCCCAGGGAATCAAAAGACCCTAGGCCAAGACGGAAATTATGCCCATTTATCTCAAAATTTGTAACATGCTAAAGAAAAGGGACAAACTTGCAAGAATTGCTAGAGAAACACGAAAGGAGGCGGATAAAAAACAAATACACTATGTACAGAAACAAAGTCACTGACAGTATTCAGTCGGAGAAAAGGAAATATTATAGTTCCCAACTTAAAGGCGTCATTACAAGCAAGGAAAAGTGGACAGTCTTGGACAAGCTACTACCTGGAAGGAAAACGAAATCACAGAACTACGTTGGAGATGTAGTTGAGAACGACGTACTCATTTCAGATGACCAGGAAAAAAGTCGCAGCCTTCTGTAATCACTTTATCTCAAGTGTGAATAACCTTTTTAAAGATGAAGTTGACTCTAGAGATAATGCAATGAGAGAATTGTCAAGCACTCAATGAAGAGCTCTTTTTTTCTCGCTCCGCTCTAAGATCAAGAGATTTTAGAAGCAGGACATCAATTAAAAGTAAAGGGAGCCCTCGGCTTTGATGAAATATCTCCTGCTCTGCTGAAAAAGGTCCTTAACACCACTGAAGTATATTTACAATCTTTCCTTTCAATCTGGTAAATTCCCATCTCAATTCAAAAAAGCAGTCATTGTTCCTGTTCCTAAGGGGAAACACTGCAACTCTGTCAACAATTTTCGTCCAATAGCTCTACTCTCAGTTTTTGCAAAATTATTCGAAAAAATTCTTCACAGCAGACTCATGGGCTTCCTGGAAGTCAATCAGCTTATCCATCAACAACAGTATGCTTATCGTTCAAAAAGATCCACTGACCTGGCAATTGTTGACTTCTGCTCTAGGATCACGGACTGTCTTGAAAAGGGTCACTATGCAATAGCACTGTTTCTAGACCTATCAAAAGCTTTTGACTGCATAAATCATAAAATCCTACTCAACAAGCTCAACAATCTTGGCTTGAGAGGAAAAATTAACCTTCTCCTTGAAGACTACCTTACTGATAGGCCATTTGTCATTAAAACAAACCAGTCTTTTTCAGACATTTCTTATTTCTCCAGGGGAGTACCTCAAGGCTCAAGTACCTATCCTATTTGTTCTTTACATAATGAATTTCTCTCTCATCTTCCCATCTAGTAGCGTATGCCAATGACATTTCCATTCTAATCACTGATAAAGACCCTAACCAGCTTCAATGCAAGATCTCTGCCCTACTCTCTGAAATGCATAGTTGGCTACAAAAGAATCAGCTTATATTAAACCCAGAAAAATCCGAATGTATGGTGTTTAGGATGAAAAATAACATACAAAGGAAAACAACCCGAAAGAGTGAATGATACCAAGTTTCTAGGAATCTGGCTAGATGACAAGCTGAGTTGGGATAAACAAATGATCACCTTACGAAAGAAGACTTTGTCACTAGCAGGAATACTCGCCCGAGCCTCTGCCTAGGTACCTCCTTCCCTTCTCAGACTAGTATTCCTTTCCTTAATACAGCCTCACTTCACATATGGAATCATCTCATGGGGTACGACCAGTCAAGATAACCTTGCGAGAATCAATTCAATTGTCAATCGATGTGTTCGTTCAATTTTGGGCCTTCCCTGGAATGCATCGGTGACTTCGAGATATAAGGAGGTGAGACTCTTAAGCATCTACCAACTGATACTAAAAGCTGAGGCGGTATTTGTGTACAATGCTTTGAAAACACCAAACTTTCCTCTTCTCTTCGGATCCTTTTTTATAACAATAGAAGAAGGAATAACATATAATTTAAGAAATGAAGCAAACCTGAAGGTTCTGCTTTTTAGAAAAGTCATAGGTCAGAAAAATATAAAATACAGAGGCACAAAAACCTGGAATAATCTTACTGAAAATATCAAAAATGCCATTTCACTAAACAGGTTCAAGAAGCTCATAACTGAACACATCACCAGGGATGTCTGATCTAAATCACCTTCCACCCAACTGAACTTTCCACAATGCATACCAGTTTGGAAATTATGTAAACAAGTTGGAGGAATAGCTGTCAAAAAGCTTATAACACTACGCAATTATTTCGTAATTTTTTTCTTTCATACTTGTTATTGTAAAAGTACTCACAATGTAATTATAAGTACTGTTGTTAACCACGTGACATGTGTGGTTGGTTTACGAAGTCTCTGTAATGGAATGTAGAAACATATCCGATTCATGATGTATCTGTTAAATAACACCTGCGTAATTTCAGGTCTGGTTTTATTGTTATCTTTTTCAAAGGGAACACCCCGTAAAAAGCCTCTGGCTTATGTGTTCTCCCTCCCTCCCTTCTTGCTGTTATCTCCCAACAATTGTAACACAAAATAGGGATAAATAAATTATCAATTCCCATGTATTTTATGCAATCCACGGTACATTCCAAGACTGCTCATGTGAGTTGATGTCATAATATTGTGGCTAGCAATATATTTGTTCTTTTCAGTGGTGTTACCGTTGTAATTAGGGATCACTGCACTGCTTATGCTGGGCTGGCACTTCACTTATTTTTTCATATTGACGGACAGGACTGTTAGTGAACGATCAATGTGTGAAGATTGGACATTCTACAAAAGTATTTAACTCTGCTGCTAAGTCACAACTCTCAAGGACAAATGAAAGGTTCTTTCAGCTTTAAAACAATCATCCCATGCAGTGAGGAGTTTGAATGAATGACCTTGAGAGATTAAGAGACAGGACACAAAGGGCACTTAAAGCACTGACTGGCTTTCGATCTAGCTTAATATTAAAATCATAAATATCTATTTACCTTATATTTTTCTTTCATGAACCACTTTAAAGATCTGGGTTGGTGACTTTAATCTGCGTTGGAAATTATTAAACTTAAGCCATTGTATAATGTGGCACAGTAATATTACACATTATCAGAGGAGCACTTTGACGGATGTCTGCAAGCAAACACCAAACTGGAACCAATGCCTTATCAACAGAGAAGCTTAGCACCTATGTAGGTACCTGTAGGGGGACAAGTGCTCACACCAGGAGGCTAAGTAATACAGTAATAGAAGTGGCAATTACTAGGCTAGGCTAAGTGGTAATAGGCAAGTAAGTGGACTTGCCATGTATGTGCAGGGATTGCCAAAAATCAGTCCTGAGTACCAATCTATTTTTTATTCAAATCAATTCAGTTACAAAAAAATACACCAAACAAGGTAGATGCTTATTTCTACACTAATGATTAAGTATCTCTTGTCACTCATAAAACATGCACAATTGAGCAACAGCTGCAAGGTACAATAAATAAAACAGACACATGGAAACTTGTGCATAATACAGTGACTTCTTAATTTACATGAGAGATATGATCCAGAACGTCTTGTGGCAATAAAAAAAAATGTGATAATAGGCCTATGGGAGTAATTCACATCTAGCAAAGTTACCCCTAATTGTAACTTTGCTAGATGTAACTTTACCATTCATTTTCTTTGGATGGAAGACTAGGCACTCTAAAAAAAACGATGTGCAAAAAAAGAGATATACTCATCTTTACAGTAAGAAAAAGTATGTTCACTATAACCAATATATACAGAACAACACAAACAACAATTGAGAGAGAGAGAGAGAGAGAGAGAGAGAGAGAGAGAGAGAAAGAGAGAGAGAGAGAGAGATTGGAGCGTGGCCTTAGGCAGATTGATGAGAATCTCAGTCAGATTCTGTTCCCTTGAGCACTTGAAAAAAAGAATACAGTTAGTTGGTTTGTACATTGCCTCTTCTCACTCAACTCATCTAGCATAGCTTCACGTTGCACTTTCGAGCTTCATTCAAGATTAGGGTCTTCATCAGCTAACAGATTTAGGCCTTCATCAAAAGATTTAATGCTTTCGATATTCCTTTCACTGTAAAACTTGTTCTTTGTTAACCTCTGGGCTTTTGCTCGCTGCTGCCCCCTCTTCTTGAATGCAATACTGCTCCCATGCAGACAGATCTTTATTTGACAATTCTTGATGATGCGAATCAATTAAATCATCGACACCAGTTGCCTCCACTTCAGTGGTCCCTAGCAAGTTTCACACATTTGTCTTTAGTTTGTGCATAATCTTCATTGGTATCAGAACCTTTGAAGGAATTGCTAAGATCTGGACATAACTTATGCCACAAACTTTGAATACAGTTATGTGGAACTTCATGCCATGAAGCATCAATGAATTTTAAAGCATCTTTTATATTGAAGGCTCGCCAATATTCCTGCACACTCAACTGTTTGTGGTCAGTCTTGTCAATTAGATCAGCCAGAATGCACTTTAAATACTGAACCTTAAAAGATTTAATTACACTGGAGTATTGAGGATGTATTTGTATGGAAAAAAACCAAATTTTATATTGGAACTGGAAAAAAAACAAATTTGATATTGGAACTAGAAAAAAACAAATTTGATATTGGATGAACGACTTATGGCATTATGAAGAAAAATTAAGATGCTGAACAGAATTCCTTTGGCCTTGCAATACACTTCCACTTCTGGTCATAACTGAGATCCAAGGTAACTTTTGAAAATAACAGCAGTCATCCATCCTTTAGGGTTTGAGTACCAGCATATGGGCATGCACGACCTGCCGTAACCTTTAAAGCATGAGGGTTTTGATAGTGGTAAATGCACACAGGTTTCAGTTTTATGACCCTCCATATTATCACCAAACAGAAGCATTAGACGATCTTTTGTTGCCTTAAAGCCAGGTGCAGTCTTTTCAGCAAGAGAAATATAAGTACGATCAGGCATTTTTTTTCCCACTATAAACCTGTTTCATCGAGCCTGAATATCTATTTGTGTATGCACTCCCCTGCTCTATGATCGCCTTCAGTTATGCAGGGAATGCATCTGAACCATTTTTATCGGCCAATGCAGCTTCTCCACACATTTTCACATTATGAAAAACATACCATTGGCAAAAATTTGCAAACCACCCTAAACTTGCTGAAAAGGGCTTAACTTTACCATCCTTACAATCTTTTAAATCATCATAAAGGCTTTCCCTTGCATTTGCGCTAGGCTAATGTTAACATGTTTTTTCATTTTGGTCACTCATCCATGTAGCAAGCATTTTTTCCATGTGTTCCAAACTTGACTAAGCATACGGCGATTTTGTGCAGTTAAGGGCATCACTCTTAACACTTTCTTTAATTTTATCTGCACCTATCTCGAATAGTACGTAACATACTCTCACGCAGACTTTAAGTGTGTTTAACGTGTGCTGTGCTATCAACCTCGTTCATTGCGCTTAAGCACTTCCAGTTTCATTTCAAGCGAAATCGATTTCCTTGAGCACTTACCATCACTTCTACTAGAACTATGAGGGCGCTTACTAACTACAAAGGTAATAATAAAAACAAAATAAGCACAAAAGGAAAAAAAAATCATGCATTTCCAACAGATGACCAATCAACGATCCTCAACAAAACAAAATGAAAAAATGGCAGGCTAACACGCTGAACTATAGTGGCACTTTCCATAAATATGGTTGCTGTGCATTATTTTAATTTTTGTGCAAAATATGAAGTTGCCATACAATGCTATCTTAATGTATATAAACAATATAAATATGGCAAAATTTTCTAAGTTCATTAAAATTTGGTGAATATGTTATGGAACATGTTATCTCATTCCTAGTTATTTGCCAAAGAACAGTGGAAAAAAAAAACTTGTTAGTGAATTTCACTGAGGCAACCACATAATGATTGTTGCAGCCTATCTATGGATCACATCTTGTTTTTTTTTTTTTTTTAACAGGATGGATAATCAATTTTCTGATGGAAGTGGCCGTCTACATATACCTGAAATATAAATTATGATTGAATGCAAAATTTTCAATCAGAAGGTATACCAGGCTGTGCACCAGCAAGCCCATAATTGTCTGTCCTCAGCACAGACACCTTACAAATATTATTAGGCAATAGGTACAGCAGGGCGCCTCCGTAGCCAGGTGGGAAGGAGCAGCAGTGCGTGGCACTCGCTTCTTGATTAGACCAGGGTTCAAGCCCGTCACCACCAAATACGGAGGATGCGGAAAGGTCAGGGAATGACCACCGCATATTCCCGGAGCAATATGGCCTTAGTTGCTAATGCTCCTAAAAACCAAATAACAACAGTACAGCATTAGTTATCCATGTAAAACTTATATAAATTATTCCAAGGACCTTAAAGATCCATTGAATAATTAATATAAGTTGAACACACACACACACACACACGAAGAAATCACATCAGTATGCCTCTATGGAACGTAATGTATATCATGTGAAAACTATTAGCTGAAATTAAAGAGTTTTTACAAATTGAACATCATGTGCACACAAGAATTTTTATCATGCAGTACTCACTATGATATTCAGAAAAAGAGTCTTCATCATCAGCTACACTATTCATCTTTTGCCTTTTAATCTAATTGAAAAAAAAAAAAAAAATATATATATATATATATATATATATATATCCAATATGTTAAATTAATTAAAATAAAACATAAGCCAGTAGTATGGCAAAAACTGTAGAGCGAAAATTAACATAAAAATAACCCAAATAAACAATCGAACGAAAAGAAAGAATAGATATAAATAGTAGCCCGTAAACCCTTGTATAATTTCGAACTTTTAATCCAATTAAAATTTATTTATTTACTTATTACATTTATATTTACTATTTATTTGCTTATTATTTATTTATTTACTGTAAATAAGTAAATAAATTGTAAATAAGTAAATAATATGTAAACCTGTAAAAAAATAAAAACTGTAAATAATAAATGTAATAAGTAAATAAATACTATTTATTTACTTATTACATTATAATTTAATTTTATTTAATATAATTCAATGATAGTATATATATATAGTCATGTTTCAAGTATAATTAGTTTTTAACATTTCACATCTAAAATTATACGTATTCTAATTGCATACAGTTTTTTGACTACAAATTATAAATTGAATATATACAGGTGACTATAAAGAATTATTACAAACTAATGGTATTTACAATATTACCAGGGCTTTCAATGATGAATATTGATATTTTGTATAAAGCACAAGTTACAATATGCCAACACTAAAGTCGGCAAATTAATAAACTGATAGTAAAAAAAATAATACATGCAATGTTAAATGGAATGAGACACTAATGGATAAGCAAATTTCATTCTGTTTATTTATGATGATAGAGATGATATTTACAATCAACATACTATGAGAAATGTACTCATTGAATTTGGCAAAATTTGGAGCCTCTCTAAAATATTCCAAACAATTCCAGAAACCTCAGATATATTCATATGGAAAGCACAGTAGGGTCAGTGCTAGTGTTTGGGGTGTATAAGGCAACCTTGTAACGGCACCTATTCATATCGTATCTTAACACACACATATATATATAGGGTGTCCATAAATGATGTTTCCAATTTTGATATTTTTTTTATTCAGAATTACTTCAAGCTACACTCATGAAAAACAGACCAGCTGAAAAATCAATTCAATAAGTTTTTTTTTAAATTGGCACTTGACTGCCAGTTTTGCATTCTACCCACTATGCAGTGCTACAGTTTTGTTAAGGGCTGGAGAAAGAGTTTTGTGTGTTAGCATTTCACGCAACAAAATCTGTTTTTATGTTTTGTTACCGAGGGCTGTGTGTGTGTGTAAACACAAAAGTGCCAGCAGACCATCAGTGAGCACTGAAGCCATTCAACAGATGTTTGCTCGCAGTCCACAAAAATCTGTGTGGCGTGCTAGTATAGAACTTAATGCAGCAAAAACAACTGTCTTCGGAAATGCCTTCAGCTGTGCCCATATTGATTACAGATGTTGCAAACATTGAAATCTATGGACAAAATGAAGCGGTTTGACGTCTGTTGCAACTTCCTCAAAAAACTGGCTGACAATGACATGTTTCTGAACAAGGTGGTCTTCAGTGATGAGGCAACCTTCCACCTGTCGGGATGAGTGATTCGACACAATTTATTTTATTTACCTTCACAAAACTTATTGAATTGATCTTTCAGCTGATATGTGTTTCATGAGTGTAGCTTGAAGTAATTCTGAATAAAAAATAAAAACGGAAACATCATTTAAGGACACCCTGTATATGCAGCACCTCACTTGCGCTTCCCCTAGCACTGGCCCCGAAGCAGTGAGATATGCAAAAGTTTGGAAACCTCATAAGATCACAGTCATGCTGTTAATAAAAATTACACCCAACATTGCTAAAGAATCATGCAAGAGTTCCTATGGCAGGGGTTTCATGGACTAAGTGTTGTGCTCAAACCTTTCATCACAGACAGCTGTCTTGTTCTAATTCTAAAGGGGATGAATCCTGGGTAGGAGAAATTAAACTTTTGAAATCAGTAGTCTATGGCAAAGCTGATTATATGACAAGAATTATACTATATCAGAAAAAAAAAATGTAATATTTTCTAATTGATGAAATGAGAATCTGTTTTTCTACTGTAGATAAATATTTCTGTCCGAGTTACAGAATGTCTAATCTCTTATGCTGGTTGAAGGTCTTTTAATATATACAGGGATTATAAACTCTCTGATGACTTTAAATAGGAATTGCAGTAATGAATGAACTGATTGGTAAAGAATCATATCAACCCCGACGAATGTGAGGTTTCATTTACAAAAATAAAAAATCCATCAGACACCAAAAATTGTGGGCACTGCAAGTGTAATACAAAAATATCGACTAGGAGAACCTTGTCTGATGAAAAGCCACTGCTACATTTGTGATTCAATATAGCGTTTTGTGTGCTTTATGAGACTGAATTTGTAGACACCTTTATGTGTTTCATATAGGACTGCATATTTCATGACATTCTCCAAGATCCCACCCCATAAAGGAAGCCTATGTTTGTGAAAATTAGTTCCTCTCTTCATTAATCAGCCTGCTGCCAGTTCTTATATAATTCCTGTTTAAAATCATGAACTTTATAATAATCTTGTATGTCTACATGTTCAACACATTTAGCCTGGACTAATAAAGAAAACTATTTCATTATGTCCATAGGAATTCTCTCAGTTTAGTTCAGTACTTCGGTACATTGAGGAGTACCTTGTCATATACATCTGATAGCCAACAGACTTTCAAATACCAAAAGTAAACCATACTATGTACAGGAATGGTACCATGGTTCATAGGTTGAACTACACTCCACATCTTTAACCAAATCTGCATAGCTGCTGTAGGCTTTATATTTATCTAGCATTCACTTTTATCTTTAATGGGTAAGACTGAGTTTTGTAATTTTTTATTAGGCTGACATTATCATTATCGCTAAACTTATCACCTGAAAACTAATGATCAAAACAAGTACAAGTTGGAAGTCATACCTGAACACACCATCCAAAGTTCTATTACTGCTATACATATAAGGTGTGGCTATTAAATAATGAGAATGCATGTGCAGCCACTATACACCAAGCACCACCTGTGAAACAAAGGCACTGTAGTTGATCTTGAACCTTTCCTTAGTTGTCTGCTAAGTCATGTTCCAACATGCTCATTCACTTTGCAGCAAGACAGGTTTCCATTACCTACTGTTTTTTGCAGTTTGCAGGAAAAATGACAGACAAAAGAATCGAATAAGGAATCAATTTCAGCAATTTTTTAAAAAAAACTAAAGAAAACACCAAGTGAATGTCAAGTTATGTCAATGTATGAGTTATGTCAAGTTTACGGGGATGATACTATGTCGAGAGCTTGTGTGTTTGAATGGCATAAAAGATTTTTGAAAGGAAGAGAAAGAGAATGTTGAGGGCAATGAACGAGCAGGCCGTCCAGTATCCACGAAACTTGATGAGAATGTGGACCAGGTAAGGGCACTGATTAGTAGTGATCATTGTTAGAATGGTTGCATCAGAACTCAATATGGACAGAGAAACAGTTAAATAAATTTTAACTAAAAATTTATGCACAAGAAAAGTGTCAAGATGGTGTGAAATCTTTTAAATGAAGATCAAAGGAGAAGACTCCAAGTTTGTAAAGATTTAAAAAAAAAAAAATTGAAAAAAAATTGAAAAAAAATCTAGACTTTCTGCATGCTGTAATTACTAGAAATGAAAGTTGCTGTTCTAGTATTGAACTATATTGAACTTCTGACAAGACTGCATGAAAAAATTTGAAGAGACCTGAATTGCAGAAAGATGGTTGGATGCTCCATCAAGACAATTCTCCAGCACACACTGCACTCTCTGTTCAGCAGTTCTGGGCCAAAAAGCAAATTCCTGTATATGAGTATGCACCCTACTTGCCAGACCTAGTCCCTTATGATTTTTTACTTCCCTAAACTTAAAAGAGAATCCATTTTCAGGCCATTGAAGATATTTGGGGGGGTGGGGTGAAGACCGAAATGTTAAAAGAGCTTACAGAAGATGATTTCCAGAAATGTATGGAGGAGCGGTGTGTGTGCAAGCCAGCTCAATACCAGCACAGGTCAACCATCACTAATCCGGTTCCTAGGCACCTCCGTAACCAGGTAGGCAGGAACAGCAGTGTAGCAAACGCTTCTTGATTAGACCGGGGTTTGAGCCCGTGACCACCAAATACAGAGGATGCGGAAAGGTCAGGGAATGATCACCATATATCCCCGGAGCAATATGGCCTTAGTTGCTAATGCTCCTAAAAACCAAATAACAAACAAACAACAATCTGGTTCTACTGCTAATTCGGGCATAATTTCTGCGAACGTAATTTCAAATTTCCCAGGTCGGCACACCGACCTGCCGCTACTATTTTGGTGGCATTGGTTGAAGCATCAGCTGTTGGCGCGAACTCGTAAACACTGGTAAGCCATTCCCACTTGTTTTTCTGCATTTATTGTTATTATAACCCGCTCACATTTAGCCCCAGCCATGGTTCCAATGCATAAAGGAAGTGCCTCTCGTGGTGTAAAGTGCAAACACCATACATTGTCCATAACATATAAAGTTGAACTTCTGAAAAAACTTGACAGAGGTGTCCTGTGAGAAGTTTAACTCTGCTTAATTGTAAATTCCAGCAATTTCTCTCAATTCCTCTTGTTTTACTAATTTTCTTTTAGCCACTACTTTTCAGATTTTTTTTTTTTTTTTTACAACACACTTGTACAAACTTGCGGAAAAACAACACAATATGATGGATAATACAGCATGCTAACGAACTTGTTTTCACAAAATCTCTAACAATACTGACAAACTTATTGCGACGTTTGATAGTTTATTTTATTGCAGTACTCACCATGCATGCAATAAACTAATCACTAACAACTTTCATATGCACAGAGAAGTACTGTGTGTTATACTCTGTGTTCATATGTATGCGGCTGACATGGCTTCTCAAGAAATAAAGTAACCTACTGGGCCACGTATATGCAACATGAAAAAAGTCTTTTCATATATTTTAAGCAAAAAAACGACAACACTGACATTACAATATTTATTTTAGAATTACTAATCAAATTATTTGCTAAATATTTTTGGCCCCTGGGGAATTTTTTTCTTAAACTGGCTTGGCAGTCAACGTGTTAAAGGTAGGAAGAGATGGTTAGCTGTTGGGTAAACTGTATATGCTAAAACAACCACCAGTGATCCGGCAAACTCACTAATCGGCACCACACAGGTCCCAAAGCTGCTGGATTAGTGACTGTCGACTTGTACTTTGAAAGGGATAGCTTGTAAGGTAGGAAATATTTCATTGTCTTAAATGTGGTTATTAAGTAACAATCCTGTTACTTCATAGCCACAGCTCATATGGCTGTAGATTACTGCATTAATAGCAGAAAGAACCCAGAAACTATAAGGAATATATCGATAATAATATAGACTTTGAGTGTGGGGTAAAGTATAGTCTAAGGAACTGTCTGACAAACCCATAGTAAAAAGGCACATTAGTACCTGTAAAGAAAATATGAAATAAGATAATTGAAAGTACTTAGTGTTGCAATTACAATGATTTTGGCATTATCTTCAGGAGTCAGCTGCCAAACCTAAGGGAAATGAAACAAATAAGTAAGGGTTCTATTTCGAACACAATATATTTTCAAAACATAGTAAATTATAATTTTAAGAAATTTACAAAAGTGAGGAAAGCATATAATAACTGACGTATATCTCATGGCTGACCCAAAGCCACGGGGGCCAGCACTAAGTACTTTCACTTAGCTTATTTCATAATATTTTCTTTACAAGTACTAAACATGCATTTTTACTATGGGTTCGACAGATGGTTACTTAGACTATACTTTACCCCATTCTTAAAGTCCATATAGATATATAAAGTTATATATATGGTTAAGATAAAAAGATCACTGAGGAACCTGGTAGGAGATTTCAGGAAAATACCAACTGCTAAGTAATTCCTTTTTTTTTTTCCTGTTGCAGCATAAGCCTCAGGCTTCCTTGCACCATATAGCTACTACTACTAATAATATTAGGTTGGTTGGTATTTGTAGTGGTATATGATGCAAGTGGTATATGCACCAACATCGAGCCATGATGATGAAGATGTTGAAGAAATGTACACTGAAATTGAGAGTCTTCTAGATGAGCAGAAAACCCACTACACTATTATTATGGGGGACTTCAATGCTAAGGTTGGAAAAAGGCAAAACAGCGCAGAAAGAGGAACTATAGGAAATTTTGGAATTGGTGAAAGAAATAAAAGAGGTGAAAGACTTGTGGAATTTGCAGAATCTCAAGGAATGTCAGTAATGAACACTTTTTTCAAGAAAAGGGTGAACAGAAAGTGGACATGGAAGAGTCCAAATGGATTAACAACTAATGAAATCGACTTCATCCTCACTAACAGAAGATATATTGTGAATGATGTTACCGTCCTGAATAAGGTAAATGTTGGAAGTGATCACAGAATGGTAAGATGTACACTTGATGTAGATGTAGGAAAGGAAAGGAAAAAACTGACTCGAGTAAATAATACAAAGGTCTTTGAAATAACAGAGGAGGAGAAAAAGCAGTATGTACTGGAACTTAAGAACAAGTTTGAGCTTCTGCAGACTGCTCAGGACCAAGATATCGACGAGGAATATTACAACTTTCTGAAAGTGATAAAGCCCAAGAAACCTATAGGGAAACAGAAATCCAAAGAAGAAAAAATTAGTCAAGAAACACTTGTCATGATGAACCAAAGACGACAAATGAAGAGCAAGAAAAACACTGACAGGGAGAAAATTGAATATACTGAGTTATGCAAAGCCATTAGAAAGAGACTCAGAGAGGACATAAGAAGATTTAACACAAGAAAAGTAGAACAAGCATTAAGGGAAAACAAAGGATTTAAATCAGCAGCCATGAGCAGTAATACAGAAAGACAAATGATACTGAAACTGAAGAATAGCGATGGTGTACTTATAAACAGCAGAGAAGGCATAATTCAAATAGCAGAAGACTACTATAGAGAATTATATAAGGAGCGAGGGAATGATACCAGCAGTGGGGAAGATGGATTGCAAAGTAGCAACACATACGACATACCCGATATTCTTCCTGATGAGGTAGAACATGCATTGAAGAAAATGAAGAATCGGAAAGCCCCGGGGGAAGATGAAGTTACTGTACAGTTGTTAAAATTGGGAGCAAGAGACATAACACAAAAACTGGCAAGGCTCTTCACAAAGTGCATTAGAAAAGGTGTGATGCCTAAGCAGTGGAATAATGCAATCATAGTTTTGCTGCATAAGAAAGGAGATAAATCAGAAATTAGAAATTATAGACCAATTAGCTTGTTATCCCATATGTACAAGTTGTTAACAAGGGTCATTACTAACAGATTAGAAAGAATACTTGATGAGAATCAACCGAAAGAGCAAGCTGGCTTTAGGACAGGATTCTCAACTATGGATCACCTTCACGTAATATCACAGCTAATGGAGAAAGCAAATGAATATAAAACACCATTATGCCTGGCATTTGTGGATTATGAAAAGGCATTTGACTCCATACAGCATAAGGCAATGTTTCGGGGACTGGAAAGACAAGGCATAGATACTCCATATATTATGATTTTGAAGAAAATATATGAGAGTGCTACATCCTTTATTAGACTAGACAAAGACAGTAGCAAATTTAAAATCGAGAAAGGAGTTCGACAAGGAGACACAATATCTCCGAAGCTGTTTACTGCTGCCCTTGAGGAAGCTTTCAGAAGATTAGACTGGTCGCAGAAAGGAGTCAATGTGAACGGAGAGTACCTAAACCATTTACGATTTGCAGATGACATTGTGGTCATAAGCCACGATCCCAAAGAATTAGAGGAAAATCTTAATCAGTTATGCACAGTTAGTAAGGATTTTGGACTAAAGATGAATATGGCTAAAACAAAAGTAATGATGAACAAGTATGCCACGGAAAGGGAAATAATGATTGAAGGAGCAGTAATTGAAAAGGTGGAGTCATATACTTATCTGGGACAAGTTATTAGCTGTAATAATGATAAATGGCTGGAAGTCAAGAGAAGAATAAATTTTGGATGGATAGCATTCAGGAAATATAGTCACATACTGAAGAGCAATATTCCAGTTTGTCTGAAACGTAAAATAATGAATCAATGTATACTCCCCACCATGACTTATGGAAGTGAAACTTGGGCACTCACCAAAAGAATGGAAGAGAAGCTAAGAACTACACAGCGAAGAATGGAACGAATTATATTGGGAATCAGACTGTTAGATAAGAAGAGAAACACATGGATTAGGCAGCAAACTCAAGTAAAGGACATTCTTATCAAAACTAAAGAACTAAAATGGTCTTGGGCAGGACACATAGCTCGAAGACATGATGACAGATGGACTAAGAAAATAACAGAATGGTACCCAAGAGGAGCAAGAAGAAAACCTGGAAGACAAAGGCGGAGATGGATAGATGAAATTCATGAGTTTTTGAGTAGTAAATGGATGGCCAGTGCCCAAAACAGAAAGAAATGGAAAGTTGCTGGAGAGGCCTTCATCCTGCAGTGGATTGAAAATGGCTGATGATGATGATGATGATGATGATGATGATGCAAGTTTATGCAGCATCAGCCAAAAGAAAAGAAGGAAACATTACCATCACTTGTTCATCCCTGCACACAATTTATAAAATTCTTCCTTTACACAGATGACCCATTTCCAGTTTTCTTAATTGGTATAGAATGCCTAGTATGATTACTTAGTAATATTCATATTTAGTAACAGTATCTGCCATATAGTCCAACGGAGCTACAGGCTTTTGGTGAACTGGTGCGTGCGCACACATGCGCGCGCGCGCACACACACGCGCGCACACACAAATCCCAAATAGATAAAAAAAATACAAATTATATGCTTCTCTCCTAAAGAGTTAACTATCCAGTTGACCTTTGAATTTATTCAAACTGTCAGCCTCAACTACCTGTGATGGCCAAAAGAAAAGAAAAGAAAGGAAGGAAACATTACCATCACCTGTTCATCCCTGCACACAATTTATAAAATCATTCCTTTCCGCAGATGACTCATTACCCCAAGGGACTCACATCTGGTGAGTATGGGCTTGGCAAACCCAGGCTCCTGAGCTGGATATCATCATTCTTCTCTTTCTTGGTGATTCCTTTCTACCCTCTTCTCTCTCTCTCTCTCTCTCTCTCTCTCTCTCTCTCTCTCTCTCTCTCTCTCTCTCTCTCTCAGGGTAACTCGGGAATTTTTTTTTTTTTTTTTTTTGGCTGGTGCAGAATAAGCCTCAGGCTTCCTTGCACCATATGGCTAATAATAATAATAATAATAATTTCCAATTTTCTTAGGTATTCTATACCAGTTTTCTTAATTGGTATAGAATGTCTAGTATGATTACTTAGTAATATTCATATTTAGTAACAGTATCTGCCATATAGTCCAAGTGAGTCACAGGCTTTTGGTGCACTGGTTTCTCTCCTCAAAGAGGTAACTATCCAGTTGACCTTTGAATTTATTCAAAGGTCAGCTGGATAGTTATCTGTGAGGGCAACTTGTTCCAACAATCAACGACTCACTGGCTAAAAAAAATTTCTTACAATCTAATCTAAGCTGCAATCCTTGTAATTTGAATTTATTACCCCTAGTTCTGGAATCTCTGTAACAGTGAGAATTCCACCTTCTTTCATTTTACTAATCCCTCTCAGAGCCTTGTAAACCTCAATTAGGTCACTTCTGAGGTGCTTGGTTGCCAAGCTCTATAGCCCACATAATTAGATTCTTTCCTCATACAGTCGACCTTCTGCCGATCTCACCAATCGAGTTGCCCATCTTTGAACCCTTTCAAGAAGTTCAATGTCTTTTTTCTGTCTCCATACTTGAACACAGTATTCCAAATGTGGTCTTACAATTAACTTATACAGTGGGATTATGACATTCCAATCTCTACAGGATAACATTCGATAAATCATCTATAGGACACCATGGACTTTCTTGGTTGCCTGTTTACATGTTCAGAAAACTTCATATCTGCCCGCACTGTAACTCCCAGATCCCTTTCCTCCTCTATTGTTTTTAATTCAACTCCATCAAATGTACAATTTATTTGTGGGTTGCTATTCCCCAAGTGTAAGATCTTGCATTATTTCGCTGCCGCTTCTCTGACCAACTCTGAAGTCCGTTCATGCCATCCTGAAGGTGCTTGACACTGATCATTAATGACTCTGCCAATATTTACTTCATCTGCAAATTTTGACATCATACTTTTTATTCCTTCGTCAATGTCATTTATGAAAATGAGAAACAATAGTGGTCCAAGAACGATCCTAGATAGACCCAACTCCTGACATTACACCAATCTGAAGAATATCCATTAATCGCAACCCTCTGCCTTCTGCCCTGCAGCCACTGAGCAATCTATCTTACACACTTACCGGTAATCCCAACCTGTTCAAGTTTATATAACAACCTCTCATGTGGGACCAAGTCAAATGTTTTGCTAATATCCAAATAAACTATGTCGAAATTGTTCCCTAAATTCAGCATGAGTAAATGTGACAAAATTGCCTAATAAGTTAGTTAAACATGATTTTCCCTAAACAAAGCCATGTTGTGTTTAACTAAATGTCCCTGGATTGCACTCTTAATCATTGCCTCTAAGAGTTTTCCTACCACTGAAGTCAGACTCACCGATGTGTAATTACCAACTTCACTCTTAGAACCATTTTTATGTATTGCAATACATCGACACTTTCCAATCTAAAGGAATCTCCCTGAGTCCAAAGATGCCCTCATAATTAACCTCAATGGTTCATTACACACCCTCACGCTCTCCCTCAACTACAGGGTATATGTCATCAACTCTGGGAGCCTTACTTTCCTTTGTGCTCAAAAGTTTTTTATAATAAAAATTCATCTGTAATTGTGACATTAATTTCATATGGCTCAGCCTGACTTGCATAACCTCTTCTCAGCATGAAGGGTGAGTAAAGAATCTTTGCATCAATCTTTACTAACAAAAAGTTAGTAAAGATTGATGCAAAGTACCTATTCAAGTCATCTGCAACATAAGCTGGGTTATCTAAGACTTTCCCACACCCAGTGCACAAGGGTCTGATCTGATTAGCTTTCTTCTTTTTTGTATTCACATACATGAAAAATTTCTTGTCCCATTCTTTGCTTTCTTACCTAATGCTTTCTCATATGCAGCCTTGGCCTCCCTGACTTTATTTGTGGTACTACACTGGTGTGCAAAATTTAAGGACCAGTCAGGTTTTCACCTGTAGCTTCTCATAGGAGTGGCCTGAATATGGGAAAAGCATACCAAAGGAACCTCGTGAGGTACAGAAATGATGAAGGAAACAACACCGACACAACAATGCAAACAAAATGGTACAGAGGGACTTGATTCAAAAATGGCAACAGAGCACTGGCTGCCATGATACAGATGCATCACTGCCAAAGATGAAACAAAGGTAAGAGAGGTGGTCCTCAGTAAGAGATATGGCCACCCCTAATGTTGATGCAGGCTTTACACCATCTGTCCATACTTAGAACAATGTTGTTGAACAATCGTCCATTTCCTCTGTCAGCGGCATCTTCAGCTGGTGAACATTTTCTGGTGGGTGTGGACGTGCCACTGGGCATCTCCCCAGAGTGTTCCATATGTGTTCGATGGGATTTAGATCGGTGGAACGGGAAGGCCAATCCATACGAACAATGTACTCACTTTCCAAAAGCACATCACAGCTGCAGTGCAATGGGGTGTGGCGTTATCATCCATAGTAAGGGAGGCCTTGAATGGGTTGACTGAATTCTGATGGGATCCTTCCACTTGTTCAGATTACGAACCTAAGGGGGCATAAATTCAAATTAAGAAAAGACAGATGTAGAAAAAATGTGCGAAAATTTGCCTTTAGCCAGCGGGTGGTTAATTGCTGGAACAAACTTCCATCTGTCGTTGTGGAAGTTGATAGGTTAAATAAATTTAAGGAGGAACTGGACAGGCATTTGGAGGGAATGGAGTGATTTTTTTTGGCTGCATAAGCTCATACACTACTTGCTTTCTTGCATCACATGCCACTACTACTACTACTACAAACATGAAATCGGAGCCAATGGCACCTCAGAACAGATGCACATGGGAAAGGATTACCTCGGTACAGCAGCGTGCACTGGTTACAGTACCGCCTTCCAGTGTCTGGAGTTGTGTACGCCCATTCAAGATAACGCAAATGCCTCCCCAGATGAGAACACCTCGACTGCCATATCGATCCCTTTCAGTGATGTTTTCGGGGTGATACTGTGTGCCAACCTCTCGCCAGATTAGCTGATGCCCCGAATCGCTGCTGAGACTGAATCTACTCTCATCAGTAAAGAGTACCTTAAGTAAAGATTTTGTGGTTGTAAACTTTAGAAATAGTGTTGGTCCTTAAGTTTTGCATACCAGTATATTACAGATCAACTTGTACCTGCTGTAGGCTTCAGTACTTTACATTGCTCTGTAACTGTCCCACGCTATCTTTTTCTGCTCTATTTCACCAGTCAGTCCACAATCATCCATTTTGGCATCCTCCTCTTGCAATATTTTCTTAAAGCTATGTATGGCTATGTGTAGCTTCATGGCTTATGTGATTTTTGCTTTGAAAGTATTCCATAATTCAAATGTATTCGCAATCACTAGGCAATCCACACTATTCAATTTAAGGTGCTATAGCACCTTAAAATTGTCCCCTCTTATTCCAATCAATCCTGGACAGATTAAAGTCAACCATAATAAGATATTCATGCTTACTTGCCAATTCCATCTACATGTAAAAATTCTTGTTGTATTCTTCACAATCTTCTGGTCTGTAGTTTACTCCCACTCATTGTTTTTTTTTTGCTTCCAACTAACTCATGGCGCGTCCGTAGCCAGGTGGGAAGGAGCAGCAGCAGCAGTGTATAGCATACGCTTCTTGATTAGACCGGGGTTCAAGCCCATCACCACCAAATACGGAAGATGCGGAAAGGTCAGGGAATGGCCACCGCATATCCTGGAGCAATAGGGCCTTAGTTGCTAATGCTTCTAAAAAACCAAATAACCAAACTAACTCATACTACACAGATTCTATGCTGGCAGACATATCTTCAGACTTTGCAAAAGTCTCTTTTCGTGCTCAGGCTGCTTTTGATAAGAAGCATGACACCTCACTCCTATCTTTCCTAAATACATTATATATACAGTAATACCCCGAGGTTACGCGATAGGTGGGTCCGACGAAAATCGCTTAAGTCGAATTCGCGTAAGTCGGGGTACAACTTTGCATATAAATACATATAAATTTTGTTTAATTGGGACCAAGGACTAACAAAAACACTAGTTTAGAAGAAAAATATTAATAAAATTGCAGTTCTTTATACATATTAATATAAAATATGTATTAAAAAAAAATGATTTACGTAAAAAAGTTATTTCGATGTCGATGGCTTCATAAAATCTAACAAATTCGTTTGACAACACAGCGCCTTCTTTTTTTCACGCAGAATTTCTTCGTAGCAAGCTAATAATTTTTTTATTTCTTGCTTTGTAGCTATAACGCATTCTTCGTTATGTTTTCTAAAATTTTTAAGCCCTTTACAATTGTCATGTGCTTTTCGCCGTTGCTTCATTTAGGCCTGTAGCACGTGCAATATCACATGGTCTTTCATTTCGCTCAAAGCGTTTCACAATTTCATATTTTTTCTCTATCGACAGAGGCGGACTGGCCATAAGCCTTACCGGGGAAACCCCGGAGGCCGGTGTGATTTTGGCCATAAGCCTTAGTATGAGGCCACTACAAATTTTCCCAGGTAAGAATTTTTGACCCAGTCCGCCTCTGTTTATCCTTAATTGCTTTTCTTTTTCTCTCTGAATCTGCAGTGTCTTCACCAGTACGCTTCCTTTTCACACTTTTTAAGTATTTTACTAATTTTTAGGGAATAAAGCACAATTACAAAACGAGGAGGCACGCTTGATACGCATAAACAAAGCTGCGCGCATGTAGCAACTGAATAAACAACACCATAAAGGCAGAGATACACTATTAACACCTCACATTTCTAGGGGTTACTACCATAAAACAATAACAATCCAGTTGCGTTTCTGATAGTGGAATCTGTTGTAAACTGGTAGTAAACTCGATCTAATTGCATACCGATAGCTGGAATTGTGTTGGTTTTTATGTTATTATGGTGAAATGTGTTTCCCCTTCACTGATATAAAAAACATAAATACATTTTCTGAATCTTCTCTTCATTCCTATCGTGTTGTGTACGGTTGGGGTGATTCTGAGTTCGACTGCCATTTCTTGTAAACACAAAGGCGAATCGTGCATAAGCCAATTCGGTTCGTGTTATATTATAAGATATCGTTACCGTATTTATACATAGTGTATGATCGAATTCGTGTAGTGTAAACACGTGTTATACGAGGACTGACTGTATACGGCTCGACCGACGCGATCCATTTCTCTCGTGAAAACGATGTAATTTCCAACAAAAGTTGAGCACGAATTCGAACGCACACATATAAATATGACAGTTGGAATACAAATTCTTGTATATGTGTGCAGCTCATGCACAGTAAAGTTGAATTTTGTTCATCTTTCGCTCTCATTCTCCGCCATCGCACCGTATATCGATAACATATGAAAAACGACCTTGAAGATAGTGGGCGGCAGTGCTGGCAAACAAAAAAATCAAAACCACGTAACTCCGAGTTCGCGTAAGTCGGGGTATTACTGTACCACAGTGGAACTTATCATCACCATTTTCCAGGTGGCACCACATTTATGGTAGCCCTATTATACCAGCATTAGTTGTTCTAAACAGGAGTTCAAATTCAGCATTTTATTGACAATGCTCTTGACATTACTGTAGACACAATTGAGACTAAGCAATCTTTTATAGTTTACCACCCTGACACATCCCATGAAATCATTTATATTTGTATTCCAAGCTTTAAGTTCCCCAACATTTGAAACATTGCTACCCTCAGAACATCTTATCAACATCGGCTATTGTGGCAACAAACAAGAATTCATGAGATGAGTGCAAGCATTACTTTGACCGATATCATCAGATAAATGCATCTCCAAATTATCATCCCTCCCCCTAACTCCTTAGGGTATCCTCAATGATACTGGCAAAAATCCTTGCACCACCTTTGTTCAAATGAATACCATCTCTACAAAAGATTCCTTCTACTTAAAAATGCAGGCATTACTGATAAAATTTTCTTCACCAGAGCCTTACAGATTCTCTCAAGTCTCAAATTAATCCGAAAGGCTTTCAGCATATAATATCTCTTATCGTGTCTGGGAAGAATTACTGATACATACACATTCTGACCTCACTCGTGGCATTTTTTAAGCATAGTCCTATATTTATCCAACAGATGGTCAAAGTTGTGTACATTTAATATCGTTGGTCCCCACGTGAATAATAATTCTCTCTTTACCTCCCTTAAAATCTGACAATCTTCTGGAAACATCACCAACTGTAACTTCTGGCAAACACACTGGTTCTGGACCACCTATCTTCATTACAAAAAATGTTACCCATTTCCCTGACAATAGCGTCTCCCAATAAAACTAGATCACCTTCAACCAGAGCAGTGTGCACTTGACTATTCTTTCCTGTGACCCAAATCAGGGGTGCATCACTTGGAAGGTCGGGAGATACTTGAGTCCCTGACAAGTTTCCAGTTACATTTGTTCCTAGGGCAAGCATTCCTTTCTTCTTGGTGTGTTATGAGAAATTCTTCTTGTAACATACCAAGTTGTAATTTGAGATTGGTACACTCCTTACATCAGTTGCAAAGAAAAGGATCGCCAGAAGAGCTAGAGCTGTCTACTAGACCAGCCCTAGAATATATGCCTCAGGCTATACAAACAAAGAAGTCCCAATTCACACTGGAAATTCACACTGTAGGCATTTCCTTTTGAGTCCCAAAAGGAAATGCCTATAGTTCCTGGACTTTGTATTGTACGTGGATCTTGTAACAACCATAATTTAAATAAAATTTTAACTTTAGAAAGATTAGGAAATTTAAATTTACTATATATTGCAGAATTTATGTTAACAAAATATTGCAGAAATAAAACTGCTGACAAAACTTAATCACTGAAGTTAAATTTTAGCTACTGAATGAAAGTTACAAAGTTCATACCAAAATATTGATAGTAAAGGCTGTCTGAATATTAAATTGGAGCTTTCCAAATACGTATCTAAATACTTCCCCGAATACATTCCATTTAGAATTTGCTGTTGATAACATCACCAGTTGTTCCCACTAGATAGCATTAAAAAACTGCTTGAGATCATTGTAGTCTTCTTCTTCTTTTGATGCTGTCTCCTCATGGAGGTTGGCGATCACCACACTATACTTCTCTCTGTCTTGAGTGAGATGAAAAAATCCTCAGCTGATCTGCCAGTCCAGTTGCAGATGTTTTTCAGCTAAGAAAGTTTCTTCCTCCTCATTCCTCCATTTCCCTCTATTATTACTTGAAGCAATTTATATTTCACATTTCTAACGATGCGTCCCAGGTAGGCAGTTTTCCTTCTCTTCATTAAGCTCAACAATTCACGTTTTATTCCTGCTCTTTTCAAGACTTCAATGTTGGTGATTCTGTCTATCCAAGATATTTATAGCATGTGTCTGTAGATCCACATTTCGAAGGCCTCTATTTTGTTCATGCTTGATGTTTTCAGTGTCCAAGTTTCAACTCCGTATAATAGTGTGGACCATACATAGCACCTAATGAATTTCAGTCTGACTGACAGTTCTAGAGCTCTGTGCCACAGCATTGTTCTGTATTTTGTAAAGGCATTTCTCGCAACCTCTATTCTTACTTTTATTTCTGCTTCCGGACCTAGATCAGCATTCAGTATTTAAAATGAGTCACTCTATCTATTGGAACTACATTCAATAATAGATGGACTCTGCTTACTGGAGATTTACTTACAGTCATGTATTTGGTCTTGTTCACATTGATTCTTAAACCCACATCATTGCATTTGTTGTTAATACAATCCAAAAGCAATTGAAGGTCATCTATATTTTCTCTGAATATGGCGGTATCATCAGCGTATCGTATGTTATTTATCAGCTGACCATTTATTTTAATTCCTTCCCCACAATGCATTTTGGAAAATAACTTCAGAATAGATGTTAAATAGCATGGGTGAGAGATACAACTCTGCCTTATCCCTCTTTTTCATATTGATCTCATCAGTTTCACCCTCTTCAACACTTACAGTGGCTGTTTAATTCCAATAGATTTCTTTGATGAGTCTGATGTCCAGTCCATCAAGATATAGCTTTTTTAAGTGCTTTTATAAGCTTTACATGTACCTAATCGAAAGCCTTTTCAAAGTCAATGAAGCAGATGAATACTGTTTTCTGGTGTTCTCTACATTTTTGTAACAACACGCTTATACCTAGCAAAGCTTCTCTTGTGCCTAGTCCGCTTCAGAATCCAAATTGGGTGTCACAGATTACCGATTCACATTTTTTTGTAAATCCTGTTTAGAATTATCCGTAGCAACAGCTTCAATATGTGGCTCATCAGACTAATAAGTTGAAAATCGTTGCACAAGGTGATGTTGCTCTTCTTTGGAAGAGGGATGAACGAGGACCTTAGCCAATTGTTAGGTAGTGTTCCATTTAGATATATTTTATTGAATGTTTTGGTTAGATCTTTCAGATTTTCTTCATCTAGAAGTTTCACTATTTCAATTGGGATTTGATCTGGGCCAACTGCTTTGCCAGACTTTGCCACTCCCAGAGCATATTTTACTTCAGACTATAGAATTTCAAGGTCTTCCTCCATAGGTATTTCAACATTTACATCCTGTCTGGCATCATCAAAAAACATCTTGATGTAAGTTTCCCACATCTTCTTTCTGTCATCACCTTCTAAAATTAATTGATTGTGGGCATTCTTTATTGTGTATGGCATCCTTCTGTTTGTATTTCCTGTTAATTCTTTTAGCTCATGTAAATTATCAGGCCCTCGTCCTAATTCTGCTATCTCTGTTTATTTTTCTAGCATCCACTCTTCTTTTGCTTCCTTAATTTTCCTCTTTATCATTTTTTTGATCTGCTGGTATTTAGTTGGAGAGCCATTTTTGAACTTCCTTCTTTCATCCATTAAGTTTAGGATCTCTTCTGTCATCCACTGGTTTTTTGCAGGTTGTTTTTCATCATTTAGAATTTCTTTTCCAGTACTGATAATGATCTAACCAAACTCCTTCCATTTGTCATTTACACCTTCAGCTCTTACTCTGTAGTCACCTTTACAAAAGAAAAAGCCCTTCCCTTTGCCCTTGACAGTAGTTATAACATAAGTATATCCCACATCAGTGGGTCTTTTATCACCAGATTCTTAATGATGAAGATTTATTGCTGATAATCAGATCAAGAGTACTGCTTTCTCTGGCTGACTCTCTTAACATACTAGCGTAGAAAACAGTCACCCAATAAACCCATGGTACACAGTATGGATTTCCAGACTTCTCTGGAAATCCATAGAGGTCTTACTACTTGAGTGACCAACCCACAAATTCCAGTCAATAACTGGAAAGTTAAAATCCACCATTATAAGACATTCTGATATGATGAGATTGGTTGTGGTAAGACATCTAAAGAATATGTTCCGAGTAAGTTCCATGCTTTTGTTTCCTTTTTTTGGCATTTAGTATATGTGTTTTCACCCACTGCTCAGCACTTTTACTCCTTCAGGCAGACTATTATGGTAGAGCAAAATTAATTGCTGCCATCTGATGTACAATATGTTCTGCACCCCATTAAAAGTTGAAAATAAAATGTGGTGCATTCAAATAATGATTTTTGTAAAATTTAAACACTGTTATACCATGTTAACGAAATAATTGCAAACTGCAACCAGTAATGTTGACTTGGTGCCAAATGCTACCTACATATGAACAAAAATTAAAAAATTTTAGAAATAAATAAACAATGCAATAGCCAACACTCATGCAGGGAAGCACAATGGCATGGTTTCCTGTGTAAATTATGATACAACTACTGCCGAAACAAGCTAGGAAACCCCACTCCAGTTAACAATATGTACAAATGCAGAATCCCACTAAAGAAGAAAGTCTAGAAATCCCAAACATTTGCATTATTCATTGCTTGCTAACAGCTATATATATAAAAAAAAAAAAAACTGTGATGTTCCAATGTGAATGATCAAGGCAGGCACAATAAAAGGATAACATCATCTCAAATATGGCTGGCTATTCCAATAACCAGGAAACAACTCATGAAAGTGCAAAGTCCAAATTAAATGCTGGCCATCCAATCAACAAGCTAAAATTGAACAGAAAAACTGCAAAAAATTAACCTACAAAATTAGATCATTTGACAGCCAAACGCATAAACTTGGAAAAAAAATTTTAAAAAGACAATAAATTTACAAACTAAATTATGATAGTAGTAGTAGTAATCGTGGCATGTGATGCAAGAAAGCAAGCGTATGAGCTTATGTAGCATCAGCCAAAAAAAAAAAATTCACACAACCATTCCCTCTAAATGTTTGTCCAGTTCCTCCTTAAATTTATTTAACCTATCAACTTCCACAACGACAGATGGAAGTTTGTTCCAGCAATTAACCGCCCGCTGACTAAAGGCAAATTTACGCACATCAATTCTACAGCTGTCTTATCACTTGAATTTATGCCCCCTTAGGTTTGTAATCTGAACAAGTGGAAGAATCCTATCAGAATTCAGCGTGCTCAACCCATTCAAGGCCTTATACACCTCAATCAGATCACCTCACAGGTGCCTAGTCTCCAGCCACTGCAATTTGCAGAACTTAAGCCTCTCTTGGTAAGAGGATCCCTTCATTCCCCTCACCAATCTTGCCCTTCTCTGTACATGCTCAAGCAAATCTACATCCTTCCTAAAATGAGGCCTCCAGACCTGTATGCAGTATTCAAGGTGTGGCCTGACCATTGCCTTATACAGAGAGACAATCACCTCCTTTTCCCTGCTAGCAAAATTCCTGTATATCATTGACAAAACCCCATGACCTGCTTTGGCAGCCTGTCTGCATTGCTCAAAAAACTTCATATCTGACTGCACAATTACTCCCAAGTCTTTTTAATTTTCTACCACCCTAAGTGTAGTACCACACAGTTGGTACGTTCCTCTGGAGTTACTTCTTTGATAGGGGTAACCATATCAAAGAATACAACTGTAGAGTGTATGAACAGCAGCATGATTCCTGAGAGTGAATGTAGACTTCTACTCATCTCTAAAATTTTCTAATTTTATTTTAATTTTCCTAATTTTTGTTGCATTATGTACATTATTAGCCTTACTGGTTGCAGTTTGCAATTACTTCTTCAATATGGTATAATACATTTTAATTTCACAACGATAATTATTTAACACAAGCACTTGAAATTTTCTCTAATCTGCTAGGGAAAATTGCCACTTCAGATGATACTCTACTTGGGAAAAACCATGTTTGCATATTACAGATTATGGGAAAATGGTATGGTCACTCACAAGTGGATTATCTAATAGTGTCCATTCAATATTAACATAAGTTAGCAGAAAAGATAGAAAGGTCAATGGCTGAGTTTTTTGACAGTTCATTCGGATTTTAGCAAAATACTTGAAAGTCTCTCATGAGAGGTTACTGTATAAGCTGGAACATGTTGGGACTACTTGAAAGATTCTAAGTTGCATTGATGGGTGGCTGCAGGGCAGAGGATTGTGATTAATGGTCTTCAGATTGGTGTAATGTCAGTGGTGTGGTCCCCAAGGATTGATTCTTGGACCATTGTTGTTTCTGATTTTCATATACAACATTGATGTTAATTTTGTTGCCTGCAGATTTTAAGTGGGAAGAATCCCACTTAAAATCTGCAGGCAACAAAAATTGGTAGAATCTTTAAAGATTAGTGCCAAGCAGCACTCCTTCAGGATGACTTGAACAGAATTCAAAAACAGTCAGAAAAGTGTTTTAATAGTAATAGAGGCATGTGATGCAAAAAAGCAAGCATATGAGCTTATGTAGCATCAGCCAAAAAAATAAAAAATGCACACACCCATTCTCTCTAGTTTGTCCAGTTCTTCCTTGAATTTATTTAAGCTATCAACTTCCACAACGACAGATGGAAGTTAATTTCCGCATATCTATTCTACAACTGTCTTTCCTCAATTTGAATTTAAGCCCCCTTCAGTCGGTAATCTGAACAAGTGGAAGAATCCCACTTGTTCAGATTGCTAAACGTGCTAAACCCAATCAAGGCCTTATAACACCTCAATCAGATCACCTCGCAGGTGCCTAGTCTCCAGCTGCTGAATTCTACAGAACTTAAGCCTCTCTTGGTAAGAGGATCCCTTTATTCCCCTCAACCTTGCTGCCCTTCTCTGTACACGCTCAAGCAAATCTACATCCTTCCTAAAATGAGGACTCCAGACCTGTACACAGTACTCAAGGCGTGGCCTGACCATTGCCTTATACAAAGGGATAATCATCTTTTCCCTGCTAGCAAAATTCCTGCATATCATTGACAAAACCTAACGACCTGCTCTTGCAGCCTGTCTGCATTGCTCAGAAAAATTCATATCTGACTGCACAATTACCCCCACATCTTTTTCGTTTTCTACCACCCTAAGCATAGTACTACTACACAGTTGGTATGTTCCTCTGGGGTTACTTCTACCCATATGCAGTACTTTGCATTTGTCAATGTTTAATTTCAGTTGTCACTTCTCAGCCCATCTGCCAAAATTTTCTAGATCCTGTTGCAGTAGCACATTACCATTACTGTCATTAACAACCCTGCCAACTTTTGTATCATCTGCAAACTTCGACACTAAGCCTGATATACCTTCATCAATATCACTGACAAACATACAAAACAACAGTGGGCCCAACACTGAACCCTGTGGGACTCCAATAATAATATTAGTCCATGAAGAGCAGTGTCCACTGATTACCACCCTCTGTCTTCTCCCATTCAACCACCCTTTTATCCATTGTAGCAACTTACTCTTAATATCATTCTGCTCTAATTTGTACAGTAGTCTTCCATGCACAACAGTGTCAAAGGCTTTTCTGAAATCCAAGTATATGATATCAAAATTATTTTTTGCATCAAGTTCCTTTATAACCACATCATAGTATGTTGTCTAGATGATCCTACAATGCATCTTTAACCAGTGACTCCACTATTTTACCTGGAACAGAAGTTAAACTAACTGGTCTGTAATTACTTGTGACACCCTTTGTGAAATGGGGATACATTTGCACATCTTCAGTCCGTGGAGAATTCCCCTGATTCCAAGGGTACTCTAATAAAGGTAAAAAAAGGTATAAAGTGCCGCCGTTACCAACCCACTTCAGGATGGAAGCCTCCTCAACAATTCATGCTGAGGGAAATGGACCATAATCTGCCACGCTGGTCCAGTGCGGGTTGGCAGATCGACCATATTCAGCAGTCAGGGGCTTGAAACCGGGTCTACTCAAAGAGCGTGTGCTACTGCACTCCCCTCCTGACCACTTGGCTACGGTGTTCTCATAATTATGGCTAAAGGCAACAAAATAATGTAAGATCTTACAATTAGGGGAAAAGCAACCCTAAAATAAATTATACACTTGGTGGAGTTGAATTAAACACAGTAGAGGAAGAAAGGGATCTGGACATTATGATACAAACAGATATGAAGTTTTCTGAGCAGTGTAAACATGGAGCCAGGAAAGCCTGTGGCATCCTGTTGATGATTTATCGAACATTATCCTATACAGATTGGTAGGTAAGTCATAATTCCACTGAATAAAATTTGTAAGACCAAATTTAGAATACTGTGTTTAGGTACAGGGACCTCAACTGAAAAAAGACACTGGGCTTCTTGAAAGGGTTCAAATATGGAAAATCCGCATGGTGAGATTGGCAAATGGTTGGCCATACATGGAAAATACTGATTATGTGGGCTTGGCAACCAGGCACCTCAGAAATGACCTGATTGAGGTTTATATAGTTCTGAGAGGGGTTCTTAATATGAAGGAAGGCGGAATTTTCATTTTATGAAGAATGCCAGAACTAGGAGGCATAAACTGAAATTATAGGGAAAGAGGTTATTTAACTTGTAGGACATTTTCTTTTAGCCAGAAAGTCACTGACTGCTGGCACAAGTTACCTTCACAGGTAGTTGAGGAGGGAAGCACATAATTTGTATTTTCTTATCTACTTTTTTTTTTTTTTTTTTGCCGCTGCAGCACAGTCTATGGCTTCCTTGCACTATATGATGATTACTACTTATATCATCGTCTACATGTATTTCAAGGAGTTCATTTTGGCTAATTGTATCCAGTGTCCATACTTAGTGGGTATAACTGTTTCATTTCAATTGGGATCTGACTGATGTGATTTCACTACTACTTGGAAGTGAAAAGGGTTATCAGACGGAATTGTGAGGGATGTATTATTACTTTTGCCTATTATACTTGGTTAAAATTGATGCTAGGTCAAGATTACAAGTCCATTTCACAACTGATATAACTGGGAGGCTGTCACTTCTGTTCTGATTGATACTAACTGCTAACTTTTAAAAGTGATAGCATATATTCATTGTGGCATACTTAATAAGTTACTTTACTTTCTGTTTTATATATATATATATTTTATTATTTTAATGTAGACCCCAAACACGAGAGGTATTAGAACCTATAGTACTTAGTACCGCGCTTGGGTTGGAGGGTGGGAAGACGAAAGAAGATATTTGTTGACATTGGACTTGAACTATTGTAGACTAATTTTCAGGAAATATGT
This sequence comes from Mastigoproctus giganteus, assembly GCF_048544385.1. NCBI lineage: Eukaryota > Metazoa > Arthropoda > Arachnida > Uropygi > Thelyphonidae > Mastigoproctus > Mastigoproctus giganteus. The sequence continues at coordinate 132,346,108 of NC_143585.1, read as the reverse complement.
TTGAAGGAAGGTTGTTCCAGAAAACGGCAGTTGAATGAATAAACAAGGAAGATGAAAAGTTGGTTCTGTGAGTTTGAAGTTGGACAGTAAATGGATGTTGGCTGGGGCAGCACGTGTTCGGACGGTTTTGAAAGAGAGAGTGGAAATTATAGAAGCCAATTCAGAAGAACAGTGCCCATAGAAATATCTGTAGAAGAGGCATGCAGCAGCAGAAACAGTACATCTATGAGACAGCGAGTGGAGAGACACTGTTAGAGAAGAATCATTAATTAACCTAACTGTCCTCTTCTGAATGGAATAAAGAAGCCCGAGAGAGGTTTTGGGGGCACCACCCTAGATGTGGGAACAATATTCCATGGTAGGATGGGTTTGCAATTTGTACAGAGTGAACAGCTGTTTGGAAGAAAAGTAACGCCAAGAGGGAAAGAGAAAACCAAGTTTTTTAGATGAAGAGGAAGCAAAATTTGTCATGTGCTTGTGCCAAGAGAGATTAGAAGTCAGGGTAATCCCCAAAAGAGATATATCATTTTACCTAGAAATCAGAGTGTCACCAAAGATAAGCATAAGAATCCTTTTTGCGAGATATAAGACAAGGCTGAATTTTAGAAGGACTGAAATCAACTAAGTTATCTTTGCCCTACTGGAGAATTACGTGAAGATCGGCATTTAAGGAATTGGTAGCAGATTTTCGAGAAGTTGAAGCTGATTGAGCAGGGCAATATTTCTCAAAATGGAAAGTGGAATGCAATGTGCCATCATTGGCAAAACTATGGATAGGATTTCCAGTCAATGGAAGAAGGTCATTAATATACAAGAGGAAAAGAGTGGGGGAAAGAACTGAACCTTGGGGGACACCGGCATTAGTGGAGAAGTTAGAAGACAGAGAGCCATCTACCATCCCTCAGTGAGTGATCATCAGAGAGAAAACTGGATAACCAATTACAAAAAACAGTTGGCAAACCATAAGATGGAAGCTTGTTCAGAAGACCTTTATGACCAACGATCGAAAGCCTTTGAGATGTCTAGAGCAGCTACTTGTGTTTCACAGAACTTTTCCATTGAATTAGTCCATAAATGAGTAACATAAGTCAGAATATCACCAGTGGATAGACACTGACAGAATCCATACTGGCGATCGTTGATCAGACGGAAGGTTTCTAGGTAGTTTAAGAGTTGGCGGTTAATTGATTTCTCCATTACTTTAGAAAGAGTAGAAGTAATTGCAATGGGACGATAATTGGATGGGAGGGATTTGTCATCCTTTTTAGGAACTGGCAGGATATGAGCATTCCAAGCAGAATGAAAAATACCTTTGGAATAAGAAAGTGAAAAAAGGGGGCAAAGAACAGGAGTGAGTTCTGCAGCACAGGTTTTGAGAAATACCATCAGGATCTGGAGCTTTCTTAGCATCAAGATTCGTCAATATCCTTCTGATATCCTTTTGATGGAAGACCACAGGAGGCATTGAAAGGAGTGTATTGGGAATGGTGGGAGGTGTTTTACCAAGATCATTAATACATGAGCTGGAAGAAAAATGGGATGCTAGCAGGTCAGCTTTATCCTTGGCTGAAGTGACAACAGAACCATCTGGTATGGTCAGAGGTGGGAGTAGAGATGGGCAAAAGTTGTGGCCAATAGCTCTGGCAAGAGACCAGAATGCTCCGCTACCATTAGGGCAAGAATCAAGTTTTCTATTCTTAGCCTGTTCAAACTCTAGTTTAGACTGATTAATAACTGCTTTACAATTGTTGCGAGCTTTGGTGTAGGCAGAAAATGAAACTGAAGAATTAGAAACTAGCCAATTACGATATGCAACGTTCTTCTCTTGAAAGGCCTTAGCACATTTATTGGAAAACCAAGGTTTAGATAGGAGGAAGAGATTTTAAAGTGGAGTGTGGGATAAAGGATTCCATTCCTGCATGAATAATTTCACTGACATGATTTGAGCAAACGTTGACATCAGTTTAAACAGTAATCCGACCAAGGAAAAGAAGAAAAGAAATCTCACAGGTCATTCCATTTTGCATTCTTGTAATGCCAAACAATACGAGGTTGGGAATAGCAATGAGATAAAGGCTCCATTGGAGAAGAGACAATCACCAAGTTGTGATCTGAGGTGCCTAAAGGACCGCTCACTTCGATCGTGTACTTAGAAGGGTTGTTTGCGAGAAAAAGATCAAGGGTGTTGGCTGTATGGTTAGGATTCTTGTAGGTAAATGAACAATCTGTGGAAGGTCATTAGTAATTGCAAAAGCCTCAGCATCTCGACAAGCTGGTTCGGTGTGACTAGAAAACGGAAGCCAGCTGGAGTTGTGAACTTACTTCTTCAAGGGTTTGGGATAAATGCACACTCTGAAATTTAAGTAAAAGAGGGCTTTGCTTATTGCTGTTCTTGTGCAAAGGGAGACAGAGAGGGTCATAATCTGTTTTATAGCTATCACTATGCTGTGTGTGTGTGTGTGTGTGTGTGTGTGTGTGTGTGTGTGTGTGTGTGTGTGTGTGTGTGTGTGTGAGTGAGTGAGTGAGTGAGTGAGTGAGAGAGAGAGAGAGAGAGAGAGAGAGAGAGAGAGAGAGAGAGAGAGAGAGAGAGAGAGAGAGAGAGAGAGAGAGAGAGAGAGAGAGATTTATCTCCATTTTGTTCCTTTTAACCCCAGGAGAGGGCTTTCTTCTGTCAGGTTTCCAGCTCCACCACAAGTAGTGCCTGGTGTAGCCAAGCAAGATTAATAAGGATCCGTGATTAAACACAAAAAAAAAAAAAAAAAAAATTCCTTTCTCACTCTCTTCAAATATTTTTTGAAAGAAGAGCTGTTCTCAAATAAGAAGAGTTAATGAATGGTGGAAGGTAAAAGAACCAGTGTAATTTTTATGGAAAATCATCATCAAAGCATAGATATTACTCAATCACAAATCACTTGGGCACCAAGACCCCATAAAAATAATAGATAATGCTGTATCATAAGGTAGCTCAATGATGCAACTACATGTTCTTTGATATAGTGCCATTTCTCTCCTTTAAAATAACTAGGTCTGTTCACTGCTTACTACTCTTCAAATATCCCTGGTATACCTAGCCTTCCGTTCTCATTATGCCTCAATGTAAAAATGAATTTAGGTGACACGATTCAAAATATCACACAAAATAGGTATAAAAGTGCATGTAATGTCAGTAGGATTAATTTCTGAGAAAGTTATTTTTAAAAGGAAAGAACTCCACAATATACTATTTTTAACCCTGTTAACAACTCTTGATTTAATTAACAACGGCTTACATTAATAACAACTATAATAAAATTTTAGATAAAAATGAAGACAAAACTATAACAATAACTAAAGCTGAAAACTTCCAAAAATTTAATCACCTTTAACCACATAAAATTATATTATGATTCAACTAACATGATCTGTACTAGACGTACAGTATATACCAAAATTCATGCACCATAATAAATCATAGTGCACAAATCTTTGCATCTACGATTTTCTGGAGTTCTGCAATTGTTGTTGTACAATCTTGACATGCAAATGTTGGAATTTGTTGTCTGTGAAAAGTAAGAGTCCATCCAAATTCCATAGTTTATAAATGTTATGGAGTGCAATAGATACTACCGTGACTAGGTCCCATTACTGTGACAGCTCCCTTAAGGATGCATGTGGACTTCTTACAATTAGACCAAGAACAGCTACTGTTTTCTTCATTAGTAGCACTTTTTTAGTCTACTATCACAGGGATGGTTGCAGATACTTCCAGAAACCTTGAAATGTTCAATTAATTAATTAATTTTTCAGATTAAGTTAACTGGTAACTACAGGTGGAAAAACAATCATGCAACTGCCATTAGATTAATTGAACATTTGCCTGAACCTCTCTGAATATAAATATCATGGCAACTCTCCTCCATTGTTAGTTTTCCTTCCATTTTAAAATTAAGCCTGCAACCAGTAAAAATGACAACTAAAAGCATTTTAGTATTTTCCTAATTGGTGAGCAATTTTTGAGATGCTCTTTACAATAGCAACAAAAATTTAAAACGAGAACATGTAATTTAAAAGCAAACAGTAGTGCAGAAAAATGCTTACATTTGATGATCCAACATCTAGCTTGTCTAATATGCTGTTAAGACCATCCACAGATATTTTTCCTTATATTAAAAAAAATAATAATAATTAGTTTGTTTTTTTTTTTTGTAGAATTAAAGCAATTCTTAACTGAAACTACTAGGAGTCAGTAAGTCACAAATAAATGGAAATGCATAAGTACTAAATGAACAATTTGAATTTTTTAAACAATAGATTTTAGAATATTCTACAGTGGTATCCAAATATTCATCAGTGCAACAGCAGCATCCTTCCAAAAATTAATCACCTTCTTCAACTACATAAAATTATATCATAATTCAATTAATATGCTTCACACCAATAGAGAATTAAGGTTGTGCTATCAGCATGGATGGTCAGTTATGGTGGTGTTCTTTTTCATCTTCTGCATATTCAAAAGCATGGAGATACTGCAAATGCTGCGTTGTATGTATACTCTGAATGAACCTAAGCACTTAATTTTCAGAAAGAGCACAAGATATTAAGATGTCTTCTCTACTGCGCTGACATCACCCCCGGCAATTTCAATTTGTTTGGTCTACTTAGAACAACAGCTTCATATCAAAGGCTTTTTTGCAGGAGGCTAAACTTTACTGATTATGATATTCATTTACACAGTGGACTTTCAGAGTTTAATAAAGCGATGGACCATATATAATTATTTTTGGTGGTTATGCCTCATAGTTGCTTCCTCCCTCTCCCTCCCATTACTTAGTGACTTACTGAGTCCTATTTCAAGTGTTATTTATCATCAAAAATTACAAAAATTTACTCAAAGAGCTAACTACCGTCAGGGGTAAAGGAAAGGGTTTTTGCTTCCGTAAAGGGGAGTACAGTGGTCTCAGACAGTTTTTAAATTCTGTACGGTGGGATCAACTGACGATGTTACAAACAGTAAATTCTAAGTGGGAAGCATTCAAGGAATTAATCGTGGAAGCTACTAGACTTTTCATACCGATGAAGAAATATTGTTCAAGGTTTAGGCCTAAATGGTTATCAAATGAACTAATGAGACTCGTGACAGAAGAAAAATGCATGGGATGCATATAAATTATCAGGCGACGCAGAAGCCTGTAGCAGATATAAGCTAGTCTGTAATCAGGTCACAAAGGAGGTTCAGCAGGCAAAGGCGGATTACGAGAAATCTTTGGCAAAAGATGCTAAGAAAAACAGCAAGGATTTCTTTACTTATATAAAATCTAAAAGGAAGGGGATGAATATGATTGGTCCACTTGACATCGATGGTTCGACTGTTGATGATCCTGCTCAGATAGCAAACAAACTGAATGAGTATTTTGCATCTACATTCACACGTGAGGAATTATTACAGTTTGAAAATGGAAGAAGGTTATCAAATTGTAGCAGTGTGCTTAATGATTTTGTAATAACTGAGAGCAAAGTGGAGGAGAAATTGTTGAAGTTAAACATAAGAAAGGCACCTGGGGTGGATGGGATCTATCCAGTTATATTAAAGGAGGCGGCAAAGCAACTAAGCAAACCCTTAGCCATAATTATGAGAGCATCCTTGGATTCAGGGGAGGTTCCCACGGACTGGAGATGTGCAAATGTATCCCCAATTCACAAAGGAGGTTCGAAGGGTGACACGAGTAATTACAGACCAGTTAGTTTAACTTCTGTTCCGGGTAAAATAATGGAGTCACTGGTTAAAGATGCATTGCAGGATCATCTAGACAAGACTGCAGCAATAATTCAGACACAGCATGGGTTTGTTAAGGGAAAGTCTTGTCTGACAAATTTGATTGGTTATTATGATGTGGTCACAAAGGAACTGGATGCAAAAAATAATTTTGATATCATATACTTGGATTTCAGGAAAGCTTTTGACACTGTTGCGCATGGAAGACTACTGTACAAATTGGAGCAGAATGGTATTAAGGGTAAGTTGCTACAATGGATAAAAGGATGGTTAAGTGGGAGAAGACAGAGGGTGGTAATCAATGGGTGCTGCTCTTCGTGGACTAATGTTATTAGTGGAGTCCCACAGGGTTCGGTGTTGGGTCCACTGTTGTTTTGTATATTTATCAATGATATTGATGAAGGTATATCAGGCTTAATGTCGAAGTTTGCAGATGACACGAAGGTTGGCAGGGTTGTTAATGACAGTAATGGCAGTGTGCTACTGCAACAGGATCTAGATAATTTGGGCAGATGGGCTAAGAAGTGGCAACTGAAGTTTAACCTTGACAAATGCAAAGTACTGCATATGGGTAGAAGTAACCCCAGAGAAACGTACCAACTGTGTGGTACTACACTTAAGGTGGTAGAAAATGAAAAAGACCTGGGAGTAATTGTGCAGTCAGATATGAAGTTTTCTGGGCAATGTAGACAGGCTGCTAGGGCAGGTCATGGGGTTTTGTCAATGATATATAGGAATTTTGCTAGCAGGGAAAAGGAGGTGATTGTCCCTCTGTATAAGGCAATGGTCAGGCCACGCCTTGAGTACTGCGTACAGGTCTGGAGGCCTCACTTTAGGAAGGATGTAGATTTGCTTGAGCGTGTACAGAGAAGAGCAACACGATTGGTGAGGGGAATGAAGGGATCCTCTTACCAAGAGAGGCTTAAGTTCTGCAAATTGCAGTGGCTGGAGACTAGGCACCTGCGCGGTGATCTGATTGAGGTCTATAAGGCCTTGAATGGGTTGAGCACGCTGAATTCTGATGGGATCCTCCCACTTGTTCAGAATACGAACCTACGGGGACATAAGTTCAAATTAAGAAAGGATAGATGTAGAATAGATGTGCGGAAATTTGCCTTTAGCCAGCGGGTGGTTAATTGCTGGAACAAACTTCCATCTGTCGTTGTGGAAGTTGATAGGTTAAATAAATTTAAGGAGGAACTGGACAGGCAATTGGAGGGTATGGTGTGATTTTTTTATTTTTTTTATTTATTTTTTTTTTTTGGCTGATGCTGCATAAGCTCCTACACTTGCTTTCTTGCATCAAGTGCCACTACTACTACTACTACTACTACTACTACTATCAGTATAAAATAATACCTTGCTACTTCAAAAGTATTAATTTACCCTTTTATGGGCTCACAGATGCTAATGTACACTTTGTTCATTAACAATCATCAATACAGACTCTACCAGAAACCACAAATTCAAATTTTGAGAATCCCTAATGAGAAACTAAGTACAGAGAAGTGGCAGTACTTCCAAAATGTTATGAGCATGTTCACATATCAATGCTGCCAAAAAAAAAAGTATAAATTATTTGAGCTCTGTGTAGCAAATTTCTATAAATTTCCTCAACATATTTCATTCTATGTTAGATTTATCATGCATATCCAATTTTGAGCATAGTGCTCAAAACTGCATTGGAATTTTATTACAGTTAATAATATTTCAAAAATTTCTAAAATATTAAGGTGATCATTGCCAATTACAAATTTTAACATATTTGTAATTAATCATATGTCAGAACCAATTAAAACTGTGGTACAATGTTTCTATATGTTGGATAAATTTTTTACAAAAAAAAATTTAATCCTGCTTTTGTTGCCAACTAACAACATTCTGATTTTTAATATTTTTCTCAGTGCACCCTCTGGTTTGCTCTCTGCTGAGGTCTTGTGAATCTATAGTAACAACCATTCTTGACTTCTATTTGGGGCCTGTTTGAATCACACAATTTTTAACTTCCCTCCTTTTGTTCCTATATAAAGCAAGAATCTGAATAAAGATCTTTGCCTCATATAGGTACTAACAGAAAAATTTACTTCTAGCCCCTGCACACATGCATAAAGCAGATCATGTCACAAATTTTCAGATGGTTTTTTGCTGAATATTATATCCATACATGTGTATTTACATGTTGAAAATCCATGAGAAAAACTACTGCATCCCACACAAAATCAACTGGCTGTGACAGAAAATGCCTAAGAATTCCTCAGAGACATTTTTGATGCAATCTCCAATAGCATTTTACTCATAAGTCTACAATCAAGTGATAAGTGACAAATCCATAGCACTATCAAAAATAATGAATAAAGATGTGAGATGAAGTTTTCAGCAATTTTTCCCATGCAGAGTGCTGAATATTTGAAAGAGAAAACGTGTGATAAAAATTTCCCAAATGGTATGCAGAAGTCATCACCTGATTAAGAATCATACATAGTGAAAAAAATCAAACTAAAAGAAGAGATCAAAAAGCACAAAGAATGCTTAAGAATTATTTTGGGGGACGGGGGTTGGTTCTGGTATACACAAAATCAGATCAAGATGATTTTGTTATACCATACTAAAAAAGGTACTTACATATACAGTGGATTCCGGTTATTTGGGGCAGCCGTTTATTTGGGGTAAATCTTTAAAAACAGAAACCAATTGAGAAAATAGCCAGGGTTTACTTCGCTTAATTGGGACAGCATGCCGTTTAATCGGGGCAGGAGACCATAGCACTGGAGATTACCCTACGATTGTCTCCGACGGTACCACGTGGTTCGGTCGAAATTCTGGAGGTCACAACCATAAAACAATAATTAGCAGTCACCTGTTTATTCGGCTTTTCTGTTAGTGAAATCTATCCTAAACGGACAGTAAACTCGATCTTACTGAATTTGCAATAATGCCGACAGTTGGAATTCTGTGGGTTATTATGGTGAAATGTGTTTACACTTCCATGAAATCTTCAATCATATAAAAAAATTAATTTTCAGATCTTCTCTTCATTCGTTTTTTTTTTTTTTTTTTTTTTTTTTTTTTGATTTGGTAGTTGTTGGTGCATCGGCTTCTGTGGCCATATTGCACCTCCCAAGGTTTTTGCAGTACTTTGATCCAAGCCCGAGGCGGGAATCGAACCCGCGACCTTTGGGTTGCCGGGAAGGTACTTTACCCACTCGGCTAGCCCGGTCGGCTCTTCATTCGTATTTTTAAAGCTTTGTAACTCGTTACTCGGTTCTCACTTGCACGTATTCTGTTACTTGCAATTTGTGTGTGACACGTATTCTGTTACTTGCAATTTGTGTGTGACGTGTTGTTTGTTATTGATTGCTTATCTTTTTTACTGTTTTAAATTTTAACCCCCACCCACAAATGTCAGTGAACAGAAATGTCAACTGGTTCGTATGTACATATTACATACGTATTAATTATTCCGATTATCACGTATTTTTTTTAATTGGCAAGGTAATAAAGGGTAAATTCCTGCTTAATATATCTTATCCACAGGCTATAAAAGCCTGAAAAGGAGGAATATTATCCACAGGCTATAAAAGCCTGTGGATAATATTCCTCCTATTTTCGCTAATTAGAATCGCTGTTTAACAGAATTAAAATTCAATTCACAAACGTGATCACAATGACCAGCGCTTACTACACATTGTATAGTGAACAGTACTTTACTATGGTGAGTTTGTCGTAACATGATTTGATTGTACTAATTGTAAATGGGGGTGGGTTACATTGTATTTTTTAACTATTTACGTGAAATTTCGGATAATTGGGGCAGCTGCTTAATCGGGCCAAAATGCACTAGTCCCGATCTGTCCCAAATAACCGGAATGGACTGTATTACTGGTTTTATAGAAAAGCTCAAGTATTTTGCATTAAAAATACTCCCCCTTCTTTGACTAACATAAGCTTTTCTTTTTATACCATGATTCAATAAACACATTTTTTGACCACTGTAGAAATCTAACAATACCTGTAGTCATTGCCAATATTTTTATGCGAAGTGTGCTTTCCTCTTCTATAATAATATCTGGATAGTTTTATTGTTTTTTTATGCAACTTTATACAAAAATAAAGTTGCATGAAATAAACTACTGCAGCCTTAAATAAAAATATTACTAGGATATGTGTATTATTGCCCACAAGCTAAACATGTTGAACAAAGGCAAAGTTTAACATGTGTAAGCAATGGCAGCATTTCTTAACCTGGGATCTGTGAATTTCAGAGCTGTGCTAATTTCTAAAGAAAAAATTGTCTGAAACTTAAACACTTTAACACTTTTTTAAATTCATTTGAAATTTTAAACAATATCAATAAGCTTGGAGATACCTAAATACTACTGATTTATTCCCTTAGTAAACCAAAATACTGATTTATTAAGGGAGTATATCAATATCTTGCAGTAGCAACTTTGGAAATAAATTTTAACCTATTTATGTAAACAAAGCATATCACTAAATCTTGTTATTTGCACTTTAAAATGGATCTAAGGTAAAATACAAGACGTCTTTTTTTTTACGTTTTTTTGTATCCTTTTCTTCTTCCGCTATGATGAGTCTACCATCAGGTGCTGTCTTGAATGGCAGGGGTCCCTTAGTGGTACTAGTATTATTGGGTTTAGTTGCTAAAAGAAAAGAAAAAGTATCCACATTACATTAAAGTGGCAAGTGATATGCACTTTTTGTTTTATAGAAAATGAAACAATACCAAATTCAATTACAAATGTTACCCTTGCATAATGAATGCAACTACAGAACAGTTTTTTCTTTCTCTTCTTCTCCACCTGCATTGTTTTTCACCTCTCCAGCTGTTTCAAGAGTTTAACATTATGTGGAACAGTTATTAAATTTGTAAGTCACAGGTATTTTTAATTTCCCTGATAATCTGAGTGATTACTAATTGCCAAAAATAACTGAGCACCTCTAGAATTAGAGGTGCCCACATCAGGAAAATACAGTGGATAAGTCAAAGAATTGAGCTTAGTAGCTTACACTGGGAATCATAAAAGGATGCTATATTAGCAATCAATGTTTATACCATTGCAGCAAAACTGCAATAGTACAAAAATTGATTTTACTAGATGGTGGCTGACAATCACAAATGGAAACACCATTCTGCTACTATGGCTGGGAAAGGTTCAGGCAGACTACAGAAATTTATGAAAGAGAGTGCAGGGTGCTCAGAGGACTGATACATGGCTCATGTAAGTTCCTATCAAATATTGTCAACCAAGAGTTCAGGGTGATTACTGGAAATGATATTAGTACAAATGCAAAACAACAATATCTAGAGAACTGTATAGTATTCAAAATTTAAAGAAGAGCTGCAGCACCTAAACTGATCATTACACTAAGAATTGCATAAAGCATAGCTGCTGTTTGACTTTCAAAAATCTGGAAATTAGGTATTTTTGTAGATAGGAGCAAAACAGGAGATTTTTTGGAAAAGGCAATTTTTCAGATTCCAAATTGCACTAGAAATTAAATTCCACTGGCAAAATGCACACTTTATATTAAAATACAGTCACAGGATTATTTATCAGCATAGTCTGCTTTTAAGCACTAGTTTACCTGGCATATTTCTGTCTGTAAATTTCTGTCTGGATTGTCTGTTAGAAGTCACCTGATTATGATTGCTTCAAGATACTGTGGCAGACTTTGCACAATTTTAGCTAAAAAAAAAAAAAAAAAAAAAAAAGGGACTATTGTTCAGAGTTGGCTGTCAAGAGCATTTCCAAAACTATTCAACAAAGAGAAGATGTGAATTCATTTTTTATTTTACTAGGTTGAATATCTCTGACATTCAGCATTTCTATGAGGAATTATTAAAAATTTCAAGAATGCCTAAGGATAACTTATTATATTTCATTTTTATTTGGTTAGTTCCCCGACCAAAGCCCACTGCATATCAATTCTTTATTCTTTCAATATAGCATCTGGTGGGTTCTTACAATGAAACTTATAGAACAGATCTTCAAAATCTGTTTCTTTACCTTCAATAATATTGAAAAGTAGTGGATTTTTTTTTTAAATTTGATTAATTTCAATTTGGTTCAAAAAAAAACTTTTTCTGAATAACATTATTTGATGGCAAATTGATTATTTTAAAATTAAAGTTAAATAATATTTAACCTTTAATGCTTCCAAAACCCCAGTCGGGCAACTGGCTATCTATGAATTGTGTTTTTAACTAGCAGACTTTTGACTACCATAAAGAAACATGCTTTAGTCTTAGGAACTTATGACAGAAAGTAAAACTAAGTCCACAATTTACCAAATTTATTCTTAAAGTCATATATAGCTTTAGCTATGAATGTATTAAACATTTGAAGTTTAATTAAAAATGTTTAGTTTGCAACACTTCATTGGCTCATATCAGTGTAGAAATCATATTAACAGTACAATGTATAAACTTGCACTAATGCTCTTTCTCTTTGTTTCAGCCATATGTAACAAACCTTACAGTAATGTTTTATGGCATCAACCTGTTTTAACATTCAACACACATCATCTTTGCACTTGTGTCTCATTGGTCTTTTGTAATTATGATTTACAAGGAATACATCCTTTACTAACTTAGTGAGAGGGCGGGAAGAACAGTGGTTTCAGCTCATATTTCTATTCTATCAGAACACATATTAGATGTAAACACAATTTACTTTCTTTGAAAATAAATCTGTAATTATATTGGTTTTTAATAAACTTTAATTTCTTTCATTAATCTTTCTTTCTAAATTGAAAGTGGGTCTTAACCTTGGGCCATACCATGCAAATTGCACTAGAAATTAAAACCTGCAGAATAAAGCCCCCCCCCCCCTTCTTTCTGTTTTATAACTTTCAGACACGCTGTGTGCAGCTTCCGGGTCGGAAGTTGCACACAGTGTTGTCTCAGGTCAAAGACCCCATTCCTGGGGATACCAGTAGTGGGGTCGTATATGAGATCGAATGCCCGGACTGTGGGGAATGTTATGTGGGTGAGACAGGACGGCGACTAAAAGACCGTCTGGGGGAGCACATGCGAGCTATACAGACCGCAGAGTTCAATAAGTCCGCCATTGCTCAGCATTATTGGGAGAAACATCATCAGGTCTCCCCGGTGAATGCTGTCATCCTTGACCGGGCGCATAGGTTCTGGGACCGTAAGTGGCTAGAGAGTTTGTGGATAGGCTCGTCTGAGAACAATAATATGAATAGGGACAGGGGTGTTCGATTTCACCCCCTACTAGAAGCTGTGGTCCTGGCAAAAGACGAGCGTTTTATATTTCCATGCTCCCGAGCCGCTTCCGGTTCTGGATCATATGGAAGAAGTATTGAGTATGCGCCTGGTCAACCACGTGTGCCGTGAGCCTGTTACTTAAGGATGTGTTGATTTAACATCATTGTTGTTGAGAAAGGAGGCGGAAGCCTCCGAAAGCTTCAGTCAATGTTTTATCGCTTTTAGCTTTATTGTATTTTAAATATTTTATTTATTTTATTGTATATTAAAGTTTCATCGTATACATTTATTTTGTAAATTTTGCATATATCATCTTACAGTGTAATATCGTTTGGTTCATTTTAGTTTCTGGTATTAAACCATTTTAATTAAACGGTTGGTGTATTTGTTTTAAATTCTGGAGATGCATGTGTGGGTTTGCTGCCAGTGTTTGTCAAGCTTCAAGATAGTTGATTCCAAGATAGGGTGTAGTCTCGTGCCCTTGCTGCGATTCAAGGTTCTTAAATTGCATGATATGTTTAACGATTCTAGCCAAAGGCAGTGGTGGAAGTACCGGGATTGGTCGATCGCTTCGTAATTGCATTTAGGGTTAAGGTCATGGTGGATCAACCAGAAATGTTCTGCGATTGCAGAGTGGTCAGTGTCTCCCCTATGTAGCAATCGCCACAATCTTTGCAAATTATGTAGTATACCACTTAGGAAGTGTTTTTGCTGCATGGTATAGACATTGCAAAAAAAAGTAGTTACCAATTTTTTCTAAAGAAGGCTCAAAGATATATTGCAATAACATTCCTGCAGTTATGAACTTTTTTGGAATTTTCTACCAACTAACAGAGTGGAGGCTATTTACTGATTCATGCAAAGCTTTAAAGAAGTTCTCCTTCATAATGGAAAAAAGTATGCATCCATTCCCATAGTCCATTCTGCACACTTATACGAAATCGCAGTAGCTGGAGACTATGCACCTGCGAGGTGATCTGATTGAGGTGTATAAGGCCTTGAATGGGTTGAGCATGCTGAATTCTGATGGAATTCTTCCGCCTGCTCAGATTACGAACCTGAGAGGACATAAATTTAAATTGAGGAAAGACAGTTGTAGAATGGAAATGCAAAAATTTGCCTTTAGACAGCGGGCGGTTAATTGCTGGAACAAACTTCCATCTGTAGTTGTGGAAGTTGATAGCTTAAATAAATTCAAAGAGGGGAATGGTTGTGAGAAACTGGTTTTTTTTTTTTTTTTTTTTTTTTTTGGCTACTGCTACATACACTTGCTTTCTTGCATCACACGCCTTTTTTACTATTACAAAAATGTTAAGCTTCTTTTGGAAAAGTTCAGAACAAGGATCACGGTTGGCTAGTGTGTGCATATTTTATAGTTATTATTGCTACTTGGCCAACAACTTGGTCACACGAAAATGCCATGTTTTCTGTGCAAGTGGATGAGTCAAGCAAAACATTGAGAAAGGAAAGTGTGGCCACCAAAAGTCTCTGACACTAGGTTTAAAGAATATTAAATACAAACCACCAACACAAAGCACTGTTACCATCTGTGCAAATAAAGCTAGGTTTAATGAAAACCAATTCATCCAATCCTTCAATAAAGAAGGAAATTGTTTCAAGTTTGTCTGCAGTGTCTTCCATTATTAACAATGGAAAAAAAAAACAAAAAAAAAAAAAAAAAAAAAAAAAAACCAAAGCAGAAATTTTTGGTGGACCTCAAATTTGCAAATTGCTGCTAGTTTCTGTATTTGAACAATCCAAGAACCAAACTGAAAGATTTGTACTGGCTTTAAAAATGTAGTACTTGTAAACACCCAGATTATGGGTCATGATTGTGAGTGACATGCTAGAGAAGTTCAGAAAACAAACTAGGCTGCAATATGAGCGTTAAGTTACACTTCTTGCATTCTCATCTCAACTATTTCAAAGAAAATTTAGGTAGTTTAAGTAAAAAGTACGGAAAAAAGATTCAATCAGGATATATTTGATATCCTTCTTTCAGAAATGGAAAAAGGGTACTAAGCAGGATGAAATGTCAACATGATGGCTAACTATTGCTGGATGCTAAAAAGAGGAACAGCCACTAAAACTAGTTGCCTGAGGAAGACAAAAAGGTGCAAGTTTAACAGTCTAATGTTTAAGAAATCCAGCCTGCAGCAGCCTGATGCTTGAGAGGAGAATGTAGCCTTTAATATTTCTGTTATATATATATATTTTTTTATATATAGTCTATTTGTAAAATCTCTAAAATTACATAGTAAACTAGAACTCATGTGATAGAGCAAATTTCAAGAAACTTTTGAAATATCCATTAAAAATGTAGTTCAGATTTCTTAGCAGTAAAAAGGAGAACTTTTTTAAAATGTAGACTGGTGTCATTTGTCTAATCCTTCCTTAAATTTATTCAAATTTCACGCCAGATAGAAGTTTGTTCTAGCAATCAATTACTCTTTGGCTGAAAGCATATATTCTATCCGGCAGCCATCTTTTTTAAATTTATATCCCCTTGTGTGCACATATGCTATCAGAATTTAGTTTGCTCAACCCATTTAGAGTTTCAAAAACAGCTTATCAATTGTTTAGTTGCATTATTTACTGCTGCAAAAGACTGAGATATGGTGGATGTGTAGAGCTTAAATCTGAAGTTGCAATTTTGGACCGAAATGTATGCAAACTTAGCTTAAGCTAAGTTTGCATACATTTCGTAAAAAAAAATTGCAAAAATAAAAAATAATAAAAAAAATAATTTTTTCGTTAAAAAAAAAAATAAATAATTTATAAATAAATTAAAATTAAGATAATAATAATAAAGTATATGGGCAAAATTAACATGGGAACATTCTGTATAATTAGAAAATTTCAGTGAACAACAATTATACATGCAACGAACAGTTGTAATGGGATAAGGAATAGTCATTAGGAAAATATCTAAGGGCAAGACCATATTTCTCAGAAGCACGGTGAACATTTGACTTACTGAGGGGAGGTCAGGTCGAAATTCAGGTAAAGTTCGGATATATAAGGACTGGTTTGGTAGCAAGTAGGGAAGCAGAGTTTCTCGGAGTTAGCAAATTAGGGAAACGGAGTTTTTCAGCGTTAGCAAGCAGTGAGTAAGTTAGTAGTTGAGAGAAGTCATGGTTGGGAGTTGTAGTTAGTTGCAGATATGTAACTAGTAGTACAAAGAGAGTAGATAAATTTATAGTAAGTGGGCTGTTTAGTAGGAATAGGCCACATTAAAGTGAGTTTGGTCAAAGAGAATCTTGGATAATAAAAGGAATCTGATGTGGAAGCTATTAAAGAAAGTGTCGGAAGATCAAGGAGCTGGTCCAAAAACTCAGAGAAATGATGAAAGTTATTCTAAGTACCGTTTCGTATCATTATTCCTAGTCAAGGAAATAATCCAAAAAAAAAAGGGAGAAAGGCATTCTGAAATCCTAACTGTGATAAATTTGATTAGCCTAGGAGGTAGCTGGATAATCAAATTGGATGTCGTAAAGAACTATATATAATTCAATTTAGAATGAGATATAGAATGGACTTGTTGAAATTGTCTATCCCAGTGGGGAAACATCTGTAATATGGAAAAGTTTTCTTGCAATAAATTTTGTATGTATTTAAGTCAGTTTCTATAATTAAACATGCTAAATTTGTCATGTGTATTGTCAATTGTCTCACTAAATTTTCTAGCTAAATAAATAAATTGCCCGGAATTTTGTTATCGCAGTCAGAGGCCCCAGGATAACTTGTAGTTACCAGATAAAATTAATGTAGGTGAAAAAAATTGTGTATAAATAAGTAACTAATTATTTATATATAATAGTACACGGAAGAAGGAGTGTACGCCTACAATTGACATGCCTATTAAGAAAGGAAGTCATACAATTGGCAAAGTTGCCAGCCAGGATAGCTAGAAAACAATAGAGTGAGACAATGATAAAAAGAAGTCGATTAGTATATTTGGAAATGGTTTTATGTATAATGTTGATAATGAAATTTGAAATGATAAGGCTTATGGTTAGTATTGATTTATTGAATAGATATAGTTAACATACGAATTAGATATCGAGATAAAGAAGTGAAAAGCAAAACGGTTAGAAAAAGAGTTGTTAAAAGTAATTGTAAATTGAAATTTTACCATAGTTGCTGGACTTACGAACCAGCTGGCGAGCCAGAAAAATATTTTAAAGTGTGTAGAATAATTAGAATAAAAAAAAAATAATAAAAAAAATGTATAGGAAAACAGAATGCCTGGGGTAAATAGAAGGAACGAAAAAGGGGGCCAGCTCTACTAGAACAACCGTCCACAAGCACCGGAGGTGAAATGGCAGAAGGGCCTCATGCACTATACCGTGGGGAGGGACGAAATTTTAACTTTAAGGGTAGAGACTACTTAAGAGCGTTTAAAGGGGAAAAACAAGAGAATGTGGAAATATTTTTAAATAAATTAGCCCAGATAAAGAGAGCGGATGGTTTAGGGATGAAGAGATTGTAATCTTCGCGGAATTTAAATTGGAAGGCTTTGTTTGTTTTGTTTGGTTTTTTTTTTTTTTTGGTTTTTAGGAGCATTAGCAATTAAGGCCATATTGCTCCGGGATGTGCGGTGGTCATTCCCTGACCTTTCCGATTCCTCCGTATTTGGCGGTGACGGGCTCGAACCCCGGTCTAATCAAGAAGCGTGTACTATGCACTACTGCTCCTTCCCACCTGTCTATGGAGTCGCCTAAATTGGAAGGCACAGTGCTAATTAAATGTCAACAGGAAACCTTGTATGAAAGGGTAAATTCGCTAACAGGTTTTAGTAGAATTATAAAAAAATTGTTTGCAAAGAAAGAATCATTTTTCGCAGCGGTAGGTAAACTAGGGAGGTATACGCAGACGGGGGGGGGGGGGGGGGGAGAATCGGTCGCTGAATTCCTACAGAGATTAAAAGCCATTAGAATGAACACAAAGATTGATGCCACGGAAGAAGGGGCTTTCGAAAAGCTATTAACGGGGCAATTTATAAAAGGGCTAAATGACAAATTCAGAAAAGAAGTTATGCGAAAAAAGCCAGAGACCTTGGAGCAGGCATTTTTATATGCTGAAGAAAAGAAGGTCTAGAATTGAATTTTAAAACCAACACAAAACGAGAAACATACATGATAAATGTAAGCATGGGGAATGAAAAGAGGGAAAGGGGAAGGGAAACACAAAAAGGGGAGTTGTTTGTTTGTTATTGATTTTTAGGAGCATTAGCAACTAAGGCCATATTGCTCCGGGATATGCGGTGGTCATTTCGTGACCTTTCCGCATCCTTCGTATTTGGTGGTGACGGGCTCGAACCCCGGTCTAATCAAGAAGCGTGTGCTACGCACTGCTGCTCCTTCCCACCTGGCTACGGAGGCGCCTACAAAAAGGGGAGGAACAAAGCACTAAAAAAGAAACCCGGATAGCCAAACAAACTGGAGAGAAAAATAGACTGGCTAATAAAACAATTTAGTGAGAGGGAACGGGAGAACCCAAGTGGCTGAAGAGGGATGTAAGGGGGAAGGTGAGGGTGCAGCAACCTACGAAAAGGGGAGGGGGATTTTTTTTTTTTTTTTTTTTTTTTTGGTAGTTGTTAGCGCATCAGCTTCTGTGGCCATAATGCACCTCCCAAGGCTTTTGCAGTACTTTTATCCAAGCCTGAGGCGGGATCCGAAAGGGGGGTGTAACAGGGGTTGTTACATATGCAATAGCCCTAACCATTGGGCCAGATTCTGTCCTAGGAACAAATGGGGAAAACCGGAAGAGAGAGGAGATAGGGCGACAGGGGCCCAACTATAGGCAAGCGGTGCCCACAACACTCGTAGACAGAAACGCGACCATTCCAAAAACATTCCGAGGGGGGGGGAGAGAAGAATGAAATTAATACACTAGAAATGGTTCCCCAGGAAGCCGGATGGGAGGAACCGCCCAAAAATTCAGACAAGGCTATTTATTTTGGTTATTTGGTTTTTTTTTTTAGGAGCATTAGCAACTAAGGCCATATTGCTCCGGGATATGCGGTGGTCATTCCCTGACCTTTCCGCATCCTCCGTATTTGGTGGTGACGGGCTCGAATCCCGGTCTAATCAAGAAGCGTGTGCTACGCACTGCTGTCAGACAAGGCTGCATTAGCAATACCAACATTAAGTTAGTAACCCTAGACAAGACCTAATGTATGTAGGAGGAAAGATAGGCAATTTGCAGGGAAAATATTTAGTAAATACCAGGGCCACGAAGTCAGTCTTAACCTGGGAATATTTCGTAAAATTTAAAAAGTAAGGAAACTTCGGGAATAAAGCCCTGTGGCAGCCACATTTTACAAGGTATAGGGGGAACAGAAATAGTGTCCGATTATGAGGTCCCATTTCTAGTATCACTGCCCCAGTGATACTAGAAATGGGAGGAGCACCCATACTACACAATTTCTTGGTATCCAAGGGGATAAAGGGGAAGAGATATGATGCCATACTAGGGTTAGATTTTTGGTGGTAAGCAGGTTTCTGCATTGATTGCAGCCACGGCACAGTATGGGAAAAAACGCAGGTAGATGACAGGTAAAAAGAAGCGTTAACAGAAGGAGGAATAAAATTAGTGGGTAGCAATAATCTAGAAAATAAAACTCTTATGCAAGGAATACAAGAGTTACTGGAGCTGTATAATCGCATTTTTGCCGAGAAAATAACAGAAGTAGGCATGACTAAGGTAATGGAACATACAGTGGATCTCACCCAACAGCACCCAATTTATACCAGGCAATACTGCATACCGCAGGTGCAGTTAGAAAGACTAGGGCAGGAACTGAAAGACATGGAAGCTAATGGAATAATAGAGAGGTCAACCTCATACTGGAATAGTCCCATATTAGTCGTAAATAAACCAGAAGGTGGGGTAAGAACTCCTGGATAGGTGCCGAGACAGACCGACTACTTTAGATTGAATAGGGGTGATTTCTGTGTCCGAAACTAAAACAAAGATAAGAAAGGGGAAACATTTTAGGGAAGCTATAGAGCTAATAGACATTCTAGAAAATCCCTTAGAAGGAATTTTCTACAGAAAAGGAGGAGGGATTGTAAGCTTAAGCTTATTAAAAAAAAAAAGAAAAAGAAGAAGAAATTTTTTTTATAAATAAATAAATTAAAATTAAGATAATAATAATAATAAAGTATATGGGCGAAATTAACACAAGATCATTCTGTATAATTAGAAAATTTTCAGTGAACAACAATTATACACGCAACGAACAGTTGCAATGGGATAAGGAATAGTCATTAGGAAAATATCTAAGGGCGAGACTATTTCTCAGAAGTATGGTGAACATTCGATTTACTGAGGGGAGGTCAGGTCGAAAATCAGGGAAATTTAGGTAGTTCGGAGAAATAAGGACTGGTTCGGTAGCAAGTAGGGAAGCAGAGTTTCTCGGAGTTAGCAAAATAGGGAAACAGAGTTTTTCAGAGTTAGCAAGAAGCGAGTAAGTTAGTAGTCGAGAGAAGTCGTGGTTGGGAGTTGTAGTTAGTTGCAGATATGTAACTAGTAGTTCAAAGAGAGTAGATAAATTTATAGTAAGTGGGCCGTTTAGTATACAACAGAACTTATGGGAAAAATAGGTATAGGGGCAGAGCACTCAAAAAAGTTAGAAACCCAATAAAATTGCTAAAACAAGTTTAAACATCTTAAATTTCTAATAAATACATAAATATTACAGACATTATAGCATTGTAATTATATACATACTAACTAATATTTCTGTTCACTAACTTTTTTTTTTTTGGATTGTAAAATTTAAAACTAAAAAAGATAAGCAATCAATAACAGCGAATACAGCACACGCAAATTGCACAAGTGAGATACAGAGAAACAAGTTTACGAAGCTTAAAAAACAGTAGTGAAGAAAAGATTCTGAAATTATGTTTTTTATATGATTAAAGATTTCATGGAAGAGGAAACACATTTCATCAAAATAACCCAGAGAATTCCAGCTATTGGTATTATCGCAAATGCAATAAAATCAAGTTCACTACCAAACCATTAGAAAGATACATTATGGCCCTGGCAGCCTATGCGTCATTAAATTTCGCAACAACAACTACCCATTAATACTGAGAGTGCACTAAACAGAAAAGCCCAATAAACTGGGAACTGCAAATTGTTTTTATTGTTTTATGGTAGTGACCTCCAGAAATGTATTCCTCTGCTCACTCTATCATGCTTCAAGAAATTTCTGTTCGAACTGAAAAATGGAAGCTCCTGAAAACAAGGGTAGTTGTTGTTTTGGTTTTTAGGAGCATTAGCAACTATGGCCATATTGCTCCAGGGATATGCGGTGGTCATTCTGACCTTTCCGCATCCTCCGTATTTGGTGGGCACGGGCTCGAACCCCGGTCTAATCAAGAAGCGTGTGCTACGCACTGCTGCTCCTGCCCACCTGGCTACTGAAGCACCGAAAACATGAGTTGGCATACAATATCTTGTGAATACAGCAAATGACAACAGTGTGTCTGCAACCAATACAACTACAGTAAATGGGAAATATACCCTTTCACACATCTGATATTTGTGTTTTAAGATTTGTAAACTTGTATGCATTGCTGCACAGGTCGCTATGTTTAGCTTGGTGCCGGGTTTTGCATTCACCTGATGTTACTCACAGATGAAATCACATGAACCAACGTGAAAATTGCGTTAAACCCACATTGTTCCCTAACATATCAGTCGCATTGCCAAAATGCAGATTATAGCAGAACTGACTGTATTTGGTAAGAGTTTGGCTACAAAATTATACAACTGTAAGAATTTGGTTAAAATACTACATATTTGTCTTTGACACACACACAAATCCCTATACATACAAAAGTATAAAAAAAATAAAAATGCTATTATGCAAAGTGACAGATGACAAATAAAATTAAGAAACGCAAGTACAGTGGATTCCAGGTATTTGGGACAAAGCTTAAAGGACAGAACCTAATTGAGAAAATAGCCAGGGTTTTCTTTGCTTAATTGGGACAACATGTTGTTTAATCAGGGCAGGAGACTGAAGCACTCGAGATTACCCCGCCATTGTTTCCGACTGGACCACATGGTCCGGTCGGAGACAATCAAGACCATCAAGTCCATTGTAAAGTGAAATAATTAGGCACTAGTTAAAGGGATCACTGGTTAGTAAAAATAGCCGCTTTATACAGTAGAATCAAAGTTCAAAAAACCAATTCAAATCATTAAAATGCACTACACTTTTATAGTTATCATATGTTCAGTTCTAAGAATCAATTTTGAACACCTTTGTGATATTTTTCTAAAGCACATTTCTGGAGGTCACAACCATAAAACAATAAAATGAATTTGCAGTTTCCGGTTTATTGGGCTTTTCTGTTAGTATCACAAATGGGTAGTAAACTCGATCATATTGCATATATGATAATACTGATAGCTGGAATTCTGTGGGTTTTTACGTTATTATGGTGAAATGTGTTTCCTCTTCACTCATATAAAAAACAAAAATAAATTATCAGAATCTTCTCTTCATTCCTATTTTTTAAGCTTGTTAAACTTGTTACTGCATATCTCACTTGCATGCATTGTGTTAATTGTAATTTGTGCGTGCCGTGTTCTTTGTTATTGATTACTTTTTTTTTTTGTTGTTTCAAATTTTACAAAAAAAAAAAAAAAAAAAGTCAATGAACAGAAACATCAATTAGTGTGTACATATTACAGCACTAATTAAACTATGTACATAAGCATAAATTTATTTTTATTTTGCTAACTGTGGAAAATATTCTTTGATTGTACAGTGAACCAATCTTAAAGCGAGAGTCCACTGTATTTTTAACTATTTATGTGAAACTTCGCATAATTGGGGCAGCTGCTTAATCAGGCCAAAGTGCACTAGTCCCAATATGTACCAAATATCCAGAATCCACTGTATTTAGTTCTTGAGGACAGAAGTTGTGCAAAAATATCACCAAACAAGGTCATTGCAAAATGGCACCTAACAAATATATGCTCCCAAATGTCAGCAACCTGCGCCTCTTTAACTTTTAACCCACATGGAGCACAATTTGAAATGGAGTCAGAGGACTTAAAAATCAAGAACATGTGGAGTGCAAGACTAAAATGCCTTAAAACTGAAATTGGGGATTTGGAAAGGCAAAAGACTGCCCTTGCAATTCTATATAAATAAACAGTGATAGATGAGTTGAAAAAGCAAGACCAAATTGTGTTTGATGCATGGAGGCTTAACGAAGAAGTATATAAATTTGAAAATATTTGGGTTTGGACGTATTTCTGCAGGCAAATATTTTCGAACAAGAACTATATTAAATAAAAATCAAGAAA
The DNA here is from genome assembly GCF_048544385.1 of Mastigoproctus giganteus. NCBI lineage: Eukaryota > Metazoa > Arthropoda > Arachnida > Uropygi > Thelyphonidae > Mastigoproctus > Mastigoproctus giganteus. The sequence goes on along the minus strand of NC_143585.1, from coordinate 132,322,766 downwards.
TCGTCTGAAAATTGCAAGTCTCTCAGCATGTTTAAAGATGAAAATTATGGCGTACTCACCTGATGTTGTGAGACTTGCTCAAGAATTCAGCAGCAAAAGTCACATTAATTCGTACCTAACTGGATGTTTGTTACGTTTTTTCAGTATTAATAAATAATATTTCAAAATATATATTTTTTTAATAAAACACCACTCTATTCCATTTATTAACTCTCCCCACCACCCCAAGCCTGAACTGAGGTATGGCTCTTCGGATCCTCTCTTTTTAAAAATTAGATCAAAAATGGTTCTTCACTCAAAACAGGTTGCCAACCCCTGGTGTAACAGTTTACCTACAAATGCTAACAGACAGTTTCCTTGCACCCATATACAGATATCTTATAGTACAGAACATACTATTAAACACAGAAATAGATAACAAATAAAAACTAAGAAATAGAATCACTTCAATGCAGCCAAAGCCATGCAAGTATACAATAACAATAAACATGAAACCAAGAATGTGTCTGGACATGAGCATGTAACTACATGTGCATGAAGGTGTGCACAATTAAACATCATAATATGTGGTGTATAGCATTATCAATCATTGCACAATATATTTTTTAACATAAACTGATTATTACAGCAAATTTATTGATTTGCTGTAATGAGGTGCTACTGCATATACATAGAATAACCTAGTCACAGTTTATATTAAAGATTCTCAAAAAGAATAATTCAATATAAAGACTGAATATATATGCAAACACAGATTTCCATTTCAAACTTGCAGACAAATGCAGCGATTTGTCTGCAAGTCTTTTATAAAACAACTGGAGATGGACAAAATACTCACCCATAATTTTTCTACTAATAGAAGGATCCAAGAAATCCACAATCTCATCTCCACCCAGCTCTTCTATCCATGTAGATCCCTTATTCCTAGTGACCCTTTTCTTATTCCTACTTTGCACAGATTTTTTACTCTCGGTAATTTTCTCTAATTCCAAATCTGATTCAGAATCTTGCAATAATTCTTGAATTCTGATATACAAATAAAACCAAAATTTTAGTCATAGTGATAATTTTACATATATTGTATGAGTATGCACAGGTAAAATGGAAACTATGAACCTACAATTAGAAATAATTTTATATTTTCATGCAATCTTTTCACCACAGCACAAAAAATCTAATTGCTTGGTTGTTCAATTAAAAAATCTTTAAAAATGGTCTTCAAGAACTTACATCAGCTTGAAGTTTTAAAATGCTAAGTGAATGCTGTCATTTAGCATTTAATTTATTTTAAATCTGATTTATACTGAATGTCATTTATTATAGAATAATTGTTTGAATGTGATCAAACTGCTACATTCCTCTGTGAATGTAATCACATATCCAAAATATGTCTTTTTTTTTTTTTTTTAAATTAATTTATTACAACTACTGAATAATAAAAATAACTGGTTAAAAAAAGCAACAGACAATAAAAAAAATACAACTACAAATTATTCAGTAGCATAATTCAAAACAAAAAATGACGAGAAGCTTGATTACACTGTTAGAATTGTTGTTGTGCTGAGGATTTTTTGGGACCGGGGCCTCCTGGGCCATATTGTGCCTGTTCATCATTAATGTATGACTAAATATTTTATATTATAGTTATCAGAGATGATTATATATATTTATGCATGTAAAGTATTGATCAATAAACAGCTTTGAAATCTGCACAATTGCTAAGTATGAGTTGTAAAGTTAAAGATTCCTGAAAGTTAGCTAGAGAGCGAAAACAAGATTTCTGGATACTTGAATATCGAGGACACTATGAGAATATGTTTGATTGTTAATTGGGATTGACAGAAGGAACATTGAGGAGAGTTCTCTCCCACAAGCAAGAACAGATGAGTTATATATGAATGACCGATTTAGAGTCTTGCCAAAATGACTTCTTCTCACCTGATTCTCATGAAACTAGAAGTCCACAGTTGAGGTTCTTTTTTAATCTGGAATAGTCTGTTATTGACTTGAGTTTGCTACAGTTCAGCCCACTGATTCCAACCTGCTGTTCTAATAATGGATCTATAATGAGTGTATGGCACTTTTTGATAGCACAGAAATATCCATTATCAGGATGTTTAGCAGCATGATCTGCACAGAAATATCCATTATCAGGATGTTTAGCAGCATGACCTGGAATGTCAACATAACCAGGGATTCAACAGAATGTGACCATCTGTTTAGATGTTTGATATTGATATAACTGGGACCAGATCTGTTTCAGAATGGGATGGTGGGAAGAAGTAGTAGATTGAATGGCAGTGACTGACTGTACTTAAGGAGTCTGTGTATATTCGATCGAGGGTTGTTCAGGAGGAGCAAAGTCTTCAAGGATTTGCTGAAAGTTAATATTCCAACTATCCATTAGTTCTTGATATCTAAGACCCGCAGGGCAGTTTTCATTAAGTTTATTATGGTATAGCATAATATATTGAGGGTCAAACAGGTATTCCCAGCTGGGATGGGATGGAATACTTTTAATTTTTGCATCATAGCTACATAGCAAAGATTTTCATCTGAGATGCAGTGGGGGTTCATTTGCCTCAATATACAGGCTGTGAACCGGAGATGTTCTGAAAGCTTCCGTGGCTATCCTTAGGGCACATGTTGAATGGTATTCAGACATAACAAGGAACTGTTTCTTGCAGAGTCATAGACAGGTGATCCGTAATCTAATCAGGACCGAATTAAAGTTTTATGAAGAAGTAAGAGAGAGAGTGTCTATCAGCACCCTAGGAGTTAGCAGAGACAGCTCTTAAGATGTTCAATTTCTTTTGATAGGCCGTTCTAAGACAGGCTATATGATTGGAGAAACTAAGTTTGTTATCTTAGATATACACCCAATAAACAAAAATTGTTGGTAAGAGAAATCTGGTTGTTTTTTAAATATATTTCAGGATTCGGATGTAATTTCCGTATTTTACAGAAATTAATTGCTGTCGATTTATTTTCTGCTAAAGAATAGCCATTGTGTTGCACCCACGATTCTATTTTGGTGATGGATAGTTGAAGATGCCTTTCAATGGCATTCATAGTCTGTGACTGACAAGAGATAATGAGGTCATCAGCAAACATGTATGATTCTACTGTTTTTTGGTATGTCTCGTGTCATATTTGTAATTCTTGTAGTGAATAATGTGGCACTTGGGATGGATCCCTGCGGTACACCCTCTTCTTATTCGAATGATTTAGATAAACTGTTCATATATATATGACTTGAAACATTCTGTGGTGAAGGAAGTTTTGTATAAATTGGGGTAACTGTCCCCTCAAACCAAAAGAACGAAGGTCCTGGATGATGATGCCATACAGCCAAGTAGTATCTAAGGCTTTCTCAATATTGAGATTAACCATTACCAGATGTTGTCTCCTTACAAAAGCATTGCAGATGTTTGCTTCTGCTTTGATCATCACACCTAAGGTTGAGTGATTCATCCGAAACCCATACTAGTTTTGGTTCAGTAGATTATTAGTTTCCAGAAACCACATTAGCCACTTGTGAACCATTTTTTTAAAGACTTTGCCTACACAGCTAGTCAGTGAAATTGGTCTGTAATTATGTGGCTTGGTATCATCCTTTCCTGGCTTTGGAAATGCTAGTACAATTGAGTGGCACCAAGAGTGTGGATAAGCATTTTCTAAAAATATTCTGTTGTAGAAATGCAACAGGGAATTTATTGCTTTGCTATTTAGTTTTTTTTAACATTATATAGCATACTCCATCTGGACCAGCAGCAGTACTGGATGTTTTATTCAGAGACTCTAAAAGTAACGTTAAAGTGAATGGCTGATTGTATGGGTGTGATGCCAGAGTAGAAAAGTTTTACGTGTTCTGCAGATGCCTTAATTTTCTGAAAGGTTTGGCTGTAAGTAGACAATGCTGAAATACTGGCAAATGATTCGGCTAATGCATTTGCTATTTCTGTTGGTGCAGACAATTCCTGACCTTTCCAGTTTAGAACTGGAGTTGGGAACTGCACATATTTACCATTACGTGCTTGGATTTTCTTCCAGATTAGTCTGTTATCCGTACCCTTGTTAATCGTGGACGCCTGGATAAGTTTTACTTATCCAGGCATCTTTCTTTGCTTTTCTTCTTATTTGTCGGAACTTAGCCTTGAGTCTTTTAAAGTTAATGAGATTAGCAGTTGTGGGGAATTTTTGAAACAGATTCCAGGCTCTATTTTTTGTGTCTTTAGCATGTGTGCATTCCTGATTCCACCAATAATTGCTGTGTTTGTGTTTCCCAGGCAAAGATTTAGGTATTGCAGGTTGTAATATCTGTTTGGTTATATGATCGGTAACAATATCTATTGGCTGGGACTGTACTATATCATCTTCAAACTGAATTTGGGAGGCATATTCATTCCAGCTTACCCTACGGAATTTCCAAGTGGGCCGCTGCAATGGGGATAAGTTTACTTGTGTTTGAATCTCGCAACGAATTGGTAGATGATCACTATTTAGTGAGTAATCAAGAATTTTCCACTTCATATTGGCATATATGTCAATTACAGTCATGGATCTGGTAGAAGAATGGATGTAGGTGGGTTCGCCAGTGTTTAACAGGGTAAGGTTATGAGAATCAAGCAGGAATTCTATTATTTTACCCCTTTTGTCAACTGATGGAGATCCCCATAGTGGATGATGAGCATTGAAGTCCCCAAGTAAGCAGAATGGAGTTGGCAGCTGATCTATTAGATTTTCTAATCCACCTGAAGAGAGATATTTAGAAGCTATTGTAAGAGTGATACCCATTACGATGCACACTGCCACTACTTCAAAATGTGTCTGAAGAGAAATATGTTTGGATAGAATGTTGTTTCTGACAATAATCGCCACTGCTCCATGAGCTGCAATGTCAATACTCCAATCATGTCTGAAGATAGTATAATTTTTCAGGGTAAGAGAACCTCGTGAATTTAAAGGAGTTTCTTGTAAAGCTATGCCAGCTGGTCCATACCAATCGATAAGATCCTGCAAATCATCTTTTGTATTACAAAATCCTCTACAATTCCCTTGAAGGAACCTTTCCATTATGTGGTTTTATGGGTTGTTTTCAGACCTGACAGTTTTTTAGTTGCAGCTTGCTTGTATTGATCTGTTTTTGTTTTGTCTTTCTTAGGAAAAATGGGTCAGGTCACATCCATCTCATTGGTTGCAAGTAGTTCTAATATACCATCATCTGAATCATGCTGCTGATCAATGTCCATTCCAGTGGAGAGTGATGATTGTGGTTTTGTAGTTTCTGTCACTTTTTGGTTTTATTGTTGAGGAAACACTGGTTGGTATAGTAATTGGAGTTGCGAAGGAGACTGGTTTGAATTAGAGAGCAATAAATGTGCCCAATTAGCAATAGACACATTTGGAGGAACTGATACATCAGTTTGAATCCCCACTGACTGGAAATGTTGAGCGGCTGTGGCATACGTAAGCTTTGTCTCTGTTTTCATTATTTGTCTTCTCAACTCTGGGTATGTCACTTTGTTTTCTACTTTATATTTTTAAATTTTTACCTTTTGCTTCCATAGTTCCCATATTTTTGAGAAAGCTGGGTGGTTACCCTTACAATTTGGGCAATGCAGAGTGGTAATGGTGCAATCAAATTGGTTATGCTCTTTTGACTCACAGTTGGGGCATATTGCCTTGACATGTAGTCTTGGAGTGTCTGTACTTTTGGTATTTGTAGCACCTGATGGGATTTGGGATGTATGGTCGGACACAGCATTGCAGATAGCCTCCTTTCACAGATTTTGGTAAGCTAGGCATGTTAAAAGTGAGAATTATTCTCCTAGTTGGAACAAGATTACCATCTTTTCAAGTCATAATTCTCCTTGCATGGATGACCTTTTGTTCGTGAAGCTCTTTGACAATTTCCTCCTCTGACACAGTTAATAAATCCCATTCTGTTATTACTCCTTTAAAGGAGTTTAGGGTGGCACAGGGAGTAACTTTTATCGATTGTCCTGCAAATGTTGAACTTTAATAGCTTCACAGAATGTTGAGGTTGAGTAGTCTCAACCAAAAGATCACCAGACTGGGGTCGCCTGTTTTAGATGAACCTGCTGCAGTCTCAATGCACTTTTGCACAAGGAATGGTGATAATTCACTCATAGGCTGGTGTCTCTATTCTTGAACACAATGGCTCTAAAGGTGAAAACATTTTGTTATCCATCTTTGCTCCTTTCAGCCCTGGAAGAGTGGATTTCTTCTCCCAGGTTAACGGCCCTGCCACAGGGAGGCAGGAGCAGTGCAGCTAGAGTGACCAAACAGTATGTAAGTTAGTTTTAGTTTAAAGGAAAAAGGAAAGGTGATTTTCCTTTCTGAAAGTAGATTACAATTCGTACGACTAAGTAATTTATTAAATAAAGCCTAAAAAACTTTTAAAAGAAGAACTGTGGCTTGGAGTAAGTAAACGCTCTACGAATCACTCGGAAAATCGCTTGATCACTATAATGCTTGGCACCTGGGGCCACTGTTAGAATTTGAACTACACCAAAAAACTCACCAAAGGTTGCAGTTCTTTGTATTACTTATCTCTACAAGCAAATATTTGATAAATCCTTAACTGGTGAAAAAAACGGCCTTCCTTGCTGCCTGTCTAAACTTCCCAGAGACTTTTCATGTCAGACTGCATCATGCTACCATATCCTTTTCTTCCATTGCTGTTTTTAATTCAACCACTGCCAACTGTATAAGTTATCTTTGAGCTGCTATTTCCAAACTACAAAACCTTGAATTTTTTTTTTTCCTCTCACTAAAATGTAGTTGTCACTTTTCTGACCATTTTGACCATCCGATTTATCTTGAAGTGCTGCTGCTTGGCACTGGTCATTAACTACTCTTCCAATCTTTGTCATCATGCCCTCTATTCTTTCAAAAAATTCATGCCATCTATCCCTTCAACAACATATTTATGTAAACTGGAAGCAACAGTGGTCCTAGTAAAATCCATGGACCACACTTCTAACATTAAACTAATTTGAATAGTAACCATTAATCAAAACCCTCCGCTTCCTGCCTTGCAGCCATGCTGCAAACCAGCTTAGAATCTCACACGATTCTAATTGTTCCAGCTTATATATTAGTCCTTCTTATATTATATATTCCTTCCTTATATATATATTCCCTCATCATTACTTGTTGAGGAGGCCTCCATCCTGCAGTGGACTGATATTGGCTGCAGATTTATTTATTTTTAATATATTAATAAGTTATCTTATAAGATGAGAAACACAGTTATTTTGTTGATAAATTTATTTCTCTTCTCCAAATTTTTCTCATATTTGCTATGTACCCCTTTATCACTTAGGATTTTGGGATTGTGTGCTTTGTTACTTCTATTATTATTATATTAGCTATATGGTGCCAGGACGCCTGAGGCATTTGTTGCACGAGACCAAAAAAAAAAAAAAAATTCAGAGTTACCATGTGTGTGCGCATGTGCGTGAGAGAGCAAGAGAAAGAGAGAGAGAGAGAGAGAGAAAGAAAGGGAATCACCAAGAAAGAAAGAGAATGATGATATACAGCTCAGGACCCTGGGTGTGCGCCAAGTATGAGCTTGGCGCACTCAGGGTCCTGAACTGGATATCATCACCATTCTCTTTCTTGGTGATTCTCTTCTACTTCCCTCTCTCAGGGTAACTGAGGATTTTTTTTTTTTTTTTTTTGGCTGGTGCAGCAAATGCCTCAGGCTTCCTCACACCATAATGACTAGGGGGCTTTGCCCCCTGCTCGCTGCACTTGCTTCTTTTGATAAAATAAAATAAAATATTTACAGAAGCTTTCAACTCTGTGTCTCTTCCTCAGCTATGAATACATAAATACATTACTATATCTATATAATATCGGCATAGATACACCATAGACAACTATGATCGTAGTGTGGAATGCATCATTTCATCTGTATCTCATTGTGCTAATCCTTCACGAGTTACCATGTATTGCACTACCTCGAATTAAGTAACACTTCACTAATAGAGAAGACTATTGTCACTTCTTCTTGGTGGGCACCACCACCATCCAGACGGCATAGTTTCAATGCTAGTTGGCTTTTCATCGGTGGGTGCCTTTCACACTATGATCGTAGTTTTTCTTTAAGAGTTGTCTATGGTGTATCTACACCGATATTATGTTGATATAGAATCTTAAACTCCTAAAATATTATGCCTTGTTGCATTTATTTTCTTTAAATAAATGTTACATATGGAAATCAAGAATGATACCGCGTAGTCATGTTAGATAAACATAGCGTGTGACCACGATTAAACAGAATCTTGTTTTACCACAGTAAAAACAAGCTTCTGTTATATATTTTTGTATTTGTTACATATTATCACGTAACTAGCATCTCTCTTCTCCCATTGGCTGAATAAATATCACTAGGAAGAAAAATTATTTTAATGTATAGAAAGATAATAATAATAATAACAATAATATAAATAACAAAAGACACAATCCCAAAACCCTAAGTGATATATTTGATATCCCCTCCCCACACACACAACCATAACAGCATCATAAACTTGACATAGGGCTACCAAAGGTTATTATTTCAGGTTTTATACCAGAATCTGTTTATTTATACATAATCCACATTCCACATCAGCAATACTATGAACAAAGTTAAAACTAGTTTCACAATTTACCAAAGTTCACTGAAATTAGTCTTTATCCCAAAAACTTGGACAAAGAACGAATCCAGTCTACCATTTTAAATTGAAATCTTACTAAATTTTTCTCCAAGTTTCTCATTAGTCTTTATATTATTCAAGATCTAATATATCCTAGAAAGAGCTTTAATTCTTTTCCTCTTCTCAAATCTTAGGCAAATGATTCTATTCAATGACTTCAGCAATCTGAAGACCCAACAAAATTAAACTTCTGAAGACAACAATCAATCAATTTCTATGTTGCCGACTGTAAAAATTCCTTGAGTTATATTGGAAGGCTAATTTGCGTTCTTGTTAAAAGAATTTTTGGCACTTACTCCAATATTAATTCTGAATATAGATCCCAGATTATCAGCCTTTATGTCAATCTGCATCAACCTAAAGCTACTCTTTGTTTCAACCAAAAGTTCTTTTAACAAATTTGCCAATTTAATTATTTAAAAGTGTTTCCAATGAGTTATAGAGAGAAAGGGAAGCACAGGCTTTGGAGTTTTATGTTCTAAGAAATGGCTCAAATGAAGAAGCAACTGTCAAGAAAAAAACAAATGAAGTAAACAGTTAAGTTTAGGGCAGAGGTTCCAAAACTTTTATACCTTGCACCCCCCCCCCTCCCTAAAATATTTCACAAATTTTATCTCCTTTCAGAACAAGTGCAAATAAACAGATCTAACATAAAATTTAGCTAAGAATATATACTTTTACGAATTAAATATATATATATATGAATATGAGTTAAGTTGATAGTGGTAAGAGTTTTTAAAGGTAAAATATGATATACTAGCTTATCAGACAAACCATAAACCATGGCGGGTACCCAACGTGACCTGGAAAAAATCAATCTATGCTATGACATATATAAAAAATACCATTAAAATGTTAATTATGGCAATAAGATACATTGAAAGGGACTTTTTCGAGGGCTAACCCTTTCAATGTATCAACCATAATTAACGAGCTATCCGTTTCTGTAGTCATCGTCCAGCATAACTATGTCCAAATATATGTACAATAGTAGTAAGTTAGAGCCAAAAGGTAGTGACAAGAATAGAATTTGTAGTAAGTTAGAGCCAAAAAGTAGTGACGAGAATAGAATTTGTAGTAAGTTAGAGCCAAATAGTAGTAATAAAATTTTGTTAATTAATCCCAAATTTAGCAGTAAGCTGGCAAGATGACTGTTAGCCCGACGGATAGCCAAAATTTTAAATTAAAATTATAGAAAGAGCTATAATTATTGTTAGGCATATGTACGTAATAGATGCAGTCACGGTAGTCTAAGCAAAAATAACAGTGTGAGCTATCGCTAACAAAGGCGAACGGAAACAGGTATAAGAATAGATATAGTATCTCAATCCCCCTCGAATACTCTAATAGTTCGTGAGATATGAAAAATAGGGGTAAGACAGAGAAAGTTAAACAGCAAAGAAAAAGCAAAATAATTAACATAGGATGTAACCTTATAGTAAGGTATCCTGGTAAGAATGCTTTAAGATTAAAATGAGAATGCTTACCACCGTATGTCCAAGGTACTAGAAAAAACCATGTGTATTGGCACGTGTCAATACATACCAATACATACGACTTTAATAACTTGTTTACTAGCATCCCGCATAACAGCCTAAAAACCGTATTCTGCGATTATTATGATAAATACAAAATTATCTTACCCTGTGAGAAACACTACTGGGATGACCTTTTTAACCTTTGCATCTTCAATAACTACATATTTAATGGCAGTAATCTTTATAGGCAATATACAGGTATACCGATGGGTGCATGTAGTTCTTGTATAGTGGCAAATTTATACCTACACCACTTTGAATATAATTTTAAACACAATATGGTTCTATACAGATATATTGACGATTTGATAGTTTTTAATATGCCTGACTTCCTGACTGAAGCTATCAAATATTATCCACCTGAATTAACATTAGAACGCACCAACACTAATAATTCCAAATCTGCTACTTTCCTGGACTTGGATATAAGGATAAATAACAATACCGTACACACCAAACTGTATGATAAATGCAAAAATTTCCATTTTAATACTATTGACCTCACTAACTGGAACTCTAATATCTCAAAAAGGATACTTCGCAATACCCTAATCGCACAAAGCATCAGAAGAATACACATATGTAACCAGACTGATTATATTATAGATACACTCATTGAATTCAGATCCAAGCTTTTACAAAATTACTTCCCACACCACATAATTACAAGATATCTGTATAAAGCTCTATTGATAGCAAACAATATAGGGAAGTATAACCTTAATGCACAGAGTATTATAGATAAAGTCTTAAACAGGCGCTAATATAACATAGCCTTTGTAAAATTTTCGTAGGCGTTTCTTTGGCTTTGATAAATTTCTTTGGACATGTAATTATGTAAATAGTAGGCACTGCTCATGAAGTAAGTCACATATAGCTTACTCGTATTAAAAACTTGTACCTATATTTGCTCCATGGGTAGGAACGTATTCTGTAAACTTCTACTATGACTTCTAGAGATATATTTATTAGACGGCTCTTCTATGTGTAATATTATACAGGATATAAAAAACAGCAGAGGACGCTGCAAGTAATTATACTTATTTTATCACTTAACTTAATTATTACATTTCCTAGGGGAGGCTACGATCGGTAGTTATATATGCCACACGTGCCAATACACGTGGTTTTTTCTAGTACCTTGGACATACGGTGGTAAGCATTCTCATTTTAATCTTAAAGCATTCTTACCAGGATACCTTACTATAAGGTTACATCCTATGTTAATTATTTTGCTTTTTCTTTGCTGTTTAACTTTCTCTGTCTTACCCCTATTTTTCATATCTCATGAACTATTAGAGTATTCGAGGGGGATTGAGATACTATATCTATTCTTATACCTGTTTCCGTTCGCCTTTGTTAGCGATAGCTCACACTGTTATTTTTGCTTAGACTACCGTGACTGCATCTATTACGCACATATGCCTAACAATAATTATATGTGCTCTTTCTATAATTTTAATTTAAAATTTTGGCTATCCGTCGGGCTAACAGTCATCTTGCCAGCTTACTGCTAAATTTGGGATTAATTAACAAAATTTTATTACTACTATTTGGCTCTAACTTACTACAAATTCTATTCTCGTCACTACTTTTTGGCTCTAACTTACTACAAATTCTATTCTTGTCACTACCTTTTGGCTCTAACTTACTACTATTGTACATATATTTGGACATAGTTATGCTGGACGATGACTACAGAAACGGATAGCTCGTTAATTATGGTTGATACATTGAAAGGGTTAGCCCTCGAAAAAGTCCCTTTCAATGTATCTTATTGCCATAATTAACATTTTAATGGTATTTTTTATATATGTCATAGCATAGATTGATTTTTTCCAGGTCACGATGGGTACCCGCCATGGTTTATGGTTTGTCTGATAAGCTAGTATATCATATTTTACCTTTAAAAACTCTTACCACTATCAACTTAACTCATATTCATATTTATACAGACCGATGTAATGTTTAATCGTCCTAGATGGCATTAATTGGTTATGTGACTACTTAATATTTATTATAATATTTATATTTATTATAACATTTAATATTTGCATCTTCACACTTGGATATATATATATATATATTTAAGACATGTAACACAAGGATAGATATATGCTTCATACCTGGATTAGTGGGACGATTTACCTATATTTCATTAAACAGTGCCTCATAAAAACAACACCCAACACCTCTGCAACAAACAAGTGCACCCTATGGGGGCCTGCTTTGGAAAACTCTGGTATAGGTGAAAAAATCTCAAGCTATGAAAGCTATATAAATTCACTGTAAATCAGGCATAGCTCATTCTGTACATAGCTATGGGCAAAATGGGTATGCTACGAGTACTTAGTGCACTGATCTCATATTGTGTAGGCAATTCACCACATAGCCCATTTGGAACTGAAAGTTGCCTTGCAATTGTAGTTCTCTTGGTATTCCACTACTCTAAATAAAAGGCATGCCCCAATGGAGAAGTATATTACTTTTTATTTAAAGTGTATGCTACTACCCCAGACCTGGGTTTGATCTTTTGTGGGATCTCATCAGTGGACAGATAGGCACTGTGAAAACCTGAACAACTTAGTGATGAGATAGATCCACACTAAGTGAGATGCAAGGTAGTACAGTGAGTGAAATAGACATAACTAAATCTAGGGCAAAAGCCTCAAGCTACTTCACTTACTGCACTATCTCGCATTGGGGATAAATCTCTTAACCACATTCTTCAGGTTTTTGCAATCTACTTGTTCACCTATGAGAGCTATTGAGTCTGAGAAGTGGTGATAAAAAGCAGTATACTTTTCTACTGAAGTAGCGCCTTTTATTTAGAGTAACTCTCTACCACTCTTCATTCTCTACCACTGTCAGTGTAGTACCACAGAGTTGATACGTTGCTCAGGGGTTGCTGTTTCCCATGTGTAGTACTTTACATTTGTCAATGTTAAACTTCATTTGCCACCTCTCAGCCCATCTGCTCAACCTTTCCAGATCCTGTTGCAGCAGCATAGTGTCAGTAATGTCCTTGACAACCCTGCCAACCTTCGTATCGTCTGCAAACTTGGACATTAAGCTTGATATACCATCATCAATATCATTTATAAATACAGAAAACAATAATGGACCCAACACTGAACCCTGAGGGACTCCACTGATAACATTAGTCGACGATGAGCAGTGTCCATTGATTACCACTTTCTATCTTCTCCCCCTCAACCACCTCTTTATCCATAGCAGCAATTTGCCTCCAATGCCACACTGCTCCAATTTGTGCAGCAGTCTTCCATGTGCAACAGTATCAAAAGCCTTTCTAAGATCCAAGTATATAATATCAAAGTTATTTCCTGCATCCAGTTCTTTTGTGACTGCATCATAGTATCCAATCAAATTGGTCAGGCAAGACTTCTCCTTAACAAAACCATGCTGTGTCCGAGCTATAACTGAAGTCTTGTCTAGATGATCCTGCAGTGCTTCTTTAAACAGTGCCTCCATTAATTTTCCTGGAACAGAAGTTAAACTCACAGGTCTATAATTACTTGTGTCAGCCTTTGATCCTCCTTTGTGAACTGGGGTCACATTTCCACATCTCCAGTCTGTGGGTACCTCCCTGAGTCCAAGGAAGCACTCATAATTATGGCTAAGGGTTTGCTTACTTCCTTTGATACCTCCTTTAATATAACTGGATAGATCCCATCCACCCCAGGTGCCTTTCTTGTCTTTATCTTCAACAATTTCTCCTCCACTTTATTCTCAGTTATTACAAGATTCTCTAGCTTACTGCCAGAGTCGAATACACCTCTGGCATTCCCCTCGCTAAATAACTCCTCATGTGTGAATGTCGATGCAAAATATTCATTTAGTTTGTTAGCTACCTGAGCAGGATCATCAACAGTTGACCCATCGATATCAAGTGGACCAATCTGATTCATCCCCTTCCTTCTAAAGTTTCCATAAGTAAAGAACTTTTTGCTGTTTTTCTTTGCATCCCTTGCCAAAGATTTCTCGTAATCTGCCTTCGCCTGCCTAACCGCCTTTGTAACTTGGTTACAGATCAACTTGTATCTTTCATAGGCTTCTGTGTCACATGTTAATTTGTACGTATCCCGTGCATTTTTCTTCTCTGCCATATGTCTCATTAGTTCATCTGACATCCATTTAGACCTAAACCTTGAACAATATTTCTTAGTTGGTATGTAAAGCCTAGTAGCTTCCAAGATAAGTTCTTTGAATGCTTCCCACTTTGAATTTGCTGTTGGTAACATCATCAGTTGGTCCCAATGTGTAAAATTTAAATACTGTCTCAGTCCATCTTAGTCGCCTTTACGAAAGCAATAACCCTTCCCTTTACCCCTAATGGTAGTTACCTCTTTGAGTAAATCCCACTTCAGCACACTGTGATCACTTCCACCTAGTGGTTCATTTCTCTGCAGATTCTTAATGCATGAAGAATCACAACTGATAACCTCCTACTGATAAGCAGGACAAAGTTTGTCATCCAGGTCTCGCTGCTTCAACAGTGAATAGTATTTTAAAGAATAGTGTGTGTATAAAAGAACATGTCAAAGGATCAACACACTTAAGATAAAACAGTGATCACAAAACAGCATTCAGGTGCCAAATCAAAGATGGAAAAGCTATTAATAATATGGATGGAAGATCAGATTCAGAAGCGAGTGTCCCTGAATCTAATGGCCATTCAAGCAAAGTAAGAAGTATTTATGAAGATATTAAGGATAAGTACGGCGAACCCCAAGCCAAGTTCGTGACAAGCAACAGGTGATTTAATAAGTTCAAGCATTGAAAACATTAAAGTATGCAAATCATTAAAGTGTTAATGCAAATTAACACTTTAATGATTAACACTTGCATGTTAATGATTTGCATTAACATTAAAATGTTAATGCAAATCATTAACATTAAAGTATACACATCGCAAAATTTCTCTGCAGAGAAATTTTGCGATGTGTTGGAAAAAACCCCTTCTAAATCTCCAAAGCCCCCAACTTCTGCAGCAGCGTGCTTATCAGCTGGACAGTTAATTCTGACAACAATGCTGGAAAGGTAAAACTTGCTGACGTTATGCCGGTCTCCTCTCTCTTTTTGTAATTTTATAATTTTGAAATTTTGTAATTTTGTACACTTTTGTAATTTTTCCTACACGCCATGAGATAAAAAAAATTAAATAAATAATTCTATTTACATGTTCGTTGAACATTTCTTTTTTGCTTCAATCAAATTCGCAATTGCTGTATAAGCATTTAGGGAAATTCTGACTTACGTAGCGTTCCGTGGAACGCAACCCTTACATAAGTCAGGGAGTATAATCCATATGGGATTACATCAAGTTTGGTATAATCCCATATGATTCAGCTATTTGCTGCTGTGTTCTTTGGCAACACTCCCTGATGATTTCTTCAAACAGTTATCCGTAAAAAAAAAATAAGAATTGGTAAAAGCTATAAATAGGTGTCTCAAAAGTTACAGAATTTTTTTTAGAAAAAAAAATATTGGAATTGTTCCACGTACATTCACAAGCAGTGAGCTGTTGAGGGAAATGGATTATCATGAAATAAAAAATAAAAGGGCATTACTAACTTTTTCTAGAAGTCGAAACTTTGAAAAAGGAGTAGAGACAATATTTAATAAACTTACGTTTCCTGTTTACGGGGAATCACATCACTTTTTTCTTCTGATTTCCTCTTTCTAACTTTACGAGCTTCCAATTTGCGAATATTACTAAGAGCTTTTTGGTGAGTTTCGGGAATCAGCTTTGAAATAGTTTCATAGCTAAATTAAAAACAATAAGAAGTAACAGTGATAAAATAAGTGCAGCGAGTGATATTTTGAAATTTTGGCAGTTTGTCCTTTGGAGAGTCTCTACAAAACTGATATTTATATAGCTATAACAGAAGTATTTGCGAATGCATGCAATATCATGTAAACATCTCCTATAATATAACACACTACTCAATACAAATTTTAAATAAATTAATCTAATAATAGGCTAGTTCCTAGTTTGATTTTGATTTTGAAATTTATATTATTCAAAGAGGATGTGCGCGCGCACGCACACAATGTGATGAAAACTGACGATCAACATAAAGAAAACTGTTTCACATGTTCTTGCTGGGAAGCAGTTGCATCTATGTCCACCTGGAATTTCTTATTTCAGAATGCCACACTTCTGGTAGCAAGCTAATTCAGAGTTTTATTTGTCATATTCACCTGTGAAATGAAAGCTGTTTTAATGCAGAGGTTAATTAGCACTGATTTTTGATCTGTGTTAATTTCCACAAGTCCTCCAGTGTGTCGCCCTGTTCTACAAACCTGATATCTATTTAGCTACCAGAAACAAATGATGGCCACCAAATGGTGTGCTCTATGAAATGCTAGTTACAAAATGCTACAAGCAAATATTTTATCACAGGCAAGACCTGAAGAAAAGAAATCAGTAGCAGCCTTCTTATCTAATGTGACTGGGACTCATAGTCAGATAATTTAAATAGTTAATTAAAGAGGGGAATCATTAAATAATTACACGTATGCACCTTACAAAATTGTATTTTCACTTAAAAAACATAACATAACATAAAATCAGTCATTTTTAATCTGTTTAGATGATGAAACTTAATGTTTTGCAACGTAGTCCCTTCCATTTTTTTTTTTTTTTTTTTTTTTAAATCACTAACTGATTGTCAAATAAGCCAGCTGTTCAGTATAATTGTATTTGTGATTATCCGTTTCCATTAATTTCTGCATCATCCATAATTTCATTTTCCAATAAATCATCACTGATTTGTTGGAAAACATTGTTGAATCTCTTAACAGAGATAAACTGATTGGACAACTTAACAATATGCATGAAATAAATAATATGCATGAAATAAATCTAAATTATAAAATGTCTCCGACAAAAACGATGGTTTAAAAAAAAAAATTAAAAAACAATCCAAAGAGAGAGTCACAGTAGCAATACAACTGAAACCCACAAATTTTTTTTTTTTTTTTTTTTGTTGGTAAATCCAAAAATTCTGAGTTCAAAAAATAAATTGTTTCAAAAATATAAACTTTTCATCTTTACCAGTTTACTACCACTCACAAAAATCAGCATGAATGAATATTCAAAGAATTGTTTTTCATTACACTCTGTAAAAAATGACTGAAGAAAATAAACTCACTTTAAAAGGATATTTCTGAATAATACTCCTTGGCATTCCAATTATGCAAAATAAAGGCCATGATTTAAACACCAAATTTAACATACATGAACCATTCTGTGGACCAGGGGTTCTAGAATGTTCAAAGAAATGACATGGGTGAAAGTTGCTGAGTATGTCTGATACTGCCTACATCAAAGATATATGTAAATTATAACACTAGTGTAGAATGAAATTTCTTTTACTAAATTTTGGAGAAAACTTTGGTCAGAAGTTGGCAACACAACACAGTTTATTAGCTAATTGCTGGCATACCACCACTTTGCTTATTGGAGGCTTGAAGTGGTGAAACCCATGTTTAGTCTCTAGAGCAAAGTTTCTGGCATCCCCCTCCCCCCATACTTCTCCTTCAACCCATGCACGGCACTAAGTACTATAGGTTTTGATACCTATCGTGTTTGGGGTTTTCATAAAAAAAAAAAAAATCGAAGATTCCAAAGATTTCTGTAAACCTTTCCAATCTGATTCTACCAATCTTTGCACAGTCTGCAAATTTTGACATCACACCTTCTATCCCTTCGTTTATGTCATTTATGAAAATGAGAAACAATAGTGGTCCGAGAAACGATCCTAGATAGACCCCCCCCACTCCTGACATTACACAAATCTGAAGAATATCCATTAATCACAACCGTCTGCCTTCTGCCCTGCTGCCACCCAGAAATCCATTTTAGACTCTTACCAGTAATCCACACCTGTCCCAGATTATACAGTAACCTCTCATGGGGGACAGAGTCAAATGTTTTGTTAAAATTCCTATAAACTATGTTAAAATTGTTTCCTAAATCCAGCTCACGACTAACTGTGTCAAAATAGCCTACTAAGTTAATTAAATATAATTTTTTTTCAATATAGTTTGGGCTAAAGCCTCAGGTTAGGCGACCATTGTGCGACTTCTCCGTTAAAATTGTGGTAAAGCCACCACCCCATGTTCGGTCTACCAACAACTCTACACTGTCCCCCCAGATGATTACACTTATTTCTTCCCTGTCTTTACTGTTGGCTTGAACTCAACAGTAGATAACACTATATCTGGTAAGCATTCCACACGAATGCAGTGTATACACAGCTGAGTTGTATGCTACAGAATTAGCCTTAGACACATTAAAAACCACAAGTACCAAAGGTGTACAGTGTATTCTGATTCCCTGGTGATACTATGGGCTTTATCGGGTATGAGATATAATCCTCATCCATACCTGACCCAGGTCCAGCAGATGCTCATCTCTCTTTCTGAGCATTCTTTAAACATCTGTTTCTGTTTTATTTATTTATTTATTTTTATGAAAACCCCAAACATGAGAGGTATTAGAACCTATAGTACTTAGTACCATGCAGGTTGGAGGTTGGAAAGATGAAATAAGACATCTGTTGACATTAGACTTGAACTTATGTAAACTGTAAGTTTCAGGAAATACGTATGAAGAAAGGTTGTTCCAGAAAACGGCAGTTGAATAAACAAACGAGGAAGACAAAAAGTTGGTTCTGTGAGTTTGAAGTTGGACAATAAATGGATGTTGGCTGGTGGCAGCATGCGTTCGGGCTGTTTTGAAAGAGAGAGTGGGAATTATAGAAGCCAATTCAGAAGAACAGTGTCCATGGAAGTATCTGTACAAAAGGCATGCAGCAGAAACAGTACATCTATGAGACATCGAGTGGAGAGACTCTGTTAGAGATGAGTCATTAATTAACCTAACTGCCCTCTTCTGAATGGAATCTAGAAGCCTGAGAGAAGTTTTGAGGGTTTTCTTTTTTTTGTTAGTTGTTGGCGCATCGGTTTCTGTAAGTTTTTGCATTTTACTCTGATCCAAGCCTGAGGTGGGATTCGAACCCGCAACCTTTGGGTTGCCAGGCAGGCAGGCATTTTACCCACTTGACTAGCCTGGTCAGTGGTTTTGGGGGCACCTTTATTGTTCCCACATCTTGGGCACCGCCCAAGATGTGGGAACAATATTCCATGCTAGAACGGAGTTCCGATATGTACAGAGTGAACAGCTGCCTGGAAGAAAAGTAACGCCGAGAGTGAAAGAGAAACCAAGTTTTTTTTTAGATGCAGAGGAAGCAATATTTGTAACATGCCTGTGCCAAGACAGATTAAAAGTCAGGATAATACCCCAAAGAGATAAATCATCTTGCCTAGAAATGAAGTGTCACCAAAGATAAGCATAGGAGCAGAAGAATCCTTTTTTGTGAGATATAAGACAAGATTGAGTTTTAGAAGGATTGAAATCAACTAAGTTGTCTTTACCCCACTGGAGATCGGTAGTGAATATTCGAGAAGTTGAAGCTGATTGAGCAGGTCAAGGTTTCTCAAAATGGAAAGTGGAATGCAATGTGCTATCATCAGCAAAACTATGGATAGGATTTCCAGTCAATGGAAGAAGGTCATTAATATACAAGAGGAAAAGAGTGGAGGAAAGAACTGAACCTTGGAGGCCACCAGCATTAGTGGAGAAGTTAGAAGACAGAGAGCCATCTACCATCAACCTCAGTGAGCGATCAGAGAGAAAACTGGATAACCAATTACAAAAAACAGTTGGCAAACCATAAGAAGACCTTTATGCCAAACATGATCGAAAGCCTTTGAGATGTCAAGAGCAAGTACTTGTGTTTCACTGAACTTTTCCATTGAATTTGTCCATAAATGGGTAACATAAGCTAGAATATCACCAGTGGATCGACAGTAATGGAATCCATACTGGCGATCATTGATCAGACAGAAGGTTTCTATGCAGTTTAAGAGTTGGCAGTTAATTGATTTCTCCATTACTTCAGAAAGAACACCGTTTTAAGAGCTGTACTCTCGAAATGTAAAGAAGATTGGATCTCACCATGATGTCCATCATAACTTTAAAAGTCATCAGTCATACTGCATGATGGAACAGATGGGGAAGTGTTGACCGGAACTTAGCTCTGGAGACTAAACATGTGTTCCACCACTTCAAGCCTCCAAATAAGCAAAGTTTTTTATTAAAGTTTTGCAGGAGCCGGGGTATCCCCTATTCGGTGCTAAAAGGAAACAGTATACATGGTGTACAATTTAAAGCAACTATAAACAATGATGACGATACAGTGGTCTCAGACAGTTTTTAAATTCTGTACAGTGGGATCAACTGACGATGTTACCAACAGTAAATTCTAAGTGGGAAGAATTCAAGGAATTAATCGTGGATGCTACTAAAAGTTTACCTATTAAGAAATATTGTTCAAGGTTTAGGCCTAAATGTTTATCAAATGAACTAATGAGACTCATGACAGAGAAGAAAAATGCATAGGATGCATATAAATTATCAAATGACTCAGAAGCCTATGGCAGATATAAGCTAGTCTGTAATCAGGTCACAAAGGAGGTTAGGCAGGCGAAGGCAGATTACGAGAAATCTTTGGCCAAAGATGCTAAGAAAAATAGCAAGGATTTCTTTACTTATATAAACTCTAAAAGGAAGGGGATGAATCTGATTGATCCACTTGATATGGTTCCACTGTTGATGATCCTGCTCAGATAGCAAAAACTGAATGAGTATTTTGAATCTATATTCACACGTGAGGAGTTAAGGCTTGAAAATGGCAGAAGGTTATCAAATTGTAGCAGGGTGCTTAATGATTTTGTAATAACTGAGAGCAAAGTGGAGGAGAAATTGCTGAAGATAAACACAAGAAAGGCACCCGGGGTGGATGGAATCTATCCAGTTATAAAAATAAAGGAGGCGGCAAAGGAAGTAAGCAAACCCTTAGCCATAATTATGAGAGCTTCCCTGGACTCAGGGGAGGTACCCATGGACCGGAGATGTGCAAATGTAATCCCAATCCACAAAGGAGGATCAAAGGGAGATACACGTAATCACAGACCTGTTAGTTTAACTTCTGTTCCAGAGAAATTAATGGAGGCACTGGTTAATGAAGCATTGCAGAATCATCTAGACAAGAATTAGTTATAGCTCAGACAGCATGGATTTGTTAAGCGGAAGTCTTGTCTGATCAATTTTATTGGGTACTATGATGTAGTAACAAAGGAACTGGATGCAGGGAATAAATTTGATATCATATATTTGGATCTTCGAAAGGCTTTTGATACTGTTGCACAAATTGGAGCTGTGTGGCATTGGAGGCAAATTGC
This sequence comes from Mastigoproctus giganteus, assembly GCF_048544385.1. NCBI lineage: Eukaryota > Metazoa > Arthropoda > Arachnida > Uropygi > Thelyphonidae > Mastigoproctus > Mastigoproctus giganteus. The sequence goes on along the minus strand of NC_143585.1, from coordinate 132,301,162 downwards.
TGCTATGGATAAAGGGATGGTTGAGTGGGAGAAGACAGAGAGTGGTAATCAATGGACACTACTCTTCGTGGACTAATGTTATTAGTGGAGGGTTCAGTGTTGGGTCCATTGCTGTTTTATGTATTCATTAATGATATTGATGATGGTATATCAGGTTTAATGTCCAACTTTACAGATGATACGAAGATCGGCAGGGTTATTAATGACAGTAAGCTGCTGCAAGAGGATCTAGAAAAGTTGAGCAGATGGGCGGCAACTGAAGTTTAACATTGACAAATATAAAGTACTGCATATGGGAAGCAGTTATCCCAGAGTAATGTATCAACTGTGTGGTACTACACTGACAGTGGTAGAGAGTGAAAAGGACCTGGGGTAATTGTGCAGGCAGATATGAGGTTTCTGAGCAGTGCAAACAGTCTGCAAGAGTAGCTCATGGTGTTTTCTCTACGATATACAGGAATTTTTCTAGCAGGGATAAGGAGGTGATTATCCCCTTGTACAAGGCAATGGTCAGGCCACACCTTGCGTACTTGAATATAGGTCTGGAGGCCTCATTTTAAGATGGTTTGTTGTTTGTTTGTTATTTGGGTTTTAGGAGCATTAGCAACTAAGGCCATATTGCTCAGGGTATATGCGGTGGTCATTCCCTGAACTTTCAGCATCCTCCGTATTTGGTGGTCACGGGCTCGAACCCCAGTCTAATCAAGAAGTGTGTGCTATGCACTCATTTTAAGATGGATGTAGAGCTTTTGGAACAAGTACAGAGAAGGTCAACAAGATTAGTGAATGGAACAAAGGGCTGCTCTTATGAAGGAAGGCTTAAGTTTTGCAAATTACAGTGTCTGGAGACTAGGCACCTGCGAGATGATCTGATTGAGGTGTATAAAGCCTCGAATGGTTTGAGAATGCTCAGTGCTGATGGGATTCTTCCTCTTGCTCAGAATAATCGCCTGAGAGGGCATAAAATTCAAATCACTGAAAGACAGTTGTAGGATGGATATTTGGAAGTTTGCCTTTAGCCAGTGGGTGGTTGATTGCTGGAACAAACTTCCCCCCGTCGTAGAAGTTGATAGCTTAAATAGATTCAAGGCAGAACTAGACAAACATTTGGAGCAAGTGGATGGGTGAAATGAGAAGTGTGTGTGTGTGTGTGTGTGTGTGTGTGTGTGTGTGTGTGTGTGTGTGTGTGTGTGTGTGTGTGTGTGTGTGCGTGCGTGCGTGCGTGCGTGTGTGTGCGCTTGAGTGCGTGTGTTTTGGCTGATGCTATATAAGCTTGCTTTCTTGCATCATGTGCCTTTGCTAATGCTAATTTGTTTCTTGTCTGCTTTAGCCTAGTGGTCAGGCGCGTGAGTACATAAGTACACGTGCCTTGAGTGACCGGGGTTCAAGCCTGCGACTGCTGAATACGGTGCTGTTTCTTGTATTCTGTATATCTTGTGAACTCCTCTGACCGTTTGGCGTCCCGGAGTATAAACAGATAATTTTTTATTTATCTTCAATTGAATTTAAAATTGATTCTCGATTTTTTAAAATCATAGATAAACTGCTTGCAGGTATGTTATATTTCACTGTAATATCTTTTTCTTAAAACCCTAGTCAATATCATGAAGAATCTTGACGTTATCATTAATACTTAAACAATTTCTCTTTGACATTGGACATTGTTTCTGCAAATGTAATAATTACTCGACTGCAGCTCTTGCCGATACATACACCATGTAGCCACTGCAAACTTCGCTGCACTGGCCATATAGTGAATTGTTAGTACCGCCTACTCAATGACGTTTGCTTGTCAATTCAACAGTATCACGTGACCTTTCTTTTTCTAAAATATATGAAAAATATTTGAAAAAATATACGACTTTGTGAATTTCTTTTATTCTGCTTTCACTCATATATGCACAAAAGAAAATTTATGGTTAATTGAATGCTGTATGTCACTTTTCAGGAAAAAAAAAAAAAAAAAAAAAACAAGAGCATATAGCTTATGTCAGTGTTTTTCAATCTTTTTACTCTCGTGGCACATTTTTCAAAGAAGAAATATTTCGCAGCACACCTACGTAATCATAGAAGAAGAAATTTCTAAATTAAATAAATAGAATGAAAAATAATATTAACAATTTTTTTATTTATACTTATATTATATCTGTGTTATGCAAACAATTCTTACAACCAAAATAAAATATGTATGCCTTCAACAAAGCTTTAAATTATTCAAATATTTGATAGAGATCAAATGAATTTTTATTTAAAAAATTATAGTCAATGTGAAATATGCGATTGACGACGTTTTGTTATTTCTGCTACATCAGGTCTTATTTCAGACAGAGCAACTCGCAGGTCATCTTCGACATTTTCCAATCTTGATCGTTTTATATTTTTCATGTTAGTGAGAGTTGAAAATCTTAACTCACATAAGTATGGCGTAGAAAATTGGAGTAAAATATTTATTGCTCTTTTAGATAACTTTGGATATTCATCTCTGACTGAAATCCAAACAGTATCCAAATGAAATTCTGAATGTTTGATTTTTAATGTTCGATCAGACGAAAGGGAAATCAGTTCTTCCTCTTCTTCAAGACAAAGATTCCAGTTTGATGTATCATTAATAAAAGGATTTCAAATCCAGTCATATTTTTCAATTTAATAGATGGAAAATATGTTTTCATTGCCTTTTTGAAGCAATTCCAAATGGTTTTTCACCACTGGTGCAAGAAAATTTCTCACCTGTTCAGGAATCTTAAGAAATATAGCTAAATTATTTTCATCAAGTTTATTCATCCACAAGCATAATTTTTTTATCAAAAGCAAATAACTTATCTGTTGATTTTAAGATATTTTCGTTTCAACCTTGTAAACTAGTATTTAAAATATTAAGATGTGCAAATATATGTTCTATCTAAGCCAGTTTTGCACACCACAATTCATTGTTAAAACAATCATAAAATTTTTGTATTTTCATGCGATTCTTTTGTTTTCCAGCGGTACTATTTCATTTTTAAAAAAATGTACAAAGTTCTGCTCGCAATTCAAATACACAGGCTAAAACTTTTCCTCTAGAAAGCCAACGAATATAATTATGCAGTAATAAACAATTGTAGTTAGATTCCATGCTGTCGCATAATTCTTTGAAAATTCATGGTTTTAAAAGTCTGCTTTTAATATAATTAACAATTTTTATTACATCATCTAGTACAATGCTTAATTCTCAGGATGGTTTTGCCTACTAAAGCTTCTTGATGAATAATGCAATGTGTAGAAATAAGATTTGAATTTTTTTTGTTTTGCAAACACCAAAAAACCTTTTTCAGGTCCGATCATTGATGCAGCACTATCTGTACAAAAATTCCTGATAACTTTGTCTTTTCGAAAAAGTTATCTACACAATTAAATATTTCCTTTCCTGTCATTCTTCCTGGCAATTCTTGACAAAATAAAAATTGGTTCATAATTAAATCTCCGTTAATGAATCGAACAAATCCCATTAATTGTGCTTTCCCACTGATATCTGTTGACTCATCTATTTGCGGAGCAAAAATCTGACCATCAAGTTTTTGTTGAACATTTTCTACTATGTTTTCCGACATATTGATTATTCTTCGACTTATAGTATCGTTGGAAAGAGGAATTTTATTTATTTCAGCTTCTGCATCTTGCCGAACATACATTTCACCCCATGGGCTCACATCTGGTGAGTATGGGCTTGGCACACCCAGGGTCCCGAGCTGGATATCATTATTCTTCTCTTTCTTGGTGATTCCTTTCTACTTTTGACACTCTCTCTCTTTCTCTCTCTCTTAGGGTAACTCGGGATTTTTTTTTTTTTTTTTTTGGCTGGTGCGGCATAAGCCTCAGGGTTCCTTCTTTGCACCATGTAGCTAATAATAATAATTATTATTATACGACAAGCAGGACCGATCAACGTTTCTCCAATTGAATGAGGTTTCCCTTTTTGTGCAATAAGTTGCGTTACTTCATAGGAGGCAATTTGTGCTTTGTCAGACACTTTTATTGTGTTTTCCAATTTTTGTATTTGTTTGGCACTATTTGTCATTAATCGTTCAAAATACCTTTTGTCTTTAGACATCAAATTTTGATGAACTTTTTGCATATGGCATTTTAGCTTGCTAGGAACCATTGCACTGTTTGCTTTTCTATGTCCACATACAACACATAAAGGTAAGGGGAAATTTACGTCCCCTGTCCACGTAAAACCAAAATTTAAGTAATCTTCATAATATTTTCTTGTACTAATTTTCGATCTTTATGGCTGAGATTCATCGGCGCTGGTATTGTCCATATTATCACTATTTTCAATGGATATATTTGTATCTGCTGCAGAACTACTGTCATTGACATCAATAGTTTTTTTATTTAAAAATTTTCGTATATCCATTTTCAGTTTTTATATACATTTAAATTACCTTAAGAAATCACCTAACCCTAAATTATTTACTTTACAACACAAGCACAGTTTAATATGACAATATTAACACGATATATATAAACACGTAATATGCCGCATGCCTACGCGTACAACTCCCAGAGAGCTAGAGAGACTAGAGGTGGGATCCCGTATTTTGACTTTCTGAGGTAATTCAGGGGTGCTGCGCACTTATACAGTATCGCGTCGGTCCGATTCACGTGGTCTGCAGGCGACAGATAATTGGTCTTTATTCAAATAGTGTTGGCGCCTGAATGCAGACGCCTCTGTATTTGGATATGTCAATTTCAATTCATCATAAAAAGATCCTTCGTGTACTTTATTCTTATTAATGGTATTGTATGTATATTCGGACAATAATGTTAAAATAAAAACAACGCTAGTTTTTTTTTAAAGATTTTGCGGCACACCCTCTGAGAAACACTGGCCTATGTGATTGATTACAAATTGTTCTAAAAGAACAAAATTGAAAAAAAAAAAAAAACAAAAACTGATGAAAATCATCTACTGGGAGTAGTCCAGTTAGATGAGAACGAACATATACAAAAACTATCATATAATGATTGACAGAAAGGTCATCACATGGTATGGTTGAGGTAAGAAGCATCACTTAGTTGGCGCTACTAAAAACTGACTATCAAAGCATTCTGTGTATTGCCACAGCAGTGAGCTAAAGGTTTACCTGCAGCAAATTTCATTTTCCCCTTAGCCAACATCAATTTACAAAGTTCATGACCACTTTTTTAAGTAAACCCATTTGGTTTTATAACTGTAACAAAAATGAAACAAAGACCCTCCTACGGGTGTCAATGGCCACGTGTCCACTAAAAGGATGATTAATTCCAGATACTAATGAGCAATTTTGGAGGGAAGAAGGCCGTACATTTGAGAGGCCATTTAGCAGTAAATGCTTGAAAATCTTCAAAAACGCTTTTGCTAATTTTTTAAAAAATTCGTTATAGAGAGACTAACACTTTGCTATATGGGGTTAATTTTATGTGTAATTTCGTTTCAAGGTACAATGCTTTGCGAAAAAATTCGTAATATAGAAAAATTCGTTAAATTTGTTCGTAATAGAGATGCTCACGAGTTACCATGATATTGCACTACCTCGAATAAGTAACACTTCACCACAGGAGAAGACTATTTTTACTTATTCTCAGCAAATACCATCACCCATACGGCACCGTTTTGGAGCTTATTGGCTCCTCATCAGTGGGTGGGCAGGCAGGCAGATACCCTGGTGTTGCAATGATGACAACCCAGTTGTGAAGTATAAACCCACAATATGAGAGAGATGCCTGATGGTGTGGAGTAATTTAGATTAAGATATGAGATATGCCAATTTATAACTACTTAAGTAGTTGGCTATGTACTGAAATGATGCAATTGAACTAACTTGCTAACTAGTTAACTCTTAGCATAACCTAAGGCTTTAGCCCTAATCATGGCAATTCATTGTGAAGGTATTCACAATATGAGATAAATTATGCCATATCTGTCTAAATTTCCCTGGAATGCACTCTTAATCATTGCCTCTAAGATTTTTCCAGAAATTTTTGATGCACTGAAGTCAGATCAACCAGACTTTAATTACCAACTTCACTCTTAAGACTGCTTTTGTGTATTGGTGATACAATGGACTTCTCCAATCCAAAGGAATCTCCCCTGAGCCCAAAGATGCTTTCATAATTAACCTCAAGGGTTCAAATATGCTACCACATGCTCTCCTCAAAACTACAGGGTATATGCCCTCAACTCTGGGATCCTTACTTTCCTTTATGCTCAATAGTTTTTCTAATAAAAAATCATCTGTAATTACAACATCACTAATTTAATATGGCTCAGCTGAAGAGTCTTTCGTCAGTAAAGATTGATGCAAAATACCTACTCAATTCATCCGCAACATAAGCTGGATTACTACTTTCCCACACCCAGTGCACAAGGGTCCGATCTAAATTAGCTTTCTTCTTTATTGTATTCACATACATGAAAAATTTCTTGTCCACATTCTTTTCTCTCTTACCCAATGCTTTCTCATACACAGCTTTGGGCCCCCCCTGATCTTATCTGAGATACTATTACAGATCAACTTGCACCTGTTGTAGGCAACAGTTTTCATTGCTTTGTAACTGTCCCATGCTATCTCTTTCTGCTCTATTTCACCAGTGCAGTCATCCATTTCAACATCTTCCTCCTGCAATATTTTCTTAAAAGGTATGTATGTGTTCATGGCTTCTGTGATTATTCCATAATTAAAATTTAAAGTACAGGAACCACTGTCAGGAAGTGATCATCCAATTGAATTATTCCATAATTCGATTGCATGATCATGTCCTGACAAGGGTTCCTGTACTTTAAGCCCATAATGTCATCTGATTCATTAGTAATGATGAGGTCAAGAATATTCTCACCACTCATACTTTCCTGTACTTTCTCTAGCATTCTGATACAAATAATAATCATCTAATTTAGTTAAAAAAAAGTTTTTCCCCATTGTGAGTTTCCCTCCCATTTATTCCAGTCAATCTGGGGCAGAATTAAAGTTACCTATAATAAGATATTCATGCCTGCTTGCCCATTACATCCACATGTAAAGACTCTCATCATAGTCTTCACAATCTTCTGGTCTGTAGATTACTCCCATTCTCAGTTCCTTTGCTTCCAACTAATTCATCCACAAGTTGGTTCTATGTTGGGAAATGTGGCAAAAGCTTTTTTTGTGCTCAGGCTGCTTTTGATAAGAAGCATGATCCCCTCCACCCCTTCTATCTTCCCTAAATACATAAAAAAAAAAGATAAAAATCCATGCACCACCTTTATTCAAGTGAATACCATCTCTACAAAAAGATTCCTTCTACTTGTAAATGTGGCCACGCTGATAAAAATTTCCGCCCGGAGCCTTGCAGATTCTCTTAAGTCTCTAGTTAACCCACAAGGCTTTCAGCATATAATACGTCCTATCATGTCTAGGCAGAACAGCAGACACATACACATTCTGACCTAACTCTCAGAATTTTTTCAGCATAGTTCTATATTTATCCAACAGACTGTCAGGTCATGTACGTTTAATGTCATTAGTCCCCACATGAATAATAATTCTTTCTTTACTTCCCTTAAAATCTGATAATCTGTTGGTAACACCATCAATTGTTGCTCCTGGTAAACGCGCTCTGGTTCTGGACCACCTATCTTTATTGCAAAAAATTTTACCCATTTCCCTGACAATAGAGTCTCCCAATAAAACTATATCACCTATAGCAGAGAAGAGATTTCAAAATCCACCTACAGGCTTTCATTGAATTTCATCAAAGTAACAGCTTCAAGAGTGTTGCTAAGTGAATGGAGAAAAATTCTTCTGAAGAAACAGTTACTTTTACTACATTACACAAGACTTTTTTTCTTTTTTTTTTGTTAAAGATAAATAGGCATATTTGTTCCTCTTCTTTGAACGAGATATACACTGAATTTAAGTTTGACAACTGTATCATCCACCACTTTCAAGAAAAGGGATTTATAAACAAATAAACTTCTATTGTTATCAACAAATTAAATACAAAATATCCTTGTAATTAATTTGCTATATTATCACTATGACCTAGTGATAAGCATATTGTTAGAATCAACTTCTAACAATAGTTAGTATGTGAGGCAAGTGCAACTCTAATACTTTAGCATGACAATTCTTTAGGCTAATTTCTCTTTTGTTCCAACAGTACATTTTTATAAGTAGCTTCCTACACTTTCCTGATTTATTTGTTCTAGTATTCATTTCTATATTAAATCTTCAATTTTCATTAAATATTGTTCCTAGATAATGCAAAATTCTTTTCCTAATTTTGATTTTTGTCTACACCCTTAATTTTCCTTGTCTCTCTTAACTTTCGTAACTTGTTTTTACATAAAAATTTTTCCCAACAAATTCTCCATAAATAAAGCTAATTTCCATATTCAAATCAAAAATAAAGATTAAATCTATGGCAAATAACCATAACAGTAGGGAAGCACTCACCCAAACTTTCTAACAAGTCTAGTCAGTATCTCCTTAGTTTTAAATCTCAGTTGACGCTGATTGTTTTCTGAGAGATTTGATAAATGCCTCACCTGCAATTAGACATAGAAAAGAAAAAATTATAATATTAAAAAGCAAATACCATTTATCTGCAAAAAAAAAAACAAAAAAAAAACTGCACATTCTTTATGTTAAACCTTATGACTGATTCCTTTTTGTCTTATATCAATTTTTTTTTACAATAAAACAGGAAATAGTATTAGTACAGAAACATTAAGGAAGAATGCAAGCTTGTAGCATCAGCCAAAAGGAAAAACACAAACACACTTCCCATTCTATCTAATGATTTATCTAGTTCAGTGGTGTCCAACCTTTTCCCTAACAGGGGCAATATTCAAAGTTACATTTGTTTTGCAGGCTGCAGTTTTGAGAAAAATTAGTGGGTTACATTGAGTAATTACAAACCAGTTAGCTTAATTTCTGTTCCGGGGAAAATAATGGAGTCACTTGTTAAAGAAGTAATGCAGGATCATTTAGACAGGAGTGCAATTATATAAAACTGCAGACACAGAACTGTAGTGTTACAGCATAGATTTGTTAAAGAATGGCTGACCAATTTCAATGGATATTATGATGCAGTAACAAAGGAACTGAATGCAAAAAATAAATTTGATATGCAGGTGATTTTTGCTTTAAGAGTTCCCGAGTTTATGAGTAAATTTTTTCAAATATCAACAAAATCAAAAATATGAACATTAATTTCGATAAATAAATGCTACATTCATAAGGCATTTCAAACTACACACATAGCTATATAATACAGTACTACTGTGTGTGCTTTGCTTGTTCAGGCAGAGATAAGGAGGAAGGTCCAACTCTTAAAGAATTCTGGAAAGAATTCCATATTTTCAATGCAATCAAAATAAAATGAGCATGGGACAAAATTAATGAGAGGGGAACATGTAGCAAAGGAAGTAAGCAAACCCTTAGCCATAATTATGAGAGCTTCTTTGGACTCAGGGGAGGAACCCATGGACTGGAGATGTGCAAATGTGACCCCAATTCACAAAAGAGGATCAAAGGGCAACATAAGTAATTATAGACCTGTTAGTTTAACTTCTGTTCCAGGAAAATTAATGGAGGCACTGGTTAAAGAAGCACTGCAGGATCATTTAGACAAGACATCAGTTATAGCTTGGACACAGCATGGTTTTGTTAAGGGAAAGTCTTGCCCAACCAATTTGATTGGATACCATGATGTGGTCACAAAGGAACTGGATGCAGGGAATAACTTTGATATTATATACTTGCGTCTTAGAAAGGCTTTTGATACTGTTGCACATGGAAGAAAGTTGCTGCTATGGATAAAAGGAAGGTTGAGTGGGAGAAGACAGAGTGGTAATCAATTGACACTGCTCATCGTGAACTAATGTTTTTAGTGGATCCATTGTTGTTTTCTGTATTTATAAATGATATTGATGATGGTATATCAAGCTTAATGTCCAAGTATGCAGACGATACAAAGGTTGGCAGGGTTGTTAAGGACACTAATGACAGTACGCTGCTGCAACAGGATCTAGAAAAGTTGAGCAGATGGGCTGAGAGGTGGCAAATGAAGTTTAACATTGACAAATGTAAAGTATTAGATATGGGAAGCAACAACTTCAGAGTGACTTACCAACTCTGTGGCACTACACTGACAGTGGTAGAGAACGAAAGGGACCTCGGGGTAATTGTGCAGGCAGATATGAAGTTTTCTGAGAAGTGTAGACAGCCTGCAAGAGTAGCTCATAGTGTCTTGTCAATGATATACAGGAATTTTTCTAGCAGGGATAAGGAGGTGATTATCCCCTTATATAAGGCAATGGTCAGGCCACACCTTGAGTACTGGACACAGGTATGGAGGCCTCATTTTAAGAAGGATGTAGAGCTGGTGGAATGAGTACAGAGAAGGTCAACAAGATTAGTAAATGGAACAAAGGGTTGCCCTTATGAAGGAGGGCTTAAGTTTTGCAAATTACAGTGTCTGGAGACTAGGCACCTGCGGGGTGATCTGATTGAGGTGTATAAAGCCTTGAATGGTTTGAGTATGCTCAATGCTGATGGAATTCTTCCTCTTGCTCAGAATAATCATTTGAGAGGGCATACCGTATTTTCCCATCTATAAGACGCACCCTTTTTCGAAAAATTTGGGGTCTAAAAACTGGGTGCGTCTTATACAGTGGTTGTAGATTTTTTTTTCCTTGAATTTCCCACTTTTTCTCGCTTGTTGTCTTTGCGCTCATTGTTTTGCACTTGTTACCGGTATATTAGGTTACGTTTTGCCACGTTCTGCCCAGAAACAAAGACGGTTCAGCATGAGGCAAGAAGAATTGCTGATGAAAAAGAAGTTACTGATTTCAGGGAGGACACAACTGGTGCTTCAGGTTCATGAAACGGAATGGACTAAGCATGCGTACACACACACCAGACTTGCCCAAAAGATGCCTGAAAGCTATGAGCAGAAGGTCCTTGAATTTCATTGTTTTGCCATTCAATGTCAGAAGACACATCAGTTTGAGTTGGGACAGATTGCAAATATGGACAAAGTCCTTCTTCAATTTGATGTCCAAAGTAACAGAACTGTTGATAAGAAGGGGGTAAAAACTGTAACTGTGAAGACAAGTGGACATGAAAAGAGCTTGGTTTGGTTTGGATTTTATTGGTGCATTAGCAACAAAAAGAGCCATTATACAGTTGTTCTAGCTTGTTGTGCCGACAGAACCAAGCTGCCTCCTATGCTGATTTTAAAACGCAAAACAATGCCAAAAGAAGACATTCCTCGAGGAGTGATTGTCCACATTCATGACAAGGGTTGGATGGATCAGGATGGGATGAAGATCTGGTTTGAGAAAGTTTGGAGCAGGAGACCAGGTGGGCTCTTACGCAAACCTGTTCTATTGGTGCTTGATCAGTTCAGGGCACACATAACAAAAAACACAAAGAAGATTGCCGCAGAGCAAAAAACAAAACTTGCCGTCATACCTGGAGGCTTGACATCCCAACTCCAACCACTTGATGTCAGCATTAACAAACCCTTCAAAGCTGCCATGAGAGAAGAATGGAACCAATGGATGAAGTCTTCTGGGGACAATTTGACACCAGCAGGAAGAGTGAAGAAACCAACTATAGGAGAAGTTTGTAACTGGGTGAAAAGATCCTGGGATAATATCAAGATTGAGATCATTGTCAAGTCATTTAAAAAGTGTGGCATTTCAAATGCCATAGATGGAACTGAGGACGAGGCAATATATGAAGACAGTGATTTGTCATCAGACACAGATGAGAACAAGCTAATGGATGGGAGTTTTGACAGTGATGAGGAGTTATATGAATTTTATGATGAATAAAACTTGAGTTCAATAACTTTATGTAATACATTGTTTTTCACATTTCGGCCCAAAAATTAAGGTGCGTCTTATACATGGGGAAATATGGTAAATTCAAATTGAGAAAAGACAGATGTAGGGTAGATGTGCAGAAGTTTGCCTTTAGCCAGTGGGTGGTTGGTTGGTGGAACAGACTTCGATCCTTTGTTGTGGAAGTTGATAGCCTAAATAAATTTAAGGCTGAGCTAGACAGGTACTTAGAACGAACGGAGGGGTGAAATGGGAGCGTTTTTTTTTTTTTTTTTTTTGTTTTTTTTTTTTGGCCGATGCTGCATAAGCTTGCTTTCTTGCATCATATGCCTCTACTAATGCTAATGTAGTGTGTTTGGAATAACTATAAAATTATCAATAAAGTGTCAAAGTTATCAATAAGGTGATGACACTTTATTGATAACTTTGAAGGATATCAAGAACCAACAGAGATGGTACAAAATAAAACAGAAGCGATCGTAAATGTTGCTAACCAATTGCAGCTTGAGGTTTCTACAAGTGACATCACTGATCTTCTTCAATTACAGAATGGAGAGCTCACAAATGAAGACCTCATTGAAATGGCATAATGTGAAGAAGCTGAGAAAGAAGGTTTAACAGCTGAAACTCCTGTTCGTTCTTTCACTCTCAAGGTGGCTGATGAAGCTTTTCAACACAGAAAAAGCAATTCATATTTGAGTCACAAGATTCAAATCGCACTAGAAAAGTTGCTACAGATTTACAAAATGCTTATGCATGCTATCGTGAAATTTATAAGGAAAGAAAAGACTGTCTTGGAAACAAACGACTCTTGAAGCATTTTGAAGAAGACAACTCCTTGTGCTTCCAACAAACCAACAATGAGTGTCAAACGAACAATGAATGATGAACCATCAACAAGTGTGCATTTAGTCAATGATTAAGAATAAACATTCTGTATGACCTAATTTATTTATTATTATGATTTGCTTGATTTTAAAGGTAATGTTTTCTTTTCTTTAGATAAAGAAATCATTGTTTATGCTTAAACTATTGTTTTCTGACCTTTATTTAACACTACTATGGTCAAATTTCATTGTTGAGAACATAATCCCTGTTTTTAATGTTATGTCTATGGGAAATAAATTCCCACTTTACGAGTGCACATTAGGAACAAATTAACTCGTAAACTACCTATATACCCTTGGATTTCGGAAAGTCTTTTGATACTGTTGCACAAAATATTTCTGTAGAAATTACAGTAGTGTGGGCAAATTACTGCTATACAAAACGGATTGGTGTGTGTGTGTGTGTGTGTGCGCGCGCGTGTGGAGGGGGGGGAGAGAGAGAGAGAGAGAGAGAGAGAGAGATATTAATGGACACTGCTCTTTGTGGGCTCTAATTTTATCAGTGGAGTACCCAAGGGTTCAGTGCTGGTCCCATCACTGATTTTTATATTTATTAATGATATTAGTAAATTAATAAGAGGAGTTTACCTCAATATAGTACGTGGAACACTTCCGTATGATACCCTCCAGAAATTAAAACGGAAAAAACGAAAAAATCGACAACTTACCGGTACATTAAAGTAAAATATAAATAATTAAAGTAAATTATAAATAATTAAATAATCAATTTAACACAATTCAAAATCAATTCAAAACAATTAAAATTCAAATTAACGCAATTAAAAGAATCTAACGAAAATATTCAAAACGATTTTCCTTCCTGAAGCTGACAATGCTTTTCGACCGACTGTCGTGATCACAGGAATGAAAATCATACGGAAGTGTTCCACGTACTATATTGAGGTAAACTCCTCTTATTAATTTACTAATATCATTATCAACGTAGAACATATTGAGTATTACAGCTCTGATTCATACTATCTAATATATTTATTAATGATACTGATGAAAGCACTAGCAGAGGCATGTGATGCAAGAAAGCAAGCTTATGTAGCATTAGTCAAAAAAAAAAAAAAATTCCTACTACCATTTGCTCTAAATGTCTGTCCAGTTCTTCCTTGAATTTATTTAAGCTGTTAACTTTCAACGACAGATGGAAGTTTTTTCCAGCAACCAACTACCTAAAGGCAAATTTCCACACATCTATTCTGCACCTGTCTTTCCTCAATTTGAATTTATGCACCCTTGGGTTTGTAATCTGAGCAAAAGGAAGAATCCCATCAGAATTGAGGCTGCTCAACCTATTCAAGGCCTTATACACCTCAATCAGATCACCTTGCAGAGTTTAAGCCTTTCTTGGTAAGACCACCCCTTCGTTCCCCCTCACCAATTTTGCTGCCCTTCTCTGTACTCGCTCAAGCAACACTACATCCAGTGGTGAGCTATAGTAGGCTCGTGAGAGCTCATTTTTTTTTTTTTTTTTAAATTTGCGAGCCCATTGTTGAGACGATCATTTATTTTACAAATGAAATCCTGGATGCAATTATTGAGTATCCAGAGCCGATACTACGGTGGGAGGAGTGAGGCCCATTCCCAGCATTTTAATGGTGCAATTGATCGGTTATGTATTTTAAAATTGCTTCATTTTTTTATTTAATTACAGTTGGATCTCTGTTTAACCATATTTTTTTTAAAATTCCCCTTGGTAATTACATTTAAAATACAGTAGTTTCCGTAGAACAAAAATAATTTCCATGTAACGAACAGATTAGGAGAGACAACTTTGTATGTACTGTTCTCACCTCTGGCCTTTAGGTAATTAGAAAGCGCGAATTAAGGGTGAAAGGATTACCATTCCACAACGTTAGTGGTGTTCGTAAAACTTATGCAGCCACATTCCGAGAAGTCATGCTCGTCAATCTGCTTCCCATAGCCAGTCAGAGAATTAAGAAGATTCCAGACACGGATAATAGCCTCTGGTCAACCTGTGTTGTGGTTCCCCTTTACTCCGACAAACGGGCGTATTTTTGGAGAAGTGAGTGATCCACGTGTTTCAGTAAATTTCTCCGTGTATGTTTACATGGTCACAGTAGCTGAATATCTGAGTGATTCCGATATTTTGCACAGTATTCAAAGAACTAATGACAGTAACAACGTAGGGGGGTGGGAGTGAGGCAACTAAGTTATTATATAAACTTTACGAAAATGAAATGGTGGCAGATTTTGAAATTTCATCGATGCTTTCACTATGTAGAAAATTTTCTAAAATATAATGGCATAGGGGTAATAATTTAAAAAAAAAAAAAATGTATCCATCATATCACCAATCTCCAAAATCCAGCGCGAATTAAAGATAATTGCTAAAGAATGTGATGTGGAAACTACAAAGATCGGTCGTGTGTTCGAGCTACGAAGAACAGCTTGTAGCTGCGGATGGTACTTGTAGCTTCGGATCAAATTGAACCAAAATATCCAGCTTTGTGCAAACATTTTGAATCAGAAGTTAAATATTCGGGATTGTTAAATCGACTTTTAAATCTGGAATTTCAAAAAAGCACTAATGATCGACATCCTGCAGGAGCTCTATTACATTTCAGAAACTTTACAGAATCACTATGGTAAAAGCAGATAAATTAATTATTCAAACTATCAATGCTATCACTAATTTGAAAAATTCTGAAGGAAATTATAAAGCTAAAATTGAGAGCATGTTGAAGTGTAAAGAATTTTAAGGAATCAAAATTGAAAGTAAGAACAGTAAAATTACCTTGTGACAAGTTATTAAATGCATCGTTTTATCCTTAAAGGATAAGTTATTAATGCAACAGGGTAATTTTAAATTAAATAAAGAAAATAATGATACCATTCAACGAAATTTTAAACATATTCTACTGGAAATTGTGGAATTTGAAAGAACTTTCATCTTGGTGGCAAGACTGAAAACCGAATAAGAAATTTGTTTTCTAATAAAATATGAAATAAAAATTAATGATGTTACTGATTTTGTCGGAGACAGTTTATCTTTAAAATCGAGTGAAATTCCCTTTACAATTAAGATGTTGTTGTTGTTATTTGGTTTTTAGGAGCATTAGCAACTAAGGCCATATTGCTCCGGGATATGCGGTGGTCATTCCCTGACCTTTCCGCATCCTCCGTATTTGGTGGTGACGGGCTCGAACCCCGGTCTAATCAAGAAGCGTGTGCTACGCACTGCTGCTCCTTCCCACCTGGCTACGGAGGCACCATTACAATTAAGAAAGCCAGAAATATCTCTGAAACCATTGCGATTAGCAGTGCTCAAGTTGAGCGAGCTTTCAGGGTAATGATTAATATCGTGTGAATGAATGAATGAATAATGTTGACAATTAAACACATTGCAGATTGTGATGATCATACATCTAAATGGAAAACCATTGGTTCAATTTGATCCAGATCGTTATATCAAATCATTCCTCCGTAATAATAGCTCAGCTATTGAGCAAAGAAGAAGATGAAAACAAATATTAATAAAGCAGTAAATTGCATATGGCAATTTTTAGAATAAAATTTTCTTGAATATTTGTGCAATATTTTTTTCATATAATCTGTGATTTTTGTTTACCTTTTCTAGAACAGTTTGTTTTTATGTAATATTTGTTTTTCTATTCTAGAATGTTTTGTGATAATTTGTTATTTGTAATATGGGAAATATTTCTGTTATTTTTTATTCTCAATATTAAAATTTTTTCATGAAAAAAAAAAAATGTATCCATTATATTTTCCTAGTTGTGAAAAAAAAGAATAAAAAAGTCGCGCATCTGCCGAGCACACCGGGTAGATGGTTTTAGGTGAAACATCCTTTGCGGATGTTCTCAAAAATTCCAAAAAGTTAGAACTCGAGATATCGTACTGGTCACGAAAAATGCGTCACGCACTCTAATCTAATCATACGACTAGTGATCTCAGTGTGGGAAGTGCCTCTGGCAGATGCTACGGGTGACGTCACTTCCATGACTGATTAGATTTACTCGGTAGGTACTCCCCCCCCCCCCACCACAAAGGATATTTCAAAAATCAGCTAAAGTGCAAGCCCATGTTAAAATGTTCAGAGCTCACCACTGACTACATCCTTCCTAAAACAAGGCCTCCAGACTTGTACACAGTACTCAAGGTGTGGCCTGACCATTACCTTATGCAAAGGGATAATTATCTCCTTTTCCCCACTAGCAAAATTCCTGTATATCATTGACAATACCCCATGACCTGCTCTGGCAGCCTGTCTGCACTGCTCAGAAAATTTCATATCTGACTGCACAATTACTCCCAGGTCATTTTCATTTTCTACCACCCTAAGTGTAGTACCACACAGTTGGTACGCTTCTCTGGGGTTACTTTTACCATATACAGTATATCAGGCTTAATGTCAAGGTTTGCAGATGACACAAAGTTTGGCAGTATGTGGTTAATGACAGTAATCAGGATAAGCTGTCGCAATAAGATATAAAAAAATTAGACAGATGAGAAATGGCAGTTGAAGTTTAACATCGACAAATGCAAAGTACTGCATATGGGTAAAAGTAATCCCAGATTATTGTACCAACTGTGTGGTACTACACTCAGTGTAGTGAAAAATCAAAAAGACCAGGGGTAACTGTGTACTCAGAGCAAATGGCTGCCAGGACAGCTCATAAGGTTTATGATATATAAAAACTTTGCTAGCAGGGATAAAAAAATTATTACCCTGTTGTATGTGGAATTGGCTGGGAAAGATATAAATCTGCTAGAACAGGTGCAGAAAATGGCAATGACATTGGTGAAGAAAACAAAAGGATGGTCTTACCAAGACAGGTTTCAGTTCAGTTCTGCAAATTGCAGTGTCTGGAGACTAGGCATTTGAAGGTGATCTGATTGAAGTGATAAGGCTTTGAATGGGTTGAGGAAGCTCAATGCCAACGAGATTCTTCCTCTTACTCAGACCATGCACATACAGAGCAATTGAAATTGAGGAAGGATGGTTATAGGGTATATCTACAGAGGTTTTCCTTCAGCCAGTGCGTGAGTGATTGATTGTTGGAACAAACTTCTATCTGGTGTTGTGGAAGTGAACAGTATGAATAAATTCAAGGAAGAACAAGAGATTTTTTTGGAAAAAATGTGAGATTATTTAAAAGTCCACACTGCCCTAGAATATAAAGTTCACTGACAAAATATACACTTTACATTAAGCACAGGATTCTTACCAACATAACATAACCAGCACAGCAACACCTTAGCTAACTAACATTTTTCTATCCATGGATTTGTTTCAATTGCCAATTAGATATTAACTGATTATGACTGATTCAAGATACTGTACCACACTTTGCACATCTTCAGATATGTGATGCTTCAATATGATATGTAGAACACTTCCTAATATCGCTCTCCAGCAAATAAATGAATATAAAAATGAACACAAAATGATTACAGTAATAAAATTAATTAAAAAAACAATTAAAACAAGTTCAACACAAATTTTGGAAAAAGGCTTTATTTCCTGAAGTTTTTTTTTCCTAAATTTGCATTGAAATTGTTTTAATGAATTTTATTAATTTAATCATTTTGTGTTAATTTTAGATTTGTTTATTTGCTGGAGAGTATCATTAAGAAGTCTTTTATGTATCATATTGAAGTAAATTTCTCTTATTCTTCTACAAATATTGAAGTAGAATGTATTGAGTATCATAGCTGTTTTATACTAATCATTTTTTTCTTTATCCCCTCTACTTATGTATAAAAGCCTTACATACAACTCGTAGATATGTTAGCATTAGTAGAGGCATACGATGCAAGAAAGCAAGCTTATCCAGCATCAGCAAAAAAAAAAAAAAAAAAAACCTCCCATTTCATCCATCCATTTGTTCAAATGCCTGTCCAGCTCAGCTTTAAATTTATTTAGGCTATCATAATAACAGCCAGAATAACATATATGCACTGGTGTATTCGGACCGGAATGATTCGATGTTCCGGTACTTTTTTCTAAATGTCACAATAGAAAATACAATGGCATAATCAAAGGGGAGGGAGAAATAATATCTATTTTACCCATTGCTACTAAAAAGATATATTAATAGTAATCTTTAAAATTAATAGATTTCTTTAAAAATTTATTTAAAAACAAAAATATAAATTTCGCAATGAAACTTTAATGTTTCTTACTAAAGTACAATGTGTTAGATAAAGAGCTTCAATGAATGAGATATACTGTGATGCGTGCGAATGCTGCACTTTGATTTGCCATGAGCTAAATGCTAGAACTGGTTGTTCTATGAACCATGAGTCTAAAGTCTGATTCAGTTACTGTACAGTCGATGTGGCATTATCATAGTCTTCTGGAGAACGAGCATTCTATTATTTTTTTTTTACGCCGAGCATTCCAGTATAACTTTTTTTAGCAATACACCTCTGGCAGTGATGACATGTGACTGGAATGACATTTAAACCAAAACCACCCAAATGTAGCTAAAAAACCAGCATAGTATTTTCTACCAAGTGAGATTCACTGCAGCATATGAGATTGGATAGTACTGGAGCATACTTTCAGGAATCCCTGAAGTTTCATATGAAATAGCTTTTTTTTTTTTTTTTTTTAATATCACAAAGCAAAAGAAACCACCTGCCATTGAAGAAACTCTCATAAAGCCATGCATTCTGAATGCTGCCAGAATTTTACTTGGAGAAGAAACTGAGAAAAAATTGCAGAACATTTCCCTGTCTGATTCCACAGTGATGCATCAAATTGATTAATTATCTGAAGATATTAAACTTCTAATTCTGCAAAAGGTCAAATCAATCCCCTTTTTGATATTAGTTGTGATGAATCTATTGATGTAGGTATTGTCACACCTACTTGTTTATGCACAATATGTAATTCACACTAATGTGGAAGAAGAAATGTTTTTCCATGCCTTGGAAATTACTACTAAAGCTGACGATACCAGTTTATTCATTTGTTCCGCCCATTGGAACAAATGGATAAGCTGGAAGGGTTGATTAGAGTGTGCACTTATGGTGCACCAGCATTTAAAAAAAAAAAAAAAAAAAAACCATCTGTGTCTAGGCTGCACCATGTCATTCACAGCCAAGCATTGGCTTCTAGGACTCTTGTGTGTGTAGATTTTAACCTCTCCATCAAGGTAGTGATTTATGTGAAAATCAGTGCATTAAACTCAAGATTATTTTCTTTGCTTTGTGAAGATTTGAAAGCTGACCACAAAGCTCTTCTGTTCTATACTGAGGTTCATTAATTTTAGATGGGAAATATGCTTGGTTGGGCTTATGGAAGCAATTGCCGTTTTTGGAATACCAAGGCAGGGAAGAACTGTTTCAAGCCATCAAAAATGAAAGCTTTCAGCTCAGTTTGGCATATTTTGCAGATGTATTTGAAGCTTTCAAACACATTAAATCTGAAACTGAAGGAGCAAATACCATCATAGCTCATTTAAAGCCAAAACTGAATTGTGGATTCATCATCTATTGGTGCTAAAAATGTTGCTTTGTTTTCTTTACTTGATGAAACTCTCAAAAACAAGGTTCTTACTTGGAGAGAAAATTGAGAAAATGTTGCATAATATTTCACTGTCCGATTCTACAGTGATGCACTGAATTGATGAATGATCTGAGAATATCAAACTTCTAATTCTGCAAATGATCAAATCGATCCTTCCCCCACCTTTTGCTATTGGTTTATTTATGATTTCCAAAAAACATAAAATCCCACTTATGGGATTTTTTGAATAATTTGAACACAATTTGAATAATTAAGACAATATTTTCCTGATGTCAAGACTGAAAATTCTATTTGGAAACTTGCAAGGAATCCTTTTTCACTGATGTTCACAGTTTGCCAGGAGAAGTTTTTGGACCTCAAAGTTTGATTCAGTTGCCAAAGGTAACTTTGAAGGGGGGGGGGGGATGTGCTGGAGGATTTTTGGGTAAAATATTTTCCTATTTATCCCAAAACAAGTAAACAGGCTTTGTGTGTCCTTATCTCACTTTCATTGACATAGGTTTGTGAAGCCAGTTTTTCTGCATTTCTGAGTATAAAAATAAAGCAATACAACAGATTTAACATTGAAATTGACCTACACTGTGCTTTAACTTCCACAGCACCTAACATAGAAAAGTTTATGGCAAATGAGCAAGCCCAACTCACACTAATAACAATGTGTTTGGAAATATTTAAATATGATAAAATTTTTTTTTTTATTTTACATATTAACAGTTGTTTTGATTTGTTTTTAGTCTCCATAATGATAATTAATTAAGTTCCACAGTTTTAAATGCTATTTCCATGCTGCCACCTATTATGAATTATGTCCACAATTACCTGAAAACAACAATAACGAATGGCAGCACTTATTAGAAAATTAAGACAATTAGTATATTAATGGACACATTACTTGAAAAATATTGATGAAGGAGTTTATTTAAGATCACATACATTTTTGTTCCATTAATGTGTGTTAGAAATCAGAGAAAAATGAATCCCACCCTGATCTGTCTGCTTGCTTTTTTTGCTGGCACTTTATACCAGAAAAAAAAAAAGGGTGAGGAAGGGTGCTTCCTTGCCTTACATTACCAAATACTGATACTAAATTTCATAACATATATGATATTAAGATAAGAATACAATTTCTTTAATAACTATGGAATCAGAGGCATCTCTGGCTCCATGATTATTAAACCAATATATTGCACCTTTTAATTATATAACATCATATAATCTGCTATCAGTCTTTGGTTATAGCAATTCTAGACTCTGCTGCTACTTAAACCAGCCCTAAAGATGGTTTCTATAATATCCATGAGGTTAGGTATTTTTTTTTTTTTTTTTTTATCCAGTCTATTGTATCAGAAAGTTGAATTTTTCTTCTGATATTTGTTTGGCTTTTTAGTTTGAATGAATGTTCTAAGACTGGGTGACCAGCCTTTTATCCTATAAATTAGAAATGTCAGTGCTTTTATGGCATCCCATGATTTTATCAGGAGGGGAGAATCATTCAACAAGGGAGGGCAACAATATTAGCTTAGGTATAACAGCAACACATGCCAAAGCAATTCATTTTTTATTCCACACACTAACATGCTGCAATGTGGCTCACAACTACGGCAACCATCCAGTAGGCATGCAATGAGTATGTGGCTTGCTCAATAGCTAGTGGAAAATTTTGCATCCTGGATTCTTGATTCAACATCAAGTTTTCGCCTTCAGTAATCATTATTATAAAATATTAAAATTTTAATGTTTATAATTATAAAATTAAAAAAAACTAGAAAATACAGTAATTACTATTTTGATTCAATAATGTTGAGCCACCTTTCTTTGACAGACATTTATCGGGAATACACTTATAAGTGCATTCTTGATGAGCCTTACACACAAGTAAATCTAAAAGAACATTTCTTTTAATTTTTGAGTTTGTGGATCAATCAACTAGAACCGGAGGCTCTTGGGGCATGCCTAGTAATAAGTCCACTTCTGCACAAACAGAAGTTCTGCTTGTACAAAACGTACAGAGATGTTCTTTTGAAAAAAGTGCTTTCAGAAGAATTGTATTTACAACTTTTTTTTTTTTAATTCAGTTTTATATTATTATTATTTTATTAGTATTTTTTTTTTTTTTTTTTTGAAATACTGTTTTCAAACAATTTCCTTCTCTGTTAAAGCATTCATTTCTTTTAAATGGCCTTTCATTCTCAGCATTTGATTTCATCTACAAAGTTGCCAACACCATAAAAATCACAAATGCATTCTAAAATGAAATGCTATTCCCAATCAGTAGTGGCACCTCCAGAACTACAGTAAACCCCCGCTATTCGCGGGGGTTTACTGTAGTCGCTGATTTAATATAAAATGAAACCTAAAAAAATGTGAATTTTAAATCGCCGTGAACATTTTCCGCCATAAAAAAAACATGGGCGTGGCTAAAATCATCTTTCCCAGTCAAAACAGTGCTAAGTGGGTGGGGGAGAGGGGTAACAAAATCGTGAGCGTGGATATTTCTTTCTAATCCTTGTTCAGTATGTGTTATGTGCTTGTCATGGAATGTTTCGTCGTTTGCTTTTAATTTTATAAATTGATATGCTTACAAAAGTGAAAAATCTACCGTTTCGTAGTGTGTTAGTGTAAACAGACTTTTTCGAGTGTGTTAACGGAAAAAAGTGACTTTATTGTGGACAAGTTCTTTTCTAATCCCTACAAAAATATGGCTAAGAATAACAAGGGAATTGTGCAAAAATCAAAGAAAGTGATGACATTAGCAAGTAAAATTCAGTTATTAGACAAAATTTTTAATGGTGAAAGTGTCTTGTCAGTGACAAAACATAAAATCAATTAGTCAACGGTACGATCAATCAAGAAATCGGAAGAAAAAATCCACCGTAGTGTCCGTGAAAATGCGCTAATTGCTTCAAAAATTTGCTCTAACTCGTGATATTAAATTAGAAAAAATGGAAAAGGCTTTAAATCTGTGGATAGAAGACCGAACTCAAAATAAAATTCCGTTAAGTTCACTCATCATTTGTGAAAAGGCAAAACTCCTTTATCATCACTTTAGCGAAACTGGTGATAGCACTGGCAGGATAAGTTTTTTAGCTATAGAAAAAAGCTGGATTGAAAGATTTGTTTGAAATTTCTAACAAATATTACATTTAATACTAAATTGTTTCTTATTTCCATTTTGATGCCTTATGCTTGCATTTCACTACGTACTGTCTATGTACATAGTCATATTATGAAGGTACACATAATACATACATAGACAAAATTTTAGACTAGTTTTTCTTATATATTTCATACTTTGGAACGGAACCCCTTTATTACTATGGGAGCCATAACTCAGTATTCACGGCATTTCTGGGGAACGTAAATTCAGGGTTTACTGTACTCTTAAACCTCTACGCTAGAAGAATTTTGAACAACCTTGATGCCAAGAAAGTTCCATGTCCTGATGGAATTTCTTTACTAGTTTTTAAAGGTTGTACTCCCGAACCTGTGTCACCTTTTTTACACCTTATTCCACTGATATTTTTCGTTCTGATTGGAAATTTACTCATATCCAACCAGTTCCTAAAAAGGGTGACAAATCCTTGCCGTCTAATTATTGACCTACTGCACTTACCTGCACTCTTTTCAAAGTAATGGAGAAAGTCGTCAATGGTCAATGTTTAGAAAACTCCTGTCTAGAAAAACAATCTAGAAAACTTCCGTCTGATTAAAGATCTCCAATCATCATCATCATCAGCCATTTTCAATCCACTGCAGGATGAAGGCCTCTGCAGCAACTGCAACTTTCCAGTTCCTTCTGTTTTGAGCACTGGCCATCCATTTACTACCCAAAAACTCATGAATTTCATCTATCCATCTCCGCCTTTGTCTTCCAAGTTTTCTTCTAGCTCCTCTTGGATACCATTCTGTTATTTTCTTAGTCCATCTGTCATCATGTCTTCGAGCTATGTGTCCTGGCCCAAGACCATTTTAGTTCTTTAGTTTTGATAAGAATGTGCTTTACTTGAGTTTGCTGCCTAATCCATGTGTTTCTCTTCTTATCTAACAGTCTGATTCCCAATATAATTCGTTCCATTCTTCGCTGTGTAGTTCTCAGCTTCTCTTCCATTCTTTTGGTGAGTGCCCAAAGTTTCACTTCGATAAGTCACGGTGGGGAGTATACATTGGTTCATTATTTTACGTTTCAGGCAAACTGGAATATTGCTCTTCAGTATGTGACTATATTTCCTGAATGCTATCCATCCAAAATTAATTCTTCTCTTGACTTCCAGCCATTTATCATTATTACAGCTAAAAACTTGTCCCAGATAAGTATATGACTCCACCTTTTCAATTACTGCTCCTTCAATCATTATTTTCCTTTCCGTGGCATACTTGTTCATCATTACTTTTGTTTTAGCCATATTCATCTTTAGTCCAAAATCCTTACTAACTGTGCATAACTGATTAAGATTTTCCTCTAATTCTTTGGGATCATGGCTTATAACCACAATGTCATCTGCAAATCGTAAATGGTTTAGGTACTCTCCATTCACATTGACTCCTTTCTGCGACCAGTCTAATCTTCTGAAAGCTTCCTCAAGGGCAGCAGTAAACAGCTTCAGAGATATTGTGTCTCCTTGTCGAACTCCTTTCTCGATTTTAAATTTGCTACTGTCTTTGTATAGTCTAATAAAGGATGTAGCACTCTCATATATTTTCTTCAAAATCATAATATATGGGGTATCTATGCCTTGTCTTTCCAGTGCCCGAAACATTGCCTTATGCTGTATGGAGTCAAATGCCTTTTCATAATCCACAAATGCCAGGCATAATGGTGTTTTATATTCATTTGCTTTCTCCATTAGCTGTGATATTACGTGAAGGTGATCCATAGTTGAGAATCCTGTCCTAAAGCCAGCTTGCTCTTTCGGTTGATTCTCATCAAGTAGTCTTTCTAAACTGTTAGTAATGACCCTTGTGAACAACTTGTAGATGTGGGATAACAAGCTAATTGGTGTATAATTTCCAATTTCTGATTTATCTCCTTTCTTATGCAGCAAAACTATGATTGCATTATTTCACTGCTTAGGTGTCACACCTTTTCTAATGCACTTTGTGAAGAGCCTTGCCAGTTTTTGTGTTATGTCTCTTCCCCCCAATTTTAACAACTCTACAGTAACTTCATCTTCCCTCGGGGCTTTCCGATTCTTCATTTTCTTCAATGCATGTTCTACCTCATCAGGAAGAATATCGGGTATGTCGTATGTGTTGCTATTTTGCAATCCATCTTCCCCACTGCTGGTATCATTCCCTCGCTCCTTGTATAATTCTCTATAGTAGTCTTCTGCTATTTGAATTATGCCTTCTCTGCTGTTTATAAGTACACCATCGCTATTCTTCAGTTTCACTATCATTTGTCTTTCTGTATTACTGCTCATGGCTGCTGATTTAAATCCTTTGTTTTCCCTTAATGCTTGTTCTACTTTTCTTGTGTTAAATCTTCTTATGTCCCCTCTGAGTCTCTTTCTAATGGCTTTGCATAACTCGGTATACTCAATTTTCTCCCTGTCAGTGTTTTTCTTCCTCTTCATTTGTCGTCTTCGGTTCATCATGACAAGTGTTTCTTGACTAATTTTTTCTTCTTTGGATTTCTGTTTCTTGGGCTTTATCACTTTCAGAAAGTTGTAATATTCCTCGTCGATATCTTGGTCCTGAGCAGTCTGCAGAAGCTCAAATTTGTTCTTAAGTTCCAGTACATACTGCTTTTTCTCCTCCTCTGTTATCTCAAAGACCTTTGGATTATTTACTCGAGTCAGTTTTTTCCTTTCCTTTCCTACATCTATATCAAGTGTTGGAAGTGAAGTAAATGTTGGAAGTGATCACAGAATGATAATTCTGTGATCACTTCCAACATTTACCTTATTCAGGACGGTAACATCATTCACAATATATCTTCTGTTAGTGAGGATGAAGTCGATTTTATTAGTTGTTAATCCATTTGGACTCTTCCATGTCCACTTTATGTTCACCCTTTTCTTGAAAAAAAGTGTTCATTACTGACAGTCCTTGAGATTCTGCAAATTCCACAAGTCTTTCACCTCTTATTTCTTTCACCAATTCCAAAATTTCCTATAGTCCTCTTTCTGCGCTGTTTTGCCTTTTTCCAACCTTAGCATTGAAGTCCCCCATAATAATATTGTAGTGGGTTTTCTGCTCATCTAGAAGACTCTCAATTTCGGTGTACATTTCTTCAACCTCTTCATCATCATGGCTCGATGTAGGTGAATAAATCATTATAATCTTTAGCTTGTACCTCTTAGAAATCTTGAGTATTAGTCTTGACACCCTTGGTTGTGTACTTTTGAATTCCAAAATGTTGTTTTTAAAATCTTTATGGACCAGAAACCCAACTCCACCTTCACTCCTTTCACTGTTTCCATTGGTGTACAGCAGATTTCCACTTGATAAACTTATAAGTGATTCATTTCTTCTTCTTGTTTCAGCCAAACCAATGATATTCCAATTCACATTTTCTAATTCCTTTTCCAGCTCTAATATCCTCCATAAGATCTCCAATATGGATTTCTAATATCATGTACTGTGATTCAATCTAAAATTTTTGTTGATCTGCTGGTGATTTAGTGGCTTATGTTACTTGTCTTTGGACAAATTCAATGAAAAAAATCAGATTAAACTCAAGCAGTTGCTTTTGACCATGTCTGGCATAAAGGTCTTCTAAACAAGCTCACAACTCATAGCCTGCCAAATGTCTTTTGCAATTGAGAATTCAGTTCTCTGAATTCCACTCATTGTTTATGATGGTAGATAGCTCTGTCTTGTAATCCTGGCACTAATAATGGTGTTACCCAAAGTGCAGCTATTTCTCCCACTCTTCCTCTATAATTAATGACTTTTTTCCAATGACTGGAAATCCTATTCAGTGTTTTGCTAATGAAGTACACTACATCAAACAGTGACCTGCACAAATAGTGTAAACTTCTCAAATATCCACCACCAATTCCTCAAATGCTAATCTCCAGGTAATTTTCCAATTGGGAAAATAAAACTTAGTTAACTTGAATTATTTTAAAACTCAGTTTCATCTTATTTCTTACAAAAAGGTCTACTGCTCCTATGCTCATCTTCATTGGATCTCAGTTTTTTAGAAGAGATGACATATCTATATTAGGAATTAGAATTATCCTGACTTCTATGCAAAAGTACATCACAAATATTGCAAACTAGTGTCCCCACCCCACAGCATTACTTTTCTTCTGAACAATTACTGACTCTGTACAAATATCAAATGTGACCTACCATGGAATATTGTTTCCACATCTGGTTTGGTCTTCAAACCTTCTCAAATTGCATCTGTAATTCCCGCACTCTCTTCAAAATCAGTCCAAGCACATACCACAAACAGGAATCTGGTCACTGTCCAACTCCAAACTCACAGAATCAACTACACCTCTTCCTCATTTCCCTTAATGGGACAACCTTCTGTCACGTATTTTTTGAAAATTACAATCTGCAGAAATTCAAGTCTAATGTCAACAAGTATCTTCTGTCTTCTAAGCCCTCAACCCATACATGATATTAAGCAGTAGAGATTTTGATACATTTCATGTTTAATGTTTTCTTTAAAATAATAATAATCATAAATAAACTTTTTTTTAAAAAAGATGTAAAGCAAAAGATAAATTACATATATCTATATTTCAAATTCTAAATTAATAGAATAAATTTCTATACTCACTAAAACTTCAAGATGTGGCAACAAGTCTTCTGCTGACATATAAGTCAAAAGACTTTTAATGAATGAAATTGAAGACTGTACTATTTCCCTGGAGCGTGATGTTATCAAAACTGTAATATTTTCTATGAGATGGTTGATTAAGCTACTAGAAAGTTCATCTGAAATAACAGATAATGAAAAACTAAATATAATCACATGAAACGGTTTTACTATCTGTTTTTTTTTTTTTTTTTTCTTTTCTTTTATAAACATACCAGCTATTTATAGATCATATACACAGCATGAGGTTGTTAAGGGGAAGTTTCGTCTGAAAAATTTGATTGGATACTATGTTGTGGTCACAAAGAAACTGGATGCAAAAAATAATTTTGATATCATATACTTGGATTTTAGGAAAGCTTCTGACACTGTGGCACATGGACTAATGTTATTAGTGGAGTCCCCCAGGGTTAGGTGTTAGGCCCATTGTTGTTTTCTGTGTTTATAAATAATATTGATGAAAGTATATCAGGGTTAATGTCTAAGTTTGCAGACAATACGAAGGTTGGCAGGATTGTTAATAACAGTAATGATAGTAACACTACTTCAACAGGATTTGGAAAAGTTCAGCAGATGGACTGAGAGGTGGCAACTGAAGTTTAACATTGACAAATGTAAAGTATTGCATATGGGTAGCAGTAACCCCAGGTAACATATCAAATGGGTGGTACTACACTCGGGTAGTGGAGAATGAAAAGGACCTGGGGGTCCTTTTCATTCTCCACTGACCAGTCAGGTATGAAGTTTTCTGAGCAGTGCAGGCAGGCTGCAAGAGTAGCTCACTGTGTCTTGATATACAGGAATTTTGCTAGAAGGGATAAGGAGGTGATTGTCCCCTTGTATAAGGCAATGGTCAGGCCACATATTGAGTACTGCAAACAGGTCTGGAGGCCTCATTTTAAGAAGGATGTAGAGCTGCTGGAACAAGTACAGAGAAGGGCAACAAGATTGGTGAGTGGAACAAAGGGTTACTGTTACCAAGAAAGGCTTACGGTCTGCAAATTGCAGCTTCTGGAGACTGGCACCTACAAGGTGGTCTAATTGAGGTGTATAAGACCTTGAATGGTTTGAGCAAGCTGAATGCTGATGGGATTCTTCCTCTTGCTAAGATGAGGGGACATCACCCTCATTGCTTCACCGGAAGGGAGATAAATTCAAATTGAGGAAAGACAATTGTATTGAATAGATGTGTGGAAATTTGTCTTTATTAAGTAGAACTAGACAAACATTTGGAGCAAATGGATGGGTGAAATGGGAAGGGCTTTTTTTTTTTTTTTTTTTTTTTTTTTGTGGCTGATGCTATATAAGCTCGCCTTCTTGCATTATATGTCTCTACTAATGCTAATATTATGTACTGTGATGCAATCTCAATGTTAAATATACAATGATCACCCATGTTAAAAAAAAAAGTAATAAGCCACATTCGGGGAAAACACACAGAGGAAAAATGGGAAATTTCCACAGCTGTCTTCTCAATATCCTGCTTCTACTTACTGTTTTGAAATGTTCCTACAGACACTGCAAAAGCAATGAATGAAAATTTAAGGCTTATTTTATTAGCTGGCAAAGTCATAGTAGTAGAGCAGACTGGATGGAGGGACTTTTTACCTGAAGTCATTCCAAGGGGATAAACTTAGTGGTCTACATCATCACAGAAATTGTACCGCACATCTAACAGTTTGCACTAAATGTCATGTAAGCTTAAAGATTTAATTAAAATTAAAACTTAAATGAATGATCTGTCATATCTCACTACTGCATTCTGCCAATGTCACACTGTTTCCTAAAATTAGGCATGTTGCAAAATTCACTCAAAATATGTACAAGAAAATTTTAATTAAAAATATAATTCTATAAGCAAAAAACCAACATTATTTGGCAGAATTCAATTTATAACATGGCTATAGATTATATTATATTATATAATATTACAGATCTTATTATATTACACTCGTCTCAACTGTTCACTGCACTAGACTTTTAACTATTACATACTTGCTTTCCCTTAAATTTTATACCAGAACAAACCAGGGATCAAAAGAATACAAATCAAAGGTAAATAAAAAATTTTAACATTTCTCAACATGTACTTAATATGTTAAAAAAAAAGTGTAAAATTACATTTATTGACATATAATGAATGTTAAGAAGTGACTGATATGAACATTATAATTACGCTTTTTTTTTTTTTTTTTTTTAATTTGATCCATAAAAATAAGAAAGCAGAAAAGGTAGTTCAGCGAGTTAGAATTTAGAATGAAAGAGGCAGAATTGCAGATTCAGAAGAACCATGCCCATGGAAAAAAAAATCTGTAAAAAACAGCAAAAACAGTGTATGATAGAATGATGGAGTGAGAGATCATTAATTGATCTTTATACTTTTTTTTTTTGGATAGGCTATAGGAGTTTAAGATTAGTTTCGGTAGCTCCACCTAAGATGGAATATTTCATGGTGAGATGGTCTGTGGTTTATACAGAAGCAGGACTTTTTCAGAAGAAAATGCTTAAAAGAAAACCTAGTTTTTCAACGCAGAGTAAGCAATGTTTGTGATATGTTTATGCCAAGAAAATTTAAAAATCAGTGTTATCTTCAGTAAAGATACATGATTTGCATTTTGCAGAATGTGTTGCTAAAACTGAGTATGGGAACAACAAACTATTTTGTGAGAGAAAAAAAAAACAGACAGGACTAAGTTAAAGGGACAAGACAAGGACTAAGTTTTCTAGTTCTTGCTGGAGAATTACCAGAAGAATAATCAAGGAATTCCAGAGGCAATGTGAGAAGTTGTAGCTGTTATCAAACTGGAAAACAGAACTTAGAATACTCAAGAAAACACTTTGTGACAATGACCTAATATCCAGGACTTGTTGCACTCTGGCCCATCAACTTTTTTTGACTGTGATTCCTTAACCCTCTAGCAAGTACATAAAAAAACCCATAACTACCAACATATTAGTGCACAATATACATTCACTTAATTTTTTTTAATAAAAGCTAAAAAAGAGTTTACCATCTGCACAAAAAAAAAATCCTTTTTTATTGTACAATGCTAACCACCTATGCTGACTCAAAATGTGCCTCAAAATGTGCCTCAAAATGTCTTGAATGGAAACAATGTAAATGAAGGATATTATTATGTTTTTTTTTTTTTTTTTCCCCCTTTTCAAGGATGGCTGTTGAAATCCGTACTGCTCTTAATAGAAACAGGATCATTGAAGGACAGAAACCAAAAGCAACTTCCTAAAAGAAAATTTTGATACAAAGTAGAAAATAAATGAAAATAAAATAAAAAAAAAAGGTTGCTTCAAGTAAAGACTAATCCAGTAGCATGGACAAGTTAAGGGTTAGAAAGTAAAACTATACTCAAAGAAATTATTGACTATGTCTTTCATTTTGTATGTGTAGTGATGAGCATACAGCTCTATTTTATGCATAGTTTATTCTGAGATAGACAGGTGTGCCCTAAGTTATCATCTAAAAGAATAATGTAAATTTTAAAAAATCCCCACCATGCAGATCTGAGCAAACATTATTTTATCTACTATTATTTACTATAAAAAAAAAATAAATAAAAATAAATTTTATTCTTAAATTTTAAAAATAAATTAATAAATAAATAAATTGCATCATAAATAAATTAAAAAATCTGTATTTTTATGTTAACATTTGACTCACTGTAACAGATGACAATACTGCTTGCAAAGGACTGTTCCCACAAAGTAGAGTTTCGACCCACAAATAGCAAACACCCTCAACAGCAGCTTATAAAACGTTATACAGCTTTAATTTTGACAGTTGTTCTATCATTCACATTACAGAGCCATGTACCTGTGTTGGTATTTTCTAACCTCTGGAATGTTTAACCCCCTCCCCCCCCCTTTTTTTTTTCGTGTGTATGTTGGGGGACAGGAATTAAATAGCCTTAATAAGGTAAAATAAATTTTTATTGTATTTTATGTTGTTGTTGTTATTATTATTTGGTTTTTAGGAGCTTAGGCCTGAGCAATATGGCCTTAGCAACTAAGGCCATATTGCTCAGGGGATATGCGGTGGTCATTCCCTGACCTTTCCGCATCCTCCGTATTTGGTGGTCATGGGCTTGAACCCTGGTCTAATCAAGAAGTGTGTGCTACGCACTGCTGCTCCTTCCCACCTGGCTACGGAGGCGCCATTGTATTTTATAACATGAAGCTTGAAATAGTAAAACTTTATTATGAGCTAAATGAAATGTTAACATAACATTTCTCAAACTAGATGCTTCTGCACCCAACAATCCCAACAATAGCAAATTCATATTAATGGAGCTACAGAGATGTGGCTCCATTAATGAATCTTTAATTATGAAGCCATTTGCAGTTTTCCTGTTTAATTACTAGTAAGGATGTTTTGTGTGGTGGTGGATAATTTATTATTCCATGGAAAAATATCTTGTACTATTTAACTAATATGAGGAATGGAAGAGATGCTGCCCTGGAATAATGTGTGGATTCAAATACATATATTGCAAGATTAGGCCCACATTTTTCCAAAAAAAAAAAAAAGTGCACAGCCCAGTTAATAATTACACTGCTAACATTCTGGCTAAGAAAAACAGTTATAATGAACTATAAACTCTTCTTTCTTAGGAATATATTGGAGTGTAACAATAAATTTTTAGGAGCTGGCTGTGTGTTCCATAGCAGCTTAATTAGTACAATGCATTACAGTCTATCATTCATTTGGAGAGGTCTGTTTTTCATTCCTATCAACAACTGGAAGAATTTCTCAAGTCCTTAATCATGGCTGTACTTAGTCAATTTAAGCTGGAGGGCATAGCCCTTATCCTGTTCTGGTTGGATTCATACTTAACTGAATTCATGGAAGAACTGGACAAACTTTTGGAGCAAATGGATGGGTGAAATGGAAGGGTTTTTTTTTTTTTTTGGCTGATGCTGTATAAGCTTGCTTTCTTGCATCATATGCCTCTATGAATGCTAATGATCACAATATTACAACCATTAATTAATCCCAACATTCTGTGCCTCTATCAGTAAGGTTATTTCGGTTTGGAAGACAAGTTAAGTTATATTGTAATGCCATCCTATTCATACTGTAAGAAAACATGCCAGGGATACAACTATATTGGGTTAACCTTTCATTACAACTGAAGAAACCTGTAACTAGCAGAATGGCCAAATTTGCCAGCTTCTCAAGGGTTTCTGCATAGACAGTGAGGAAAGAGCATGAGAGCAATTTTTAATACGATCAAAGAAGTTACCAAAATGAACTGGCATTACCAATCAGTTAATAAGGCACACTGAGTATTGATTTTACAAAATCAGCGATACATAAAAAAGCCCATAACCACTTTTTTTTCGTAATGTATTTTATACCATAAATCATTTGCCGATGAGATACCAGAGTATGTTATAGAAAATAACAGTGCATTGTTTAGTTTATGATCTTGAGCAGAGTAGAGTATAGTTTGTACATTTATAGTAACTACAAAAAATAAGGGTGATGGGCCTTTCTGTGCAGATAAACAGAACATCTAAAAAAAAAAAAATAAATAAAATGAATATGCAATAATACTATATCAGATTTATTACCAACTAATGCACAGAACAGAGTATTAATCTTATGATTAAACAAGTTAAAAAAAAAAAAAAAAAAATCAGAAATTTAAAAGTGGAACCCTCCTTGGGTTAATCAAAAAAAAAAAAAAAAAAAAAAAAAAGTATGTTAGAATGTTTTTGCCTTTTGCAGTTAATGTGACCAATCCTGAATCAAGAACTAGATATAGTTACCCATTACAGCTTCAATCAACGTTCCTTGCCTCTTCTCCACTGACAATACATTCTACTGGAATCTCTTTCTCATGCTCTTAACTAACACGAGAAAGCACCATCAGAGAGAGCTAAAAACAGGGATAAGCAATTCTTCATATATATGAAAATATCAAAAGAAGGGAGTAAATCCAATAGGAACTTTAACTGGTTGCATTGGAAAGTCCATGGAAGGCACACAAGAAAAGGTAGATGAGTTGAACAGATACTTATCATTGATATTTACAGTCAAAAGTAAGTTCAAAACTCTGGGTTTTGAGTGGTGGTTTATAGTGGTTTGGGCTATCTTAATAAACTCTATTATTAATTTCAAGTGGTATATGAGTGGTTACTAAATATAATAATCAATCATCTTTTTAATTTTAATTTGCTACCACTCAGGAATGCAATTTCCATTGTTTCTCCCTTACCAAAAAAGGTCACTCATCTGCACATGCTGGCCACAATAAGATTGACTGTACTGTTGTCATTAGTTTTCCTCAAGGTGCACTGCTAACGTGGCACGTGGTACCTTCGGAAACATTCCTTTCCTGCTTTATTCACGCACACCTAAGTGTTTTCAAAGAAGGATGCAATTTCTCTCATTCTTTTGCAGGTACAAGCACATATATGTTTACACAGGTGTCTTAATTAGGATGATTGTTTTTGAGTGTACTTCTTGTTACAAAGTTTGGCTATGTGGGCTGTGTAGTCCATGATGACTTGAAAAGCTTGCAAAGAAAATTAAAAAATATTGGAAACGTGAACTTTGCAATCTGGCTGGAAATGACACTGGGAATGTTGACAGCACTCCCACCACATCCACAGATTAACTTGGAGGACACACCTTTCTGTAATTTTCATCAGCTATGTGGCAGTTAACAAAATGCAAATCACTACCTCACAACTTTCTATGCAGTTTACTTGGGTTGAAAGATCACATAAACACATTATGGACAACAGCACTGAGAAACTCAATAAACTCTTACAACAGAAGATATCTGAACCCAATCTGCCAATGGCAAGAACCACGAATGCCACTGTTGAGAGTATTGAACTCTTAACGTCTAGGCTTAATTATACAGAATGCAAATTTTAAAGTATCAAGAAACCCTCATAAGAAGCTCTATCTAGAACTGAATATGGAAACAAAAATGTCAATAGTACAGCTGACAGAACTACATGACTGTATCACAGTCTTACACAAAGAAAACAAGGAGCTGAAATTTATACTTGGACAATTATAACAAGACTGAACTGAGTAAACTTGCAAATTCCAGTGTACTCATCAACCTTCTGAATTCAGATAATCTTAAATTGTAATAAATTATCCAAAGGCTATTACAGTCTCAGTCTGCCCAGATCGTAGCAATAAAACTAGTCACAACCTTCTGTCAGTGGAACCATGTAGGAACAATCTTGAGCAAAGACCAAACTCAGAACAACATCAAGTGTTATCTTCTGGCTCTAGCATAGTTCTAACAATGGCCAGTAATGAGTAAAAACCTTCCAACAAAGCTATGCACTTATCCACACTCAAGAAGGTTCTGGAGACTGCAGCTGACATTCAGTGGCAACCAAGGATAGAGAAGAATCTGTGCTCTCCAGGAACAAATTTTATCGGTGATCAGGAGCAGAGAACCCAGCTACACTCCTACATGCAATAATGGTCCTTCCTCTGAGAATGCATTCTTTGCTCCTTCATCACTTCAAACAGAACCTTCACCTTCACCCTCATACCCATCTCATGTTGATAGTACTTCACATCCTGTCATTCCTCAGTCACATTCCTTATCTGTACAAGACCATGGACTCAGCATCAGTGCAAATTCCATGATTGAGCCAGTTGATTCTTCCACACTGCAGAATTCACTCCCAGCCTATAAGGAAGACCTTCTCTGATCTAAATATATCACAGTGGTTCCTCACAAAGCTTATATGGCTGATATAAGAGCCTTCAAAATTCCCTTCATATTCATCCTTTGTGATCAATCCTATTCAGATGAAATGCAAGTTACTCTCCTTCAGAAACAGCCCAAAGGTATTATTCTTTGTTCATTACAAACAGCATACACTACTCATAAAGCCAACCATAGCTTCAAAAGCTAGCCACTAATATTGAGGAATCTTCAATGTGGTTCAATGATTGATTCATCAATGCATGTAAACTCATCAAATTAATTTCCTTGTTTCCATTTAGATATACTATCAGAATTGTCAAAGCATTGTAAACATTATATAAAATTCAAACCTTGCTCAGGTGTAAATTTAACGTTTATGCATTCACTGAAACATGGTTGCATGCAGGAATTTGGAACCCAGAAATTATCATGGACAATTTCACGATTTACAAAAGGCACCCAGAGGCAAATGTATTGCAATTCTGAAACTCCATGTCATTGCCTGTGAAGTGTTTTCTCAGATTCAAAGTCTCTACTGCCTTATTAGATCTCATAAGTTTAACTACCTATTTGTTTTAGTCTATCTTTCCCCACCAATGGACAGACATTTAATCAGAAAACTTCAACTGTCTCTTCTCAAACTGAAGTGCTCATCCACAGTTCATGGAAGATACTCAACTTTGGGAACTTCAATGTGCATTTAGGTTTGAAAGCTGCCTCTTCACTTAAGGATTTAATGCAAGAACTGGGACTTACCCAAACTTTCCTTGGCAATACCAGGAGTTCCGCACAGCCTCCCTCCCTCCTTAATTCACTCTGATCATAGAGCACTTTCATGCAGCCTTGAGATACCAACTAGTCTCAAACTATATCTAGACCATCCTCCTAGACTCGCCGACCGGGCTAGCCGAGTGGGTAAAGTACCTGCCCGGCAACCCAAAGGTCGTGGGTTCGATTCCCGCCTCGGGCTTGGATCAAAGTACTGCAAAAACCTTGTGAGGTGCAATATGGCCACAGAAGCTGATGCGCCAACTACCAAATCAAAAAAAAAAAAAAAAAAAAAAATCAAATCCTCCTAGACTCAACTTTAGAAAGGCAGATTGGGCTCTTCTCATGTACATCTTTAAAAATCTAAAATAGAACTGCCTTTTACTTGTCTCAGACATTAACTCAGTTACTGATGTATTCCTCAAAGTTGTCAATGAGGTTCTCTTTGATTTCATCCCCTATATTTGGGGACAAAAAAAAAAAATAAGTTCCCCATTTGATTCTCATCTGAGATAAAAGAGCTCATACACTAAAAGGCCATGTGCACAATGGCTTTCAGGTCCACAGGGGAGTTCCACTACCACAGAGCTCAGAATTGAAATCAAGCTGCTTGCTATCCACCTGTATGCTAACTTCCTCATATCAGTACAAGATAGCCTTGAATCCAAGGGGGTGTCCTTTTGGAAAATGGTGAAAAGAAATTTGCCAAAGCCTTCAACAAAGTGCACACCATCTGCTTGGTGCTAAACTCAGAAACCATAGAAATTGTGTCACAATCCAGGGTTGTTCTTCTGAGACATTCTCTTCTCTTTGTGGTGTCATGTAAGATTCTTCCCCTAGTCATCTCCTCTTCAACATCTTTATTAATGACCTTAGCAATACCTTTGTTAGTAATGAAATTCAGCCCTTGATACTTGACACTTACTTGTAAACACTTATACACAAATTATTCACTTCAGTAAATGGAGTTGATAATTCCTTATATAATACAGGTAAACCTAATAATACGGTCATTCAGAGTAAATTATATACTGTGTGTTTACTTACCTTTAAATTTAAAAACAACATGTGCAGTAGCCAAAACTGTAGCACTGACAGAATGAGGATCTCCTGCAAGACCAGCTAGCAGCATACTTATATACTTTTCAAGAACTTCTGAAGAAATTATAGTAAAAAAATTATACTTATTATCCTATCTCAAATATAATTAGCAACACAATAAAAGAAACTAATTGTTAAAGATGAACATTATTTTACTTGTT
Source organism: Mastigoproctus giganteus (assembly GCF_048544385.1). Lineage (NCBI taxonomy): Eukaryota > Metazoa > Arthropoda > Arachnida > Uropygi > Thelyphonidae > Mastigoproctus > Mastigoproctus giganteus. Next base: position 132,263,380 of record NC_143585.1, on the reverse strand, counting down.
CTCACTCAAAAAACTGCTTGCTTAACCTTCATCAATAAAAAAATAACACAAAAGGAGGAAAAAGCAAATAAATACATAGTTGAAATCATTTATAATGAGCAACATTATAATGAGAGATCAGCTATTGTAACCAAACAGAGAAGAGTTAATTGGAAATGTATTTTATGAGCAACATTCACAGTTAAAGCAATCACAATAGTTAAGAACAACTTCACAGGTATAACAAGCAAACCTTTAAGCTATTACAGAGAGCATTAACTGAACTGCCACATGAGGGACTATTATTGCTTTGCCCGTTTATGATAATTCCCCCTTATCACTTTCCACATCCCTGTCAAAAGCAATTTACATATAACTCTTTTAATGATTTTCAGAATCTTTTTAGTGTAGTATGCTACCACAGAGCATGTTCCTCATTCCAATGGCATAGCAGAATTCCTTGAACACCCTGTGTAATGGGGTGCTGAAGACCCATGGGAGTTCTAATGCCAGTAGTGGGGCATGTAGGATAATTTCACTACACACCACCTCGTTTGAATAGAGCATGTCCCATTCTGCGGGTTCGCATCCGCATTTAGCCTTTTGTTTTCTTTCCCCAATCTCTTAATCCTCTTTTCCTTTCCCTATTGTCATGGATTCTCAGATGACCCAGGGAGAGAAATGTTTCATACCAATACAGAAATTTTTCTGTATCGATATGAAACTATCAGCTTCCATATTCAGCTGAAATGAAGAATTCGGTGCAATTTCAAATCTTTGTGTGTGAATGTGTCTTTTTAAAACTTGGGAGAAACACTTGGAATTATTAAAACCAATTTTGTTTCTGTAGTTTAGGTTTTTCTTGTGCTGCATTAAATTCATTTCTTTTTTTACCTTAAAATGGCTTGTAAGAAAAGAAAAATTTGACAATCGGTGAGAAAATGAAAATTATTTGTGACTTAGAGACTAGAACAAGCTATGCCCCAGTTGATCAACTGTTGAAACTTGTAGTTTCAACTAAAACTACAAGCTGAAAAATGGCTCATCAACTTGGATACAAAGATTTTGTATGCAATAACAGGGGACTTTCCAGGTTAAAAAAAAAATAATAATAATAATGTTGTTTATGGAAAGATATGAAAACCAGAGAGGAGATCCATCAGGATTGCCCCCTCTGAATTTCCACAGGAGGCAGTGCATGGCACACACATCAGATTCCTATGGTGGTGGCCTAGAACATAGGCTGTGGGTGCTGAATTCCAGTGATGATGCTAATCTGTAAGACCAGCAGGTGCATTTATGCCCAGACACACAATAGGAGGAAGTATATAATGAGAGCCTCGTCAATCAATTCAGCACTGCAGAGACTGTGCAAGGCTCGTGGAGTAGAATTGTTCTTGTTGTGGTCTGTGCTTGTTAACAGGAGAATGTTTTTACAGAGATGGGATACACTTAAATGGAAGGGATGCAAGAATATCTGCTGTTGTTATTGAGGCAGTGTTCAGTGGGTTGGAAAACTTCTAGGTTGGAGGATACACGTATTCACAAATTAACAACATCCACAGGCAGGGGTGTAAGTGATTTCTATGCTGCCTCCATTGGAACAAACAGCATGATGAGACGTACTAGTTAAGTCATCATATGCAGACACTGTAGGGACATAAAAAATGAAGAATTTCAATATGAAAAGTACAATATGCACAGAAAGAATAGATAGCACAGTAAAATGGAAGGGACTGTGCTCTTATTTAAGAAGCATATAAAATCTAAGGCAGAACATCAAGTTGATATTGGTGATCAGTGTAAAGTGAAGTCACTTTTGGTGTGACATAAGCATGGGAAAACAAAAATGAGAATAGGAATATGTTACAGGCTTAATGATTGTGATGAATATAACCAGCAACCAAACACATGCATCGCAAGCAACTTTGGTGGATTTATTGGGTGACTATTTTCTACAGCAGCAACATGGAGAAGCAATGCGAGGAAGCCATACACTTGATCTGGTTATCAGCATGTATGATCTGGTTATACTTCATGTATTAAGAATCACCAAATAAAAGAAACTCTGGATGGCAGTGATCACAGTGTACTGATGTTGGTTTTACTTAAAGACAACTACTGTCAATGATAAAGGGAACGGCTTTTACTTCATATAGGTGACTACAGTGGTTTCAGACAATTTTAAATTCTATGCAGTGGAACCAACTGATGATGTTTCTAATGGCAATTTTAAATGGAGAGCATTCGAGGAAGTTATCACAGAGGCTTCTAGCCTTTTTAAACCAACTAAGAAATATGTTCAAGACTTATACCTAAATGGATGTCATATGAAGTAACGAGATTCATGGCAAGAAGAAAAATGCATGGAATGCATATAAACTAGTCTTCAATCAAATCACAAAGAAGGTTAGACAAGCTAAGGCAGATTATGAGAACTCTTTGGAGATATTTCCTTATTTTCTACACTGAAAAATGATGAATTATTTAGGGCAGGGTATGCCAAAAGTTTATCATATTCTAACAAGGGACTAAGTCATGCTGGGATAACTGAGAGGAAAGAAGAAGAGAAATTGTTGAAGCCAAACATCTTTAAAGAAGCTGAAGTCAAACCAGGCACTTGGGAGCTATCCACTCATATTAAGAGAGAGTAAAAGAGATAAGCAAATAATTATAAGAACACCCTTGGATTTCAGATAAGTCCTTATGGATGGGAAATGTGTGAATGTATCTCCAATTCACAAAGGGGATTCAAAGTGTGACATGAGTAATTACAGAGCAGTTAGCTTAAATTCTGTTCCAGGATTGTTGTTGTTGTTTTGGTTTTTAGGAGCATTAGCAACTAAGGCCATATTGCTCTGGGATATGCGGTGGTCATTCCCTGACCTTTCTGCATCTTCTGTATTTGGTGGTGACAAGCTTGAATCCCAGTTTAATCAAGAAGCATGTGATATGCACTACTGCTCCTTCCCACCTGGCTACGGAGGCGCCCAACTGTTCCAGGAAAATATTACAATCATTCGGTAAAGAAGTAATGCATGATGTCTAGACATGATTGCAGTTATAGTGCAGTCACAGCATGGATTGATTTGTTTAGGGGTAATATTGCCTGATCAATTTGCTTGGATATTCCAATGCAGTAACCAAGGATATGGACGAAAATAATCCTGATATGATATACTTGGATTTCAAGAAAGCTTTCGATACTGTTCCACCTGAAATACTGCTATAGAAACTGAAGCAGTGCAGCATTAGAGACAAGTTACTCTATGGATAAAGGAATGGTTCAGTGGCAAAAAGCAGAGAATGGTTATTAAAGGGCACTGTTCTTCTTGGACTAATGTTATCTTCCTTGAGGTTGTCACAGACATTCTCACAAGCTGTACTTGCTACCTGGGAGTCTAAAACGCTGATGGAACTGATATTCGGGTGACACTCAAGTCAAGTGGACCCAATTTAGGCGAAGCCTGGACGGTCTGTGACAGCCAGATCCTCTGCTTGCACCTTCACGATGGTGGGACTGTTGGTAATCCTGGGTATAACCTCCATGCACAAGCACATGGTGAGTGACCACCCAAGTGTGAACTAACGTAAGCAGGGGTCAAGGTGTGGCGTCCACACATGGAGGAATGCCGCCCCTCTACGTTACCAGGCATTACTAGGTGGTAGATGACTCTCATCAACAGGTGCAATACCACCACTTTGCTTATTGGAGGCTTGAAGTGGTGGAACCATGTATAGTCTCTAGAGCTAAGTTCTGGTCAACCCTTCCCCACCTCTTCCATCATGCAGTATGATTGATGACTTTTGAGGTTATGATGAACATTATGGCGAGATCCAATATTCCTTACATTTCGCGGGTACAGCTGTAAAATTGTGTTCGCAGGCTGGCCGCTAGTTAGTACACCAGACTGAACCTATTGGTAACTCTCTAGGAGGCTTCCGGATCAGCTAGTGTATAATCTTGCTACCTCTACTCTGCCAGCTAGTGACTGGACGGAGTCCGAGTAGTGTGTATGCGGGGAGCATTGTCAAAGCCACATTATGCCAAGGATCTGGGTATATTCTTACCATGTATATGCCATATCCAAAAATTTTATTACTTCATACAGCATGTCCCACCCACTTTTTTCTTACTACTGAATACACCATGAATTGTCAAACTAATAAAGCAAGCTTATCTGCGAAAAGATCTAAACCTCCCAAGCACTTCCTAATTCATTTCACAAATATACGTGGTCTCAATTCTAATCTCAACGATGTCCATTTCCACTTGCAGTCTGCCAAACCCCATGTACTTTTTCTGACAGAATCTCAGTTATCGGTTGATTCAACTACTGCTCATCTCAGATGCCCAAATTATTCGCTGTGTGATTACTTTCGGCCCAAAGGTGGTACTTGTGCATATGTTTGTTCTGATATTCCTTGTCAGAGACTTGGCAATTTGGAATATCCTCTCTTTGATCTTCTCTGGCTTAAAATCTCTCTACCTCATTGTGTCAAATTCATCTGTTGTCTCTACCATTCTCCCAACTCTACTAATCACTTTGACTTCCTCTCTTTGCAACTTGACTTTCTCCAGTCCAACTTTCCTAACAGTGAGTTAATTTTCCTTGGTGATTTTAATGTTCACAACTGCAGCTGGCTTCCATTTTCTAGTCATACCGACCCAGCTGGTCAAGATGCTGAGGCATTTGCAATTACTAATGACCTTGCAGATTGTTCATTTACGTACAAGAATACCGGACAATCCTAATCATAGAGCCAATACGCTTGATCTTTTTCTCACAAACAACCCTTCTAAGTACACGGTCGAAGTGAGAGGTCCTTTAGGCACTTCAGATCACAACTTGGTGATTGTCTCTTCTCCAATGGAACCTTTATCTCATGGTTATTCCCAACCTCGTGTTGTTTGGCATTACAAGAATGTAGAATGGGATGACCTGCGAGACTTTTTTTCTTTGGTCGGATTACTGTTTCAAAACTTCTGATGTCAACGTTTGCTCAGATCATGTCAGTGAAATTATTCTTGCAGGAATGGAATCCTTTATCCCACACTCCACTTTAAAATCTTGTCCTTTATCTAAACCTTGGTTTTCCAATAAATGTGCTAAGGCTGTTCAAGAGAAGAATGTTGCATATCGTAATTGGCTTGTTTCTAATTCTTCAGTTTCATTTTCTGCCTACACCAAAGCTCGCAACAATTGTAAAGCAGTTATTAATCAGTCCAAACTAGAGTTTGAACAGGCTAACGGTAGAAAACTTGCTTCTTGCCCTAATGGTAGCCGAGCATTCTGGTCTCTTGCCAAAGCTATTGGCGGCAACTTTTGCCCATCTCTGCTCCCACCTCTGTCTAAACCAGATGGTTCTGTTGTCACTTCAGCCAAGGATAAAGCTGACCTGCTAGCATCCCATTTTCTTCCAGCTCATGTATTAATGATCTTGGTAAAACACCTCCCACCATTCCCAACACACTCCATTTAATGCCTCCTGTGGTCTTCCTTCAAAAGGATGTCAGAAGGATTTTGACAAATCTTGATGCTAAGAAAGCTCCAGGTCTCGATGGTATTTCTCCACTTGTTTTCAGAATCTGTGCTCCTGAACTTACTCCTATTCTTTGCCACCTTTTTTCACTTTCTTATTCCAAAGGTGTTTTTCCTTCTGCTTGGAAATTTGCTCATATCCAGCCAGTTCCTAAAAAGGGTGACAAATCCCTCCCATCCAATTATCGTCCCATTGCAATTACTTCTACTCTTTCTAAAGTAATGGAGAAATCAATTAACCGCCAACTCTTAAACTACCTAGAAACCTTCCATCTGATCAACGATCGCCAGTATGGATTCCGTCAGTGTCGATCCACTGGCGATATTCTGGCTTATGTTACCCATTTATGGACTAATTCAATGGAAAGGTTTGGTGAAACACAAGTAGTTGCTCTTGACACCTGAAAGGCTTTCGATCGTGTTTGGCATAAAGGTCTTCTAAACCAGCTTCCATCTCATGGTTTGCCAACTGTTTTTAGTAATTGGTTATCCAGTTTTCTCTCTGATCGCTCACTGAGGGTGATGGTAGATGGCTCTCTGTCTTTAACTTCTCCACTAATGCCGGTGTCCCCCAAGGTTCAGTTCTTTCACCCACTCTTTTCCTCTTGTATATTAATGACCTTATCCATTAACTGGAAAACCTATCCATATTTTTGCCAATGATAGCACATTGCATTCCACTTTCCATTTTGAGAAACTTTGTCCTGCTCAATCAGCTTCAGCTTCTCGGCAATCTGCTACCAATTCCTTAAATGCCGATCTTCAGGTAATTCTCTAGTGGGCAAAGACAACTTAATTGATTTCAATCCTTCTAAAACTCAGCCTTGTCTTATATCTCGCAAAAAGGATTCTTCTGCTCTTATGCTTATCTTTGGTGACACTCTGATTTTTAGGCAAAATGATATATCTCTTTTGGGGATTACCCTGACTTCTAATCTCTCTTGGCACAAGCACATTACAAATATTGCTTCCTCTTCATCTAAAAAACTTGGTTTTCTCTTTCGCTCTTGGCGTTACTTTTCTTCCAAACAGCTGCTCACTCTGTATAAATCGCAAATTCGCCCTGCTATGGAATATTGTTCCCACATCTGGGTTGGTGCCCCCAAAACCTCTCTCAGTCTGCTTGATTGCATTCAGAAAAGGGCAGTTAGGTTAATTAATGATTCATCTCTAACAGAGTCTCTCCACTCGCTGTCTCATAGACGTACTGTTTCTGCTACATGCCTCTTCTACAGATACTTCCATGGGCACTGTTCTTCTGAATTGGTTTCTATAATTCCCGCTTTCTCTTTCAAAACAGTCCGAACACGTGCCGACACCAGCCAACATCCATTTACTGTCCAACTTCAAACTCACAGGACCAACTTTTCATCTTCCTCGTTTATTCATTCAACTGCCGTTTTCTGGAACAACCTTCCTTCATACGTATTTCCTGAAAATTACAGTCTACAGAAGTTCAAGTCCAATGTCAACAAATATCTTCTTTTGTCTTCTCAATCTCCAACCCAAGCACAGTACTAAGTACTATAGGTTCTAATACCTCTCGTGTTTGGGGTTTACATAAAAAAAAAAAAATTCTATCAGTGGAGTCCCTCGGGGTCCAGTACCAGGCCATTTACTGTTGACAATATTTATTAACAATGTTGATGAAGAAATGTCAAAGTTTCCAGGGCAGTTAATCACAGAAATCGGAGTGTGATTTTGGAACAAGACCTAGAAAAATTAGTCAGATGGCTGAGAAATGTTAATGAGGTTTAACAACAATGATAAATGCAAGGTTGTAAGATGGTAATCTTACATAAATTCTGGAATAATTCTGTGGAGTCAAAGTATGGCGTAAAGAAGTCAATTTAAATTTACTTAAGCAAAAGTGTTCTGGTAAGAGAAATAAGTGTTAAGCATTCATGCGGGTGGGGTGGCGTTAGTAAGGAGTGTTGTCACTGCCACCTGTAAAAACATGACCTAGGCTGGGGGAGGGGTGGGGGTTAGAGGGGAAAAGTGTAAGGAACAAGGGATAAATAACGGCGGAGAATGACACACTGGACAGAGTAAAGGGGCAGTTTGGACATATATCTCGAGTTTGATATGGGTTGCGACAGGAATTTAGGAGTGTCACTAATTAAGATATAGAATTTCTAGGGGAATATTTAAAGTTAACTTGAATGAAAAGGGAAAATGAACAAGAGTCAGCACTAAGAACCCCAGCTGGCCCTAACCATAAACAAAAATTTAAACCTTCCATGAGAAATGGGGACAACTCCAGAATAGCTACTGTTTGGGCTGTAAAAATGAAGGATTGGCGAACGATGGGAGAGAGAGAATCTTTTGGGAACTTGTTGAGCATTGGTGGAAAGTTAGTAAGTGAGTGAGAGCTAAGCTTATAGTGTGCGAAAGAAGGGAAGAAATGATGCGCAGTTGAGAAGTCGTGGCGAACGGTCGCCAAAAAAAAAAAAAAAAAAAATGTAAGGGTGTGAGGAGCAGACAGGCAGTAAGAAGTTGTAGCGAGCAGTCGCAAAAATGTAAGGGAGTGAGACAAACTCCAGAAAGTGGAAGGGAGTTTGTTAAAATGAGTTATTGTTAGGAGTTAGCAGCAGAAAGTAAGGGAGTCAAAATGGGGAAGCTAGAGGTAAGATGTTAAAGTAAGATAGCGAGGGAGAAAATAAAGAACCTTGGTGAGCCAAAAGTAGGAGCCTTAGTGAGCCCAAAAAAGCAGCCTTGGAGATCTGAAAGAAGGAGACCTGGGAATGCAGTAAGGAAGAGCCCTTATGAAGACACCTGACCATAGTATCTAAGTAAGTGAAAGTTATATTAAGCATACGGTAGGTTAACCGTTAGAGAAAGGACTGTAGTGCGATATTAGGGGAATTCAATGAGAACGATAAGATTAGATAGGTGAACCAAAAAGGGGTAAATCTACTCTAAGGCAAATATGGTTGGTTTAAGCATTAATTTGGAATAGGATAATGAGTTGAGTAATAGTGGGAAAGAGGTTATTATTAAAAAGAGGAAAGTGAATGGAAGGACTTGTAGTAAGAATAGAAGTGTTAAAGATAAGGAGATAAAATTTATGTATAAAGGCAAACGATAAAGGCGTTTCCGAATGCATCGTTGCACTTAGGTCGGATCAAGTTGTGTAATTGCTGCAGGTGAAAGAAATGTACAAGAAAGATGAATAAGGAATTAAGAGTAATTTTGTAGTTGTCATAATAAATACACCTAATTCTGTTTTTGCACAAACTTTTTTTACACGAATTTGATTTAACACGAATTCAAAATAAATATTTCATTCTCTTTTTACGCGAGTCATTTTGATTTAACACGATTTCTATGAATTTTTTTTTTGCCTAAATTCTAAGAAAATTTTTTTTTATTTGTGGCATATTAGTATCATTTCTATATTACACGCACCAATAGATTGGATAACAGCTAGTGTATGCGTTTTGAAACGCGTGCTTTTGCTTACCAATGTGTACGTCTAGGTATCTATGAATCATCAATGTTTTTATTGAATTTGGTGCACATCTACGGTATTCGTGCATTGTATCTTCGGAAGACATGTAGTAGTAAGCTCTATTTCAAAGTGAAAGAATCTTTAGTGAAATTTGTGCACATATAAATTTATTAATTTTGCCGATAGTCAATAAATTGTAAGTTTACAAAATTTTCATACCTTTTTTAATTAATTATAACTGAGATATTTTTCGGTAGCCCTTATATAATGTCGAATAATTCGCCTATTACCAAAATGAAAAGGAAAGCGATTTCTTTGGAACTTAAAATTCAAATTTTAGATCGTCTTGCAACTGGACAAGGGGCTACGTCTGTAGGAAAGCATTTTGGTGTACATGAAGCTACCGTAAGAACTATTAAGAAAAATGAAGCTGCAATTAGGAAGTCGGTATGTTCTGGAACAAAAGTAAGTGTTAATTCATCATCATATACAAGAGATATTGTCAAGGAAAAAATGGAAAAGGCCCTGGTAATATGGATAGAAGATCAGTCACAAAAAAGAGTACCAGTAGATGGAAATGCCATCAAGCAAACAGCACTAAGAATTTACAGACAGATTAAAGAAAAGGAGCCAAGCACTTCATCTCAGTTAAACAGAAAGTATGAATTTTCTGCGAGTACAGGTTGGATGACAGGGTTTCTTAAAAGGAATGCTCTTCATAATATAAAAATTAAAGGTGAAACTGCATCTGCAGATGAATCGGCTGCTAAAGTATTCCCGCAGGAACTTGCAAAAATTATTGAAGATGGAGGATACACTCCTGATCAAGTGTGGAATGCAGATGAAACTGGTTTCTTCTGGAAACGAATGCCGAACAGAACGTATGTAGCCAAATCGCAGAAAACTGCTGGTGGTTTTAAGGTAGCTAAGGATCGTGTGACCTTATTATTTTCCTCCAACGCTTCAGGAGATCGTATGTTGAAACCACTGCTGGTAAATCGAGCCCTAAACCCACGTTCAATGAAAGGTGTATATATCAATAAACTGCCTGTTCACTGGATGGCAAACAAGAAGGCCTGGGTGACCACTACTATTTTTACAGAATGGTTCAACAAATGTTTCGTCCCAGAAGTCAGACGTTATATGAATTTGAAAGGTCTCGAATTTAAAGTTCTTCTGATTCTTGACAATGCACCCGGCCATCCTGTCTTGGAACACCCAAACGTACAAATTTTATTTCTGCCACCTAATACTACATCTTTGATACAACCGCTAGACCAAGGTATAATTGCGACAATTAAAACATACTACGTAAAACGAACATTCCAACACGTTTTGGACAAACTGAATGATGAAACACTAACAGTCATTGATGTGTGGAAGAAATTCTCAAAATTATGGATTGTATCAATCAAGTTGGATTAGCGTTAACTGAATTAAAACCAGCAACTTTAAATGCGTGTTGGAAAGCGGTTTGGCCACAATGTGTAAAAAGCAAAGATCCCATCATCCCTAATACGACCGAATTTCCCAACATCATTACAATGGCACACAAAATTGGTGGAGAAGGATTCGATGATCTATCGTTTGAAGATATTGATGAATTGTTAACCGACAAAGCCCTAAGCGAAGATGAAATATTAGAGGTTGTCCTTGGGACTCCTTATCCCACAGAACGTAGTGATAATGAAGAAAATGATCCTGTTCTAAATGCAGATTTAATAAAAGAAGGTCTGGAACTGGCCAGAAAATTAGGTAATCATTTTGTCAAACATGACCCTAATGAGGAACGCGCTGGGAAGTTTCAACGTGAACTGAAGTTGTTAACAGCCTCTTACAGAGAATTATATAACGGCCTAACCAAAACACGAACATAACGATTAATAACTGAATTCGTTCGTAAAACCGGTGAAACATCAGCACCAGAGGAGACTCGTGCTGATTTTGCTGAAGAGATCACAGAAAGAATTTCATTAATAGAGGAAGAAGACGATGTCCACAACATTTCTAGTGATGGCAGTGATATTCCAGTCGTACGCAAACGTATGCGCCGTTTATTATCAGAAAGTGAAAATGAATAAAATCTTGTTATGTGTAAAACAGATTTTTTGTTGTTCATGAAGAATTTTTTTTCATTTCATATGCATACAAATTTATTTTAATACATTTTAATTACATATTATTACATGTGTATTTTGTTGAAATAAAATAATAAGCTTAAAACGGATATTTTTATGTGGTTTTTTTTAATTATTTTTACTGATTTTTTTAGATCCGGAACCAATCTTCTTTTCTTCCATAAATACAATGTCTTTTTTTACACGAATTTTTTTTACACGTATTTTTCAGGAACGTATCTATCGTGTAAAAACAGAATTAGGTGTAAAGGTAATGTGATCAATGAAATATTTAAAATTTAATAATAAAAAGTGTTATTAACACAACAGAGGTATAATTGAATGTGTTGTAATAGGAGCAGAAATAAGGTGACTATCTTTGTAACCAGTGTGTGGTGCAAAGAGAAAGGTGGAATAACAATTGTGTAAAAGAGTCAGATATATAGAAGAAATAAACAGAATATTTTGTAAGTACCTTGGTGTTAAAATAGTGCAGTCCCATTCTTAGTGAGATTTGTTATGATTTATTTTTTGTTGCAAATATTTGTGTATGCTAAAGAGTAATCAAAATGAGCGTAAATTTTTTTGTGTGTATTAATGTATATAGTAGTATTAAATAAACCTTGTTATCTATGATTACACTGAGTTGGTCATTCAGCACACACATGCCCAGTTGTAGAAAGGATGTTGCCAAAGCAAAGTTCAATTGGAAATTAATAAAAATATAAAGGTTAGATACTCAAAAGATCCTGGAACCTACTGAAAAATACTGCTAGTATAGGGTCAGGTTGCGTAAAGTGAGGGGCGAGAGAGAGAGAGAGAGAGAGAGAGAGAGAGAGAGAGAGAGAGAGAGAACCGAATAAAAATTGTAATCTTGAAAATTTAAGTTACTTCTGAGTTTGCAAGGCTACTGCAAACAGTAGCCTTGCAAACTCAGAAGAATCCCAGCATCATGAAGTCTTCTTTAATATGAACAGTGTATGCAAAAGGAATCAATGAGTTTATTCCCATTGTGAAGCAAGAAAAGTTAAAAGTAAAGACAATTTAAATTAAAATAAAGCTTTAATTTGAACTGTCTATGAAAAGATGTCATTCTTCTGCACTGTGAATAACACCAATTTCTTCATTAAACCAGCCAAATAAAAACAGGTCTGGCCATTCTGCTACTGGGATCAATTTCACTTTATCTGTGTAGCATTTAGAATCTGTTATGGAAAGAATCTAAAAATTATACATTTCTCAGTACACGCCCCATGATTTTCTTCTTTAATCTAAACAAAGTAATTAAATTTAGTTAAATTTATCCACAGGGAAACTTTTAAGTTATTTCACAAAAAAAGTAACCAGGTTACTTTCCATTATTATTATTTTATTTATTTTGAAATCTTATGACACAAGAAGTTTAGGACTTGTAATATGAGTGCTGTAGAACGTAATTTATTTAACATGCATTAATAATAAATAGCAACAGCTGCTTGAAAAAAACTCTTTGCATACGTCCATTTTTACGTATGACTTATGACAATGATATTTTTCATTTAGATTTGGTTTTGCTAAATCTAAATGAAAACCTCAAAGGGGGGAGCAAGTTAAATTTATTATACATACTCATACAGAAATAAAAAATACAAGAAGTACAAATAAAACCTTTGTCCAAGGCTTGCACTACAGCAAGTCCCCCAAAGCCTTATTAGTATTCACAATGGATGACCTGGCACCTTCATTCCATGCTGTCTGGAAATATTTGACTGAACAATACCAGCAACTCTGAAAATGGCTCTCTGAAGGATCAATTTCAATGTGCTTCCTGTTTGAAATCCAAACTTGGCTGGACAGTGTATAACGTCAGCTTCAATGGAGTAGCTGTTCCACATTTATGTACTGAGCAAGTTTTTAGTTACCTACAAGGGTCATTCAATAAGTTATCCACCTATAAATTATCTACCTTACCATAGTTATATTTCAATGATTCATGATTTATCATGATCCTACATTCTCAACTTGAATCATACTAATTTTGATCCCACTGTGCTTTTAGGCTGCGCTGATGTAACAGGAAGAAGGAAAACACCTGTATCAAATTATGGATTTGCTGAAATTGGAGCATTGTTCAGCCATCACATTTCTCACCAAAGAAGGAAGTGGGCCAAAGGCCATTCATGAAAGGATGGTGGCTGTATATGGCAACAGTGCACCTTCAGGTGAAAAACAATTCAAGTGGGGTAGAGAATCCATTGAAGATGATCTGCATCCAAGAAGGCCTGTGATGGCGACCACTCCAGAAATGTGCCGGGCGTGGAAAGCCTTGTGCCGAATGACAGATGTTTAAAGGTGTTCCAAATCTGTAGGGAATATGACGTATCTGAGGGAACAGTTATAATCATCCTCCATGAACATTTTTGGATGACTAAGATCAGTGCACAGTAGGTCCCCAGATTTCTGACCACTGTGCAGAAGCAATTCAGAGTATGGTGTTGTAAGGAGAATTTAGAGCTTTATGGAAGGGATCCTGAAACTTTCATCTCCAGAATTGTTACAGGTGATGAAACATGGGTTCATCACTGGGATCCTAAGACCAAGCAAGAATCAATGCAATGGAAGCACAAGGGTACTCTGCCACCTAAAACAATTTCAGACACAACCTTCAGCTGGAAAGATTATGGCCACCATTTTTTGGGATTCTGATGGAATTTTGTACATTCACCACTTGTAACAGAAGTAGAGAGCCACTGGGGAGTCATATGAATCCCTACTGTACAACCTAAGGGATGCCATAAAGGAAAAATGCCATGTAAACCTTTACAGAGCTGCTGCTTTCAGACTGACTTTACAGAATTACCCATCCACTTTACAGGCCACATCTGGCTATTTCCTCTTTCAAGACTTCAAGTAAAACTTACATGGATGTCGTTTTGCTGATGATAATGAACTGAAGCCTGCTGTTTCTACATTCTTTGATGGACAGTACTAAGAATTTTATTTGTCTGGTATTTCCTCATTGCCAACAAAATGGAACAAGTGTATTGAAGTTCAGGGAAGTTACATTGAAAAATAAAAACAGATTTTTGCCTCTATCTCATTTCCTTCATAGGTAGGTAGATAATTTGTTGAACACTCCTCGTAACATTGCTTTTCTTTCTGTTTTTTTTAAAGCTATGTAGTCCACAATGAGAGTGGGCGAGAGTACATGTGAACAGGCGAAGTTTTACGGCTCCAGCAAATAGAGAAGTTTTTGCTTTTTTATTGACTTAAATTGGCATATTAATTTATTTTTTAGAGTTGCTTTATATTCCTAGTAACAATACTTTAGTTTAAATTGAATTTAGATAGAGATTTTGTAGGTTATTACTTGGAATCGGTAAGGGTATCAAATCCACGTGTGGACAGGTTTTGCAGCTCCCGCGAGCAAAAAGTTTTTAATTATACTTAGCCGCTTTATTCACTTAATTGTTAGATTAAATCATTTCATATAAGTAGCTTATAGACCTAGTCAAGCTCCGTGGTTTATTTTGAATTCAGATAGCGCCGTTTGAAAAGTAAATAATACTCGTGTCCGCAGATTAAACGTTTATAACTTGCTGCCATTGTTATAAGATACGGGTGCTAGCACAAGGTTTAACGGAAAACTAGATAGCGAGTATAGTAGCATCAATTAATCAGTAAAATTTATTAATCTTATTAAATTTCATTCTCAATTGAATTTTACTTTTTTAACTGAATAAATATAGCAACCTAGTTATTACAAATGTAACATCATAAATTAATACATATAAGCTGACAGGGGATAAGTAAGTCATATAATGTAATTCGGAGATAATATTTGATACCGAAATACATATATATAGTGTTATAACTGCATTGGGATATAGGTTTAGGGTTATATTTTGTATTGGAATTTTACTGAACTTGAATAGAAATCATGACTCAGACCAGAGCAGCAAAGCAAAAGACTCAAACTAGTGGGTGCTGTGGCTCAGGGTGGAACTGAGGGGGGGGGTTGTCTTCTGAATCACAGTCTATTGAAATGCACTCCTTGTTTGATATTTGTGGAGCAATGAGGAACGGGACATAATATTGCCATGGGGAATGTCTTTGTGTGTGCGCGATGTAAGGAGTGCAAGGAAATCAGGCACCAACTCGGCATTGTTATGGGCTTATATGAGAGCTTGAAGGACAGGGTGGATGCCCTCGAAGGATTTAAATTGAGGGGTCCATCAAGCTCTCAGCTGCCCACATCAATGCCAGAGCTTGCACTTGAACATCACACAACACAGCGGCAACCCCCAAGGCAGAATGAGCTGGTCCCAAAGGAACTAGTTGTAGGTGACTATTGTCAGGGAAATGGGAAACATATTGTGCAAAAAGAATAGATGGAACAGACCCAGGGTATGTCTGCCAGGGACAAAGGTTGATGATGTTGTAGGGCAGATATCATCCTTTAAGGGCACAAAGGGTGATATTGTTGTACACGTTGACACTAATGATATTAAGAGTAGGAGACCGGCAGAATCACTTAACAAGTACAAGACAATGCTGAAAAAAAAAAGCCGTGAGTTAGAGTTGAATTTGAAAGTGTCTGCAATTCTGCCCAGACACGATAAGGGGGAGTATATGATGAGAGCCTTGCCGACCAATTCGGCCCTGGAGAGATTGTGCAAGGTTCAAGGGGTAGAATTTTTCTCAGCCTGGTCTGTGCTTGTTAACAGGAGACACTGCTTCTACAGGGATGGGATACACTTAAATAGAAAGGGTGCAAGAATATTTGCCGATGCTATCGAGACAGAGTTAGGTGGGTCGGAAAACTGTTAGCTCGGGAAGATACACGGCCTAATAGATTAACAGCCACTGGCAGAAGCAAAAGTGATTCTTGCACTACTTCTATTGAAATGCAATTGAGCAGCAGCCTGGAAAGCAAGGGAATGGGAATTTCCAGGACTGCTGGGAGTCATAGTAGAACAAGTAAATACATGGGCTGTGTTAGGGTAACTAAGAATAGAAACAGGTGCATGTATATTTGCATGTACACCAATGCTAGGAGTATAGTTAATAAATTCAATGAGCTTGAATTGCTAGTCAAGTCATCAAAGGCAGATATTGTTGGGATATCAGAGACATGTTGTCACACAGACATAAGCAGTACAGAACTGAAATTTGGGGAGTACAATGTGTATAGAAAGGATAGACAGGACACGAAGGGAGGAGGGATTATGCAATGTTGAGTCTGTTTGGTGTGACATAAGCACTGCAAAAGGAAAACTGAGAGTAGGTGTGTGTTATAGGCCTAATGAATTTGATGTATATAATGAGCAATTGTGCAGAGAAATAGAGTGGACCAGTAAATTAGAATGTCTTATAATGGGGGATTTTAATTATTCGGATATTGACAGGAATTTGTGGGTTGGTCACTCACACACTAGCAAGGCTTTTGTGGATTTATTGGATGATTGTTTTCTACAGCAGCATGTTCGGGAGGCAACTAGAGGGAGTAACAATCTTGATCTGATTATCAGTAGTGATTTTTCATGCATCAAGAATCTGCAGATAAAGGAACCAGTAGGTGGCAGTGATCACAGTGTGCTGAAGTGGATTTACTCAAAGAGGTAACTACCATCAAGGGTAAAGGGAAGTGTTTTTGCTTTCGTAAAGGTGACTACGGTGGTCTGAGACAGTATTTAAATTCTAAACGGTGGAACCAACAGATGATGTTACCAACAGCAAATTCAAAATGCGAAGCATTCAAAGAATGGAAGCTACTAGGCTTTTCATACCAACAAAGAAATATTGTTCAAGATTTAGGCCTAAATGGATTGTCAGATGAACTAATTAGATATGTGACAGAAGAAAAATGCATGGGATATACAAATTAACATGGCGCCTCCATAGCCAGGTGGGTAGGAGCAGCAGTGCGTAGCACATGCTTCTTGATTAGACCAGGGTTCGAACCCGTGCCCACCAAATACGGAGGATGCTGAAAGGTCAGAGAATGACCACCGCATATCCCCGGAGCAAATACGGCCTTAGTTGCTAATGCTCTTAAAAAAAAAAACCAGATAACAAACACAAATTAACATGTGAAACAGAAGCCTGTAATAGAAATAAGATGGTCTGTAACTAAGTTATAAAGGAGGTTAGGCAGGCGAAGGCAGATTACAAGAAATCTTTGGCAAAGGCTGCAAAGAAAAAGAGCAAAGAATTCTTTACTTGTGTAAACTCTAGAAGAAAGGGGATGAATCAGATTGGTCCACTAGATATCGATGGTTCAACTGGTGATGATCCTGCTCAGGTAGCTAACAAACTAAATGAATATTTTGCATCGACATTCACACATAAGGAGTTATTCAGGGAGGGGCATGCCAGAAGTGTATTCAACTCTGGCAGTAAGCTAGATAATCTTGTAATAACTGAGAGTAAAGTGGAGGAGAAATTGTTGAAGATAAACACAAGAAAGGCACCTGGGGTGGATGGAATCTATCTAGTTATATTAAAAGAGGCGGCAAAAGAAGTAAGCAAACCCTTAGCCATAATTATGATAGTTTTCTCAGACTCAGGGGAAGTACCCATGGACTGCAGTTGTACAAATGTGACTCCAATTCACAAAGGAGAATCAAAGGGCGACACAAGTAATTACAGACCTGTTAGTTTAACTTCTGTTCCAGGGAAATTAATGGAGGCACTGGTTAAAGAAGATCATCTAGACAAGACTTCAGTTATAGCTCGGACACAGCATGGGTTTGATAAGGGGAAGTCTTGTCTGACTAATTTGATTGGATACTATGATGTAGTCAGAAAGGAACTGGATGCAAAGAATAACTTTGATATCATATATTTGGATCTTAGAAAAGCCTTTGAAACTGTTGCACAAATTGGAGCAGTGTGGCATTGGAGGCAAATTGCTGCTATGGATAAAGGGATGGTTGAGTGGGAGAAAAAGAGTGGTAATCAATGGACCCTGCTCTTCGTGGACTAATGTTATTAGTGGAGTCCCTCAGGGTTCAGTGTTGGGTCCATTGTTGTTTTCTGTATTTATAAATGATATTAATAATGGTATATCAGGTTTAATGTCCAAGTTTGCAGACGATACGAAGGTTGGCAGTGTTGTTAATGACACTACACTGCTGCAACAGGATCTAGAAAAGTTGAGCAGATGGGCTGAGAGGTGGCAAATGAAGTTTAACATTGACAAATGTAAAGTATTGCGTATGGGAAGCAGTAATCCCAGAGTAATGTATCAACTCTCTGGTATCACACAGACAGTGGTAAAGAATGAAAAGGACCTGGGGGTAATTGTGCAGGCAGATATATAGTTTTCTGAGCAGTGCAGACGGTCTGCAAGAGTAGCTCATGGTGTCTTGTCAATGATTCCTGTATATCATTGACATTCCTGTATGTCAACAATATACAGGAATTTTTCTAGCAGGGATAAGGAGGTGATTATCCCGTTGTATAAGGCAATGGTCAGGCCATGCCTTGAGTACTGTATACAGGTCTGGAGGTCTCATTTCAAGAAGGATGTAGAGCTGCTGGAACAAATACAGAGAAGGGCAACAAGATTAGTGAAAGGAACAAAGGGGTTGCTCTTACGAAGAAAGGCTTAAGTTTTGCAAATTACAGTGTCTGGAGACTAGGCACCTGCGAGGTGATCTGATTGAGGTGTATAAAGCCTTGAATGGTTTGAGCATGCTCAATGCAGATGGGATTCTTCCTCTTGCTCAGAATAATTGCCTGAGAGGGCATGAATTCAAATTGAGGAAAGACGGTTGTAGGATAGATGTGCGGAAGTTTCCCTTTAGCCAGTGGGTGGTTGATTGCTGGAACACACTTCCATCTGTCGTAGAAGTTGATAGCTTAAATAGATTCAAGGCAGAACTTGACAAATATTTGGAGTGAGTGGATGGATATAATAAGAGTGTTTTTTTTTTTTTTTTTTTGTTTTTTTTTTGGGCTGAGGCTATATAAACTTGCTTTCTTGCATCATATGCCTCTGCTAATGCTGGCATGTTTTTGGACAAGCATTGTGTCATACATAGCGTATTTTGCAGTGCTAAAATTATTTTAACCCTGCAAAAGTATCTCTTCCACAATTTTTATAACATATTTTTGGCCAAAGTAAGGAATGTACCTATACAATGTATAGTGTTTTAACCAGATATGAGAAATAAGAAGTTATAAAATCAACAGTTCAATTACAAGTTATTATTTTTGGTACCTCTTAGCTGTTTTTTTATTAAATTTATTTATCCCTCTAATTAACAATGTAATAATTTGGAAAATTATTATACAATGCCTTATACAAGGGGATAATCACTTCCTTATCCCTGCTAGAAAAATTCCTGTATATCATTCACAAGACACCACGAGCTACTCTTGCAGACCTTCTGCACTGTTCACAAAACTTCATATCTGTCTGCACAATTACCCCCAGGTCCTTTTCATTCTCTACCACTGTCAGTGTGGTACCACACAGTTGATACATTATTCTGGGATTATCACACTGAAAGTGGTAGAGAATGAAAGGACCTGGGGTGTTTTTTTTGTTGTAAAGAACAACTGGCCAAAATATTTTCAAAGTAATGAATAATTATTTCCAAAAGTGTGACATATTATGGAAGTTGGGTATGACTGTTCTTTGCTACTAGAACTTCTTTGTGGATAAAACAGTGTGTTGTAATAATATTTGAATTGTGTCATTTTATTAAGTTTACAAATCCTTTTAATGCTCCTGTCATTGTGGGAGCACAGTCAATACAAATGCCAATGCACAACTTCCGTAATATATCACACTTTTGGAAATAATTATTCATTACTTCAAAAATACCTTGGCCAGTTGTTCTTTCAGTGAGTTATTTACAACAAAAAATAAAAAAATAAATAAATAAAAAAAATAAAATAATAATTCTGTTCTTTTCGATAAACCAGACAACTGAGCTTTCCCGCTAATATCTATAAAATTATCTACCTTGCAATGCAAACAATCGCCCAAAATTATTAATACGTTGAACAACTTTTTCTTCAATACCATTGGACATTCCTTTTATGCACCTGCTAATAGTGCTGTTCAAAAGTGGTACTGTCATTATTTTTTTTTCAGCTTCCTCTCCCAAAATACTTTTCTTGATTACCCAACATGATGGTAAAATCAGACTTTCTGCAATCAGGTGATATTTCTTTTTCTTTTCTTTCTTTCTTTCTTTTTTTTTTTTTTTTTTTTGCCACCAGTTCAGCTACTAAATAGCTGGCTTCTTACACTTTATCAGATATTTTAGCCATATTATAAAATTCTTGTACCTTGTTTTCTAGTAGAGCCCTGCAGTCTTTTAAAATATTCCATAGTTTTGGACGATAAATTCTTCTGTTTTGTAGAAAAATGTGCTGCAATTTACTCGGCACCACTGATTCATTCGACAATTTTAAACCACATACCACACATAAAGGTTGAGGACAAATCTTGGGTACCAGTATAGGAAAATCCCACCACCAAATAATCATCATCATGTTTATGACATGTTTTCTTCTTTTTTGATTTTGATGGTTGGTTGTTTTTGTCATTTTCTCCAAACTCATTGTTATCAAGTTGCCTCTTCCGATTTCCTTTCACTAAAAATTTATCCATCGCTAATAATTTCTAAAAAAATTAAAGTTACTTCTAGAATGTACTAACAGAGTTAATTGAAAATACATGTTCTATACTAATTAACTGAATATGATGCTTTAGAGATAAAAACACAAGAAGTACTTTTAAAACACAAAGGAAATTTCTTACTATGCTGCTTACGGAGTTGCACTTAATTCATAGTTATATGCTTTACGCACATATATACAACTGCAAAATGCACTGTGGGGTGCTTGGGAGAGACTCAAGTGATAAAAATGGCCGAATAAAGGTGAACAATTCTAGTACTATGAATCAAAAGGTGAATAGACCTAGTACTAAGAATTAAATGTGATGTCACATTGACCGCTTGAAGGAACTCAATTGGCGCCGCGTAAACAAACAAATTTTTTATTTGAATTAATTTTTATTATAAAACTTGGATTTATTATTATTTTTTTTTTTAATTTGCATTTTCCGTGGCACACCAACATGCTGTGGCACACAGGTTGAGAAATGCCGATCTACTCCAGCCACACAGCTGAAATGCCAAACAGTTGTTTCTGAAAATGTTTTCTTTGATTTCTCCACTGAAAATTTCAGAAATCTATCAATTTCAATTGTAAAAAATTTGATTAAATTCTTTAATCAAAATCCGGAATTTAATCTTTTGCTGGCTAACACTTGTTGGTAAATGATACAGTGATAACTCAAAAAATCTGAGAATTCATCATCCTTTTATGAATCCGTTAAAATGCCCCGTCATTGCTTTAGCTCCCTCTGTTGTTATTGATACGGGCTTAAATAGTGGCAATTTAATTTTTCCAATAAAATTTTGAATGCGTTACATATATCAAGACCTCTAGTTCTTTCTTTCAGTGAAACCATACCAGGCAGTTCTTCTCTAGTGGCAGAAATATTGAAAAATCATACAACAAAAATGAGCAATTCAGCTGTATCACTGACATCTGTAGATTCATTCAGTTGTAAAGAAAAGGAAACACAATTAGCAATATGAGCACACAATTTGTTCGCTCACATTTTTACTCATTTTTTCAATGCATTGCATCACAATATTTCAAGATAATTACAGATCTTGAAGAGCATTTCAATTTCATTTTTGTTTTTAAAATTTTCAAAAAGAGAATCTGTTATTTCAAAAAATGTATCTTTGATGAATTTGCCCATCAGAAAATGGTTTGCATTTTTTTTTGCAAGAAGATGACTCACGTTAAATGATGCTACAGTTACTGCTTTAGATTGTAAATTAGGTGTCACAAAGAAATTTTGCTGTGTGAATAATCTGGATTTAAGTTCTTTTAATTTATTTTTTTTCTAAGGTCACTATTAGGCAGAAAATCTGATTGGTATTTACCATGGAGTGTGTCGAAGTACCTTTCTAAATTTCCTTTTTTGATTTTAGCCATGGAAACATTGCAAATAAAACAACATTTTTCTTTTATCATTACAAAAAAGTATTCTCGTTCCCACTTGATGAAAATGATACGTTTTACTCTTTTTTGTAGTATTCATTTCAAATCAAAGGTTATTAAATTAACGTATAAGTACTGTCCAGTTATTAATATTAAGTAAGCTAAATAGGAATTCGACACATACACATGCTCTCCACAACGTAACTGCAAGAATTTTCACTAGACAAGCCTAGCGGCTGCATGACAAAGAGTAGTCATGTGGTTCAATGGATTTGTAATAAGCGTATGCAGTGGGGTGCTTAATAATAATAATATCTAGATTTTGTCACTCATTTAGATTAAATTTTAGATTAGACTGTCATTTAGATTAAATCACTCATTCAGTAGAATTTTTCCATTATTTTACATTTTTATCATTTTTTCTATTATTTTACTTGTTACTTGGGACACAATATTTCTAGAGCAAAAGACATGAAAGCATGAAGGCCTTTGCTAGGCTGGGACCACATAAGCTTGCTGCATGACAATTGGTTGTGCAAAAATTCAGTACGTGACAGTAAAGTATATACAAAACAATTTGGTGAATAAGACTATTTGGTGAGTATGATGATTTGGTGAATTCTATGTGAGAACTGAGAGTATAACAAAGTAAGGACAAAAATGCAAAATTTTAACATGTCGTATGGTAAATGGTTAATTTAGTGATTATGGTAAAAGTTCACATTTTTGAGAGAGTGAACTAATCACCTGTGTTTTCAGACATGTTAGATAAGTATAAAGTGCAATTGTCTTTACCATATCCATCTATTCACATGTAATAACTCAACTCCTAATGAATGGATTATCATAAAATTTTATACTTGGCTTTTTCAGAAAAATTTGTCAAGCATTCCTAAATTTTATTAAAATCAGAGCAATATAGAAATTCAGTAATTACTATTTCTTTGTCAATCCATCTGCACATAATAATGTAATATTCAGCAGGTGGATTTTTATGAAATTTTATATTTGGCTCTTTTAAGATTTGTTGAGCCCTATCGAATTCCATTAAAACTGGACAAATAGAAATCTGTGGCTCAAAAACCAACCATGAACCCAGATACAACTGCATGGTCCTAGAATAGCAGCAGGAATTGGTTGAGTATGAATTATCTTCAGCATGATTGTCCATCTGTATTGTAACAACTTTGCACCTGTTATCTTCATGCTGATGGTAACAGGTGGATACCCACTTTCCCACCTATTAGCAAGATTGGGCTGAATACTTTCACATAAAAGAAATTGATCAAAAAATACATTTTCTTTTTTTCTAAATTTTTGCACTCCTTTCATCTAAACAACCAAAATTTCTCTTGGTTCCCCTAAATCTTTTACTTCATTGATTTTCTTAATTACTGGTTCATATGTGATACACCAAATTATCATGCCACCAATTGTATTTGACCAAATTTTCACATAAAAGAAATGTAATTCACTAAACTGTCTTGTACACAAAATTTGTCATACATCAAACTGCTGTATGATGAACTGTCATACCCACAATTAATGTGATGTCTTCCCCCACATTTGCCTTTCTTAAGTTTTCTTCACTTTAAGTAGTACCAGGAGAAGTAAAAAAGTATCTCTAAACACAGATTATCACACATTTTTGTTGGTATGTTATACCTGTGCACCACAAAAAAAACTATTGACTTGATGTTTGTTTGTTATTTGGTTTTTAGGAGCATTAGCAACTAAGGTCATATTGCTCCGGGAATATGCGGTGGTCATTCCCTGACCTTTCCGCATCCTCCGTATTTGGTGGTGACGGGCTCAAACCCCGGTCTAATCAAGAAGCGTGTGCTACGCACTGCTGCTCCTTCCCATCTGGCTACGGAGGCGCACCTATTGACTTGAGCATGTTCATTCAGAAATGTAAAAAAATGCAATACAAAATTCCATTAGTACATAATTAAAAATATTCATTGTTTATTCAATGAAAATTGTATTTGCGTATCTTTATTCTTCCCTCCTTCCTTAGTATGCTGTATTTACAATAAAGGATACACATGAAACACAGAATTCCAGAGAACAAACTTCAGGCACGACTGATGAGACAAATTGCATTTATTTGTTCCTGCATTAACCATTTATGTTAAAACTTGGTTCCTCCTTCTTTGTACACAATACATTTTATACAGAGGTGAACATCAAAAATAATTTACTGTACTAAATTTTTCATTATAACTAATTTACAAGCTATCAAAAATAAAGGAAAATTCAAATTATATCTGAAAATATTTGTTGTAATGAAATTTTTATTAAAATGGCATTCATTCTGTGGGATTTTTACTGCATTTATGGGTTTTGAAATGTTGCTCAAGAATAAAATTAGGTTTATCGAGGCTAATTAAAAAAATAAGAAATTAATGTTTTCAAAATAAGAAATTAATCAGAATAATGAAAATGTTTCTACTACATAATCAAAAGACATGCCAAAAATACTTAAAATATAAGAAAATAATCTCACCTTTAGAATTACTAGAAAACCATCTCTTCATTGTATATCCTATTTCTGATAATACATAATATGCAGCCTTTCTTGCCTTTTCTGCATTTTGTTTAGTACACAGAATGGCCTATAATAAAATGATAGTATTGTTACAAGATTAACCAAATTATTTTATGAAACACTGCATACGCAGGCACATGTACACACGCACACATACATGCACACGAGTGTAATTAAACTGCAGTTACAGCATTGATTTGTTAATGGCTAATCTTGAGATATCTGAATGGATAATATGAGGCAGCAACAAAAGAACTAGATTCAAAAATTACTTTAGTTATCATATACTTGCATTTCAGGAAATGCTTTTGATACCTTTGCACATAAAAGACTGCTGTACAATTTATGGTATGGCAATCTTTGTAGTGTGATATTAAGTAATTTGGCATTAAGGACAAGTTAATGCTCTGGATAAAGGTATGATTGAATTGTTTTTTTTTTTTTTTATTTGGTAGTTGTTGGCACATTGGCTTCTGTGGCCATATTGCACCTCCCAAGGTTTTTGCAGTACTTTGATCCAAGCCCGAGGCAGGAATCGAACCCGCGACCTTTGGGTTGCCGGGCAGGTACTTGACCCACTCGGATAGCCCAGTCGGCATGATTGAATTGAAGAAGGCAGAGAGTGGTTATCAATGGACAATGCTCTTCGTGGAGTAATGTTATCAGTGGAGTTCCACAGGTTTCCGTGCTGGGCCTATTGTTGTTTTCTAAATTTATTAATGATACTGATGAAGATTTATCAGCTTAATGTCTAAGTTTGCATATTATACAAAGGTTGGCATGGAGGTTGACGACAGTAATCAAGGTATGTTACTGCAACAAGATGTAGAAAAATTAGTCAGATGGGCTGACAAATGGCAATTAAATTAACAATGATAAAAACAAGGTACTGTATATGGGTAGCAGTAATTCCAGATTAATGTAACAGTTGTGCATGGTATTATTACACTCAGGGTAGTGGAGAATGAAAATGATATCAGAGTAACTTTGCAGTCAGATTTGTTCTCTGAGCAGTGCAGAGAAGCAGCCAGGACAGCTATGGGTTGCATCCTTCCTCCTGCTCAGACTACACACATGAAAGGGCATAAATTTTAAGTGAGGAAAGATGGGTGCATGATAGATCTGTGGAAGTTTGCCTTCAGTCAGCAGGTACATTGGAACAAACTTCCTTGTGGCTTGTGGAAGTGGATAGTTTGAATAAATTTAAGAAAGAACTAGACAAACAGTGGAGGGAAAGGGCAGGCGATGTGGAAAAGGTGTTTTTTTTTTTTTGGCTGATGCTGTATAAGATTGTCTTCTTGCATAGTTTGCTACCCCACACACACACACACACAATTCAGCAGCAACTAATAAAAATTCATTAAATTCATAAAACTCAATGAAAGTAATATTTCGTAAATTCAATTACCACTATGCTTTTGGTAAAAAACATTCCTAAAAAAAAAAATTTTTTTTTTTTTTTTGTCGCCACTATGTAGCTTTAGAAAATATATTTATTTAATGTACTTAATAAGTGCACATTTAATGAAGATTACTGATAATTGCTGATTTCCAATAAATAAAAATGAAGCTTATCTTTCTTTAGTGCAGGAAATCACCATTTATCGGTAAGAAGCATATCCCTTTTGGAGTTATGCTTTGGTTTTTTTTTGTTTTTTTTTTGGGAGCATTAGCAACTAAGGCTCCGAGGATATGCAGTGGTCACTCCCTGACCTTCCCGCATCCTCTGGATTTGGTGGTCATGGGATCAAACCCCGGTCTAATCAAGAAGCGTGTGCTACGCACTTCTGCTCCTGCCCACCTGGCAATGGAGGTGCCTCACGCTCTTACGAAGAAAGACTTCCTGCAATGCAGATGAGATTCTTCCTTATGCTCAGAGTAGAGGGGGCACAGATTCTAACTGAGGAAAGAGTTGTAAAACAGATGTGGGGAAATTTGCCTTTAGCCAGCAAGTAGTTGATTGCTGGAACAAACTTCCATCTGTTGTTGTGGAGGTTGATAGTGTTTAATAAATTCAAGGCAGAATTAGACAAACATTTCGAACGAATAGATCAGTGAAATGGGAAGGGGTTTTTTTATTTTTTTTAAGGTTGATGCTGTATAAGTTTTCTTTCTTGCATTATATGCCTCTAATAATGCTAATGCCACCTCTAATCTTTCTGACACAGGTAAATATGTTAGGTACAGTATGCCTAATGATGCTTCAGTTATTAGGATAGCCCAAAGACAAAAAGAAATATCATCTCTAATCTTTCTTTGACAGACAAATATGATGATTACAGTGTGATAAAAAGCAAACTATCTAGTATACTTGCCCTGGTGCTTATCTGGAAGACTGTTGTGACTACTCTGCTATCCACTGGTTCAAGTATCTGGAAAGCTGAAGTCCCCATTATAAGACATTCTGATTGTCTGTGTAAGTTTTTCATTATACTCATCATAGCCATTTTGCTTATAGCAGACTTCTACTCTCATTTTAGTTTTCCTAGAGCCCACACCAAACTGATTGAATATTGTGCTGGCTACCCACATCAACTGGGCACACTGCTTGGATTGTGTGTGTTTCTAATCCCAGAGCATATCTCCTTCTCAGTCTTCTGCCCTGTCTTTCCTTCTCCACCCACACATATTGATGACTGCCTTCTTCCACAGGGATGCCCCTCTATTCCTTTATAACTTCCTACTTCTTGGTGGAAAGCCTTCCTGTCACTTTTTTTTAAACACTGGACCCTCCCTGGCAAGCTCAGGTGCAGTCCACAGTTCACCCCCCCCACTAGAGGCTTTCTTCTACTGTACCCTGCTGCCTCCCTGATGCAGTGGACGGAAAAGCGAAGTCACACTAGGAACTCTGGCGGCTAAATGCTGGAGAAACAACATACTAACATAACCATGCCATCAATTTCAGGAGCATTACTTGCTTTTATGTTGTTTCTCTAATAAACTATCATCTGTAATTATTACATCACTAATTTCATATGGCTCAGCCTCATTTGCATAGCCTCTTCTCAGCAAGAAGGGTCTTTCATCAGTAAACACAGATGCAAAGTACCTGTTCAATTCATCCACAACATCAACTGGGATGTCTAAGACTTTCACACGCGCAGTGCACAAGGGTCCAATCTGATTACCTTATTTCTTCCTTGAATTCGCATACACTGATAAATTCCTTGTCCCCATTCTCTGCTTGCTTACCCAATGCTTTTCACATTTCTGCTCTATTTCACCAGCCAGCTCCATAGTCATCCATTTTGGCATCCTCCTCTTGCAATATTTTCTTAAAGTCATGGCTTATGTGACTTTTGCTTTAAAAGTATTCCATAATTCATATGTATTCGCCATCCCTCAGCAATCTGCCCAATTCACAGATGCTATAGCCAGGGGTGAGCTGTGAATATTTTAACAATGGGCTTGCAGTTTTGCCAACTTTTTGATGTGAAACATCCTTGGGGATTCAAGCACTCATTATCAGATAGTGTGATTAGAGCATGTGATGCATTTTTCGTGACTGGTGATATCTTGATGCAGCCTGGTCATCATACCCGCCCTTTACGATGATACCTGGATATGATAGTATCTTGAGTTCTAACTTTTTAGAATTTTTGAATAGTATGACATCACAATCATACTGCAGTAAGTATGATTGCAACAATACAAATATTTGTCAAAAATTTATTTTTTGTCTAATATTTTCATTACATTCCATTGTTAGGTGCCCCAAACAGCTGCATATGTCGTTTCATCAAAATCAACGCTGTTTTCTAGAGACATTTAAATACGTTGCAATCGGAAGTATACAGTACACCTCTTACTTTAGTTATAAATCCATTGTAGCTTGTCTTCCAGAAATTATGAAGATTTGCAAATTTTACAATCAAATATTTACAATAAAAAGTTCTTTTATTTCGTAATCAATATATACAAATCAAAATACCCAAAAGATATGCGAAGGTTCATATAAAACCATTTACTGCGTGTGCTTGGCACACATGCCACTTTTTTATTCGTCTCTCTTTTTTTTAACTAGGGAAATATAATGGAGACATTTTTTTTTTTATGAAAAAATTTTAATATTTCGAATAAAAAAATAACATGAAATATTTCCCATTTCAAAAATAACAGAAACTATCACAAAACATTCTACAATTTAAAAACAAATATTACATAAAAAACACTCTTCTAGAAAATGTACACAAAAATCACAGATTACATGAAAAAAAATCTATTCTAAAAATTGCCATCAATTGACTCCTTTATTAATATTTGTTCTCGATCTTCTGCTTTGCTCAATAGCTGAGCAATGATTACAGATGAATGATTTGACGCAACTATCCGGATCAACGGTTTTTCATTTAGATGTATGGTCATCATAATCTGCAACTTGTTTAATTGTCACAATATTATTCGTTACGCTGAAAGCTTGCTCAGTTTCAGCACTGCTAATCGCAATGGTTTCAAAAATATTTCTAGCTTTCTTAATTGAAGAGGGAATTTCACTCGAGTTTAAAGATAAACTGTCTTCGACAAAATCTCTAAAATCATTAATTTTTATTTCATATTTTAGCGGAAAACTGAAATTCTTATTCGTTTTTCACCGTCTTGCCACGGAGACGAAAGTTCCTTCATATTCCACAATTTCGGGTAGCATATGTTTAAAATTTCTTTCAATTCCTCATCATCAATAATATCATTATTTTTTTTTACTAATTTAAAATTACTCTGTTGTATTAATAACTTATCCTTAATAAAGTGTCACAAGGTAATTTTTTAAATGTGTTCTTACTTTCGATTCCTTCAAATTCTTTCAACTTCAACATGTTCTCAATTTTAGCTTTATAATTTCCTTCAGAATTTTTCAAATTAGCGACATTGATAGAATAATTAATTTATCTGCTTTTACTATAATGATGCTGCGACATTGTAAAGCTTCCAAAAGGTAAGAGAGAGCCCCTGCAGGTTGTCGATCATTATTGCTAAATCGTTAAGAAATTCCAGGTTTAAAAGTCATTTTAATAATCTGGAATTTAACTTCTGATTCAAAATGTTTGCACAAAGCGGGATAATTGCTGCAAGCCGCAATTTCCGACCACAAGCTACAAGCTGCCCATCGTGGCCCGAACACAACACCGATCTTTTGTAGTTTCCACATCAAGTTCTTCAGCAATCATTCTTAACTTGCTCTGGTTTTTTTGGAGATTGGCGATAAAATGCATACAGTTTTTTTTTTTTTAAATTGTCTGCATGCTATTATACTTTGGAACATTTTCTTCACAGTGAAAGCCTCGACGCGGTTTCCAAACCTGCCGACATTTCATCTTCGGAAAGTTTACTTAATATCTTAGTTGCCACATTCACCCACCTCCCCCTCGACGTCGCTACTGCCACTTTGAATACTGTGCAAAATATCGGAATCACTCGGATAATCAAGCTACTGTGGCCACGTAAAAATAGACAGGAAATTTACTGAAACACGGGGATCACTCACTTCTCTGAAAAACATATGCCTGTTTGTCAGAGTAAAGGAGAACCACAACACAGATTGACCAGAGGTTATTATCCGTGTCGGGAATCTTCTTAAGCCTCTGACTGGATATGGAAAGCATATTAACTAGCGTGACCCCTAGGAATGTGGCTCCATAGGTTTTACGGACACCACTAACGTTTTGGAAACGGTAATCCCTTTTACCTTTAATTCACGCTTTCTAATTACCAAAGTTGCCTAAAGGCCAGAGGAGAACATTGTGTACAAAGTTGTCTCTCGTAATCTGTTTGTCCTATGGAAATTATTTTAAATGTTTCCATAGAAACCAAGGGGAATTCAAAAAAATTCGCTATGAAGAAGTTCGTTAAACAGAGGTCCGACTGTAATTAACTCAAAAATGAAGCAATTTTAAAATATATAATTGGTCGACTGTGCCATTAAAATGCTGGGGATGGGGCCCCACTCACACCACTGTAGTTCCAGTGCTGGATAGTCAATAATTAAATTCGGGATTTCATTTGTAAAATAAATAATCGTTTCAACAATGGGCTTGCAAATTTTCAAAAAAAAAGTAACACTGGGCACTTGTGAGCCCACTATAGCTCACCACTGGCTATAGCACCTTAAACTGTCAAAGTCCCATCTTTTGATGTTAAAACCCATGCCTTTACCTTTAACTACTGCAACATTTTTCTTCATGTTCCAACTGATGATTGCATGATAACTGACAATGGTTACTGTACTTTAAGCCCTGTGATATCATCTGATTCATTAGTAATGATGAGGTCAATAATATTCTCACCCCTAGTACTTTCTCTAACATGCTGGTAGAAATAATAATCATCCAGTTTATTTTAAAAAGTTTTTCCCCATTGTGAGTTTTTTTCCCACTTTATTCCAATCAATCTGGGGCAGATTAAAGTGACCCATACTAAGACATTCATGCTCATCTGCTCATTCCATCTGCATGTAAAGACTCATAATATTCTTCTCAATCTTCTGGTCTGTATATTACTCCTACTCCCTTGCTTCCAAACTATCTCACATCACACAGATTCTATGCTGGCAGACATAACTTCAGACTCAGCAAAAGCTCATTTCACATTCAGGAAAAATTTAATCTCTTTTATTCCAAGTGTGGAGCTTATACTGCTATTTTATTTGTTATGCTGTTCAATTTAGCATATTTCATGCCCTTCAGCTTTTACTGTTTTCTCATATTTCTTCAGCTTAATATAATGGTCTTCCCAGTCTACTTTAGTTATATACATATGTTTATATTAGCCTGTGCATGCACTTTTAACTATTTAGACGTTGTTATTCTTGCACTTTTAGGCTTGTTTTAAGATACTTTGCAGCTTTTATTTCACCCATTACTTTCAATGTATTCTAAATTATATATCCCTTGGTTCCTTCTTCACTAAATTAATTTCATTTTAATTATGGGGTAAGCTTCACTATTTTAAGTTTTGAATGTCAAATTTATTCTCATCAAAAGTGCTGTCTTTGAATATTGATATTCCATTTGTGCAATTTCTATTTCATGGCTTCGAGCGCTTTGCTGGTCAGGATCATATTTGCTTACTGGTTGAGTAGTATAGGGGCTAAAGCTACTCACTCAGACTCTTCTGGATTGAGAGGTTATTGAAACACTACATTTATGCTTTGCCCATTGGAGTGCCTTGTAGTTTCCCCTTGAAAGATGGTGCACTGCTGGCCAATTCCTATTCTATTCTTTTTAAGATATTTTCATTTGTTCTTCATTAGGCAACCTTCATTTTATATATTTTACTCTCTCTAAATTTTATATCAGTTTTGCCAGTCAAGGAGACATCATCTCACTGGCCTGAAAAGAAAAGAACTGTCTGTTTTTTTGTGTTTTCCTTCTCATCCTGTTATTCTTTTTTTCTATGAGGGCAGACTATTTTACTATTTTAAAAAATTTTCTGCCATATTTTCTGTCTGTTCAGTGTGAACAAGAATATTTATTTTAAAACAGATATTTGAATAGATCAAGAAAATAAAAGAAAAAAATAAAATGGTGATATGGACTTCACTTTCAAGCAGGAATGTAGAGACCTTACATACAAGAGTATGTTTTCACACACATTATGCAGTGATGTATATATAATGAAAATCTCAAATTGAGGGAGGTATAATCATTACCCTTTTGAAATAGGGGATTTAAATCAATGAAATGAATAAACCATTAATGTGGAAGATTTTGAAATTATCATTTAGTTGCTAAAAATAGCATAAGATGTATATTTATAACTCATAAGATGAATTTTATAAATATACTTTACAGAGACAAAGATAACTGGGCAGATGTATGGCTTGAACAAAGAAGCCAAAGACTAATTACAGTTGAACTTAGTTATAACGAGCATGGAAATAACAAGATTACGGATGTAACGAGCAAAAAGCCATAATGATTTTAATTTACACATATTCCCATTGTTATAATGAGCATACTACACGGATATAACCATACAAATTTTGGTAACTACGCAAACATTCTTAATTGCTCGGGTAGTCGAAAAAACCAAATTCTTGGAATAGACAAAAATGAAAATGGCAACTTGGCTTTTATGACCACCCGCATCACATTGGCAGCCAGTTTATGACCGTGTCCTTTCTCGGATGGAGGCTATACAATAGTGCATTGGCATTATGCTTGTCGCATTACCCTATTTACAGATTGTCTTGTATTTACTGAACCATAAATTTATTTCGGGACTTCAAAGAATTCTAGAAATGGAACTTCTAAGAACTTTGTATGCGGGTAAATTTACTGTAATTTTAGGGCGCCTCCATAGCCAGGTGGGAAGGAGCAGCAGTGCGTAGCACATGCTTCTTGATTAGACTGGGGTTCGAGCCCGTCGCCACCAAATACGGAGGATGCAGAAAGGTCAAGCGAATGACCACCGCATATTCCCGGAGCAATATGGCCTTAGTTGCTAATGCTCCTAAAAACCAAATAACGAATGAACGAACTATAATTTTAAAGTAAAATCAGTTAGAAATGAACCCTTCCTTTGGAAACATGTCTACTAACAAAAGAAAGTATCCCACGATTCACAAAAAAGCAAAATTATTTGTGAGTTAAAACATGGTTGTTCTAACTCACAAATAACGTTGAGGTGTTATCGACATTGTGGAAGAATAAATCGTGTTCACATATTGGCACTAGAAAAGAACATAACTGGAGGGTGGGGAGAAAGTATGAGGTTACAAACATAGATGTAGCATTGCTTCAATGGTTCACTATATAAAGAAGTGCTGGATTTTCAATAGACAGCCCGAACTTGAACGCTCAAGCAGAAAAAATTTCTAAAAAATTTGGATGAGATGATTTTATATCTAACAACAGTTGGCTGGATCGATTTAAAAACTGAATATAAGCATATTAATACAAATAATATGGAGATATATACTAATATTATTTTTCTCTCTCTAATATTTCTCTTGTTTTTCGAATCTATCTTTTTATCAAGTTATTGAGAATTAAAAAAAAAATAAGAGGTAGATTTAACTCATCACTGATATAGTGAGCAATGGTTATAATGAAGAAAGTTTCTCGGTCCCTTTATGCTCGTTATAACCAAGTTCAACTATACTATTACCACAAAACAAAAAATTTGAACACAATGGGTATGAAAGTCAACATATGCATACTTGATATCACACCTGTAGTTTTTCTGCCAGTAATAGATAATATTGGATTACATTGGGCCATGGTGCAACTACTGCCAGGGGCCACACCAAAACAATCAGACCAGACCACATGTTTTACATGCCTACTTTAGATGCTGGCAAATATAGAAATTTAACAGTATATTAAGATTTTTCTTAAAAAAAAAAAAAAAAAAAAAAAAAAAAAATCAAGAATCAAATTTTTAAAAGACATTTTTAATATTATTGTTAAAAAGTGGTAACAATTACTTATATGAAATATTAACATAAAAATTTCCTACCTCAGGTACAACAGAAGAAATGAATTCCATATCTGGCTCTCTGAGCTGGTGAATTATACTAGCAACACATCTTAACCGGAACTATAGTTTTAAAAAATACAATAAATAAAACCATTCCTAAGCAAGGCTGGTTTCAACATTGAATTTTTTTATATATACAAGATGTGGAAAATTCAATAGTAAAAAGAAAACACATTTTATTATTTTATAACTTTTATCTAATTTATCCAAATAACAATTTTTGTATTTTTTTATATAATAATATAAATAAAACTCGATAAAGAATAAAATACACTAGTACCAATTAACTAGAGTTCACAGAACGAACCTGGCATTATTTGTTCAGTAGCCTTCAGATTTCAAAGAACAGCTGTATTAACAATTACGCTTACATCACATCTTCCCTGGTATCTTTATTCATCTTTATATTACTTGGTGTAGCATTCACCTCAATCTTTACCAATTGAAAAAGAATTCCATAACATAAAGCATGTCTAAGTGGGTGTGTAAAAAACAAAACTTCAAACACATTACACGGTCTCATTTTTTGTAGTTTGTTAAGAAAATTTTTAATGCAATTTTCATAACCGAGACCTTCCTTGTTTCCAAAAAAAAAAAAAAAAAAAAAACCCTTCAAACACATTACACAATCTCATTTTTTGTAGTTTGTTAAGCAATAAAAATTTTTAAAGCTGATACATGGTTCTTTTTCTGTTGTGGTTATTACTCCCCCAAATTCAACATTTCGGGTTAGCTTTTTTACCTGTAATGCAATGAAAATGCCTTCAAGTCATACATCGGATAAACTTGGAAATTGATTGCAAAGAGACAACTTAATTATAATCCTTCTTTAAACCGTTTAAAGTTGCTTAATTCCAAGTCAAGGCATCAGGAAAGGGGGAGGGGGGGAAAGAATAATGGTAGATATTTCAGTTTAAAGGGGGGACATATAATGGGGATATAGTTTATTTTTTTTCACCCCCCCCTCCCACCATGCATGGATTGAATGGAGAGAAGATAGAAATTGGAAGACTGAATTTCTGTAGATTTTAATTTTCAAGAAATACAACATGAGATGGAAATCTGTTCCAAAGAACACAAGCAGCAGGAATAAATGAGGAACTAAAAAGTTAATCACGCGAGTTTGCACTTGGACAGTGAATGGATTTTGACTGGTTGACGCATGTGTGAGATTGTTTGAAAGAGTGGAGGAATTACAGAGGCCAATTCAAAAGAAGACTACTCATGGAAATATTTACATAAATGGCATGCAGCAGAAAAGGAACATCTTATGACACAGAAAGCAGGTAAAGAGTTAGCATTAGCAGAGGCATATAATGCAAGAATACACAGCATCAGACAAAAAAAAAAAATACATTTCACATTCATTTGCTCAAAAAGTTTGTCCATTTCTTCCTTGAATTTATTTAATAACAATAGATGGAAGTTTGTTCTAGCAATCAACTACCCACTGGCCAATGGCAAATTTCCACACATCTATTCTACAACTGTGTTAACATTTACAAATCTAAAGTACTGCATATGGGTAGCGGTAACCCCAGAGTAACATATCAACTGGGTGGTACTAAACTCAGGATAGTGGAGAATGAAAAGGACCCAGGGGTAACTGTGCAGTCAGATATGAAGTTTTCTGAGCAGTGCAAAAAGGCTGCAAGAGTAGCTCATAGTGTCTTGTCAATGATATACAGGAATTTTGCTAGCAGTCATAATGGGGTGATTGTCCCCTTATATAAAGCAATGGTCAGGTTACACCTTGAGTACTATAGAAAGATGTCTGGAGGCCTCATTGTAAGAAAGATGTAGAACTACTGGAACAAGTACAGAGAAGGACAACAAGATTAGTGAGTGGAACAAAGGGTTGCTGTTACCAAGAAGCTTAAGTTTTGCAAATTGCAGCTTCTGGAGACTAGGCACCTGCGAGGTGATCTAATTGAGGTGTATAAGGCCTTGAATGGATTGAGTAAGCTCAATCCTAATGGGATTCTTCCTCTTTCTCACCTGAAAGGGCATAAATTGAAATTGAGGAAAGACAATTGTAGAACAGATGTGCAGAAATTCGTCTTTAGTCAGTGGGTGGTTGGTTGGAACACACTTCAATCTGTTGTAGTGGAGGTCAGAAACTTAAGTTCAAGGCAGAACTAGACAAACATTTGAGTAAATGGATGGGTGAAATGTGAAGGGCTTTTTTTTTTTTTTTTTTTGCTGATTGCATCATATGCCCTACTAATGCTAATGTTAACTGTCTTTCCTCAATATGAATTTATGCCCCCTCAGGTAATAATCTGAGCAAGAGGAAGAATCCCATCAGCATTGAGCCTGCTGAAACCATCCAAGGCCTTATCAATCAGGTCAACTCACAGGTGCCTAGTCTCCAGATGCTGCAATTTGCAGAACTTAAGCCTTTCTTTGTAAGAGGATCTCTTTGTTCCCCTCACTAATCTTGCTGCCTTTCTCTGTTCTCATTCTAGCAATTCTACATCCTTCCTAAAATGAGGCCTCCAGACATTTATGCAGTACTCAAGATGCAGCCTAACCACTGCCTTATACAAATGGTTAATCACCTCTTTATCCCTACTAACAAAATTTCTGTATATCACTGACAAGACCCCCCATGACCTGTTCTGGCAGCCTGTCTGCACTGCTCAGAAAACTTCATATCTAACTGCAGAATTACCCCCAGATCTTTTTCATTCTCCATTTCCCTGAGTGTAGTACCACACAGTTCGTACATTTCTCTGGGGTTACTGCTACCCATATGCAGTACTTTGCATTTGTGAATGTTTAACTTCAGTTGCCACTTCTCAGTCCATATTCCCAACTTTTTCAGATCCTGTTGCAGCAACATACTGCCATTACTATTATTAACAGCCCTGCCAACCTCTGTATCATCTGCAAACTTTGACATTAAGCTTGATATACATTCTTCAATATCATTGATAAATAAACAAAACAATACCAAACTCTGGGGGACTCTGCAAATAACATTAGTCCACAAAGATCAGTGTCCACTGATTACCACTCTGTCTTCTCCCACTCAACCACCCTTTTATCCATTGTAGCAACTTTTCCTTAATGCCATCTGCTCCAATTTGTTCAGTAGTCTTCCATGTGAAACAGTATCAAAAGCTTTCCTGAAATCCAATTATATGATATCAAAAGTATTTTTTGCATGCAGTTCCTTTGTGTTCATAAGAGATAGATCATTAATTAACCTTACTGCTCTCTTTTGAATAAAGTCTAGGAGCTTGACAGAGGTTTTGGGGCATCACCCTACATACAGAAATAATTTTCAATAATAGATAGTGAATATGAGATGTGTACAGTGTCAGATACTGTTTAAAGCAAATGATGCTTTAGTTTTCGTGTTTTTTTTTTTTTTTTTTTTTTTGATAGAGGGGAATCAGTTTTTTTTTGTGTGCTCATGCCAGAAGAAATCAATTCTTACTCGTTTCCGCCACATCCTAATTAACTCCACACTTTTGCCAACTCAGATATGCACATCCACAAATCTATAAGTTGACAGAATCTTTAGGTTGGTTGGTTTCTGTTCTCAACATGATTTTTTTCAAGGATCTGAAAATACCTTGGTCCATTGGCAGCAGTTAGACGAGGTATCGGGAAGGAAGAAAACAAGCTTAACATGTGTAAGTTTTGAAATTACAGAGTGAAGGTAACCAGGGCAGTTGTCGACAATCAACGTGATTTTACTGTTTTCTTTCATCACCTTTCTACTGAAATTTAAAATCCAAAATTCACTGTTCAAAAATTTCACTTTTCATCCACGATTTTTTGTTTTAGTCCAACTCCTTTAATGTCTTTATTCCTTTAAAACAACAGGGTTGCTTACTTTTGCCTATTACCAAAAGCTTCAGTTTTTCATTACTTGCCATATTTGGACCAACCAAGACTGTAATTCTCTCCTTACTATTTTTCCCACCAAAACATTTATGATCTTTAAAAGTCAGTATCTTGTTTGGCAAACATTCAAAAAAATAGATCCATTTCATCAATGTTTGGGCTTGCAGTCATCCATAATTATTTTTCAAAAGTGTTTCTTTCCAATATGTACAGTCTTCTTTTTTAATTACAACTCCACTTTCACCAGAAATAACTTTTTCCAGTAAGCCATAGTATTTTTTAAATTTGTCCAGCCAACCAGAATTGACTTGGAATGTTTCATGCCCCAGAAAAGTTACATAATCCATAGCCTTTTCTTTTATTAATGGCCCTGATACTGGCATATTTTGGTCTTGAATAAACTTCACTCACTTAAAATCGGCTTCATCTACATCTTCATATAGGCATAATTTCGCATGCTTGTGAATGGTTCCCATTTTCTCAAACAGTTTGAGAATTGAAACAAGGTTTTTCAGAATGGTTGACATGCTACTGGCAAGGATACTAAATTTTATATTGTGAATGAACCTTCAGAATGAGTGGCCAAGACATTGCACTGCTTTGAATAAGTAACTTCATCAGACTAATGTTACTTATTCTCCGCGGATACCACCACCCAGATGGCACCGTTCCAAAGCTTGTTGGCTTACTCATCGGTGGGTGGGCAGGTACCCTATTGTTGCAATAGCGACAACCCGGTTATGAAATATAGCTCCACAATATCAGAGATGCTTGATGGTGTGTACGGTTTAATCTTAAGCTTTTCTTGACTAAACATCCAAGAGTATGAAAAAGGTTGTTTGTTTTTTATTATTTTTTTTTTGATTGGTTGGTCCTGCTGTTGGTGTTAGAGGATACATTAGTTATCAAATGGAGGCAATACTGACTACCTTTCTTGTGTTCAGGTAATGCACTTCCATCATTTCTACTACCCAGGTAGTATGCATGCATCTGATTATATCTCATTATCTGATTATACCCATGCATAAATAACCTTTTTCATACTCTTGGACGTTTAGTCAAGAAATAATTTTAGATATTTATTTAACATGATATACTGTAAGATAGTAAAGTAATTATAAAGAATTGTGGGACATGTGGTTTATTTCTTTGGCAATTCTTTACTTTTTATTTAATTTTAGTTTATGTTATTGTTTATTATTAGTTATATTTTGTAGTTTACAATACAGGTAGTTCTCGACTTTACGAGTTAATTCATTCCTAGCACGCACTTGTAAAGTGGGAATTTATTTCGCATAGACATAAGGTTAAAAATAGGGATTATGTTCTCAACGATGAAATTAGTTAGCTAATTAGTTTATGTTTAAACAATGACTGATTTATCCAAAGAAATGAAAACGTAGCCTGTAAAATCAAGCAAATTATAATAGAGAAATTACTTATGATTTACAAATGTTAAAGAATGTTTATTCTTGGTCATCATAGACCAAATGCACACTCGTTGATCACTCATTATTGGCTTGGAACTCGTTGGTTTGTTACACAAGGAGTAATCTTCTTCAGAAATGTTTCAAGAGGTGTTTGTTTCCAAGATAATCTTCTCTTTTAATTATAAATTTCACGATTCCATGCATAAGCACTTTTTAACGGCACACACAAATTGCAACTAACATGATTTGCGTGGAGTAAAAAGTTTACGAAGCTTAAAAAAAAAAAGGAATGAAGAGAAGATTCTGAAAATTTATTTGTTTTTTATATGATTGAAGATTTCAGTAAAGGGTAAACACATTTCACCATAATAACGTAAAAAACCATGCAATTCGAGCTATCGGTATTTTCGCAAATGCAAGAAGATAGAGTTTACTACCCATTTATAATTGCTTGCACTAACAGAAAAACTCAATAAACCGGAAAGTGCAAATTGTTTTTACTGTTTTATGGTTGTGATCTCCAGAAATGTGCTTTAAAAAAATATCACAAAGGTGTTTAAAATTGATTCTTATAACAAAACATATGATAACGATGAAAGTGTAGTGAATTTTAATGATTTGAATTGGTAACTAATACAATTTAAAAACCATGCTCACGACCTTTTATATGGCTTTAAGGTCAAGCTCGTTACCTTAAAAAAAATGACATTTTAGAGAGATAAATAGCTTAGTCATACAATGAAAATTTCAACTAGAGATCTTGAACGAATTACCAAAAAACAATGTGTTATTGGGCTCACATTACAATATTTTAACGATATGATGGCGTCTCTGGAACAGATTATTATCGTAAAGCTGGGTACACTGTATTGTATAGCTACGCATGTGGTTTGAAATGCGGTATTTATGAATGTTTAACATTCATTTTTTGCAATTAATGTTCACATTTTCAATTTTGTTGATACTTGGGGAAAAAAACTCGTAAACCTGAGAACTCATAAAGCAAGAACTGACTATAATATGTAAATAATACCTATGTAAATCTAAGCAGATGCCATTAAGGAATTTTTAGTGCAAACCCCCTGGATCACTTTTGCAATCCCCTAGGGGTTCACAATCGCTGGTGTACAGTAAAGTTTCTCAAACTAGGTGGAATATAATAATATCAGAATTCTACCCAGTTTTGCTATGGATAGAATATGGACACAACATCACTAGTGGAACTGATAACAGCCATAGTTGATCAAATTGTTTAGAAGGATTTCAGATAGCATAAGAGTTTGCAGTTGTTGGATTGCTTTTTTTTACTTTGGAAAGAGCAACACAAAGGGCTGCCATCTAATTCAGTAAATAAGGCAGCATGATGAGTCACAACCCAGAATCAGTCACCAAAGCAGCACAGCACAATGAGCTACAACATGAGGACCTGGACCTTTCATGGCATCAAGAGTGTTCAAATTTCTTCTGGTATCCTTCTTTTGACGGAAGGCTACAGAGGGCATTGAGTGGAGTGTACTGGGAATGGAAGGAAGTGGTTTACCAAGATCATCAATAAAAAAGTTAGAACCAAAGTAAAATACTAGTAAGAAGGCTTTATCTTTAGCTGATATGGCAATAGTAGTAGTAGTAATGAGGCATGTGATGCAAGAAAGCAAGTGTATGAGTTTATGTAGCATCATAAAAAAAAAAAAAAAAAACACCCAATTTCACACATCTATTCCATCTAAAAGTTTGTCCAGTTCCTTCTTGAATTTATTTAAACTATCGACTTCCACAACGAGAGACGGAAGTTTGTTCCAGCAATTAACCACTGGCTAAAGGCAAATTTCTGCACATCTAGTCCACAACTGACTTTCCTCAATTTGAATTTATGCTCCCTCAGGTTCGTAATCTGAGCAAGCGGAAGCATCACATCAAAATTTGGTGTGCTCAACCCATTCAAGGCCTTATATACCCCAATACGATCACCTCACAGGTGTCTGCGAGATGATCGCCAAGCACATTACAAATATTGCTTCCTCTGCATCTAAAAAACTTGGTTTTCTCTTTTGCTCTCGGTGTTACTTTTCTTCCAAACAGCTGTTCACTCTGTATAAATTGCAAATCCGCCCTACCAGGGAATATCGTTCCCACATCTGGGTTGGTGCCACCAAAACCTCTCTCAGGCTTCTTGATAATGTTGAGAAGAGGGCAGTTAAGTTAATTAATGATTCATCTCTAACAGAGTCTCTACACTCGCTGTCTCATAGATGTACTGTTTCTGCTGCATGTCTCTTTTACAGATATTTCCATGGGCGCTGTTCTTCTGAATTGGCTTCTATCATTCCTGCTCTCTTTCAAAACAGTCCGAACACGTGCCACCGCCAGCCAACATCCATTTACTGTCCAACTTCAAACTCACAGAACCAACTTTTCATTTTCCTTGTTTATTCATTCAACTGCCGTTTTCTGGAACAACCTTCCTTCAAACATATTTCCTGAAAATTACAGTCTACAGAAGTTCAAGTCCAATGTCAACAAATATCTTCTTTCGTCTTCTCAACCTCCAACCCAAGCACGGTACTAAGTACTATAGGTTATAATAAATCTCGTGTTTGGGGTTTACATAAAAAAAAAAAAAAAAAAAAAAAAATGCAGTACTTTCCATTCATCAACGTTAAACGTCAGTTGCTACTTCTCAGCCCATCTGCCCAAATTTTCTAGATCCTGTTGCAGTAGCACACTGCCATTAATATCATTAACAACCCTGCATAGAACAAACATTAGGCTTTAAAAGAGGTGGGAATACACAGACGAGCAAAAGTTGCAGCCAATAGCTTGGGGGGGGGGGGTTACTAGACTGTTTGACTTTACAGTCAGTCCTCATATAGCACGATAGTTGTATTCCTATAAACCCTCGTGCAATATAAACAACAGGCCCTATGGGAAAAATAGGGTTAGGTGCCGACCACCCAAGATGAACACACATTTGAAACCAAAACATAACCAAACACAATAAATAATCGTAATAAAATACTTACGTATTTTATTACGACTATTACGTAATAAAATATTGCCAATGCTTTTCCTTCTATCGTAAGCAAACTTGTTTTTTGTTTGATTTTATATCCAAACAGATGACAGCCGTTCCATCTCTTCCAATTCTTTGTGTTAATCTAATGGATTTTAATTACACTTTGAGTTGTTCCTGCTATGAAAGTTGTTTTTATTTTCTCTGCATTCTTTGTAATTCTTGGCGTTGCCTCATTTAGGTCTGTAGCACGTGCAATATCACATGGTCTTTAATTTCACTCAAAGTGTTTCACAACTTCATATTTTTTCTCTATCGATAGAGGCGAACTGGCCATAAGCCTTACCGGGGCAACCCCGGTGGGCAACTATAAATTTTCCCGCATAAGAATTTTTGACCCAGTCCGCCTCTGTTTATCGATATTGCTTTTCTTTTTCTCTCCGAATCTGCAGTGTCTTCAACAGGATGCTTCCCTTTCAACCTTTTTAGTATTTTACTATTTTTAGGGAATAAAGCACAATTACAAAACGAGGAGGCACGCTTGATACATATAAACAAAGCTGCGCGCGTGTAGCAACTTAATAAACAAACCGTAAAGGCGGAGACACACTATGAACACCTCACATTTTACTAAAGCACATTTCTGGGTGTTACTACCATAAAACAATAAAAACAATTTCCAGTTGCGTTTCTGCTAGTGGAATCTGTTATAAACTGGTAGTAAACTCGATCTAATTGCATTTGCGATTATACCAATAGCTGGAATTGTATTGGTTTTTACATTATTATGGTGAAATGTGTTTCCCCTTCACTGATAGAAAAAACATAAATACATTTTCAGAATCTTCTCTTCATTCCTATCATGTTGTGTTCGGTTGGGGTGATTTTGCGTTCGACTGACATTTCTTGTAAACACAAAGACGAATTGTGCATAAGCGAATTCGGTTCGTGTTATATAAGATATCGTTCCCCTATTTATAAATCGTGTATGATCGAATTCATGTAGTGTAAACACGTGTTATACGAGGACTGACTGTATTTGGACAAGAAGCAAATTTTCTACTCTTAGTCTGTTCAAAATCTAGTTTGGACTGATTAATAGTTGTTTTATAATTTTTGTAAAAAATTAACCTGGAGATCTGAATGCAAGCCAATTACAATGTGCAACAATCTTATCTTGAACAGCCTTAGCACATTCAATGGAAAAATCAGGGTTCATATAAAGGATGAAATGACTCTGTTGTGTAATTTCTCCATTAATTCTCGTGTTCCCAAAAACTGTCCTTTCTCCCATTCGTTTCCTCCTGCATATTAATGACTTTCTTCCACTGAATGGAAAACCTATCCATAGTTATGCTCGTGATAGCACATTGCATTCCACCTTCCACATACAGCTTAAACCTTTGCAAATATCTTGTAGAAATCACCTTAAATGCTGATATCCAGTAAATTCTCCAATGGACAAAGATCACAAGCATGAGTTTTGTGGATTATTTTGCATAATTGCTGTTTACAGGAAGACAACAAGAGAGAGAGAGAGAGAGAGAGAGAGAGAGAGAGAGAGAGAGAGAGAGAGAGAGAGAGAGAGAGAGAGAGAGAGAGAGAGAGAGAAATACTCTTCACCTCATTATCACCAGTGATTATTCATTCATAAAAATACCAGCAGATATAAAAACCACTAGGTGCAATTGATCAGTCTATTGATATGGAATATACTTAGATGTAACTATCATCAGAGGGCAAAAGGAAGAGTTTCTGCTTTCGAAAACATGACTACAGTGGTCTCAGACAGTTTTTAAATTCTATAGTGTGGAAACAACTGATGACGTTACCATCGGCAAATTCAAAATGGGAAACATTCAAGGAAATAATCATAGAAACTACTAGGCTTTTCATACCAACTAAGAAGTACGGTCCCCCCCCCTCCCTTCCAAACCAGTCCAAACGTGCTGCAGTCAGTCATCATTCATTTACTGTCCAACTTTC
Organism: Mastigoproctus giganteus; assembly: GCF_048544385.1. Lineage (NCBI taxonomy): Eukaryota > Metazoa > Arthropoda > Arachnida > Uropygi > Thelyphonidae > Mastigoproctus > Mastigoproctus giganteus. The sequence continues at coordinate 132,218,956 of NC_143585.1, read as the reverse complement.
AACTCACAGAACTAACTTTCCTTCTTCCTCATTTCTCTCCTCACCTTCAGATTTCTGGACCAACTGCCATTCACACATATTTCCTGAAAATTAGTCTACAGAAATGCAAGTGTCTAATATCAACAAGTGTCTTTGTTCATCTTCTCAAGCCCAGTACTAAGTACTATAGGATCTAATACCTTCACTTCATGTTTGGAATTTTGATAAAAACAAAACATTATTAGAGGTGTTGGACAAACGATGTGGGTAGGTGGGTTTTTTTTTACACCATATGCAAATGAGCAGACTTATGCAGCTTATATCTACACCAGCATAGGGTGAAGGAGCACTATCACATTTTCCCATCATTGTTTATTGCTACCATTAATAGCATATCTTATATTGTGATTTGTGATATTTATTTTTTTTTAAGTAATAAAATTCAAAATCTCCTTTTGCTTCTTTTATCAACCATGTCATCTCCAATTCAGTATAGAATAATGTGTTAAAAGATTCCATTTTTTAAAACTCACTAATTTGGACTCTTGCTAAATGCTCTATAATTTGGACCACCTTCTTTGTAATGTATTTTATTTATATATAATTTATTCTAAACAAGAATTTAATGATACAGTGCAGAACTTTTTCAGGATAGTTTTACAATAATGAAAAAAAATTAAAATGCATATAAAATACATTGACATTTTTGATAGATAATGACACATATCCTTCCAATGAAATTCTATCAAACAATGCTGACAATATCAAGTGCCTTTTTCTTACCTCCCAGTACCACAGCCCTCAATATAAAACTGTGGAACAGGAAATCATACCAAACTGTAAATGCGTGTGTATTGAAGGAGACAAATGAAGAGTGCTTAGTCTCTGTTTTGATGATTCTTAGAAAGACCAGAACATCAGAGAGAAAAGATGAGCTAACATTGTAAAATGTAACATAAAAAAGTGCTATTTGTAAGTGGACTGCAAACTGGAATAAATAAAAGTAGGGCAATGATTTATTTATACAGAATCAAAAAAAAAAAAAAAAAAAATAATTAAAAAAATAAGTTGTCAAAGTGTAGTGGCTAGAATAAGATGAAATAGCAACAGCATTTTGATGAGGGGGAAAAAAAAAAAAAAAATCTGTTGGTAAAGTGAGAAGAGTAAAGGAAACGAATAATAAAGTCAAGAACAAAAGTTAAATCACATGTAGATAGAAGTTGTCATGATAATCTTAATAAATTTGTTAATTCTGATGAGGAATTTTAAAAATGGAGAATGATGTTATGAAACAGCAATACAACTAGACCTGAATCAGAAAGAATTTTAAAGAATCAGAAATTTTCTGCTGAGTAACAAATCTTTACTTCTTTAAAGATTCAAAAAAAAAAAAAAAAAAAAAAAATACTTGGAAGAAGCTGTTTGTCTGATTACATATAAAGATTATTGTTTAAATAATTCTATCATGGGATGGAACTTCTAGAACAACTCACAATATCCACGGAAAGGCATGAAAATACATTTGGTCATATCATCCATATCGGTATTATGCATACAGGCAACCCCCATATAACACGGTACTTTTACAACACTGTTTGAGAATTGCAGAAAACCTTGCATAACACAGTACTTAATTAACATGGTTTGAGAATCGCGAGAAATCTTACATAACACTGTATTTTTGAGCTTTTGCACTGGGAAAATCCTGCTATTATTTTAGACGTAATTTTCAATGTTTCCATTCCTTTTGTGAATCCCCGCTGTTGACTCGCTAATCGTTGTCGCCTTCATGGTATTTTTCTAAAGCACATTTCTGGAGGTCACTGCCATAAAACAATTAAAAACAATTTGCAGTTTCCGGTTTATTGGTATTTTCTGTTAGTGTAATCAATTATAAACAAGTAATAAACTATCTTCTTGCATTTGCTATAGTACCAATAGCTGGAATTGTGTGTGTTTTCACATTATTATGGTGAAATATTCAATCATATAAAAAAACATAAATAAATTTTCAGAAACTCATTATCTGCACCTCACTTGTGCATGCTGCGTTCTTTGTTATTAATTGCTTATCATTTTTACTGTTTTAAATTTTAAAACAACAAAAAAAAAAAAAATAAGTCAGTGAACAGAAATATCAGTTAGTATGTACATATCAATTAAGCAATGTACATATTCTTCCGATTTTCACATATTATTTAACTTTGTTAATTGGTAAGGTGATAAAGTTAAATTTGTAATTTATATCTAAGTGGGGGAGTCCACTGTATTTTGTTGGGAGATCCCTGAGTTCTGTGCTATTGAACTTGTGCTTGTTTTAGAGAATAAAAAATTGTGATTTCGAAGCATGCAGTTCGTGACTTTTAAAGAGAGCAGCAGAAGGTAGACGAAATCTAGATGCTGCAGAAGAGATTTTGATTAGCAGCAATGAAGAGGAAGAAAATTAAATGAACATACTTTATCTGACATATAAGTATCACAGTTTGTAAGGTAAGATGTTTGTTCAGTTATTACAATTTATAAAATTTATAACTTTATAAAAATAAAGTTAAAATATTAAGTTATTACTACTATAAAAATTAAGTTTCTGATAGTTATATAAAAAAAAAATGCTGTATTTTTGTTAGCTTCTGGAATGTAACCCCCGTTCTTGTACTGGTTCTTAGTCCCATATAAGACAGTTTCACATTACACGAGATTTTGTAGGAACCAAACTACCGTGTTACACAAGGGTTACCTGTATTTCCAAAAATGTTTAAAAATATCAAGTTGCTCTTGTTTATACTTACAGCCTTTGAGGAAGCAGCTGATTTAGAGAGTGAAGAAATCAACAATTCCTTAAGCTTAAGAGTATTACTTTTGATAAATGTTAGACATGCATCTGTTTCACTCTTGCAGAGCTCCTCCAAAACTCTATAAGCTTTCTTCTGTATAGTGGAGTCTTCAGACTGCATAACAGCAAGCATGAAACAGAAATGGATGAAATGTACTTAGCATTGATCTAGCAAAGTGAAACTATAAGAGTAGTGAATATTAAATCACTATAAAAAGCATAATTTAATAAAACCATTTCAGTATATATTTACCATCAAATAGGAAACTAAATGTTCATAAGTAAAAATAACATAAAAAAAAAAAAAAAACTTAACATAATTCACTAGGTGGTAGAAGACTATCATCATTTGATGCAATTCCTCCATTTCGCTTAATGGAGGCTTCAAAGGGTGAAAATGTTTATTCGTCAAAGTTATCTTACTATCATGAGTTAAGGGACATACTGCATAACAGAACAGATGATTTTAATATAGAGGGGAAAAAAAAAGAAAAAAAAAGATTTTTGTACAAAAATAACAGTAACCACCCACTCATCCAAAGCATGATGACTTCAGTTAAAGGCTAATTCTTACCCAACCCTTTTTTTTTTTTTTACATTGAATATGTTAGAATCAAATCCCATCAACTTGGCTGATCTTGAAATATTGCAAGAAAGATCCAAAATATTTCTCTTAAAGGTCTGCAATCCATAAACCCCCTGTAAAAGGAAATCAAAAAGGCACAGTTTAACCCAGTCCAGTGTGTAAGAATTTCAGTTAGACGTCATCTATGCTTGACAGGTGGGCATAGCCTTTAATGTTTCTGTTTTTACCATATCTTTTCACTATTTTTATATAGAAAATCCACCTATTTGTAAAATTTGTAAAAATAGAGAGAAAAAAAAAAAAAAAACCCTAAAAGATCCTTGAACAATATGTTAATTTTTTTTTTATTTGAAAAAGAAAAAAAGTACTGATATGATAATGCAAATTACAAGTAACTTCAACAAAATTTCCATTAAAAATGTAGCTTAGATTTCCTGTCAGCAGTGAAACAGAGAACTTTTCTTAAAATGCACACTAGTATTATCTTTCATTGTTTAAATTATGTTACTATCTGTCATGCCAATGTTTCTTTTATAAAGGGACCAATGCTGGCCCCATTGTAAAAGAACAGATTAAAAGCAATTTCTCCTTAACATTAATAATTATTTGAGGAAATTATTTCATGCCTATTATTTACAGAAACAGATAGTAACTGAACTTATTATTTACACACTAACTGGCATTGCCCTAGAAAAGAAGCTTATCAATATGTAAAGATGGTAATTAGTTTTCTAGGGTATAGCTTATTGATAGGGTCTATCAATAAACTATATCCTAGAAATATATTGTCTAGCTTATTTAGTACTCACTGACTTCTTTATTACATATCATGAATGTTTCACATTGCAGTGTTGGATATTAAATAAATAAATAATCTTTATCATTACGTGATAATTGTACATAATATAAACAATAGGATGCTCATCACAGCCAACAGGCAGGGAATAATAACACAGTTTAGTGAGTAATAAAGTTAAATAGAATGAGTACAGGTGTAAAATACAGTGCAAATATTTTGCACTTAATGCAAAATATATGCAGGCAAAGTATCTTTTAAGTACAATTATAAAATATAAAAATCAAACACACACAGTCTCTTCATTATTATGGATGTTGTAAATCAATATTCACAGTAGTATTAGTCCAACCATTCAAAATGGTGCCCATGGCTGAACAGTATCATGCACATAAGGAAAAGGGTCCATTATCCATACCATTATCTGTATTCTGCAGTGCACCATAAGAAGGCATTTCTCTTGCAGTTCAACATTTTTATGTTCTGTGAAGTGAGAACTCGCTGAGGAATGAGGATGTGACTATGTAGGATAGATATCCTAGTTATTTAAGGATGGGACCAAGGAGAGGAATGCCATCTGCATTTGCTGTCATTAACAAGTATTACAAGGCCTTATTTATTATGCCAACTAAATAGTCCTGAAGTAAGGACTATTTAGTTGGCAGTGCTTGAGCTCAGATAAAACAGTTTTTACACAGTACAATCAGTCCTCATATAGCACAATAGTTGTGTTCCTAGAAACAATCGTGCAATGCAAAATCATGCAATATAAACAACAGGCCCTATGGGAAAAATAGGGTTAGGTGCCGACCACCCAAGATTGAACACACATTTATAACCAAAACATTACCAAACACAATAAATTATTGTAATAAAATAAGTAAGTATTTTATTACGTAATAAAATATTGCCAATGCTTTTGCTTCTATCGTAAGCAAACTTGTTTTTTGTTTGATTTTCTATCCAAACATATGACAGCCATTCCATCTCTTCCAATTCTTTGTGTCTTAATCTAATAGATTTTAATTACATTTTGAGTTGTTCCTGCTATGAAAGTTTTTATTTTCTCTGCATTCTTTGTAATTCTCGGCATTGCCTCATTTAGGCCTGTAGCATGTGCAATATCAAATGGTCTTTCATTTTGCTCAAAGCTTTTCGCAATTTCATAGTTTTTCTCTATCGACAGAGGCGGATTGGCCATAAGCCTTACCGGAGGCCGGTGTGATTTTGGCCATAAACGCTAGTATGTGGCCACTACAAATTTTCCCAGGTAAGAATTTTTAACCCAGCCCGCCTCTGTTTATTGATATTGCTTTTCTTTTTCTCTCTAAATCTGTAGTGTCTTCACCAGGACACTTCCTTTTCACACCTTTTAAGTATTTTACTCATTTTTAGGGAATAAAGCACAATTACAAAATGAGGAAAGCACAATTACAAAATGAGGAAGCACGCTTGATACACATAAACAAAGCTGTGCGCATGTAGCAACTGAATAAACAACACCGTATAGGCAGAGACACACTATGAAACACCTCACTGGCTCACATTTTACTAAAGCACATTTCTGGGGGTTACTGCCATAAAACAATAAAAATTTCCAGCTGCGTTCCTGCTAGTGGAATCTGTTACAAACTGGTAGTAAATTCGATCTAATTGCATTTGCGATAATACCAATAGCTGAAATTGTATGGGTTTTTACGTTATTATAGCGAAATGTGTTTCCCCTTCACTGATATAAAAACATAAATACATTTTCTGAATCTTCTCTTCATTCCTATCGTGTTGCGTTCAGTTGGGTTGATTCCACGCTCGACTGCCATTTCTTGTAAACACAAAGGCGAATCATGCATAAGCGAATTTGGTTCATGTTATATATGATATCGTTCCTCTATTTATAAATCGTGTATGATCGAATTCGTGTAGTGTAAACACGTGTTATACAAGGAATGACTGTATTTTATAAACTGTAGACTGGTATTTATGAAAGTTTGGGGGGTCATGCAAGTGCCATATATCTGAAACTTTCATTTTACCTATGAACATTTTTGTGGTTATTGCAATTCTCTAGAAGAATATTAGAATTTATAAACAAACCTGGATGTGTGTAGCTGCTCAGATAATGTGACTGAGGGGATAGGTGAATTTTCAGGAGGGCCCAATCTGAGAAAAAAAATTTCATTTTTAAAGAAAGAGAGAAGATGCCCAGATATCAGTTGCATATGTTATTGTTGGATGGACCACTGACTGAAGGAATGTTCCCATTTTGTTTGTACCGTTTATGTATAGGAGATGTTTAGTTCTCCGTCTAACGTTCTTTACAAGAAAGTCATAACAGTGGTTGAACCACATCTCTTAATCAAAAAGGATGTCAAAATCTCTGTAGTATGATGTTTCACATAGGTATCCCATTCAACCTGTGGCATTATCTGTTGGACTGAGTTTTCATGACAATACCAGAATGACATATCTGTTGAGGTTTCAGTTATAGTCCACAGATCAAATATCTTTGAACAAAAAAAAAAAAAAAAAAAAAAAAAATTTAGTCCACTGTTAATGGTTGTGGTTACAGCAGATGGTTATGCTGTTTGAGGGATGATGGTAAGTATATCAATGCCATCTACATAAACTGTACACCTCCTCTGGAACGTATGAATGGAAGAAGCACAACTAAGAATAACAGTCTGGAAAGAACTCCCCTGCTTTCAGTCTTTATTCTTGTGGCATGCCTACTAAAAGCAGCTGTTTATCATATTTTAGGTGGGAGGTCTTGTTTTGCAGAAGTGACCCAAGAAAAGCAAGTAAATCACTTAGTTTTAATGAAGTGTTGTAACAGATCCAGAAGGGATGCAGAATAAACTGTCAAAGGTTGCTTGGATTTCATTCTTGTTTTCTAATGCCTGTAGAACCACCAACTGTATGGCAGATCAGTCATTTTTGATCTATCTGGGAACTGCTTTGAAACTTGTGGCAAGAAGTGTTGAGTGAGTTTTTGAAAGAGGATTTTTTTCAAGGATTTTCAGGAGGGTGGGAGCAATTAAAATTGGCCTAAATCTTTTAGTTTATTGTTTATATATTTTTTTTAGGAGCATTAGCAACTAAGGCCATATTGCTCCGGGATATGCGGTGGTCATTCCCTGACCTTTCCGCATCCTCAGTATTTAGTGGTGACGGGCTCGAACCCCGGTCTAATCAAGAAGTGTGTGCTACGCACTGCTGCTCCTTCCCACCTGGCTACGGAGGCGCCTAAATCTTTTAGTAGGTGGGTGCATCTTTAGCAGAGGAACAACTGAGTACCAATTCCATCGATCAGGGAAGATTTCAGTCAGACAGAAGGGAATTATATATGCGAAGCAGAAGATCTATAAGGAATGTGCAAAGGCATTTGATTATGAAATATAATGCATTATCCATACCTGCAGTGGCTGATGACTGGAACGTCAGGGCAGCTGATAGCTATTATGAGTTGCTATTTGGTGACAATGATGAACAGGAGTGCATCATCTGGGAACAACCTCATGTCCAAATAAAAATAGGTTCAACAGACTTCACCACAAGAAGCTCAACAAAGCTTTTCATCAATTATCTTAGGGAAATATGATGTGGAAATTAGTACAGTGGAGCATACAGTAGTATTCTTTATTTACAGTGGCCTGCCTTTTACTGTGAATACCAATCTCCAAAAGATATGGAAATCCTCTGGAATTCCAGAGAATTTTCATATCTTGTGGAATATCACTTTCATCCAGAATTTTTCTGGCAGCTAGGGATTCTAGGAGGAGGAACAAATGATTATAAGAACAACTGAACTTTGCTCTGAGGGAGATTGAGACAGATTTGAGCCATCTAGTCAGTATACCAACAGTTTTGGATGACAAGTTTGCAAAACATTTCAGGAATGTACTTTGCTGCACAATGCATTTTGCTGGATCTAAGAACTTAGGTGAAATTTCTATTCTTTTCAATTTTATATTGCATTTAAATCAGATGTAGGAATCTGAAGAAAAGTTGCAATGGTATCATGGTCTAATATATAGGATGTTTCAGGAGAGTGATCGATATGACATAATCCAGAGGAAAGGATAAGATCAAGTCAATTTGCACTCTTGTTGGATCTTCAATTATGGTTCTAGTATTTGCATTTGCAGTAAGGTCATAAGCCACTCCTGCACAGGAAGGAGATATATACATAACATGATATGATACACAGGGTGTATTATAACATGTGGGACCCATTTCAGGGATGGATTTGGGACCTAAGCCTAAACTGAATTAAAGCCATTTTTGTGTTCCAGCCATCTGAACACAAATCTGCTCACGTTTACAGGAAATGTTCAAAACGACCACCCATGTGCATGAATACGAACCTGCAAATGCCTCATTATAGACATACGCACCCATTCAAAAGTTCCAGGCGTCTCAGAAACTCGTTTTCTAAATAAACCAGTTTCCATAATGCAATCATACATTCTCTGAAAGTACTATAATAATTAATGATAAACACCAGCCAAGAAATTAAACTGAAAATTTACTATACAATGAAATAATATACAATGAAATGTGATGCAAATAAAAATAAAAAACTGATTAAATTATAGTTACAATATAATTTAAAATTTAAAATATAGTTAAAAGCAATAAAATGAATTAAAATAAACTAGGTTAAAAGCAATAAAACAATGAAACCTGGAGCTTTCGGAAAACTGCCGTCTCCTTCTTCAGCAGCATACTACTAGTGCTAAGACACATCCTTAAGTAGCCGGTCCATGGCACTCATGCACGTGATCATCAGACACATGATCTACATTCTCCATGCGCGTATCGGAAATGGAAGTGGCTCGGGAGCATGTCAAACAGAAACGGTCATCCCTTCTGAGGACAACTGCCTCAAACAGGGGGTGTAAACGGATCCCCCTGTCCCTATTAATAGTATTGTGACTGGATGAACCGATTCGCAAGCTCTCGAGCCACTTGCGTTCCCAAAATCCATGGGCCCGGTCAGTAATGACCGCGTCTTCAGGGGAGATCCGATGCTGCTTTTCCCAGAAATGCTCTGCCACAGCAGACCTCACATAGTTAGCAGTCTTGATAGCGGTCGTGTGTTCCCCCAGACGGTCCTTTAAACGTCGCCCCCGTTTCCCCCACATAACACTCCTCACAATCCGGGCACTTAATCTCGTAGACCACATTGCTAGTATGGTCCTGGGCTACGGGATCTTTAACTTGGGATATCACTGTGTGCAACCTCCGACCCGGAAGTTGCACACAGCGAGTCTGGCACTCCCGCAATGCCCGTACAATACGTTCTGAAAGGCCCGGATAGTAAGGAATGTATGCAGTAGCCACAGGGGCAAGCCATTCCCTACAATTGGACTCAACCCTATGAATATATTTGTCCAAGACCCTCTGGGGGTATCCACATTTCCTGAGGTCTGCCGTGACTTTGCAGATTTCTATTTCCTTTTCTTCAGGGGTACTACAGTGGGTCCGCACCCTATTCAACAATGCCCTGGCTACACTGTTCTTATGATGACAAGCCTGTGCTGAGCTATAATGAACAAATTGGCCACGGCACATAGGCTTTCTATAGATCGTTGTTTTTAATCTAGATCCATCTCTGCTCACCAAGACATCCAGAAACGGGAGGGACCCAGCTTCTTCCACCTCCGAGGTAAATTGTATAAATGTGGAAAAGCTGTTGAGCAAATTGAGCACCTCATCTTCCTTTCCCTTTTTTAAAATAGTGAACGTATCGTCCACATATCTCCTCCACTCGCGCATGGGGAAATTCAACTGATGAAAAACCCTAGTTGGCCACAATGGCACTGATGGGGGAACCCATGGCCGTGCCATGGGTTCCCCCATCAGTGCCATTGTGGCCAACTAGGGTTTTTCATCAGTTGAATTGTGGAAACTAGGGTTTTCATCAGTTGAATTTCCCCATGCACGAGTGGAGGAGATATGTGGACGATACCTTCACTATTTTAAAAAAGGGAAAGGAAGATGAGGTGCTCAATTTGCTCAACAGCTTTTCCACATTTATACAATTTACCTCGGAGGTGGAAGAAGCTGGGTCCCTCCCGTTTCTGGATGTCTTGGTGAGCAGAGATGGATCTAGATTAAAAACAACGATCTATAGAAAGCCTATGTGCCGTGGCCAATTTGTTCATTATAGCTCAGCACAGGCTTGTCATCATAAGAACAGTGTAGCCAGGGCATTGTTGAATAGGGTGCGGACCCACTGTAGTACCCCTGAAGAAAAGGAAATAGAAATCTGCAAAGTCACGGCAGACCTCAGGAAATGTGGATACCCCCAGAGGGTCTTGGACAAATATATTCATAGGGTTGAGTCCAATCGTAGGGAGTAGCCTGCCCCTGTGGCTACTGCATACATTCCTTACTATCCGGGCCTTTCAGAACGTATTGTACGGGCATTGCGGGAGTGCCAGACTCGCTGTGTGCAACTTCCAGGTCGGAGGTTGCACACAGTGATATCCCAAGTTAAAGATCCCGTAGCCCAGGACCATACTAGCAATGTGGTCTACGAGATTAAGTGCCCGGATTGTGAGGAGTGTTATGGGGGAAACGGGGCGACGTTTAAAGGACCGTCTGGGGGAACACACGACCGCTATCAAGACTGCTAACTATGCGAGGTCTGCTGTGGCAGAGCATTTCTGGGAAAAGCAGCATCGGATCTCCCCTGAAGACGCTGTCATTACTGACCGCGCCCATGGATTTTGGGAACACAGGTGGCTCGAGAGCTTGCGAATCAGTTCATCCAGTCACAATACTATTAATAGGGACAGGAGGATCCGTTTACACCCCCTGTTTGAGGCAGTTGTCCTCAGAAGGGATGACCGTTTCTGTTTGACATGCTCCCGAGCCACTTCCATTTCCGATACGCGCATGGAGAATGTAGATCATGTGTCTGATGATCACGTGCATGAGTGCCATGGACCGGCTACTTAAGGATGTGCCTTAGCACTAGTAGTATGCTGTTGAAGAAGGAGACGGCAGTTCTCCGAAAGCTCCAGGTTTCATTGTTTTATCGCTTTTAACCTAGTTTATTTTAATTAATTTTATTGCTTTTAACTATATTTTAAATTTTAAATTATATTGTAACTTTAATTTAATCAGTGTTTTTATTTTTATTTGCATCACATTTCATTGTGTATTATTTCATTGTATAGTAAATTTTCAGTTTAATTTCTTGGCTGGTGTTTATCATTAATTATTATAGTATGGAAATTCCCAGCCCCATGGGCCTGTTTAAAGATATTCTCTGAAAGGTCTTCTTATTTGGAACATGACAATTAAGGAGTTTCCTGCATACAGACATCTTGTCTTGGTTGCACTGCATCTAGCAAGTCCATACAGGAGATGCATGCCTGCCATCTCTTGATACAACTAAACCTCCATTATCACAGCGAATGCACAATATCAAAATATTAACAAGTTCCAGATGTAGTGAGAACAACTCACTGAAATTACTTCAAAGAACACTATGGATCTTGTTTACAGCAGAGATCTCTATGAGATATCAAGCATTATTTGTAAACAGTTGAATGGAACCAGTTATGTTCAGTTTGTGAAAAGAATTTCTGAAACACAAAAATGGCTGCACGTTTTTTTTTTTTTTTTTTGTAGTTGTTGGCGCATAGGCTTCTGTGGCCATAATGCACCTCCCAAGGTTTTTGCAGTACTTTGATCCAAGCCCGAGGCGGGAATCGAACCCGCGACCTTTGGGTTGCCAGGCAGGCACTTTACCCACCCAGCTAGCCTGGTCGGATGGCTGCATGTTGAAAACAAGGCATAATCAAACATATGTTCAAATGAGCTTTTTTACTGTTTAGATTCTAAATCCATCACTGAAGTTGGTCCCACACATTATGATACATCCTGTATATATCTTAATGCCAATCAACTGGGTTCTGTATTGAATGCATCATTACAAAGATCGTTTCATGTAAGAGGAAATAAATTTGTTCATTCTCTTTTATGTATATACCACAACCCCAGGTGGAGAAACCTGATGCAAAAAATGCTTCATAACCAGCAGAAGCTGGCACAGGCAACTGATTTCTGTTCTGACTCAAGCTATGTTTTTGGCAAGCATATCACAAAAACCAGTTGGAAGAGGATTAGTTTCTCAAGGATGCCTAGCTTCTGTTTTAGGATTCTGATGTTTTGATAGACATACAACCATGTGTGGCAAGGAATCCTTATGAGCAATTGAAAGTCCTATTTGCTTGTATACTTAGATAAGATCTCTCTGGTGGTAATTATTATTGGACCTTCATTGGTTCTGCCTCTTTCAACCAGATGACAGGTGCATATTCAGAGCACAAGTATATCAGCTGACAATTCTCTTCCCTGTTTAATTGTTCAGGTTTAGTCAAAGAACATCACATCAAGGGCAGGTATGATATTATCCAGAGGTCATGCTCAAACTGGGATTCTCCTTTGGAACCAGGTTGTGGCCTTTACATTGACCTGGAGCTAATCATCAATTAGTGATATTTTATCTTCCCCTGTTTTTTTTTGTAGAACACCTTCTGCGTTCTTTTTCTTTAATTTCAAATTTTTGGTTAAGGGAGACATATGCCCCTTCTGCCCACCCCTGAATATGGCCCTGTCCTCATGACAAAGAGACTACTGAAAGATGGAAAAGGTTGCACTGGTTGGAGTTTAGATACAGAAGTACCAAATTTGATCAGCACTTTCTTCTGGAGTGGGGATCATATTTATTTGATAGATGGGTTTGCAAAGGGTGAGAGTAAAGGCAGTCTTTCTGCAATACTAGTCCAGGATAGCTTTTCTTGTTAAGTCAGGTTACAGCTAGATTCAGTGGATGCAAATTAAGTGTAATGTTCACAATGATCTGATCCATGCTACCTCTCATCTGTAGGAGAAGATTTTTGCTAGCATGTGGGGTATCCAATAGGAAGAGGCTGCTCATGACTTCTTTCCAAAGAACTATTCAATGGTTGAGAGTACTGACGTTGGGCTTTTCTGTTAGATGCACTAACAGATAAGTCCAATAAAATGGAAAGTGCAAATTGTTTTATGGTAGCGACCTCCAGAAATGTGCTTAAGAACAACATCAACAAAGGCTTTCAAAATTGATTCTTATAACAGAACATTATGATAACAATGAAAGTGTAGTGCAATTTCCATTATAAAAATGATCTTTCACAGAATAAATATCTTAGTAATATAGCAAAAATTTCAACCTTCCAGGTCTTGGAACGAATTACCAAAAAAAAGAAAAGTGTTGTAAAGTGTTGTAACATTATGATATTTTCATGATACCTCCATTTATTCCTACAGGATGCAAAATATAGTTCTATGATTTTTTTAAGTTTGCAACAGCCGGCAAAAACTTATGAAAAGCCAAATTTCCATAAGTCGAGTATTACGTTGTTGTTGTTTGGTTTTTAGGAGCATTAGCAACTAAAGCCATATTGCTCTGGGGATATGCTGTTGTCATTCCCTGACCTTTCTGCATCCTCCGTATTTGGTGGTCACGGGCTCGAACCCTGGTCTAATCAAGAAGCATGTGCTACGCACTGCTGCTCCTGCCCACCTGGCTACGGAGGTGCCTCAAGTATTACGTAAGTCGGGGAGTGCCTGTATTAGTTATGGCAAGATACACTGTGCTGCCACTTTATTAGGTACACCTACCTAATAGCATGTTGAGCCTTCTTTAGCCTTCAAAACAGCCTGAATTTGCCTAGGCATGGATTGATCAAGATGCTGAAAATGTGCAGGAATGCTAGTACCATGCAGACATGAGTGTGTGTCATGCAGTTCCTTCCAGGTGAAGGGTTTCCCACCCCTTCACCTGGTGGGTTCCCCACTGCCAATTAACATATCTCACCCCTAGAGCGGGAGGGGCAGCTTGACCTTCCTACCGGATTCAACACTACTTGGAGATGACACCGACAAAGACATTCTGCGGCTTTGCTGCCGACATGCCATTGGCGATCTGAACTAGGTACTCTAACCCATTTCCCTTTAAAACCCCATCCCGGGGCAGGGGAGGGAGGAGACAGATCTCTGTCTCCTCTCCTCCCTGCCTGCCTGCCTACCCCAGCATTCCCCCAAAGAGCTGGGTCTCCACTGACCTCTTTGGGAATGCAACTCTATCATCCCTATTCTTCTAACTGTTTCCCCCCAGTTTTCAGTCTCCTCCCTAATCCGACCAAGTACACCCCTTAACAACGATGCCACCAAATTCTAATCAACGTCTAAATTCTACCGTTTTCTTGTAAATCTCTTTTGGGCAAATTCTAGTGTCCCCCCCCCCCTTTTTTTTTAGGCTTTACCACTGAAATCCTTAGAAATTAGGTGGCGGAGCCTGCCAGAGTACTAAATAATCTACTGGGTGCCTGACCTGCCTCCTCGTGGCGAAGTGTGGGCAGCGGTGGGTCCCAACGGCTAAATGGTCAGAGAAACAACAGACCACTCCCCATACACTTTTTAAATCTCTGGCCTCCGCAGTGTTCCATGTCATTCACAAAGAATACAACGCAAAGATGGGGGAAACCCCTGGTGCCGCCAGACAGCTAATACACTTTAGAGTTCCTTGAGGTTCGATGGAGGTGTAGCCTGCAGCCACAGCCCTTTCCAGCTCATCCCAAAGATGCTCAATAGGATTGAGATCCATGGACTAAGCAGGCCACTGCAGCAAAGAAAAGTCATTGTCATGTTCCTGGAACCATTCCATAGTGATTCAGGCTATCCGGCTCATTATCCTGCCGGAAGTAACAATCTCACTGAGGATAAACTGTCAACGGATGCACTTGGTCAGCAACGATGTGGCATTCAGACATGAATCTATGGGTATCAATGGACCCAACATGTGCCAAGAAAACATTCCCCACACCATAACACTGCCCTCACCACCTTGCACAGGCTGTCAGACACGATGGGCCCATGGATTCATACTGTTTTCGCCAAATTCTGAGCCTCCCATCAACATGATGCACCAGGAACTTCGACTCATCAGACCAAGCAACTGTTTTCCAATCCTCGATAGTCCAGTGCTGGTGTTGCTGTGCCCACAGGAGGCGTGCTCTCTTGTTCTTCATTGATAACAAAGGTACGCAATGTGGCCATCGGCTGTTGTAGCCCATTCGCGACAAAGTGCGACCGTTGCAATATTTTGTTCTACACACCAAGGTTGTATTCTGATGTGATGTGTGACATTGTGGCCTGTCTGTTTGCTTGCAGAATTTTAGCCATCCTCCTATCTGATCTCTCTCATCAACAAGACATTTTCTTCCACAAGAGTGCCATTGAGAGGATGTTTTCTGTTCACTGCACCATTTTCGATACACCCTTGAAACTGTGGTGTGTGAAAAGTTCAGGAGAACTGTCGTTTCAGAGATGCTTTGTCCAGCATGTCTTGCACCTACTACCATGCCACATTCGAAGTCCGTTAGATCACTTCTTTTCCCCATTCTTGCTAAGGTTTGTAAGCTTAACTGATACAAGGGTTGTAGGATTAATGTAATATTTGAGACCATTATCCTGGATAGGGATGAACGTTTTAAGGTCATACAGCCCTGTGCCACTTCCAGTGCTAACATATGAGAAACGGAGTATGCGCAGGTACCGTAGTACATCCTGAGTCTGCTGGGAAGGCTTAGTGCTTTATAATGAATTGTTGATGCAGCACTACTTATGTTGAGGAAGGCAGCAGATTCTGCCGAAAGCTTCAGTTTTATAGTAGTACAGTTTAATGATTTTAATCTATACTTTACAGTTAATTTTACTTTTTATTTTATTTTATTTGTATTTTATTTCACTTATGTTTATAAAGTTATAATTGGTCAGAGTTGGTAGCATCAATTATGGATAGATTTCATGACCACAGAAGCCTTTTTAGTGAACTTAACTGATACTAGAAAGGTGGTTCTGCTGCATTTATATCCACAACTGTGGTCACGTGACTTGCAACATTGTGGGACAAACCATTTGTGTGAACAGCAGGGGTGTACCTAATAAAGTGGCAGCACAGTGTATATAGGGTGTTTTAATTAAAAGGCAATGGGATCTATCTTGCTTATTTTTAGGTTTAGGCTATTTGTTGTCTGAACATTTATTATTGTACTGGAGCTAAAATTTTTGAATTTGATGTTAAAATGGACTAATTGTTATTATTTAGATTTTATGATTTCTAAATTTAAAATATGCCTGAATGCTCATTTTTCTTGATGGGAAAGTTTTTCTCACCCTTGGTTTTAGTCTAAAAATGTCTTTGGCATACTTCTGAAATCAATGTAAACCAGTTTTATTTGTAAAACAAAACAACCACGATGGTTGTAATGTGGTTTCCAAACTGACCTCATATAACCAGCAGTTATACATGCCTAAATGCAAGTACTGAACTGAACACAGAGAGAGAGAGAGAGAGAGAGAGAGAGAGAGAGAGAGAGAGAGAGAGAGAGAGCGTGCACACACCTGTTGTGTTTCTTCCCCTTCAAATACAACTGATGTATGTTCATTTCTAAAGTATACTGATGGCAATTTTTTAGGCTAAACAAGGGTACAGAACAACTTTCTCACATAGAAAAAATAAAACAGTTCGTTTGCAAATTTTAAATTTAGAAATCAGAAAATCTAGATAGTAACAACAGTCCAATTTCATCATGAATATTCAAAAATTTCAGTTCAAATATGACAAAAGAGGTCCAGCAACAGCTTAAATATAAAAATAAGAAAGATGGACCCATGTGCCTTTAATTGAAATACCTTTTGTATGTGTGCATGCCTGCACATAACAGTGTTGAGATAACTGAATCTACTGCCCAATAATCCTTCAGTTTATTTTTCAATGATCTCAAATGGCATTATTATCATAAAAAATTATATACATTTCTGCATATACAGGTTGAGTATCCCCAATCCAAAAAGCTCCCAAAACTGAAACTTTTTGAAATATACTGGAAAGTTCTGGAAACTGGGAACCTTGGCAGGAAAGAGCTGTGATATGGTGTGTTGACTTCAGTTAAGTGTCAATTATCACCAATGCAAGGTGTCTATATCCATTACTCACTGTTTAGTTTATTCTCTGCTCTGTGGTGCAAAGATATTGTTGAAAATGTAAAAAAAAAAAAAAAAACCGATACCTCGGGTAACAGTGATAAGAAGAAGAGGAAGCATTTAAGTTTATCTATAGAACAGAAAGTGAATTTCTTGAAGAAACTGGGCAGCGGTATAAGTGTGAGACATCTTACACCAGAAAGTTTGGTGTTGAAACAACTACCATCTACGACCTGAAGAAAGAGAGAAGGATAAACTGTTCAAGTTCTATGCTGATATTGATGAACAGAAGTTAATGAAAAACAGAAAAAAAATAAATAAAAAAATAGAAAAGCTAAAAATGAAGATCTCGATTGTGTTTTGAAAGAGTGGATCCATCAGTGTCGCAGTGAACATACGTCACTTACCAGTTAGCTGATCACGGAACAAGCAAAGATCTATCATAAAGAACTGAACTGTGAATATTCAACAGGCTGGTTACAGAAATTGAAGAAAGGATACGGCATTAAAATTTTTAAAGATGTGTGGTGATAAAGCATCTGCTGATCATGAGGCAGCAGAGAAATCCATTGATGAGTTTGCCAAGGTCATCGCTGATAAAAATCTGACAGCAGAACAAGTCTATAATGCTGATGAATCATCATTGTTATTGCCCAAGGAAGGCACTAAAACTACAGCTGATGAGACAGCCCCAACAAGAATTAAGGATGCCAAGGACAGATTAACTGTGCTGGGATGTACTAATGTAGCGGGCAGGTGTAAGTGTAAACTTGTTGTGATAGGCCAAAGCTTGTGTCCTCACTGTTTTAAAAAAGTGAATTTCTTACCAGTCCATTATTATGCTAACAAAAAGGCATGAATCACCAGGAACATCTTTTCTGATCGGTTTCACAAACATTATGTACCAGCAGATCATGCTCACTGCAGGGAAGCTGGACTGGATGATGGCTGAAAGATTTTGTTATTTATTGCAAACTGTTCTGCTCATCCTCCAGCTGAAATGCTCATCAAAAATAATGTTTATACCATGTACTTTTCCCCCTAAATGTGACTTCATTAATTCATCCACGTGAGCAGGCCCGTTCTTAGATCAATGAACAGAGGCGTGAATGTGAAAGGTTTCCAGAAGGAGTTTAACCTGAAGGATGTCATATAAGCTGTTGCATATGCTTGGACTTCAGTGACTAAAGACACAGTTATGCACACCTGGCACAACATCTGGCCTGCGACTATGCTCAGTGATGATGACGAAGATGAAGAAGAAGCTAATGATTTTGAGAAAAAGATGTTTGAACTCCTTACATATGCAAAAAACAGTGCCTTCAGTCTGTCAGTAAGCTAGAAAAAGTGGACATTGAAGAAGTCTTTAACATTCATAATGAGGCTCCAGTTATTCATTCAACAACTGACAGTGAAATAGCTGAAATGGTTTTGAATCAAGGCGATCATGGCAAAAGTGACGATGAATACGACACTGTTAACACTGCAGTAAAAATGCCTATGCACGACATGGTGAAAAAGTTTGATGAACTCACTGAAGGACTAGAGCAGTGTGCTTTTATAACAAAACAAGATATAACGTTATTTTTTAAATAAGAGAGACTTCTACAACAAAAACCTTTGTTAATGAGGCAAATGACTCTGGCAGAAACATTTAAAAAGGCCATTCAGCACAATGTCTCCTCATCCCTGAAGGACCCAGTTCCTGCTCCCTCAAGCGCTTTGATGTTCCTTCTCAAGATGGTAAATAAAAAGGAATTTTTTTCTGATGAAATATGAATTTTAAATTAGGATTTGTTGCATTTATATTCTTTTGGAAGCAGAGGCCATCATGTTTTTTTTTTTGGTAAATAAAATTGAATTTTTTGCATGAAATCTAAATTTTATTCCCACCTTACTCCACCATGCCATGTATTCCAAAATTCAAAACATTTCCAGCCCCAAGCATTTCGGATTGGGGATACTCAACCAGTATAATACCATTAACACAAACTTAAAAATGTAGACCTACATAACAGAGGAAATCTTTATGTGAAAAATGTAGATTTATGTGGGTACTGATGAAAGGGTTAAATGGACCAGCAACTAGTGTATCGGGCAAACAGAATTTCAGCATTCCAGTTTCTGCCATGCAAGATTACTGGAAGTGTTCCTCCACTCCCTTCAAAAAGTGTTGACTCCTTTCTCCTACTAAACAAAAAAATGTAGTACACTGAGTGGACAGAAATCGTGGGATACCTATCTAGTAATGGGCAGGCCCATCTTTCACCCAGATAAGGGCAGTCACGTGGCAAGGCATTGAGTTCACTAGTTCATGAAAGCATTCCACAGGTATTTCCATCATCCATGCTTGCTGCACCGGTCCATAATTCTGTTGCATTCCTGGGTGGAGGATCCCAAGCTCGAACAGACCATTCCACAGCCTCCCAAAGATGCTCTTCAGGGTTCGTGTCTGCTGGGTGGGGAGATTTTACCACCATTCCATGGTGGTAAAATCTGCAGAATGCTGCTCGAACCATGTTCTAGTCACTTTGTACTATGTACACATTGTCCTGCTAGAAGAGTCCATTGCCCTGTGGGTGCACGATGACCACAAAGGGATAAAGCAGATGGACACATAACCTGGATGTCAGAGATGGGTCTATATGTACTAGCGGCCCAATGTGTTTGTTATGTTTGTCTGTTTGTTATTTGGTTTTTAGGAGCATTAGCAACTAAGGCCATATTGCTCCGGGGATATGCGGAGGTCATTCCCTGACCTTTCCGCATCCTCCATATTTGGTGGTCACGGGGCTCGAACCCATGGTCTAATCAAGGAGTGTGTGCTACGCACTGCTGCTCCTGCCCACTTATCTACGGAGGCGCCGCCCCAATGTGTGCCAGTTGAACAAGCTCCAGACCATTACCGACCGTCCACCTGCCTGCTTGAACAGTTCCTTCTGGACATGACGGGTGCATAGCTGCATACAGTTTCCACCAGATACGCACCCTCCCATCTGCTCGAAATAACTGGAAATGGGGTGCATCGGACCAGGAGACCCATCTCCAATCACCCAAGGTCCAGTACTGATGTTCTTTCACCCAGATGAGGTGTAGAGTCCTGTGTCTAGTGTTGGCAATGAGACTTCGGTGTGTTGGCAGCTCCCATAATCTATTGTGGCTAATGATTGCCTGATGGTCTTGGTGGAGACATTTCTGCCACCTCCCTCGTTGAAGTCGGCAGTGATTGTGGCACTGTCGCTCTCTAGTTGGCTGAAACAATGCGAGACAGGAATTGACAGCAACATTCATCCACCACTTTTCTCTGCCCACAGCGCTGTCCATGATGAGATGTTATTCCGGAAATGACATATTCCCAATACACTCTTGATACTTTCGAACGGAGATAGTGCAATTGCTGTACCACATGATACGGATGCATCACTACCAAAGATGGAACAAAGGGAAGAGGTGGTCCTCAGTAGGAGATACGGCCACCCTTAATGTCTATGCAAGCTTTGCACCGCCTGTCCACACTTAGAACAATGGTTGATAAGTTCTTGCAGTAACATTGCCCATTCCTCTGTCAGCGGCATCTTCAGCTGGTGAACATTTTCTGGTGGGTGTGGATGTGCCCCTAGGAGTCTCCCCAGAGTGTCCCATATGTGTTCGATGGGATTTAGATCGGTGGAACAGGCAGGTCAATCCATACGAACAATGTACTCACTTTCCAAAAGCATATCACAGCCGCAGTGCGATGGGGTGTGGTGTGGGGCGTTATCTTCCATAAACACGAACTCAGGGCAAATGGCATCTCGGAACAGACACACACAGGGAAGGATTACCTCAGTACAGTAGCGTGCACTGGTTACAGTACCGCCTTCCAGTGTCTGGAGTTGTGTACGTCCATCCAAGATAACGCCAACACCTCCCCAGACGAGAACACCATATCAATCCCTTTCAGTGATGTTTGCGGGGTGATACTGTGTGCCAACCTCTCGCCAGATTAGTTGACATCTAGAATCACTGCTGAGACTGAATCTACTCTCATCAGTAAAGAGTACCTTAAGTAAAGATTTTGTGGTTGTAACTTTAGAAATAGCATTGGTCCTTAAGTTTTGCACACCAGTGTACATGCCAAAAGGTGGGTGACAGCATCACCTTGCCCAGGAACCATGTATCCCATGAATTCTGTGTCCTTTCAGTGTAGATATAATGCATATTCCATGCAAGTGAGGGTAAGTGAAATTATTATTTATTTTTTTTTTTTTTTTCATACATTGTTCTATCATATCAGTATTATTATGATCACAACTCATTTAATATTCTCAGCAGAGAATACTGACTTGCTCAGCTATTCATACCCCACTGAAAGTGGAGACTATTCAGTGAATTGCCACAAGTCAAGTGTCTGGAATCTTAAAAAAATTAATAATAAACAAATAATATACTCACCTGCAACAGGGGAATACAGTAGTTATATAAAACCAAAATACGTTCATCATTTATATAAGGCACAAGAGCTCTGTTTAAGTCTAATAAGGCATGCCTATTTCAGCAAAAAATAAATAAAGGAAATGTAATAAGATATTGTAAAACTTAATAATAAATGCAAATACTATGTGAATAATATACTAGTAAGTACACTATGTGAATAATATACTTTGTAACTTATTCACATAGTGTACTTATTTAATAAGTACACTGTGTACCAATATGTGTTAAGATGTAATGAGTAAGTGCACTATGTGTATAATATGCTAGTATGCATGTTAAATAGTATCTTGTAATTTGTAACTTGTAGTCTTTCTTTTCTTTTTTTGGTTTTTAGGAGCATTAACAACTAAGGCCATATTGCTCTGGGGATATGCGGTGGTCATCCCCTGACCTTTCCACATCCTATGTATTTGGTGGTCACGGGCTCGAACCCTGGTCTAATCAAGAAGTGTGTGTTACACACTGCTGCTCCTGCCCACCTGGCTATAGAGGCACTGTAGCTTGTAGTGCAATCCATCCCAGTAGTAATTGTAGTAAATAAGTAGCTCAAAGGTTCAAATCAAGGATGTTCATTTGTCCCCGCCCCAAGAAATTAGAAAGGCTGCAACATTCTTTATGAATATAAAAGTTCTGCAAATTTCAGTGTCTGGAGACTAGGCACCTGTGAGGTGATCTGATTGAGGCGTATAAGGCCTTGAATGGTTTGAGCAAGCTCAATGCTTATGGGATACTTCCTCTTGCTCGTATTACACACCTAAGTAGGGCATAAATTCAAACTGAGGAAAGACAGTTGTAGAATAGATGTGCGGAAATTTGCCTTTAGCCAGCGGGTAGTTGATTGCTGAAACAAACTTCCAATTGTCATTGTGTAAGTTGACAGTTTAAATAAATTCAAGACTGAACTAGACAAACTTTTGGAGTGAATGGATGGATGAAACGAGAAGGTTGGTTTCTTTTTTCTTGCTGATACTACATAAGCTTGCTTTCTTGCATCATACGCCTCTACTAATGTTAAAAGCTGGTAGCAGTATACATTCTTATACTCTTACTCTTAGTTTGTACAGTAATTTAAATTTTTGTTTAAAATTGATTCAGCCTAGTATCGTGCTTTAGACGAGAGAAGTTATGTAAAAGGTTCAAAGTAGCTAGTAGGAATACTTTCACTTAGGAGAAAACCATTGATGATTGTTCTCTTACAAATCATAGCTACATTCTTTGTGCTAACTGAGGAAGTTTTGAAGTTTTCTGTAGCAGGATATGAAACAGCCAAAAGTGATGTCTTTGTGTGCTTTCTTTATAGACAGCATTATGAAATTAGCTGGTAAGTCAGCATTCTGATGGACTCTTTGAAGACTTGAGGAACAGGTTTGATGCACTGAAGAAATTACAAAGTGGGACCTTTAAGCACTTAAATGCCTAGCACAAAGCTATAAATAAACTGTATTCATGCAACACAAATGGTAATATTGTTGTACTAATGAATTATTAGCATTAGCACATGATGAAAGAAAGCAAGCTTATATAGCATCAACCAAAAAAAAAAAAAAAAACCCCTTATTTCACCCATCCACTCACTCCAAATGTTTGTCAAGTTCTGCCTTGAATCTATTTAAGCTATCAACTTCTACAACGACAGATGGAAGTTTGTTCCAGCAATCAACCACCCGCTGGCTAAAGATAAACTTCCGCACATCTATCCTACAACCGTCTTTCCTCAATTTGAATTTATCAATATAAATTGATAATCTTTTTATTAAATTCATTTCTTTTTTTTTTTTTTTTTTTGTGAAATCCCCAAACACGAAAGGTATCAAACCTATAGTACTTAGTATCGTTCAGGTTGAAGGAGAAGTATGGGGGGAGGGGGATGCCGGAAACTTTGCTCTAGAGACTAAACATGGGTTTCGCCACTTGAAGCCTCCAATAAGCAAGGTGGTGGTATTGCACCGGTTACTACCACCTATAATACTATACATGAAAGATTAAAATATACACTTGAAATAGAAATTGACAATAAAATCAACTTCCTTAACCTCACAATATATATAAAATGGGCACCAGGGTAGGAACCAAAATCTATAGAAAAGACACACAATATTTTCATTTTCAATCACATCACCCACTCAGTACAAAAGAGTCCGTTCTCTACAATCAAGTCTACAACACCATTAAGTTTAGTTCTTCGCAGGACGATTTTATCCACCGAACTACAATATCTTACAAAGAAATTCATAGCCAGGAAATACCCTTTACATCTAATCCAACACACAATATCTGCTGCAAGAAATAATGTCAGTAACCCACATAATCATAGAACCAAAAAGAACAACGAACAGAACACAGGCACTGTCCTCCCCTACCACAGCAGACTCGCCAGGCAGCTTCACCAAGTGTTTGCCAATACAGACATAACGTTAATATTTTCTTCGTACAATAAAATACATTTTATTGCTGATGCTATCGAAGCAGTGTTAGGTGGGTCGGAAAACTGCTAGCTTGGGGGGATTCACAGACTAAAAGTAGCTGCAGGCAGAGGTGAAGGTGATTCTTGCACTACTTCTATTAGAATAAGCAGTGGCCTGGAGCGAGGGTTGCTGGGGGTTTCAGGGTCTGATGGCAGTCATCGTGAAACAGGTGGGTATATGGGATCTGTTAGGGTAACTAAGAATAAGAATTAGGTGCATGTATAGCAATGCTAGAAGTACAGTAAATAAATTTGATGAATTTAAAATGTTGATCACGACATCGAAGGCGGATATTGTTGGGATAGAGACATGGTGTCACACAGATATCAGAATTGGAATGCAGAATTGCAATTTGGGGAGTACAATGTGTACAGAAAGGATAGACAGGATAGGAAGGGAGGAGGTGTTTTACTGTTAATTAAGAAAAACATAAAATCAAAAGAAGTGCATCCAGTTGATATAGATGAACAGTGCACCGTTGAGTCAGTTTGGTGAGACATAAGCCCTGTGAAAGCAAAAATAAGAATAGAAGTGTGTTATAGGCCTGACTCGAATGAGTACAATGAACAATTGTACAGAGAAATAGAGTGGGCTAGTATATCAGAATGTCTTATAATGTGGGATTTTAACTTCCCAGATATTGACTGGAACTTGTGGATTGGTCACTTGCACACTAGTAAGACTTTTGTGGATTTACTGGATGACTGTTTTCTGGGGCAGCATGTTCGAGGGGCAACCAGAGAGGATAATACTCTTGATCTGGTTATCAGCAGTGATCATTTGTGTATTAAGAATTTACAGATAAAGAAACCACTAGGTGGCAGTGATCACAGTGTACTGATGTGGGATTTACTTAAAGATATAATTACCGTCAGGGTGCAAAAAAAAAAAAAGGGTTTTTGATTCCGTAAAGGTGAGTACAGTGGTCTCAGACAGTTTTTAAATTCTGTACAGTGGGATCAACTGAAGATGTTACCAACAGCAAATTCTAAGTGGGAAGCATTCATGGAATTAATTGTTGAAGCTACTAAAAGTTTCATGCCTATTAAGAAATATTGTTCAAAGGTTTAGGCCTAAATGGTTATTAAATGAGCTAATGAGACTCGTGACAGAGAAGAAAAGTGCACGGGATGTATATAAATTATCAGGCGACACAGAAGCCTATGGCAGATATGAGCTAGTCTGTAATCAAATCACAAAGGAGGTTAGGCAGGCAAAGGCAGATTACAAGATTACAAGAATTGTCAAAACAAAGAATGCTAAGAAAAACAGCAAGGATTTCTTTACTTATATAAACTATAAAAGGAAGGGGATGAATCTGATTGGTTCACTTGATATTGATGGTTCGACTGTTGATGATCCTACTCAGATAGCAAACAAACTGAATGAGCATTTTGCATCTACATTCACACACAAGGAGTTATTAAGCATTGAAAATGCCAGAAGGTTATCAAATTGTAGCAGGGTGCTTAATGATTTTGTAATAACTGAGAGCAAAGTGGAGAAAAAATTGTTGAAGTTAAACATAAGAAAGGCACCTGTGGTGGATGGGAACTATCCAGTTATATTAAAGGAGATGGCAAAGGAAGTAAGCAAACCCTTAGGCATCCTTGGACTCAGGGGAGGTCCCTACGGACTGGAGATATGCAAATGTATCCCAATTCACAAAGGGGGAATTGGGATACATTTGCACAATTCACAAAGGGGGATCGAAGGGTGACACGAGTAATTACAGACCAGTTAGTTTAACTTCTGTTCCGGGTAAAATAATGGAGTCACTGGTTAAAGATGCATTGCAGGATCATCTAGACAAGACTGCAGCAATAATTCAGACACGGCATGGGTTTGTTAAGGGAAAGTCTTGTCTGACAAATTTGATTGGTTATTATGATGTGGTTACAAAGGAACTGGATACAAAAAATAATTTTGATATCATATACTTGGATTTCAGGAAAGCTTTTGACACTGCTGCACATGGAAGACTACTGTACAAATTGCAGCAGAATGGTATTAAAGGTATGTTGCTACAATGGATAAAAGGATGGTTGAGTAAGAGAAGACAGAGGGTGGAAATCAATGGGTGCTGCTCGTTGTGAACTAATGTTATTAGTGGAGTCCAACAGGGTTCGGTGCTGGGTCCACTGTTGTTTTGTATATTTATCAATGATATTGATGAAGATATATCAGGCTTAGTGTCAAAGTTTGCAGATGATGGGTTGGCAGGGTTGTTAATGACAGTGTGCCAAAAGTGGCAACTGAAGTTTAACCTTGCCAAATGCAAAATACTGAATATGGGTAGAAGAAACCCCAGAGAAACATTCCAACTGTGTGGTACTACACTTAAGGTGGTAGAAAGTGAAAAGAACCTGGGAGTAATTGTGCAGTCAGATATGAAGATTTCTGAGCAATGCAGATACGCTGCCATGTTAGGTCATGGGGTTTTGTCAATGATAATAGGAATTTTGCTAGCAGGGAAAAGGAAGTGATTTTCCCTCTGTATAAGGCAATGGTCAGGCCACGCCTTGAGTACTGCATACAGGTCTAGAGGTCTCATTTTAGGAAGGATGTAGATTTGCTTGAGCGTGTACAGAGAAGGGCAACAAGATTGGTGAGGTGAATGAAGGGATCCAAGAGAGGCTTAAGTTCTGCAAATTGCAGCAGCTGGAGACTAGGCACCTGCGAGGTGATCTGATTGAGGTGTAAAACGTCTTGAATAGGATTCTTCCACTTTTTCAGATTACGAACCTAAGGGGGCATAAATTCAAATTGAGGAAAGACAGGTGTAGAATAGATGTGCAGAAATTTGCCTTTAGCTAGCAGGTGGTTAATTGCTGGAACAAATTTCCATCTGTCGTTGTGGAAGTTGATAGATTAAATAAATTTAAGAAGGAACTGGACAAACATTTAGAGGGATTTGTTTTGTAAATTTTTTTTTGGCTGATGCTGCATAAGCTCATACACTTGCTTTCTTGCATCACATGCCGCCGCCACCACTACTACTACATATAAAGATACATCAACAACGTAATATATTTAATTAAATGTCAATCCAGTTGTAACGCATGCCGGGAGCACTACTGCAAAAACTTCCAATACACGTGTTTATTACCATCATAATAGATTCAGAACTAATCAAGCAGCACTGAACTTACACAACACATACACTCTCACAACCACAATCCCCTAATCGAGTCAGCCATTGCAATTATTAAATTAGGATCTAGTTACAAGATCTTCCAACATGAGGCGCTTTTTATAGCATGGTATCGCCATAACACTAAATTTAACGTTCTAAACATTAAACTGCCAACCAGCCTTTCACAGGTCTGGAACCTTACGCATGTAAGGTTCCCACATATCTCGAAATGCATTATGGGAACATAGGTATTCTTTAAATACACAATTCCATTTCTCCTATCATTGCCAACCGAAGAAGTTTTAGTCTCGCCAATAGTCTCGTTGTGACTACTGGCTTCACCTTGTTCTCATATTAATACTTTATAAATATCAACCACGGACGAGGTAGTGCACTACTTCTTCTTCCTTGAGCAAATTTTAATTACAGGTTTTAACAATTCCGTATTTATTTATTTTAACTTATTTTAAACTTCATTTCCACTTCAATACCATGTAACTAGGCAGATCAATTGAGGTGAGTACTGTCAATTAAGCTCTTATTGATATTTTCATTATTAAATAAACTAGATGATTATTATTTGTACCAGCATGTTACGGAGAAAATACTAGGGATGAGAATATTCTTGACCTCATTATTATTCACGAATTAGATGACATCACAGGACTTAAAATGCAGGAACCACTGGAAGGTAGTGATCATGCAGTACCAGTTAGAAAATTAAAAAAGATGCAGTAGAAGTTAAAGGTAAATGCACTGGTTTTAATTTTGGAAGATGAGCATTTCTGAAGTTTAAGGCATTATATGGCATCTATTAATTGGGTGGACTGCAGAGTGAGGGCAAATACACTTGAATTATGGAATACCTTTAGAGAAAAAAATCACAGAAGCCACGAACATAAATACATACCATTAAGAAAATAATGCAGGGGAAGGATACTGAAATGGACAATGTGGGTCAAACAGAGCAGAAAATGATATCATGAGATAGTTACAGAGCAATGAAAATACTGCTGCAGTATTTTCATTGCACTGTAACTATCAAGAGCTACAAGTTGATCTCTAAAAAGTACCATAAATAAGGTCAGAAAGGCCAAGGCTGCGTATGAGAAAGCACTGGCTAAGAGTGCAAAGAATGGAGACAAGGATTTTTTAAAGTATTAGCATTAGCATTAGTAGAGGCATATGATGCAAGAAAGCAAGCTTATGCAGCATCAGCCAAAAAAAAAAAAAAAAAAAAACCCCACTCCCATTTCACCCCTCCGTTCGTTCGAAATACCTGTCCAGTTGAGCTTTAAATTTGTTTAGGCTATCAACTTCAACAACAAATGATGGAAGTCGGTTCCACCAACCAACCACCCGCTGGCCAAAGGCAAATTTCCGCACATCTATCCGACATCCGTCCTTCCTCAATTTGAATTTATGCCCTCTGAGGTGATTATTCTGAGAAAGATGAAGAATCCCATTGGCATTTAGCATGCTCAAACCATTCAAAGCCTTATACACCTCTATCAGATCACCTCGCCGGTGCCTAGTCTCCAGACTCTGCAATTTGCAAAACTTAAGCCTTTCTTCGTAAGAGCAACCCTTAATCCAAGGAAAAAAAAATCAAATCAGAT
Organism: Mastigoproctus giganteus; assembly: GCF_048544385.1. Taxonomy (NCBI): domain Eukaryota; kingdom Metazoa; phylum Arthropoda; class Arachnida; order Uropygi; family Thelyphonidae; genus Mastigoproctus; species Mastigoproctus giganteus. Next base: position 132,190,019 of record NC_143585.1, on the reverse strand, counting down.
CAGACTATTGTGCACTGGGTATGGGAAAATCTTAGGCAATCCAACTAGTGTTGTAGATGAACTGATCAGGTACTTTGCATCTGCCTTTTATTGATGAAAGGCCATTCATGCTGAGAAGAGGCTGTGGGAGTGAGGCTGAGTCATATAAAATTAGTGATATCAAATCTGCAGATGACTGTTTATTAGAAAAACGTTTCAGCATAAAGGCAAATAAGGTTTCCAGAGTTGATGCCATATACCCAGTAATTTTGAGGGAGGCCAATAAGGAGTGTATTGAACCATTCAGATTAATTATTAGGGCATCTTTGGACTTGGGAGAGAACTCTGTACTGGAGAAGTACCAACATATCATCAGTATATAAAGGGGTCCTAAGCGTGAAGTTGGTAACTACACACCAGTCAGTCTGACTTCAGTTGTAGGGAAAATGTTAGAGGCAATAATTAAGAATGCAATCCAGGGACATTGAGATAGATGTGGCATTCTGAATAAAAACATGGTTTTTGTCAATGGAAAAACATATTTAACTGACTTAGGGGCTATTTTGACAAGTTATTCATGAGCTGTACATATGGAACAATTTCGACAGTTTATTTAGATTTTAGCTAGGCATTTGACTCAGTTCCTCATGAACAGTTATTGTATAAGCTGAATTTTATTGAATTGAATAAGCTGAGATGCTGCATTTTCCTGATATGCAGCTGAGAGGCTGCATATCAGGAAATGCTTGTTCTGTTCAAATGCAATCATCTGATTGCAATGCGAGACTGGCTGTATATAATTCATAGTACATTCAGGTCCTTTCATCCCATGAATTGTGTACAGTTTGGCAGAAGAGTATGAGGCCATTTTGGATGTAGCATCCCTACCACTCTGTACAGTCCTTTATTACAGAAAAGTTATTCTTAGTTGAAAATATCACCAATGGGGTCTTGGTCACTGCTGGCATACAACAGAAAATCTTTCTCACAGGAAGTTTTTCTGTATTTTGTATTCCTTAGGGAATGGCACCTCTTATATGCTCCTTCTGGTAACATGATTTTCAATACTGATGGCGCTGGGAATCATGCCAGCAATTCCAACAAAGATGAACATCCTTGCACATTCGCTGATCTGATGGGTTCTTAGCACTTTGACCAAGAGTCTTCATCTGTTCCCTCTGAGTGCTTAAGCAAAACAGCAGCATTTCAAGAACATAGTTATGTAGTAGTAATGGAGCCAGTGATGAAAGAAAGCAAGCATTAAAAAAAAAAAAAAAAAACAATTTCACACATCCATTCCCTCTAAATGTTTGTCCAGCTCCTTCTTGAATTTATTTAAGCTATCAACTTCCGCAACAACAGATGGAAGTTTGTTCCAGAAATTAACTATCTGCTGGCTAAAAGCAAATTTCCACGCATCTATTCTACACAACTGTCTTTCCTCAATTTGAATTTTTGCATCCTCAGGTTTGTAATCTGAGCAAGCGGAAGAATCCCATCAGAATTCAGTGTGCTCAACCCACTCATGGCCATATACACCTCAATCAGATCACCTCGCAGGTACCTAGTCTCCAGCCACTGCAATTTGCAGTGGCTTAAGCCTTTCTTGGTAAGACCAGCCCTTTGTCCCTCTCACCAATCTTGTTGCCCTTCTCTGTAAACACTCAAGCAACTCAACATCCTTCCTAAAATGAGGTCTAGAGACCTCATTTTAGGAAGGCTCATCTTATGGACAATACTGTCAGATTATTCAGCACATGTAGTGTGAGCCTTCAAGAGCAACTGCTTGTGGTGATAAGAGTGCCACCAAATATGTATAAATTGCCTCACTAACATGCCAAAATTTAAAACACACACAAAAATAAATAGCTATACAGGTGACCCCCGCTTTACGCTGATAATGCGTTCCGGAAAAACAGAGCGCTAAGTGAATCCGTGCTAAGCGAGCGCCGCATTCCCATAAAGTAACATATGTATTTGTGAGTTGCGGTCGGTGCCATAGGATATTTCCTAACCAATAATAAACGGTAGTGAAAAGATGCACATATGTCGGTCGAAATATTTAATATTCAAATATTTGTACATATAAAATATTCCGCATTACATACGTATATAATTATGTGGTAACTACTTACGTATCAAAATTAAATTTAAAATTCCAATTAAAATCATGAATTTAATTGATCTAAATTGATTTAATTTAATTGATGAATTAATTATGAAAAATGTGTCGATTTTGGGTAGAACTTTGGCCCTCTTCCAAATAAACTAAAAGGGGTATTAATTTTAAATCCCTTGCAGTTTAATTACCACCCAACAATAAAGTCAACCGATCCTTCGCCGCTTTGAAACCTGGCATGTTTTTTTCATCTTTCAATATGAAACTTCTTTTAGGCATTCGTTTCCACAAAAGTCCTGCTTCATCTATGTTATAAACTTGTTGAGAAGTATAACACACAATACTCCTCTTCAATAATTTTAACAAGTTATTTTTTGAAAGTTTCGGCTCTTTGATCTGCACTTGCGGCTTCTCCCTGGATTTTAAATCTATTCAACCAGCCCTTACTAGTTTTAAATGGTTCCAATTTTTTTTTTTTTAGGTGAGTTTTCTTCAGATCATCATATAGGCTAATCGCTGTCTCTTTTTTATTATTTATAATATTCAACTTAACTGAATTCTGCGTTGGATATTATCTTCAATAAAATTAGTTAGTCTTTCCATTTCAATCCCAATAGCCGGCCTAGCCTTAGTTGCTTGCAGTGGAACAGCTATCTTTCCCGCTGCTAAAATTAATTCTTGATTATTTTTTTTATAATTGTTCTTACAGTTAAACTTGGAAGTCCTAAATTATAGCACACATCCGCTTGTCTTTGACCGGAATCGATTCGCTTGAAAACATCTAATTTGATTTTCAAATTCAGTCTTTTTCCTTACATTTATAGTCTTCGTATTGCGCTCAGATGTTGTTGCTTTTTCATTCTTATTGGCCATTATTAACTCTTCGAAAATGTACTGCGTTGGGTGCATCAATTATGATACAATGTTCGAGTAAACTGTCCGTTTCGCACTATGTCTAATACGGTACTGAGTGATCACTAGACTTCGGATAAATGCATATAACGCAAATATTACAAGCAATATTCTTGGTCATTTATTAAAATGTTGATCTCCGAACTACGTAACAAGTCACTTTACTGCAATTAAATCAACATGCGAGAAAATTTCACTGAGTGTGAAATTCTCTGTGAGAATATTTCTCAGGTCGGCGTGGGAAACGTTTTAACAGTATTTTTGTGTTCATTTTCAAGCTATCGACTCCATCAAATGAAACGATTTCGTTAAATATGCCAAAAATGCAATCTGTAAAAGAGCGTTATAGTGATCTATAACAGCGTTATAGTCAGATATGGGTTATAATATAAGAACAGCGTTATAGCGAACCGCGTTATAACGGGGGCCTGCTGTACATGCTGAGGTAATAATTTTACATAATATATCTACATAGGGTTAATTAATACATCTACATAGGGTTAAAAACACAAAAAGGAAATATTATCAAAAATTATCATAATTTTACAACTGAAGAAAAATACTGACCTGTTAAATGATGAAATAATGGGCTCCTGGAGTTTAGTCATTGCTTTATCAAACAGCACTGCACAGAGCTAATTATAAAAATACACAACAAAGGCAAACCATATTAATGAAAAGATGTCATAAGAAATGGTAAATAAAAATTATGAATAAGAGTAAAGGTGTAAAGTGATCACAGGGAAAGAATAAAATACAGTTCTGATTGTATGTGCATTAAGTTACTTTTTGTGTACAAGCATAGTCATTCATGTTATGAATACCTACGCTTCAGAATTATATTTCAATACAATACTTTTATAGGAGAACTACAATTAATGATGATGTAAAGTAGCAGGATTATAAGCAGACAAAAAAAAAAAAAAAAAATCAAAAACACTCATATAATTATTTAAAATTTCAAAACCATCTGTATTGATACTCCAATATATAAAGGGTACTCAAACACATATCTACTTCAATCAGAAAAACTATATAGCCTAAATTTTCTCCCCCCTCAATATATATCCAACATGACCTCTGTTTTAGGACAAAGAAGAAATATCTGCAAAAAAGGAAGTCATTATTCTGGTCTCTGAAGAAGCTATTTACATCCTTGAGCTCATCAAAATTTGAGATTTGATGCCTCAGGCAGATGTTTCTTCAAATTTCTAAAGAGTCTGTTGTTGTTGTTGTTTTCTATCACAATGGCAACTTCGGCCATATTGTACCTCCAAAAATCAATTGATTTTACATATAACTGCTTGTGCAGCAGTTCAAAACGATCATATGTTTGAATTTGTTTTAAACAGAGAAAGAATTCAGAGAGATTTCCTTCTTTATCTATGATGCTATTGAGAGACAGAGGTTGTCGTAGATCTGAAATATATGTTTTACTGTAACTGGTTGCGAGCAGTGCACACACTGAGGAGGATCATTTCCTTTAAGCAGATAGATATGTGTGAGGTGAGTGTGAACAATTCAGGTTCTGGCTAAGATTACCTCTTCTTTTCTATTTTTATGAAGGCTAGAAGCCCATAATTGTGGTTCAGGTTTTACTTAAAATAGCTTGTTATTTGTTTGCATTTTCCACAGAAGTTAGTTAGTTAGTTAGTTATTTGGTTTTTAGGAGCATTAGCAACTAAGGCCATATTGCTCCGGGATATGCGGTGGTCATTCCCTGACCTTTCCACATCCTCCGTATTTGGTGGCGACGGGCTCGAACCCCGGTCTAATCAAGAAGCCTGTGCTATGCACTGCTGCTCCTTCCCACCTGGCTACGGAGGCGCCTTCCACAGAAGTGTCCGTTGTTTCATGCATGTTCTCCATATATTGCGTCTATAATCAGGATATGGGACTAGATCATTTGTTCAGGGTACATTGGAAGGATGCTTTGCAGTATCATCTGCACATTTATTTCCTGGAATGCACTGTGGCCAGGAATCCAAGAGAAGATAACAGTTTGCTGATTCTCATGAAGATGCATCAGCTTATGTCTTATGAGTTTTAATAAGGAATTGAGATGTTTTATTGACAGGAGTGAGATGTTTTTCGTAGTAAGCTTATTAGCATGAAGCTCAGCAGTATAACAGCTGCATTCGGCATGAAGTGAAATTGAAAGAGTTGTATTAGGGAAGATAGCAGCTGCATCCCTTGACTGTCAGACTTTGAACCATCAGTATAGATCTTGGTAAAGTGGGGATACATTTGTGTATGAGCAAAATGTAGTGCTGAATGTCAAAATTCGCTATAGAACCTTTACCACATTGCTCAAATTATTCATCAGAAGAAAGTGTGAAGGTAGTTCACAGAGAATCTGGCTCTTTTGATTCTCTGAGGATATTATCAAGCTGAATGCTCCAGCTTTCTGTTAGATTGTTCAGTCTGATACCAGTAGGCCAAATTGTTCTGGGTTTATTTGCATAGTGGGTTTTCCATTGAGGATTATGCAAATGTGGCCGAACAGGATGAGTGGGCAGGCTTTTCATTTCAGCAACATCTTTCTTCTGATGCTAAGAGGAGGTTCGTGAGCCTCAACATAAAGACTTTGAACTGGTGCTGTTCTGTATGCACCTAGGGCAGGGGTCAGCAACCTGTAGCTCTTTGGGCATGTAATTACAGCTCTTTAACTTTTAGTTGACATGAATCATGATTTGAAATGGAGCTAAAGGATTTAAAAATCAAGAACATGTGGAGTGCAAGACTAAAATGCCTTAAAACTGAAATTGAGGATTTGGAGAGGCAAAAGGCTGCCATTGCAATTCGTCTATTGCAGGCCATTTGTATACAAACGGCCGGCGATAGATAAATTGAAAAAGCAAGACCAAATTGTGTTCGAAGTATGGAGTCACAAGGGTCATTACTAACAGATTAGAAAGAATACTTGATGAGAATCAACCGAAAGAGCAAGCTGGCTTTAGGACAGGATCCTCAACTATGGATCACCTTCACGTAATATCACAGCTAATGGAGAAAGCAAATGAATATAAAACACCATTATGCCTGGCATTTGTGGATTATGAAAAGGCATTTGACTCCATACAGCATAAGGCAATGTTTCGGGCACTGGAAAGACAAGGCATAGATACCCCATATATTATGATTTTGAAGAAAAAATATGAGAGTGCTACCTCCTTTATTAAACTAGACAAAGACAGTAGGAAATTTAAAATCGAGAAAGGAGTTTCGACAAGGAGACACAATATCTCCGAAGCTGTTTACTGCTGCCCGTGAGGAAGCTTTCAGAAGATTAGACTGGTCGCAGAAAGGAGTCAATGTGAACGGAGAGTACCTAAACCATTTACGATTTGCAGATGACATTGTGGTCATAAGCCACGATCCCATAAGAATTAGAGGAAAATCTTAATCAGTTATGCACAGTTAGTAAGGATTTTGGACTAAAGATGAATATGGCTAAAACAAAAGTAAGGATGAACAAGTATGCCACAGAAAGGGAAATAATGATTGAAGGAGCAGTAATTGAAAAGGTGGAGTCATATACTTATCTGGGACAAGTTATTAACTGTAATAATGATAAATGGCTGGAAGTCAAGAGAAGAATAAATTTTGGATGGATAGCATTCAGGAAATATAGTCACATACTGAAGAGCAATATCCCAGTTTGTCTGAAACGTAAAATAATGAACCAATGTATACTCCCCACCATGACTTATGGAAGTGAAACTTGGGGACTCACCAAAAGAATGGAAGAGAAGCTGAGAACTACACAGCAAAGAATGGAACGAATTATATTGGGAATCAGACTGCTAGATAAGAAGAGAAACACATGGATTAGGCAGCAAACTCAAGTAAAGGACATTCTTATCAAAACTAAAGAACTAAAATGGTCTTGGGCAGGACACATATCTCGAAGACATGATAACAGATGGACTAAGAAAATAACAGAATGGTATCCAAGAGGAGCTAGAAGAAAACCTGGAAGACAAAAGCGGAGAGGGATAGATGAAATTCATGAGTTTTTGGGTAGTAAATGAATGGCCAGTGCTCAAAACAGAAGGAACTGGAAAGTCGCTGGAGAGGCCTTCATCCTGCAGTGGATTGAAAATGGCTGATGATGATGATGAAATATGGAGTAGCTTACCGGACAAGCATATACATTTGAAAATATTTGCGTTTGGACTTCTCTCAGTTTTTGGTTCGATGAATTTCCGTGGGCAAATGTTTTTGAACATAAACTATATTAAAAATAAATCAAAAAACTGTCTAAATAATGTGAGTCTCTCAGCATGTTTAAAGATATATTACAGCATACTCGCCAGATGTTGAGAGACTTGCTCAAGAAGTTCAGCAGCAAAAGTCACATTAATTCGTACCTAATTGGATGTTTGTTATGTATTTTCAGTATTAATAAATAATATTTCACAATATATATTTCTTTAATAAAACACCTTCCCACTCTATTGAGCTGAAGTACGTCTCTTCAGATTCTCTCTCTCTTTTTTTTTATTTAGATCAAAAATGGCTATTCACTCAAAAAAGGTTGCCAACCCCTGACCTAGGGCCATCCTAAGAGAATAGTGCTGGATGGGCTAAGGTGCTGTCCCTAGCTGAATGATAAACAGATGCTCCATAGTCCACCCGAGATCTAATTAGAGACTTATATAAGTGGAGCAGGGTATAACGATCTGCACTCCAAAATGTACTGGAGATGACCCAGAGTATATTCATTTTCTTTGTGCAAGTGGTTTTTAGATATTTGATGTGCTTCTGGAAGTTTAACTTCTTATCAAATATTAGCCATAGGAGGTGAATACTGTTCACGATTGGTAGAGGGTGATTGACCAAGTGCAACTCAGGTATGGGATGCATTCTATGCTTTATGCAGAAATGTATAAGCAGATTTATAGGAGGCTGTAGATTTGTGGTTTGACAGTGTATCCATTTTGTGCCATCCATAATTCAATGTTATTTGTGAATATTTGTAGATGCCTTTCAATATAGTTTATATATTTCTCCTCTGAGTTTTTAACTGATGCCAACATGGCATCCTACTTAGAGTTGCCCTGCTTAAAACCATACTGATTGTTGGAACGTAAACCTGCTTCTGTGCAGTATTGAACTAATCTGCTATATATTAGTCTTTCGTATATTTTCCCTAGTACAGGGAGTAGGGCTAGTGGTCTACATGATTTGGGATCAGAAGAGGGCTTCTCAGAATTAATCTTAATGCTGCCTTTTTCCATATTTTTGGGAATATACCTTCTGTCATACAGTTATTATATAGTGCTATTAATTTTTCTGGTGCTATTTCCACTAATTTTTTGATAATCACAACCTCTAAGAGATCAAAACCTGTGCATTTATTGTTTTTGGTTTTAGATAGTACTATTTCTAAGCCTTGTATAGTAAATAGAAGTTCAATATTGGCATTATCATATTCAGTGTTTTCTTTTATAATGTCTAGCTGGGTGGGGGAATGATTAGCATTAGTAGAGGCATATGATGCAAGAAAGCAAGCTTATGCAGCATCAGCCAAAAAAAAAAACCCACTTCACCCCTCCTTCGTTCAAAATACCTGTCCAGCTGAGCCTTAAATTTATTTAGGCTATCAACTTCCATGACAAGGGATGGAAGTCTGTTCCACCAACCAACTTCCCGCTGGCTAAAGGCAAATTTGCACACGTCTATCCTACATCTGACTTTCTTCAATTTGAATTTATGCCCTCTCAGGTGATTATTCTGAGCAAGATGAAGAATCCCATCAGCATTGAGCATGCTCAAACCATTCAAGGCTTTATACACCTCTATCAGATCGCCTCACTGGTGCCTAGTCTCCAGACACTGTAATTTGCAAAACTTAAGCCTTTCTTCGTAAGAGTACCCCTTTGTTCCATTCACTAGTCTTGTTGCCCTTCTTTGTACTCATTCCAGCAGCTCTACATCCTTCTTGAAATGAGGCCTCCAGACCTGTATACAGTACTCAAGGTATGGCCTGACCATTGCCTTATACAAGGGAATAATCACCTCCTTATCCCTGCTAGAAAAATTCCTGTATAACTGATTCCCAGTTTCAGTCTGAATAATACTGTCTACAATGTTATTTACAGAATCCACCCAACACAGAGTTCGTGTTCCATCTGGTTTGACAGTAGTTTCTAAGACTTCTCCTCTTGGCAGCTTGTTGGTCACTATTCTGTAGACAACTTCCCAAGGGTTATTGTTTCCAGTAGTTCCCACCAAGTGCCTCCAGTATTCCTTTTTCTTCTCTCTTATGAGGGCTGTATACTGATTCCTGAGAGTTCTATAAGAATCTCTTAGTGCATCCACCTCATTTTGTGGCCAAGATGTTCTGGCTCTTTGAAAATGTCTCCTAGCCTGGTGTATAGTCAGTTTGGGGCACCACCATGGAACTACCTGCTTCCTCAGTTTTTTCCATGGGATAGACAGGTTTGCTGTTTTTGTTAAAATGTTTGTCATAGTCTGTGCTTGTTCGTCCGGGCTACAGGTGCCTGATCTAGTCCACTCATTTTCCTGTTTTTGCAGCTCAGATGCTGTATGTTCTGCAAAAATCTGCCAGTTTGCCTTTTTGAGGTTATACCTTTTGATATCCATCTGTGATACTCTTCAAACCTGAAAAATCCATGTTGTGATACTTGCCATTGCGCAACTTGTATAAATCGAAGATTTATACAAGTTGCGCAATGTCCAGTGAACCAATTATAAAAAAAAGGGGGGGGGGGGACATTGTATTTTTAACTATTTACGTGAAACTTCAGATAATTGGGGCAGCCGCTTAATCGGGCCAAAATGCACTAGTCCAAATAGTCAAAAATACAATGGACCCCCTCTTTACAATTGGTTCATTGTACAATCCAATCACGTTACGATGGACTCACCATAGTAAAGTACTGTTCACTATATGATGTGTAGTAAGCACCTGTCATTGTGATCACATTTGTAAATTGAATTTTAATTATATTAAACAGCGATTCTAATTAGCAAAAATAGGAGGAATATTATTCACCGGCTATAAAAGTAAAGATATATTAAGCACAGATTTACCCTTTATTACCTTACCAATTAGAAAATTAAATGAACGTGAAAATCGGGATAATAAGTACTCTAATATGTACATACTAACTAGTTGACATTTCAATTCACTGACATTTGTGGGTGGGGGTTAAAATTTAAAACAGTAAAAAGATAAGCAATCAATAACAAAGAACACAGCATACACATATTGCAAGTAACGCGATACGTGCAAGTGAGAACGGAGTAACAAGTTACGAAGCTTTAAAAATAGGAATGAAGAGAAGATTCTGAAAATTAATTTTTTTATATGATTGAAGATTTCATGGAAGTGTAAACACATTTCACCATAATAACCCACAGAATTCCAGCTGTCGGTATTATCGCAAATTCAATAAGATTTCTATCCATTTATGATAGATTGCACTAACAGAAAAGCCCAAACAGGTGACTGCTAATTTTTTTTTATTGTTTTATGGTTGTGACCTCCAGAAATCCAACCGAACCACGTGGTACGGTCGAAGACAATCATAGGGTAATCTCTAATGCTGCTGTCTCCTGCCCCAATTAAACGACATGTTGTCCCAATTAAGCGGAGTAAACCCTGGCTATTTTCTCGATTGGGTTCTGTTTTTTTAAGATTTGCCCCAAACAAATGGCTGCCCCGATTAACTGGTGGCCCAAATAACCAGAATCCACTGTGTATGTATATATATATATATATATACAGGCGGGCCTCAATTAACACGATTAATTCGTCCCACGAGCGCATCGCGCAAAACGGAAACACATTAATCGAATATCATAACCAATAGGAAAAATTATAATTGGTCCTTGACCTTCTGGAATGTCCATAAAGAATTTTAAAAATACCTTTTAAATAACTTTTTAACTGTACATAATGTAAAAGATAATGAAAATAATTATGGAATTAAATGTTTATTGCATAAAATGGCGGTTTTTAAACTGTGCGCCGTGGAATATTTTAAATTTTCGAGGAAACATAGTGATACTCGACATCTGTCGGACACCGCGTGAACTACTAGCTCACGGTACTTCACAGTTTCAGCATTTCTTATGAAGTTATTTGGACCTAACTACTAAACGAAACTGTTAGGTATTTCTTTTGGTCTGGGTGCACCCTGAAAAAATTACTGAGACATTAAAGGCACCGTGAACCGAGAAACTTTGGGAACCTCTGACATAAAATACACAATGAAGAAATTACTGTTGCGGAAATATTCGAACAGTGTTGACTTTCTCTTTTCATCAATCAATTTCTGATAGCCGACAACAATCTTCTCTGGGCCCTGGCAAAATAAATATCGCAGAGATCATCAAACCTCTTGTTTGAGGTTCTATGCGATACAAAAGATTTCATCTAATTCTTTTACCATTATCTCCTTCGCGGTAACATTTTCATCTGGCTCATTTAAAAATTTGAATTTTTAAATGAGCCAGATTTTTAAAATTTGAAATTTTAAAATTCAAATTTTTAAAATTTGAATTTTTAAATGCAAGTCTGCATTGACTTTATTAGCAGGAGACAAACACGTCTTCTTCCAATGGTTGATGGAACACACCGAAGCGGGCAGCAGGCAAACGTTTGTTTATTGACCGTATGACTCGCGGTACGTAAGCTTAACGCACAATTCAAATTTTTTTCAACTATCGCATAAAAAAAAAAAAAAGATCGCGTTAACTGGAAATTTGCATCTTGTAAAGTGAAAAGTGGTATCATTTTTCATATAGCGTTAACTGAATATCGCGTTAATCGAACTCACATTATGCGAGGCCTAGCTGTGTATATATATATATATATAGTGGATATGGCCAAAGGTTACAGCTATAAAACGTAAGATAATTAAATTTAATGGTAATACGGTCAGTTAAAACCTAAACTCAGAACTTGACAAGGTAGGGAAGAGCTGATTAATGCCATCAATGTCTAGATTAAACATTACATCAGTCTTAATATCTATGAATGTTTAGTGAAAGAGCAGGTGATAACTAAGTGCTTTGATAGCTGTCATAGCTGTCTCTGGTCCATGGTGCTAACCTGGTAGGGAAACATAATGGTTATATGCAAAAATGAAACATATATATATAAGGATAAATACTAAATAACTAAGTCGAGCCAATTGTAGTAAAGATAGATCAGACACATTGCAAAGGACTTTATCGAGGGCTAACCCTTACAATGTGTCCACTACATTTGGCGAGCTATCAGTTTCTGTTGTCATCTGCATGTTATACCTGACCAATGATACATGGATATCATAAGGATATCTGTAAGGTGACATTTAAGTTAAGTTAAGATTATACTAAATATAGTGGTTGATAGCATATAATTAGTTAGGGAGGTGAACGAATTAAGGTGGTTAACAAGCTAGATGACTTTAGCCCGACCGATAGCCCAGACGACGACATCAAAGTAAAAAGCAAAAAATGGTGATAGAAAGGAACCAATACTACTATATAACAAGTTACTGGATGACATAAGATAGTCAGCTGTTGCTAAATAAGGAGAACGGATATTAAGTGATAGAAAAGTAATAGTACCTCAATCCCCCTCGAATTGCTCTAATAGTTCTTGAGGTATGAAAAGTAGAAACAGATAGCAAATAGATAAAGTGAAGGAAGAGTAGTAAGGCCAAATTACGTCGGAAAATACCGGGAGCGTAACTTCCCGTCCCTTTTAGTAAGAGAACCTGGTATTGTAATAGAATTAAACATCCAAAATTTGGAAAGTATGAATAAAATATCTTCTTGCATGAAGAAGAAAGGAATGGCCAGTTCCTGATTACTTACGGCGTAGTATAACGTGTAAGGCAAACTTACCACAAAGACGAGACGCGGGAAAATACCACGTTGTGGCATACGTGTTAAAATATATAGGTATAGTATATGGTGCCAGCGCCCTCTTACTGGCGAAAGGTTAGATGTTAAAATTAATATTATAATTTAAACCAAGATAGCCCAAAGGCCAACAGTATGTTATGCTAGTAGTAAAGGATCTCATGAAAAATGAAGGAAGAGTGAAGCAAGAAGGAAGCTAAGAATTGATTCCTACCTTAGTAGCAAATACAGGTACAACTTTTTCAATGAGCGTAAGCTGTATTAAATATGCTACTAAGGCAGTGCCTAGTTATGTACATATATACAGGCTCTGTATAAACCGTCAATCTGATAAATCCAGTGGGAGAAGATTTACTTTCTCAAAACAGTAGTTATAATATGGTGGTGGTCAAGATTATTATGATATTTTTTTATAGCTATCAACATAGCAGTATGTAGGTTTATATTTATGAAGCGTTTTGGGAATCCATTCACTGATAATTTATGCTTAAAGTCTGTAAGAGTGCTAATTATATAGCTAGCGCTATTGCATATTTTAACTAATCTCATACTTTGCGACAATATTAAATTTTTTTGAATTCTTATAGATATATTAGAATGCCAGTTTGTGAGGCTAATGGTGTTAAAGCCAAACGTGTTACGTTTGTCGTAAACGAATGTCTCTAACTTGTTATTGTTGAACTGTATATCAATATCCAAGTAATTGGCAGATTTGGTGTTATCTATGTTGGTAGCCACTATTTCTAATTCCGATGGGTAGACAACTCCAGAATCAATGAGAAAGTTGGGATGGTTGAAGACGATTAAGTCGTCAATATATCTGTAAAAGGTTATTTCTTTATTAATATTAACTTCAAAGTGATGAAGGTATAGATTTGCCACCAGGCTAGAACTGCATGCTCCCATGGCAATTCCAGTTTTTTGTTTGAATATGTTGGTGCCATTGTAGATGTAACTTTTGAAGATGCACATGTCTGTCAGGTCATTCCAATATTGCAGCTTGCATGGTAGAAGGCTGTTATATTCTGTGAAATAGTGGTCGAGTACATGTTTTAAACTATCGTGCGGAATGCTAGTAAAGAGATTTTTAAAGTCATAGGTGCTGATATGTTCAGTGGTATGTTTATTGTGCTTTAGAAATTCTAGAATGGGATTATTATTTCGGATAACTCTGGTGTTATCAATGCTGTTGAAGATGATACTTAGTAGATAGGCCAGTTTTTTATGTGGAGTTTTGGCATAACTATTCCTGCACGATGTAATAAATCTGAAGCAGATAGGTGTTTTGTGGAATTTAGGTATACAGTAGACAAATGGAAAGTTAGTATTTGGGTTGTTAAATTTTAATTTTTTGTGCATAGCTAATAATTTTTTCTGATAGTAGTACTATTTGTGGTCTCAGGTATGTAGGTAGAACTGTGGTTCAGTTCGTTTAGCACTGTGGTGGTATAGAATTTTTTGCATATAAAACTGTAATTGTTAGCAGCTTTGTCTATGGTGGTTATGATGAATAAGGCCTGCAATTTTTTTAATTGTTGCTTAGCTTTGCCCAGATCAAAGGTCTTGGCTGGTGGTGGGTATCTATGTATTGCAGCAAGCTGTTTATGCACCACTTGATAAGTGAGGGATATCCATTTTTGGAAAGCTTCTAACGGTATATTATACTTATAGGATAGTTTTAAACAAAAGTGTATGAAGTCCTGGTATATAAGTTTATACATCTTTTTGGTGTTGCATGAGGTGTTAGGCCTAAATTTAAAACCGTAGGAAAGCAGGTTACATAAATCAGGATCAGTAATGATGTTAAGGTCACCAGTAATAACGTGTTTGTGATTTTTGTCTTATAGTCACATTGTTAATGGGCAGATCATGTTTATAAATATTTAAGAGATGATTGAGGTTTATGTGATCTAACAAGTTGTAACTAAACTTAATGTTAATGTATTCTTTAGTGGCATTGTAGTTCTTACTGAGTCTGTATTTGAAGATATCGTTCAATAGGTGATTTAAATGTATGTTAATATGTTTATAGGTAGCATTGGCTTTAGCTAAGGCTCTGAGTTTACTCAGTTTCAGAATGAAGATAGTGTCGTGTATAAGCTTAACCGGTATGATAGGTAAATCCCATGAGCTTAGTACGTCTGCAAATTTACCCAAGGTATTATTAGTATGTGTTGCTATTTGGGCATTAGAAGAAATGTTAGCTGTAGCTATTTTATATTTGAAGGCGGGTCTTTGGACCATGTGGAATAAGTTGTAGACACACGTGTCCGTAGGTTTCTTGGTGTAGCAGCGCCCGTTAAATAGGCTATTTAATCCATAAGGATAAAGGGTTTTGTACTTCAGTATGTTGGAGTTTTCTAGTTCAAGCCTGGTTCTATATTTATGTTCTATATCTAAGATGGTGATGGTGATGTCGTTAAAGTTATGCTGCTGGAAATGTTGTATTTCTATGTCTTTTTGGTTAACATTATTTTTGATGTGCGATCTGTGCGTATTAATTCTGATGTGTAATTTACCCCCAGTTTGTCCTATGTATTTTGCCAAGCAAGTGTTGCATGTGATAAGATATACTATGTCGCTAGCATGGCAGAAGGTGGGAGCCTCAGCACAGTTAGTGACATGTTTGGTATTCATCAAGGGGCAGGTTTGACATCGAGTATTCCTGCAGGTATTAAACTTTAAGAGATTAATGTTATCTGATGGAAGTCTGTCCTTAGTCTGTGTGGTAGCTAGTTGCGATCCGAGGCGATTATCATGGTCTGGTGTCTTATTAATCGTAGTATAATCAGATGCCACTGTATTAATGTCATGTCGGTTCTCCAGTAGGCCTAAAGCATTAGATGCTGTATGGCTAGTATTGTGACTTATCGGACCACCCGGAGCCCCTGCATATATATATATATATATATATATATATATATATATATGCAGATTATGAATACTTTGCCCACACTTTGCCATGAGGAGGCAGGTCAGGCACCCAGTAGATTATTTAAGGCCTAAATGGTTATCAAATGAACTAATGAGACTCGTAACAGAGAAGAAAAATGCATGGGATGCATATAAATTATCAAGCGACTCAGAAGCCTATGGCAGATATAAGCTAGTCTGTAATCAGGTCACAAAGGAGGTTAGGCAGGCGAAGGCAGATTATGAGAAATCCTTGACAAAAGATGCTAAGAAAAACAACAAGGATTTCTTTATTTATATAAACTCTAAAAGGAAGGGGATGAATCTGATTGGTCCACTTGGCATCGATGGTTCGACTGTTGATGATCCTGCTCAGATAGCAAACAAACTGAATGAGTATTTTGCATCCACATTCACACATGAGCAATTATTAAGGTTTGAAAATGGCAGAAGCTTATCAAATTGTAGCAGGATACTTAATGATTTTGTAATAACTGAAAGCAAAGTGGAGGAGAAATTGTTGAAGTTAAATGTAAGAAAAGCACCTGGGGTGGATGGGATCTATTCAGTTATATTAAAGGAGGCGGCAAAGCAACTAAGCAAACCCTTAGCCATAATTATGAGAGCATCCTTGGACTCAGGGGAGGTTCCCATGGACAGGAGATGTGCAAATGTATCCCCAATTTACAAAGGGGGATCGAAGGGTGACACAAGTAATTACAGACCAGTTAGTTTAACTTCTGTTCCGGGTAAAATAATGGAGTCACTGGTTAAAGATGCATTGCAGGATCATCTAGACAAGACTGCAGCAATAATTCAGACACGGCATGGGTTTGTTAAGGGAAAGTCTTGTCTGACAAATTTGATAGGATATTATGATGTGGTTACAAAGGAACTGGATGCAAAAAATAATTTTGATATCATATATTTGGATTTCAGGAAAGCTTTTGACACTGTTGCGCATGGAAGACTATTGTACAAATTGGAGCAGAATGGTATTAAGGGTAAGTTGCTACAATGGATAAAAGGATGGTTAAGTGGGAGAAGACAGAATGTGATAATCAATGGGTGCTGCTCTTCTTGGACTAATGTTATTAGTGGAGTCCCACAGGGTTCGGTGTTGGGTCCACTGTTGTTTTGTATATTTATCAATGATATTGATGAAGGTATATCAGGCTTAATGTCGAAGTTTGCAGATGATACAAAGGTTGACAGGGTTGTTAATGACAGTAATGGCAGTGTGCTACTGCAACAGGATCTAGATAATTTGGGCAGATGGGCTAAGAAGTGGCAACTGAAGTTTAACCTTGACAAATGCAAAGTACTGCGTATCGGTAGAAGTAACCCCAGAGAAATGTACCAACTGTGTGGTACTACACTTAAGGTGGTAGAAAATGAAAAAGACCTGGGAGTAATTGTGCAGTCAGATATGAAGTTTTCTGAGCAATGCAGACAGGCTGCCAGGGCAGGTCATGGGGTTTTGTCAATGATATATAGGAATTTTGCTAGCAGGGAGAAAGAGGTGGTTGTCCTTCTGTATAAGGCAATGGTCAGGCCACTTGAGTACTGCATACAGGTCTGGAGGCCTCATTTTAGGAAGGATGTATATTTACTTGAGATGTGTACAGAAAAGGGCAACAAGATTGGTGAGGGGAATGAAGGGATCCTCTTACCAAGAGAGGCTTAAGTTCTGCAAATTGCAGTGGCTGGAGACTAGCCACCTGCACGGTGATCTGATTGAGGTGTATAAGGCCTTGAATGGGTTGAGCACGCTGAATTCTGATGGGATCCTTCCACTTGTTCAGATTACGAACCTAAGGGGGCATAAATTCAAATTAAGAAAAGACATGTAGAATAGATGTGTGGAAATTTGCCTTTAGCCAGCGGGTGGTTAATTGCTGGAACAAACTTCCATCTGTCGTTGTGGAAGTTGATAGGTTGAATAAATTTACGGAGGAACTGGACAGGCATTTGGAGGGAATGGTGTGTTTTTTTTTTTTTGGCTGATGCTGCATACACTTGCTTTCTTGCATCACATGCCACTACTACTACTACCCTGGCAGGCTCTGCCACCTAATTTCCAAGGATTTCAGTGACAAGGCCTATTTATAAAAAAAAAAAAAAGGGGGGGGGGGGTGAACACTAGAATTCGGTTGGTAATATATATGCAGATTATGAATGAAGTCAATGTCTGTCTCTCCCACTCCCTACTGTCAGCGAACATATCGTACCCCTGGAGCAAGATGGGTAGTTTGACCATCCTACTGGAATCGACACAACACGCCATTTGATCTGAACTGGCTACTCAAAGCCAGGTCCCTTTAAAACCCCATCCCCAGGCAGTGGGGGGGGCAGGTCTCTTTCTCCTCCCCCCATTCTTTGCCTGGCAGGGCTTGACAGCATTGACCTTTTTGGGGATGTATACCCTATCGTCCCCATCCTTCTATCTGTTTCCCTCCAATCTTCGGTGCCCCCCCCCTAACTAAACTGACCGAGTACTCTCCCTTAACAATGCCACCAAATTCTAATCAACGTCTAAATTCAACCGCTGTCTCGAATATCTCTTTTGGCCTTTCCAAATTCTAGTGTTCAAACCCCCCCCCCTTTTTTTATATAAATAGGCCTTGTCTCTGAAATCCTTGGAAATTAGGTGGCAGGGCTTGCCAGAGTACTTAAATAATCTACTGGGTGCCTGACCTGCATCCTTGTGGCAAAGTGTGGGCAACCGTGGGTCCCAACAGCTAAATGGTCAGAGAAACAACAGAACATGACATTCCACTCCACACACATTTTTTAAATCTCTGGCCTCCAGAGAGTTCTGTGTCACAAAAACAGAGTACACAACGAGACGGGTTGAACCCTTGGTGCCATCAGACAATTAACACACTTTACACTTCAAATTCTGGGAATGGCAGGATACGGTAAGATCATCTGCATACAGATGTGAGTCAATGGTGTTTGGAATGCAGTTTGTGATATTGTTTATTTGTATTGAAAAGAGAGTGGCACTAAGGACAGAACCTTGTGGGACTCTTTGTATGTGTTTGAGATGAAACCTAAAGGTAAACTGCAGCCACTATCAACCCACTGCAGGATGGAAGCCTCCTCAACAATTCATGCTGAGGGAAATGGACCATGATCTGCCATGCTGGACCAGTGCGGGTTGGCAGATCGACCGTATTTAGCAGTCAGGGGCTTCAACCCCGGTCTACTCAAAGAGGGTATGCTACTGCACTCCGACACCTGACCACTCGGCTATGAGATGAAACCTACTGGTACCTAACTTTGAAAGATCTGTGTCAAATGAAGCTTTGAATAAACTACGGTAAATGGCCTCTCATATGAATAGAATGGAGATCTCTTAGGATGCTACATCATCATGTAGTATCAAAAGCCTTCTCTATATCAAGGCATATCATGACAAGATGTTGATTTTTGATGAATGCATTTCTTATGATGATTCAGCTTTTGTCATGAGGTCTAGGGAAGATTTATTCTTTTGAAAACCAAACTGATTGTTATTGATTATGTTTCGGGTTTCAAGACACCAGGTGAGTCAATGGTCAACCATTTTTTCTAAAGTCTTATTCAAGCAGCTAGTTAGAGAGATTGGTCTATAATTGTGAAGAATCGAATGATCTTGTCCAGGTTTTGGTATAGCTATTATATAAGAATAGTTGCCAGGAAGTGAGGAATATATGTTCTGAGGATATCTGATTGTAAAATTTTAGCAATGAGGATAGTGATTTCTGATTGACATGTTGAAGCATTATATAGTAAATTCCATCAGGGAGCACTGTTCTTGAGGTATATATGGATTCTTTCAGTTCAAAAATTGTGGGTGGTTGGTTATAGAGTAAAGGATATGTAGCGTTGAAGTTCAGTTTCCTTTTCTCAACGTCGGCTTTAATTTTTTAAAAGATGGTTGATATGTGCTTGAGGTGGACAATTCACAGAACACAATTCCTAAGGCATTGTCAATCTCCCCAGGAGAGGAGCTCTCCTTCCCATTCCAGTTAATAATAGGAGAAGGTGATATATGATATTTCCCACTTAGCTACTTTATTTTGTCCCAGATTATTCGGGTATCAGTATCTTTTTTTGGCCTTTTTCTGGATGAAAGAAGCTTTGGCTCTCAGTCTCTTGAAGTTAATAAGGTTGGCAGTGCTGGGATATTTGCAGAGGGTGTTCCATGATGCATTTTTTTTTTCTTTTCACTTTGTTACAATCACCTTCCACCAGTGATTGATATACTGATGGTTTCTTATTGGAGACTGTGGTTGTTTCAGCTGTTAGTCTCTGTGTTGTGATATATATATTTTTTATTATTATTAACCATATGGTACAAAGAAGCCTGCACCAGCCAAAAAAAAAAAAAAAAAATTCCCAAGTTACCCTGAGAGAGAGAGAGAGAGAGAGAGAGAGAGAGAGAGAGAGAGAGAGAGAGAGAGAGAGAGAGAGAGAGAGAGAGAGAGAAGTATAAAGGAATCACCAAGAAAAAGAAGAATGATGATATCCAGCTCAGGACCCTTGGTTTGCCAAGCCCATACTCACCATATGCGAGCCTCCAGGGTTATGATCAGTGACAGTATTAATAGCAGAAGACACAATGTTATCCTCATCAAACGATACATGGCTGACCGGGCTAGCCAGGTGGGTAAAGTGCCTGCCTGGAAACACAAAGGTCACGGGTTCGAATCCCGCCTCGGGCTTGGATCAAAGTACTGCAAAAAACCTTGGGAGGTGCATTATGGCCACAGAAGCCGATGCACCAACAACTACCAACAAAAAAAAAAAAAAAAAAAAAAAAATACATGATTGGTAAATTTTGTCCAGTTCACTTCAGAAAATTTCCATTTTGTTTATTTCTGTTTGACTGGGTGGTTTGAATGCTACAAATCAGCAGAAAATGATCGCTGTTTAGAGGATTGTTGTGTACTGCCCACTCTATAGTTGGGAAGAGGATCAGAGAGCTGTTGTTGTTATTTGGTTTTTAGGAGCATTAGCAACTAAGGCCATATTGCTCCGGGTATATGCGGTGGTCATTCCCTGACCTTTCCACATGCTCCGTATTTGGTGGTCATGGGCTCGAACCTCAATCTAATCAAGAAGTGACTTTTCTTGTTTCTGAGATTTTTGGTGAGATTTTTAAGTTCGTTTCTTGTAGGCACATGGCAGCAGGATTGTAATGGTAAATTAATTCATAGATATCATCAATACTGCTGCAAAAACCTCTGAAATACCGTTGTATGATTTGTTCCATTATTTAGTTTTGTGAACGGGAAGATGAGACTACCTGTTTTTTGTGAGTGGCTTGTTTATATCTAATGAGTTTTGATGTTTCTTTTCTTGAAAAATTAGGGCATCCTGAGTCATTGCTTTCTTCCATATCATCATTTGCATGTATTTCAAGCAGATCTTTGTTGGTAGTATTGTCTGTGTCCATGCTCAATAAGTGAGATTGCTTCACCTCAACTGGATCTAATTTTTTGCATATCCACTGCTTGACAATGGGGAAATCTCTGGGATGGAACTGTCAGTGGTGTAATACTGAACTGGTCTACTACCTTTGATGGCAATGGAGGCTGGACCAAGAGGACTGATCAAGCCCAGTCTAAAATCAATGTGTCTGGAGGAAAGAACACTTCTGTCTGACATGCTACTGATTGTTGACTGTAAGTAGCAGAAGCATAACTGAATTTTGGTATACTTAATTTTACTTGTTTTCTTGCCTCTTGGTAGGAAACTTTATTTTCAACTTTACATTTTTGAATTTTTTCCCCCAACTTCCAGAGTTCACAATCTTTGGAGTATGCTGGATGGTTACCCTTGCAATTAGGACATTGTGGAGTTGGTACCTTGCATTCTGTTTGTGTATGAGTTTTACACCCACAGTTGGCACATGCTGTCTGGGAAGGGCCAAAAATCTGGCATTAAAAACACCATAAGGGGTTCGGGATATATGGTCAAACGCAACAGTTTAAATATCCTGCTTTGACTGAAGTAGGTAGGTTTGGAGAACTGAAGTTTAAAATTATACTCCGGGGAGGGACTAAACTGCCATCTTTTCGGATCATGATCCTTTTTGCCCGAGTGACTTTTTGATCTTTAAGTTCCTGAACATTCAATAAATCCCATTCAGTGATCACTCCCTTTGAAGAATTGAGGGTGGTATGTGGTGTAGTTTGAACTGGGATTCCAGTCAAGGATGTAAGGCGTAATAATAGTTCAGGGCATCGAGAATTGGTGGTCTCTATTAATAAATCTCCAGATTGGAGGTGTTTCACCATTTTTGGTAAACCTGCAGCATGTTCAAGGCATCTCTGAATGATGAAGGGAGGAGAGCTTGCTCACAGGTTGTGCTTACAGAGAATGTATTATCAAGGAAGCTGGTGATTCCTGTCTGTCAGTGTCTTTTTTTTTTTCATTCTCTTCAAGAGAGAGAGAGAGAGAGAGAAGTCACAGTAAGTATCATGATTGTCACTTTGTTGAGAGCTCTTTGGCTCTAAACGTGGAAATTCATTTGTTTTCATCACTGTTCCTTTTAGCCCTGAGGGTTGGTTTATCCCCCAGTTTACCAGCCTGCCACGTGAAGGCAGGAGCGGTGCCACCAGTGACCAAGCAGTTGTTTAAGTTAGTAGAGTTGATTAGTGATATATATATATATATATATATATATATATATAAAGACTAGGAAAAGAAAGGTCGAATGCCTTTCTGGGTTCTCACTTTTGACCTCTAAAGTGCAGAATCACTTCAAGTAAACAAAATAACAGGTGCACTAGAAAATAAACAAAACTATATCTATATTCACAGGAAGAAAACCGCATGTCACTTGGGGCCTTCTAAAGAGTAAATAATCATTGGGAAGTGGGAGCCAAGATCTGGACTGCAGGGTGGGTGGTTTCTGATTCCTGGAATCTGTAATCTCTCAGAGCAGCAGCTGAATTATGCGACATGTACAGGAGCATTGTCAACAAAAAGCAGGACATATTAATTTCCCTCTTCTCTGTTCCTCTATGATGCCTCAGATATTTTAGCACAGCAGCATACACACCCAATGACTGTTTTCTTATATGGCATTATATAAGAAACAGTGGCCACAATTTTCCTAGCAGAGGGTTGAATTTTTTGGGTGGTGCTGGTGATCCATGGTGTTTCCATTTCATGGACTCCTGTTTTATTTCTGTATCCCATTGATGAATTTGCATTTCATCATGAGTTAAAATTCTTGAACCACTGCACGTCTACATCATGAATGTGTAAATTTTCCACACAAATCTAATCCCTTTTAGTTGTGAGTATTCTTGGCACCCAATGACAACTGACCTTTGACACAGACAAGTGTTCATGAAGGATCATCAGTACAAACTTTTCAAAATTACTATTCTCTGGAAATCATATATATTTTAATACATATATCGTGAATAAGCAGGTCTTTAATTTTTTGGCACATTTCTGGGACTGCGACTTCTGTTGGTTGTCCTCAGTGGGGATCAACTAGGAATTCCCACTTCTGGCATCAAACCGCTCGCATTAAAATTTATATAGTAGTCAGAAGGGGCAGCATCACCATTTACAACTTTCCCATTCCCTTCTTTTTTTTTTTTTTTTTTTTTTTTCCCCAAAAATCTGATGATGGCCCAATGCTCCAATTTCATGACAAACATGATTTCCTTTGGGTTGACGACCACTACTTTAAATTTCTTCTGCCCTTCCTAAAATGAGACTTCTAGATCTACATGCAGTGCTTAAAATGCAGCCCAAATATTACCTTGTACAACAGAATAACCACTTCCTTATCCCTGCTGGCAAAATTCCCGTATATTGTCAACAAAACTTCACTGTCCTGGCAGCTTGTCTACACTGCTCTGAGAACTTCATATCTGACTACACAATTACCCAAGGTCTTTTTCATTCTCCACCACCACTTTTATACATCAAATCTGGATTAGATTACTGCCACTCATATAGAGTAATTTGAATTTCTCAATGTTAAAGCTACAATTGCCATTAATAAATGCAGAAAAAAACAATGGATACAGCATTGAATCCTGTGCAACTCCACTAATAAAATCAGTAAATATAGAGCAGTACCCACTGATAACTACTCTGTCTTCTCCCAACCATCCTCTGTGGCAGTAGTCTGCCCTTAATGCCACACTACTCCAGTTTGTACAGTCTTTTATGTGCAACAGTATCAAAACCTTTTCTGAAATCCAAGTATATATCAAAATTATTTTTTACATCTAGTTATAGTATCCATTCAGATTCGTGAGACAAGATTGAACCTTAACAAATGCATGCTGTGATTACAGTATAACTGCATTCCTGTCTAAATAGTCCTGCATTACTTCTTTAACCAGTAACTCCAATATTTTTCCTGGACACAGTAAGTAATCAAGCTAAAAGGTCTATAATTACACTTTGTGAATTGAGGACACATTCAGGACATATTCCATAGGGTAAGCCCTTATGTACATCTCCAAGCTATACAGTCACCCCTCAATCCAAGGATGCTGTCATAATTATGACTAAACATTTCTTTACCTCCTTTGCTGCTTCCCTCAATAAACAGAATAGATCCCATCCATCAATCTCTGGCCTTTTTTACATACAGAATCAACAATTTCTGTACCACTTTTCTCTCGGATTACCAAAAATCATTTAGCTCCTTGTTAGAATGTGATAAATTTCTGGCATCTCCATCCCTAAAAAATGCTTCTTATGTTAATATTGACGCAAAATATCTATTCAGTCTGTCATCAACCTAAGCAGGATCATCAACATTTAAACCATTCACATCTAGTGGACCAATGCGATGTGATTCATCCCCTGTCTAGTAGTATTTACAAAAGTAAAAAAAAGTCTTTGCTCCTTTTCTTTGCCAGAAACCTCTCATAATCTAACTCAGCTTGCCTAAACTCCTTTGTGAGTTGACTGCAGACTAATTTATATGCACAGTTGCCTTCGGTACACCTGATAATTCATATTCATCCCATATATTTTTTATCTCTACCATGAGTCTCATCAGTATATCTGACATCCATTAATGTTAAATCTTGTTCAAGGTTTCTCTTGGACAAGCCTAGTAGCTTATATGATTACTTCTCTGAATGCTTCCTATTTAGAATTTGCTGGTTACATCAACAAATGGTTGCCACCCAAAACATAAAATTTAAAACTGAGAACATTATAGTCACATTTACAATAGCAAAAGTCCTTCCCTTTGCACTTGACAGTAATTATGTCAGGATAAGTAAAGCCTGTGTCAATACAGTGTGATCACAGCCACCTAGTGGGTCTTTTATCTGCAGATTTTTAATGCATGAATAGTCGGATGATAATTTTGAAACAAATTCAGTGATGTTTTCTCAGAAAAGCATGTTTCTGAATCATTTTCCAATGCTGATTTCAAAAATGATTTCCATTTGTTTCCATCACATCACATCATGTTTCTCCAAACATCACAAAAGAAAGTTTGATTTTTCACAAATTTTTATAATTTTGACAGAATTTTGCGCTGAAATTATAACAAAATGCAACTTTTACCACTTTATATTTAAATACTTGTTGAAAACACTATTAAAAAGAGCAGTGTAAACAGATCTACAATGGGTCAAGTTTTTGTTTCTTTCATTTTCTTGCAGATCCTTCTACTTTACAGTCCCTCTTCAGCAATAGTCAGCCATCATATTGATATTCCATCTCCCCTGGTACCTCATCTCCATATCTTTAATGTCCTGGTGAAACCGTTCACCCTGTCCATCACTAACACTTTCTAGATTTTCTGGGAAGTGTTAGTGACCACTTCCCAGAAAATCCTTGTTCCCTAAGAAGTTCTCAACAACAGACCAGAAGCTAATCCACCCTGTTTTTCTTTTTTATTCATAGTTCCCTCAAAATGTCGATGCCTCATCTGTTTGCACATTTGAAGTTAAACAAAAATACCTTGTTTTACCTTCTCTAGGGAGAAGCTAAAACAAGGTCATCGATCACTTGGGTGATCGATAACAACACAGTACAAAGGTAATTGAAGCAGGGACCTTTCTATGGTAAAGTTTTCACAAACTGTTTCTTGAAATCCAGTTTGATGTGTAAGGAGGGCAGGTTTGGAGTCTACCAGTGGTTTATGAACTATATTCTTTGATCCAGGAAACAAGCTAACTCTCCCTGGCCAGACTTTGACATCACAGTACTTACTCCTTGCCTGACTGTCCCTATCCCACTCACACAAAAAGCAAGGCATTATTGCTGTCCAAGTAATATGCCTATCATCTTAAAGTTAGCACAGATCAACCAAACATGTTCTTCACACTTAATATTTGTCAGCAACTTCAAGTTCTCATATGTTTATTTCAAATGCACAGAATGAGCTACTGGAAATGACCCATATATATTTCCATTACCTTTGGGATTCTTCACTGATGAGTCCATAAACAGTCTTCACCATGTAGGACTGTAACTAATTCCTAAATAGATCATTAAGTCATACTGCAAAAAACCACAGAATCGTCCTCAGAAAAGTAGGGGACTAGTTCTCGTTCTTTGTGCTAGAAGATTTTTTGACTTAAGTTTAGGAGCAAGGATACTGCAGACTCCTTTGTTAAATCTCTTATCAGATCATTGGGTTCATACTGTAAAACTTGGGGCTGGACTCAATGTCTCCAGGCATACAGACTTCAGTTTCATCTTCGGAAGCTTCACTTTTAACTCTCTCTGCTCTACATTCTCCAATATAAGTGGAGGGCATACAATTGGCAGGTAATCTCCATGTGGGACTGGTCTAATGGCAGATGGAATATTAGGATACACAATGTCCTTCTTACTCTTTGCATTATATCCTCTACATTAACCAAGCAAAAGTAACAGTCATCACAGTGGTTAGCAGGCTCCACAAAATCATGGAAATTGCAAATGGCATAGCCTTCTTTTACCATTTTCCTACAATCCCAGTGCTTCAACGCAGATTTGGCAAACTTTATGTGGAGCCCAGTGTTTATCCTGGTCACAGAGTTTTACTACAAAATAAGTGCAATACACATTTTTTACAAATTCTGTAATATCTTGTCTTTTGCTTGAGGGCTAAATAACTTCCATGTATACAAAAAAATAAGTTCGGAATGTTCAAACACTTTCATGAAGACATTTTATTCACTTTTCAGCACAAGTTTGACACAATAACCTCAAAAATAAACTGAGCTCACAAGGCAGTGTTGCCAACATGTGAAGATTTAGTTTACAAATTCCCAGCATTTACTCCTAACTTAATACATTCAATAATACAACTGATGACATCAACTTAAGTGATTTGTAAAAAAAAAAAAAAAAAAACAATACAGGATAGAAAAAAATGAATAACATTTCTGAAATGAGCATAAAAAACTAGTTAAAAATCAGCTATTAGTTTACAAGCAGTGGAAATATGCAGAGTGGTGCAATCAGATCAAGAGTATCGCTTTTTTTCACTCACTGCCTCTCTAACATGCTGCTGCTGTAGAAAACAATCATCCAATACATTTACATGTCTTGTTACTTTGTGAGTGACCAAGTCATATCTGGACAAACTCATATCTGGAAAGTTAAAATCTTACATTATGACATTCTGGTTTACTGGCCCACTCTGTATGTCTACATTTGGTCATTACATATAAATCGTAGTCATTAGGCCTGTAACAACCCTACTCTCATTTTTGTTTTCCCAGTGCTTACATCACAAACTGACTCAATATTCCACAGCCACCCACATCAACTGGATGCACATCATTAGATTTTATGTGCTTTTTAACTATGGCATATCTTTACTCACCTCCCCTATACTCTTTCTGTATGTACTCAGAGGTACCGAGGACCACTGCCAAGGAGACCCAAGCTAAAACAAAAGGGCCCAAGTTGTCCCTAGGCACCAATCTTAGTACTACTAAGACCAATTTAGGAAGGTACTCGCTCTAATAGTGAGGAACTCAAAGCAGCAGCAGTTACAAAGAACCTAAAAGGTGATGTGAAAACCCTGAAAATCAAAGGAATAAGAAAAACTGTCCCCAGGTGTTATTATTGAAACAGCCTCTCAGGCTGACTTAGATGTTAAAATTAATAGTACAAGGAGGAAAAACCTGGGTCTCAGGAGCAGAACTACCAAAGAGGAAGGGACCCTCGATAATCATTTTTGGCATAGAGGAGATAACCAAAGAGGACCTTTTAAATGAGGTAATTTGGAGTAATAACAGGAAATGTGTCCTGGAGAAAACCTCAAAACACAGTTCAGTCCAAAATACCACACCAATTCACGGATAAGAATGCAATGTTAATTGGGTAGTTGAATTATCTCCATGCATATGGGATGTACTCAAACAACAGGACAAAATCTATGTTGGATGGGGAAGTCATAGTTTTAGGGAACATGTGCCTGTACCAAAGTGTTCCCAGTGCCAGATTTGGCCATACTTTGCACACATACAACCAGAAACAGAGTACATGTGTGGTTAATGTGCCATAATAGGGTACGACTACAATAAATGTAATAAAAACCCACAACCAAAGTGTGCCAACTCTTAAGTCTGCCGGCTTAGACTCTAATCATTCAGTTAGAGATCCAAAATTCCTAGTGTATTTGAAAGCCAGAAAACAGATGCAATCTACAATAGATTATGGCTAAACACCTTAATACAGATGGTGTCCTACTCTAAGATTTCTGAAACTGAATGCGCAGCAGGCTCGAGCTGTTGAAGACCAGCCCAGCCTCATTTCTGAAGAGGAAAGCATAGATGTTATGCCGTGCCAAGTGCCTTACACTCACATAGGTAGTGTACAACGATACCCTGTAACTTTTAGAGTAGGTGAATCCTCTACAGATACATCAGGAGCTGCCATTATAATGAGAAATCCAACCCTCACTTTAACTAAAATACATGAGCTTTGTAATCCTTATGCACAATGTGCTCAGTTTACCAGTGCTTTAGGCTCCATAGATGTTTTTTCTATGTATTGCAGGCCAGGACATGGACACCTTATGTCCAGTACCTGGTCTCCTGCAACAGTACTTAACACAGATTTAACTGCAGTTCACATTTTAAATAATGACTCTGAGTTGTAAATAATCTTCCTACTGATACTCCAGTTCAGACAGTGCAGCACCAATGCGGATATTTTTTACACAGTTAATTATTGGCCTATATTCCTCTTTGTTTACCTGTCATGAGCTGACCCTCTTGTCTATTGTTAAGTTTGAAGTTCTTAGCACGATGAAAGCTGCACATTTTTAGCTGGACAAGAAACATGTGGACCAGAATTATTCCTAAACTACTTTTGAGGAAATACACATTTTGTCATTTAATGACATATTCTCTATACCCCTTTTAACTGTATGTAATGTAAATCTCTCAATTATCAAATTTTGACATACCAGATGTTTTGATATTTCCTTCATAAAGACTGGTGGGCCAACTGTCTACACTTCTCAGAAAAGTATTTGTGGCAAGTAGAGAAACAAATGGATGCTATTTAATTTTAGTGATAATTATGACTTTACTACATTATCAATTGTAAAAAGTACAGTTTGAAAAATTTAAGGTACAACTAATATAAAATCTGTTTCAAATCCACACTCCCCATATATGAGACAAGTGTGCAGTACAGGTGAGAGGATGACACAAGCCAGCTGAAACAACAAGGTCATCTCAAATAAACATACAATATTACTTTGATGCCACTTTCAAAACCTACTATTAGGAATGCTGTGTAAATACAAATATAATCACTGCATTTATTAACCTTTCTACTTTTTTATTATATTTGAAAACAAACAACACTGTTTTCATTCTGACAGAAGATATCTAGCCCATAACAATATCAGTTTTTTTCCGACAAAGCAAGCTTCAACGAATATCAAGATGATATTACAGTAAAATCCCATTACAATGAATAAAATTTTAAAGAAAATTTCATTATACTGAAAATACTTCCGGGTCCCAGCTAACTTTCCCTCATTAATATATATATATCATATTTGAGTGAAACAGTTCTGACAAAAAATTCAGTATAATTAATTATTTTCAAATTCCACTTATGCCTACAATGTATTACATATGTGAAAATTTTAAGACTATGAATGACTATTCTGTAAATACACAGGGGGATTCAAATGAAGGGGGAAAGAGGTAATTTAAGTTTTAAAAGATGCAAAAGAAGAGAGAGAAAAAAAAAAAATCATTATCACCTATTAAGTCTCCCACATTTTTCAATGATTATTCTCAAATCCAAATTAGTATAGCATATTGGCACTTTTTACCCCCCCCCCCCAAAAAAAACACATGGATGTACAATGATGCAGTCCAAGATGAAAAAATTGCGCAATTACTTACTTTTACTACCAGAAATAACAATAAAAAAAATGCTCAAATCTTAGAAAACAGTTTGTTCATTTGTGAAAAAAGTGTGAATTAGTAAACCAATTTAACTTTTTACCAAGAATCCACACATTTTCAATTACACTGAAGTTGAATTTATACTGATGCATAAAAAAAATTTAAACATTAAAAACAAAAAAATTGCATATTTCTTATGAATACAATATGCTTTCAAAACTGTACTGCTTTGACTGCTTATTGTGCCTTGTGGCACAATAAGCAGTCAATTAATAATATGCTCAATACCATTTTCTAGCCACCAATATCCAACCTCACACCAATACAAGCTCAACTGCATGATCCAATGATTACTAAACCATGCAGGAAAATCATCAAGCAGTATTGAAATTCTGGAGCCCGGGATTGTCAGCAGAGTGGCAGACTATAATCCACACTTACTACTCAACCTTTTCAACCACTGTTTGGCAAAAGGATTCTCTCCACTTGATTGGAAGACAGCTAATCTTCAATTTCTAAAGAATCTGAACAAACTGCCACAACAGCCAACATCTTATAGACCAATCGTTCTCCTAACTCTTCTCAGCAAACTCTCTGAGAGACTCATTTTCTTCAGAATTGACAAGTATTATACAAATGCAAACTTAAAGGCCAACAACCAGTATGGATTCCGTCCGGGGCACTCAACAGTAGATGCACTAAATAACCTGATAACATCTGCTCAATCCTCATTTGAGAAATACTTCCTTGTAATCGCAGTTGACTAGGTGAGATGCTCAACTCACTTTGGTAGCCGAGCATCCTTGGCAGGCTCAGGCAAGCACACATTCCTCAAAATCACTATTCATGCATTAAAAGCTATTAATGTGACAGCTCTGTCCATGTAGAGATGCCCTACTCTAAGGTGATCAAGGAAGAGCCAAAGAGGATGCCCGCAGGTCTCGGTTCCAGGACCAGCTTTCTGGGGCATGGTCTTGGACGAGTTCCTAAATCAAGATCTCGGGCAAGTAAGTCTAACCCAAGCCTATGCAGATGATTTGATCCTTTCCATGTCTGCCAGCTCAAAGGCCCTGCTTGAAATTTCTGCTAACTGAGTGTTCTGGCTCCTCTAGGAGTGGGCCACACAGCACAATCTGACAATCTCGGCTGAGAAAACCAACGGCATCCTCCTGAAAGGGCACCTGAGCCAGGCTAGACCACCACAGCCAACAAGCACAACAACCACATCCAGCTTAAGCACCTTGGTGTAATCCATGACTCAAAACTGTCTTTCTTCCCATTCCACTCAGTGTACTGTAGGTATGTCATTGACAAATGACAATGACATACCTACAGTACACTGAGTGGACAGAAATCATGGAATACCTACCTAGTAATGAGTGGACCCAACTTTCGCCTAGAGAAGGGCAGTCATGCTGTGAGGCATTGAGTCCACTGAAGCATTCCACAGATATTTCCATCCATGCTTGATGCACAGCTGTCCATAATTCCATCGCATTCCTGGGTGGAGGATCCAAAGCTGGAACCGACCTTTCCACAGCATCTCAAAGATGCTCCACAGGGTTCATATCCAATGAAAAGAATACTCCTCGAAACATGTTCAAGTCACCACGGCTCTGTGGTGACTAGAGCATGGTGATCACAGCTATGTGGGGAGGTGCAATGTCCTGCTGGAAGAGTCCACTGCCTTGTGGGTGCACAATGACCATGAAGGGATGAAGATGGTCTGCAAGGATGGACACATAAGCTAGACCATTCAGAGATGCATTTAGATGTGCCAGAAGTCCCAACTTCTGCCAGTTTAACATGCCCTAGACCAGCGGTTCCCAAACTGGGGACCATAGACCAGAAATTGGTCAAATTATTCTTTCTTTGTATAGCAAATTGATGATAAATAAAATTATTATATATTTATGTAAAAATAAGAATAAAGTTGAGTTGTTTTAAACATGAAACTTTGAATTTTATTTTCAGAAAACCCAATGTTCATACATATATACATACATACATACATACAGAAACATATGCATATATATTTATATATATATCTGCATCCTTTGCACGCTTTGGTGCATTTGTTTTTTTATCTTTCTGTTATCTCTACTGGCTTTAATTCAATATATGGGGGTTATTTTCTGTTATTATATAAAATGTTATTTTCTCATCCGAGAAAATAATTGACTTCCGCAGCTCGGGGGTCCATTTGACATGCTTCTTACACCAAATTAATCAGGCCTTTTTCATTTTTTGTGTGAGGAGGGGTTTCTTAGGGTGACGGGCTACAAGACCATTTTTGAAGAGGCGTCTTCTGACTGTTACTGCACTTGCTGCCACTCCTGTATGTTCTTCCCATTCTCTTTTCAGCTCAGATGAAGAAGCTTTAGGTATTTAAGGCATAAGCCCTTCAAAACACTGTCCTGTTTTGGCGTAGACTCATTTGCATCCGGTTCTTTTTTTCCTATCAGTAGAACCAGTATTCTTGAGTTTGGAAAGAAATCTGCTCATTGTCGACTGATTACAAGACACTTTATAAGCAATATGATGGGAAGAACATCCTTCCTCACATAAAGCAACAATAGCACTCTTTCTTCATGGCATTAACTGCACATAACTCGCCATCCTGACACAAGCAAGGAATGACTGCAACTCTTGAAGAGCATGCTTATATAGCTGAAAATAACAGCTAATGCAATATTACATCATCACCTTCGCATGCCAATCTTATCTGATGCAATCTGTCAGAAATATTGCCATATACTTACATTATTCGGACGACAATTACAATTTTAAGGGGTGATGCACTTTCTTTGAACACCAGTGTATACTCACAGATATTAGATAATAAGCTGATGCAATAATTTCACTGTAATCTATGTCTTTCTCAGGACATAAATAAAAACTTAATGCTAGTGTTATGACATTCCTTTGCAATCAAATAGGCTAGTAAATATATTTGTATTATTTGCAAGGCTAATCTAAACAGGGTTTTGGACAAATGTGCATTAAATAGATAAATAAAAAAATTATTGCTTCTCAGAACTAATACTACAGAATCTGTTTCTCACCTCTTTATCTGTAATTTCCAAGTAGGCAGTTATAGTACTGTAGACAGCTAAGCGAACATCTTCAAATCCATCCTGTGATTCACTTGTGTAAATATTAAATAAAATTGGAAGGTAATTTTTGGCATATTTGCTTAATTCACTTCTGGCTGACTCTAGTGATTGGAAAATAAAAAATTAAATATATTACGTGAAATTCCTGTTTTCATAAAACCTACATATTCTTACATATTAAAAAATATAATATCATTAAAAATACAGTCAAACTTGGTTATAACGAGCACAAAAGATCACGGCTGTAACAAGCAAAAAGCCATAATTATTTTAATTTACGTGTATTCCCATGAAATCGCTGAATCTTATAACAAGTGTACTACACGGATATATGAAACAAATTTTGGTAACTATGCAAACATTCTTATTTGCTCAGATAATCGAAAAAACCCATTTCTTGGAATAGACGAAAATGAAAAGGGCAACTTAGCTTTATGACCACCTGCAGCAGATTAACAGTCAGTTTATGACCTTGTCCTTCCGGGTATGGGAATGTTTGTTTGTTTGTTATTTAGTTTTTAGGAGCATTAGCAACTAAGGCCATACTGCTCCAGGATATGCGGTGGTCATTCCCTGACCTTTCCGCATCCTCCATATTTGGTGGTGATGGGCTCGAACCCTGGTCTAATCAAGAAGAGTGTGCTACGCACTGCTGCTCCTTCCCACATGGCTACAGATATGCCTCCGGGTAGGGGGAGGGGAACTATACAATAGTGCACTGCCATTTGCTTGTTGCATTACCCTATTTACAGATTGTCTTGTATTCACTGAGCTATACATTTATTCCGGGACTTCTAAGAACTTTTGCATGCAGACCATTTTATCATTTTAAAGTAAAATCAGTTAGAAACGAATCTTTCCTTTGGAAAGATTCGTTTCTAACTGATTTTTTTGTCTGCTAACAAAAGAGTCTCTCAATTAGCAAAAAAGTGGAAATTATTTGTGAATTAGAACGTGGTGCAAAAAATGTTATAAAGTGTGTAAAAAGCTTTCTTTGTCCTCTTCAAGTATATTGACATTAAGGAAGAATAAAGATGTTTACATATTGGCATTGGAAAAGAACATAACCAAAAAAAAAAAAAGAAATTTAGAAAGTGCGAGGTAGGTTATAAATGCTGATGAAGCATTGCTTCAATGGTTCACCACAAAAAGAAGTGCAAGATTTTTAATGGATGGTCCAATATTGAAGGCTCAAGTGGAAAAATTTTGCTACACAATTTGGACACAACGATTTTGTGTGTAGCAACAATTGGCTGGACTGATTTAAAAAACAACACAACATCGTTTATGCAAAAATTAGTGAAGAAGCTCGATCGGCAGATCGAATAATGACAAATGAATGGATTGACAGTGTTTGGGCAGAAATCAGGAAAGACTTCAATGACGAAGACATCTACAGCAGTTGTGTTACTGCAACAGGATCTAGAAAACTTGGGCATATGGGCTGAGAAGTGGCAACGGAAGTTTAACAATGACAAATGCAAAGTACTGCATATGGGTAGAAGTAACCTCAGAGGAACGTACCAACTATGTGGTACTACACTTATGATGGTAGAAAGACCTGGTAGTGATTGTGCAGTGAGATATGAAGTTTTCTGAGCAATGCAGACAGGCTGCCAGAGAAGGTCATGGGGTATTGTCAATGATAAACAGGAATTTTGCTAGCAGGGAAAGGGAGGTGATTATCCCTTTGTATAAGGCAATGGTCAGACCAAACCTTGAGCACTGTGTACAGTTCCAGAGGGCTCATTTTAGAAAGGATGTAGAATTGCTTGAGCGTGTACAGACAAGGGTAACAAGATTGGTGACGGGAACGAAGGGGTTCTCTTACCAAGAAATGTTTAAGTTCTGCAAATTGCAGTGGTTGGAGACTAGGCACCTGCAAGGTGATTTGATTGAGGTGTATAAGGCTGTGAATGAGTTGAGCACACTGAATTCTGATGGGATTCTTCCGCTTGCTCAGATTATGAACCTGAGGGGGCATAAATTCAAAATGGGGAAAGACAGTTGTAGAATAGATGTGCGGAAATTTAGCCAACTGGTGGTTAATCACTGGAACAAACTTCCATCTGTCGTTGTGGAAGTTGATAGCTTAAATAAATTCAAGGAGGAACTGAACAAACTTTTAGAGGAAATAGTTGTGTAAAATTGTTTTTTTTTTTTTAGATGATGCTACATAAAAGTTCATATGCTTGCTTTCTTGCAACACATTATTGCCTCTATTACTACAACACCGGCGAAACAGGACTTTTTTTTATAATTTAACACCTGACAATAAATTTAAATTGAAAGGGAGGAAATGTGCTTGTGGAAAAAAATCAAAGGCTTGCTTGATGGTGCTCATATGCACAAATATGATAGGAACTGATACAAAAAAACTGTTTGTTATTTTTTTATTTAAAACAAAAAAAAATGTTTGTTTTAAAATCGTTAAATCCTCTGTGTTTAAAAAAATGCAAGGAAACTTCCTGTGGATTACACTGCTAACAAGAAAGCTTGGATGACTTCAGATATTTTTCGACAATATGTAAATGACTGGAATTAGGAGCTATTCAAAAAAGAAGAAAAATATTTTATTGTTAGTTGATAACTGCACACCCCCAGATTCAAAATTTGTCCAACGTTAAGCTAGTGTTTCTACCTCCCAATGCGACATCAATTTTATAACCAATGGACATAGATATAATCGAGTTTGAAAGGATTTTATAAAAGATTTGTAATTCTACATTTGATCAGTCAAAGAGAACAGAAACTTACTGAGTCTATATCGATATTGGACACTATAAATTTATTGAATGATGCAGGGAAGAACGTTACTTCAACAACCATATCGAATTGCTTCAAGAAATCAAAATTAAATTCGAATGAAATTTCAATTGTAGATGAAGATGGAAATGAAGAAAACAACTTACCATTATCCGAATGGTTGCTAAGTAACAACGTTGTAGGTTTAAATACAGATAACATCAATGAATTTGTATGAGTCGATTACAACTTATTAAGTAGTGGTCTTCCTACAGAAAGTGACAATGTAGATGCTGTGCTCAACAAAGATGATAACGACAATGGTAAAGACTATGATTGTGATGATGACATGACAACAATTGAAAGTGAATCAAAATCAGTGCTGACAACCTCACAAGCTCAAGGTGCAATGGATACATTAGTCAATTTTTTTTGAAGAAACTGAGGCAAGTAATGACGCGTTGAGTGTTTTAAGGGGGAACTTAAGAAATATCAAAGTGAAATCTTTAAAACAAACATCAATTTTAAGATTCATATAAAAAGACTAATTGAAATCGTGTTTATTATTAAATAGTATTGTTTTTAATTACAGAATAAGAAAAAACTGTGTTTAGTATATACTAAACACAGTAAAAAACTGTGTTTAGTATATACTTGTGTGTAATATTAAGTTTATTGTAGTTAATACAAATAATATGTATGTATATACAGGTAGTTCTTGACTTTACGAGTTAATTCGTTCCTGGCGTGCACTCGTAAAGCGGGAATTTATTTCCCATAGACATAAGGTTAAAATTAGCGGTTACGTTTTCAACAATGAAATTAGTTAGCTAATTAGTTTATGTTTAAACAATGATTGATTTATCCAAAGGAATGAAAATGCAGCTTGTAAAATGCAAGCAAATTATAATAATAGATAAATTATTTACGACTTACAAATGTTAAAGAATGTTTATTCTTCATCATCATCGACTAAATGCACACTCGTTGATCACTCATTATTGGCTCGGAACTCATTGGTTTGTTACACAAGTTGTCTTCTTCAGAAATGTTTCAAGAGGCATTTGTTTCCAAGATAATCTTCTCTTTTAATTATAAATTTCATGATTGTATGCATAAGCATTTTATAACGGCACACACAAATTGCAACTAACACGATTCGCGTGGAGTAACAAGTTTACAAAGCTTAAAAAAAAGGAATGAAGAAAAGATTCTGAAAATTTATTTGTTTTTTATACAATTGAAGATTTCAGTAAAGGGGAAACACATTTCACCATAATAACGTAAAAAAACCACACAATTCCAGCTATTGGTATTTTCGCAAATGCAAGAAGATCGAGTTTAGTACCTGTTTATAACTGCTTGCAGTAACCAAAAAGCCCAATAAACCAGAAAGTGCAAATTGTTTTTATTGTTTTATGGCCGTGACCTCCAGTAATGTGCTTTAGAAAAATATCACAAAGGCGTTTAAAATTGATTCTTATAATGGAACATATAATAACGATGAAAGGTAGTACATTTTAATGATTTCAGATGGTAACTAATACAATTTACAAACCATGCTCACGACCTTTTATATGGCCTTAAGGTCATGCTCGTGACCTTAAAACTTTTTAGAGAGATAAATAGCTCAGTTATACAGCAAAAATTTCAACTTCCGAGATCTTGAAAAGAATTTCCAAAAAACAATGTGTTATTGGGCTCACATTATGATATTTTAACGATACGAGGGTGTCTCTGGAACTGATTAATATCGTAAAGCAGGGTACGCTGTATTGTATAGCCACGCAAGTGGTTTGGAATGTGGTATTTATGAATGTTTAACATTCGTTTTTGCAATTAATGTTCATATTTTCGATTTTACTGATACTTGAGGAAAAAACTCGTAAATTATATATATTATTTTTTTCTTATATTATTTTTACTTATATTATTATTTTCTCTCTAATATTTCTTTTGTTTTTTGAATCTATCTTTTTACTACAAGTTACTGAGAATTTAAAAAAATTAGGAGGTAGATTTAACTCATCAGTGATATAAAGTGTTCATTGTTCAACGGCCCCAGGGGTTTCTCCGTCTATGCTATTACTGATATAGCGAGTAATGGTTATAACAAGGAAATTTTGTCGGTCCCTTGATGCTCATTATAACCAAGTTCGACTGTATATCCATATTTATATCTTGGAAAGAAAATTCCCATTCAACATTATGCTAGGATTGAGTGAGATCAAAAAAACTCTCAATCACAAAAGGAATTTCCTTTCAGGAGCAAGTTTACCAGATGTATGTCAGCTTGATTGTGGAATTTTTGTTTTTATAAAAATGAAAAGTTTGTATATACATGCTTTTAAGTTTTATTTTTTCTTATTTTGACTTGATTGCCCAGAGCAGAGTAAAATTACTACAAAAAAATAACACTGGAATTTTTAAAAAAATATATCTTTAAAAATAAAATACTTATTACTTATCTTTAATGGAACATGATGCAATCAAAAACATGTATCAGTTAATTAATTTCCCCAAATTCCGGATTTGAATTCCAGAAAATTCCTTTTATTTCAGCTTGCCTATTTTTCCAAAATATATTATATGTCATAGTGAAACTCATAATCACCAATTTTTGGGTAACACCACAATTTCTGTTAGCTTTATTACAAATAACTCTGGTTCCAATAACTCGAGCAACTTGAAAACATCCCAAGAACTTTTCGTGCATGCACGAAAAGATACCCAAAAGTTCCCGAAATGTATTTATAAAATAAATTAAACTCACCATGGGCCTTATTCACCATCACCTTCAAAGTAGTCCCCTTAAAGCAAAAATAGCAATCCCAGCACTTCTCCCATGATTTGGATGAGTCCTGAAAGCCCCCAAGCACCACCTGCAATTAGATTTGGATGTCCTCTACGCTACCGAATCTTCGACCCTTCAGCTTGATTTTCATTCTTGGGAATGAGGAACATGTCACAGGGGGCTAAATCTGGAAAAGTGTAAAGTGTATTTAATATCAAACGGCACCAGGGGTTTCCTCCATCTCTGCGTTGCTTTCATTGTAGGTGTACCAGTTCACTGGGAAGGCTAGATATTTAAGTGTATGGATATTGTATGAGTGTAGTGTTGTGTATATTGTTCTTCTGGCCATTTAGCCGCTAGACCCCTGCTGGAGTCCAACATTACCCACACTTGGCCCTGTGGAGGCAGACCGGGTACACCAGTATTGAGAAATTATTTACTCTGGTAGGCCCTGCCACCTACTTTCCTGAGATTTCAGTGGCTAGAAAAATGGGGGGGGGACATTGTCATGTTGTTGGATGCCAAAAACTGTGCAACAGCGAGGTGTGGACCGAAGGACCCAGTTCTTTGTGAGCCACTTCTCTGGATGTTTCCTCCTGACGGCTTCCCTTAACCACCTCAGAATGTCAGAGTAGAACTTTGTGTTGACGGTCTGGCCAGGAGGGATGAATTCCTTATGGATAATCCCTTCAATGTCCAAAAAACAGATCACCATGGACTTCACATTGCTCCTCACTTGTCAGGCATTCTTTGGTTGGGGCAAAGATGGGCTCTTCCACTGGGATGAATGTTGCTTGGTTTCTGGGTCATACCCATATACCCAACTCCTGTCACCAGCAGTGATGACCATAGAAAGGAAGTTTTGATTGCTCCTGGCCCATCCGTGAAGATCATGCTGCAATGCTACTTTTGGTCTTCACTCAGTTGTTTGTTGTTTGTTATTTGGTTTTTAGGAGCATTAGCAACTAAGGCCATATTGCTCCGGGAAATGCGGTGGTCATTCCCTGACCTTTCTGCATCCTCCGTATTTGGTGGTGACAGGCTCGAACCCCGGTCTAATCAAGAAGCGTGTGCTACGCACTGGTGCTCCTTCCCACCTGGCTACGGAGGTGCCTCCTTCTTCACTCAGTAACCATGGCACGAACTTGGCTGCAAACCTTCTCAGGTTCGGTTGGTCCGACAAAATCTGCTGGAATTTGCCGTACGACAGTCCTACAATGCCACAAATGTTGTGGATGGTCTTCACGGATTGCTGCCTGAACTTTTGCAACATTTTCTGGGGTGGTGCTTGATGGTGGATGCCCACAGTGATCGTGGTCATCAACCAACATTCGACAGTTTTTAAAACAGTTAAACCAGTAGCAGATCTGTGTCTGGCATAAAGCGTTATTACCAAAAGCTTGTTTCAAATTCTTATGCGTAGATGTAGTTCTCATGCAACATTCAAATTTTGGGAACATTTGGGTAGCACCTCATACGTATCTGAATCCCCTATCTAGAAGTTTCTCTGAGTATATCCTCAATGATATCCATACACCATCTTTATTCAAATGTATTCTGCCTCTACAAAATAGGTTCCTTCCAAGTGCTGGCGTTACTAAAAATTTCCTCTAAAAAGCCTTGAAAGTGTCCCTCAAGGCTTTCACAGCTCATAATCCCTCCTATCATACCTAGCAGAACTGAAGATTTAATTCTCAGCATTTTTCAGCAAGGTTCTCAGTACAGTAGACTCTTGATTTTCCAGAATAGATGGTAAAAAACAAATCCCAGATAATCGATTTCCCAGTTAATCCAAAAATACAGAAGCCCCCGACATACGTAAGAGATATGTTCCAGTACTTCTTACTTCGTCGAGTTTTACGTAACTCGGGAATGACTAATAACATATTGCTACTATATTATTATTGACAATATCTCCCTCTCTCTCTCTCTCTCTCTGGGTAGCTCAGGATTTTTTTTTTTTTTTTTGGCTGGTGCAGCAAAAGCTTCAGGCTTCCTTGCACCTTATAGCTAATGATGATGATAATAACAATAATAATAATTTTCTGATCCAAATCGATCGCTTTCCTTTTCTTGGTAGATTTACTAGTACTTGACTAGATTCTCTTAGTCGGCACCATGATAACGGTCAAAATGAATTTTCTGTAAAGAACTTCACAGGGTTAAAGCAAAAACTCACTATTATCACCCTGCGTGAGCTCACATTTTACTAAAGCACATTTCTGGAGGTCACTACCAAAAACAATAAAAACAATTTGCATTTTCCGTGTTATTGGGCTTTTCTGTTCGTGCATCTAATTATAGACGGTAGTAAACTCGTCTTATTGCATTTGCGAAAATACCGATAACTGCAATTCTGTGGATTTTTACGTTATTATGGTGAAATGTGTGTGTCCCCTTCACTGAAATCTTCGGTCATATTAAAAAAAAAAAAAAAAAAAAAATTGTAAGAATCCTCTCTTCTTTCCTATTTTTTTTTGTTTGTTACTCTGTATCTCACTTGTGCAATTTGTGCGTGCTGTGATCTTCGTTTTTGATTGCTTATTTTATGGTTTTTTTTTTTTTTTTTTTTTTTTGTTTTAAATTTTACAATCCTAAAAAAAAAAATTACGTAAGTCTGAAGTTGTGCAAGTCAGGGACTAACTATATCGAAAAATGTTCAGCAACCAAAGTAAAAAATATGGTGATAGATAAAAAACTTACCACGTACTACTCGCGTGTCCAATGTATTGCACCCCTTTATTTTTTGCGATGTCGATATTAAATCTAATAGCATGACTTTATTTTTTATGATGTTGCGTATGGTTTTGTCACCAACATTATAATAGTTCATCATTAAAGATTTAATGGATGCACCATTTTAAAACTTTTGAATAATTTCAAGTTTTCGTTTAACTGAAACAACTCCTTTGCCCATCATTTTTGCGATTTCTAAACAAAAAAAAAAAAAAAAAAAAAAAAAATTTCTACATCCCTGACATAAATAACAAAACACAATGTCTTTTTGCAGTTAAATGAAATACAACAATTGACACAATGCACCAAAACAAA
Source organism: Mastigoproctus giganteus (assembly GCF_048544385.1). NCBI lineage: Eukaryota > Metazoa > Arthropoda > Arachnida > Uropygi > Thelyphonidae > Mastigoproctus > Mastigoproctus giganteus. Next base: position 132,148,139 of record NC_143585.1, on the reverse strand, counting down.
CTAAACATTTGGTCTCTCTTTTTTTTTTCCTTTTTTTTTTGAGTGGTGGGTATGAAGACAGCAGGGGTTGCAAGATAATAGGTACATTAATCTCCCAAGGACGACTTATAACGCCGCTTCTTGTCGCTTATTTACAACTTGCAAAACATCTGTTTATACCTATTCTAGTTATTACTTGAATTTTGATTTTTTTTTTTTTTTTTTTTTAAATTTAGTCTTAAAGTGTCCCGGTTAATCTGATCCCGGTAAATCGAGAGTCTGCTGTATATCCAAAAAATTGTCATTCATTCTAAACACAATACTATCATCTTTTACCCCCCCCCCCCCAAATGACAATACTAATAACATCATTGATTTTAGCTCCTGGCAAATACACATCCCCAATAAAACTATTTCTTTTAGAACCAGAGCAGCTTGCACTTGATCAGTTCCCCCACACATGCAACAACTAGCAGGTCATTAGATAGCTGAATCCTGACAAGTCCCCACTTGTTTCTAGGGGGCATCTGCTTGCTTCTTTAGTGATTCAATTCCATCTATCAATGAATCAAGTTTTAATTTTGGATTAGTACAATCCATATATCTGGCACATAGAAGACAATCATAAGGTGAAATAGAAATATTTACTATATTGAGCTTTGAATAGCCGATTTTTTTTTTTTTTTTGTTTTACAAACTCCAATAGGAATCACCTTGGCCATTCTTATCTGCAGGACCGTGTTAGCACTACAGCCAAACCGGCCAGGACTGGGAGCCTCATTTTCAGCATAAACATTTTCTAAAGTAGTGATAAAAATTTCTAATAATAATAATTTTTACGGATGATGGTAAAATATGTATCATTCAAGTTATAAAACATTTTTGACCTCTTAGTTTACATTTTTATAAAGGAATTATTATTGACAATATAAATATAAAAACCTATGTTAGTATTCGTATTTATATGTATGTGTGTAATATATACAGCATATTAAAGGGGCCTCAAATTTAAATATGGCTGGAGCCTATTTCATCCTTAATCCGACCTTGCTTATCTGAGTTTTATAATCTAAAGTTCTCCTGTGTTTTCACAAAATAAATGAGGAATTTTGATCTTAATTCAGTTGTTGCTATAGTTCTGTACAATTCAGTTGAAACAGCAGATGTACTGCTGTATATACCTTGTTATCATTTCCAATTTCATCTACCTAACTTTAATGGTACAGCTAATTCTTAAGATAATTTCATCTTTACTAAGTTTCTATCCTTCTTCAGTTTTAAATTAAGATTGTTTTACTGCCAATATTACTCGTTAAAACTGTGCTTTTAATTTACTCTGAAGAAGCAGCTTAGGAATACGCCTATATTCCTAAGCTGCTTCCTCAGAGGCTATGAAATGCTTAGTATAATTTATAATACTGATTTTTATTAGTAACAGGACAGTGCTCAACTTATTAGAAATAAATACTTGATTTATTATTTTATATCACTGTTCATCAAGCTGTCTTATTATACAAGAGAAAAATCATACATAAAGGTCATATGTATTTCAGTACTGCCAACAAGCTACAGTATATTTCCCTTATAATATCAGATTATTCAAATTGTAATATATTAAAAAGCCTGATTAATGATACAGTTTTATATGCATTTTAGTACATATAATTCAAAATATGTTCACAATGAAATTCAAAGTCTGAACTAGGACCTGCAATTTGTGAACAGCTCGTATTATTAAAAACGACTGCTGAAATGAACTGCAGTAAAACATCATTACAATGAATTTGAATGGAACTCTAATGAAAATATAATGTCACAATATATCACATTCGCATTTCTATCCACTTTGCCAAGAATTGCATGCAATTCTGCACAATTTTTGTGGAAAAATGATGTGCAAAATGTTCAAAGGTGATCCTTATGAAATTTGTTCAAGGTACAAACAAGCTTCTCAGACAAACAGTGACCATGGTAAAAGATGGAATAATTGCTAGATCCAGAAATGAAACAACTGTCTGTGGAATGGCACAATGAATACTAAATTTTGAAGGGAATGACCATCAGCCACCATCACGTAGATGGCTTAAATTTTTTTGTACAATGAAGGGTTGAAACTGATCAACTTCAAAAACATAATTATATGTGAATATTATTCTTCTTGTTACTGAAATTTCCTGAGTAAATGTACCAATATATATATATATTTCTGACATACAATTTTATACATGCGGTTCAAGAGAAGGTAGTGGATCAAGTCAGTGAGTTCTATATAATAGGTTTAGAATAGCTAAGGGAACATTTCATTGAGTCTTTAGAGGAGATTATGTTGAATAAAAGTTGATTCATTTCCAAACTGCTTGACTTTTTCTATTGTAGCAAGAAACTTTTCAAATACCTTTCATACCTCTACTCTTCTAGAGAAATTTCTGCATGAATTAGAATCTACATGGCTGGAAAGCTCAAGAGCCTATAGAAAAATATGGACTGACAAATAGTAAAGTGTTAAGATTTTAGCAGCTTACTGGTTGACAGAATAATTGTTCACAAAATGTCTCTCAGATTATTAATTTCTGGAGAGATTAATATAGAAATCAAGAAAAAACATGTTAAGGAATCAAATTAATTTCGTTCTTACCATTCTTAAAATTTTTGTTTATTAAAGTCCGCAATGATGCCAGTATATCCAACCTCAAATCAGGGCGATCTGTTAAAGCTGTTCCTAAAATTTTGGCAATCCTCTTAAATGACTGAAATATAAAAATGAATCATTTCTGAAATTTTTATTATATCCCACTAAATTCTGATTTTTACTAAACTAAGCTATGTTAATGGTGAAAAAAATTAATATTTTTTAAAAAAACTGACTAAAAATAGACAGAGGCAAGCATTATACAGAGGTGTAATATTATATTGCAGCAGTTGATTCATACATATTTATAATTTTTTAGGCATTTCCAATGTTGTCTTATTATTCCATTTGTCCCTTATTTCTTGGAAACTCACCACGGGGATGAAATTTTTAAATCAACCAAATGATTATCTATATTAAGCATGTGAGGGAAAGAATATTCCAGATCTAATCCATATGATATCATAAGGCTGACAGTAGAGGAACCTTTAACAGGGTGTAATCACAGAGTTCTAAGTTCAATAATGAAAAGAGCCTGAAGCTGTGAAAAGCAAAAGAAGGAAAGAATAAATAAGTTTGGACCAATTATGTAATGGATAAGGGAAAGCTATGCAAGGGGGTGCTTGAAGGAGATGACATCACCAAAAATTTCACTTTGTTTCATTTCAAAGAAAGACAACAATTTAAAAATGACATTAAACATACGGATAAAATATTCAAGATTTTCTTCTTGAGGAGCCAGGTACGATGCCATGGAGATGTTAATTAAAAATTCGACTCAACAAAGCATGGAAATGGAATCCTGTTATCAAAAGCTACCTTCAAATTGTAACAGACATCTCCAAATTTACACTGTGGAAATGAAAGGGAATCCTCTATTGAAAGCTGTTTTCAAATAGTAAATGATGTTTTCAATTTTCAAAATGTGGGTTATTGTTATGTTTGTTATTTGGTTTTTAGGAGCATTAGCAACTAAGGCCATATTGCTCCGAGGATATGCGGTGGTGGTCATTCCCTGACCTTTCCTCATCCTCCGTATTTGGTGGTCACAGGCTCGAACCCCGGTCTAATCAAGAAGTGTGCATGAATTAGAATCACTAGAATCACATGAATTAGAATGCACTGCTGCTCCTTCCCACCTGGCTACGGAGGCACCTCCAAAATGTAGGTGGATCAAATCTTAATCAATAGTGTGACACTGATCATGAGCAAGAGTGGCACCAAAATTGAAGATAATAATGAAACTGTGGGACCACATAACAACAAACAACCCTTCTACTTAGGTTGAAGAATGGCTGAAGCTGAAAAAATCCACAAAAAGATGAGAATGATACAGAGTTGTTCTCAGAAACAAAAAATTACCGCAACCCACATTCTTAAAGCAAAAGATAGCTTGCCCTCTTGTTATTGGGAAGGATAAATACTTACATTTCTACGAAATGCAGGACTAAACCAAATTCCAGACTATAGTCTGGAATTAGTAACTGAGACTAGCTATGTTATTTTTTACAAAACTAAACAGAGTAAACTCCTGCTACACAGATTTAGAGGAGACTGGCCTTAGGACACTATAAGCATGAATGTGTAAAAGAGGGAAGCTAATTTTAATCAGTATATTGATGAAAATTAGCCACCCTCTTGTTAAAAAGAATGAAAATTTTTAAAAAGATTTTATTAAATTAAAGTTAACATTTCTTGAATATTACTATAAACATGATAAATGTAATAAGAGCTGCACTATCTGGCACTGGTTGATTCAGAAAGTCGTGTTAACAAGAAAATATCCATTAAATTTCACTATTCCATCAACCGGCAGCAACTAGCTTCAATTTCAAGAGTTCAAAAAACCCATGTATTTTTCCAAGTGGCAGCCAAATGGTGTGGCACTAAAAGTTTCCTCCTTTGTTTGCCAACTGACTTGTAAAAGGCACGTGTACATACCTGTGCATCCCACATGTTCTGGTTCTGAATGCAAGTGAGTTGCACTATTTCATAGCCAGGAAACATGTCTGTGCTCCTACACCACTCGACTACATCTGGTTTGTATCCTTTTAAAGCCAGTCTACAATAGCATGTTAGAGTTCAATGACTGGAATATTTTATTGCATTTCACATCTGGGTTCCCCCCCCCTTTTTTATATATGGAAGAGGCAACTAAAAAGCAGAAAATAGCAGTGTTATTAAAGTGTTTACAAAGGAGAAAACAGTGACATGTATCAGACTTGAGTGTGGTGAAAACTGTAACAAGTTCATAAAAGCAGAACGACAAACTGCTGAAATTCTACTGCAACAGAGAAAACAGAACAGGATATCATGACAAATTAAATAATTAGATATAATGCTCTAATATCAGAAAGTTAAAAAACATAATATAAAATATAATAATGCTATTCATGAATGAAGTTTGTTTATGCCCTCTTGAACTGAAAACAAACAGAAAAATCAATATAATTATTGTATTAGCAAAGAAAGTGAAATAATACGGTTCAATTTTTAAAAAAACTAAGGAGAGCTAATAATGATGAATAAAAAGCTAATGATGAATAGGTAGGCAATGAATAGGAAAGAGTGGCTTATCTACCTTCAAAGGTTTGAGTTAAGTAGAGTCTCAGAGACTGTACTTCAGTCTCATGGCTAAGACTGAAGTACAGTCTCAGCCATCCCTTTCCCAAAGGCAAATATCATGAGAAAAAGAGGATTGTATCCAGGTTTATGTCTAACTGGTAATATAAGTGGGAAAGCACTTAAACGCGAGTGCTATATCTCTTAAAAATGCATATTGCTTTGCAGGATTGACTTTGGGACCAGAAGAAAAGAGCATTAAAAGTGGGATAGCAATAACAGCAGGAGTGCTATAATGGAAAGTTTACTGTATATGGATATACTTTATTATTTCTTATTTTTTAATATTGCTATGTTTTCTTAGCATGCCTATTGAAAACATTGTAACACCATAAGTAGTAGAAAGATCAGTAACTCTAACATGTACAGGTATCACTGCTCAAAATTCAAAACAATACATTTTATTGTGTAAGTCTATTTTAATCAGTAGGATATAGGAAAGGAACTGCAGAAACAGCCAATTATAACAAAACATCCTAAATATAAGAAAATTTTACTACCACAAGTGTATATGCCATAATGTACAAAAAACAATCTTACATTTCTTGTGATTATATTGATTAGATACAAGTGTATCTAATCAATGTAATCACAAGTAATGTATAGAAATACTTGTCATGTATAAAAGTAGAATTGTGAATAAATTCTATTTCTGATTAATGGTGTTTTTTTTTTTTTTTTTTTTTGTTTAACCGGGCTATTCCCGATCATTAGAATATATAATTAAAGTCCCAATACATATATATATATATATATATATAAAATTCGGTTATATAATGCCAGGCAAATGATAGAAGCTTCGGGTATGACAGCAAAATACTGTGATTAGTACATATGTATTACTACAGGTGATAATTGCAACTCTGCTTCACTCACTAAAACTGAGTGGTTCATACAGTTGCCACCAATTCACATGAGTGTTAGTTGCATAATTTCTAAAATTTTCTTTACTTGAGTATCAAATCAGTGTGTCAAGAAGAGCAGACAACATTAGAGAATTGAGAAAGGGGGCCAGTATCAGAGAGAAGTGGGATTTTTTTTTTTTTTTTTTTTAGCAGCTGTTTCTAATTTTTTCAATACACAAAAAAGTAAGTAATGTTCATAACAAATAATCTTTACCAGAAACAGCTTTTATCAACAATTTATAGACATGTTTAAAAACTCCCAGGACATATGCATATCAACTATTCAATACCAAAGCCTCGGCTAAATGTTGTGAAGATAATGAGCCAATAGCCTTGAAACAGTCCCATCTGGGTGGTGGTATTCACTGCGAATAAGTAACAATAGTCTTCTCTGTTAGTGAAGCATTACTTATTCGAGGTAGTGCAATATGGCAACTCGTTGTGAAGGAAGAGCACAATATGAGATACAGAGCAAATAATGCCTCCCATACTACCATCGTAGTTTCTTAAAAGTTATCTATTGTGTATCTACACCAATATTATATAGATATTAATTATGTTAATAAATTGTCTATACCAATGCTGTATATATGAAACTTTAATAAAAATGTTTATGATCTGCTCTGTCATTTGTTGTACCCGTCTCCAATTTATATTTCGCCTTTTGACTAATCTGCATAATGGTACCTAATGAATAACTCCTATTTAAAAATCTTTTTGTCAGTTCCGTGAGCTCATCCAATAAGGATTCTTGAGTAGAGCTGTATCTATATGCATTATGAAACATTAAAAATAATGCTCCTTTTATATGTAAAAGGATGGTAGCTCGAAAGGTGCAAAAATTTCCCAGTATTCATTGGCTTCCTATAAATTTTAAAAAATATGTTTTCATTAACCCTGGTTAAAGTAAAATTTAGAAAATTTATGGATTTGTGCTGCGGGATTTCCATTTCTAGAGTGAACTTAAGTCGAGTATGAATGTTATTAAATGTATCCAGGACCTTTTGTACTATATATTTATTAGTAATTATTAAGATATCATCAAAATATCTACCGTAGAACATTATGTTTGGGAGATGTGGCATTAAGTATACCTGCTCGATCTTATTCAGATAAATTTCAGCAACCAATCCACTGAAGCTAAGCTCCATTGGTAACCCAAATATCTGCTTATATATTTTATCTTGGAAATTAATATAACTGGTTTGTACAAGAAATTTAATCAAATAAAATATTTCATTCCTGGGTAAATTTGACATGTTTAAACAAATTGTCTGATCATTGATAAGGTCCCATATTGTGCCAAGGGCATATTCTACGTGTTTGGTGTACAAGGAAACAACATCTAAAGAGAATAATTCCATTTAGCGTTTTTTTTTTTAATTGGTTGAATAACATCTCCGAATTCTTTAGACTAAACTTTAATGTTAAACACAAAGGTTTAATAATGTTGTAAAGGTGCACCGCACACGATGCAAAAGCTGTGTTTCTGTAAGAAACGGTAGGTCTAATAGGATATCCTATTTTTTATGAAGTTTGACCTGTCCGACATTTCATATGAGACAGTATGGTAATTTTCACTATAGTAATCTTAAAAATGTATAACTGATACCACTCTATACTCCATTAGAACCCACAAAGGATTTCTAATATATCTACATTATAATTTTTTTTTTTATAAACTTAATCCTCCTCCTCCTCATTTTATTATATACAGTATATAATAAAATGTTATATTAGCATTGGTATAGACAATTTATTAACATATTTAAGAACATTGAATTTAAGATTGTTGCACAACACACGAGTAAGCTCCATGCCATCTTGAAAAATAGGGCATATGTAGTTCCTACCATGGAAAATCACAATATTGTTTACAATATTTCTTGTAGTGGGTGCAATTCTACTTATTTTGGCTCAACCAAAAATTTACTTTCGGTAAGGATACAGCAGCATGTGGCATCAGTTAGAGCAGGTAGGATGGGTGCCTCTGAGCTTGCGTTTCACGCAATCACTGATGGACATGTGTTTCTTTTTAATGAATCAAAAGTTCTTAATAAACAGCGGGAATATTTTAAATTATTAATTGCTGAAAAATTAGAAATGAGATTAAATGTTGACTATTAATATACGCAGACCTTATAATATTTCGGACTTGTGGACACTTACGCACATGCATGAATAGTAATTCATACATTGGTCTATATAAATAATCTTGTGTCAGGTGTCATTAATTTTATATAAAACAGGGGGGATATCATTCACGAATCACTTTTGTAATTCTTGTGAACATGGTAACAAACGGAATTAGGTGGTCTCTTAAAAGAAGTTATAAAATGATTTTAAAGTTTAATTTGTGTGTGAATTAATGGATATTTATTTGTTTCATGGTTTTTAGGTTTTTGCGACAATTGTTTTTCAATTTTCTGTAATTCTTTCAGATTAGCTTGGTGTGATATGAGAGTTGAAGGCATGATGATTTTAATTAATAGCTATTTTAATTTGATTTATTTATGACTATGCACGGGGGTAGGTTCATATTATAATCATTCACGATTGAGTGTTAAGATATTAACAATCCTACTCAAAAGGTATGAAGTTTTCGCCTATAATTTAAGATTATTATAATAATAGGACTTATTGGGCTTCATAGTCCCTTTTGTGACAATGTGAAACCAAACACTAGTCTGTGTTACATACAGCACAGACTAGTGTTTCTAAAGCTTTGTATTCCACTCTTACTAACAGTCATGTCAGCATCATATATTTCTAGTAATCACAATGTGTGTTACCCAGAATAGTAATTCTCAGCACACCGCACCTCGCTTGAATGTCAGACTGTCTCTCAGTTGGGTGCCAGGACATTTCATATGAGACAGTATGGTAATTTTAAAAATGTATAACTGATACCACTCTATACTCCATTAGAACCCACAAAGGATTTCTAGCATGTCTACATTATCATTTTTTTTTAAAAACTTTATCCTCCTCCTCATTTCCCAAAAATGTCCTTTTACTTAAACACAAAGTTTTTCAGAAACTATCTAACAAATGAGAGAAATGCAGAGAAATCTCAGACAAATTCCTTTATTAGGTATTTAACGTACTTTTGAACCCAATAAAGGATGTTTATTTTTTACACACATTGTGTTCTTTAATGAACCCAAACATCTTTATTATCCAGTAGCCTTTAACTAATGAATGAATTAGAAGAAAATACTAAATGAATAACATACTATGAAATAAAAACTAAATTACATACCTCCACAAGATCTGTTGGATTAGTACAAAATCCAGGCAGAAGAGACCATATCTAATAAGAGAATTAAAAAATTTGCTTATTGCTATTAAAATGCAAACCATACTATAAATTATTGAAAATCTGGAAAATTGCTTCTAGTATTAGTACAAGAAAAATTAGCAAGCTACAATTATCCAGCATTATTCTTAAAGGGGGGGGGGGAACCACATGGTTCACCTGAATATCAACACTACCTTCTACAAGCTTAGGTGGTAATAACATATCACATAAGTTACAGCATACTGTATAAGATGACCTCTAGTTATTAAAAAATATATTCAGTGCATAAATCTTTCACACCTTGTGTAGCGATGTATTATGTTAATTTTTAGTATATGGTATGCACTTCAATTGGTCATGCCAAGCCCAGGTGTGAAGCAGTGATGTAAGCATAGCACCTCCTACTCGTTAAAAGTGACTGGCTACAGGACAGCAATATTAGGTTAATTCGTTTTGTCACAGAGTGTTATGAGTTAAACTTTAGCATGCAGTACCCCAACTTAGCTTACCATGTTTATTCTGGGATTTTGTTTTTATTACTTTTATTTTCAGCTAGTCAAAAAAAAAGGTCATTGAAATTTCATTGTATTTTTGATTAGTTAAGCATATTAATTTGTCTTTTACAAATACATTAAATAGGCTTAGTGGCATTCGTTAGCTTATTTTTTAAATTTAGCTAGTAATTTTGTAAGTTACAACTCGCTACTTCTACCATTATCGTAGGGGTGTTTTTGGTGGGAATATTGTAGCGTAACCAGTAGTTCAGAAGAACAGTAAAGTTTAAACTGAAATATATAAGTAATTAGAAGGATGTAATCACCTTTTGGGCATATATCTGTTGTATTTTTTGATTAGTTAATGTATTAATTTGTGTTTTACTAATAGATTAAATAGGTTTGGTAGCATTCGTTAGTGTATTTTTTTTTAAATTTAGCTAGTGACTTTGTAAGTTACTACTCGCTATTCTTACCGCTATCGTATTGGTGAGTTTGGATGGAATATCATAGCATAGAAGAATAGGAGGGTTTTAATTGTAATAAATAAGTATTTTGAAGGTTTTAATCACTTTCTGGGCATATATCTTTTGTATTTAGCTAAGGAAAATGATTTTGTATTGTGATCGTTACGGTATATAGCGTAACTTGATAAAGTACATCTTGAATTTGATAGCTAAGATATAAGTAAAACTATAGTGGAATATATATTACAGCATTAGCTGAGTATAGTATTGTACAGTAAAGTATACTATAGGAATTAATCAACTAAATTTATTAACCTAATAATTTTCATTGTTAATTAATTAAATCGTATTTAAACGGAAATCATGCCCCAGACTAGAGAAGCAAAGCAACGTGCACAAAGTAGCTGGAGTGCTGTGGCTTGGGAAAGAACTGAAGGCTGCGATTCTCTAACACATCACAGTCTAAAGACATGTGCAACTTGTGCAAGGTTTGCAGACCTTTCTGGGACGGGACGTGATGTTGCCGGGGGGGGGGGGATGTCTTTGTGTGCGCTTGATGTAAGCAGTGTGAAGAAGTTAGGAATCAACTCAGCATTATGGGCCTTTATGAGAGCTCGAAAGAAAGAGAAGATGCCCTCAAAGGATTTAAATTGGGGGGCCCATCACGCTCTCAGCTGCCCACATCAATGCCAGAGCTTGCACTTGATCATCAGGCAACACAGTGGCAACCTTCAGGGCAAAATGCACTGGTTGCATAGGAACTAGTTACTGTCAGTGAGTCTATTGTCAGGGAGCCGGGAAATATATTGTGAAAAAAGGATAGGTAGAATAGGAGAGTTCTCCTATTCTACCTATCCAAAGGTTGATAATGTTGTAGAGCAGATATCATCTTTTAAGGGCACAAAGGCTGATATTGTTGTACACATTGGCACTAATGACATTAAGGGTAGGAGATCTGCGGACATACTTAACAAGTACAGATCAATGTTGAAAAAAAATCACAAGTTAGGGTTAAATTTAAAAGTGTCCACAATTCTGCCCAGACACGATAGGAGGGAGTATACAATGAGAACCTTCTCAATCAATTCGGCCCTGGAGAGATTGTGCAAGGCTCACGGGGTACAATTTTTCCCAGCTTGGTCTGTGCTTGTTAACAGGAGAGACTGTGTCTACATGGATGGGATATACTTAAATAGAAAGGGTGCAAGAATATTTACTGATGCTATCAAGGCAGTATTAGGGGGCGTTGAAAAATAGTTAGCTTGGGGGAATTCACAGACTAATTGATTAATGGTAGCCACAGTGAACACAATTCTTGCACTGCTTCTATTGGAATAAGCAGCAGCCTGGAAAGTGAGGTACTGTAGATTTCAAGGGCTGCTGGGAGTCATTATGGAACAAGCAAATACATGGGTTGTGTTAAGGTAACTAAGAGCAAGAATAGGTGTATATATACTTGCATGAATGCCAATGCTAGGATTATAGTAAATAATTTTGAAGAATTTGAACTGCTGGTCAAGACAACAAAGGCAGGTATTGTTGGGATATCAGGGCAATCAGATACGTTGTCCACACAGATATAAGCAGCGCAGAATTGGAATTTGGGGAGTACAAATTGTACAGAAAGGATAGACAGGACATGATGGGAGGGGGGGGGCTATGCTGTTAGTTAAGAAACACAGAAAATCTAAGTGCATCCAATTGACATTAGTTGACAATGCAATGTTGAGTCTGTGTGGTGTGAAATAAGCACTGAGAAAGGGAAAATGACAGTAGGTGTGTGTTATAGGCCTAATGAATCTGATGAGTATAATGAGCAGTTGTGCAGAGAATGGGCCAGTACATCAGAATGTCTTATAATGGGGGATTTTAACTTTCGAGATATTAACTGGACAGTGTGGGTTGGTCACTCACACACTAGCAAGACTTTTGTAGATTTATTGGATGACTGTTTTTTTACAGCAACATGTTCGAGAGGCAACCAGAGGGAGTAATGCTCTTGATCTGATTATCAGCAGTAATTCTTCACACATTCAGAATCTGCAATTAAAGGAATAACTAAGTGGCAATGATCACAGTGGACTGATGTGGAATTTACTTAAAAAGATGTAACAACCTCAGAGGTAAGGAGAAGGGTTTTTTGCTTTTCTATTCATGCATTAAGAATTTGCAGATAAAGGAACCACTAGGTGGCAGCAATCATAGTGTACTGATGTGGAATTTACTTAAAGATGTAACTATCATCAAGGGTAACAGGAAGGGTTTTTGCTTTTGTAAAGGAGACTACAGCGGTCTTAGACAGTTTTTAAATTCTATACAGTGGAATCAACTCATAATGTTACCAACTATGAATTCTAAATGGGATGCCTTCAGGGACTTAATTTTTGAGGCTACTAGGAATTTCATACCAACTAAGAAATACTGTTCAAGGTTCAGGCCGAAATGGATGTCAGATGAAGCATGTGGCAGAGAAGAAAAATGCATGGGATGCATATAAATTATCAGGCGAAACAGAAGCCTACAGCAGATATAATCAAGCCACAAAGGAGGTTAGCAGGCAAATGCAGATTACGAGAAATCTTTGGCAAAGCATGCAAAGAAAAACAGCAAACAGTTCTTTACTTATGTAAACTCTACTGTAGAAGGAAGGGGATGAATCAGATTGGTCCACTTATTGATGATCCTGCTCAAGTAGCTGATAAACTGAATGAGTATTTTGCATCTACATTCACACATGAGTTATTCAAGGAGGGGAATTCCAGAAGTTTGTCAAACTCTAACAGGGAGTTAAGTGATTTTGTAATAACTGAGAGCAAAGTGGAGGAGAAATTTTTCAAGTTAAACATAAGGAAGGCACCTGGGGTGGATGGGATCTATCCAGTTAAATTAAAGAATGCAGCAAAGGAAGTAAACAAACCCTTAGCCATAATTATGAAAGCTTCCTTGTACTCAGGGGAGGTTCCCATGGACTGGAGATGTTCAAATATATATGAAGGTCGTTTGTGATTAGTTTATTGCCATGTTGCAATAAAACTAATCAGGATAAAATAAACTCTCAAACATTGCAATAAGTTTGTCAGTATTGTTAGAGATTTTGTGAAAACAAGTTCATTAGCACACTGTATTATCCCCATTATTATTGTGTTGTGTTTCTCTGCAAGTTTGTAGAAGTGTGTTGTAAAAAAAAAAAAAAAAAAAATCTAAACAGCAATGACTAAAAGAAAATCACTAAAAGAAGAGAACTAAGAGAAATTGCTGAAAATCTTAGTAGTAGTTCTGAAGATGAAAAAGATTTCAACTCTGATGATTCAGTAAAAGATCCTGACTGGGATATTTCTTCAAATGAAGGAGATACTGAAATACTGGAAAATATTAAAGAAGTGCTTCAAGACTGGATGGAAGAAGAAAACAGGGATGAGCAATTTGAAGCGACTGAAACAAATGATGCTATTGAATGGACTGAATACAAAGGACACCATAAAAGATTTGATTTTACAGGCAAATCGGGACTGCAAATAGATGTATCAAGAAACATTACTCACCTTGAGGCGTTTTCATTATTTTTTGATGAAGAAGTAATAAATCTTATGGTAATGGAAACAAACAGATATGCCGAAGGGAAAATTCAGGGTACCTGAGCTTCATGGCAGAGTTATCTAAAAAAGTGGGTTTCAACAACTGCTGATGAGATGAGAAAGTTTTATGGGCTTCTTATTTGGATGGGACTAGTAAGATTGGGAAGTACTGCATCTTACTGGTCAACCAGAACTATCTAAAAAAATAATTTAGTAACAAAAATTATGTCTCGCAATAGATTAAATTGTTGTTGTTGCACCTCATTCACTTTTTCAGACAATGAAATCACTAAGGCGCCTCCGTAGCCAGGTGGGAAGGAGCAGCAGTGCGTAGCACACGCTTCTTGATTAGACCGGGGTTCGAACCCGTCACCACCAAATACGAGGATGCGGAAAAGTCAGGGAATGACCACCGCATATCCCGGAGTAATATGGCCTTAGTTGCTAACGCTCCTAAAAACCAAATAACAATAACAATGAAATCGCTATTCCAAGGTACAGTAAGATACAACTGATAGATGTTTTGCAGCTGAAATATCAGAAAATATTTTTCCCCGGCCAAGATTTCGTCATTGACGAAACTCTTATTCCTTGGAGGGGCAGGCTGATATTCCGACAGTATATTCCAAATAAAGCACGCAGGTATGGAATCAAGCTGTTCAAGTTATGTTCCACTAAAGGATATACCGGGTCGAGCAAGATCTATTCAGGTAATCAGAAAATTATATAAAATCTGCAGGTTTAACTGCAAAGGTCTGTGAAGAGTTATTGCAAGGATTTCTAAATGAAGGTCGCACCTTGTATGTAAAAAACTTTTATACCAGCTACCATCTGGTGTTATCGTTTCTTCATAAAAAAACTCACGTTGGTACATTACGAGTGAATAAAAAATTCATGCCCAAAGAAGTCATGTACTCAAAGCTGAATAAAGAAATGGTTAATGACCCTCCACCAGTAAAGGAAGACGAAAAGAAGCAAAAAAAACACATTTCCTATTCTGGCTTATAATAGGGGAAAGGCAAGCATTTATCTGTCGGATCAAATGGGTTCGTATGCCAGAATGCTAAGAAAGGGGCTAAAGTTTGTTTGTTTGGTTTTTAGGAGCATTAGCAACTAAGGCCATGTTGCTCCAGGATATGCGGTGGTCACTCCCTGACCTTTCCGCTTGTTTGTTTGTTTGTTGTTTGTTATTTGGTTTTTAGGAGCATTAGCAACTAAGGCCATATTGCTCCGGGATATACGGTGGTCATTCCATGACCTTTCCGCATTCTCCATATTTGGTGGTGACGGGCTCGAACCCCGATCTAATCAAGAAGCGTGTGCTACGCACTGCTGCT
This sequence comes from Mastigoproctus giganteus, assembly GCF_048544385.1. Lineage (NCBI taxonomy): Eukaryota > Metazoa > Arthropoda > Arachnida > Uropygi > Thelyphonidae > Mastigoproctus > Mastigoproctus giganteus. Next base: position 132,132,830 of record NC_143585.1, on the reverse strand, counting down.
CCTTCCCACCTGGCTACGGAGGCGCTGACCTTTCCGCATCCTCCATATTTGGTGGTGACGAGGGGCTAAAGTGGTACCAGAAATTAACGATAGAATATATACTCGGTATATAAGTTGCCAATGCATACATAGCATACAAGAGTGCTACGTGAAAACAAATAAAAATAAGAAGCTTTCAGGAAGAGGTAGTTACGGATTTGCTAAATACAGAATGGAAAGAGAAACATGAAAAGCCAAAATGTGGTAACACTCATATACTAATGACAAAATCGATGCAAACAACAAAAAAGTTAGGATGTGCATTTTTTGTTATGTAAAATTGAAAGTTGGAAGGAAGATCAGTTGCTAGCAGAAAGGGGAAAAAGAGTTTCGATGTATTGCCCAAACTGTATTTAGCAGCCTTTCATGTGTTTGGAGCGTTCTGGACAACACCATAAATCAAAATAAATATAATTTTGTAATTATAAAATTAGTAATAATAAAGAATTTTTAAATAATGACCGATGGTATTCTCCACCTTGTCGCGGTGGGGGGGGGGGGGCTTGCATGTCCCGATGACCCGGAGAGCTAAGTCGGCGGTAGTTTAGCTACTGGTAGGGCCTCCCAAGCCGGACAGGTCAAAGGGTAGGGGCCAGACTAAGAGAGATAACCCGGCCCTCCAGGTTGGGGGGTTGCTGCAACGGGCTAGCTCCTCGTTCAGTGTAAAAAATACACAAATGCTAAACGACCTACATGTCAAAATGAAAATGGACTGCACTTTCGGAAATGACTCGGCAAACGGAAAAGGACTATGATTTTGGGATGCTGGAATATTCAAGGCCTTTCAACTAAAAGAAACTTTCTTTCAGATGAACTGCAAAAATTCAAGTTAGACATCGTCGTGTTATCAGAGACAAAGAAAAAGGGATGTGGAGAGGAAATAATAGGAGAATACTACCATTTTTGGAGTGGAGTTGATAAGAGTGAAAGAGCAAGAGCAGGAGTTTCTATTGCTGTTAAAAAGAAATTGAGACACAACATCAAAAACTGGCAATTTATTAATGAAAGAATGATCTCATTGGAACTGAAAATATACAGGAGAGAAATATGTATTTTGGGAATATATGCCCTGACTAATGACAACACCGATACCTTAAAGGATGAATTTTGGGAGGATCTGAGAGAACTAATAGAAAAAATTCCTAAGAACAAAGAGATATTTCTAATGGGAGATTTCAATGCAAGAGTAGGAACTGAACAAAATAGCAAAGTTATTGGAAGATTTGGAGAGAAAGAGAGGAATGACAACGGAGATAGACTATGCAATCTTTGTGAACAGTTTGACTTGAGAATAAACAACACATTTCTCCAACACAAGGATATCCATAAATATACTTGGCCACAGGAGACAAGACAAATTAGATCAGTTATAGATTACATTATTTCAAAACATTCAGGGACATATGTATTGAAAGATGTCAGAGTTTATAGAGGAGCTGAATGTGGATCTGACCATTTTCTTTTTAAAACAACACTGAGGTGGAACTGGATTAAGAAAATATGTGTGGACAACCAATAATGCAGGGAAGGAGAAATGCTACAAGTGGATCAATTTAACATTGACGTACTCCAGGATGACAGCATTAGAAACAACTTCACCCAAAGACTGGATGCAGCAATTAACATAGAGATAAAAGGTAATACTGAAGAAATCTACGAATATTTAAAAAATACTGTTAAAAAAATAGCTCATGAAATTCTGGGCAAAAAGAAGAGCCAAGGACCAAAAAAGACCTGGATTACAGAGAAAGTAAGAGCTGCTGTAGAGGAAAAGAAACTTGCACATCAGAAATGGCTGGGTAATAGGAATGATGCATATAGGAACATTTATGTTGAAAAAAAGAAAATAGCCAACCGGTTGGTAGTAGAAGCGAAAAATGAAGAATGGGAAAGGAAATGTGCAACTATTAATAGCAAATTGGGCTTCAAGCAATCAGCAGAATCATGGAAAGTCCTTAAAGACTTGAGAAAACAGAATAAACACAATGCTGGTTTGCAATTAATAGCTTTGAAAGACTGGACGGAGTACTATGAAGGACTTTTAAAAGAAGACCGGGAAGAGTTCAAGATGATGGAGGATTTTGGTGTAGAAGACTCGGGCTAAAAAGTTTCTGTTAGGGAAGTGGTCACAGGAGACAAGACAAATTAGATCAGTTATAGATTACATTATTTAAAGGAAGGAAGGAATGGCAAATCACCTGGACCTGGAGGAGTTTACATGGAACTTCTGAAATATGGAGGAAGAGGAGTGGCTGTTCTGATACAAAAACTGTTAAATAGTATACTGAGAGGAGAAGAAATACTGAAAGAAATGATAACAGGATATATTACATCAATTTATAAGAAGGGCGATCGGAAAAGCTGTTCAAATTACAGAGGAATATGCATCCCGAACCCGCTGTTAAAGATCCTTGGAAAATGGATCAGGAACCATTTAGAAGCCCGAATCGAGGTATCAGAAGAACAAAGTGGTTTTTCAGCTGGGAGGTCATGTAAAATGGAAAATGGATCAGGAACCATTTAGAACCATGTATAGATCATATCTCAACAGTACGATAGATACTTGAAAAATGCCAATCAAAAGGGAAAAAAATCTTTATGATTTTCATTGACCTTGAAAAGGCATATGACAGTGTTCCAAGAAAACTTTTATGGGAAGCACTGAAAGTGGCAAATATTGATGGACAACTGATTAACATTATTAAGGCAATTTACAGGAATAATAGATGCAGAATTAAAGCGGGATCAGCTTTGTCACCTGAATTCCACACTTCAAAAGGCTTATTACAAGGTTGTTGCATGTCACCAACACTTTTCAAAATTTATATCGACATCTGCCTAAGATCCTGGTCAAAAAAATGTAATAAAATGGGATTGCCGATTAATAAGAACACCTATATTCACAATTTACTTTTTGCAGATGATCAGGTGGGGATAGCACAAGACTTAGAAGATGCAAAGTATGCTTGTCGTCAATTGTTTGAGGAATATAAACAATGGGGTCTAAAAATCAATTTTAGCAAGACTGAAATGTTGTCTTCAGGGCCAGGACACGTTCTAAATATTGCAGGTTTTAAAATCAAACAAGTCAATAAATTCAAATATTTGGGATCAATCTTACAAAGTGATGGATCATCTCAAGCAGAGATCAATAGGAGAATTACAGAGGCAGAAAGGCTATCGGCATGTTAAACTCTGTTTTCTGTGGAGAAAAAAATATCCTAAATAAAACAAAGAAACTTATATTTCAAACGATTGTACAAAGTCTTCTACTGTATGGAGCGGAAACCTGGACATTGAATAGGCGAGCAGAAAACAAATTGCTCTCCACAGAAATGGATTTTTGGAGATGCTCAGCAGGAACTTCTAGAAGAGACAGAAAACGGAATGAAGACATAAGGGAAAAAATGGAAATGAAAAAGACTATTACTGACACCATCAAAGAAAAGCATCTAACATGGTATGGACAAGTAAAATGGATGCAAGAAAACAGATATCCAAAGGCTATCCTGGAAGGGATACCTCCTGGAAGAAGAAGAGGAAGACCTAGGAGGACATGGAGGGATGGAGTACGGGAGTGCATGACAGCCCGAGGCTTAACGGACCAAGACACCTTGAACACCAAGACACCTTTATGGCGGGAAAAAATTCCTAACAAGAAATAACTTGTAGGCTGAGGAAACCCATTGTAAATGGAAACACTCCTCTTGAAGAAGAAATAATGACCAGTTACTCATTTATTTTTTCTCATAGCACCATGCAAATTTCATCACAATGTAACACTGGAGGCCACACTTTCCAAATATAACATAAATTTCCAACAATCGTCAGCACTATACAGCCGACACAGCTCCCACTGAAACAGTGGGTGTCGGCAATATGTGTCTGACACGGCACCTGAAAAACATAATGGTGTCGTACATATACGGCTAACGCGGCAGCCAACGTGTTAAAGTCGTGTCACAAGACATCTCAGTAAGATTTTCTTCTTCTGCAGAGGTAAATTCAGATAGGGCCTCAGTCTTGAATGCATCTTGAATCCATGCAAAATTCTCCATATCTTCTGGAAAGTATTTTTCAAACCAGCCACTGAGCTATTTTAGGTGCTCTTCAAAAACAGATTTACGTTTGTTGGTCAAATAAACATCATTGGATGTAACAAACTGCTGCAACATGGGGAAACAGTCTTTGCAACCATCTTTATTTAATTTTCTTCTCCATAGTAGTAATTTTTTCCGAAGGCCAAAACCGTCTCTGCGAGTTTCAGAATGTGCATGTTGATATCCTGCAGCGAGAGATTCACCACATTTAGTTTTTCAAAGAGATTACACAGGTATGATAATTTTGACAAAAAATCAGTATCCAAGACGTTTTTGGCACACTTGTGTTCTTCTTCTTTGACATAAGAGTAGAGTTCCTGTCATAATTCGAACACAAGGGACAGTACATTGCCATGGGAGAGCCATTGCCAGCTACAGTAGCAGTACAACAAAGATGTGTACTCAGATCCCATATCCTCACACAGTTTTTTAGAAAACCTTGCCTTCTGCGGCTGAGTTTTTGTAAAAACTTCACCACTTTCAACACACTTTCCATGGCCTCCAAATATGGAGGACTCAGTTGCTTTGATGCAAGGGCTTCCCTGTGGATTATGCAGCCGGTCCACAGTGCATCAACAGCTTTGCTTCGTATGAGTGCCTGCAGGCCTCCATAAGAGCCAGACATAGAGCGACCACCATTGGTACAGACGCAAACGCACTTAGTCCAGTCTAAGTTGTTTTCACACATGTGTCAACGACCTCAAACAAGTCTTGTGCCTTTATACCTGCAGTGATACTTTTACAAAAGAGGTCTTCCGCAATTTTGTCACTATCTTTCATTTTTTCAATTAGCTGATCATTTAGGTCTTCGGTCAGTCAAGTGTTGGATTCTACAACTGATAGTACTGTTAGATAATGGTACCTTTGAAAATAGTCTTTCCACGGATTCACTAACCATAATACCATATCCACTGCAGCTGGTAAAATTAGTTCTTCTGCGATGGTGAGGCTTTTTATACTTTGCAACTCTATATGCTACCTTGTAGGATGCTAGCAATGCATTGCTTGGTATTGATGCTTGTTTAAAAAATGTACCCTTTTGTTCTTTCAATTCATTTAAACTTCTGGTAAAATAATTACAGGGTTTTACTTACTACGCATGTTTGGCCCTCTGGAGCCAAAACCTTCAGACATAATACACACGGTGGATGCTCTTCATGATTTTCATCTACCAAAGTCTAGATAAGTACCATTATATTTCCATTTCTTCACAACTTTGCCATTGGTCTGTGGTTCGTCATCCTTTTCTTCACTCCAACACCTTTCCATATTTTGCACAAGGACTAAAAATCAACAAAATAATTCACTGAATTTCGCTAGACTTCGCAGACACTTTATCAAAACACCCTTCAGTTATGTCGATTATTGAAGGATCAGGAGTCGACAGGTATGCACAAAATCTAGGAAACGAGAAAGTATGAGAAGTTACTGGCACAGCCAAAAGTACAAGTAAATGAAAACATATTTCAAACATTCGAGAACATCATTGAAAGGAATGTAGCACAATTTAATGTTGAAACTGTGAACCACCCCAAGCTAGTAGTTCGTGTTGTGTCCTATAGATGTTGAGTATCGCTGCATTTCCTTCGAAGATTTTAAATATTCTGTGCTGTGGTGCAGTTTGGGAACCGCTGTACTAGGGTATAAACAGAACAATAGTAAATTCAAACATATGTCCATCTTTTTTTTTTTTTTTTTTTTTTTTTGGTAGTTGTTGGCGCATAGGCTTCTGTGGCCATAATGCACCTCCCAAGGTTTTTGCAGTACTTTGATCCAAGCCCGAGGCGGGAATCGAACCCGCGACCTTTGGGTTGCCAGGCAGGCACTTTACTCACCCGGCTAGCCCGGTCGGCATATGTCCATCTGTAATCAAAAGCACCACTTGACCATATTCATGTCTGCACTTTTACAAATATATTCAAAATTTAAGTGCCACCTACAAAAAGATGGAGGAGATGACAGCATACTAAAAAACATCTTGAATGTCCATTACCATGAAAATTCTCTCCCTTCAGACACGAATGAAAATATCCATGTTTGCCTTGTTTGTTAGTCTTAAATTTATATAATGAATTTGAGACAACTTCCAAAAGTAGCCAATATGATATCAAATTCACACTGTGATAATGGGCAGCATGATAAATAAACTGCAAATATTGAAAGCCTTAAAATTTCTTTACATGATTAACTTTTAACTGTTGCTCATTGAACAACATAAATCGAAAGAAACAAGAGAAAAATTACCGGGTCACTGAGTAATGAACACCAAACTGATAATCATCGTGCATGCAAACACATCTCCATAAGATAACCATATAGTATTTTCATGAATGACCAATTAGCTGTTTATTTATATTTCTTCTGATCAAATACAAATGGATACACGCTGCTGTCTTCAAAAGCACAGTAAGATGGACTCTTAGTCCATTCTTACTACTTTTGAACACAGATACAGATACAGACCACAGTAATCTTAAAATATAAATAGCTCTCAATTCAATCTCACAGCCACCGGTCTGGTTCATAAAATACTATTCAACAATGGGGACCAAGTGACCAGATTTTGAAGCCACAGTAAAGACACTGTTAAACAGACTAATGTAGTAGGTTAATGAGAACATAGCACATGCTAGTGTTTAAAAATCTGATTTTTTCCTGGGTGGTGTGACAAAAAAACTTGGTCCTGTACATATAAGAATTGCAATCTTCATTTGATTCTTGAAACATGTTTTGGTGGCTTTTGAAAGCCCTCAAAACATGTTATGTTTCATTTTTGCTTCATCCTCGTCACACCCAAATTTATATTTTTTTCTATAATGTTAAGAAATTCATCATCAATGGGAATATCAGTAATAGCCACAATGTTGTCAATCTGAAGGAAATGGAACAGTTTGTTCTAAGCTGTTTAATATTACTATCATTTCATGGAAGAGCAAAAAAAAAAAAAAAAAAAAAAAAAAAAAAACACTATTAAATGTTTTAATTAGTAACATTACTTTTTATTTTAATTTAGCATAATAAATAAATGTTTCAGAATACAAATATATTGGGTTTAGTACAGCACAATCTAGCTAAATCAAAATCTATGACACCGCAAATTTTTTTCATCAGCCGGTCAATATTTTAAAAATTACCAATGCAAAAATACAATACAATAAACTTCTGAAAATGCAACAGCCAAATGTTTAGTTTCATGCAATATCTGATCCAATTTTAATCCAGAGACATATTTGCATATCTGGAATATCTATTAAATATTATTATTATCTTATTCAATGGGAATGCTGCTAGTTTAATGTTTCCATTGTTCCAAAAGTGACTGACAACTGTGTTCATGCAGCCTTAGTGCTGTTCCACTTATCACGCTATTCAGCAGTTCTGCAAGACAAAGTGTTATTGTTAATAATAATGTATTTGTTTATTTGCAACAATGTCTACTCCATTCACCACGAATGTGAAACATATGTTTAGCGCTAATGATCGGGGATAAATCCATGCCTAGAAAATTGTCTAGAATTTTCTAAGCATGAATATAAATTAGAAATTGTCTAGGGCACATAATTCAGCAGGACCCATGGCAAAATGCTATCCAGAGAACAATATAATGCATTGTTGCATTCATTACATTATCTTTTAGAAATAATAAAATAATTTTCTTAAATAAAACTTGTTTCAAGCATCATTATTTTAAATTTTCTCCCCCAGACCTCCTGTGACCACTTACAGATATTTTGTCCGAGTCTAAAGTTTATAAATGCACCCCTTGCTATTGATAACAATAAAACCAGTGATACAGTAATAAGTAAACTACAAAAGGAATATAACAAGAAAAATTTTAGGAAAGAATATAATGCCAGTCCATTACATTCTTTCATAAGAATCATCAATAACCAGTGATACTAAGGCACAGAAACAATGAAGCTTGCTGCTGTCTCTGGTACTAAAAAGACATTAGATAAAAGACGTTACAAAAACCATAGCTAGAAAACTAGATACAATTTTATATGAATGTGTTATGGGTATAGAATTGCTCTCCTATATTTTTAATTTTTAATTTTTCTAGGCCCATTAAGATCCTAATCGAAACAGTAAAACAAAAATAACAACTAAACACATTTTTCATTAATTTGAAAATTAAGAATAATAATAAAAAAAAAAAGTTGACGAAGTTTAAAAAATGTAGTATCAGAATTAATATTTTTAGAGAAAAGATTTCTTCAATATAATTTGTTTTATGCCATAAAATTTCATAGAGAGAAATTTTACACACAAACTACTTTCATTTCTAACAATAATAACATTTTGTACTTCACAAGAAATAAAATATTATATGAAATGTATTTTTTTTTTTCTTTAATTGAAAATATATTCCTATACTTGCATTATACATTATGGAGATGAGGGAATCAACTTGATACATACCTGTGACATAATTACATTATATGTTTTTGCTTCTATCATCTTTCCTTCCTGTTCAAGCTGAACAACTGTAAAACAAAGGTTGTCAGCATGATCTAAGGTATATACTTAAATATAGAAATAAACAAAGATAAACGAACACTCAGTGGTTATTCACAATGAATAAATATACAGCAACAACAAATAAATACATACAGTGCAATTTCAGATATACTGTGGATATGATCAATGATCCCCATGAACGACCAGCATTATATGTTCCTTCTCCATATTTATCTCCTTTTGGCTTTTACCTTCCCTATTTCAAATTCTTAATTTTATTAAATTCTCCCTATTTCACCATTCTTTATATGTACTTTTAATTGTGCCATTTTGTGTATATATATATATATATATATATATATATTTTTTTTTTTTTTTTTGGTAGTTGTTGGCGCATAGGCTTCTGTGGCCATAATGCACCTCCCAAGGTTTTTGCAGTACTTTGATCCAAGCCCGATGCGGGAATCGAACCCGCGACCTTTGGGTTGCCAGGCAGGCACTTTGCCCACCCAGCTAGCCCGGTCGACTGCCATTTTGTATTTTAATTATAATGCTAGAAACAGAAGCTCTATCTATACTGTCATCTTTTCGTGCCATTCTGATGGCTGACTCTTGAAAACAACCTCAGGGTTGCATGATATATGACAATATATTTATTGTAATGTGAACCCAATGATGCATTGTTTTTTGGTAATTCGTTCCACGACCTCGGAAGTTTAAAATTTCGCAATATAGCTCTCTAAAAGGTCATTTTTATAGCGTGAATCCGTAACTAATTCCAATCATTAAAATGCACTACACTTTCATCGTTATCATATGTTCTGTTATAAGAACCAATTTTGAACAGCTTTGTGATATTTTTCTAAAGCACATTTCTGGAGGTCACGACCATAAAATAATAAAAACAACTTTCCGGTTTATTGGGCTTTTCTGTTACTGCAAGCAATTATAAACGGGTAGTAAACTCCTGTTATTGCATTTGCGAAAATACCGATAGCTGGTTTGTGTGGTTTTTTATGTTATTAAGGTGAAATGTGTTTCCCCTTTACTGAAATCTTCAATCGTATAAAAAACATAAATAAATTTTCAGAATCTTCTCTTCATTCCTTTTTTTTTTTTAAGCTTCGTTAAAATTCCTTTTTTAAACTTGTTACTCCACGCAAATCGTGTTAGTTGCAATTTGTGCATGCCATTAAAAAATGCTTATGCATGCTATTGAAATTTATAAAGAAAAGAGAAGATTATCTTGGAAACAAATGCCTCTTCAAGCATTTCTGAAGAAGATGACTTCCTTATGCAACAAACCAATGAGTGCCAAGCCAATAATGAGTTATCAACGAGTGTGCATTTAGTCGATGATGATGAAGAATAAATATTCTTTAACATTTGTAAGTCATAAATAATTTCTTTATTATTATAATTTGCTTTTCATTTCTTTGGATAAATCAATCATTGTTTAAACATAAACTAATTAGCTAACTAATTTCAATGTTGAGAACACAACCCCTATTTTTAACATTATGTCTATGGGAAATAAATTCCTGCTTTACGAGCGTGCGTTAGGAACGAATTAACTCATTCCTAACTTTACTCTAGTTCTGTCTTTACCCTATTTTATATATTTAGTAGTATTAGTATTAATAGTGGTAAATAGTGCAAAAAGTCTTAAACAAAATCATAAAAAAAAAAAAAAAAAAAACCCATTTTGCTTAATTCACATAGTTTGTATAGGTCTTCCTTTAATTTATTCCAACTATCATGCAAAAACTGCATGTTTCTCTCCTTGTGTATGGATCCAACTTGTTATGTGGTTTTTAGGAGCATTAGCAACTAAGGCCATATTGCTCCGGGATATGCGGTGGTCATTCCCTGACCTTTCCGCATCCTCCGTATTTGGTGGTGACGGGCTCGAACCCCAGTCTAATCAAGAAGCGTGTGCTACGCACTGCTGCTCCTTCCCACCTGGCTACGGAGGCACCTATGGATCCAACTGAACTCAGGATCTTTTAAAGTTGTCAGCCTTCAGCCTCAACCAGACATGGAGGTAACTTAATCCAGTAATTAAGTTAATGGAATAAGTTAACTTCATAGTATGATGCTACATCTTGCTAGCTAAAAAAGAAAACACTTCCTTCTCTCAATCAAATCTAAACCTCTTTTGAATTACATCCCCTAGCTCTACCTATCTGAAAAAGTCTTTCCTTGTAGGCATATCCCTTGGCCAATCTAACCAGAAATGTTGCCTATCTTTAATCCCTTTTCCAACATTTGAAATAATTCTCTTCTGGAAATAAAGAGATATTTAGATCTCATGTACAAAAGTGCTTCCATTCTCTTTTAATAAAATTAATCAATGTTTAGAATTAGTGCCAAGGCAGCAAACATCATGAGTTGTCAGCATAATGGGTCTAACTTATGTGTTCCCCCTCTCAGAAAAACCAAGTTTGTGTGTGCGCATGAGAGAGAGAGCTACACGAATGTTTTCCTCTAAATTTAAACACCGAATTAGTATTAGCAAATGATGCAAGAAAGCAAGCTTATAAAGCATTAGCCAAAAAATTATAATAATAATAACTAGGGGTTTCGTCCCTGCTTGTCCACCCTCGTGCATGCTTTTCTACGTAAAATATAGAGGTATGAGTAAGTCAAATCCTTTCTACGTAAAAGATGCCTGTCAAAATGTACTGATCGATATCTAATCAGGAAATGACCTATGTATTTATTTACCTGTGCATTTGTAGTGTGTGGCATTCTCAAGGTCAAATAAATATCACGTTAAAACTCCAGAATGGCGTACACCCTCCAACATGGCTGCAAGCAAAACAGCGGGAAAGCAATGATTGACCAGTTGACTCCCATATTTCAAAAAACTGACAGGAACAAAGCAGTGATTGGCAGATGCCACTGCTTTCCCCACCCCCCCTGTCCCACTTGGTTGATATGCTTAGGCCAGGGGTCAGCAACCTGTGACTCGCAAGCAGCATGCTGCTCTTTGAACATGTAACTGCGGCTCTAACTTCTAGCTCACATGAAGCACAATTTGAAATGGAGTTAGAGGACTTAAAAATCAAGGACACATGCAGTGCAAGACTAAAATGCCTTAAAACTAAAATTGAGGATTTGGAGAGGCAAAAGGCTGCCCTTGCAATTCTACACAGATGGGCAGTGATAGATAAGTTGAAAATGCAAAACCAAATTGTGTTCGATGCATGGAGTAGCTTACCAGACAAGTATATAAATTTTAAAATATTTTCGTTTGGCTTCTCTCAGTTTTTGGTTCGACGTATTTCTGGGGGCAAAAATTTTTGAACATCAACTATATTAAAAATAAATCAAGAAACCGTCCGAACAAAGCAAGTTTCTCAGCATGTTTAAAGATGAAAATTATGGCATACTCGCCTGATGTTGAGAGATTTGCTCAAGAAGTACAGCAGCAAAAGTCACATTAATTCGTACCTAAATGGATGTTTGTTACATTTTTTCAGTATTAATAAATGAGATTTGAAAATATTTTTATAATATATATATATATATATATATATATATATATATTATAAAAATAAATATATATTACAAATTATGTGATATATATCTTTTTAATAAAACACCTTCCCACTCTATTCCATTTCCTAAAAAATTTTCCGCCCCCACCTCCTCGACCTGAGGTGCAGCTCTTTGGATTCTCTCTTTTTTTTTAATTAGATCAAAAATGGCTCTTCATTCAAAAAAGGTTGCCGACCCCTGGCCTAGGGTGTTTTCCCCACATTTGCCACTGTTTTTAAATCAGGAACTCGTTTTCCCATTTTAAAACAGTAGGATGGAGGGATAAACACACTACCTAAGCTAAGCCCCCCTCCTTGACAACACAAAACAATCAGAAAAGGGAGGTGCCTTCACCTGTCAATTATCAGCGTCTTCCTCACTTCATCGAAGTACCTGCTGGTGTATACTATACTGGACTTCAGCCAATATCACAATGTAATTATTTACCTGCGTTTACATAGGTCACTTAGGAAAAGGCCTTTTGCTTTGGGTTCAATTATACATGAGGAATATCGTTGCATCAGAAAGAGCATGACTAAATTATTTAACTGAAATATTTACAAGCTATACAAATATTTAAAATATTTACAAAATACTAAACTACAGTATTTACAAATATAGAATATTCATTAATATACAAAAAATGTTACAAGGGAACATCAAATGTTAGACAGTAAATCACGTACACGAGGTTGCTGAAGTTATGGAGGCAGTTGTCAATAATTAATTGCATTTGTAGTGACGTAATTGCCTCGCCCTCTTCTCCCATTGCCTGAATAAATATCACTAGGAGGAAAACTTTTTTTAATGCATAGATAGATAATAATAAAAAAAAAAACATCCAACATCACCTATCCATCCCTTACAATGATTTGTAACAATCAACCACCCTCTGGCTGAAGGTAATCTTCTGCACATCTAAACTGTAATCATCCTTCCTCAATTTGAATTTATGCCCCCTCATTTGTGTAGTCTAAACAGGAGAAAAACTGCTATCAGAATTGAGCATGCTCAATCCATTCAAAACACCTCAATCAGATCACCTCACAAGTGCCTTGTCTCCTGACTTCAATTCATAAAACTGAATCCTTTCTTAGTAAGACCACCCTTTTGTTTCCTTCTCTGCACCCATTCCAGTAGATCTATAAATCCTTCCTAAAATGAGGCCTCCACACCTGTATGCAGTAATCAAGATGAGGCCTAACCATTGCCTTTTACAATGGAATAATCAACCTCCTTATCCCTAACATGCATGCAACTTTCTTATATAATTCACTGCATGCATGTCAAAGCATATAGGAACAGAATGCATATCCAATGGCAGCTGATTTATATAACTGCTTCCCTCTACAAAGTCTCATGGTGTTGTTCAATGCATTTTCATTTAGTTAAGTGATGGAACAAACAGCAAATATTAAATTTTAGTTCAGGAAAGTGTAATTGAAACCTACAAATTCTAAAACAAGAGGTGTACGGTAATAATGCTGTTTCTGGTTGTGGTTTTTTTGTTTTTTTCCTCCAAGATTTATGGATGGCTGTGAGGATCTGGACGTAATGATGTAATGTCTAAAACACTTAGAACACCAAAATGAGGTTTTTAAAATTTCACACATTAAATCTGCTGTAACAGGTGCATATTTTGCAAATTAATTGCATCTTATGACTGAATGATAGAAAAATAACTTCACAATAGCAAAGAAACACTGCAATTCTAAGATCTAGGGAAATGGATGATTTGTGAAAGGTTCCTCCCACAGCATTTGATTGATGGAGAGTAAAATTACCCTGCTCAGAGTTAAGCATGAAAATAGCCTTTTTTAAGTTGTTGATTATTCCCCCTCTGAAATTCAGTTGAAACAATGACAAATCGTGGTATTTCTAACATGATACACAAGGAAAGACAAAACAAGGAATGGTAATCAACATCTTCTCATATATCCAAATATATGATATCAAATTTATTTTTTCCATCCAGTTCCTTTGTAATCACATTATAATATCCTATCAAATTTGTCAGACAAGACTTTCCCTTAACAAACCTATGCTGTGTCTGAATTATTGCTGCAGTCTTGTCCAGATGATCCTGCAATGCATTTTTAACCAGTGACTCCATTATTTTACCTGGAACAGAAGTTAAACTAACTGGTCTGTAATTACATGTGTCACCCTTTGATCCCCCTTTGCGAATTGGGGATACATTTGCACATCCCCAGTCCGTCGGGACCTCCCCTGAATCCAAGGATGCTCTCATAATTATGGCTAAGGGTTTGCTTAGTTGCTTTGCTGCCTCCTTTAATATAACTGGATAGATCCCATCTACTCCAGGTGCCTTTCTTATGTTTAACTTCAACAATTTCTCCTCCACTTTGCTCTCAGTTATTACAAAATCATTAAGCACCCTGCGACATTTTCATACCTTAATAACTCCTCATGTGTGAATGTAGAGGCAAAATACTCATTCAGTTTGTTTGCTATCTGAGCAGGATCATCAACAGTCGAACCATTGATAACAAGTAGACCAATCAGATTCATCCCCTTTGTTTTAGAGTTTATATAAGTAAAGAAATCCTTGCTGTTTTTCTTAGCATCCTTTGCCAAATTTTTCTCGTAATCTGCCTTCGCTTGCTTAACCTCCTTTGTGACCTGATTACAGACTAGCTTATATCTGCCATAGGCTTCTGAGTCGCTCTTGATAATTTATATGCATCCCATGCATTTTTCTTCTCTGTCACGAGTCTCATTAGTTCATTTGATAACCATTTAGGCCTAAACCTTGAACAATATTTCTTAATAGGTATGAAACTTTTACTAGCTTCCACGATTAATTCCTCAAATGCTTCCCACTTAGAATTTACTGTTGGTAACATCATCAGTTGATCGCACTGCACAGAATTTAAAAACTGTCTGAGATCACTGTACTCACCTTTATGGAAGCAAAAACCCTTTCCTTTACCCCTGATGGTAATTATATCTCTAAGTAAATCCCACATCAGTACACTGTGATCACTGCCACCTAGTGGTTCCTTTATCTGCAAATTCTTAATACACGAATGATCACTGCTGATAACCAGATCAAGAGTATTACCCTCTCTGGTTGCCTCTCGAACATGCTGCTGCAGAAAACAATCATCCAATAAATCCACAAAAGTCTTACTAGTGTGTGAGTGACCAACCCACAAGTTTCAGTCAATATCTGGGAAGTTAAAATCCCCCATTATAACACATTCTGATTTACTAGCCCACTATTTCTCTGTACAATTGTTCATTGTACTCATTCGAGTCATTAGGCCTATAACACACTCCTACTCTTATTTCTGCTTTCGCAGTGCTTATGTCACACCAAACTGACTCTACAATGTACTGTTCATCTATATCAACTGGATGCACTTCTTTTGATTTTGTTTTTCTTAATTAACAGCATAACACCAACTCCCTTCCTATCCTGTCTATCCTTTCGGTACACATTGTACTCCCCAAATTCCAATTCTGCACTCCTAATATCAGTGTGACACCATGTCTCCGATATCCCAACAATATCCACCTTTGATGCCTTGACGAACACTTCAAATTCATCAAATTTATTTTCTATACTTCTAGCATTGGTATACATGCAAGTATACATGTACCTATCCTTATTATTAGTTTCCCTAACACATCCCATATACCCACCTGTTTCACAATGACTGCAATCAGTCCCTGAAAACCCCCAGCACCCCTTGCTCCAGGTCGCTACTTATTCTAATAGAAGTTGTGCAAGGATCACCTTCACCTCTGCCTACTTTTAACCTTTTAGTCTGGTGAGACACAAGTGCTTCAAAATCATTTTTTTTCTTTTGTATTCATTATAATTATAAATAAAATTAAATTTAAAAGTATATTCTTATTAAGCTTAAATGCAGCATTTCGATTAAGTTATTTTTCAAGGAAGGCATAATGCATCTTCATTTGCTCTTATAGAGTAACAAAATGTTCTTAAACCAACCCGTTCCTTTACCTATCCCATGGAGCCTCGGCAGTTCCTCAATGCAGTCCTTCAACATAAAACATCGAGCATCACTAGTCTAGATCATCAGAGTGAAATAAACACAACTTAGTTAATATAACAAAAAGAAATAAAGATGTGGAAAATAATGTTTATGTTATTCTCTGACAAGCAGTTGTTATGGACTATCATCAATTAGTGACAATCTATAACTTTTTTTTTTTTTTTTTTTTTATGAAAACCCCAAACACGAAAGGTATCAAAACCTATAGTACTTAGTACTGTGCATGGGTTGAAGGAGAAGTATGGGGGAGGGGGATGCCGGAAACTTTGCTCTAGAGACTAAACATGGGTTTCACCACTTCAAGCTTCCAATAAGTAAAGTGGTGGTATTTCACTGGTTGATGAAAGTCATCTACCACCTAGAGTACTGATTAATATGTTAGAATGTGTCCCACAGATGAAGAGACTAGTTCTTGAATAACTACCACAGAACTCATAAAGAGTCCTTTGGACAGGCTGCAAGCAATCTGGAACTGGATACAATTTTCAAATTGCAAAAGATGTGATTCAAGTAATTCAATGGTATTTCAAAATCAAATCTTTTTTGACACCAACTAGTGTGTGAAAAGCCATGCCTAGTAGGTCTGCACTTCGCCCTTTATTTGCTTTTATTTCAGGTCTGCTTTTTAATTTCATTTTTATATACTTAACACTGAAGTCTTGCATTTTGTCTACTTATTTATTTATGCTTCTTTGTTCTTTTTTTTTTTTTTTTTTTTTTGCGAACATGACTATATTGTTCACTGCATTGCAACAGTAAATCCACTCACACTTATAATGTGAATTTCTAAGTGTGAGTTGTGGAAGTTTGAGCACTGCTTATTGAGACACTTCTGGATATACTTGAAGACTGCACAAGAATTCAACCAGAGAATTCACACAAAATTTCTAATTCAAGTTAGTATCAGATGTAATATCTATCAAACTCTCAGACGTGTCATCCAGTTTCTCTAAAACTCAAAATGCATTTCAGACTCAGGTAGCATCGTCAGTAGAAGATGGGAAGTACTTCTGAAATGCCTGTTGCAAACAATTTAAATGTTGGATGATGCTCCCATAAACAATTTCTTCCAGACTAGATTCTGTTTCTATCCAAAAGTCATTCAGAGTTGGAAGGCTTTCATACTGCCAAAGATGCAGTACACACCTCTTCTGAAATTCAGGCTTACATTGAAAAGACGCAATTCTGTCCCTCATTGTGAATATCAACATGCTCTTTCCCTGACATATGATGTTTAGTTCATTAATTCTTCTAAAAATGTCTGCTAAGTATGCTAATTTTGCACCTAAGAAGTACTTACGAAACGGTGAAAAAGATAAAATAGGTGATCAGTATAAAAAATAATAAATTTCTGAGTGAACTCCAAAAACTCTAACAAGAACTTTTCCCCTAGAAAGTCATCTTATTTCTGTATGAAGTAACAGCGTTGTGTGTTCACTGCCCATTTCTTCGAAAAATAACTTAAACACTGCTATTAAGTGGCCTAGATTTAATGTGGTTCACTATCTTTACAGCAGCATCCAACACAGTTTTTAGGTCTCTTTCCATTGTTTTGGTGAAAAGCACTTGTTGATGGAGCACACAGTGACTACTCGAACAAGACTGTGGTAACTCATTGATACGCACCACCACCCCTGCTGCTTTTCCTGTCACTGCTCTGCCCCATCAATGAACTCATCAATGCACTTTTCCCAACTGATTTCATGTTCTATTATGTAATTATTTATGACATTAAACATTTCTTCTCCAGTCTCGTGACTTTCAGTATTTTTACAGAGCAGTAAATCTTCCTCGATTTTGTTCTGGAACAAGTAACATTCAAATATAAGTAATACTACTAGCCCTCACACATCTGCTGATTGGTCAAGTTTCAATGTAAAAGCAAAGCAGCATTTAAGTTGCAACATCAATTCTTTTCTATATCTGCTGACAGATCTTGAATGTGACATTTAACAGTATTATTAGA
Source organism: Mastigoproctus giganteus (assembly GCF_048544385.1). Taxonomy (NCBI): domain Eukaryota; kingdom Metazoa; phylum Arthropoda; class Arachnida; order Uropygi; family Thelyphonidae; genus Mastigoproctus; species Mastigoproctus giganteus. The sequence goes on along the minus strand of NC_143585.1, from coordinate 132,114,675 downwards.
TAACTGAACTGTTTCAAGTTTCTTTTTTGACTGTTCACCAAGTACAAAAGTTGCCATTTTCACTGTGCATGGCTTAATTAGGGTTTCTGCAATTGTATGGGCTTCTCCTGTAAGTGCAATATAGTAACTTATCCTGTAGGAGGCCTCGGTAGTGTTTCATTATCAGGTTTTAAAATTTTACCACAGCGCTCTGACATTTTGTTAATGCCCCAGGCTTACAATTGAAAAAACTAATATCTTGGCCCTTATATTCAGAATGTTTATATCCTGAATATAAAGGCCAAGATATTAGTGCATAGACATGATGTCTACGAAGTTTGCAGGTAACAGAGAACTGTTTGATAACACTTTGTTGCACAAGACGCATAGAGCATCGGGGCGAGTTCATCACCTGTATATGTAAATCCCACAGACAAACAGGAATCATTGTACTTCCATTTTTTTTTACTACTTTCTGCAGTTCTAGAACTGCTGCCGATATTTGATAGCAATGTAAAACATTGAGATTCACTTACTGGTACTGTAGTAGTACTTGATCATTTACTTAAACTATCTCTTTTTAGCCACTGATCTATGATAACTAAAAAAAACAAGTCAACGTTACTGCATGTTACTTCACTGACACTACTGTAGCTAATAAAAATAAGTACTTCACTTTCCTTGTAATTATGTTAACGCTATATGAATTGTGACTAAACTGAACTGGTGATTAGTGGTGGTGGAAACCATAGCTAGATTTTTTTTTTTTTATTATTATTATTATTATTTGGTAGCTGTTGGCGCATCGGCTTCTCTGGCCATAATGCACCTCCCAAGGTTTCTGCAGTACTTTGATCCAAGCCTGAGGCGGGATTCAAACCCGCGCGACCTTTGGGTTGCTAGGCAGGCACTTTACCCACCTGGCTGGCCCGGTCAGCTCATAGCTAGCGATTACCAAAATCTGTAGCAGGTGCAACAATGCAAGTTTGTTAATTTAACACACATATTTTTCTTTCTGCATCTACATGCAACATACTTTGCAGTCAGATAGCTATGAATATATATCATTAGAATATGTAACAATGCATTGCATGATTTGACTTTAATTAAACTGACTGTCACTCAGTTCATGGGTACGGGGGGTTTCTTAATTGGATATTCTAACGGTCGTGTGAAATAAACATATTGCCAAGTAAAGAAGTTTCGTGATTATTTTTAACAAAACATTATTCCTTTAATTGAAAAAATAAAAATAAAATTCAAAGTAGCAATTACAGAAATGTATCCATAGATCTGGGAAATGTTTGCAGATCCCAAGGGATCTGCAGAGCAAAGTTTGGGAACCACTGATATAAAAATGTAGGTCAAATGCTTGGGCAAATACCGAATGAAGATAACCTAGGGTATTTTTGCATTATGTGCAGCACTTCTATATGCAATATTAAATATTTTAGAATGTTGCTTTCTGTCCTCTCTGTCAGTTAGTACAATATTTAATCGGGGCTGAGAAATCAATATCTACCTATGATATTTATCCAATTTAAATGTGTAATATGTCCTCATACAGTATCCATAACTGTTACATTATCAAACTGGCTGTGCGTATTTTGTTTTATTACAGGATGAAGGTGTAATAGCAACAAAGGAATTGGACACCTTCGACACATAAACAAAACAGAAAGAACTGTAGTAGTAGTGGCATGTGATGCAAGAAAGCAAGTGTATGAGCTTATGCAGCATCAGCATAAAAAAAAAAAAAACCACACCATTCCCTCCAAATGCCTGTCCAGTTCCTCCTTAAATTTGTTCAACCTATCAACTTTCACAATGACAGATGGAAGTTTGTTCAAGCAATTAACCACCCGCTGGCTAAAGGCAAATTTCCGCACATCTATTCTACATCTGTCCTTTCTTAATTTGAATTTATGCCCCCTTAGGTTCATAATCTGAACAAGTGGAAGGATCCCATCAGAATTCAACGTGTTCAACCCATTCAAGGCCTTATACACCTCAATCAGATCACCGCGCAGGTGCCTAGTCTCCAGCCACTGCAATTTGCAGAACTTAAGCCTCTCTTGGTAAGAGGATCCCTTCATTTCCCTCACCAATCTTGTTGCCCAATGACTGGCCAAACAGAAGTGGCTATATTAAATATTCTCTGCTAGTGAAACCTGACTGAAACACATGTACATTTGCCCAAAAACAACAAGTGACATCATTTGAGCATATCTTGGAAATGATGACTTTACCCCAAAACTGGCCCAAAGTATGTTTTTTTTTTGGTAGTTGTTGGCACATAGGCTTCTGTGGCCATAACGCACCTCCCAAGGTTTTTGCAGTACTTTGATCCAAGCCCGAGGCAGGAATCAAACCCGCGACCTTTGGGTTGCCAGGCAGGCACTTTACCCACCCGACTAGCCCGGTCGGCCCCATATAATGTAGATTTGGAGCAAATAAGGGGTGGGCATTTGTGCTGACAAGATCCAGATCTGAATGAGATATTATTTTAGTCTTCTAAAAAGCAGGAAACAAAGGACAGTAACATACAAGCTTGACATTTGAAAACAAAGGGAATGTTGCATCTAAAATGGGCCAGAAAGATGACAACAACAGGCAGATAAACTTAATACTCAAGGCAATACTATATTCCTATGGAGAGAGCAATAAACCTAACTGCTATCAGTGTGTGTGTTCACTGGTAGCAGAACATTTCCATGTTTTCTTGGACCCACTTTTTTTTTACTTGATTTATTGAACATTTGGGTGTAGAAATGGGAATGTCATTAACTAAGGTTTACTAGCTTCAAATCAAATATTCCTTGGTAACTTAATTCTAGAGAAGATGTTTCTACTGTACCAAAAAGAATGTGAAAAATATTTTTCACACTTTTGCCAAATTAAGCTAGTTCTCTGCAAAAGAATATCAAAACTGAATACTTTGTGTGAAAGGGTGGGATAAAACTGAGAATATTCACAACTATTAGCAAATTCAGAATCATCATAATTAAAGTAATATCCATATAATGATGGTAAACAGCAAGCATGTAAAATACAAACCTTAAAAAAATTATCAAAAAATTCATTATTCTGAAAGTGCCTAAACATTCAGAGTTTAAATGTTACTGAAATAACATAAACAATTAGTAATATTAATAACCTTTATTTTTAATAGATGCAGCTAAGGGTAAGAAGTAAGTGATAAAGAATCCCAGTTCTGTTTCTGTTATGTTTACACGAAGAACAGGTAAGAGCCAGCTCCGAGGAAAATTCAAATTGTCACTACAAAAAATAATAAAATAAAATAGTTTAAATATCAACTTGCTGACTCACTAAATTTCTATTTTATACAAAATAATAATAAATCAGGTGAGTTAACAAAGTTGTGCAGTTCTAAACGTATAAATAAATTGACCTACAAAACATGCTTATCAAATTTCGGTCAAAAAATGTTTGTGGTACTTTTTTTACCTACAAAAAGCAACACAAACATAAGTACTTAAAATCTTCACTATTTCTATATTATATAACACATCTACCTATATGATATAAGTTTTTGCAATTGTCAGTGCAGTTTTACTACAAAGACCCATTAATGGTAATGTACAAGTTAACTATTAGCAACACTTAACCAAAAAAGGAAATTAAACAAAATTCAATAATAAAAATTTTTAAAGGCCATTAATACAAGCACACCAACATAACAACAAACTTCTATTTTCTTTCATTTTTCTCTAAAGCATAGTTTTACACACAAGATGAACTGAAAAAAGTAAATATCAAAATGAGAACTGAAATCTGAGTACTTAGTGGGAGGGGAGGAGCAATTCCTCTACAGTCTTCTTTTAATTTAACTTTTAATCTTAACTTCAGTAACTGAATAGGAACCAACATATCTGCTATGTGTGTGACCCTAGATAATACGAGAGATGCAGACACCCACATACCTCTTATGTCACATAGTACAAGATATATTTTTCAGCTTATGGCATGCATTATGGTGAGATATAACATATCTCACCATCACATGCCTCTATTGCTACTATGTAGTAGTAGTAGTAGTAGAGGCATGTGATGCAAGAAAGCAAGCATATGAGCTTATGTAGCATTAGACAAAAAAAATATTACACATCCATTCCCTCTAAAAGTTTGTCCATTTCCTTCTTGAATTTATTTAAGATATCAACTTCCATGACAGGTGAAAGTTTGTTCCAGCATTCAACTACCCATTGGCTAAAGGCAAATGTCGGTACATCTATTCTACAACTGTCTTTCTTCAATTTGAATTTATGCCCCCTCAGGTTCATAATCTAAGCAGTAGAATCCCATCAGAATTCAACATGCTCAACCCATTCAAGGCCTTATACACCTCAATCAGATCACCACACAGGTATCTAGTCACCAGACGCTGAAAATGTACGCTTTGTACATTTGCAGCATCATTTCAAATGTGTTTGAAATGTACATTTTGTATATTTTAAAGTTACACCTTGAAATGGCTTTGCTATACTTTACTTTTTTAAAGTTTCTTTACAGAAATTTTAACAATTTCTGTAAAGAAATTTTCATTTCCAGAAAATGCTAAGATTGTTCAGGATACAAATAAAGCAAATCACAATTGACTTGTATCCATATTTCCAGCTTCATTTTCTACTTGCCATAAAGCTCATAACAGTTACAAGCTTGTTATATTTTATTAACTAAATGAAGTGTGAATTAATAAATTCACACTTCATTTGGAAAATTAACAAAAGCACAAAACTTGCCTATTATCCAAACAATAGAACAGTCATCTGTTCTCCGGCTAAAGCCATCATCTATCCATCTATACTTCCACCACTGTTACAGCCTAATTGTTCTACTGCATCTTCATATAAAAGATGAAATTGGAATGAGCAGCAGCTTCTATTGGAATGAGCAGCAGCCTGGAAAATAAGATGCAGGATATTACAGAGACTGCTGGGAATCATGGGGGTACAAGTAAACACATGGGTTGTGTTAGGGAGGCTAAGAGGAAGAGCAGGTGCATGTATACTTGCGTGTACACCAATGCTAGGAGTTTAGTAAATAAATTTGATGAATTTGAGTTATTGCTCAAAACATCAAAGGCAGATATTGTTGGGATTTCAGAGACATGGTGTCACACAGATATAAGGAATGCAGAACTGGAATTTGGGGAGTACAATGTCTACAGAAAGGATAGACTGGATAGGAAGGGAGGAGGGGTTATGCTATTAGTTAAGAAACACATAAAATCCAAGGAAGTAGAGCCAGTCGACATCGCTGGACAGTGCAGTGTCGAGTCAGTTTGGTGTGTCATAAGCATTGGGAGATCAAAATTGAGAGTAGGAGTGTGCTATAAGCCTAATGACTCTGATGAGTATAATAAGATATTGTACAGGGAAATAGAGTGGGCCAGTAAATCAGAGAGTCTTATAATGGGGGATTTTAATTTCCCAGATATTGACTGGAATTTGGGGGCTGGTCACTCACACACTAGCAAGGCTTTTGTGGATTTATTGGATGATTGTTTTCTACATCAGCATGTTTGGGAGGCAACTAGAGGGAGTAATACTCTTGATTTGATTGTCAGTAGTGATTCTTCATGCATTAAGAATCTGCAGATAAATGAATGAACCACTAGGTGGCAGTGATCACAGTGTTCTGAAGTGGGAGTTACTCAAAGAGATAACTACCAGTAGGGGTAAAGGGAAGGGGTATTGCTTTCGTAAAGGCGACTACGATGGGCTGAGACAGTATTTAAATTCTATACAGTGGGATCAACTGATGATGTTACCAACAGCAAATTCAAAATGGGAAGCATTCAAAGAACTTATCTTGGAAGCTACTAGGCTTCACATACCAACTAAGAAATATTATTCAAGGTTTAGGCCTAAATGGATGTCAGATGAACTAATGAGGCATATGGCAGAGAAGAAAAATGCATGGGATACTTACAAATTAACACATGACACAGAAGCCTATGATAGATACAAGTTGATCTGTAACCAAGTTACAAAGGAAGTTAGGCAGGCGAAGGCAGATTACGAGAGATCCTTGGCAAGGGATGCAAAGAAAAACAGCAAACAGTTCTTTACTTATGTAAACTCTAGAAGGAAGGGGATGAATCAGATTGGTCCACTTGATATCGATGGGCCAACTGTTGATGACCCTGCTCAGGGAGCTAACAAACTGAATGAATATTTTGCATCGACATTCACACATGAGGAGCCAGAGGTGTATTCAACTCTGGCAGTAAGCTAGAGAATTTTGTAATAAATGAGAGTAAAGTGGAGGAGAAATTGTTGAAGATAAACACAAGAAAGGCACCTGGGGTGGATGCGATCTATCCAGTTATATTAAAGGAGGCAGCAAAGGAAGTAAGCAAACCCTTAGCCATAATTATGAGAGCTTCCTTGGACTCAGGGGAGGTACCCATGGACTGGAGATGTGCAAATGTGACCCCAATTCACAAGGGAGGATCAAAGGCTGACACAAGTAATTATAGACCTGTGAGTTTAACTTCTGTTCCAGGAAAATTAATGGAGGCACTGGTTAAAGAAGCACTGCAGGATCATCTAGACAAGACTTCAGTTATAGCTAGGACACAGCATGGTTTTGTTAAGGGGAAGTCTTGCCTGACCAATTTGATTGGATACTATGATGCAGTCACAAAAGAATTGGATGCAGGGAATAACTTTGATATTATATACTTGGATCTTAGAAAGGCTTTTGATTCTGTTGCACATGGAAGACTGCTGCACAAATTGGAGCAGTGTGGCATTGGAGGCAAATTGCTGCTATGGATAAAGGGGTGGTTGAGGGGGAGAAGACAGAGAGTGGTAATCAATGGACACTGCTCATCGTGGACTAATGTTATTAGTGGAGTCTCTCAGGGTTCAGTATTGGGTCCTTTATTGTTCTCTGTATTTATAAATGATATTGATGATGGTATATCAAGCTTAATGTCCAAGTTTGCAGACGATACGAAGGTTGGCAGGGTTGTCAAGGACACTACTGACACTATGCTGCTGCAACAGGATCTGGAAAGGTTGAGCAGATGGGCTGAGAGGTGGCAAATGAAGTTTAACATTGACAAATGTAAAGTACTACATATGGGAAACAGCAACCCCAGAGCAACGTATCAACTCTGTGGTACTACACTGACAGTGGTAGAGAATGAAAGGGACCTGGGGGTGGTTGTGCAGGCAGATATGAAGTTCTCTGAGCAGTGCAGACGGGCTGCAAGAGTAGCTCATGGTGTCTTGTCAATGATATATAGAAATTTTTCTAGCAGGGATAAGGAGGTGATTATTCCCTTGTATAAGGCAATGGTCAGGCCACACCTAGAGTACTGTATACAGGCCTGGAGGCCTCATTTCAAGAAGGATGTAGAGCTTCTGGAACGAGTACAGAGAAGGGCAACAAGATTAGTGAATGGAACAAAGGGGTGCTCTTACGAAGAAAGGCTTAAGTTTTGCAAATTACAGTGTCTGGACACTAGGCACCAGCGAGGTGATTTGATAGAGGTGTACAAAGCCTTGAATGGTTTGAGCATGCTCAATGCTGATGGGATTCTTCCTCTTGCTCAGAATAATCACCTGAGAGGGCATAAGTTCAAATTGAGGAAAGACAGATGTAGGATAGATGTGCGGAAATTTGCCTTTAGCCAGCGGGTGGTTGGTAGGTGGAACAGACTTCCATTCCTTGTCGTGGAAGTTGATAGCCTAAATAAGTTTAAGGCTCAGCTGGACAGGTATTTCGAACGAACAGAGGGGTGAAGTGGAAGTGGTTATTTTTTATTTATTTATTTTACTTTATTTTTTTTTGGCTGATGTTGCATAAGCTTGCTTTCTTGCATTAAATGCCTCTACTAATGCTAATGAACCTTACTTATGATTATTTTACTTGTTTTCTAGCCCTCGCATTAACGACCTTGATAAATCACCTCCTTCCATAATTGAACACATCCTACATAATCCCTCCTGTGTCAAAAAGAGTAAGAACTGTGAACAATCTCAACTTGTTGTAGGCTTTGATAATTTTCATCACTCTGTAACAATCCCATGTTATCTTTCTTTCATTGTCCTCATTTTCACCCAACTCATCATCAATATTGTCACTAGTTCTTTGAATACTTTCCAAAATGGAGTCCACTTGGATACTCAGCTACTATGACATCATTATCAACTCCTAAAAAATTTGCCAAAAACAATTTCTCCACTGATCAAACCTCTTGCTTTAGAGTTCTTCCCAAGATTGCTCAATGTCATGTAGTAGCTCATCCCTCTCATCGCTGTTAATTGGAGTTTTAGCAAACCTGCTTTTGCAAAACAATTCTTAATTGTTGTTTCCATCAACATCTTGACTCCACACTTTTGTCAATTCTGATATGCACATCCACAAATCTATAACAGAATCTATAAGTTGGTTTGTTTCTATTCTAGGCATAATTTTTTTCAGTATGTGCCTTGGGTAGTGCATTTTCAAATTCTTGATAATGCCTTGGTCCATTGGCTGCAGTTTAGAGGAGGTATTCAGAGGGAAGAAAACAATTCTTAATCCTTTTAGCTCTTAAGTCATGCTTTCTACTGCATCAGCTCTATTGCCTAAAGGCCAGAGGTGTGAACAATGCGTACCCTGGTTTCTCAAAATCAGTTTGTTATATGGAAACTGTTTTCAATATAATGACTACGGGGAAATCAAAAAAATTTGCTATATGGAAGTTCATTAAAGAGAGGTCAAACTGTATATATATAGTCTTTTTATATAACATTTATTTTAGACTATATATGTTGTATAGTCTAAAGCAAGGGTGGCCAACGTAATTTGTGATGCAATCTACTTTATTTCCTTCAAAATGTGCCACGATCTACAATCTCAAGAATTTCATTGCACATGGGTAAAAAAGTTAATCAACACATATTGAAAAATGTTTATAAATTTAAAAATTAAATACAATTCAGAATTCTTATTTTAAATTCAAAATCGGGGATATACTGGGGCCAACCGTAAAGAATCTTCTGTGCAAGTCCGTAAGAGTAGAGCGATTCTTTGTCTTTGTTTGTTTCAAATACAGAAAGGCTGATTCACATAGACATGTGGAACCAAAACAGGAATTTAAAAGTTCACTGCATTTTTTTTACATTTGGGTACTTTTCTCGACAAACTTATTTCCAAAAGTCTTTTTCTGATGATCTGGCTTTTAAGAAGATATCGTTTCGCAATGTAATATTTTCTCCATAGGGTAAATCTCAGTGATTTTTTTCTGCAATTTGTTTCATATCCAAGTCAACATTAAATGGATAAGAAACATATTGAACATCTTTAATTGTTTTAAAATCAGTGAATCTAGTTTCAAAATCATCCACCATCCACAACTTTCTCAATTTCATAAACATATTTCTCACTATTAAATTCAAGAACAAAGCTGAGTTAGACTCAATTACAATTCATTTTTGCAAATGATCTTGCATATTTGCAAAATGATCGATTTTTATTATTTTTATTTTTTATTTAATTATTATTATTTTTTTTTTTTTTGAGTTCCTTAGCCATTGCCAAAAATTGATATTTATACGCAGAAATATTACTAATCATGTCACCCACATTTTTATTTTTTATCTTGTAATTCCAAATTCAGATCGCACAACCACTCTGTACCTTGATAATCTGTACTGATAATCATCAGCAGCTAAAAGATAGAGAGCCTTTAATCAACAAGTTTTTAAATTTCATTCAACAAATTTTGAAATCCCTATAGAAACTTATCAGATCTAGTTCATTTTCATCAAGTTGCATTTTGAAAATTCTCCTTTGAAGAGATTATTCTCTGATGGAATTCACGATTTTGAAAGCTACGTATGTCCATAACACTTTTTTATCTTTTATATATATCTATCTTTTATATATATCTTTTATGTATTTAATCTTTTGCTGGCTAACACTTATTGGTGGATGATACAATGGTAACTCAAAAAATCTGGGAATTCATTATCCTTTTGGCACAATGCGATGAATCCGTTAAGATGCATTAAATAAATCAAGACCTCTAGTTCTTTCTTTTAACGAAACCATATCCAGCAGTTGTTCTCTAGTGGCAGAATCATCGAAAACCATACGAATAAAAATGAGCAATTCAGCTGTATCACTGACATCTGTAGATTCATCCAGTTATAAAGAAAAGGACATACAATTAGTAATATGAGCAAGCAATTTTTCGATCACATTTTTACTCATTTTTTTCGATGAATCGCATCAAAGTATTTTGAGATAATTGCAGATCTTGAAGAGCACTTTTAATTTCATTTTTGTTCTTAAAATTTTCAAAAAGAGAATCTGTGATTTCTAAAAATGTGTCTTTGATGAATTGACCATCAGAAAATGGTTTGCATTTTTTTGCAAGAAGATGGCTCACTTTAAATGATGCTACAGTTACTGCTTTAGATTGTAAATTAGGTGTCATGAAGAAATAGAAATTTTGTTGTGCGAATAATCTGGATTTAAATTCTTTTAATTTATTTTTCTAAGGCCACTATTAGGGGGAAAATCTAATTGGTATTTACCATGGAGTGCGTTGAAGTGCCTTTCTAAATTTCCTTTTTTGGATATAGCCAAGGAAGCATTGCAAATCAAACAACATTTTTCCTTTATCATTACAAAAAAGTATTCTAGTTCCCACTCTTGATGAAAATAATACGTTTTACTCTTTTTCGTAGTGTTCATTTTAAATCAAAGGGTATTAAATTAATGTATAAGGAAAATCTGGTTATTAATATTAAACAAGCTAAATATGAATTCAACACATACATTATGCTCTCCACAACGTAACTGCGTGATTTTGCACTAGACAGGCCTAGCGGCTGCGCGGCGACAAGAGTAGTCACGTAGTTCAACGGACTTCTAAAAGTGTATGCAGTTGGGGGCATAATAGTAATAACATTTAGCTTTTGACTAATTATTTTTTATATATATTTAAAATTCGTCGTGATCGACTAAAATTAAAGCCGTGATCGACTTGTTGGCCACCCCTGGTCTAAAGCAAGTTGTGGTATATAATTCATCCATGTGTCTGCTGCATTCTAAGGGGAGTCTACTTGATATGGTTATGTCTGCTCCTGTTACAGTTTTGGATTTTCAACAATCTGTGTAAATTGATGTATGGTTGGTCCAATGATTTGAAGCATAACTCAAAGAACTCATTATTAAGGGAGGGATATTCAATAAGAAAATGTAACTGTTAAAACTGTATCACAATTTCTAAAAAGTGGTGGCTCCTTTGCTCATGGTAAGTAGAAATGAGTCAGATTGGTATGATCAATCCAGTTTCAAGTTAGAACTACTACCTTCTCAACAGTCTTACATTTGCTAGACTGTCATGGAGTGATTGTTAGTTTTATCTGGTGTAGCTTGTTTGAAAGCTGTTTGTTTCAGGATGTTTGCTTTTGTGAAAGGTAACTGTTTTCGAATGACCGTTTAAAATCTATGTATGGGATGGGAAAGTCTGAATTAATAGAAAGTGGTGATTTTGCTGCTTGATCAGCTAATTCATTTCCTTTAATCCCAACATGTCCTAGAATTAAAAAAAAAAAAAAAAAAAAAAACAGATTTTATTTAAACAGAAACAAAGTAAACTAGACCTGGCAAAAATTTAGGCAAGAATGGTTCCCTCCCCCTCCCCCCTCTTTGTAAAGCTTGCAGCATACTTATGGAATCTGTATATATGTATATCAGCATAAGTACTTTTTATGTTATATAGTCTAAAGCAAGTTGTGGTATATAACTCAGCCATGTATCTGCTGCATTCTAAGGAGAATCTACTTGATAATATTATGCCTGGGAAGATTGCTGCTGTTCCTGTTACAGTTCTGGATTTTGAACGATCTGTGTAAATTGATATATAGGTAAGTAGGTCATTTGTCCTCCATTTCAGGCCTGACAGATCACAAAAAGCAGTTAGTTAGTTATTGGAAGTTTAATGGCGCATCAGCATCTAAGGCTATCAAAAAGTGTGCCAAACAAAAATCAGTATAAGTACTTCAGGTGGAGAAGGATGCTTTGTCATAAGAGATACATGGTCCATGGTCAGATTTTGTGCTATTAGGTGTTCCCACATTCAAATTCCTAGAGGTCTACCGGCACTCTCTGGCAACAAATATATAGATTCTCCCAGCAGGGTATAATACAGCTGGTCACACAGAATGATTTAGTAGGGTCTTAGTTTAAAGGGATATTGCAATGCCAGTTGTTGATGTCTGGTGGACAGAGGTAGTTCATTTCCCTCGACATATAAACTATGAATAGGAGACAAAACTCCTGTGGCCTCATGAATAGCACTGTGATGGACCAGATCCAACCAACCAAGGGCACTTCTCTTGCCTGAACCATACACTTGATCACCATAATCTAGTTTGGACTGAACAAGAACCCGGTTTAATCAGAGTAAAGTATAGCAATCTGCTCCTCTACCTGGTTGATGCAAAGAGACACAGCATGGTTGAGTTTATTCATATAGTTTGTTTGCAGCTGGTGGATATGTTCATACTGTTGACAGAAATCTGCAGTTACCTTTCAATTGTTCTCATTTTTTTACGAATGGCAGGAGAGAGTGAAATTACTTCACAAAGAGCAATTCAACACTGTGGGTGACAGAGGAAGGTGTTACAGAACACCTTCCTCTTGGCAAAAAGTTTGTGAGAGAGAAGATTGCACTCTGACCTGAAAAGCTTGTCTCAATAGTAAGTTTTTGTTGAAAGAAGATAAAGTTTCAATACCAACCCGATCTCTTTAACTTGGGACTCAGAAGAATATGGATACTTGATGTTCTAATTTTAGAGAGGACAGCAATAATCCAATGATGTTGCTGTAAGGTGTTTTACCAGCTCGTAATGTATGATATCTAGTTTGACCATGCTCACTCATGATAATGTGAATGAAGTACAGAGTTCTTTCATTGTAAAAGATATATTATATGATTCAAGACCTTTAGAGCATAAAGTTCTATATGGACTTTGTTTATTAAAAACTTCTGGGGGTAAGATGTTCAAGCAAATGTTTCACCTAATGCATTTGCTGGTGGAGTACAACTCAACAATAGTCCCACCATTATATTGCAATATTGGGGAGGGAATTTCTGTATTTACATTGCATTATGTGGATTTTGTTCCAGGTATTGGTTGGTTTATGGATGACAGAAATTGGATACAGGAATCTTTTCACCTTTGATGTTTTGGTTTAGTGCAACCTTGCTTGAAAAATATTAGGCTCTTAGTGGTGGTATAATACAAAATATATTAGTAATGGCCATATGGCGCAAGAAAGCCTAATGCTCTCTTGCACCATATGGCCATTACTGCAAGAGGAAAAAAAAATTAAATTAAATTAAATAAATAATTAATAAAAGAAAAGGAAATAGACAACCTATGCATTTCCCATCCTCCCGTAGGTAAATATCCAGCTGACCCTTGAATTTCCCTAACCAGTCGTCCTCTACCACCCATGTAGGTAACTTATTCCAGTAATTTATAACTCGCTGGGTAAATAAAACTTCCTGCAATCCAGTCTAAACATCCCCCCCCCATAACTTGAATTTATGGCCCCTAGTTCTAGAATCATTTAAAACAATTTTAATTTTGTCCTCATTGACTTTACTTTTGCCTCTCAGAACTTTAACCACTTCAATCAAGCTGACTTTAAGATGGCTAGTTTCCAAGCTGTGCAACCCAAATTCAAAGTCTTCCTCATATGGAAGCCCTTTTGCCGATCTTACCAGGCAAGTTACCTATCTTTGGGTCCTTTCAAGAAGCTCAATGTCTTTTTTCAGGTGCAGTCTTCATACTTGAACACAGTATTCCAAGTGTGGTCTAACAATAGCCTTATATAACGGGATTATGACATCCTTATCTCCACTAACAAATGTTCGATAACTTATTGATAGGACACCGTGGGCCTTCCTTGCAACCTGTCTACAATGCTCGGAGAACTTCATGTCTGACCGTATTGTAACTCCCAAGTCCCTTTCTTCCACTACTGACTTCAGTTCAACTCCACCAAGTGTATAGGTTATTTTGGGGTTACTGTTCCCCAGGTGTATGCCCCTTTACGTGTGTTGTCGGAGAAAGAGTAAAGATGCCATAAGCATTTAGTTTACTCAATACAATCAAAGCCGTAAACACCTCAATCGAGTCTCCTTACAGATGCCTTGTTTCTAGATGCAGAAGTTTAGAGAACTGAAGTCTTTCTTAATAAAGTACCCTTTTGTTGTCTTGACTCATCTTGTTGCTCTTCTCTACATCCATTCCAACAGATCCACATTCTTCCTAAAATGAGGCTTCCAGACCAGTATGCAGCACTCAAGATGTGGTCTAACCAAGATAATGATCGCTTCCCTTCTGTAAAAATTCCTGTATATATCACTGAACAGAATCCCATATCTGACTGTACATTCACCCCAAGCTCTTTTTTCATTCTACACTACCTAAGTGTGAAATGGATAACACACAGTTGGCATGTCAATCTTGGACTACTGTTATCCATATGTAGCCTTGCATTTGTCAATATTAAAATTCTATTTGACACTTCTCAGCTCATCTGCCTAATTTGTCTAGATCTTGTTGCAGTAACATACCCTGATTAGGGTGATTAACTACCCTGCCAGCCTTAATACACTTGAAGAACAACAGGCCCAAAGTAAATAATATACTCGGTGAGGTTGAATTAGAAACAACAGAGGAAGAGAGGGATCTAGGAGTGTTTTGATGTCTTACATATCTTGTTTTAGCACAACCGTGCTTGAGGAGTATCAGGCTCTCAGTAATGGTATAAGGTAGTAAATATATTCCATAGCTTATTTTGTGCTTTTCTTGCCACAGTACATGATGCAGTCCACCATGATTTTGGATGGAGAGGGAAATGTGCAGATGTTTGTTGGATGTAATGTGTGGAAGTTTGCACTATACTTTCTGTACCGAAGGAGGACAGTTTACTGTGAGGCTGCCATGTGGCTTTATCAAGTTTTCATTGGGGGAACTTTCTGCTGGAATGACAAAGTACTGCCAGTTTCTATAGAGTAGTGATCACTGCTTAATGGATTTTGATTGACTTCCATTGAAAACAGGGAAGATTGTTGTTGTTATTTGGTTTTTAGGAGCATTAGCAACTAAGGCCATATTGCTCCGGGATATGCGGTGGTCATTCCCTGACCTTTCCGCATCCTCCGTATTTGGTGGTGACGGGTTCGAACCCCGGTCTAATCAAGAAGCGTGTGCTACGCACGGCTGCTCCTTCCCACCTGGCTACGGAGGTGCCAAAAAAACAGGGAAGAGGGATGGGGAGAACATTGATTGATGTATGGCAGAGTAGGGGGTGCAAGTGAGAAAGTGAAAAATATTATCCGTTCTGTGCTTCAAGAGGGAGAGGTTGGCAAGTTGCAGTGATCAAGTATCTGTTCTACTATCTGCCCTTGTCTGTTGACATATGTGCATCCCACAGAGGGCTGTGGCCATTCAAGCTGCTTGTGCAGAAAGAAAGAGGATAACTGTAGAATAAGCTATCCAATAAATCAATGGATATTAGCTCCACATGGTAAATATAACAAACATATGGTAATATGTTTGTTATATTTACCATGAACCACTGAAAAGCAGACTTCTACAGCTTCAAAATGGATGATCAGTGATATGTACTGGGAAAAGGATATTTACTAGGATGGCTACCATGAGCTGGCCCTTCATTTATTCCTCTCTTTAGTAAAACTTCGGTTCTACAGCTTTTACTGAACCATAAATAATAAAATAAAAAATCCTGTATCCACAGGAGGAAGAAGTGCTAGATCAGTGAATACAATCAAATAATCCCATACCCTAGGCAGCCCAAACTCTGTTATACAAGGTTGTGATATCCAGTATTATTATGATAGGGGTGTTTACCATTATTTCCTGTTTTGATAGTCAAGGTGTACTTGTTATTTTGTTATTTTTGGTTTTTTTTTTTTAGGAGCATTAGCAACTAAGGCCATATTGCTCCGGGTTATGCAGTGGTCATTCCCTGACCTTTCGCATCCTCCGTATTTGGTGGTGACGGGCTCGAACCCTGGTCTAATCAAGAAGCGTGTGCTATGCACTGCTGCTCCTTCCCACCTGGCTACGGAGGCGCCTCAAGTTTTTTTTTTTTTTTTTTGAAAACCCCAAACACGAAAGGTATCAAAAACCTATAGTACTTAGTACCGTGCATGGGTTGAAGGAGAAGTGTGGGGGGAGGGGGATGCCGGAAACTTTGCTCTAGAGACTAAACATGGGTTTAACCACTTCAAGCCTCCATTAAGCAAAGTGGTGGTATTTCACCGGTTAATGTACTACACAGATGTCTAGCCGTAAGCAAAAAAGACTAATGTGGAGAGATGGAAAAGTCAGTTTGGCTTCTGACTGAACAGTTTTTTCTTATTTTATTTTTTTATTTATGCATGGGAAAATTTATTTAAAATGCACAGTTGAGCCATTTTTCTTGTTCCTTCTGCAACAAAGATTTCTAAACCAGAGAAGTGTCTTTCACTGAGTTCGATTTTATATGCTTTTGAATGGGCATCCTCACATTTCGAGTGGCTACACATTCCAGAATAGGCAGAATGATCCCTTACAATTTATACATATTGCTGTGGAGGTAGTGCATTCTTTACTGCTGTGGTCTATCAGTCGACATCAGGCACAGACTACCTCTGCAAGCTGCTTGTGTATCTATATCTTTGGCATTAGAAACACCGTAGGGCATTTAGAATGGCCTCACTGGTCAGTTCAAGTGTCCTGCATTTGATTATTGGAAGTCGAGTCATGTCCAAAACGAGAATCAGATTTCTGACAGGGATGATATTTTTGGCTCTCCGATTGTTATTCTTTCGACATTTGTATTCCTTGGTCTTTTAATTCCTCACAAATTTATTCTGCAAAGTGGGGTGAATCCCATTTCGAGATGATCCCTTGGGAAGAATTCAGCATTGTGCGCAAGTGATGGCCATGGGTATTTCCCCCAAATTTCATCACTTTCAACAGTGTTTCTGAGTGTTTGTAACTCATTGCCTCCAACCAGGAAGTCTGCACAATGCAGGTGGCTCACTAATATTGGAATTCCTGCCATTCTTTCAGCCCTTTCTGTATGAAGAATGGAGACATTCATCGAACTGGGATCAGCTGAATAAGAAAAATAAAAGCTGTGATTTTAGACAAGTCTCTTATATTCTATCTCTTTGCTGAGGTGGCTTCTGGATCATCAGTTGTGCAATTTGGTAAGACCTCTGAAAGTCCAGGTGAAGTAGTATGTGGATTGGCCTACTCAACTTTGCTCCTGCTAGTCCAGTGGAAAAGAGTATTTCACCCCAGGTTTCTAACCACTGACACATGGAAGCATAAGCAGTGCCACCAGTGACCAAGTAAAAAGTTATCAGTTAGTGGGTTGGTAGAGTCAGACATACATATATATCAGAAGAGCAAAAATTAAATAACTTCTGATATTTAAAAAAAAAAATTGAATACACTCTACAAATGGTTAATTTTTAAGAAAATTTGCTTGGAAATCACTTTGTAATCGCTATAGTCACATTCTAAGCAATTGGAGCCTAGTAAACAGGACAAAATGTTGGCTCCACATATGTGTCATATAACCGACATCACAAATCTGGGGATGGTGGATGTAGCTAAAGGGGAGGAAAATTAATAATATGTCTATGGCGTGCAAGACTGCACTGATGACTGCTATTTCTGCATCACAAAAATATCAGATATGTCCAGAAAAAGCACACATGGCATCAAATATTCTAACATTTCAACTGCAGTAAGGCCTGTTCCACATAATAAAGACTTCCTGACCAACCTAAAACAATCACAGAAGTAGGTATGAATATAGCAAGGATTATTATGTTGTAGACTCGGTGGACTATCCATTTCACCAGATTTATACTATCAGCCAGAAAATTATATCATACTACACTTAATAAGCAGGACGAGCTAAATGACTTAATTCATTATTTAAACTGATCTAAAGAGCAAGCGGAACTCCTCGGTTCTAGGTTACAACAGTGGACATTACTTGAAGCAGGAACTAAAATTACAGTATACTGAAAACGACATAAAGTGTTTTAAAAATATTTCATTATGGATAACAGTATGTTCCTGTAAAGACATTAGTGGCCTTCTGAGCAAACTGCGCATTGCATACAATCATTGAATGGTATACAACATAAGAACAGTATAGAAAGCAAGGTGTTGGGGATTTCAGGACCTGCTAAGGGTCCCCACGGAAGAACAAGCAAATATACATGAGCTGTGTTAAGAGTTACTTGTACATACACTAATGTTAGCAGCATTGTAAATACATTTGATGATTTTATCAGTACTTAAATTCGCCTCAAGGGAATCAAGAATTTGAATATGGTGAGTACAATGCGTACCGAAAGGAGGCTCTTAGTTAAGAAGCAAAGAACATTAAGGCAGTGCATCCAGTGGACATAGGTGGCCAGTGCAATGCTGAGTCACTTTGGTGTGATGTCAGTGCTACAAAAACAAAAAAGCAGATAACTGTGTTATAGGTCTAATGACTGTGATGAGTAAAATTAACAACTGTACAGACGTATAGAGCATGCCAGTAAAATGGAATGTCTTATAATGGGGAACTTTTCAGACACAGACTGGACCTTATGGGTTGGTCAATCACAGCAGTAAGACTTGAGTGGATTTACCACATGAATATTTTCTATATGTTTTCTACATATTTCATCAATATGTCAAAGGGCGAAAGAGAGAAGGCAATACTCTTGATCTGATTATTGGCAGTGAGCCTTTAAATTAAGAATCAGCAGATAAAAGACCCATTTGGCACAATGTATATATGTGGGATTTACTTGAAGATGTAACTATGTCAATGGCAAAGGAAAGGGCCTTTACTTTTATAAAGGTGACAACAGCAGTTCAGACAGTTTTTATATTCCATCCAGTGAGACCAACAGCAAATTATAAATGGGAAGAACTCAGGGATGCAATCATAGAACTTACTAGGCTCTGTATATCAACTAAGGGATACTTACTATTCAAGGCTTAGACCTTTATATAAGTTGGTTAAGTGGGAGAAGACAGAGGGTGGTAATCAATGGGTGCTGCTCTTCTTGGGCTAATGTTATTAGTGGGATCCCACAGGGTTCGGTGTTAGGTCCACTGTTGTTTTGTATATTTATCAATGATATTGATGAAGGTATATCAGGCTTAATGTCGAAGTTTGCAGATGATACAAAGGTTGGCAGGGTTGTTAATGACAGTAATGGCAGTGTGCTACTGCAACAGGATCTGGATAATTTGGGCAGATGGGCTAAGAAGTGGCAACTGAAGTTTAACCTTGACAAATGCAAAGTACTGCATATGGGTAGAAGTAACCCCAGAGAAACGTACCAACTGTGTGGTACTACACTTAAGGTGGTAGAAAATGAAAAAGACCTGGGAGTAATTGTGCAGGCAGATATGAAGTTTTCTGAGCAATGCAGACAGGCTGCCAGGGCAGGTCATGGGGTTTTGTCAATGATATATAGGAATTTTGCTAGCAGGGAAAAGGAGGTGATTATCCCTCTGTATAAGGCAATGGTCAGGCCACGCCTTGAGTACTGCGTACAGGTCTGGAGGCCTCATTTTAGGAAGGATGTAGATTTACTTGAGCATGTACAGAGAAGGGCAACAAGATTGGTGAGGGGAATGAAGGGATCCTCTTATCAAGAGAGGCTTAAGTTCTGAAAATTGCAGTGGCTGGAGACTAGGCACCTGCGCGGTGATCTGATTGATGTGTATAAGGCCTTGAATGGGTTCAGCACGCTGAATTCTGATGGGATCCTTCCACTTGTTCAGAACCTAAGGGGGCATAAATTCAAATTAAGAAAGGACAGATGTAGAATAGATGTGCGGAAATTTGCCTTTAGCCAGCGGGTGGTTAATTGCTGGAACAAACTTCCATCTGTCATTGTGGAAGTTGATAGGTTGAATAAATTTAAGGAGGAACTGGACAGGCATTTGGAGGGAATGGTGTGATTTTTTTTTTTTTTTTTTTGGCTGATGCTGCATAAGCTCATACACTTGCTTTCTTGCATCACATGCCACTACTACTACTACCTAAATGGATGTCAGACGAACTGATGACACTTGTGGCAGGGAGAAAAATGCATCGGACACACATAAATTATCAAGTGATACAAAAGTAGGGTTTACAATACCGGGATTACGGGATCCTAGTCATTTTTTTCTAGTATTAATACAAAATTAATGGTAATTAAGGTATAAAAAATAATTGTTTATGATTTATTCACATAAAGGTAAAAAATCATTAGTATTACTGAATTTGCAACTGAGGGATTGTTATACACAATACAAATGTAATGAAAACCTGAAATGTTGTGAAAATCAGATCTGGTTTCTCCACCAAGCTTAAATATCAATCCCTTTCTTTTGTTAATCCGGATATAGTGCCACAAAAAAGTCAAAAAGATAATACATTTTTTTATTTTTGATTAAATTTGAATTGTTATTAATTTAAATTAATTTTATATTATTATTATTAGCCACATGGTGCAAGGAAGTCTGAGGCTTATGCTGCACCAGCCAAAATAAAATTAAAAAAAAAAAAAAAAAAATTCTGAGTTAACCTGAGAGGGGGGGGGGGGGGGGGGGAAGGAAATCACCAAGGAAGAGAAGAATGATGATATCCAGCTCAGGACCCTGGGTGTGCCAAGCCCATACTCAGCAGATGTGAGGCCGAATGGATACAAAAAAATGTCTTCAGTGTGGTTTTATTATTTGACAGAAAAAAGTGGTCAGCCAGCAAAATGTAAAAAATGTTGAAAAGAAATTCTATGTAGTGGGAGGTTCTACAAGTGGGCTTCATACGCATTTGAAGACAATACACGCTATACATTTAAGAAAAAGAGACGTGTGGACATTAATTTATAGAATGATGGATATGAACTTACTACAAAAGATTAGCTCTGGAGCAATAAAAGAGAAAAACTGTTAGAAGTACTGGCTGGTATGAAGCTTATGATGGCTTACCATTTCATCTTTTCTCTACTTCCATTGATATCAGAAAATAATTGATTGCAACAGGTTTCAGTGATTTACCAAAGGATTAAGTAAAATTGACAAGATCTATAGCTATCCTTATGCTTTTTTATAGAATGTTTTCTCTACCAAATCCAGTAAAATACTACATCTGGGACTGGCTTATATTTAAACAAATATATTTTATCGAAGAAATTTAAAAAAAATTTGTCTGAATTAGAAATGTGTACATATTCAATCTACTCAGAAGTGTTCCAATTTGTCTAATAAAACTGTTTCAAAAAGGTAAAAATTTTCTGAAAGTCTACAGATTCAACTACCTCACATTTTCTGCCTTTTCGCATATATGCACAACACAGGTACTAGGAGTGATGTGCCGCAACACACAACTGCTTTCAAAATGCACCCAGTGTGCCATAATGCACATACGAGCAGTCATTCTTTAAATGGGCAACCACCAAGTGCCATAAACATAAAGGGCACATGAAATCAACAACTGCTCAGTATTGGCACACTGAATGAATGCTTTGCAGTAATGTTTGACTTTTGTTTATACACTTGGCACAGAGTTTATTTGTTCTTTGCTTGTGTTAATGTATATGAATAAACTTTTCATAAAATTTTAAAATTTGTACTGATTTACAGCTCAGCACAAAAGGAAGTGTCTGCTTTTTTCCTTTTGAATTTCAAACTTTTAATTTTCAACCATTAGATATGGATTTTCGGAATTATGGGGACATCCAAATGTTGATTTTTTTTTTTTTTTTTTAAATAGATAGTCTATTCTGGTTATTTGGGACATGTTGGGACTATTGCATTTTGGTCTGATTAAGCGGCTGCCCCAATTATGCAAAGTTTCACATAAATAGTTAAAAATACATATGACCCCTCCTTTACAACTGGTTCGCTGTACAATCAAATCACATTACAATGGATACACCATAGTAAAGTACCGCTCACTATACGATATGTAGTAAGCACCGGGCATTGTGATCATGTTTGTGAACTGAATTTTAATTCTATTAAACAGCGATTCTAATTAGCAAAAATAGGAGGAATATTATCCACAGGCTATAAAAGTAAAGATATATTAAGCACAAATTTATCCTTTATTACCTTACCAATTAAAAAATTAAATGATAAGTGAAAATCGGAATAATATACGTGATAATCAGAATAATTAATACGTATTGTAATATGTACATGCTAACTAGTTGATATTTCTGTTCACTGACATTTGTGGGTGGGGATTAAAATTTAAAACAGTAAAAAGATAAGCAATCAATAAAAAAGAATATGACACACAAATTGCAAGTAACACGATACAGGCAAGTGAGAATGGAGTAACAAGTTATGAAGCTTTAAAAATAGGAATGAAGAGAAGATACTGAAAATTAATATTTTTATATGATTGAAGATTTCGTGGAAGTGTAAGCACACTTTACCATAATAACCCGCAGAATTCCAGCTGTCGGTATTATCGCAAATTCAATAAGATCAAGTTTACTATCCATTTATGATAGATTTCACTAACAGAAAAGCCCAATAAACAGGTGATTGCTAATTGTTTTTATTGTTTTATGGTTGTGACCTCCAGAAATCCAACTGAACCACGAGGTACAGTCGGAGGCAATCGTAGGGTAATCTCCAGTGCTGCAGTCTCCTGCCCCGATCAAACAACGTGTTGTCTTAAGTAAACCCTAGCTATTTTCTCTATTGGGTTCTGTTTGATAATCAGGTTAATCGGAGCAGCCATTTATTTGTCCCAAATAAATGGCTGCTCCGATTAACCAGTGGCCCAAATAACCAGAATCCACTGTATTCAAAAAATTACGACACATTGAACGAGTCCTCTCACATTAATAGCAGCAAACATGTTAACTCAAACACTTTTAATTATTATCTGCTTTCTTTTAAAATTGCTTCTTACAAGGGAATATCAAAAGGTTTTTCCCAACCATGTTCTATATGTCTCAGGAGGATGAGATTTGGAACATATATCACTCCTACCCTATGTGGTCACCATCCAAAGCGACACATTTCTCCCATCTTTTGTGGTATTTCTTTATGCCATTATTAGACAGTATCATTTTGCTCTTGAAACCATGTTTCTTCCACAGGAATTAATTTTGCATTTATAGCATTTATGCCAAAAAAAATGCTTTCCCCACAAAACTGATTTCAGCTGTGGAAAGAGGAAGAAGGTGCCAAGATAACATACAGCAAAACAGAATTTCATAATGGATTGATATTCAATTTTATCCATGATGACCCTCTCAACATTCAGCTCCGTAACAAACAAAACAAGAATCAGAGCAATGAAACTTCTAGCACCCGACTTCTACTCAAATAATGTCACCCCCCCTCCCCTTCATAGAAGCTACTTCATTAAATGGATCCCACAATGAAACACTATAATCATAGTTTATTATTGTGTCGGTTCCTTTACTTCAAGATCCTTAATGTCTAATGGACCCTTACTGATAATCAGGTCAAATATTTATTTCCTTTATGACCTCTGTAACATGCTAATACAGGAATCAATCATGAAGCAAATTACTGTTTGATATTCAACTTTATCCAATGAAACTCTCTCAACATTCATCTTCATAACAAAAGAAACATAAGAGAGCAATGAAACTTCTAGTAATACCCCCTCCCTTTTTGATACCCCCTGTATGTGAAACAACACATTCTTCTTGATCTTTAACCAAGCTTACTTTTTTCCAGTTATCTGTAGAGGTAATGACTCGAGAACAATGCGAGGACCCATGACTCGAATGGCAGTTCCTATAACTTGATGGATTTCAGCTGTAATTGCAGACTGGTTACTTTCTCGCAAATCTCCAAGCAACTTCAGACACTAAAAGAAAGATGTGTGAATTAATTTACTCCTTTTTATATAATCACTATTAATATTTGCACTTCAATAATATAACCGGATATGCATTTCTTCTGTTGTTCTACAAATGATAATAATAATAATAACAAGCAATTCCCCCCGCCTCAATAAAATATGTATCCATGTGTATTTTTCATTAACACAAATATGAAGTTAAAATCAACTGAATGTTTCTGGAAACTGTTTTTAAGGTGCTATAATAAGAAGGTGAGGGATGTCACAAACCAAATACTAGTGGAAATTTTCAAGTGTCATTAATGATGAAATTACATTAAATGAAATGTTGTTAGGTACACATGCACAGAAGACATTAGGAGGACTGTTGAGAATCTACTACAAAAGTAATTATGTTAGACAAAGACCACAAAGAATATTTAAATCGCTAACCACTATTTGCCTAAAACTAAAGACACTATTGTGACACCTGCTTCAAAGCTTACTGGTCTATCAGAAAAGGAAGACCTCTATTAGCAATGAAAAGTTGACCTCTGTCACTAGAGGGCCAAAGCATCCACAAGATATAAGTGAATACCAAAACAAATACAATTTTAAAACTATTTCAATAACTATGAAACATAATTCCAAAATTTTACTATGTTGCATAATTCAGTAGTGGCATCTGCAACTCTACAAATTAAATTCCTCTACCATAGAATAAATAATTTTAAGAGGATTCCAACTTAAGGGGGGGGAAAAAAAAAATCAGTCAGTTCAAGTATTGTTATGATTAACTTTAGTATTAGTAGTGGCAAATGATGCAAGAAAGCAAGCTTACATAACATCAACCACAAAACACACACACATCAGCCCTTCTCACTCCACCTCTCCATCCTCCTCCAACAGTTTTCTAGTTCATCCTTGAATTTATTCAAACTACCAACTTCAACACCAGATGGAAATTTGTTTCAATCAAATTTACTCGCAGGTGCCTAGTCTAGATGCTGCAATTCACAGAATTGAAGTTTTTCCTGGTAAGAGCAAACTTTTGTTCCTTTCATCAATCTTGCTGCTCTTCTCTGCACCCCACCCCCAACAGATTCACACCCTTCCATAAATGAGGCTTCCAGCTCTCTATGCAGTACTAGCCAGTGCCTCATAAAACAGGATAATCACATCCTTATATCTACTAGCAAAACTCCTGTGTATCATTGACAAAACACCATGAGGTACCCTAGCAGACTGTCTGCACTGTTCAGAGAACTTCATATCTGAACTGCACAATTATTCCCAGGTCTTTTTCATTTTCCATTACCCTGAGTGTGGTACCACACCATTGGTATATTAATCCAGCATTTACTGCTGCCCAAATGAAGTATCACACAGTTGTCAATGTTACACTTCAATTGCCATTTCTCAGCACATTTTCCTAATTTTTCTAGATCTTGTAGCAGCAGCACACCCTGATTACTGTGATCAACCACCTGCCAACCTTTGTATTATCTGTAAACTTAGGCATATCAGGCCATCATCAACAGCATTAATAAATATTGAAAACAACAACAGCCCAGTACTAAACCCTGGGAGTCTCCACTAATAACATTTATCCAAGAAGAGCAGTACCCAATGATAACAACTGTCTTTCTCTCTTCTCCCACTCAACCATTCCTTTATCCATAGCAGTAATGTGCTCTTAATGCCACACTACCTCAATTTGCATAGCAGTCTTTTATGTGCAACAGTATTGAAAGCTTTTCTGAAATCTAAATATATGATGTCAAAATTATTTTTTGCATCCTGTTCCTTCATCACTGTGCCATAGTATCCAATCAGATTGGTCAGATAAGACCACCCCCATAACAAATCCATGCTGTGTATTGCAGTCTAAATGCATTTTTATCCAGATGATCCTCCATTAATTCAATAACCAGTGACTCCATTATTTTGCCTAGAACAGAAGTCAAGGTCTGTAATTATTCTGCCCCCTTTGTGAAGTGGGGATACATTTGCACATCTCCAGTTAATAGGGAACTGTCTGAATGTATAGACAATCTTGTTATCTAAACATTTGCTGACCTCTTTTACTGCCTCTCTTAATATGATTGGATGACACCTTGCATCCCAGGTGCCTTATTTACATTTAGTTTCAACAATTTCTATTCCACTTTCCCCTCAGTTATCACAAAATCAGTTACCATCCTGTTACAGTTTGATAAACTTCTGCCATCCTCTTGCCTAAAGAATTCCTCATGTATGAATGTAGATGCAAGATACCTATTCACTCCATAAGCAACCTGAGCAGTATCATCAACAGTTAATCCATTTATATCTAAGGGACCAATGTAATTCATTCCCTTCCTTCAAGTTTTAACATAAATAAAAAAGTCTTTGCATTCTTTGCCAGACTTCTCGTAATTTGCCTTAGCGTGCCTAAACTGCTTTGTAACTTTTTACTGCCTTCCCAGGCCTTTTAAAATAACATTACTTCAAAATTTTATTTAAAAAAGTATTACAGAATATGTAACATTGAAAAAAAAAAATTACACTTAATAAAAAGAATTCAAATTTCCTTACATTTGTCATAATAGGATGGCATTCCTTTCCCAACACCTAAAATATAAAAGTGCATAATTAACAGAAACTCAAACATGGAAATTTTAATTGTTAAACTACATAACATACTATTGAATTAGAAGCATTCTGTCTGATACAATTACTTCTAAATTAAATTAAATTTAATTTTAAAAAATTAAATTAAAATAAAATAAAAAACAAAACAATTACTTCTAAACATGGAAATTTGAACTGTTAAACTACATAACATACTACTGAATTAGAAGCGTTCAGTCTGAAATGATTCCAATCAGAAGTGAGAAACAAGAACATAAAATAATAATATTAATATAAAAACAGAGCTGCAGGGCTCAATAAATTCTACGTTGTAACAATATATAAAAAAAGAATAAGAGATTACCTCAATCTTTTATAAAAAAGCTTTCGAATAAAATAAATTAATGAATTCTTTCATTCATTGAGTCATGAATGATCCGATGCATTTCGGAACCGAAAGTCAAGGGCCCCCAACCCGATCCCGTACATTGAACAATGGTATAAACAACAATAACTTTTTAAGATAAAGAATTTAAAATTGCAGCCAGACCTATGTTGAAACTCCACAATATACTGAGAAATCACACAGTTCTTTCTTTTTTGGTACAAGTAAATGACCTTGTATATAACATTTCCTGTAGTCAATGTGGTTCATTGTATCAAGGCTCAATGCAGTGTACCCTACAGTTACACCTGAAACAACACAGCACTTCGGTCCACACATCACACGCAGTTGCATCAGAATTGGCTTTTCATGAATGACTTTCAAGAAATGAAAGTCATACATTCCAACTTAATGAAGTGAAAATTCTGAATATACAACACAATTACATAAAATTATTAAAAAAATTAATATATTAAAAAAAAATTGTCCTTACCTACTTTCGGATTTCTGGTCTTTTCTACGCATGCACTAAAACAAATAATCTCTCTATTTATTGGCTTAACATTAACACACTCTTCATGTTTTTCCAATCCATGAACAAGATGATTAATCAAAAAACTTAGTCTGTTAAACAAAGGAAAGTACCATAAAATTTTAATTAATGTGTTCACCAAAATTTCATAGTCGTGACTTCAATTATTTATCACCTTAGGAAGAAAAGCAACATTCATTTATATTTTACACAGTTGTGATTTTATTTACTACCATAATTAATTCCTCCGTTTTAATTATTTTGATGAAATGTCTTCTCGTACTCATAGTTTCATTGGGTTGGCTTGATGTATTTTGGGATTGGGATGGAGCCCTCGACTTTCGGTTCCGGGATGCATCAGATCATGTATGGCTCAATGAGTGAAAGAATTCATTAATTTATTTTATTCGTTTATCTTATTCGTTTACATTTGGAGAGCATTGACTAGAAGCATTCTGCAGAAAAGATTGAGGTAATCTCTTATTCTTTTTTATATAAAATAATAATGTACAAAACTCAATTACAAAAATTAAAAACACTAGACCTAAAACACTAACACAAGACTAAACATTAAATCAAGGTTTTACTGTGTATACAGTAAAACCTTGATTTAATGAACTGTATGAAAGTAGGATTAAACTGAAAAGAAATAATTTTTGCCAATATTGCTAGAAAGTCGTGAAAAATATTGTCCTACACTATGAAATAAAAACTAAATATATTTTATTGACTCTAATGGAAGCTTATTCAGAGCCTGAAGAGCTCTTGGGTACCCTGCTGAAAGTTCAGCATGACATCCTGCTGATATTTGATATGCTTGTCAAACTGATGGAAAGTGATAAGAAAATCCTGACTCCCATGCATTCTCTATGATATGGATCTTGTAAAGGGCACAGGATACACAGATTTGGCGTAGTAGTAGTAGTAATAGCAGTGGCATTTGATGCAAGAAAACAAGTGTATAAGCTTATATCACACCATTCCCTCCAAATGCCTGTCCAGTTCCTCCTTAAATTTATTCATCAACCTATCAACTTCCAACAACGACAGATGGAAGTTTGTTCCAGCAATTAACCACCCGCTGGCTAAAGACAAATTTCCGCACATCTAATCTACATCTGTCTTTTCTTAATTTGAATTTATGCCCCCCTTAGGGGGCATAAATTCAAATTAAGAATCTGAATCGTAATCTGAACAAGTGGAAGGATCCAGTCAGAATTCAGCGCTGCTGAACCCATTCAAGGCCTTATACACCTCAATCAGATAACCGCGCAGGTGCCTAGTCTCCAGCCACTGCAATTTGCAGAACTTAAGCCTCTCTTGATAAGAGGATCCCTTCATTCCCCTCACCTTTACAAGACAGATGTAAATCTACATCCATTTCTAAAATGAGGCCTCCAGACCTGTACGCAGTACTCAAGGAGTGGCCTGACCATTGCCTTATACAGAGGGATAATCACCTCCTTTTCCCTGCTAGCAAAATTCCTATATATCATTGACAAAACCCCATGACCTGCCCTGGCAGCCTGTCTGCATTGCTCAGAAAACTTCATATCTGACTGCACAATTACTCCCAGGTCTTTTTCATTTTCTACCACCTTAAGTGTAGTACCACACAGTTGGTACGTTTCTCTGGGGTTACTTCTACCCATATGCAGTACTTTGCATTTGTCAAGGTTAAACTTCAGTTGCCACTTCTTAGCCCATCTGCCCAAATTATCTAGATCCTGTTGTAGTAGCACACTGCCATTACTGTCATTAACAACCCTGCCAACCTTTGTATCATCTGCAAACTTCAACATTAAGCCTGATATATGTTCATCAATATCATTGATAAATATACAAAACAACAGTGGACCTAACACCAAACCCTGTGGGACTCCACTAATAACATTAGTCCAAGAAGAGCAACACCCTCTGTCTTCTCCCACTTAACCATCCTTTTATCCATTGTAGCAACTTACCCTTAATACCATTCTGCTCCAATTTGTACAATAGTCTTCCATGCGCAACAGTGTCAAAAGCTTTCCTGAAATCCAAATACAGTCTGTCCTCGTATAGCACGATAGTTGCATTCCTAGAAACTCTCGTGCAATGCGAAATCGTGCAATATAAACAACAGGCCCTATGTAAAAAGTGGGGTTAGGTGCCGACCACCCAAGATTGAACACACATTTGGAACCAAAACATTACCAAACACAATAAATAATCGGGTAATTTTAATCGTTATAAAATACGTTAAGTATTTTATAACGATTAAAATATGTAATAAAAATATTATAATAAAGTATTTTTAGTATTTTTTAATACTAAAAAATTTATTATATTAAATAAAATAGTCGTAATAAAATACTTACGTATTTTATAATACGTAATTATAATACGTAAGTCGTAATAAAATATTGCTAATGCTTTTGCTTCTATCGTAAGCAAACTTGCTTTTTGTTTGATTTTCTATCCAAACAGATGACAGCCGTTCCATCTCTTCCAATTCTTGTGTCTTAATCTAATGGATTTTAATTACACTTTGAGTTGTTCCCGCTATGAAAGTTGTTTTTATTTTCTCTGCATTCTTTGTAATTCTCGGCGTTGCCTGATTTAGGTCTATAGCACGTGCAATATCACATGGTCTTTCATTTCGCTCAAAGCGTTTCACAATTTCATATTTTTTCTCTATCGACAGAGGCGGGCAGAAGCCTTACAGGGGAAACCACGGTGGGCCGGAGGCCGGTGTGATTTTGGCCATAAACCGTAGTATGAGGCCACTATAAATTTTCCCGGTTAAGAATTTTTGATCCAGTCCGCCTCTGTTTATCGATATTGCTTTTTTTTTTTTCTCTGAATCTGCAGTGTCTTAGCCAGAACGCTTCCTTTTCACACCTTTTAAGTATTTTACTCATTTTTAGGGAATAAAGCACAATTACAAAACGAGGAGGCACGCTTGATTCACATAAACAAAGCTGCGCGCGTGTAGCAACTGAATAAACAACACGGTCGAGATACACTATTAACACCTCACATTTTACTAAAGCACATTTCTGGGGATTATTACCATAAAACAATAAAAACAATTTCCAGTTGCGTTTCTGCTAGTGGAATCTGTTATAAACTGGTAGTAAACTCCATCTAATTGCATTTGCTATTATATCGATAACTGGAATTGTGTTGGTTTTTTACGTTATTATGGTGAAATGTGTTTCCCCTACACTGATATAAAACACATAAATACATTTTCAGAATCTTCTTCGTTCCTATCGTGTTGCGTTCAGTTGGGGTGATTCCGCATTCGACTGCCATTTCTTGTAAACACAAAGGCGAATCGTGTATAAGCGAATTCGGTTCGTGTTATATAAGATAACGTTCCCCTATTTATAAATCGTGTATGATCGAATTCGTGTAATGTAAACACGTGTTATACGAGGACCGACTGTACAGTAAACCCCCGCTATTCGCGGGGGTTACGTTCCTGAGAAATGTCGCGAATACCGAAAACGCGAATACTGAGTTATGGCTCCCACAGTAATAAAGGGGTTTCGTTCCAAAGTATGAAATATATAAGAAAAACTAGTCTAAAACTTGGTCTACGTATGTACTGCCAACCAATATGTACCTTCATAATATGACTATGTACATAGACAGTACATAGTGAAATGCAAGCATATGGCATCGAAATGAAAATAAGAAACAATTTAATATTAAATATAATATTTATTAGAAATTTCAAACAAATCTTTCAAACCAGCACCTTTGCTATAGCTAAAAAACTTATCCCGCCAGTGCTATCACCCATTTCGCTAAAGTGTTGATAAAAGAGTTTTGCCTTTTCACGAATGATGAGTGAATTTAACGGAATTTTATTTTGAGTTCGGTCTTCTATCCACAGATTTAAAGCTTTTTCCATTTTTTCTAATTTAACATCAAGAGTTACAGAGCAAATTTTTGAAGCAATTAGCGCATTTTCACGGACACTACGGTGGATTTTTTCTTCCGATTTTTTGATTGATCGTACCGTTGACTCATTGATTTTATAATGTTTTGCCACTGAGGAGACACTTTCACCATTAGAAATTTTATTTAACTCAATTTTATTCGCTAATGTCATCACCTTCTTTGATATTTTCACATTTCTCTTGTTATTCGTAACCATATTTTTGTATGGGTTAGAAAGAACTTGTCCACAATAAAGTCACTTTCTTCCGTTAACACACTCGAAAAAGTCTATTTTACACTGCAGAACGGTAGATTTATCATTATTGTAAGCATATAAATTAAAAGCAAACGACGAAACCTTCCATGATAAGCGCATAACACGTACTGAACAAGGATTAGCCAGAAACATTCACGCTCGCGATTTTTTCACCCCTCTTCTCCTACCCACTGAGCGCTGTTTTGACCGGGAAAGATAATTTTAACCACGCCCATGTTTTTTTATGGCGGAAAACATTCATGGCGCTTTAAAATTCACAATTTTTTAGGTTTCATTTTATATTAAATCGGCGATCGCGAATAAGCGAAACCGTGAATACAGATACCGCGAATAGCGGGAGTTTACTGTATATGATATCAAAATTATTTTTTGCATCCAGTTCCTTTGTAACCACATCATAATATCCTATCAAATTTGTCAGACAAGACTTTCCCTTAACAAACCCATGCTGTGTCTGAATTATTGCTGCAGTCTTGTCTAGATGATCCTGCAATGCATCTTTAACCAGTGACTCCATTATTTTACCCGGAACAGAAGTTAAACTAACTGGTCTGTAATTACTCATGTCACCCTTTAATCCCCCTTCGTGAATTGGGGATACATCTGCATATCTTCAATCCGTGGGAACCTCTCCTGAGTCCAAGGATGCTCTCATAATTATGGCTAAGGGTTTGCTTAGTTGCTTTGCCGCCTCCTTTAATATAACTGGATAGATCCCATCCAGTTCCTGATAGCAGCAGGAAATGTAAACAGAACTTATATATAGCATTTTAACAAGTTACCTTCAATAGCCAACAAAACATCAAAAATGATTTCTACAGTATTTTGATTATTCTGTCTAATTATCTACAACTGTGTTAATGAAATAAACACAAGCTTACTCATTAACCATATTTAATTTGCTTTATTGTTAATTAAAATGGTTTAACTGATAAAAAAATACTATAAGACCAATGCTTTTATATCAGATGTTGTTGTTGTTTTGGTTTTTAGGAGCATTAGCAACTAAGGCCATATTGCTTTGGGATATGCGGTGGTCATTCCCTGACCTTTCCGTATTTGGTGGTGATGGGCTCGAACCCCGGTCTAATCAAGAAACGTGTGCTATGCACTGCTGCTCCTTCCCACCTGGCTACGGTTTTATATCAGTGAATACCATAAAAAATGAAAAGCTGGTTTCAATGGATGATGTTCGTTTTTTAAGTATTTTAAAATGAAGTTTTCTAAATCGAGGTTTTATTGTTTTAGCAAAACTAAATGGTTTACTGATGCCAGGAGTAAGAAAAGAGATTTCCCACACAATGGCACATTAAATTCACTATATAAAAGTGAATTAATATTGCCATTTTGGATCTCTCTGCGATTCCACTATCAGCACACTATTAGAAGGAAAGAAAAGATAAAATTATGATTGCAAAACTAGTATAAGTTAACAACAATTTAAATAGTTTCTAAGATTTAAACAATTTAAATAGTTCTACCAAAAACATGCTACTTTAAAAGACCTTTAAAAATTAAGTCCAATTTTAGAAATAAAATTAATTACGTTAACTCAAGCTATTTAAAGTGAGAGGGTCTTCAAGATAGATAAATACAGGCAGTTCTGCTTTACGAGTTTTCGTTTTAGGAGTTTCCGGGTTTACAAGTTTTTTTTTTTTTTTTTTTTCAAGTCCACTCAAATTATACAAGGAGGCAAGTTTATAATAAAATAAGAAGAAGAAGAAGATAAAGAAGAACATTTGCACATACAAGCACCTAGCAGAGCTGTTCACCCAAATGGAAATCCACCCAGACACAATCCCAGAGTTTCTTACTCAAGGAATCACACACCTGAAAGCTAAGGACCAAGATACAACCCAGCAAAATGCAGGCCGATCACGTCTCCCAACAAGTACAAGATTCTGACGAGCTGCATAACCAAGATGATATCAGACCACTTGGAGAGCCAGAACATTGTGGCTGAGCAGCAGAGGAATGCAAGCAGATGAGCAAAGGATAGAAGGAATAATTAACCAACGATGTATAGAGAGCATACAAGAAGCACTGCATCCATTATATGGCCTACATTGATTACAGCAAGGCCTTCAACTCCGTGCCGCATAGCTGGCTAACAGAGATACTTAAGGTGCACCAAATCAGTCTGACAGCGACAAACTTCCTAGAAGCAACCATGGCAAAATGGAATACTACCCTCAAGGTCACTATCACAAGACCAATCCCCCATCAGCAGAGGAATCTTTCAGGAAGGCCCTGAGCCGACTGTGTTCAACCTGCTATCCACCCTCTCAACAACAGCAAGTATGGACAGACCGTCAAAGAAGGAAGGAAAAACCTGTACACCCGCCTGATGTACATGGATGACATCGAGCTCTATGCAGCAACCAAGAACAACTCCAACAGCTGCTCTGGATCACCGAAGGATTCAGCAATGATATCAGGATGGAATTTGGACTGCACAAATGAAAGACCCACGAATTGCATCATGGTAAATTAGTCAGCTGAAACTACCAGCTAAAGACTGGTAAAGAGATTGAAGCCATGACGGGGGAGAGATCTACAAATGCCCAGGGATAATGCAGACTTAGAAGCATCAGGATATCAAGGCCTGCCTGAGTGAAAAATACCATCAGAGACTCAGAAGCCTGCTGAAAGAAAGGAACACAGTTAAAGCCATACACATCTATGCAGTCCTCCCAGTGCTAACATACTCCTTCAAGATCATAGATTAGACTAACACCAAGCTGGGAGACATCATGAGAAAGACAAAGATGACAAGAGTCTCCAACACAACCCGAAGTTGGTTGTGAAGAGATCAACCATAGCTCAAAAAGGAGGAAGGGGCTTAATAGACCACATCAAACAACTGAAGAAAGCAATAGTGAACCTGAAGGATTATTTCCAAAAAAACACAGTACCACTCTACCAGGCACAAAGAAAGACAGACAAGCGGCACACCACACTCAATCTCAGCAAGGAGATCCCTCCCGCCCAGATGGAACAAACAAAGCTAGAAACATGGGAAAAGAAGATACTACAATGACTTCCATCAAAACGACATAGACTGGATTCCAATGCATGGCTCACAAGCAGGATGCTCTTCCCAGAGACTGAAGAATTCATGACTACACGACTGGGTAGCTAGGATAATATATCAGAAGCTAGCACGAAAATACCAGTTGATCAAATAAGGTGTACCATTATTACATGTACGAACCCCAGGCTATACTAGAGACCCCAACCCACAAGTTGTACTGGGGCCATGCCATAATAAGAGACAAGACAATCCCACACAACAGACCAAACATAACCCTTATCAACAAGAAGGGAAAGGCTACCGATATGATCAACATAGTGGTGCCCAACACTGGCAACCTCCAGAAAACCTAAGAGGAAAAGATCAGGAAGTACACAGACCTAAGACAAGAGATCAAAGAGAGATGGCATATGTAACAAGCAACGACCATCCCAATCATTGTGTCAACCACCGGTATGGTGCCAAAACCCTACACAAGAGCCTAGCAACAATAGATCTCCCAAAAAACACCTACAAGGAACCTAGAAAGTTGAAATCCTGAACATCTGTAGGATAGTCAGAGATAACAGCCAGACATAACAACAACTGAGATGTTCTACCAGTACTCATCATGGAGTATAAATTGTACTCCCTCCCCACCATCAGGAGAAATAATGTAATAATAATAATGAATAAAACTAAAAATATTAAAAAATGAAAAGATAAAAAAATAAACAGAGCCAATCACAATTTGCACATTTCTAAAAATGTAACAATCCAATCCCACCATCCTTGAACCATGTCAGATTCTCTATTTCAACTACCTTGATAAGCAACACTGTCCAATAAACAACATGCAACTTGAAGGTCAACTTCAGGAGATCTCATCTCCCAGTACTCCCCAAAATTTTGTATTTGTCCCCTTGTTCTTGATTGGCTTCTCAAAGCGAAAATATCTCTATTCATTCTGGTTATTTAGGGCTTTTAAACATCTCTATTAGATCATGTGGTCTAGTTGGCACATTCTGCAGTTCAGGGTGTGACAAATAGACATCATCTGAGATGTTCTCCATAGAAGAACCCTTAGCACTACCAAACAGTGTTGCCATTCTCTGGATCCATTCTAGAAGTTCTATATTCCTTTTTTTATTTTATGTGAGGCCTCTAGACCTGAATACAATATTTTAAATGAGGTCTGGCCATCATTTCATCAAAAGGAATAATAACATCCTTCTCCCTCCCGGTAAAGGGCCTAGTTTGGTTTGGTTTGGATTTTACTGGTGCATTAGCAACTAAGGCTATAATGCACCAAATTAAGTTGATATATAAATAATTTAAGCTTACAATGACCTAATAAATTAGGTCACCATGTTAAGATATATAATAACATAGGTATAAAATATATATCAATAAAGAAATAAAGATAAAAAGTAAATTTCAGAGGCAAGTAAAAATATTTACTGATTTTAAATAGCTAAGAACAGCAGACACGTGGTCACTGTCAGACAATATCTGACTGAGTGTATAAGGCTTGGCCAGATGGATAAGAGTGGTAAAATATAAATTACATTCATGTCTAAATGTGGGCACTCAGTTAAAATGTGATGAATAGTTAAAACGATGCCACAATTCTCACACATAGGAGAGTCATCTGCCCTCAGCAGAAATGCATGTGGAAGATGACTTTGTCCTATGCAGAGGCAAGCTAGAACAACTTCCTCTCTGCAGTTTCTGTGCAAACTAGACTGCCAGTGTCGGTTCACAGGCATTATCTGATAGAGCTTGTTTGTGACCTGCTCATTTTAGAGTTTATATAAGTAAAGAAATCCTTGCTGTTTTTCTTAGCATTATTTGACAAAGATTTCTCATAATCTGCCTTTGCCTGCCTAACCTCCTTTGTGACTTGATTACAGACTAGCTTATATCTGCCATAAGCTTCTGTGTCGCCTCATAATTTATATGCATTTTTCTTCTCTGTCACGAGTCTCATTAGTTCATTTGATAACCATTTAGGCCTAAACCTTGAACCTATATTTCTTAATAGGTATGAAACTTTTAGTAGCTTCCACGATTAATTCCTTGAATGCTTCCCACTTAGAATTTGATGTTGGTAACATCATCAGTTGATCCCACTGTACAGAATTTAAAAACTGTCTGAGACCACTGTACTCGCCTTTACGGAAGCAAGAACACTTTTCTTTACCCCTGACGGTAATTATATCTTTAAGTAAATCCCACATCACTACCACCTAGTGGTTCCTTTATCTGCAAATTCTTAATACATGAATGATCACTGCTGATAACTAGATCAAGAGTATTGCCCTCTCTTGTTGCCTCTCGAACATGCTGTATAGTGAAAAGTCTGCTATTTAAGCTTCTACTTACAATAGACAGAGCATGGGTTTGTTGAAGGGAGGTCTTGTCTGACCAATTTGATTGGATACTATGATGTGATCACAAAGAAACTGAATATCAAAAATAATTTTGATATCAAACACTTGTATTTCAGGAAAGCTTTTGATACTTTTGCACATGGAAGACTGCTGTACAAATTGGAAAGGTATGGCATTAAGGGTAAGTTGTAAGGGATGGTTGAGTGGGAGAAGACAGAGTGGTAATCAATGGACACTGCTCTTCGCGTACAAATGTTATTAGTGGAGTTCCCCAGGGTTCGGTGCTGGGCCCATTGTTGTTTTGTGTATTCATCAATGATACTGATGAAGGTACTGGGGATCCTCGTTATCCAAGGATAATTGGTTCCAGAAATTTCCACTTAACACGGGAAAAAATTTTTGTAATGTTTATTATTTAAATAAATTAAACTAAGCATAATATTTTAAGAATTCAAGATTCTATATCTATATAATATCGGTGTAGATACACCACAGACAGCTCTAAAGAAAATGTACGGGAGTAGTGTGAAAGGCATCATTTCATCTGTACGTATTTCGTATTATGCTCATCCTTCACTACGAGTTGCCAATATATTGCACTACCTTGAATAAGTAATGCTTCACTAACAGAGAAGACTACTGTTGCTTATTCTCAGTGGGCCACCACCCAGACGGCACTGTTTCAAAGCTAGTTGGCTTTTCATAGGTGCGTGGGCAGGTACCCTGGTATCGCAAGTGAAGCGTTTCTTATTCGAGGTAGGGCAATACATGAGCAGCTCGTTGTGAAGGACGAGTAGATATGGTGTATCTACACCAATATTATATAGTAATGGTTATTATGTACTTGTACATAGTTAACAAATGGATGAAGGAACTGAAAAATGGGAAAATTAATTTATTAGACATTTTTTGTTATAAAAGAAGATCGTTCATAAAAAAAAAAATATATTCAAGTGCTTGGTCAATTTTCTCAAGGGAAAAAGCTTTAATTCTTTAATTTTCAAATCCTCGTAATTGCGTGGACTCGGATACCAAGGGCCCCCATCCACTGTATATCAGGATCAATGTCCAAGTTTGCAGCTGATACAAAGGTTGGCAGGGTTGTTAACAACAGTAAAGACAGTATGCTACTCCAACTGGATCTAGAGAAGTTGGGCAAATGGGCTGAGAGTGGCAACTGAAGTTTAACATTAACAAATGCAAAGTACTGCATATGGGTAGCAATAACCCAAGAGAAACATACCAACTGTGTGGTACTACACTCAAGGAAGTGGAAAGTGAAAAAGACCTGGAGGGGATAATTGTGCAATCAAATAAGTTTTCTGAGCAGTGCAGATGGGCTGCCAGGGCAGGTCATGGAGTCTTGATATATAGGAAATTTGCTAGCAGGGACAGGGAGGTGATTATCCCATTGTACAAGGCAATGGTCAGGCCACACCTAGAGAACTGCGTACAGGTCTGGAGGCCTCATTTTAGGAAGGATGTAGAGTTGCTAGAATGATTACAAGATTGGTGAGGGGAACAATGGGGTGCTCTTACCAAGAAAGGCTTAAGTTCTGCAAATTGCAGTGCCTGGAGAGTAGGCACCTGCATGGTGATCTGATTGAAGTGTATAAGGCCTTGAATGGGTTGAGCAAGCTGAATGATGATGGGAATCTTCCTCTTGCTCAGATTAAGAACCTGAGGGGGCACAGATTTAAATTGAGGAAAGACAGTTGTAGAATAGATGTGTGGAAATTTGCCTTTAGCCAGTTGATTGGTGGAACAGATTTCCATCTTTTGTTGTGGAAGTTGATAGCCTAAATAAATTTAAGGCTGAGCTGGACAGGCATTTAGAACAAACGGAGGGATGAAATTGTTTTTTTTTTTTTTTTTTTTTGGCTAATGCTACATAAGCTTGCTTTCTTGCATCATATGCCTCTACTAATGCTAATAAAGTTGATCACACTTACTGCATCTTTCGAAACTTCATGCAAATCAGTTTGCATTTCCTTCGCTACTAATGCACTATATTTGGAGCAATTTCATTTATTCTGCCATTAAACCTTTATTTTCTCCTGTTAATGCAGCCATCAGTACAAATCACAACACAGTTGTCCCACGTTAGATTATTTGTTTGAAAAAAAATATTTATAACATCAAAAATCTTCTGGCCCATCGTTCTTCCTTCCAAAGTTTTGCAAAATAGAAAATTCTCCAAAATATCCCCCTCGTAGCAGTATCCAACATATACAATAATTTGAGCAAGGTTTGAAATATCTGTGGATTCGTCTAACTGTATTGCAAAAATTGGACTTTCACTCAATCGATTTAATAAATTGAATTTTATGTTGTCTGATAGCAATAATACGCTGCGAGACCATCTCTGGACCGAGAAATGGTTTTTAAATCGTACTTTTCTCCATGCATAACTGAAATAATTTTTATTGCAGAGAATGCACCAAATTACGAAGCAGCATAAAGCTTGCGTGCTATATATACACACTTTGCTTACTGCTACTGTAAATTCAAACCTCTGGCCTTTAGGCAATACAGTACCGGCAATTTGAGAATTTGTGCTCTAAGAAGCACAAATTAAGAGCTGAAGGGATTAACGAAAGGGATTAATTGAGTAGTACTTCTGAGTAATACTCAGTTTGAGTAGAATTTGAGTAGTACTGAGAAGATGCACTAGACAGCTGCTTTTTGTGTGTCTATAGCCAGTGAGCAAATTAAGGCATATTCCCGACGTGGTAGGCAGTTGGGTTCATTTGTATCTTAGACTTAGTTTGAGTAGCAAGGTCTCTACACCTACAGTATTGAAAAAGGCATTTTAACAACAGGTTTTTGGCTTTTATGTACACAAAAAATAAATTTATAAATTTGCACCCCACAGTTTGTGCACCACTGGCCTAGATGATACTTTCTGTGATGTGCTTTACTTACTCATTAATTTTCCCTTAGCTGAATGTAGTGGTATTGAACGTTGCCAGAAGCCTAATTCCTTTCCAGCTGGCGTGATCGGTCTTCCAACTTGGTATCCTCGACTGGCGGTTTTGTCTCCCATTAGAAATGGTGGATAACACAAGGAAGTGATTGCTACCATAAAGGTTTTCTTCAACCTCCCATGCACACAGAGGCAGGAGGGAAATGGAGCAGATGGAAAGATCGATGGCAGTAAATGTACGGGTGGCCATGTGGGAAAAAGGTGTTAAATCCCACATTTAGATCATTGTTTTCAACCAATCGCTCAATAATCTGACCTCTTCTATTGATGTCAGAACTACCCCACAGAGTATCATGTCCATTGAAATCCCCTAATAATAGGAAAGGGGATGGCAAGTGCTTAATGAGATCATCAAGGTCTGCCTAGGGGATGTCGTTCCCAGGCGGCAAATAGATGGAGCAAACAGTTAAGAGGAACCCTACTGTAAGATGAGCTGCTACAGCCTCTAGGTTAGTGGTAAAGCTTGGAAGGCTGGAAGGGGTGTGGCTACCCACAAGGATGGTAACTCGTCCGTGGGCGGGTCAATCCCCAGCTCTGTCTTTGCGAATAACTGAACAGTTACACAAGTAAGGGTCCTCATTTGCTTTTAAATACATCTCCTGTAAGCAAAAGCAAGTTGGTTCATGCTTACTCAGGAAAGTCTTGATGTCATCAATATTTCTACAGAATCCACAGCAGTTCCATTGTAGAAATTTAAATGTACACATTATTTAGATTTATTGGGTCCATCTGGTGGCTTCCGAAGGGCTGAGGACTTAGTTTTCTCAGTCCCGGATTTATCTCTCTTTGGAAAGAGAGAGCGTTGGCCTGTATCCACATCATCTTCTTCTTCTTCCACAAAGTTCCAGGACAGACTATATTATCTTCTACATCCATTATTTCTTGGCTGTTCCAATTTCTTTCGCACTGTGTTTTGAAAGTGGTAGAGCACTAGGAGGTACGGATATAGGAGTGGCAGCTGATTGTGATTTTTGAGTGGGCTTTTGGGAACTTAATAATTAGCACACAGTGGGAGTAAATGACTCCCTTGGTGGAATAGTCATATCAGTCTGAGTGCCGATGGTACTTTTCCAAGAAGCTTTCTGGGAATTTAAATATCCTGATGGCTTGGTGCTATTTATTGGTCAGATGCATTTTCTGGCCTCCTGACAGGAGATGTTTGGCTCTGTTTTTAGTTTTTGGATTTCTTTTTCATCTTTCCACCTCTGGCATGCTCGAGAGTATGCAGGGTGTTCTCCTTGGCAGTTAGTACAACTTGGCAAGGAATGTTTAGAAGCTAAACATTCCTTGCTCTCATGGTCTTTAGCACCACAGCGAGTATAGGCAGGGGAGCCACGACAAGCTATTTGAGAGTCGCAGTACTTTTTCTATTTAAAACACCTCAGTGGGTTTGGAATATAAATCCTCACTGGGCAATTTAAATATCCTGCCTTTATGGAACTTGGAGGCAGTGGGGTGCTGAACGTTAGGATGAGAACTCGGGTAGGGACAAGATTCCCATCCTTCCGCATTTATATTCTTTTGACAGCCGTCACTCCTTGGTCTCTCAATTCAGAGCAGATCTCTTCTTCAGATACATGAAGAAGGTCCCACTCTGATATGACATTGCATGAAGAATTCGGGGTTTTGTGTGTGTGTGTGTGGGGGGGGGGGTAATGGGTAATCCCCTTAACAATGTGGCTTTCAGAAGTTGCTGTACATGTTTTGGCTTAAAATGTTTCCAGAACGCTAAAATGTCTCCAGAATGCAGCCTTTTCACAGATTTTGGAGATCCTGTCAACCCTTTTAATTCTTTCTGAATGAAGTAGGGAGACATTTTCCCGAGTACCTACTCTCCGGTGGAATGGAGAATGAGGAAAAGTGGTGTCACAGATGGTGGTCTATCCTCAGTTCTGAGTCTTTTTGAATTGCAATTATCAGTATCTTCCAATCGGTTAAGTAAGGGCCTTGTTGGGGCCCCAGAATAAATGGGATTTAAATTACTCATATGAGTAAGATAAATATTTCTGATGCCCTAAGTACCTCACCCACCACGGAACCCTGCAAGGGAATGCCCACTTGTGAACTAGCAGGTGCTGAGTACACGAATGGGAGCAAAGTTTGCTTTGGAGCACCATACCCATGTTTCCAATAAGCCTTGATCGAGTTCCAGGACCAAAAGGAGGGAGATTTATTGGAATGTAGTTTACCCTAGCAGTAAGAATCACCCACCGATTGATTCCAGTCAGTCCGATCCGGGACCTCCCGCCTTGTCGAAGCAGGGACCAAAGTAGTGTATTGAGGCTAGGCCCCTCAACCACCAGGATCCCACTTTCCAAGTTTCCACAGGTCGCGGAACACATGCCGGATTTCAATGATGTAACCCTGGGACCAAGTTTGTTTGTTATTTGGTTCTTAGGAGCATTAGCAACTAAGGCCATATTGTTCTGGGGATATGCGGTGGTCATTCTCTGACTTTTCCGCATCCTCCGTATTTGGTGGTGACGGGCCTGGTACCAAGGTATGGGCATTAGATCCCAGTGATGCTAGTCTGGGAGGTTCCCTCACCGTATACAGGTGCCCACATCAAGGGGAAAGAGTCTAGGGCCTAGTGAGTTAGTTATTTGGTTTTTACGAGCATTAGCAACTAAGGCCATATTGCTCCGGGACATGCGGTGGTCATTCCCTGACCTTTTCGCATCCTCCGTATTTGGTGGTGACGGGCTCGAACCCCGGTCTAATCAAGAAGCGTATGCTACGCACTGCTGCTCCTTCCCACCTGGCTACGGAGGAGCCCAGGGCCTAGTGATCACTGACAGTACACTCTAAGCCTCCATACCCACCTGCTTACACTGCAAGGAAAACTTCGTATCTGTTTGCATCATAACTCCTAAATCTTTCTCATCCTAAACTATCTTTAATTGCCTTTAATTGCGTGTTCTCCAGTCTATATGTCACCCTCAGATTACCTTTGGTCTTAAACCTCACATTTACCAGGATTAAATTTCATTTGCCATCTTTGATCTTCAGAATGATCTAAGTCATTCTGAAGCAATGGAGCTTATTCTCAATTATTAACCATCCTACCTATTTTTAATCGATCAGCACATTTTGCCTGCTTTCCCTGTATAACCCATCACTATTATGTGAGGAAGTTTAGAAACAAGAGGGGTCCTAACACTAAACCCAAAGATCCTGCTCACTACATTAGTCCGCTCCAAAGAATGCCATTACCATCCTCTGTCTCCAGTAATCACTGCATGCTCCAATTTTGTACAGGAACATCTAATGGGGAACAGAATCATAAGTTTACTAAAATATATAGATATATAATATCAAAATTCTTTCCACACTGCTTTATGACTACATCGTAATAATTAACCATGTTTGTCAGGCAAAGTTTTCCACTCACAAAGCCATGCTGTAATCCCTTAAGGCCTTTGTTCTTACCTAGATGTTTCAGTATAACCACTGATTCCATTATTTCACCCATTACAGAAGTGAAACTCACCAGCCAATAGTTACTCGTTTCCAACTTAGACTCTCCCTTACAAATGGGTGAGACATTTGCAATTCTCCAGTCCAAAAGAATTACTCCAGAATCTAGTGATGTTCATAGTAGCAATCCTAATGATATGGTGCAACCCTTACTTAATTTATTAGTTCAGTGAATTTCCTCACTATAGCATCTTCTCCAAAGATTTTCCATGAATGTCATATGTTTCTGAAGCTGTTCCCGAAACACAAAACAAAACTTGATGCAAAGTCTTTGGTCTTTTGAATCACAAATTTCAAAAACTACAGAACATGTTTTATACACCTGTATGAGGGAAAACTATTGCAAAAATATACTATCCATCTGTAAAAAAATAAATAAAATAAATTATTACTATCAGGAATTGTTAGATGGCCATTCTCCAGCTTTTGAATAGCCATCCTGTATTTCATACAAGATGGCTTATGCAAAAGATAGAAAATGATCTGGATCACCAAAGGATAAATGAAAAAAAATAATAATAATAAATAAAATGAATGGAGAAAATTTTTAACTGTTTACTTCAAATGATGTGTTCAGGACTTGAAGAACATGCTTCCATACTGCATGGAACTGATATTTTAACCCTCCTTCAATAGACTGGAAGATTCGATCAGCTGATGTAATACTACCAGTAGATTCACTTATGAATTGAAATTTTCTGGTATAAGGCTGAATGCATTTTACTAATAATATCTGAAAATAAAAAAAATTATGTTCTTATTAATTCCTACAAAACATTTCACTTATAAAATATTTAATTGTGCTTTTCACGTGTAAAAATAAACTCACACAAGCAAAAGGTACATTTTATAATATTAAGCACTTCAAAGAACTGTAGCAAGGTGAACTTGGCTAAACCAAAAATCAATACAATAAACCCATCAATGCACATTATTTCTTACCAGAAGTATGAACAGTTTCTGTCAAATACTTTCTAGACAATTTATCAATTTATT
This sequence comes from Mastigoproctus giganteus, assembly GCF_048544385.1. Taxonomy (NCBI): domain Eukaryota; kingdom Metazoa; phylum Arthropoda; class Arachnida; order Uropygi; family Thelyphonidae; genus Mastigoproctus; species Mastigoproctus giganteus. Next base: position 132,070,184 of record NC_143585.1, on the reverse strand, counting down.
TAAAAAAATGCTATAATCTGCCATTAATATATAGTTTAAATAATTAAATAACTATTGTACAAGAACAGCAACACGCAATTAAAAAAATATTGAAATTGAAATGGCTAACATAACAAAATAAAAAATATTTTATTAAGGCATATTTTAAGCAGGTGAAATCAACTAATGATGTGAAAATTATTATTATTTTTTTCTCAATAAGTGTTGTTGTTTGCTTATGGGCAGTGCAGGAAAAAGTCTCTAGTATTATTTTGAGCATCACCTGTGCCTTATCTTTGCTATAATGCAGTGACCAAGAAATTGGATGCAAAAAATCGACGTTAGCTCCATGGAGCCGAAGGTGGATCTGGGAATAACCATCACGTGAAATGAAAAAAATACAATTTTAGCTTAATGGAATCAGTTTTATTTTATTTGGTATTTTCATTTACAATCTGTCATTTACATAAAGGTTTGTGGTAACTAAAGTAGGATACATAGTTGAAACAATTCAAACTATTAATATTGCAATTGAAGTCCAAGTCGATACATGATTGACCACACGTAGTAGATTTTGTAGGATCTGATGCAAGTTTAAGATCGAATGTTGATTACATGAAGTCGAGGAATGTGCTTGCTTTTCGATGTTAGATTTTTGATTTTGTCAAAATCTTTGAACACATTTAGTTGATGTAACTTTCAGCATCGTCACAACTTAACTAAATGAAACACGACCGCACTGCTCAACAAATGCGAAGTAACTGAGCAGCAAAGGATCTTCAGAAAAAATGACATCATCCCACTGACACTCGATAACTCTGCTTCATACTGCTTGAAACCGGTTCAAACAGGTTACAGGTAGATAGGCCAACAACACAACTGCACAGCTCTACAAGTGCGAAGTAACTGAACGAAGTAGCTACTTTAACGAGTGGTTCAGCTCTCGAAAACTAAAAACCAGATTTTAAATCTAGTTATATATCCTTGTAGAGCTCTCAAAGGCAACAATTTTGTTGCTCAATTGTATGCATCTTGTTGCATCAACCAAGGCACAACGGCAAATAACCAAAATGTGAAGTTTTTAGTTTTTCGAAAAAAATTATATTAAATATCAAAATTTCTAATTTTTTCTTACATATTCATCAACAGCATTATACACCCGACAAAATAAGTATAATTTTTACTTCTGTCTATTAGTTTCAGAGATATAACAGTGGTTAAGTGTTTCACTTTTCATAACACCCTGAGCACCCTAGGGTACCTCCAGTATAGACATTATTCACATCAAAAATAATTTTGATATTATATACTTGGATTTCAGGAAGGCTTTTAATACAAAAGACTGTTGTACAAACTGGAGATACGTGGCATTAAGGGTAAATTACTGCTATGAATAAAGGTATGGTTTAGGAAGAAGACAGAGTGGTTATCTGTGGGTACTGCTCTTCATGGAGTGTGCCCCCCCAGGGTTCAAGTGCTGGGCCCATTGTTATTTTCAATAATCATTAAGGTATATCAGGCTCAATGTCTAAGTGTGCAGATGATGCAAAGGTAGGCAGGGTGGTTAATGATAATAACGAGGGTGAGCTACTGCAACAAGACCTAGGAAAGTTGGATTAATGGACTGAGAAATGGCAGTTGAAGTTTAACATTGACAAATGCAAGGTAATGCATATGAGTAGTAGTAATCCCAGAGTAACTTATAAACTGTATGGTACTACATTCAAGGTAGTGGAAAATGAAAAAGACCTGGGGATGATCGTGCAGTCAGATATGAAATTCTCTGAGCAGTACAGATATGGCTGCCAGGACAGCTCACGGGTGTTTTGTTAATGATATATAGAAACTTTGCTAGCATGGATAAAGAGGTGATTATCCTTTTCTACAAGGACATAGTCAGGCCACAACTTCAATATTGTATACAGGCCTGGAGGCCTCATTTTAGGAAGGACGTAGATCTGTCGGAATGGGTGCAAAAAAAGGGAAACCAGATTGGTGAAGGACAAAAGGTGCTCTTACCTAGAAATGCTTCAGTTCTGCAAATTGTAGTGCCTGAAGACTTGGCACCTGTGGGGTGATGATCTGATTGAGGTGTTTAAAGATTTGAATGGATTGAGAGAGCTAAATGTTGTAGCATTCTTCCTCTTGCTGAGACTACACACGGGAGGGGGGGGCATAAATTCAGCTTGGAGAAAGGACGTTTGCAGGATAGATGCGCAGAAGTTTGCCTTCAGAAAGCAGGTGGCTGATTGTTGGAACAGGCTTCGATCTGTTGTGAAAGTGGATGGTTTGAATAAATTCATGGAAGAACTAGAAAAATTCTTGGAGGGTATGGATGGGTGAAGTGTGTGGCTTTTTTTTTTTTTTTTTTTGGCTGATGGTAAATAAGCTTGCTTTCTTGCATCATTTGCCACTAACTACTACTACATGATCTATTTTCTCTACTGGATTATGTGCTGATAGATATCTAAGAATATTATCAAGGAACTAACCTTTAAAACATCTGTGACTGTAACCACAACTTCAGTTTTGTTACTCAGCCAACACTGTGTCGCAACGTTAAAAAACTGTGGCAAATGACTAATACACAATTCTTCTTTAAGTCTGAAATATTCAAAGATTATCAAAATAACATAAATACTGAAGAAAATTAACAAATAACATTAGATCAATAAATAACACTATATAATACATTTTCAAAAAGGCTCTGTTTATTTGCATTGCTTAGTGTTTTTCTTTATGAATTTGGATATGCTTATTTCAAAAATGGACTTAGTTTCCAGTAAGAAATGAAATAAAATTATGCAATAATACTACATTATTAATAGTGTTTAATTTCTGTACAGAACAGAGTATTAATCTTTGCTACAAGCACATAACAAGATAAAAAATCACAAATTAAAAGGCAGAAACCCTCCTATGGTTAATCAAAAAGAATTTCCTTAAAAATATTCATTTGAATGTCTTTGCATTTTGCAGTCAGTGCAATCATACCAACCCAAGAACCAGATATCTCTTTTCTATTGACCATGTCCAAGTGGAATCTCTCCTCATGCTCCTTACTAACACCACCCAGACTTTGTCTGAAAAAATCCAGATGACAAAACAAGAAATGGAACTTGACATTTTGCATCCTATTCAACTTGTCAACCAGTTCTCTGAAATACTTACTCCTAATGTTATCAAGAAAGTTATTCACTACAAGCAAAACAACTGCCAGGCATTTCCTCCAGCATCAGCCCTCCAGATTTACTTGTGAAGGCAATATCTGATTTACTTCTGAACCAATAAAATATGCCTCCTTTCACTTTTGCTTTAGACAATTTTGGAAACATAGATTGTATACGTTTAAGGATCTAATGCTTCAACATATTGTTCTTATTCGTACTCCGGCACAACTGCTAAGACAGATGTTAACTGCATTTAGTTAATGATAATAAACACAATAATTAACTGTATTTAGCAGTCACGTGAGCTTGAACCACAGTCCACTCAAAACAGCATGCACTGCTGCACTCTCGTGCTTGACCACTCGACTACAGCATGTTTGTTCAGTTCCAGGTTGATGTGGAGTGGTAGAAGAAAGACTGTTTCTTGGAACCAAGCGATTGTTTACTGCATTATGTGTAACAAGCTGCAACTCAATTATGGCAACCATTCTCTTTACCTGTAGTGCTGAACTATAGCTATGCTGTCCCAGAGACAGAGAAAGCAAGAGAACTTAATGAAACCACCACACCCACAAACCCAAAAGGAACCCCAGAATCTTGAAGTCCCCACAGATATCCCATTTATATCTTCTCTAACGTACATTTCACATTTCCTTAGTCTTCTTTGATACAGATAGAGTGTGCAAGAGGAATCAATGAGTGTATATCAGTAAAGCAATGCCACATTCAAACATCTATTTAACCTGTCTATGAAAAGATATCACTCTTCTGGATTGTGACTAATACCAATTTATTCATAAAGATCAATAAAATCAAAACAATAGCACAGGGATTCTGCAACAGCATAAAAGCATGAATAAGTGACATCTTTTTCTGCATGTGGAAGTCTTGCAGCAGGGATCCATTATTAGGTTCCACTTTTAAAATGAGACTGCAGGAGCTCTGCACTATATTTGGTTAGACCCAATTCCCTCACTAAGTCACTCAATTCTTGCTGATCCGTTGAATGTGGAACTTTACTTTAACAAGCTTCCAAGGAGTAATTCCAATTATTCTGTTTACCAGATTAGTTTTTTTTTTTTTTTTTTTTTTTTTTGATCTGTAAACTTCTTAAATATTGACATATCCACTATGCAATAATCATAATGGTTTGTGGGCTCTCTCCACAGTCAAGCATATAAGGAAGCATCCACTTATTACTACCACAAAATCATCCCAATAATACTGACCTGCAACTAATACAACAGAAATCAATTACTCAGAACCTGTCTTGATCATGCACAAGAATTCCAAAATAGAAGTCATATACACTGCAAAACCTAGTTCCACCAATGATGTTAAGCATCATGCTTCAGACCTATATAACATCTAGAAATATAGCACACGAGTCTAGAGATAACTTCTACATTCTTTTGGTAGTCACAACAAATTGCAAAAAAAAAACTTGTGTGAATGTTACAAGATCTTACATACCACAGTATTGGTACACACTTATGAGATATATACATGTGTTGCAAAAATAAAACCTCACATTTTCACCAAGATATTGATAATAACGAAAAACCAATGGCACAACTAGGTTTAGCATATAAAATACATATAAAAAATCAGTTAACTATATAACAAAACAGTTAACTGTCTTGTTATATAATTATTTTGCTATGTATCTGTTTATTAACCTGCGAGAATTCAGTTCATACTCAACAATCAACAAAAAGATTAATAATGCCTTCAGTGGTCAGAAATCTAACCTTTAATCAATATAATGCAGCCATTTCTATATTAGTAATAAAATTGAATAATGATATTAAAGAACAACATTCTGTCTAAAAAACACATACCAAAGATAGTATAAAACAATTATACTGACTTTAAAACACCTTGGATGTTATTTATTGATAATTAACTACAGAATTAACATGGTGAAGAAAACAAAGCATGATTATATTTAAGGCATTTGACAAATAAGATTTAAAGTACTGCCTTACACGTAGTTAAAAAAAAAAAAATACTAAACTTATAACTATAGTAGTAGTAATTCCCAACAATTATCACTAACATTTTCTCAAATATCTTTCAATCACATGGAATTCAGAAAAATATTTTATTAATAAATTAAAGATGAGTAATTATATTTAATCAACAAAAGTTAGCAATATCTGTAACACATACAGTGCACACTGCTTATTGTATTCATGGATAATGTTATCACTTTTATGAAGTCCCAGTCAGACATATACTAATATACGGAAAAAACATTTATTGTAATCAGCACTTCAGTTTTGGTTATCACTTTTTTTTTCTTTTTTTTTTGCCTTATTGCAATTTATGCATGTGCAACAGAAGTGATTATGTAACATCCCAATTTGCTCTTGAACTCTGAAATATTACATGGCAACTGTTGTTGCTTTGTAAAGATTGTATGGTTGTCAGGGTCATTACTCTGGGAAAAATTAGTAGGAGTGCAGATAGAAATGTGAAAGTACTGTATCTGTACTCCTACCAATCACTCTTTTACAGAAAAACATTAATCCTTCTGTAATTCTTGATTTTAATATTTTCTTTACTTGTTTTTAATCTGTGTATGGATTTTCCAGAAACATTATGGAAAATCCATAAATGTTTAGTAAATATCATATTTACTAATAAAATTCTCAAAGAAATCAAATTAAAGTACATTATATTGGTTCATTTTAATGGTTTTTTTTTTTTTCCTATCCACTTCCACCTTTTTATGTACACATTTCAGCCTCTACATCAATAAGGAATGCTGAACAGATGCATTCTCATTTCTTCAGTTATTGTTATCATTTGATTCCTTTTTTTTTTTTTTTTTTTTTGTTAGTTGTTGGCACATCCGCTTCTGTTGCCATAATGCACCTCCCAAAGTTTTTGAATATTACTGTGATACAAGCCTGAGGCAGGATTCGAAACCACGACCTTTGGATTGCCAGGCAGGCACTTTAATCACCTGGCTAGCCCGGTCAGCATTTGGTTCCTGTTAACTGTTTAGCTGAGTCCTGAGGTGATCACAATAAGCAGCATCCATACATATATATTTTTTTGAGAATTGGGGAAGGGGGGTTGTAGATGAAATGCTAGTAATTGAAGGAAGGCAAGTATATAATAGAAGATAAGTGGGGTAAAAAAATTTTAAAAAATTAAAAATAAGTATATATCAACAGCATAAAAAATTGAATAAATGATAAATTAATAAACATTTTCAATTGAACAAAAAACTAACAATTAATACATAATATTTGCTCACATGTTATTAATTGGCACAATTTGCAAACCACAAAAGAGATTAATATAAGAAAAAGACATCCAATAATCTGTTACAATTACCTAAAATGTTTTTCATATAACATCTACTCATTTTAGTAAAATAATAAGACTCAACTTTTAATAATATACAGGGCGTCTCAAAAAAATTGGTACAAATGTTTAGGGGAGGTAGGTAACATCTAAAGGAATGTGAATCGCATAGGAACCCATAACCGGAAACGTCACCGAAGTCAGTAGACGGCGCGGTAGTCGCCGCACAAAGAGCATGCATCGATATACGAACTGTGAGCTGGCAGACATACACCTAGTGTATGGATTAGCAGAGGGCAATGGACGAGCCACTCAACGAATTTATGGAGAATGCTTCCCAGACAGACATGCACCGGACCACCGTTTGTTTGCACATGTGCATTAAAATTTGTGCGATTATGGGTCATTTAGAGGTAACAGGAGTAGTGCGGGCAGACCACGTTCATCACGAACTCCCACCATGGAAGAAAGTGTGTTGAATGCCGTCCAGAATAATCCTACTACCAGTACACATGCAATTGCCTATGCCTTAGGAGTGTCTCGTTGCAGTGTACAGCGTGTCTGGCACGACGATTCCTTACACCCCCTTTCATCTCCAAAGGGTTCAGTTACTGCTCCCCCAAGATCATCCTGCACGTGTGGCTTTTGCGCAGTGGTTTCTCCAAGAAAGTGTTCAAGACTTGAATTTTCCAGCCTATGTTTTGTTCACGGATGAGGTTTATTTCACTCGGGGAAGGCTTATTCAATCAGCACAATGCTCATGTGTGGGCTTGCTCACAACAACCCATACAGTGTGTGCCCCAATGCGGCACAACATCGCTTCACAATAAGTGTGTGGGCAGGTATGCTCGGTGACTACTTAGTCAGCCCATACCTGTTACCATCCCGCATGAACTCCACTAAATATCGGATCTTTCTTGAACAAGTTCTACCAGGGTTACTTGACGATGTTCCAGCAAATGTGAGATGCAACATTTGGTTTCAACATGACGGGGTGCCTGCCCATTATGGAAGGTGTGTTCGTGACCATTTGAACAGGCATTTTGGGCGCCGATGGATTGGCCGTGGTGGACCCGTTTTTGCCTGGCCCCCACACTCACCTGATTTATCGAGCCTTGATTTCTTTCTGTGGAGGGCCCTCAAATTTATCTTGTATAAATTACCTGTGGAGACGGAAATGGATCTCGAGGCGAAACTCATCTGCGCTGCTGCTACTGTCAAAGAAACTCCAGGTGTGTTCGACCGTGTCCGCCAATCCATACTGTGTAGGTGTCATGCATGCATCACGTCTCGTGGTGGAACCTTCGAGCATCTATTGTAACATCATGAAATGCATCTATCTCATTTCTTTGACAGTAGCAGCAGCGCAGACGAGTCTCGCCTCGAGATCCATTTAGGTTTCCACAGGCGATTCATACATGATATATTTGAGGCCCCCCCCCACAGAAAGAAATCAAGGCTCGATAAATCAGGTGAGCGTGGGGGCCAGGCAACGGGTCCACCACGGCCAATCCATCGACGCCCAAAACGCCTGTTCAAATGGTCACAAACACACCTTCCATAATGGGCAGGCGCCCCTTCATGTTGAAACCAAATGTTGCGTCTCAAATTTGCTGGTACATCGTCAAGTAACCCTGGTAGAACTTGTTCAAGAAAGATCCGATGTTAGCGGAGTTCATGCGGGATGGTAACAGGTATGGGCCGACTAAGCAGTCAATGACTATACCTGCCCACACATTTATTGCGATGCCATGTTGTGCCGCATGGGGGTGCACACGGTGTGGGCCCTCTGCTAATCCATATACTAGGTGCTTGTCTGCCAGCTCACAGTTCGTATATTGATGCATGCTCTTCGTGCGGCGACTATTGCTTGAATGAGTAAACCAGAAATTTTCCCTCTCGCAAACTGATGAACAGCGCCGTGTACCGACTTACAGTGACGTTTCCGGTTATGGGTTCCTATGCAATTCACATTCCTTTAGATGTTACCTACCTCCCCTAAATGTTTGTACCAATATTTTGAGACACCCTGTATAAGTAATCCAAGGATTTTTTCTTTTCAGAAAAAGTATGTGGGGCTTGGCAGACTAATTAGAAATGGAGATCGTTGAGATTGGAACTCAAACCAAGTATATTTGTGAAATGAACGCAGAACTGTTTGGGAGTTTTAGATCTTTTCACAGATAAATTTGTTCTATTAGTTTGATTATTCATAATGTATTCAGTAGTAAAGAGTGGGCAGAGACATGTTTTTAGTAATGAAATTTTTGTATATGGCATACACACAGAAAAAATAAACCCATCTTGACATAATGTGGCCTCGACAACATCCCCACATACACATTACTCAGACTCCCTCCAGTCACTATCTGGCAAATTACAGGCAGCGAGATTATACAACAGATGATCTCGATGCCTTCCAGAGAGTTACCAAAAGGTTTGGTCCTTTGCACTATCTAGAAGCTGGCTTGCAAACACTGTTTTAGAGGTGTATCTTCAAAATGTAAGGAAGATTACATTTTGATACTCACCTTGACACTCATCATGATACTCACCTTGACACTCATCATGATACTCACCAATCATACTGCATGATGGAAGAGTGGGGAGGAGTTGACAGAGCCTTGTTCTGGTGACATGGGTTTCACCACTTCAAGCCTCCAATAAGCAAAGTGGTGGTATCACACCACAGATGAGAATCATCTACCACCTAGTATTGCATTCTAACACAGAGGGGCAGCATTCCTCTCTGTGGTGTGGAGACAACACCTTGCATTGGTTCACACCTGGGTGGTCACCTCAAATATAGAGGCTGGCATTGATTAACACGATTAATTCGTCCCATGATCGCATTGCGCAAAACGAAAATACGTTAATCGAATATAATAATCAATAGGAAAAATTGTATCCGTGACCTTCAGGAATGTCCATAAAGAATTTTAAAAATACCTTTTAAACAACTTTTTAACTGTATACAATGTAAAAGATAATGAAAATAATTACAGAATTAGATGTTTATTGCACAAAATACACAATGAAGAAACTATATGTTACGTATCTTTCATATTGCAGAGAACCTCAAAACCTTTTGTTTGAGGTTCTCTGCAATATGAAAGATTTCATCTAGTTCTTTTACCATTATCTCCTTTGCAATATTTTCATCTGGCCCATTTAAAAATTATTTTTTTATTTAAAAATTAGAATTTTTAAATGCAAGTCTGCATGTAACAAGTAACACGAAGTCATTTTCAACTATCACATAAAAAATATCACATTAACTGGAAATTTGCATCGTGTGAAGTGAAAAGTGGTATAATTTTTTTTAAGTTACTGCCCGCTGAGTATAGCGAGCAGTAACTGAAAAACACATTAATTTAACTCGCGTTATGTGAGGCCTGGCTGCAATAGGTGCCATATTTCAGACTTGCACATGGGAGTTATATCCAGGGTTACTAATAGTCCCACCACACTGTGAAGGTACAAGCAGAGGATTTGGTTGTCACTGAATGAGCAGACTTTGCCAAAATTTTGTCTACTTGACTCAAGCATAACCTGAATATCAGTTCTATCAGCATTTTAGTCAGTTCCATCCAAGACTGAAATACACTGGAACTAGAAGAAAGAAGTTATAATAATTTTCTTAATTTGAATACATTTAAGGATAATAATATCTTGAAAACCAGAACATATAGAAAAATTTCCCATACAAGTCAGTTTTTACATTTTAAATTGTACCATTTATAATAAAAACATCAATACATACAGATAAGTTACATATGCTTTTCAATACATCAAATCAGAGAAATCTTCAGAATGAGATGAAACTGCCACTTTTAAACAGATTATACAAAACGAACATTAGAAATATCATAAAAAAAAACATGCTTCACAATTTTAATAATTCTAATTGTTATTTGGTTTTTAAGAGCATTAGCAACTAAGGCCATATTGCTCCGGGAATATGCGGTGGTCATTCCTTTGACCTTTCCACATCCTCGGTATTTGGTGGTGACGGGCTCAAACCCCAGTCTAATCGAGAAACGTAACACACGCCTGCTCCTTCCTACCTGGCTACAGAGGTGCCAATAATTCTAATCACATAATAGTTTCCAGCCTTCATAATAAAGTAATACTTTTGCTAGATAATACTCAGTTAAGTAAGTGCTTTCCAAACTCTTGATGCTGACACACTATGTACATGCCATTTTGTAATTTAACACCCCACTCAGAATTTTATAATTATTAGATCTGGATATCTTTCCTTTTTATTTATTTTTATATATATATATATATATATATATATATATTACTTCTATAGGTTACAGATGTGTTGTTGGATATTGCTTTATGCAGTCACTTACATTCATTCCTTTTTTTTTTTTTTTTGGCTGTAGTCTGGTCTAGCCTTTCTCTTCTTACTGTTGTTGCATTAGGGCCTCTGTAATATGATGTCATCACTTTGGCAGGCTGCATTTTAGTTATTGTCTGGCTCTGTCTGCTGTGGTAATTTGCATTACATTCAAAATACAGTAATTTTCATGGCTGCTGTATCCAGGGGGGGGAACCCTCTGATGACAATGGATGCAAAGGCCATCTGTGCTTTTTTTGTCTATCTATTTTCTTTTGTAGTTAGTTTCTTGTGTCATTTTAGTGATATTTCGAATTTTTGGCTTCAGTGTTATATCCAGTCAGTGCAGGTCTAAATTTGTTATTTATTGGCTTATAATTTTGGCTATATTCACCCAATATTTAATATCTTTATATAAAAAATTTGACACATATTTTACCACATATCTTCCATTTCTACTTCTGTCTTTGTTGTTTATTTATTTGTTTCTTTGCTCTTTTTCCGTTTTTTTTTTAATATTGCTTATATATATATATATATATACATAATATTGGTGTAAACACACCATAGACAACTCTTAAATAAAAAACTACATTAGTAGTGTGAAGGGCATCATTTTATCCGTATTGCATATTGTGCTCTTCCTTCACAACGAGTTGCCACGTAATGCACTACCTCAAATAAGTAACGATCTTCACAACTGGATTGTAGTGTCTGCAATACCAGGGTACCTGCCGACCTACCCATGAAACGCCAACAAGCCTTGAAATGGTGCTGTCTGGGTGGTGATGCCCACTGAGAATAAGTAACAATAGTCTTCTCTTTTAGTGAAGCATTACAATACATGGCAACTCGTGAAGGAAGAGCACAATATGAGATACAGGTAAAATGATGCCCTTCATATTACTAATGTAGTTTTTTTATTTAAGAGTTGTCTATGGTGTGTTTACACCAATATTATATAGATTATTATACTCTTAAAAATATGATGCCTTGTTGTATTTAATTTTACTTAAATATATATACACTTGGTCGTCGACTTACGACCTATGCAACTTACGACCACAAAAAAATAAATAAATCAGGAAGTCACTAGTGAGGACACCCATAACCCAGGTGAGGAAGCACATCAATGACAGGAGGCTTGACGACACCACCAGGCACATACACTCAGTCCCTCTCTCTCACATACACTCAGTCGCTTTCAAGCATCTGTTGCATGTGGTGTATTAATTAAAATTCTACTGAAATACCCATAAAATGTTTAGTAAAAGGAAAATGCCTTCATCTACATATACGCCAGCTAAGAAGTCAAGGAAAACTATTGATTTAGAGTGTAAAATGAAAGTTATCCAGCAGTATGAAGGCCCCTAACATAACCGCTCTGATTCAACCCATGGATCAGGGTACTATTTCAGCATTCAAGGCTCACTATCTCAGAACGACATTCGCACGTGACTTGAAGTTATCACATTCCACTGTATCGACGATACTTAAGGACAAAGAAAGAATTCGGGAAGCTGTGAAAGGTTCTGCACCTATTAAATCTACAATTTTAACCAAACAACAACAACAGGGACCCATCCATGAAATGGAGAAATTGTTGTTTATGTGGATGGAAGATTTAATACAAAAAAATACACCCATGAGCCTTCACACAGTGCAAGCGAAGGCTAGAAGTTTGTTTCAGAGTTTAAGATCACGCGCCGGAGGCGATTAAGCAGAAGATTTTCAGGCTAGTACTGGGTGGTTTAAGCGTTTTAACAAAACATTTGCTTTGCATAATGTACATGTCACAGGAGAAGAAGGAAGTGCAGATGAAGATGGAGCCAAAAAATTTGTTGATAGTTTCGACTCTTTAATCAGAGAAGGTGGTTATCTACCTGAACAAATATTCAACGTAGATGAAACCAGCTTGCAATTGAAATGCATGCCTAATCGTACATACATACACCAAGAAGCAAAAAGGATGCCAGGATTCAAAGCTTTTAAGGATCGGTTAACTTTGTTGTTTGGTGGGAATGCTGCAGGTTTTAAGCTGAAGCCTTTTCTCATTTATCATTCAGAAAACCCTCGTGCATTTAAGCACATCAACAAGCACACACTGCCCATTTACTACCGTGCAAGCCCTAAAGCTTGGATGACTCAAGCACTGTTCGAAGACTGGTTCATGAACTGCTTCATTCCCCAGGCTCATGAACATTGTGCAGAGAGAGAGGTATCCCTTTCAAGATTTTATTGGTTATGGACAATGCCCCTGGCCACCCCCCTCATCTGAACAACCTTCATCATGATGTTAGAGTTGTTTTTATGCCCCCTAACACAACCGCTCTAATTCAACCCATGGATCAGGCTGCTATTTCAGCATTCAAGGCTCACTATCTCAGAATGACATTCGCACAAGCCATCGAAGCGTTAGATTCTGATGCTGATTTATCTTTGCGAGACTTTTGGAAGCAGTACAACATTCTTCAGTGTATCAAGAATATTTCGACCGCATGGGAATGTGTAACAAAGAATTGTATGTTGGGAATTTGGAAAAAGTGTCTAAAATGTTATGCGAATACTACATTTGAAGGATCTGAAAAAAGGAGAGGAGCTGGAAGTGATTACAGAAAAAATAGTTCAACTTGCAAAAAATCAAATTAGAATGTGAAATAGAAGACGTAGAGGAGTTGCTAGATTGTGAGACAAAAGAACTTTCGGATGAAGTGTTGATTGAATTGGAAGCACAGAGAGTGGCACAAGAAAAAGCGAGAGAGGAAGAAGAGGAGCCAGAAAAAAAATTCACTGCAAAGGGTTAATCAGATTCTTTTTTGCAACTGAATAAAGCTCTCACCAGTTTTGAAGCAATGGACCCTAATGTTGAACGATTTACAAAGGTT